>NW_027361796.1:15485000-16897500 GCF_039654945.1 Dendrobates tinctorius
ACATACATACTACATATATGCTACATGCATGCTACATACATACTACATGCTACATACATACCACATACATACTACATACATGCTACATATATACTACATGCATGCTACATACATACTACATATATACTACATGCATGCTACATACATACTACATGCTACATGCATGCTACATACATACTACATACATACTACATGCTACATACATACCACATATATACTACATACATACAATACATTCATACAATACATACATAGACATACAGTACATATAACATAGAGTAACATACTTACCAATACTTGTCACATTGTTCCCCGAAGCCATTGTCTTTTCCGGAATAAATATTAACATAACAAACCACAAAAATACTCACCCACGATCCGAAGCAGTCCACGAGTGTGTCCCACGACGATCTTGGGTAGAGAACGGCAGCATCAGCTGTTGCTGCCGTTCTCTACGGGCTGCAGGAATCCAATGACGGAAGGTAGGTATCCTTCCGCACTGTATTCCTCCGCCACTTAAAAAAAAAAAGTCCCTAGTCTCACTTTATGCCATTGCTGTGTGGGAATTTCCCACACAGCAATGGCATAAAGTGAGACTAGGGACTTTTTTTTTTTTAAGTGGCGGAGGAATACAGTGCGGAAGGATACCTACCTTCCGTCATTGGATTCCTGCAGCCCGTAGAGAACGGCAGCAACAGCTGATGCTGCAGTTCTCTACCCAAGATCGTCGTGGGACACACTCGTGGACTGCTTCGGATCGTGGGTGAGTATTTTTGTGGTTTGTTATGTTAATATTTATTCCGGAAAAGACAATGGCTTCGGGGAACAATGTGACAAGTATTGGTAAGTATGTTACTCTATGTTATATGTACTGTATGTCTATGTATGTATTGTATGAATGTATTGTATGTATGTAGTATATATGTGGTATGTATGTAGCATGTAGTATGTATGTAGTATGTATGTAGCATGCATGTAGCATGCAGTATGTATGTAGCATGAATGTAGTATATATGTAGTATGTATGTGGTATGTATGTAGCATGTAGTATGTATGTAGCATGCATGTAGTATGTATGTAGCATGCATGTAGTATATATGTAGTATGTATGTAGCATGTAGTATGTAGCATGCATGTAGTATATATGTAGTATGTATGTAGCATGTAGTATGTATGTAGTATGTATGTAGCATGCATGTAGCATGCAGTATGTATGTAGCATGCATGTAGTATATATGTAGTATGTATGTAGCATGTAGTATGTAGCATGCATGTAGTATATATGTAGTATGTAGCATGTAGTATGTATGTAGCATGCATGTAGTATATATGTAGTATGTATGTAGCATGTAGTATGTAGCATGCATGTAGTATATATGTAGTATGTATGTAGCATGTAGTATGTAGCATGCATGTAGTATATATGTAGTATGTATGTAGCATGTAGTATGTATGTAGTATGTATGTAGCATGCATGTAGCATGCAGTATGTATGTAGCATGCATGTAGTATATATGTAGTATGTATGTAGCATGTAGTATGTAGCATGCATGTAGTATATATGTAGTATGTAGCATGTAGTATGTATGTAGCATGCATGTAGTATATATGTGTTATGTATGTAGCATGTAGCATGCATGTAGTATGTATGTAGTATATATGTGGTATGTATGTAGCATGCAGTATGTATGTAGCATGCATGTAGTATATATGTAGTATGTATGTTGCATGTAGTATTTATGTAGTATGAATGTAGCATGTATGTAGTATGTAGTATGAATGTAGCATGTATGTAGTATGCATGTTGTATGTATGTAGCATGTAATTTTTTTTTTTTTTTTTTTTTTTTTACATTTAACACATTAGCCGGATGATGGGACTACTACTGTCCCATCATTGGCTAATGTGTCAATCACTGTCATGGTAGCAGGCATCGCCCGATGGGACTTGTAGTCCCATCGGACGATGCCTGCACAGACCCCCGGAGCCTGCACAGCCCCCCGGCAGGCCGGCACAGCCCCCCGGCAGGCCGGCACAGCCCCCCGGAGCCTGCACAGCCCCCCGGCAGGCCGGCACAGCCCCCCGGCAGGCCGGCACAGCCCCCCGGAGCCTGCACAGACCACCGGCAGGCCGGCACAGACCACCGGAGCCTGCACAGACCCCCTGGCAGGCCGGCACAGCCCCCCGAAAGGCCCGTACAGACCCCAGAGAGGCTGTACAAGGGCAGGAAAGGGTTTTTCTTATTCCGATACCGGAAGTCCCATAGACTTGAATGGGACTTCCGGTATCGGAATCGGCGATACCGATACTTTTTTAAAAGATCGGCCGATACCATCCGATACGATACTTTGAAGTATCGGACGGTATCGCTCAACTCTAATCATCGGGGATATCATAAACTTTCATTTCACATACAACATCATTTAAATGCTTAGTTATTGTGATGTCATCAGTCAGCGGTTTCATTTGTGAATTATAGAATTAAAGCTTGCATATTGTAAAGATCATACTATATAGGGTGCTGTGGATAACATTATACTGTATATAGGGAGCTGTGGGAACATTATACTGTATATAGGGGCAGTGTGGGACTTCATACTGTGTGGGGGCTGTGATGGACATTATAAAGTGTATGAAGCACAGGTGAGGACATTATGCTGTGTATTGGTGGAGTGGAGGACATTATACTGTATGGGTGGCGGTGGGGGACATCATACTGTGTAGTGGGTTGTGGGAGATATATTGTATGGGGGCTGTGGTGAACGTCATACTGTATATGGATGCTGTGTTGGATATCATACTGTAGGAGGGACTGTGGTGATCATTCTGTATTTCTGTATGCGTTGCAGTAATGGACATAATACAGTATGTGAAGACTGTGGCGAACATCATACTGTGTATTGGTGGAGTGGACGGCATTATACTGTATGGGAGCAGTGGGAGACATCATACTGTATGGTGACTGTGGGGGACATACTGCATGGGGGCTGAGGGGGACTTAATACTGTATGTGTGCCTGTAGGTGACATTATAAGGTGTATTGGGGCAATAGAGAATATTATTCTGTGTGTTGGTGGAGTGGAGGACACTACACTGTATGGAGGGCTGTGGGGGGGACATCATACTGTATGGGAGGCTGTGAGGGAAATCTTATTGTATGGAGGGCTGTGGGAAGCATCATACAGTAAGGGGGCTGTGTGGGACCTCACACTGTATGATGGTCTGTGAGGGACATTATACTGCATCTAAGGAGCTGTTGGGGACAACATGCTGTATGGGAATCTGTGGTGACCATATTGTTTGGGGACTGTGGAGGACATCATACTGTTTATGAGTGCTATTGTGGATATCATACTGTATGAGGGATTGTAGTGACCATTCTGTATGGGTGGCTGTAATGGACATAATACAGTATGTGGACGCTGTGGAGAATATCTCATCATGTATAGAAGGCTGTAGTTAACACTATACTGTGTGTGGGACTTGTGAAAATCATACTGTTTGGTGGCAGTTTGAGGAGGGGGGAGTATGAGAGCATAGTGAGAAGAGGTTGCACAGTATGGATCGGGAGAGGGGTCATTACCAAATAGGAGCATATTATGCAGATATAGAAATCATAAGGGGAAACAGTGTAGAGATGACATGGTCCATAAGGCTATGTGCGCACTTTGAGTATTTGCTTGCAGAAATTTCTGCAAGGTTTCTGTATCTCTTGGCAAGAAAAACGCTGCAGCAAAAACACAGGTTTTTGCCACGTTTTTGGTGCCTTTTTGTATGTATTGTAAGGTAGCGCTCACTGAGTGTATTGGGGGACACTCACTTGGCTGCAGATAAACCAGGTCCGGCACAGGCTTTTCACATAACATAGTCCATACGGTTTATTGTACACGGCATATCATCCTATCTCCATTACCACAATGGATATGCCTGTGTGCATGACCCATACAGTGCCCCCTAGCTGTCACAAGGGTCACTGCATCACATACCCCCCCTCTGTTCAAACTTGTGGGGTTGAACACTTGTCACATACTGGGTGTCTTGAGACCGGGTAACCACTGTCACCTTGCCCTACAAGTCGAGAGGACCGTATCAGTCTGTTTTGGGTGTCATACGGCATCATATTTACGTTAGGCCTCCCCCGCCCCCAGCGGTCAGTATATCGGCCCTGGACTTTGACCTTCCAGTCAAAGTCCGTCTGTGTCACCAGTCCCTTTTTAGTCTCCACACTTTCCCTGTCTGCTCCGTCCCCCGACTTTTCTCTCCACGACCGGCTCTCCCGGTTGGTGCGGTCATAAGTCCTACTCAGAGTCAAGCCCACTGTCTGGTCTTACCCATGTAGTACGTCAAAGGAGCTACTGTCTAGGTCTCTCAGTTTCATACTGTGAGAAGAACTGCCATTTGCAGATTTGCGACGTTCACGTTTTGCTGAAAGTTTTTGGCTACCAGCAATCTCATTAATTGGAAGGTACCTTCTGGTCCTTATACCCCGAGATGAAGGCTCCTGACATCTGATGTTCTGCATCTCTTTATTAATCTGCAGTCAGTCCAGTCTCAACTGCTCTATCTCCTGCAGGTACGTTACTCGGTATTCCAGGTGCATCCGGAAGTTCCTAAGGCTTTTCATGGAGCCGACCGCAATGATGGGAATCATGCCATCTTCACCAGATACCTGAACTTCAAGATCAGGAGGGATCCTCACCCTCGCCACACCGGAGATATCCACAAGGTCTTGCATCACTTTACCGAGCCTTCCAACGACTCTCCCCACCAGATATTTGGGTACCGGAATTACATCTTCCCCCAAGCCCAGCCGACTCTTACCTTCTCTCGCAAGCTCTAGACGTCGAGCAGCTTTCACATTACTCCACCTGATCATCTGTTTAGCGTGGAGACATTGCAGATGCATATCCGCCAGGACAGCCACCCGCTTTACTGTGTCTTCCCTGGTTGATAGTACCACCAACTGCCGAGTCTCAGGTGCCCATTGCACTCTACACGCTTTGACCACCTTTTTAAAAGCCTCATGCACCCCTTCACCGGTACAGGCTTCTTGCGCATCTTGGGGGACGTCAATCACGCACTTGAAGGTCATGGGCTTGCTCTCTTTCTGGACAGATGGCTCCGGGTTTACCACGGACACTTCCCTCAATACAGTTGTCCCAACCGGGGGACTATCTTGTTCAGCTTTTAGCTCCAAATCTTAATGAGATTTCACCTCTTCGAGACACCTTGCCAAGATGGGCACTGGCAGTTCTGTCTTGTGATCACTCTGACACGGCCGCTGGAAGTCTTCGACCACCAACTTCTTCTCCTGCAGAAGGCCTCTTACTGCTCCTCTGAGCACTTCCACATCTTCCCTAAGGGTTTTGTTCACGCTTTGCCACGTTGACAGGTGACCTCTGACCTCCAAGACTTCTTTCTCGAGGTCCTCCACTCTGCACTTGGCCGTTTGTCTCAGGGCCTTGACTGCCGAGAGCTCGGACTCTAGGTGGCGCATCCGCTCCAACTGCGCGGAGTTGGTGACTTCCATACTCGGTACCTTTAGACATTGCTTTGCCAGCTGTTGACACATCTCTTGACGCCCTTGCTCCAAGTTTCGTATGTGCGTCTCTACCCAGCGAAAACTGTCAACTCGCTCTTCCCAAGTCTCCATCTCCTGGGTCAGTTTGTTAACTTGACCCTCTAGTTGTCGGGTGATGGCGGCCAAATTGGAGATCTTCTCCTCTTGCTCCAACTTCTCCGAGGATGCTGTTGGTTCAGCCCCTTTCTGGCTGCAGCTCACAAACAGCTGCTGGCGACACTGCAGCTCCTGCTGCGCCGTATTCGTGGACCCGCCGATCCACAGTAACCTTTGTAACCCAGCCGAGTTACAGCCAGCCGCTTGTCACCTTCGTAACCCCGCCGAGTTACCTTTGTGACCCCACTGAGCCACCGCAAGCTGACTTGAGAGGAAGAAAAAAAACACAACAGAAAAACACACGTGGCCTGTCCGTGTGCTATTCAGGACGTCCGTCCCCACTTTGGAACCGTCCAACACACAGGCCTCACCGGGTGCTATTCAGGGATCCAACCCTCCTTCCAGGGTTTCCGAACACACCGGTCACCAGGTCCAGGGCCTCAGCGGGTGCTATTAAGGACGTCCGTCTCCACCTGAGACCGTCCAACACTCACGCCTCACCGGGTGCTATTCAGGGATCCACCCTCCTCCCAGGGTTTCCTAACACACCGGTCACCAGGTCCAGGTCCTCAGCAAGTGCTATTCAGGATGTCCGTCTCCTCCTGAGACCGTCCAACGCTCACGCCTCACTAGGTCCAAGGTCATAGCACGTGCTCCAGGGATCCGATCCCTGAATTTCCCAACACTGACCCTCCAGGACCTGGCACCCTGAACCATTCATATACACAGTCTTTCTCACTGACCCCGGTCAGTATAACCCAGACTCCTGTCCACTACCTGCTGGTGTCGGCCACGCAGGTTCCAGGGTACCTCATATCCACATAGGCACCCTATAGCGACTTCTCAAACAGTCTTTTCTCTGACCCCGGTCAGCATACCACAGACTCTGTTACCTGGCTCAGAGTCGCCGACACTGCAACATGTGCTTCTTGAAACCATTGCCCCTAGCAACCGATTTTGTAATCCTCGTCTGTTGCTCCTAGCAACAAGGCTACAGCAGTGCCCTTAGCATTCTCCACCATAT
This sequence comes from Dendrobates tinctorius, assembly GCF_039654945.1. NCBI lineage: Eukaryota > Metazoa > Chordata > Amphibia > Anura > Dendrobatidae > Dendrobates > Dendrobates tinctorius. The sequence goes on from NW_027361796.1 coordinate 15,491,702, forward strand.
GTAAGGTAGCGCTCACTGAGTGTATTGGGGGACAATCACTTGGCTGCAGATAAACCAGGTCCGGCACAGGCTTTTCACATAACATAGTCCATATGGTTTATTGTACACGGCATAAACCATAGCAGCATGAAGAAATGATAACAGTCTTACAGCAGACCAAACGAATGTTAATAGTGGAGCTCCGCTCACTTAGCCCTGTGTTCACACAGGCTGTGCTTTGTCCAGCACTCAGGCTCTACAGTCTCACCTTCCAGCACGTCGGCCTTCCAGGACCTTCCACACGGACCAATCAGATCCAGTCACTCTCCCCATGTGACCTACCCTGGTCACCTTCTATGGTCCGTAGCCACACCCACCGATGAGATACGGATCACATGGCTATGACCTCATCGCAGGTCCTTTCCAGACACCCGGCCATACACACACATGTACAGGTTTACTATGGGCGTTCAGACACATGTTCCTGAGTGGGTTTGTAGGTGACTGGTCCCACCCATCTCACCAAGCCACCTGGAAGCTTTCCCTATTGTAAACAGAAACCATCAACAGAATATCTGCTGATTAATACCAGTTATAGCTTCCATCCCAGGGCCACCCCCCTGGTATAAATATCGGTTATTTACCATCCTGCCATTCATCCTATCATCTTTACCAAAATGGATATGCCTGTGTGCATGACCCATACAGCGCCCCCTAGCTGTCACAAGGGTCACTGCATCACAGCGTGTTTGCATGCGTTTTTGTACAGCAATGAAGGGTGTTTTTTAGCTAAATAAAGATATTTTTAAAAAAGTTTTGTGATGTAATTTCTTGGTCCAACACCACCTTTTTCATGCTGATGTAGTGGCATCAGGGCAATGGGATTTGGCCTTGGTGTCAGCAGCTGTCATTGATACCAAGCCCTAGGCTTAGTAATGAAAAGGTGTCATCCCGACACCCTCATTACTAAGCCAATAAGTAAACACAAACACACACAAAAACAAACACAAACCTACACACATTGTTACCAGCCTATGTAGGAGCGATAACAGAACGAACCTACATAGGCTGTAACCAAACAGCAACTGCAAATTGCATGGGCTCCTGCGTAATTTTAATAACCAGCAGAGGGAAAGCCGACAGCTGAGGGCTGATGTTAATATTCTGGAAAGGAGCCAATAGCCATAAGGGTTCCCAGACTATTAATATCAGCTCACAGCTGTTTGCTTAGCCTTTACTGTCTAGTTTACAGGGGGACCCCAGAAAAAAAATGACATTGGGTCCCCGTATAAAATTTAACCAGCGAAGGCTAGGCAGACAGCTGCGGGATGATATTAATAGCCTAGGAAGGGTCCATGGATACTTTCCCCCTCCCAAACTAAAAACATCAGCTCTCAGCCACCTCAGAAAAGGCACATCTATAAGATGCACCAAATCTGGTGCTTAGCCTCACTCTTCCCACTTGCCCTTTAGTGGGGTTCATATTTGTGGGGTTGATGTCACCTTTGTATTGTCAGGTGACATCAAGCCCACAGGTTAGTAATGGAGAGGCGCCATTAACCCCTTTCCTACAATGGACGTAATATTCCATCCTTGTGACCTGGGACCTAATTCCCATGGACGGAATATTACGCCTAATGCGATCAGCTGCGCTCACGGGGGGGAGCGCATCTGATCGCAGCCGGGTGTCAGCTGATTATCACAGCTGACACCCGGCACAATGTGTCAGGGGTGGTCACAGACCGACCCCGACACGTTAACCCCTGGCACACCGCGATCAAACACGATCGCGGTGTACCGGGGGTTAAAGGGAAGCATCGGCAGGGAGGGGGCTCCCTCCGTGCTTTCCTGAGCCTCCCACAGCAGCGCAATGTGCAGCGCTGCTGCGAGGGGCTCCTTCCCTGCAGGTCCCCGGATCCAATATGGCAACGGCAAGGAGGAAGCGCAGGCAAGGAGGAAGCCTGCAGCACTGCCTGTGACAGATTGCTGATCTGTCACAGCGATCTGTGATGTGACAGATCAGCAATCTGTCACAGGACAGTGATGTCCCACCTGGGACAATGTAATAAAGTTAAAAAAAAAGTGTAAAAATAATTTTAAAAAAATTGCTAAATAAATTTAAAAAAAAAAATATTCCCTAATAAATTCATTTTTTGGAAATGAAAAAAAACCAATAAAAGTACACATATTTGGTATCGCCGCGTCCATAACGACCCTCCCTATAAAACTGTCCCATTAGTTAACCCCTTTAGCGAACCCCTTAAAAAATAAAAATAAAAAACGAAGCAAAAAATAATGATTTATTATCATACCGCCGAACAAAAAGTGCAATATCGCGCGATCAAAAAGACGCATATAAATATCCATGGTACCACTGAAAACGTCATCTTTTCCCGCAAAAAACGAGCTGCCACACAGTGTCATCAGCGAAAAATTTAAAAAGTTATAGCTCGCAGAATAAAGCGATGCAAAAATAATTATTTTTTTATATAAAATAGTTTTCATTGCATAAAAGCGCCAAAACATAAAAAACGAAATAAATGAAGCATCGTTGTAACCGTACTGACCCGAAGAATAAAACCACTTTATCAATTTTACCGCACGCGGAACGCACTCCCCCCAAAAGAAATTCATGAAACGCTGGTTTTTGTTCATTCTGCGTCCCAAAAATCGGAATAAAAAGCGATCAAAAGATGTCACGTGCCCGAAAATGATACCAATAAAAACGTCAACGCGTCCCGCAAAAAATAAGATCTAACATGACTCAGTAGGTCAAAATATAGAAAAATTATAGCTCTCAATATGTGGTGATGCAAAAACTATTTTTACAATAAAAAGCGTCTTTTAGCGAGTGACAGCTGCCAAATATAAAAACCGCCATAAATAGTATGTCAAACCCCCCATTATCACCCCCTTAGTTAGGGAAAAATAATAAAATTTAAAAAAAGTATTTATTTCCATTTTTCCATTAGGGTTAGGGTTAGGGTTAGGGCTAGGGTTAGGGCTAGGGCTAAGGTTAGGGCTGAGATTAGGGTTAGGGGTGTGTTGGGGTTAGGGTTGGAGTTAGAATTGGGGGGTTTCCACTGTTTGGGCACATAAGGTGCTCTCCAAATGCAACATGGCATCTGATCTCAATTCCAGCCAATTCTGCATTGAAAAAGTCGAATGGTGCTCCTTCCCTTCCAAGCTCTGCCATGCACCCAAACAGTGTTTTACCCCCACATATAGGGTATCAGCCTACTCAGGACAAATTGCAAAACAACTTTTGGGGTCCAATTTCTCCTGGAAAATAAAAAATTGGGGGCAAAAATATCATTTTTGTGCAAAAAAATATGATTTTTTTATTTTCACACCCTGGCGCTATAAACTTCTGTGAAGCACTAGGGGGTTCAAAGTGCTCACCGCACATCTAGATAAGATCTGTGGGGGGTCTAGTTTCCAAAATGGGGTCAATTGTGGGGAGTTTGAATAGAGGCTCTCCAAACGCACATGACACCCGCAGACCATTCCATCAAAGTCTGCATTCCAAAACGTCACTACTTCCCTTCCGAGGCCCGACGTGTGCCCATACAGTAGTTTTCTCCCACATATGAAGTATCAACTTTTGGGGTCCAATTTCTCCTGGTACCCTTGGGAAAATAAAAAAATTGGGGACTAAATGATCAAGTTGTGGAAAAAATGCGATTTTTTTATTTTCATGCCCGGGCATTATAAACTTCTGTGAAGCCCTTAGGGGTTCAAAGTGATCACCACACATCTAGATAAGTTCCATAGGGGGTCTAGTTTCCAAAATGGTGTCATTTGTGGGGGGTTTCCACTGTTTAGGTACATCAGGGGCTCTCCAAAGGCAACATGACACCCGCAGACCATTTGTCATGGTTAGGACATGGTTAATGTCCTGTTCTTACAGGGTTAACTTTTGCCAGCCTCTCTTTGGATCTGGGAGGAGTATTTATACTCACTCCAGACTACCATTCTCTGTCAGCTATACTGTTATTCTGGCTATGTGTCTGACCGACCCCCCTGATGTGCGTGTACTGCATTGCTTGTTTGATTCCCGTGTATGACCCGGCCTGTCCCCTTGCTCTGAACTCCGTCTCACGTTTTAGGTACTATTGTCTTCTCTGTTTCTGACCTCCCGGCTTGGCTATTGTTACTCCGCTACCGTTTGCCCCTATTGTACCGTCTATTGCCCGTTCTGGCTTTCTGATCTATTGCTATGTCCTGACTATCTGCTCTGCCTAACCCTTTGGTACTGTCCTGCTATCTCGTGCATTGACCCCGGCTTGATCTGGTTTCTGCCCCTGTCTATGCCCCTTGGTAACCTGTCCCATAGTTACCTTTCTAGGAGTTTCCCTGCAGCTCCTAGCTCTGTGGAGCTTAGGCCACGCCCCCAGCAGTCATGTGCTTCAGGTCCTGATAGTTTGAAGCATGCATTGTCACCACTGCTGCCCTGATCCACAGGTATCTTAGAGCACTGTTTTTGTACTCAGGACATGCGCACTGGCTCAGTGAGCGAGTGTAGTGCGGTGTTCCTGACATTATAGGTGACTGTTTCAGTTCTTTTTTTTGTACTTTTTTTTCCCTCAGTGTGTTATCCTCATGGATCCCATACAGACTTTGGTTGATCAGGTCAAGCACCTGACCCAAATGTTCCATAAACTCAATGTGGAACAGTGCACGATGGCCGCTGCTGCCCTGCTCCACAGGTATCTTTGAGCACTGTTTTTGTACTCAGGACATGCGCACTGGCACAGTGAGCGAGTGTAGTGCGGTGTTCCTGACACCATTCCATCAAAGTCTGCATTCCAAAACGTCACTACTTCCCTTCCGAGCCCCGACGTGTGCCCATACAGTAGTTTTCTCCCACATATGGGGTATCAGCGTACTCAGGACAAATTGGACAACAACTTTTGGGGTCCAATTTCTCCTGGTACCCTTGGGAAAATAAAAAAATTGGGGACTAAAAGATCATGTTCGTGGAAAAAATAAGATTTTTTTATTTTCACGCCAGGGCATTATAAATTTCTGTGAAGCACTGGGGGGGTTCAAAGTGCTCACCACACATCTACATAAGTTCCTTGGGGGGTCTAGTTTTCAAAATGGTGTCATTTTTGGGGGTTTCCACTGTTTTGGTACATCAGGGGCTTTCCAAACGCGACATGGTGTCCGATCTCAATTCCAGCCAAAAACGTCAAATGGCGCTGCTTCCCTTCCGAGCTCTGCCATGTGCCCAAATAGTCGTTTACACCTACATATGGGGTACCAGAATACTCAGGACAAATTGCACAATAACATTTAGGGTCCTGTTACCCTTGGAAAAATAAGAATTGAGGGTGAAAAGATCATTTTTGTGGAAAAAATATGATTTTTTAATTGTACGGCTGTACGTTATAAACTTCTGTGAAGCCCTTGTGGGTTCAAAGTTCTCACCACACATCTAGATAAGTTCCTTGCGGGGTCTAGTTTCCAAAATGGTGTCACTTGTGGGGGGTTTCCACTGTTTAGGTACATCAGGGGCTTTCCAAACGCGACATGGTGTCCGATCTCAATTCCAGCCAAAATAGTCAAATGGCGCTGCTTCCCTTCCGAGCTCTGCCATGCGCCCAAATAGTCGTTTACACCCACATATGGGATATCAGCGTACTCAGGACAAATTGTACAATAGCTTTTAGGGTCCTGTTACCTTTGGGAAAATAAAAATTGGTGGTGAAAAGATCATTTTTGTGGAAAAATATGATTTTTTTAATTGTACGGCTGTACGTTATAAACTTCTGTGAAGCCCTTGTGGGTTCAAAGTTCTCACCACATATCTAGATAAGTTCCTTGGGGGGTCTAGTTTCCAAAATGGGGTCACTTGTGGGGGGTTTCCACTGTTTAGGTACATCAGGGGCTCTCCAAACGTGACATGGCGTCTGATCTGAATTCCAGTCAATTTTGCATTGAAAAAGTCAAATGGCGCTCCTTCCCTTCTGAGCTCTGCCATGCACCGAAACAGTGGTTCCCCCCACATATCAAGTATCAGCATACTTAGGACAAATTGCACAATAACTTTTGCAGTCCAATTTCTCCTGTTACCCTTGGTAAAATAAAAAAAATTGAACCTGAAGTATTTTTTTTGTGAAAAAAGTTAAATGTTCATTTTTTTTAAATATTCAACAAATTCCTGTGAAGCACCTGAAGGGTTAATAAACTTCTTGAATGTGGTTTTGAGCACCTTAAGGGGTGCAGTTTTTAGAATGGTGTCGCTTTTGGGCATTTTCTATATATAGACCCCTCAAAGTGGCTTCAAATGTGATGTGGTCCGTAAAAATAAAATGGTGTAGCAAAAATGAGAAATCGCTGGTCAACTTTTAACCGCTCATATACAAAAAAAATCAATCCTTAAAAGATACTTTATTAACCAATCATTAAAAAGTTTTCAAAACTTCAAAAAACAGGCAAACAAAAATAGGCTTATTGCTGATTTTCAAAATCCAGATACCTGCAACCAGGTATGACATCTGATGCTTGGAGGGAGCATTCATAATACATCATGGGCCTCCTGATGAACTCCTTTTACGGGAGGGAAACGCGTCGAGGCGATTTTTCATTGGCCATGAGCTAAGTTCTTACATATTTTTGTCAATTTTGTTGATTTAATACTTGGGGATAGTGCAATTTGAGCCGGGTGACCAATGGCTTATTGTTTTTGGGCATGAAGCAATATGAAAATATGCTGTTATGGGGGATCAGAGGTAATAGCAGCGGTTGGTGATTTGAGAAATGTTTATTAATGCTGTTTAAGAATACTCAGATGGTTGTATATCTGTTTTGATTGATACCTTACCCCCTTTATTTGAAACTGCCTTTGTCAAAGTACTCTCACCCCGCCTACTATATATATTGAGGTGATTTTTCAGTGGCCATGAGCTAAGTTCTTACATATTTGTTAATTTGCTGATTTTTTTTTTTTTTGGGACAGTGCAATTTTGAGCCTGAGCGATCAGTGGCTCATTGTTTTGGGCATGATGCAATATGAAAAATGTGTTGTTGGGGATTAGAGGCAATAGCAGCGTTCTGTGATGTGAGAAATGTACATTAATGCTGCTTAAGAACATTTAAATGATTGTGTATCTGTTCTGATTGATATCTTACCCCCTTTACTTGCAACTGCCTTTGCTAATGCACTATTATCCCGTACACTGTATACATCGGTTTGCAGATACATTTTTTTATTATTATTAAAACATTTATTGTCTTTGGTGGGGATATTTTCAGGGATAATTCTAAGTTATTACCCCTGTCTCCATTGGCCATATGTTCTGACACCCTCTTTCCTCTTTCTGGGTGAGAAGTGTAGGGGTCAGTAAGGGTCAGCCCACGTGGAGCGGGGGCACCAGAGTAACGTAGGGTGTAAAAGCTCCGCTGTCAGGCAGGGAGACACCTAAAAAGGGTTATTTAGACCCCTTTTCCTCCCAAAGCAAATGTTTACAAATCTGCCAAAAATTAGAGTTTTTTCCAGTTACTATTCCCTACACTTTTGTCTTGGTGGTTTGTGGCACGGGGTTATTATCTATTATATTTTTGTCCCCGGCCATCTGTTGTACTCCAAGCTGATGTCATTTAGATAGGAGTCAACAGGGTGATTAGGGAGAGCCGCCGAAGAGCGGGGGCGCCATTTGCGTATCAAGAGGGTGCCAACCTCCGCTGTCAGGTAGGAGAGAGATATAGGGCCCTATAGGGACAAATAGGTTTGTGACCCTCTACCTGACATTGGAACGACTCTCTAGTGTTTGTGGCTGGATTTTGAAAATCAGCAATAAGCCTATTTTTGTTTGCCTGTTTTTTGAAGTTTTGAAAACTTTTTAATGATTGGTTAATAAAGTATCTTTTAAGGATTGATTTTTTTGTATATGAGCCGTTGAATAATTAATCCAGAATTATATTTATTAAGAATTTTTTTCAACTTTTAACCCTTATAACTTCCTAACAAAAAAAAATTTTGGTTCCAAAATTGTGCTGATGTAAAGTAAACATGTGGGAAATGTTACTTATTAAGTTTTTTGTATGCCGTATCTCTGTGATTTAAGGACATAAAAATTCAAGGTTGGAAAATTGCGAAATTTTTGCCAAATTTCTGTTTTTTTCACAAATAAACACAAGTTATTTGAATGAAATTTTACCACTAACATGAAGTACAATATGTCACGAGAAAATAATGTCAGAATCACCGAGATCCATGGAAGCGTTTCAGAGTTATTACCTCATAAAGGGACAGTGGTCAGAATTGTAAAAATTGGCCTGGGAGTTAACGTGCAAACCACCCTTGGTAGTGAAGGGATTAATAATCCTACAGTGATATTATAAAAAGACACAGACCCAGAATAAAGTCCTTTATTTGAAATAATGACACAGACTCCTTTAATTAATCCTAATTAAACCATACTCACCGAAAGCCTAATCCACTTATGCCATCGTCTCCTGCAACAAAAATAAAATAATAAACCACAATATTCCTCACCTGTCCACAGAGAAGATAATAATCCATAATGTCCAATGACGATCCTAATGACTTTAAGAGCAGTCACTAATGTGACAGTTGGCGATACACTGACAGGAGGTAATCGTTCCTGCAGTGTATAGCTCTGAGCTGCCGTGAGAAAGTTCTCACACAGCCGTGCCATAAGTGATAGCACCGGAGATGATCAGCTGATGAACTCCGGTGAACTCTCTCATGGCAGCTCAGTGATACATTGCGGGAGCGATTACCTCCTGTCAGTGTATCACCGGCGGCCGGGTAGAGCAGTCACATTGGGAGATGTGACTGTTCTACACATGAGATCGCCGTGGGACTCTCAGGATTATGTGCACTACGGCTGACAGGTGAGTATATGGTGGTATATTATTTTTTTTAGGAGACATGGGCATCAGAGACTGGACGTTTAGGTGAGTATATGTTAGTTTATTATTTTACATTTTTTATAGGTGATGAGGGAACTGGGGATTTAGTGTTAGGCAAATAGCTCACATACTCCATGCACTAGCCTCCACAGGTTCCTCACTGCTTGCAGCATTCAATTCTGACGAAGGTCCCCATCAGTTCCGAAAATGTTTAACGAATAAAGAATGCACAATAAAAGGAACCTCATTCTCACAATGTATTGCTTTCAGAGTGCCAAGTTTATTTGCTACTCTACGGGTCACAGTCACAACTGCGGGATCACACTGACATCTGACAGCATGACCCCGTAATGCCCTGACTGACAATCTTAACGGCGGTAGCATTACAGCGGGTCACAGTCCCAGCTGCGGGATCACACTAACATCTGACAGCATGACCCCCAGTGCTCTTACCGATGACCTTACTGGCGGTGGTGTTACCACCGATAAGAACCTCCGCACTGGTATTTCCCACACTGTCACACAGATGACAGCATGGGAAACACCATAGGAAGTATGTGAAAATGCAAACGGAAACTTGGCAAATCCACGAACATTTTTATACCTGCGTTTTTGCTGCAGATTTGACTGATTCAATTAAAATCAATGGATTAAAAACGCTGCAGAAATGCACAAAGAATTGACATGCTGCAGAAAAAAACACACTGCAAATACTCAAAGGAAATTTACTGATCATGTGCACAACACTTCAGGATTGTCATTGAATTAGCTTGCATAAGGATTCCATAGCGTTTTTGACCCATTTCCGCTCAGAAAAAATGCCACGAAAACACAAAAATGCACCATGTGCACAAAGCCTGAAAGTGAATGGTGTTGCGGTTATAGTTAATAAGGGCGGACTGTGTGGCATGTATATCTCATATGGGTGAATTTTGTGGTGGTTGTTGCTCATGAGGGTGGACAATGTCATGGTTATAGCTCATGAGGGCGAGAGTGTGCAGGCCATATACCATAAACTTATCTATGACACAGTATGGACAGATAATTTTATGCATGGCATTATAATAACACTTATTTTTTAGGAAAACTGTGTTAGGATGTGCTGAAGAAGAGTGAAGAAGAAGAAAGTCTGCAGAGACAAGAAGTGGCTAAGAAAAGTCATCATAGCATTTGGATCAGATAGAGATGAAAGGGATAAGAATATCCCCAATCAAAATTCAAGTGTAAGTTACTTGGATTTATTTTTTTTTGTGTTCCTTTATGATCCTCAGTCTGATAATGACTGGTAACAACAAATCCTAGCATCTTCTTACCATTGTTAAGTACATACTGTGAGTTACAGATTCATGCGATACAAATGCAATTGATCACTATACTATGCTTTGTTTCTAGTAGTTAAGTACTGATGGTAGTTCTGGTGGTGTATTCATGTACTTGTGATGGTTCTGGTGCTGTATTCATGTACTGATGATAGTTCTGGTGATGACTACTTCATCAAAGCCATCATCACTACATGAATACATCACCAAAACCATCATGACTACATGAATACATCACTAGAACCACCACCAGTACATCAATACGGCACCAGAACCTTCATCAGTACATGAATACTGCACATGAACAACCATCATGTCATGATCCAGGACGGGATTTCGCTTTGACCCGTCCTGGTTAGACTAGGGGTTAATTGTGCTGCCTCTCTCTGGCAGCAGGAGGCTATTTAGTGCTCACTGGACCTGGGTCCGGTGTCAGTTATACTCCTGCCCTCGGCTGAGTTAAGTGACCTCTTGTATACGTGTGCCTTGTGCCTGATATCTTGCTTGTTTGTTCGGTTGTGATCTGGTTCTGTCCCTGTTACGAGTTCTGCCTGACCCTCTTGTACTGCGCTACCTCTCGTGTATGACTCTCTGCTTGTGACCCGACTTCTCTCTGCTCGTCCCCTTGGTACCACGTCGCCCTCTTGTGTATGACCTTTGGCTCTGTCTGACTACCCGTCTGTTCGTCCCTCCTGTACCTCGTTCGCCCGTACTGTGTGTGACCTCTGTTTTGCCTGACTCTGAGTTGTTGTATGGTGTCCTGTCCTATCTGAATACAGGACGCTAAGCCCCGCCCCCTCACAGACATGACTCAAAAGGGGGCCGATATCAAGAATTGGTCAACCGCAGCGGTAGCGGCATTTCAGTTTTTGAAAAAATGTTTAATGTCGGCCCCGGTTCTTATCCAACCGGACCCCTCTGAACCATTTATTGTTGAGGTAGACGCCTCAGAGGTGGGGGTGGGGGCGGTATTGTCCCAGGGACCCGCCACTTTGACCAATTTAAGACCTTGCGCCTTTTTCTCAAAGAAGTTCTCTCCGGCAGAGAGAAACTATGATGTGGGGAATCGGGAACTTCTGGCCGTAAAATTGGCTTTTGCAGAATGGAGGCATTTTTTGGAGGGGGCTGTCCATCCTATAACGGTAATCACGGACCACAAAAACCTAGCTTACATCGAGTCTGCTAAAAGGTTGACTCCCAGACAGGCTAGATGGTCACTTTTTTTTTCTCGATTCAACTTCTCGATCACTTTCCGACCAGGATCCAAGAATATCAGAGCGGATGCGTTGTCACGCAGTCTAGATGCGGTGTCCCCCCCGGAACCTCCATCCTCCATTCTTCAGCCTGGGGTGGTGGTGGCAGAGGTTTCTAATGTGTTGGAACGAGAGATTCGAGAAGCCCAGGCTCTTGCACCTCCAGCTAAGCCGGTGGATAAACTTTATGTGCCAGCTCAGTTTCGTCTCAAGGTCCTCCAGGAGTTCCATGACTCAGTTCTGGGTGGACATCCAGGGATCTCAGCGACCCGGAAGGCCATTGCTAGAATGTTCTGGTGGTCTTCTTTAGCCTCTGATGTTGGGGAGTATGTGTCTGCGTGTGAGGTTTGTGTCCGTGCGAAAACTCCCCATAACCGGCCGGCCGGGGAATTGGTACCACTGCCAATTCCTGAGAGACCATGGACTCATCTGTCCATGGATTTCATCACCAACCTTCCCCCTTCCAAGGGTAATACCGTGGTCAGGGTCATAGTGGACAGGTTTAGTAAGCAGGCACATTTTGTACCTTTGGCAGCTCTACCTAATGCGGAAACATTGTCCAGATTGTTTGTGGAGCATGTGGTGCGGTTGCATGGGGTACCCCTGAATGTGGTGTCTGATAGGGGAGTGCAATTTGTGTCCAGATTTTGGAGAGCTTTTTGTAGGAGGTTGGGTATTAGTCTGTCCTTTTCATCCGCCTACCATCCAGAGACTAATGGGCAGACTGAGCGGACCAATCAGTCTCTGGAGCAAATTCTGCGTTGTTTGACCTCAGCCCGACAGGATGATTGGTGTTCTGTGTTACCATTGGCTGAGTTTGCTTTTAACAACCGCACTAACCAGTCTACAGGTACATCTCCTTTTTTTTGCAATTATGGGTTTCATTCTCATTTTGGAGAATTTTCCCGCTTGAATTCTGGGTGTCCTGGGGCGGACGAGTCGATCCAGCGGTTGGGGGAGGTATGGCGGGAGGTCCAGAATAACATTACGAAGGCCCAGGACAAATTTAAATTTTTTGCGGACAAAAAACGATCCGTGGGTCCAGTGTTTCAGGTCGGGGATAAGGTATGGTTATCCACCAAAAATATAAGGCTCAAGGTCCCCTCTGCGAAGCTTGGACCCAAGTTTATAGGTCCCTATGTAATTACCGAAGCAGTTAACCCGGTGGCTTTTCGGTTGCAGCTCCCGCCATCTCTGCGGATCCCAAATGTTTTCCATAAGGCCCTTTTGAAACCTGTGAGGTCCAGTGGGGAGGGATCATCATCTTCCCCGACACCGGTTCTGGTAGATGGGCAGGCTGAGTACGAGGTGGAACGAATTGTCGACTCCAGGTTGGTCCGTCGCGCCCTTCAGTATTTGATACATTGGAAGGGCTACGGTCCTGAGGAACGCTCGTGGGTTCCTGCTCGATCAGTTCATGCAGATCGGTTGATCCGAGCCTTTCACGCCAAGTACCCTGAGAGACCTGGGGGTCCGGTGGCCCCCCATTGAGAGGAGGGTACTGTCATGATCCAGGAAGGGATTTCGCTTTGACCCGTCCTGGTTAGACTGGGGGTTAATTGTGCTGCCTCTCTCTGGCAGCAGGAAGCTATTTAGTGCTCACTGGACCTGGGTCCGGTGTCAGTTATACTCCTGCCCTCGGCTGAGTTAAGTGACCTCTTGTATACGTGTGCCTTGTGCCTGATATCTTGCTTGTTTGTTCGGTTGTGATCCGGTTCTGTCCCTGTTACGAGTTCTGCCTGACCCTCTTGTACTGCGCTACCTCTCGTGTATGACTCTCTGCTTGTGACCCGACTTCTCTCTGCTCGTCCCCTTGGTACCACGTCGCCCTCTTGTGTATGACCTTTGGCTCTGTCTGACTACCCGTCTGTTCGTCCCTCCTGTACCTCGTTCGCCCGTACTGTGTGTGACCTCTGTTTTGCCTGACTCTGAGTTGTTGTATGGTGTCCTGTCCTATCTGAATACAGGACGCTAAGCCCCGCCCCCTTGCAGTCACATGACCATAGGTCCCGTGCACATTATTCAGTTTTAGTGTCCGCAGGTCCTATGCATCTTTACTTTCCAGCGCTGACTGGACTCTGACACTATTAGCCTGAAGCACGCATGGTCACCTCTGCTGCCCTGCTCCCCAGGTATCTTTTAGCACTGCTTCTGTTCTCAGGCCATGCGCACTGGCTCTATGAGCAAGTGCAGTGCGGTGTCTCTGACACATCAATTTTGTTGCCAGCTACGTGTGTCTCATGATGGATGCAAAAACCATCAGATATATGCACTTAGCTATACTGGGGTCTGTTAGATTTCCATTAAGTTACCCATCAAACTGCCACTAATATAGTTATGGTTTATTAGTTTATGACTATCATTGGGCTTGACTATTAAAATATAAGATGTCAGGGATGACTTATGAATATTGCTATTTGTCCCTGGTATCATTCACATACAATGAACAATTTCTGTTTTTAACTGTGAAATTGCACCTCTGTTCAGTCACACACCTAAAGTACGCCACTTTTTTAATTCTTCTATTATTTTATAGTGAGTAAGGTAAAAATTTGGCTGGAAATGGTCATCAGAGCTTGTTGCTTAATCCATCGGGGAAAGGGGATGTGTTAGGGATCTTGTTATCATACTCTCTGATCCATTCCTTTGCTGAAGTGGGCGGGCATCATTTGCCTCATCGGCCTTGGGCACTAAAATACCTTGTACTAGCCCTGTAGGCAGCAACTGCACCAACTATCTCTCAACAAGATGAATTAATATTTTGTCACTAATACCATGATATGCAAATCAACCTGTGTGGCATATCAACAAAGCATGGTGCTATTGCTAATATAGCAAGTCACTGTATCAGTTAGGAATGTAGCATGATCAGGGTGTTTCTATATCTGATTGGTAATTAGTGGTAATTATACAGCAGTATTTGTCATGCAATAACAATTTCATATACTGTCATTGTCCTACATTTTTTCTATTGTTCACCACAGTGAAAGTTTTTGCTGTGTATTAAAAACAAATAGTATTTGTTAGTGTAAAAATATTGTCAGTACCCACAGTAGGTAAATAGTAGATAAATAGGGTCTAGAGATGAGCGAGTTTGCCTTTTTTAGGGTCGAGTCGGGTTTCATGAAACCCGACTTTCTCAAAAGTCGAGTCGAACGAAATCGGCCGACTATCGGGAAAAGTTGAAGGTCCGACTGAAACACGAAACACAATGCAAGTCAATGGGGACGCAAAGTCGGCAGGGAGTGGAGGACAGTAAACACACCTACATGCCGGACCGCTTTTTTTAAAGTGCGCGAAATCACTCTTTCTCTCCCCGGAGCACATGCACATGTCATCTCGTTGCCCACAGTGTACATCCTTGCTCAGTGGCTGAAAAAAGTCACGTGCAAGCATTCTGGGAAATCCAACTTTGGCGCTCGTTTTGCCGACCGCATGGCCGACTTCACGCTGTGGTCAGGTTTCGGTCGGCGAAACCCGACTTTGCCATAAGTCGGCGACTTATGAATCTGGCCGACCTGTTTCGCTCAACTCTAATAGTGACCATTCAGGTGGGTCCACAAGAAAACCTCCCTAAAAATGAGATTAAACATTTCTAAAAAAATGGGCAAATGTTCAGTATTTTTGAGCTTCTTTTGATTCAGGCTTACAAAGCCAATAAGCAAGGCCAGTTTTAGGCAAAGTTGGGCCCTAGGCAAAAATTTAAAATGGGGCCCCAAATGCTCTAATATTGCACATCACACAGAAGCATTTCTGTTGTATTTACATGCGCTGAGTTCAGGCCGGTAAACGAGTGTGATCGACAATACTGAAGTCGCTTGACGCTTGTTTCCTGGCCTATTTACACCAACTGAGAAAGAATGATGGGGACCATCACTATTAGATCAATCTGTCCCCATACAGTATCGTGTTATCAGCAGCACAGCTACAGTTTTCACGGGGCAATGTGCTGCTGAGAACAATGATTTTTGTTCTGGCATAAACAATCCAATCACTCAATGAATATGCAAATTGCCTCTTCAGAGAGGAAGAGGACTTGATCTCTATAGCGCCACCAGTTGGTAGTAGTGATCCTACAAGTCACAATCAACCCTTTCACGAGTCTTATAATATGACTTAGGATAAAAGTCAAATCAGAATCTCAATTTGCAGACACGGTGTTTCGGGCTATTGGCCCTCATCAGTGCAATGTATGAGAACTGATTTGGCTGGGTGAGAGGCTCTGGACAGAGGTCTAAGGGGTAAGGTTTTGTGGAGAGTGACATGCCAGCTCTGGCTTGTCAAGGTAAGGAGGCTTATTCGCCATGCAATGCTCCTCTGGGAAAATAATATGCAAATTGCCTCTTTAGAGAGGAAGAGGACTTGAACTCTATAGCGCCAACTGTTGGTAGTAGCGATCCTACAAGTCACAATCAACCCTTTAACCCTTTATGTACAGTCAAAATTTCAGTATGATAGAATCGTCTCTTTAAGAAGTTACAGCAATTTTTTCTGGGTAAAATAGCAAGTGATTCACCCTGTACTTTTCATGTGTTAGCTTTGACTTATTTAGACGCATTAGAAAATTATCTTATTGCTGCATTTTCTGTGATAGCTATATAATTTATCTGTATTTTTTATGGCTTTGTCATGTGCCTTTTTAGGCTCCGGCAATGTGACTGGGGCCCATACATATGAGCAACATGCTGGTGGCCGCCGAGATCCAAATTTTACCCTGGGGCCTATAGGACTTTAGTTATGCTTTAAAACAAGCTTTAAATTCAAACTACTTCATGGGTTTCTAATGCAAGTTCATGAGTAACACATAAAATTCAATATATCTGATTCTGAACATAATATTTAAATGAGCTTGGTTCTATAAATAAAATAACGAGTAGTGCTAATCCTCCTTATGCCTCACTCACACATCTATCAATTACGGTCCGAATACCGACAGTGATTCATGTATACATAATGTAATGCGAGACAGGAGTGCCAGGAGCAAAGCCATTGTGTAAAGGGACATATTAGAAGCCAAAAGAAACACTTGACTGAAAATCACCCCCAGCATTTTTTGAAGCATCTTCCTCTTTAAAAATTAAGTGGGTAGGCCAGTGTCTAAAAATATCATATGCACATACCCTATAGGCCATCATGCACATAAGACTACATTGGTTGGTTGCAAACACTATATAGGAGTAGATAGAGGAGCCTTTTTTCTGGCTTGTGCCCTTCAGCTGCAGCCAGATTAGTATTACCCTATTTTTTGGAGCCTCATCTTTTGCATTGTAGGTTACCTTCCTGCATTGTAATAGCTCCAAAAAGTTTGTGATACTATCGCTTTCAAATCTTTGGTCACATCCTTTTTGTATTTTTGAAAAAAAAATAAATAAATAAAGTTCACCAAACACTCCATTTGACAGTTGTGTAGGCCACATTAGCTCATATTAAAGTGTGGTCCACACACACACACTTCATAAAATTAATGTTTCTTATACCTGTTACCAGTTGTTCAGGAATAAGCACACTAAGCCCCCCTTTGTACTTTTCTGCCTATCTTTATCAGTCTACCAAGATGAAGAAGGCAGGGAGTAAGGCACGTGGGCGTGGGCGTGGAGTTTCAGCAGGAAGAGGACGTGGGGATTCTGCAGGGAGAGGACGTGGGGATTCTGTAGGGAGAGGACGTGGGGATTCTGTGCCAGCTGCGGGCACCAGTGAGTCAGCATCCCCCAGTTTTAGCAGGCAACAGTCCTTTATGCGCAGCTCTGTAGGACCTCACCGTACCCCACTGCTGCTGGTGGAACAAATTGAAGCCGTTGTCTGATGGATGGCAGCTAACGCATTGACTTCAATGACTTCCACGTCCTCTCAGGGCCAGAGCACTGAAGAGCAACCACCTGTATCTTCACCACCTGCCAAAGTGCCCAGGCAGTCAGAGAGCCCTGGACAGGAGCCATCACAGTCTCTATGTTGTGATTGAGTCACCGAAGGAGGAAAAAACAAAAATACAAGCTAAGTCCAGAAAACCGGAGAGGTCGGTAGCTATCGGATTGCAGACCCCTGATCCTATCCACAACAACTAACAGTAGCCGTGGGGGGTTCCTACGATGCCCTAGACCCCTCGAACACAGCCAGAGAACTAAACAGGCCTAAAGAAAGAAAGGGGAAATCTAAACTGCCCCAGAGCAGACCCCAAAGCAATAGGCAGCCCACAACATATAATGACGGTGAAGCAAGAAGAAAACACTAACACAGATAGAAAGATAGGTTGAGGAAACGTTGGGACCCAAGCTAACTAAAAAGGACAGGACAGAAAAGCTGCTGTCTGCAATCCGTAAAAAACCCTACCAAAAAATGTCCCAACCGTCTGATAGGAAAAACAGGCCCTGAAGTCGCTAGGACTTCAAAAAGACTATATCAGCACTCAGGTAAATTCTGAAGACAGAGCAAAGAGACAAACTGATCAGAGACAAAAATGGAACTCAGCACACCCCCGACCGGGGATGGCTGAACTCCAAAAAACAAGGCAAACAAAACTAAACTAATAAGTTCAATAGCAGAGCAAAAACTTATCTTTGGGAAGCAGGAATCAGACTAGTCTCCAAGAATCCAGCAGAGAAATCACCAGCGACTCAGAAGGGCGTCGGCTGCCTTATATCCAGTCAGAATTTCCTGTTACCCAGTCATCATCTATCAGATCAGGTGTTTGGTAATCAGCCTCACTACCTTCCTTCACCAGAAGAGGGAGTTCATCAGACATCGACGGTGAAGGGGAAAATGAACTCACAACACTCTACTTCTGTTCTCTGAATCTGTTGGCTTGGAAAGAGGGGGCCAGCCAAGCAGCATTCAAGAATGTGAAGAAGAGGGAGTATGCAGTGATGCGCAACTTCTTTGTCCCTCTGAATCTGAAGAGGCAGGTGGGCCAGTGCCTATGGTCAGCACACCTCAGTACGCATCAGATGATGACGAGACTCAGGTGCCACTTTCTGGTGCATACGGTGCTGGCGAGACAACCCAGGAGAAGCAGGTGTTTGAAGAGGGGAGTGTAGATGATGAGGTCCTTGACCCATCATGGCGTGAGGAACAGGAAGGTAGTGGGAGCAGCTCTGAGGAAGAGATTCCCCGAACGGCCAAAACAGGAGGGAGAGGGAGGGGGCAGACTTGGTTGCCTGTAGCCTCCACTTTGGCACCCGTTAGGAGCATTCCTCTTCCAAAAGCCAAAACGGGCGCTCCCAAGACTTGCAGTGCGTGGTCCTTTTTTGACACAGTTGCAGATGACATTTGCTTTGTCAAATGCAAGCTGTGTCATCAGAAAGTCAAAAGAGGGAAAAATGTCAGCAACCTCAATACCACAAATATGTGGAAACATGTGCGGACCAAGCACGAGCTGGAGTTACACAGACACACTGAAGACGTAGGCCATCGTACAGCACCACCTACCACCTCTTCAGCTCGTGTTGGGGCCTCTTCCTCCAGCTCACACACAGCTGGTTCGGCCTCCTCACAGGATCGCCAAGGAAGAACCTCTGGCACTGTTGTCCAGAGACCCAGTGACATTCCACCCACAGCACCACGTTCCCAGTCATCCTCACACTCCCAGGCCACTCTACAGCCATCGGTAACACAGGCATGAGATAAAAGGTGGCCATACTCGGCAAACCATCCCCGAGCACAGGCTCTGAATGATGGCATTGCCAAACTACTGGCCCTTGAAATGCTCTCATTCAGGCTGGTGGAGACTGACACCTTCCGGAACTTCATGGCATTGGCAGTCCCACAATACACTGTGCCCAGCCACTTTTATTTCAGCAGGCAAGCCGTCCCTGCCCTGCAAAAGCATGTGGAGGGAAAAATAAAACATGCGCTACTAAATGCCGTCAAAAGCAAGGTCCACCTGACCACCGATGCGTGGACCAGTAACCATGGACAGGGACGATACCTTTCCCTCACTGCCCATTGGGTCAATGTTGTGGAGCCGGGTACAGATCTGGAGAGTGGCGCTGTACGTGTTCTGCCAACTCCACGGATTGCAGGAATCCAGTCTGTACACATTGACTCCTCCTCCTACTCAAGTTCCTCAGAAACAGCGCTGCAGGTGCCTGTTACGATCGATATGAGCACAGCTGTGGCCAAACGTCAACAGGCCGTACTGAAATTAATTTCTTTGGGGAATCGAAGCCACACAGCGCAGGAGCTCTGGAATGCCATCAAGCAGGAGAGCGACGTGTGGTTTCTGTCAGCGAATCTCCAGCCAGGCTTGGTAGTGTGTGACAATGGCCAAAATCTGGTGGCAGCTCTGGGCCTAGGCAACCTCATTCACATCCCATGTCTGGCACATGTGCTGAACTTGGTCGTGCAGAGCTTTCTGAGGGACTATCCGGATCTTGATGCACTGCTGCACAAGGTCCGCATAGAGTGCGCTCACTTGCGGCGTTCCAGCATGGCAAGATCGCGCCTTGCTGTTCTGCAGCACCGATTACGCCTTCCGGAACATCGCATCATATGTGACCTACCCACCAGGTGGAATTCAACATTACATATGTTGGAGCGGTTGTGTGAGCAGCAGACAGCAGTAATGGAGTACCAGCTGCATCAGGCGCAAACAAGTTGCACTGAGCTCCGGTCACACTTCAGCACCACTGAGTGGGCCTCTATGAAGGACATCTGCCTCGTTTTGCGTGCCTTCGATGATTCCACGTGGATGACGAGTGCAGATGATGCACTAGTCAGCATGACTGTCCCCCTTATCTGCCTGCTTCAAAAAACACTGCAAGCACTAAGGGAGGAGGTTTTGGAAGAGGTGGAGGATGAGGAGTCACAAATACCATCTGCTTCTGGACAGTCTGCGCTACGTGGTTCCTCACAAAAGCCTACCTAGGCACAGGACACTTTGTGAGGAGGATGAGGAGGAGTCAATGGAGGAGGAAGACATCTCTCCACAGGAGGGAGGTACCCAATGCTCTAGTCAGTATGTACAGCGAGGGTGGAGTGATGTAGAGCAGGCAGAGATGACGACTCAAGCAGGGGACAGCGTTTCTTTGGCAGTTGGGAGTCTGCAGCACATGGTTGATTTCATGCTGCAGTGCCTGAGAAACAACCACCGCATCACCCACATTCTCAACACGGCTGATTATTGGGTGTACACCCTCCTAGATCCTCGCTACCAGGACAACTTACAAAGCCTCATACCACCGTTGATCCGGGAGCGTAAAATGCGGGAGTACCAAGACACACTGGTGCAGTCCATCATGTTCTCCATTCCCCCCGACAGCAGTGCTGCTAGTGCTTTACAAAGCAGCTCTGTGCGTCGAGGCAGTGGAGGAAGCTCTGCACAAAGAGGGAGCAGAGGCAGCGCCTCAGCACAAGGCAAGACCAGTATGGCCCAAATGTGGCAAAGTTTTGTGTGTCCACCACAAATGTCTACACCATCACAGACGGCTCCAGTCAGCAGGAGGCAACATTTCCGTCAGATGGTGACAGACTACATGTCTTGCCCTGTCAGTGTACTCCCAGACGGCTCTTCCCCCTTCAAGTTTTGGGTCTCTAAGCTGGATACATGGCCAGAGCTTAGCCAGTATGCATTATAGAATCATAGAATCGTAGAGTTGGAAGGGACCTCCTGGGCCATCTGGTCCAACCCCCTGCTCAAAGCAGGATTCACTAAATCATCCCAGTCAGATGTCTGTCCAGCCTCTGTTTGAAGACTTCCATTGAAGGAGAGCTCACCACTTCTCGTGGCAGCTTGTTCCACTCATTGATCACTCTAACTGTCAAAAAGTTTTTTCTAATATCTAATCTGTGTCTCCTCCCATTCAGTTTCATCCCATTGCTTCTAGTCTTTCCTTGTGCAAATGAGAATAAAGTTGATCCTTCTACAATGTGACAGCCCTTTAGATATTTGTAGACAGCTATTAAGTCTCCTTTCAGTCTTCTCTTTTGCAAACTAAACATTCCCAAATGCTGCAACCTTTCCTCATAAGACAGGGTTTGCAGACCGGTCACCATTCTGGTCGCTCTTTTCTGAACTTGCTCCAGTTTGTTGATGTCTTTTTTAAAATGTGGTGCCCAAAACTGGACACAATATTCCAGATGAGGTCTGACCAAAGAGGAGTAGAGGGAAATAATGACTTCACGTGATCTAGACTGTATGCTTCTGTTAATACATCCTAGAATTGCATTTGCCTTTTTTGCTGCTGCATCACACTGTTGACTCATATTCAGTCTGTGATCTATTAGTATACCCAAGTCTTTTTCACATGTGCTGTTGCTTAGCCGTATTCCTCCCATTCTGTATATGCTTTTTTCATTTTTATTGCATTGGAGGTGCTGGCTTGCCCTGCTGCCAGTGTATTATCGGAACACGTCTTTAGTGCCGCAGGTGGTGTACTAACAGACCGTCGCACGCGACTATCCTCCGATAACGTTGACCGGCTTACTTTTCTGAAAATGAACAAGGCCTGGATCTCGCCAGAATTTGCCAGTCCTCTTCCAGAATAAATAATTGGTTGGCAACAGTATCCAGGTCTCCTGTTGTGTTCATGTTTCTACCACCTGAACTGTAATCCCTGGGCTTCAACACAGCCAGTTGTCGCTTAGAAGTGCCGTCTGCACAGAGAAAAACACTAGTTAGTGGGGTTCAGTAACGCCAGCTGCTCCCCTGCTGTGTGGACGGCAAAGTCTTCTGCTCCCTCCACAATCAAACTACTACTGATTTTTAACCGTGCTCCACTTAGGCCTCTGGCTCCACTGTCTCTAGTATTTCCCCTAGCCTCCAACCCCGACAGTTGCTGCTCTGAAGTGGCGTCTGCACAATCCACACTTGTTCCTGTGTTACTGGGGATCAATCACGTCAGTTGATCCCCTGATGTGTGTCCGGCAATCTCTCCTGCTCTGTCCACATTCCCATTACTAGAGGTGGGAATGTGGACAGAGCAGGAGACATTGCCGGACACAGCAAAAAAGTGCTATTTTATGACTTACCCCCCCTTAATTTAATATTTGCGGGGGATCTATTATTGTAAATATGCACCATGCACTTTAAGGCTACCGGTATACATCATCATGCCCCTCCGTGATATTCTGAGTGAGCCAAGGCGGATGTGCGCATTTGCGGTGGTGTGCACCTGTGTGCTCTGGCTGCAGGGCGTCTCCATGTCTCTATGCACACCGGGATATTTTTATCCCATTTGTACATGTGATGACATGACGCCCGGGCTATGTGGAGGACCTGGCGCACACACCGCGCATGCGCCGCTACAAACCGCTCTCATTGGCTCCTTATCCCCACGTGACACATCACTTGGGCTACATTAAGGTCCTATTCCTCACCATTTACTATCCCCTTGAGAAAGCGGCATCAGTGCCTGCGAAACGCGCGTCGGGGGTGGACATCTGGCCGCGGGGCACCCTCTCTGGCATTCATTTTATCCCAGTAAGCTGAGTTGCTAATTTTTGGCATACATTCTTTACTAGATAGCCTTACATGCTTTATCCTCTTTGGTCATTTGACTGGAGCGCTTACTAATTTAGGGTTATGTTGTCAGAGGGGTGACCCTTTCTGTTTGCCTGCATGTTCCTTGGTGCACTACAGTTACTTTACTTTGCGATACTTTCTGTGTATTTTGTATGTACAATAAGCATTTATATTTATTAATTTCATCTCTTTTCATCGCGTACTCCTTTTTCTCTGGTGTTGTCATAATCTACTGGAGTTGGTGAAGTTTTTTTGCTGGGAGGCTCACCAGGTCGCGATGCTCTCCCGTGCATCATTATGCAACTGGTTTTATTTTTAAAGAAATAGACAGTACAGTATTATCAGTACTGGCAGATAACAAAATAGCAGCAGTAATACAGGGTGCTATTACATCAGTAACAGGAGTATTACAGAGGTTGCACAATACAACATATAGTGCAGTTAAGGATAACTATCAAACTTAGGCTGCAGCATGGCACTACCCTAAACAGAGGTGCATCTATCTAACATGCAATGCAAAGAGCATTACAACTAGCTAGCACAGATACATTGCACAAACACATAACTGTATTAAAACCTCACCGGAATCCGCTTGACAGAAGCAGAGATTTGCAGGGAGCAGGAACATGTGTGTGTGTAACTCGGAGATCCGGGGAGAAAATGGCTACAAGCTCTCTGGCGGGGGGGGGGGGGACTGAAGGGGCAGTTCTAAACAGAACAAGCTATTAAAGGGAGAGGATCCTAAATCCATGAACAAGAAAAGAGAACAACTATAACATCTAATGGTCATAGATGGTACAGCGCTTATGAAATTACTTGCTGCACATAAATGAGCAGAACAGTGACTGCAGTTTCTATAGAATGTAGGGGATGGAAAAAATCTTTTACTCTTACCTGCCTGCGCTCTCGGCAGCGGCGCCCTCCTCCTCTGCAGGTCAGCGGCCGGCGCGCTCATTGCAAAATGGCCGCCGACATAGCAGAGGCAAGTGGTGGATGTGTGTCCCCGTCGCATGAGACTGATGTCATGCTCCGGGCGCACACATGCCAGTATCAATTGGGACACACACCGCAGCTGTTCAGGTAATGAACGCTGCGTGCGTGCGCCCCTGCGCTTTTAGAGGGCCTGCGCCCCTTTTTTTTTTTCTTCTTCTCGTCCTCTGGTTGGCTCCTTCCCACAGCCAAGGGGAGGGCCCACCAGGGGAATCCCTGGTACCCTGCCAGGTCAGACCGAGCCTGGGTTAGAAGAGATATCCCCTGAAATCCCCTTGCATTTGTGACATGGTTTGTTATGCAATATCTTTGGACAAGATGGACTTTGATTATTCAGGAAGGTGAAAAGAGCATGGGAGCTGTACATGGAAGAGGGAAGGAGGGGCTGATGTGGATGAGTGGTGATGGACGGCGGATGACAAAAGCACACAGGAAGATAGACTTAGAAATAAAGCACATAGTTAAAATATTACAAAATGTGGGATACCTGACTCCTGCCCTGAATAACTGCCGTTGAATTAATTGCTGAACACTTGGCAATAAGGACACTTTACATAAGAAGACATGTGCATACACACCACACAAGTGCACCCCTTATGAATCTTCTAGATTGGTAGGGCAGGCGATTGCATCAGGTAAGATGGCTTATGGGAGTGGGAGGTCAGCTGGTTTGGGATAACTTAACAGCTGGTGAACACACCAGGGGATGAATAGCTGATCAAAAACAGCAGAAATGTTATACCATGAAATTGTTTCGGGATGATAAAACAGCAGATGACAAATTGTATAAACTGTATATGCCTGGTACAATTTTTACAGGGGCTATACCCACGATTTAAATTTATATGCAGTTTAATTTAGAAATCAATTGTTGGAGACACTGGTTGGTAGAAATAAGAAATATCCAGAGAATCCAGGGCATGGTGAAATGAATACAGGGTTTCAAAGTATCTACAACTTCACCACAGAAATATAGACAGTGTCAGAAACCAAACTTAAATGGATAAAAAATTTGAAAATAGGAAAGGAAAAACACCTAATAAGGCCTCTTTCACACATCAGTTTTTAAGGGTCAGTCGAAATCCGTCATTTTTGTATTAGTGACGGATTGCGACGGATGGCCTCACGTTTCATCCGTCGTTCGCTAGACAGTTGGAAACTGATTGTCTGCCATCTGGAGACGACGGACAAAGTAACGTTTTTTGTCTGTGTCGAAAAGTCGGACAGCGACGGATCCAGTGCCATCCGTCGTTGGCTATAATGGAAGCCTATGGGCGCAGGATCCGTCGCTGTTCTTCAAATGACGGAATCCAGCAACGGATTACGTTTTTTTAAGCTGAGCATGCTCCAAATTTTATTTTGTACCCAATTGGCCAGACAGCCCCAAAGCTATATAAACCTGCCAGGTAGGGCTCCACTTCTCAATGTGCCAGCAGGCATACAGCCAGCATCCAGCCAGCGTGCAGCCACATAGAGGCCAGCATGAGTCCTGCCAGCTTGAGTCCAGCCAGCGTGAGTCCAGCCAGCATGAGTCCGGCCAGCGTAAGTGCGGCGAGCGTGTGTGTGTGAGTGTGGCAAGTGAGTGTGAGTGCGGCGAGTGTGTGTGTCCAGACAAGGCTTTTTTTTTTATTTTTAATTTACTGTCCCTGTATTTGAAATAAAGAGCAGTGTAGCTCCTACATGCTTTCATAAAAAGTAAAAAAAAAAAAAATTGCTCCAAAAACTGTCCGTAGTATCATTTCACCAAGTTCACTTTAAAATTGTGGGTTATGTCACACAGGAAAGCACAACATGCAATACAGAGGTGTTTGAAGCTCTATATTTTTAAAAAAGGTGTATACAAAAGGAGAATGCAGAAATTGGGTCATTAAAATTTTACCAGAGTTTTTAAAAAATTGCATCTGTGGTCAATGGATATTCAAGTGGGGGGGTTTAAAGATTGAAGTTGGAAGGAGGGTATTAGGTGTTGGGTGGCTGTGTTAGGTTTGGGTTTTTTGGGGATATGCAGTTGGTGGAGGGTTTGCCAGCTTGCGCATCGTGCATATCTAAAATTAAAGAGGGTGGGGTGGTTTAGAAACCTACTAAAGTACTTATAATTTTTTGTTTGGGGGGGCATAGGGGGATTTTTTCAGGGGGGAGGGGTTGAAATCATAATAGCTCTTGAGCTACCTTTTATTTTTCTCACATTCAGCGGATACACAGAAATAATCAGTATCGTACCTAACAAGTGTCATTATACTTGGAGATACTTCGAGGGACAAAGCCAGGCCACCAGTCCAGTGAGCAAGCCAGGCCACCAGTCAAAGTAGTGATGTAAGTATAAAGGCCAGAAAGCTTAATATATAATTTGTATAGTAGGTAACAATTGTCTTTATACTTGCAGATACTCAAGACAAGAGGCCAGTATGTCTTCTTCTGGGAGCCCTCCCTCACAGCGTCGGCAAACTGAGGTAATTAAAATTTTTATTTTTAATTTTGTTCATGTTAACATTTTTTGTAACCCTATATGCTTCTGATTTCACAGACTTCCAGAAGGAGATGGATGCGGTGGAGAAATACCAGGAGTAACATAGTAACATAGTAACATAGTTATTAAGGTTGAAGGGAGACTTTGAGTCCATCTAGTTCAACCCATATCCTATCCTAACTTGCCCTAACATGTTGATCCAGAGGAAGGCAAAAAAAACCCATGTGGCAACAGTAAGCTTCACATTGGGGAAAAAAATTCCTTCCCGACTCCACATACGGCAATCAGACTAGCTCCCTGGATCACCGCAATATTAAGGAGACTAGTGTATATACCCTGTAATATTATACTTTTCAAGAAAGGCATCCAGTCCCTTCTTAAATTTTAGTAGTGAATCACTCATTACAACATCATATGGCAGAGAGTTCCATAGTCTCACTGCTCTTACAGTAAAGAATCCGCGTCTGTGAGTATGCTTAAACCTTCTTTCCTCCAGACGTAGAGGATGCCCCCTTGTCCCCGTCACAGGTCTAAGAGTAAAAAGATCATTAGAAAGGTCTTTGTATTGTCCCCACATATATTTATACATTGTAATAAGATCACCCCTAAGCCTTCGATTCTCCAAACTAAATAACCCCAAGTGTAATAACCTGTCTTGGTATTGCAGACCCCCTAGTTCCCTAATAACCTTGGTCGCTTTTCTCTGCACCCGCTCCAGTTCAGCTATGTCTTTCTTATACACCGGAGACCAGAACTGTACACAGTATTCTAAGTGTGGTCGCACTAGTGACTTATATAGAGGTAAAATTATGTTCTCCTCATGAGCATCTATGCCTCTTTTAATGCATCCCATTATTTTATTTGCCTTTGCAGCAGCTGCTTGACTCTGGCCACTAAATGTGAGTTTGTCGTCCACCCATACACCCAGGAGTGGGCGCGCAGAGTGTAAGTTTTGCAGAAACAGATCCTCACAGACATCATAGTACACTCAACACATAAAAACAGATCATCACAGACATCACAGTACACACAATACATATGCCTACATCCAAGCACATAATTTTTTTTACAGTCTTCACATTCTGGGGCTCGGCATAGATGTCCTCCAAGCACCTCCCAGGGTTGTCGTCGTGAGCATTGCGGCGGTCAACATAGAGTTTTTTTTTGGTTGTTTTATTATTTTTATAGTTCATGTGGATGATTTGAGTTTAATGGGGTTTTTTTTTGTCTTTTTTAACAGGCTTCACAGTGTGCCCCCAACTCAGACGGTGAGGAGGCTGGGATGGACGTAGACTGCCTCATCAATGAGGTCCGAGAGCAGGAGCCGCTGTGGAACATGGGGGACCGCTGCCATGCTGACCTTGTTGTGACCCGTCAGCTCTGGGAGGAAGTTTGTTTTATAGTTGTGGACGACTCAACCTCGAAGCTCCGGCCCAGAATCAAGCGCGTAAGTATTCACAGTTCAGTAAGTTATGTTGTAGAATGTAATGTGTTGTATACTAGCCAATTTGTACTTTCACTTTACAGGTGAAAGGGTTATCAAGCGGGGGCGGTCACTCAGGGATCGGTTCAAGAGGGAGTTCAACAAGGAGATGCAGGCCTCGACTGGATCGGAAGGACGCAGGAGCAAGTACAAGTATGCTAGAGCCCTGTCGTTCCTTCGGTCGGCAATGGTGAGCAGAAGGTAAATATTCCCCAACCCATTTATTAAGTCAAAATATTTACATGTCTAACCTTTCTTTTTGTTTCAGCCAGGGCAATGCAATATCAATACTGTATATTAATTCTTTTTTTTTCTTTGACAGCACCATCTACAGCACTTGGGAGCCTGCTGCTGAGTTGGACCCTTCTGGAGCAATCCCACAGGAGTCCGCCACCGGGGACCACGTCGAGAGACCCGATCCGTCTACACCTTCCCTCGTGTCTGCTCACCAGCAATGGAGCATCATGGCAGACTTCGTTACATGAAGCTGCTGGTGACGAGGTAGCTTTCCCTTTACCCCACTCCTCTTACACTGCCGCCACCTCTAGAACACCTTTGCGTTCTGGCCGGCAGCGCTAGAGAGGTCAGGAAAGGAGCTATGCATGCAAGTTCTTGCATCTAAAAGCAGCCTTCCAGAACTCGATCAAACTTTTGGCCTGCTGGATTCAACCTCATGCACAACAGCATGAATTCAGCAGTCATCTGGATAGGATGCATTTGGATGCAAGTAAGTCGCCGAATCATTGCTTTTTTCAGGCAGTACTTGAGCGCATGGAAAAGCTATCTCCTGACCATCAGATGCATGTCATGCAAGCCTGCCAGGTTGCTCTAGCGCAGGTCACCTCCCAAGCCCCTCCACCTGCCCCGGTAGTTCCTCCCACACCTACCCCCCTCCAGCCACTGTCCCTCCTCCCACTACATCACCATACCATTTTCCTTCCCCATACCTTACTTCCCTGTACTACCAGCTTCCTTCACCGTACCAGCTCCCACCTACACCATCTGTACCTCCACTCACTGCCAAACCTGTACTCCTTGCCCAACCTCATGTTTTCCTCACCCCTTCCACTTCAGATCCACCCCAACCCAGTCTCCATTCCCCCACTATCGACATGGTCTGCCCTGTCAGCCTCTCCGGTACTATCTCCACCCCCCATTATACGAATTTGTAATACGGTTGTAAATAAAAATATTTTTTGGTTCAAAAAACATTTATTGTCTTTCGTTTTTTTAAAGATAAGTTACAACACTTTGGGTAAAAGGTACAAAACGTACAATACTTTGGGTGAAAGGTACAAAACGTAGAATAGAATCATAGAATCGTAGAAATGGAAGGGACCTCCTGGGTCATCTGGTCCAACCCCCTGCTCAAAGCAGGATTCTCTAAATCATCCCAGACAGATGTCTGTCCAGCCTCTGCTTGAAGACTTCTATTGAAGGAGAACTCGCCACCTCCCGTGGCATCCTGTTCCACTCATTGATCACTCTTACTGTCAAAAAGTTTTTCTAATATCTAATCTGTGTATCCTCCCATTCAGTTTCATCCCATTGCTTCTAGTCTTTGTAGGGTCGGACAGGTTCGCAGGATGCAGTGACGAGACACTAGACGAATGGTGGTTTTTGAAATCACGTTTATATAACTCTAGCCGATGGGCTAGGCTGAACAAAACAAGGATAAAGAAACAACACCAACAGTCCACGCAGGGACTCAACAAACTTAACCAAACATAGTTTCACTTAGCCTTCCAGGGACTGCGAGGTTCAGTAGCGTGGCCGCGTTGAGGTCGCTGAGGCGGCTGTCCTGAGGAAAGTGACGTTGGTGGGGGCAACAGGCCCTGAAGAAAATAATACCGTTGGGGCGCAACAAGCCCTGAAGAAAACGAGGATGTTGGGGCGCAACAAGCCCTGAAGGAAACGGGGACGTTGGGGCGCTACAGGCCCTGAAGGTAACGCTGCCGCTGGGGCGCAACAGGCCCTGAAGGATACGCTGCCGCTGGGGCGCAACAGGCCCTGAAGAAAACGCTGCCGCTGGGGCGCAACAGGCCCTGAAGAAAACGCTGCCGCTGGGGCGCAACAGACCCTGAAGAAAGCAGCGCCATTGGGGCTCAACGGGCCCTGAAGTAAATGATGGAGGTGGTGCGCGGTGATGACGCAGTTCCCCAGAAAGGCCTGTAGACGTCCTTTACCAAGGAGTCTCTTCCTAAGCCAGGGTAGCGAGCCTTTTATCCCGCCTGTGACAATGTGGCATATCTTGAGGCCGATGATGGCCGGGTCGGCGTGATGGGAGAAGGCAGGGGGGAAGGGCCCAGGTCTCTGAGGCCTGGTTACCAGTACTCACGGCCACAACCGGAGGTATAGTTCCTCTCCCTTCAAGGCGGGGGTTAGCGGGGATAATTCTCTCAGAACGGGAGCGGGGAGCAGTCTCTGGGCGCAGTCTCTCACGTCTCTCTAGTCGGTCATAGAATCGTAGAGTTGGAAGGGACCTCCTGGGCCATCTGGTCCAACCCCCTGCTCAAAGCAGGATTCGCTAAATCATCCCAGTTAGATGTCTGTCCAGCCTCTGTTTGAAGACTTCCATTGAAGGAGAACTCACCACTTCTTGTGGCAGCCTGTTCCACTCATTGATCACTCTAACTGTCAAAAAGTTTTTTCTAATATCTAATCTGTGTCTCCTCCCATTCAGCTTCATCCCATTGCTTCTAGTCTTTCTAGTCAATCGGTTGCTTTCTCCTCGCAGGCTCCTCTCGGTGCCCCTGCAAGTCACCCTGCGTCTTGCCTTCACTCCCTCTCTTCCCCAACTGCCATTTCAGCGCGTCCCCTGCTCCTTTTACCCTAGCCCCGCCCCCTGTTGCCCTGACAACCTCAGTTGCATGTCTCCCTTTGTAATCCTCCTGATGTGATTCCTTCAATAACTCTGATGGCGGTCCCCTTGGTTCCGGCCCAATCACTATATGGGGGTCCTCCTCCCCACATTCCCCCACCCTGTAAGCTCGCCAGTCCTCGGGCGAGGGAGTTAGTCTATTGAGATTGTCCTGTAAAGGTGTCAATATTCATTGCCATACGAACTGGTCCTGTTCATACTGTTCGGGGGGATTGCCGGCTGTTGACCGCTCGGAGCGTCTAAGTTCGATTGGGGTGGAATCTTCTGGGGTGGTGGACGTCGGTGGACTGCATGATGCCGGTGGGTTAATTGTGTCAACTGGCTCATTATTGGGTGAAGGGCCTTTGGGAACTGGAGGGAAATCCTCGTCGTCCGAGTCCCAGCACATGGACTCCGGTTCGGATGTCTTCGGGACAGGTTCCAGTTGCTTCGGGTCAGTGGAAATACACGGGCGTAACATTACGATGCACAATGCGGGTGGGCAGTGTTTCATCCTGCTCGGGCCGTATTTCGTACACAGGTCCTTCTGGATGGATACGGCGTAGTACCCAATAAGGATTCTCTTCCCAACGTGACTCCAGTTTATTCTGGGGGCGTTGATCTAGTACAAGCACACGGTCCCCGCTTTGGAGATGGGGAGGGGAGGTTGTATTTTTCCCTGGGTGTTCCCAGTCTTGAAGTTTGGTATGTACAATTCGGTGAAGAGTTTGCAACCTGTGGCGATGATTTCGGACCCAAGACGACACTCCGGTCCAGGGCCGAGGCTCTTCGGGGTCCAACTCTACCTCCGTGATCCCTTTACCCTCTCGTCCGAACAGCAGGAAATAAGGAGTATAGCCCGTTCCTCGATGTACCCGATTATTATATACCCACACTAATTCAGAAACATATTCAGGCCAACGAGCTTTCTTGTCACTCTCCAGAGTGCGTAGCATTTGAATCAATGTCTGATTAAATCGCTCACAAGCCCTATTTCCTTGCGGGTGATACGGTGTGGTCCGGGATTTATCAATCCCATAAAGATGATGTAGTTCCTCCATAACTTTCCCCAAAAAACATGCTCCCTGGTCGGAATGTATACGTTGAGGACAGCCGTACACTTGTATAAAGTTTCTGCAAATTGCGGAGGCGGCTGACTCCGCGGTCTGGTGTCGAGTAGGGGTTACCACAGCAAACTTAGTAAAATGATCCACCATGACGAGGCAGTGTTCGTATCCCTGGAATGCGGGACCAATGTGCAGATAATCCACCGTCAGGAGCTCAAAGGGTTCTGAAGTCACAATCGTCTGTGTTGCTTCCCTCTGAGCAGGCGGTTTGGCCAATTCACATAAGCGGCAGGTACGGCAGACTTCGTCCACAACAGCCGACAAGCGTGGGTGATAAACTTTCTGTTGTAACCATTGCAAAGTCTTTTTGACTCCAAAGTGGGCCCCTTTTTCGTGAGCCTCTCGAGCCAGTTCGTGTAGTTGTGCTCCGGGTGTAACCACCTGCCAAACAGTCGTTGAGGTTGTTTGCGAAGTGATTTTACGGTACAGTAGTCCCTTTCGGATAATCAGTCTCTCCCATTGTCGCAGCATCAGCGACAGGTCTTGGGTCAAAGCTTGTCGTTGAGTATCAGTGGGTAATTGACCAGCGGCGACCCATGTCCGGAGAAGTCCAACTTCTTCATCTTCTTGTTGCTGTTGTATCCACTTATCACGAGATTGTTCCAGGATGCCCCTGTGGGCCTCTGGGGAAGATACTTTTGCATCAACATTGGTGAGCACGGCAGCGGTAAGAGCGAACGGTATTTCCTCTCCTTCTAATTCTTCATCTCGATTCTGTCCGGGAGTTGTATGTCGAATCCTAGAGCGAGCATCTGCATGAACATTCTCGGCCCCTCTTTTGTAAATAATCTTGTAATTGTATTTCGCCATTCAGGCCACCCATCGCTGCTCCAAAGCCCCCAACTTGGCGTTTTCCAAATGAGCCAGTGGGTTGTTGTGAGTTCGCACTACCACCTCGGAGCCCGCTAGGTACTCTGCGAATCTCTCCGTCATAGCCCACACCACTGCGAGGAGTTCGAGCTTAAAAGAGCTGTAATTGTCAGGGTTACGCTCGGAGTCATGGAGTGAACGGCTTCCATATGCGATCACCCTCTCCCGGCCATCCTGAACCTGTGACAACACAGCCCCTAGCCCGTGAAGACTCCCGTCAGTGTGCAGGATGAACGGCTGAGAGAAATCCGCATAAGCCAACACTGGGGCATCCGAGAGTGCAGCCTTGAGATCTCGGAAGGCCTCTTCCTGAGGGTGTTGCCACTGGATTTTTCGCCCATTGGCCCCAGCGGGAGCCCCCTTTAGCAGGTCATGCAGGGCTCGAGCTCGACATGCAAAATTCTTTACGAAACGACGGTAATATCCAGCTAACCCCAGAAAAGCCCGCACGTCTTTCACCGTCTCGGGGGTAGGCCATTCCTGGATAGCAGCAATCTTCTCCCGGGATGGCCTCACACCCTCTGCCGAAACGACATGACCCAGATACTCAATCTGAGAGCGAAATAGGTGGCATTTCTGAGGCTTCACCTTCAACCCGTACTTTTGCAGCCGGCTGAGTACCTGTCCCAACCGCTTCAGGTGGTCCTCGAAGGAGGCGGCATAGACAATGATGTCGTCCAGGTAGATCAACGTGGCCTCAAAATTGAGATCCCCTAGACATCGCTCCATCAATCGCTGAAATGTCCCGGGGGCGTTGGCCATCCCAAATGGCATTCGATTAAACTCAAACAGTCCCATGGGCATTATGAACGCCGTCTTAGCTCTGTCCTCTTCTGACATGGGCACCTGCCAGTACCCACTGGCCAAGTCCAGGGTCGAAAAATATGTTGCTTTGCCCAATGCAGACAGAGATTCTTCTATGCGGGGCAGTGGGCATGAGTCTTTAATAGTGCAAGCATTCAATTTACGATAATCCACACAGAATCGTAGTGTACCATCTTTCTTCCGGACCAGCACGATGGGGGCCGCCCAAGGGCTTTGACTTTCCCGTATCACCCCTTTTTGCAGCATCTGAGCCAGCAAAGTTTTCACCTCTTGATAGAGTTGTGGCGGGATCTGTCGATATCATTCTCGGATAGGGGCCGCTCCTGCTGTGGGGATCTCATGAGTGATGGCGGTGGTACACTCAAAGTCGTCCTCATGACTAGCAAATACTTCATGGTACTGTCCCAGTAATGCTTTGACTTGTTAAAGTTGGGCCGCAGTTAGTCCAGAAAGCTCGGCCCGCATCTGCTCCAAAATATTTCGGCCCTTCTCTTGTGTCGAGACTTCGTGGGCCTGCAAGGTTCGTATTGTTACCTCCCAAGGATCCTCGGGGTGTACTCGTAATTGAACCGCAGGAGCGGGCAGCACTTCTTCTAAAGGTTTTACTAGTTTGGCCAGTACAGTCCGGGCTTTCAGAATGGTATCTCGGTCTTCAAGGTTAACGCAGCGGATCAGGACGGTTCCTTTTCGCACCGTAGCAAGGGAACGGGCCACCAGTATGCCAGGAGATAAGTGCTCTGAGGGACACGGCTCCACCTGCACCTCTACGCCCTCCAAAGGTATCGGGGCCCGAATTGGCAGGGCCACCACTGTCTGTCCAGGAGGCAGCACAAGCAGGGGTGCCGCTGACGCGATGACCTTACCTAGAGCCTCACACTCCTGGCAGTCCCGATGCACCCGCGCACCTCGCACCAGCTGCTGGAATACCTGTCCCTGAGCTGTGCGAGAACCCCACTGCTTCAGTGTCCTTTGTGTGGGATCATTAAGCAACAGGTTACCAAACTCTTTTAAAATATTCATGCCTAGGGTGACGGGGTGTCGTTGATCAGCTTCTCCTTGAGTCAGCACCACCCCTCTGCGGCCGAGTGGTTTACCGCACAACGTCATCTGCACCCACACTACCCCGGCAACCGGGACTGGCAGTTGGTTAGCAGCTACTAGTCTAATCATGGGTCCCCACTGAGACCTTGCTGCCTCTGGAAAGTTTCGTTGAAAGTACGCTGCGGGCATAGTGGTTACTTGTGACTCCGTGTCCACCAGACACCGGACGGCCCGGCCCTCTACTTCTGCCCAAACTACCGGACAATTTGCTATCAAATCTTTGGGACTTCCACCACCCCTAGTTGTGGTTTTTGGCTCCGAGCGGCGTCCCCCCAGCCTGGAGCCCTTTAGTTTAATGACCGCCGGGGTGGGTATCTCCCACGCCGCGGACACTCTCGGGCGAAGTGGCCTGGTTCTCCAAACTCGTAACACCGGGCCAGTATAGTTTGACTACCCCGCGGAGAACGTGACCCCCAGGGACCGGGATTAACACTGGGTCGTCCAGTCTCTGGTTCGGTTCTTCTCTTTACTTCAGCCAACTCGCTCTTAATATTTTTCAATTCTCGCTTCATCTCCTCCACCCACTGGGGTTCCTCAACTGTGTTCGAGGAGGCCTCCACACCTCGGACCTTCCCCACGGGGACCGCCATCCCCTGCTCTTGCTCCCGAACCCGTCCCCGACTTCCCACTTCTGAAAAATCTATTTGGGGATTCATTCTGGTCTGTTCCCGTAATGCCTGTTTTATCAGTGGATCTCGCAGTCCAGTCACCAGTAGGTCACGTAGGGTAATGTCAACAGGTCCTACCCCTACCCCGTCTTTTCTTTCAATAGCCGTATGCAATTCTTGGAGCACATTCATATACTGAGTAATCGTCTCCCCCTCTGCCTGCATCCGACTAAACAGACGGGTCCTTAACTCTCCCACATCAGTGGGATCTCCGTGGGTCTGTTCCACTATCTGCAACACCTTTTCAAAAGTGTTGCGGTGCCCCGGAGGTTTCAACATCACTGACCTCCGTACCTCCCCGTCTAGGGCCATGAGTGCCACTTCAGCTTCCAGGTCAGGGGTCATTGGGTGCATCCGAAAGAGCCCCCGCATTCGCTCTGTCCAGCTCCATAGCATAGTATTGGAGCCGGAAAATCTAGGCAGGTTGTTCAGCATGGCCCCCAATGAAATGCTAGTACGGGGGCCCTCATTATTTACAGATTCTACAGCCTCCCCCTGACCTGCGCCACCACCGTCTATGCTCGGAGACTGCATCCTGCCGACTACGCCAAGTGTAGGGTTGGACAGGTTCGCAGGATGCAGTGACGAGACACTAGACGAATGGTGGTTTTCGAAATCACATTTATATAACTCTAGCCGATGGGCTAGGCTGAACAAAACAAGGATAAAGAAACAACACCAACAGTCCACGCAGGGACTCAACAAACTTAACCAAATATAGTTTCACTTAGCCTTCCAGGGACTGCGCGGTTCAGTAGCGTGGCCGCGTTGAGGTCGCTGAGGCGGCTGTCCTGAGGAAAGTGACGTTGGTGGGGGCAACAGGCCCTGAAGAAAATAATACCGTTGGGGCGCAACAAGCCCTGAAGAAAACGAGGACGTTGGGGCGCAACAAGCCCTGAAGAAAACGGGGACGTTGGGGCACAACAGGCCCTGAAGGTATTGCTGCCGCTGGGGCGTAACAGGCCCTGAGGGAAACACTGCCGCTGGGGCGCAACAGGCCCTGAAGGAAACGGGGACGTTGGGGCGCTACAGGCCCTGAAGGTAACGCTGCCGCTGGGGCGCAACAGGCCCTGAAGGATACGCTGCCACTGGGGCGCAACAGGCCCTGAAGAAAACGCTGCCGCTGGGGCGCAACAGGCCCTGAAGAAAACGCTGCCGCTGGGGCGCAACAGGCCCTGAAGAAAACGCTGCCGCTGGGGCGCAACAGGCCCTGAAGAAAACGCTGCCGCTGGGGCGCAACAGACCCTGAAGAAAGCAGCGCCATTGGGGCTCAACGGGCCCTGAAGTAAATGATGGAGGTGGCGGCCGGTGATGACGCAGTTCCCCAGAAAGGCCTGTAGACGTCCTTTACCAAGGAGTCTCTTCCTAAACCAGGGTAGCGAGCCTTTTATCCCGCCTGTGACAATGTGGCGTATCTTGAGGCCGATGATGGCCGGGTCGGCGTGATGGGAGAAGGCAGGGGGGAAGGGCCCAGGTCTCTGAGGCCTGGTTACCAGTACTCACGGCCACAACCGGAGGTATAGTTCCTCTCCCTTCAAGGCGGGGGTTAGCAGGGATAATTCTCTCAGAACGGGAGCGGGGAGCAGTCTCTGGGCACAGTCTCTCACATCTCTCTAGTCAGTCAATCGGTTGCTTTCTCCTCGCAGGCTCCTCTCGGTGCCCCTGCAAGTCACCCTGCGTCTTGCCTTCACTCCCTCTCTTCCCCAACTGCCACTTCAGCGCGTCCCCTGCTCCTTTTACCCTAGCCCCGCCCCCTGTTGCCCTGACAACCTCAGTTGCATGTCTCCCTTTGTAATCCTCCTGATGTGATTCCTTCAATAACTCTGATGGCGGTCCCCTTGGTTCCGGCCCAATCACTATATGGGGGTCCTCCTCCCCACATCTTTCCTTGTGCAAATGAGAATAAAGATGATCCTTCTACAATGTGACAGCCCTTGAGATATTGGTAGACAGCTATTAAGTCTCCTCTCAGTCTTCTCTTCTGCAAGCTAAACATTCACAAATCCTGCAACCTTTCCTCATAAGACAGGGTTTGCAGACCGGTCACCATTCTGGTCTCTTTTTTTCTGAACTTGCTACAGTTTGTTGATGTCTTTTTAAAATTGTGGCACCCAGAACTGGACACAGTATTCCAGATGAGGTCTGACCAAAGAGGAGTAGAGGGCAATAATGATTTTACGTGATCTAGACTGTATGCTTCTGTTAATACTTCTTAGAATTGCATTTGCCTTTCTTGCTGCTGCATCACACTGTTGACTCATATTCAGTCTGTGATCTATTAGTATACCCAAGTCTTTTTCACATGTGCTGTTGCTTAGCCCTATTCCTCCCATTCTGTATATGCTTTTTTTATTGCCCAGATGTAGTACTTTGCATTTTTCCCTGTTAAAAACCATTCTGTTAGTTGCTGCCCACTGCTCCAGTTTATTTATCTTTTTGAATCCTCTCTCTCTCTTCTCTAGTATTAGCTATCCCTCCTAGCTTTGTGTCATCAGCAAATTTAATCAGTTTACCCTCAATTCCTTCATCTAAATCATTGATAAACATGTTGAACAATACAGGGCCCAGGACAGAGCCCTGTGGTACCCCACTTGAGACATTCTTCCAACTGGATGTGCAGCCATTTACGACCACTCTTTGGGTCCGATCACTTAGCCAGTTATGGCTCCACCTTGTGTGAGATACTTTGTTAAATGCTTTGCTGAAGTCAAGATATACTATATCTACAGCATTTCCCTGATCCACCAAATCAGTGATTCTGTCATAGAAGGAAATTAAGTTAGTCTATCATGGCTTATTAGTTACAAACCCATGCTGACTCTGTTTATTCACTTCATTCTTATCCAGGCACTTACATACATGTTGTTTAATAATTTGTTCAAAGATCTTTCCTGGTATAGAATTCAGACTCACCAGCCTATAGTTGCCTGGGTCCACCTCCTTCCCCTTTTTGAAGATAGGAACAACATTTGCTCTTCTCCAGTCTTCTGGGACTTCTCCTGTTCTACAAGAATTTTCAAAGATTATGGAGAGGGGTTCAAAAATTTCTTCTGCTATCTCCTTTAGTACTCTGGGGTGTAATTCATCTGGACCTGGAGACTTGAATTCGTTTAGGTTAGCTAAGTGTTTCCTCACTATCTTTCTGTTCATAGATATCCTGGATTCTTCTATTCCCTTAATAGGACAGTGAAGAACAGTTGATGTTACATTTCCTTTCTGAGAGAAAACAGATGCAAAATAGGAATTTAAAAGTTCTGCCTTCTCAACATCCTGTCTTACCATTTCATCATTTTCATCCTGTAAAAATCCTATAGCATCTTTGACTTTTCTTTTACTTTTGACATAATAAATTATAATCCTTTATTATTGCTTTTGACGTCTCTTGCAAGCCTCAATTCATTGTCAGCTTTAGATAATCTATTATATTATAATCTATATTATAATCAGCTTTAGTATAATCTATTATACAGCATTATATTCTTCTTTAGACATGCCTCCCTCTTTCCATTTTATAAACATTTCTTTCTTCCTTTTTGCTTCCTATTCTTCCCTCTTATTGAAATTGTTAACAATTGTGCTTTGAGACTTTCATTTTTCAAGATTTCCTATCCTTCCTTGACATTTTTGTCCTTAAGGATATCCAGCCATTGGATGCCTCCAATTCTCTTTCTGAATCCCTTAAAATCTGCCTTTCTGAAATCTAACCTTGACGTCTGAGTCTTCATAGGTCTTCCTCCTCTAGTTATCCAAAATTCTAAAATAGCATGGTCGCTACCTCCTAGGGTCCCAGCCACTTTTACCTCCTCAACTACTTCCTCCCTGTTTATAAGGATTGGGTCCAAGGTAGCAGTTCCCCTTGTTTTCTCCCCTACCTTTTGGAAGATAAAGTTGTCAGCAAGAGAGGATAACAATTTCCTTGACCTGTTAGTTTTGCCTGAGAGAGATTCCCAACAAATGTCAGGATAGTTGAAATCTCCCATGACAACTGTGTCATATTTTTTGGAGAACTTGGCCATTTGATGCATCAAGAGTTCATCCATATCTTCAGCTTGCACAGGCGGCCTGTAGTAAATGCCTACAATGGTGTCCTTTCCACTGTTCTGTCTTGTATTCTTACCCAAACAGTTTCCACAGAACTCCCAGTCTCTGAAGCTTCAATCTCTGTGCAGATATATGCGTTTCTAACATACAATGCGACACCTCCTCCTCGTTTATCAAGTCTGTTTCTTGCAAATAAGTTGTATCCTTCTAGTCTTGTATTCCAATCATGTGTATTGTCCCACCAAGTTTCAGTGATTCCAATGACATCATATTTCTTTTCCTGCGTTTGTAGTTCCAATTCACCTTGTTTGTTGCCCATGCTTTGTGCATTAGTATAGAAACATTTTAGTTTGTGATTGGTTTCTCTTTCTCCAATATTTGTATTATTTAGCTTGTTTTGTCTTTGTTCTTCCTTTCCACTTCTAATAGCAGAGTTCTCAATAGCATTTGTCAGGTGTATGGCTTTTTCTGGCCTTTTGCTTCCCTTCCCACATTGTTCTAGTTTAAAGCTCTCCTGATGAGTATAGCAAGGCAACTTCCAAATACATGTTTTCCAGTCTTCGTAAGGTGCACCCCATCTCTAGCAAGTAGTCCATCGTATAGGTAATTCACTCCGTGATCCAGAAATCCAAATCCTTGCTGATGGCACCATTGACATAGCCAGTTGTTCACCTGCAGAATCTTATTCCACCTCCTTGTTCCATGGCCATCCACTGGGAGGATGGAAGAGAAGACCACCTTCGCTCCCAGTTCTTTCACTTTCTTACCTAAGTTTTCAAAGTCACTGCAGATGGTTTCCAGGTCGTTTCTTGCTGTGTAATTTGTCTCCACATGTATTAGCAAGAATGGGTAGTCATCTGTAGGTCTGAAGAGTCCTGATATCCTGTCAGACACATCTTTAATTTTTGCACCTGGAAGACAGCACATTTCTCTTGAAGTAATATCCGGTCTGCAGATAGCGGCCTCTGTTCCTCTGAACAGGGAATCCCCCATGACCACCACTCTCCGTTTCTTCTTCACAACATTTTTCTTTCTCCATCCTGGAGGATTCTGAAGGCGTACAAGGTTGCTGTTTGTGAGTAAAGTCTTATCCTGATGTATTTCTTCATCATTCTCCTGCGTAAGAGCCTGGTACTGGTTCCTTAGCAGTATAGGCGCAGACTGCCTCCCGATCCTCCTGCTTCTCTGGGTCACATGTTTCCATTCCTCTCTTTCTTCATGTGCACTTTGAATTTCTTCTCTTTCTGTAACATGAAGAGATAATTCTGCTCTGTCTAAGAACTCTTCACCTTCCGTAATAATCTTCAATGCAGATAACCTCTGTGATGAAGGAGTTAACTGCTCCTACCCCCCCAGGGCCTGTAAGCATATTGAACAAAGCAGGATTTAGGGCTCCAATGTTGAATAGCCAGGCCTTTTAGTATGATAATGAGATAAGGCCCAAAACAGAACTTCAAAGCTTGAATAGGAGCCACGCCAGCATGGGGCAAGAATGTGCCTGGTGGCTTCAATTAGAATATACCTGTCAGCTAGACACAGAAATACACATCCATTGTCTCTCCCAGCTGCCCCGACTCCATCCTAGGATCATGGATTATTAGCACATCTTTCGAGTTATGGACTCATGAAAAATATCTGAGTGACCATGAGAGACCGTAAAAGATGTTATGGTGGGATTTCCTGTTCCCTCTGGTCTGGATGGCTCTATGTCATTAGCCATTCAAGTTGATCGGTGTTTACGTGAACGTAAAACTACACGGGAGGCGCTGCCACCTTTTGCACAAATGTCTGAACCTATGCAATGTGATGGGGTTTTGTCTAGGGCGCAACGTCGGGAGTTTAGAAGGCATAATAAGCTGTGTTTTTTCTGTGGAGACGCCTCTCATACTATTTCTGTCTGCCCTAAACGAGAGAAACATTTTGCACACACATTTGCTGTGGGCAGTATACAGCCTTAGTTCCTTTTGGCAATTACTCTGATCTGCTCCTTGTCCACATTTTCCACTAAGGCTTTTGTGGATTCAGGAGCAGCTCTGAATCTGATGGATTTGGACTTTGCTAAACGTTGTGGTTTGTCCATGACGCCTCTGCAGGCACCCATTCCTTTGAGGGGTATTGATGCCACTCTTTGGCGGAGAATAAACCTCAGTTTTGGACCCAGGTGATAATGCGAGTTGCCCCAGACCACCAAGAAAATTGTTAATTTTTGGTGCTGCATAATTTGCATGATACTATTGTTCTGGGGTTCCCCTGATTGCAAACTCATAACCCAGTTTTGGATTGGAAATCTGTGTCTGTGGTGAGTTGGGGTTGTCAGTGTGTTCCTAGGGACGCTGCTGTTTTCTCCACCTCTCCTCAGTCTCATGATATTCCTGATTATCTGGCTGATTTCTCTGATGTTTTTAGTGAGAGTACGTCTGTGTCTTTGCCTCCTCATAGGAGTTATGACTGTGCAATTGAGTTGATGCCTGGGTGTAAATTTCCCAAGGGTCGGCTTTTCAACTTATCTGTACCCGAACATGATGCTATATTAAGGAGTCGTTGGAGAAGGGTCATATTAGACCATCCTCGTCACCGTTAGGCGCTGGGTTTTTCTTTTGTGGCCAAGAAAGATGGTTCATTAAGACCGTGTATTGATTATCATTCCCTTAACAAGATGACGGTTAAATATCATTACCAGTTACCTCTGATGTCTGATTTATTCTCCAGAGTTAAGAGTGCCTGCTGGTTTACTAAGCTTGACCTCAGGGGGCATATAATCTTATTCGCATCAAGCACGGGGATGAATGGAAGATGGCGTTTAATACTCCGGAGGAACATTTTGAGTACCTGGTGATGCCTTTTGGGCTCTCTAATGCCCAAAAGGCATCACCAGGGTTGTTTTGGCAGATTGCAGACAGTGTCTTTCCTTTTCTGTCCTTTTTAGTTAGCCGGGCCCCATCGTTTGCTCAGCCTATTTTTCTGCCTTTGTTTGTATTTTCATCTTGCTTCACCGTCAATACATGTGGGGGGCTGTCTTTCCTTTGGGGTCTGCTCTGGGGCAGTTAGTTTTCCTCTTTTCCTGCTTTAGGCTTATGTAGTTCTCCGGTTGTGACGAGGCATCTAGGACCAACGTAGGAACGCTCCACGACTGCTTCTAGTTGTGCAGTTAAGATCAGGGATCTGCAATCTGCATAGTTACCAACTTCTCTGGTTTTCTGAGACTTAGCTTTTTGTCTTGTTTTTCCTCCTCGGTTTCCTATTCATAACAGGTACCCTATCCGTTCAGGGCAGAATTGTTGCGGATCGCACACGAGATTCCCATGGCCGGTCACCTAGGGATCGCTAAAACCAGGGCCAGGCTAGCTCAGCATTTCTACTGGCCGGGAATGAGGACTGAGGTGATTGTCTACTGCCGTTCGTGTGACACCTGTCAGAGGGTGGGGAAGGTGGGACGGTGCCCCAAAGCCCCACTGGTAACTCTGCCCATCATCGAAGAGCCTATCTCGATGTACCTCTGTCCACTCCCAGCCGCTCCGGGAAATGCTTCATACTAATGGTAGTGGACTCTGCCACCTGGTACCCGGAGGCGGTAGCTTTGTCATTCATTCGGGCTGACAAAGTGACCACTGCCTTGCTGGAGATTTTCTCCAGAGTGGGGTTTCCCCAGGAAATGCTCACCGACCGAGGGACCCAGTTCATGTCGCAGCTGATGGAGTCTCTCTGTAAGCATGTACAGGTGCAACATCTGGTAGCCAGCCCGTACCACCCACAGACCAATGGCTTGTGTGAGCGGTTCAATGGCACCTTAAAGCAGATGCTGAAGATGTTGGTCGACTCCCACGGGAGAGACTGGGAGCGGTTTCTCCCACACCTGCTGTTTGCCTACCGGGAGGACCCACAGGCCTCAATGGGGTTCTTTCCCTTTAAGCTCTTGTACGGGCAACGTGTACAGGGGCCCCTTGCTCTGGTGAAGGAAGCATGGGAAGGTGATTTGGCCACCCCTGGAATGTCGGTCATTGAGTATGTCATGCGCTTCCAGGACAGAATGATGGCCTTGACACGGCTGGTGC
Organism: Dendrobates tinctorius; assembly: GCF_039654945.1. NCBI lineage: Eukaryota > Metazoa > Chordata > Amphibia > Anura > Dendrobatidae > Dendrobates > Dendrobates tinctorius. Next base: position 15,535,075 of record NW_027361796.1, read on the forward strand.
ATGACAATATGGCCCAATCCCAGGTTGACCAGAAGTGGTGGTATGACCAGAATGCTTGTGAGCGGACTTATCAGGTGGGTCAAAAGGTGTGGGTACTGGTCCCCGTACCTCAAAACAAGCTTCAGGCGGCCTGGGAGGGTCCATACCTCCTGCACCAGCGGCTCAACGCTGTCACCTATCTGGTCACCCTGGACCATGCCCGTGGAAGGAGGAAGGCCTTCCACGTGAACATGATGAAGGCCCATCATGAGCGGGAGGCTTGTGCCCACCCAGTGTGTAACCTTCCCAAGGAAGGAGAGGTAGAAACCCTCCTTGATCTGCTCACCCAAGCCAAGGCGGGTGGATCCATCGAGGATGTGGGGGTTGGCCACCAGCTCTCGGAGGACCAACGTTCCCAGCTGGGGGTCACCCTACACCCCTTTCGGGAGCTGTTCAGCAGCCTGCCCAGAAGGACTGAGACAGCCGTCCATGACGTGGACACCGGCAATCACCCCCCGATCCGGCGTTCAGCGTATCGGGTCTCTCTTGAGGTGCAGCAGCGCATGCACCAAGAGATAGACGAGATGCTGAAGCTGGGGGTGATCCAAGTGTCCAACAGCGCGTGGGCTTCGCCTGTAGTCCTTGTCCCTAAAAAGGACCGAACTGCGCAGTTCTGCGTGGACTACAGGGGGCTCAATGCTGTGACGGTCACCGATGCGTACCCAATGCCACGCATCAATGACCTGCTCGATCAACTGGCCAGGGCCAAGTACCTGACCATCATGGATCTGAGCAGGGGGTATTGGCAGATTCCCCTGACCCCTGGGGCACGGGAGCGCTCTGCCATTATCACCCCATGCGGACTGTATGAGTCCACGATGATGCCATTTGGCATGAAGAGTGCCCCTGACACTTTTCAGAGGATGGTCAACACGCTGCTCGAGGGACTGGAAAGGGTATGCGACCGCATACCTAGATGACATCGCCATCTTCAGTCCCACTTGGGAGGATCACCTAGAGCACCTGGCGCAGGTGCTCGGGTGGATCCAGCGAGCAGGCTTGACCATTAAGTCGGAAAAATGTCAGCTGGGTATGAGTGAGGTCCACTACCTGGGACACCGGGTAGGTGGGGGAGCTCTGAAGCCAGAGCCTGGGAAGGTGGAAGCCATCACATCCTGGCCCACCCCCAGGACCAAGAAGCAGATGATGTCCTTCTTGGGGATTGCCGGGTACTATAGGAGGTTTGCTCCACACTATAGTGCCCTGGCCAAGCACCTGACGGACCTCACCAAGAAGAGGCTGCCCGTCGCAGTCGACTGGACACAGTCACCTGCGAGACAGCTTTCCAGGCACTCAAGACCACCCTTTCTAGCTCTCCTGTACTACAGGCAGCCGACTTCACGTGGCTGTTCGTAGTGCAGACCGACGCCAGCGGCCTCGGTGCTGTGCTCAGCCAGGTCGACACTATGGGCCATGAACACCCCATTCTGTACCTGAGCTGGAAGCTCCCGCCAAGGGAAGTGGCCTATTCCACGATGGAGAAGGTATGTCTGGCAATTGTGTGGGCCCTGCAGCGTCTGCAGCCATACTTGTACGGACGCCAATTCACTGTGGAAACAGACCACAACCCCCTCAGCTGATTACACAAGGTCTCTGGGACAAATGGGAGGTTGCTACGTTGGAGCCTCGCTCTCCAGCAGTATCACTTCACCATTCACCACAAAGGAGGCAGGAACCATGGTAACGCTGATGGGTTGTCCTGGCAAGGAGAGGGTGCGGAAGGGTGCATGGGGGAACACAGGAATGTGATACCCCCTAGTGCCCTCTAAAGCAGGGAGGTGTGATGAAGGAGTTAACTGCTCCTACCCCCCCAGGGCATGTAAGCATATTGAACAAAGCAGGATTTAGGGCTCCAATGTTGAATAGCCAGACCTTTTAGTATGATAATGAGATAAGGCCCAAAACAGAACTTCAAAGCTTGAATAGGAGCCATGCCAGCATGGGGCAGGAAGGCGCCTGGGGGCTTCAATTAGAATAGACTTGTCAGCTAGACACAGAAATACACATCCATTGTCTCTCCCAGCCGACCTGACTCCATCCTAGGATCATGGATTATGAGCACATCTTTCGAGTTATGGACTCATGAAAAATATCCGAGTGACCCTGAGGAAATTGCGCATCTGGCAGTGCGACTCCAGAGGCGGTGAGGGTTTTGGGGCCTGAGATACATAGATTGGCCCTCCACAGCGACACAATGGGGCCGTGTTTGCTCTCCACACGACAGGCAAAACAAACCGCATTCACTGGTACCTCTCATGTCCTGATCCGATCATGCTGTTGAAAGTTACCCTGTAATGAATGGGTCACAGAGGAGGAAAAAACAAAACAAGCTAAGTCACAGAAAACCAGAGAGGTTGGTAACTATGCAGATTGCAGATCCCTGATCCTAACCACACAACTAGCAGCAGCCGTGGAGCATACCTATGATGAACCTAGACGCCTCGTCACGGCCGGAGGACTAAATAAGCCTAAAGCAAGAAAAGGGGAAAACTAACTGCCCCAGAGCAGACCCCAAAGGAATAGACAGCCCCCACACATGTATTGACAGTGAGACAAGATGAAAACACAGGCAGAAAAATAGGCTGAGCAAACGATGGGGCCCAAACTAACTAGAAAGGATAGGAAAGGAAAGACACTGTCTGAAATCTGCCAAAAACCCTACAAAATAATGTCCAACACTTCTGATAACAAAATTAACCCTGAAGTCACTAGACTTCTCCCACTATATCAGCACTCTGAAATATTCTGAGACAGAGCAAAAAGAGGCCAATCTAATAAGGGACAAAAAGCAAATTGGCAAATACAGATAAATGAGAGTGGAAATTCAGCACAGCCCCAGCCGGGGCTGGCTGACCACACAAAAAACTGAATAGACCAATAAAATCAAGTGTGAACATTAGCAGAAAAACTTAGCTTGAGCTGACTGGAACAGAGCTGAGAACCAAGACCTGACAAGCCAGAAGGAATCACCAGCACCAGAATAGGGCGTCAGCTGTCTTAAATCCAGTCTGAGATTCCTGAGGTCCAATCGTCATCCTCCTTATCAGGTGGCAGATCTCCACTGATTAAATCAGCCTCACTACCTCCTGTTACCACCAGAGGGAGCCTGGAAGGAGAACTCACAACTGGTAAACCAGAAAATGAACTCACAACATTACCCCCTTTCTTAGATATTGGGAAAAAGTTCTGCAGGCAGCTACAGGGTGGAGATTATTAGCCCACCATCTGACACAGGGGGAGGGACCTAGCGTACTTAAGAACTAGCAGCCCATGGCAGAGAGGCTCTGTCTCACAGAAAAAACAGACGATGATGCTCTAAGAAGGAACTGGGGACAGATCTACCAAGGGGAGCAGCGAGATTTTGCAACTTTTCCTCTGACAGGGACACAAGCTTGCATTTGTGGCATGTGAAGTTTGGCTTTTCCACTGGTAAGTCTGTGAACATGTAGCAAGAAATGCTACATGGCTCCTGGCCTCTTCCATATTGTCATTGTTAAAGAGATTTCAAAGCAATGAAAAATGAGCCAAAATTTGCGCGCCGATAGGTTTACCGATCTCCTCTTTTCAGCTGCAATGGCCAAAATCCAGTGTGTAAAAGGTACAAAACGTACAAAACTTGGGTAAAGGTACAAAACTTGGGGTAAAATTACAAAACATACAAAACTTTTGGTAACAAGGTGCAAAAATTTGGTTAACAGACAAAAATCATGGTAAATCACAACTATGACAGCAGCAATAAGTTTGGTACTTCAACATACATTATATCAAAAGCCAAAGATATCAAACCATCTCATCCTGCCACACTACTTTTCCTTGAGGTGACATAAATTACTCAGCAAATTTGTCCCTCATTGTAGAAACAGCCACAGGACTCCGAAAAATAATATTTTGATAATCTCGCAAGGTGGTTTCAAACACATTGTCATCCATGGCAACCTGTTCCTTGCATACAGTATGACAAAATTGTGCAGGACCACACAAGCTTTCACCACCTCATCCACATCCATTTAATAGCGGTCAACAGAACTCGCCATTTCGATGTTAGAATGCCGAAAGCACACTCCACCACTCTTCGCGCTCGTGTTAACTGGTAATTGAATACTCTTTTAGTTGACGTCAAGCCACTACTTCCATATGGCTTCAGCAGGTGTTGCAAAAGTTGGAAGGCTTCATCTCTAACACATACAAATGGCATTGGTGGGCCAGAGGTTCCAGGAAGCGGTCTTGTCTTGGAGGTGGGAATTGGAATGTGTCTCCATATAAATGACGCCCCACTGCAGACATTTTAAAAATTGGAGCTGCCGTAGGCCCCAATATCCACCGCTACAAATTTGCATTATGCGTCTGCAATGGCCATAAGCACGATTGAGAAATATTTTTTATAATTAAAATATTCAGTGCCAGATGCAGCTGGTTTAACAATCCTTATATGCTTACCATCCACTGCACCCAAGCAATTGGGAAACTGGCAAATCTGAAAGTTTTCTGCAATATCCAGCCACCTCTCCGTTGTGGGTGTGGGATATACTCCTCATGTAAACAGTCCCACTATGCGTGGCAGGTCTGTTTTACAATCCCCAATATGGTTGAAATCCCGAGCCTGAATTGAAAATGTAGTGAGGAAAGGCATTCGCCAGTTGCAAGGAATCTGTTGAAAAAGGCAAAGACAATAATTAATACAAACTACCAGCAACAACATTACAGTTATAAGTCTGCAGGAGGAGAAACAATAAAAATGGCTTACCATCAAACGCTCCGACAGTGATATGGAGAAGCGGCAATAGGTGTCATTTCTCCCGATGACTTCTGCAACACGTTCCACCAAAACATCGAAATTCTCAGCTTTCATGCGTACATAGTTGCAAAACTTATCGGGGTTTACTCTCTACTCCATATACAGCTTTGAATAGACCCCACGTGTCATTCGCTGTGCTGTGACTGGGTGGATCCATAAACATCGCCGCCGCAGAAGCATGATGCATTGTCTTTCTTGCTCCTTTTCCTGAACAATCACTGCCAAGTGATTTGCCTCAAAAGCAAAATCCACATAGATGTTCACAATCTTCGCTATAACTCCTTCCATTTTTGCCACTTGCTCTACAACCTGTCAAAGATGGGGTGTTAAAACACTCTATATATAGGTTTCCAGTAGTTTCCAGTAGCCAATCACCTTTGGAAGCCTCCCATTTGGCGCTTTTAAAAACGGATCCATCAAAAACGGAAGAAACGGATGGAAAAAACGGATGCGACGGAACTGTTTTTTCTATGGATCCGCTAGTCGGATACGTCGAAAAAACGGATACATCACATCAGTTTTTCAAAATCTTCGACATATCAGTTGATCCGTTGCGACGACAGATTTCGACTGACGCCAAAAAACTGATGTGTGAAAGAAGCCTTATCTGTCAGTACAAATAAAACTGAATGGGGAAAAGAATGCTGATGTGAAAAAACTACTTCATATTAATCTGAAATGTATAAAAAAAAATAAAATTTTTTGTATTCACTCTTTTCAGATATTTTTATACATTTTCAGATATAAAAAAAAAATTTCAACCACTTCTTTTTTCACTTCAGCTTTAAATGTACTGACAGGAGATAAAACTGTTTATACCCCTTTTTGGGTGTTTTTCCTTTGATGCCTATTTTCACATTTTTGGTTTATTTAAGCTTGGTTTCTGGAACGGTGTATATTTCTGTGGTTTTTCTGATGAAGAAGTTGTAGATACTTCAAAACACATTGAGATTAAAACTGTTATCATTTCATTATACCCTGGATTCTCTGGATATTTCTTATTTCTACAGCAGTGCAGCACATCCATATTTCCTATAATTGATTTGCACATTGAACACCCCAACCTGCGGAGCAGCAGCAAATGTATTTATATCTTGAGCCCCTAAATTGTTCTTATTTCTCACAACAATATCAAGTGAGCACCGACGCATCAATATACAGCTCTGGCAAAAATTAGGAGACCACTTCCAAATGTTCAGTTTGTCTGATTTTTCTCAAATTTTTTAGTAAAATGTAAATTGATCTTTTAGTCTACAAACTTCTGACAACATGTCTCCGAAGTTCCAAGCAATAAATTTTGTATTTTTTTTCTGAAAAGGAGAAATGGTCAAAATAAAAAAATGCAGTTCTTTCAGACCTCAAATAATGCAAAGAAGACAAGTTCATAATCATTTAGAAACAACAATACTAATGTTTTAACTCAGGAAGAGTTCACAAATAAATATTTTGTGGAATAACCATAATTTTTAAAATTAGCTTTCATGTGTCTTGGCATGCTTGCCACCAGGCTTTCACACTGCTTCTGGTGCAAAAATTTAAGCAGTTTTTCTTTGTTTGATGGCTTGTGACTATCCATCCTCTTCATTACATTCCAGAGGTTTTCAATGGGGTTCAGAAGGTCAGGAGAATAGGCTGCCCATGACAGGGTTTTGATGTGGTGGTCTCTTAATTTTTGCCAGAGCTGTATAATGCTCTAGTCTGGATAATGACCTTTTCACTTGTTTGTCCCCCCGGCTTTCTCTCTGTGCATTTTAATTGGCATTTTGGGGGTGGCTCTCTTTAAATATCATTGTTATCCTGTGCACACTTGTGCTGAGAAAAATGCTTTTCTATCTTAATTGTAAAGTGCTGCGGAATCTGTTGGCGCTATATAAAATAAAGGGAAGAAAAAAAGAAGTGAACATACATTCCCTTAAAAACAGTTTTTAATATTCATGTTAAGAAACACCTTCTCAGTGAAAAGCAGGCCAATACCCAAAATATCATGAGTCTCTTGCTGGATTGGCAATCACTCCCGTATATGGTTTAACTTCCACTGCACTGTTCAGTGTGCAAGGAGGAGAAGCTGACCTGGAAGGAGGAAGGATAGGAATCTTCCTCCCCCCCCATGAAGTAAGTGGAGCGTCAATCCTTCAATTCACCGTGTTGTGGACCTACTGTGCTCAAGAGCTGCTTTTTTGTTTGTTTTTTTCACTTGATGAGCTTCATCCAATAGTAACATAGTTATTAAGGTTGAAGGAAGACTTTAAGTCCATCTAGTTCAACCCATATCCTATCCTAACTTGCCCTAACATGTTGATCCAGAGGAAGGCAAAAAAAACCCATGTGGCAAACAGTAAGCTTCACATTGGGGAAAAAAATTCTTTCCCGACTCCACATACGGCAATCAGACTAGCTCCCTGGATCAACGCAATATTAAGGAAACTAGTGTATATACCCTGTAATATTATACTTTTCAAGAAAGGCATCCAGTCCCTTCTTAAATTTTATTAGGGAATCACCAAATACAACATCATATGGCAGAGAGTTCCATAGTCTCACTGCTCTTACAGTAAAGAATCCGCGTCTGTGAGTATGCTTAAACCTTCTTTCCTCCAGACGTAGAGGATGCCCCCTTATCCCAGTGACAGGTCTAAGAGTAAAAAGATCATTAGAAAGGTCTTTGTATTGTCCCCGCATATATTTATACATTGTAATAAGATCACCCCGAAGCCTTCGATTTTCAAAACTAAATAACCCCAAGTGTAATAACCTGTCTTGGTATTGCAGACCCCCTAGTTCCCTAATAACCTTAGTCGCTCTTCTCTGCACCCGCTCCAGTTCAGCTATGTCTTTCTTATACACCAGAGACCAGAACTGTACACAGTATTCTAAGTGTGGTCGCACTAGTGACTTATATAGAGGTAAAATTATGTTCTCCTCATGAGCATCTATGCCTCTTTTAATGCATCCCATTATTTTATTTGCCTTTGCAGCAGCTGCCTGACACTGGCCACTAAATGTGAGTTTGTCCTCCATCCAAACACCCTGGTCTTTTTCAGTGACAGTTTTGCCCAGTGTTTTACAATTAAGCACATAATTATACATCTTGTTCGTTCTACCCAAGTGCATGACCTTACATTTATCCCCATTAAAGCTTATTTGCCATTTATCAGCCCAAACTTCTAGTTACATACAGTGGGGAAAAAAAGTATTTAGTCAGTCAGCAATAGTGCAAGTTCCACCACTTAAAAAGATGAGAGGCGTCTGTAATTTACATCATAGGTAGACCTCAACTATGGGAGACAAACTGAGAAAAAAAAATCCAGAAAATCACATTGTATGTTTTTTTTTTTCATTTTATTTGCATATTATGGTGGAAAATAAGTATTTGGTCAGAAACAAAATTTCATCTCAATACTTTGTGATATATCCTTTGTTGGCAATGACAGAGGTCAAACGTTTTCTGTAAGTCTTCACAAGGTTGCCACACACTGTTGTTGGTATGTTGGCCCATTCCTCCATGCAGATCTCCTCTAGAGCAGTGATGTTTTTGGCTTTTCGCTTGGCAACACGGACTTTCAACTCCCTCCAAAGGTTTTCTATAGGGTTGAGATCTGGAGACTGGCTAGGCCACTCCAGGACCTTGAAATGCTTCTTACGAAGCCACTCCTTCGTTGCCCTGGCGGTGTGCTTTGGATCATTGTCATGTTGAAAGACCCAGCCACGTTTCATCTTCAATGCCCTTGCTGATGGAAGGAGGTTTGCACTCAAAATCTCACGATACATGGCCCCATTCATTCTTTCATGTACCCGGATCAGTCGTCCTGGCCCCTTTGCAGAGAAACAGCCCCAAAGCATGATGTTTCCACCACCATGCTTTACAGTAGGAATGGTGTTTGATGGATGCAACTCAGTATTCTTTTTCCTCCAAACACGACAAGTTGTGTTTCTACCAAACAGTTCCAGTTTGGTTTCATCAGACCATAGGACATTCTCCCAAAACTCCTCTGGATCATCCAAATGCTCTCTAGCAAACTTCAGACGGGCCCGGACATGTACAGGCTTAAGCAGTGGGACACGTCTGGCACTGCAGGATCTGAGTCCATGGTGGCGTAGTGTGTTACCTATGGTAGGCCTTGTTACATTGGTCCCAGCTCTCTGCAGTTCATTCACTAGGTCCCCCCGCGTGGTTCTGGGATTTTTGCTCACCGTTCTTGTGATCATTCTGACCCCACGGGGTGGGATTTTGCGTGGAGCACCAGATCGAGGGAGATTACCAGTGGTCTTGTATGTCTTCCATTTTCTAATTATTGCTCCCACAGTTGATTTCTTCACTCCAAGCTGGTTGGCTATTGCAGATTCAGTCTTCCCAGCCTGGTGCAGGGCTACAATTTTGTTTCTGGTGTCCTTTGACAGCTCTTTGGTCTTCACCATAGTGGAGTTTGGAGTCAGACTGTTTGAGGGTGTGCACAGGTGTCTTTTTATACTGATAACAAGTTTAAACAGGTGCCATTACTACAGGTAATGAGTGGAGGAAAGAGGAGACTCTTAAAGAAGAAGTTACAGGTCTGTGAGAGCCAGAAATCTTGATTGCTTGTTTCTGACCAAATACTTATTTTCCACCATAATATGCAAATAAAATGAAAAAAAAACAGACAATGTGATTTTCTGGATTTTTTTTTCTCAGTTTGTCTCCCATAGTTGAGGTTTACCTATGATGTAAATTACAGACGCCTCTCATCTTTTTAAGTGGTGGAACTTGCACTATTGCTGACTGACTAAATACTTTTTTTCCCCACTGTAAATCCTCCTGTAATATAAAATTGTCCTCCTCTGTATTGATTACCCTGCAGAGTTTAGTGTCATCTGCAAATATTGAAATTCTACTCTATGCCCCCTACAAGGTCATTAATAAATATGTTAAGAAGAAGCGGGCCCAAAACTGACCCCTGTGGTGCCCCACTGCTAACCGTGACCAAGTCCGAGAGTGCTCCAGTAATAACCACCCTTTGTTTCCTATCCCTGAGCCAGCTCTTAACCCACCTACACAGATTTTCCCCTATCCCCATTGTTCTCATTTTATGTATCAACCTTTTGTGTGGCACCATATCAAAAGCTTTTGAAAAGTCCATGTACACCACTTCCACTGCATTCCCTTGGTCCAGTCCGGAACTTACCTCTTCATAAAAGCTTATCAGATTAGTCTGACAGGAACAGTCCCTTGTAAACCCATGTTGATATTGGGTCAAGAGGTTATTCTTCTCCAGATACTCCAATATAGTATCTCTTAGAAAACCCTCCAGGATTTTACCCACAGTTGAGGTTAAACTTACTGGCCTATAATTTCCAAGTTCAGTTTTTGTCCCCTTTTTGAATATTGGCACCACATTTGCTATACGCCAGTCCTGTGGTACAGACCCTGTTATTATGGAATCTTTAAAGATTAAAAATAATGGTCTATCTATGACTGTACTTAATTCCTGCAGTACTCGGGGATGTATCCCATCCGGGCCCGGGGATTTGTCAATTTTAGTGATTTTTAGATGCCGCTGTATTTCCTGCTGGGTTAAGCAGGTGACATTTAACGGAGAATTTTTATCCCTGATCATGTTATCCGTCATGGGATTTTCTTGTGTAAATACTGTCGAAAAAAAGTCATTTAGCATATTGGCTTTTTCCTCATCCTCATCCACCATTTCACCCAGTCTATTTTTTAGGGGTGCCAACACTATCATTTTTAGCTTCTTACTATTTATGTAGTTAAAGAATATTTTGGGATTATTTTTACTTTCTCTGGCAATGAGTCTCTCTGTATCAATCTTTGCTGTCTTGATTTGCTTTTTACAGAATTTATTTAATCTTCTGTATTTAGTTAATGCCTCATCACTACCTACTTGCTTTAATTCTCTAAATGCTTTATTTTTATCTCTTATTGCGCCCCTTACAGCTCTATTTAGCCATAGTGGTTTCCTCCTATTTCTAGCATGTTTATTCCCATACGGTATATATTGTGCACAGGTCCTATTCAGGATGCTAATAAACGTCTCCCATTTTCTTTGTGTATTTTTATGTCTCAGGATATCGTCCCAGTTAATTGCACTAAGATCATCTCTCATCCGTTGGAAATTTGCCTTCCAGTAGTTTAGTGTCCTTGTAACCCCTCTACTACACATCTTATAGTCATTGAAGTTTATATAGCTTGGGGTGGGAAAATACACATAAAAATTATGATATGATCTAAATACTCACTTGCCTAATAATGCTGCACACATGTATATGGAACTACAGTATGTAGGCACCATATAGCAATATTTTTTCACTATAAGGGTTCGCTCACGGTTATCGTACAAATAATCGGTCTCGTTGTGATCCAGGAGAATGAGACCATTTTTTTTCTCAATTTAACTGTTTTACAGAACTAGTGCTAGGGTACTGCTTATAAAGGTAAAATGCTATATTCAAGGAGATGTTCTTTAGGGTGGACTCTGGAACTGTCAGTTTGGGATGTTTACTTGCGAATATAATTTTTAGGACAGGGTGTTATAAAGCAAGTTCAGATCCATTGTGAAGAAATAAAACATTGTTTGATTTAAAGTTTATTAAAGGACGCTTTTTGCTTCAGCATTTCAGCCATACAAGGACAAGTTCACCAAGGTCTAATCGTGCATATGACAAATCATTTAGCATTTCTCAGCAGTAGAAAATACGTTTCAGTGCAACAATGTGTCAGTTCCTTGTGATTCCTATTTCACAACTGAAGTCGGACAAAAAGAAAGGGGTTACAAGAGTTCCTTGACATGTACAGTGGATTGTAATCTAGATGACTGCAACATTTCATTGAACACATCAGAAAGGGGACTAATGCCCAAAAACAAAATTAACATTTTCACTGTTTTTGACATAGACATGCATATTTGGGATTGACAATGTCCATGGTATAAAAAATTACCAATCTTTAATACTTTCACTTAACATATACTTTGTTCTTACTATGATTTGACGATATCTGATATCTTTACGATGACGTAATGCAGCTATTATAACTGTTGTTTGCTGTTTACATTTATAATTAACGGGAATGGTAAATTCTAGTATGTGATTAGCACAAATAAAAATAGTATAATTTGAGCAAGTTCATACTTAGCCAGAAATCTAGTAACCTACAAGGCCTGGTGCAAAGGACATCTGTTAACTGAGAGGTTTGCACTAGGACTTGGAATTCACACTTTGCATTTTGATGCTGTTTTTATATTCCTTGTATATAATTTTTAATTTTCTTTTAAGATAAAACTAGCAATACATAAAAAAGTAGAAATAAAATATGTTTTTGTCTTACTTTTGACAAAGCTAACAATTAAAAAATAAAACTTCACCAAAACTGAAATATGTACAGTGAAATTTCAGTGCATTTCTATAGTTTCCTTCATAGTTCCCTTTCTTTATTCTACAATTCAAACTTCAAACTTTAACCTGTCACCTTTACAGCCAATTTCCATTTTCACGTTTGCATTTTTCCCTCCCTTTCTTCAACGAGCTTTAAATTTTACTTTTTTCTGCCAACACAGCCATGGGAAGGCTTGATTTTTTTTTCGGGATGAGTTGTAGTTTTGAATTAAACTATTTTACTATACAGTGTACTGAAAGGCAGAAATCATATTACAAATGGGTTGAAATAGGGAAAAAATAAAATTCTGACATTTTGAGGGGTTGGTTTTGTGGTATTCATTGTATGGTTACATTTAATGGAAACATTCTTCTCCAGGTGAGTATGATTACATCGATATCAACTTACCTAAAGGGCTCGTACTCATTGGTGAGAAAAACGGACGACTGCAATCCAATAAAAAATCAGATTTCACTCTGACCAACGTAAATATATAACTCTCTGCTCATCTGCGATTTTTCTCAGCTGAATTTGGGCTGCATGCTGCGATTGTCCTCATATCTTGGACAGTGCTCACCAATGCATGTAAATGGATGTTTTAAAAAGATTGCATGGCACTCGGACCATACAAGTGCCATCCAATTTTTACACTCATGTCTTTGAAAACCCGACATTTCATCTGCCACGTACAGTAAAATCACAGCATGATCCAACAGAATAGAATAGATATATACACATAGAGTAGATGGATATAAAGATGTCCATCACGTATACAATTAGTACAGGTCTTGTGTAGCTTACTGTACAAATATTTTACTACTAAATAACTTATTTTCCAAAAAAACTGGCATGGGATCCCCCAAAATTTTATTAACCAGTAGAATGTAAGTGAACAGTTGGAGGCTGATGTTTACAGCCTGGTAATGGGGTAATACCCATGTAGCTTCCCATGCTATTAATATCAGCTTACAGCTGTATACTTAGCCTTTACTGGTTATTAAAATAGGGAACCCAAAAAAAATTACGTAGAGTCCTCCTATAATTATTAAACAGCAAAGGCTAGGCAGACAGCTGTGGGCTGATATTTCTAGCCTAGGAAGGGGCCATAGATATTGGCCCCCTCCTAGACTAAAAACATCAGCTCTCAGCAGTACCAAAAATTGTTCATCCATAAGATGCGAAAAATCTGACACTTAGCCTCGCTCCTCCCACTTTCCCTGGTGCTGTGGCAAGTGGGATGATAGTATTAGGGTTGATGTTACCTTTGTAATGTCAGGTGGTGTCACGTCCAGAGGTTAGTAATGGATGACAAATTTGTCATCCCCTGAAGAAGTAGTGTTTTCCACTTCGAAACGCGTTGGGATTAAATGGGAATAAATGATTGATCTTTTAATATAACTGGATTGTGCATTATGTCAAGCATCGCATGAAAGTCCGAAAAATAAGTTCCTTAAGAAGCGATATACTGGCGGTCACTTGTCTGACCATTTGGACGTGCAGCAGCTGATGATTTCCATACGCCTGATTTCTTCTTTAGCGGGTGAGTGAATTTTATATATCTTTAAACCATTATCATCAGATATGACCCTATTGCACTTCTTTGTTCCTATAGTGTATTTTATTGGATCATGAGCTGCACCACCTTTGCCATACTTTTCTCTTTCCATCATTCTGGTAGAGGTTGATCTTGGTTTCATGTGTCCAAAGAATGTTCTTCCAGAACTGTGCTGGCTTTTTTTAGATGTTTTTTAGCAAAGTCCAGTCTAGTCTTTTTATTCTTGATGCTTATGAGTGGCTTGCACCGTGCAGTGTACTCTCTGTATTTACTTTCATGCAGTCTTCTCTTTATGGTAGATTTGGATATTGATACGCCTACCTACCGGAGAGTGTTGTTCACTTGGTTGGCTGTTGTTAAGGGGCTTCTCTTCACCATGGAGATTATTCTGCGACCACTGTTGTCTTTCATGGGTGCCCAGGTCTTTTTGCATTGATGAGTTCACCAGTGCTTTCTTTCTTTCTCAGGATGTACCAAACTGTAGATCGTGCCACTCCTAATGTTGTAGCAATTTCTTGGATGGGTTTTTCTGTTTTTGCAGCTTAAGGATGGCTTGTTTCACCTGCATGGAGAGCTCCTTTGACTGCATGTTTCCTTCACAGCAAAACCTTCCAAATGCAAGCACCACACCTCAAATCAACTCCAGGCCTTCTATCTGCTTAATTGAGAATGACATAACGTAGGGATTGCCCACACCTGTCCATGAAATTGCCTTGGAGTCAAATGTCCAATTACTTTTGGTCCCTTTAAAAACAGGGTGGCATGTTATGATTGAGTCACCGTAGGAGGCAAAAACAGAAATGCTAGCTAAGTCCAGAAAACCAGAGAAGTTGGCAACTATCAGATTGCAGACCCCTGAACCTATCAACACAACTAGCAGTAGCCGTGGGGGGTTCCTACAATGACCTAGACCCCTCGTTCACAGCCGGAGAGATACATAGGCCTAAAGAAGGAAAGGGGAAATCTAACTGCCCCAGAGAAGACCCCAAAGCAATAGGCAGCCCCCCACATATAATGACGGTGAAGCAAGATGAAAACACTTACACAGACAGAAAGACAGGCTGAGCAAAGATGGGGCCCAAAAACTACCTAGATAGGAACGGATAGGAAGGCTGCTGTCTGCAATCTGCCAAAACCCTATCAAAGACAAAAGCCAACAAGCTGATATAAAAATGGCCCTGAAGCAACTAAGCTTCAAAAACTAAATCAGCACTCAGGTACTTTCAGGAGACAGAGCTAACGGAACACTGCACACTCCAGCAGGGAGTGGCAGAATCCAAAAAGCAAGAAAAACAAAAACAAATCTTAAATGCAAAAAGGCAAAACAGAAAACTTAGCTTTAGGAGAGCAGGAATCAGACTGGTGTCCAAGAGTCCACAGAGAAGTCACCCTCAGGGCAGAAAGGGCGTAGGCTGCCTTAAATCCAGTCAGTGACTCCACTCAGCCAATCGTCTTCATTAGTACCAGGTGCCTGATAATCAGGCTCACTACCTTCCTTCACTAGAATAGGGAGTTCACCAGGCCTCAGTGATGGAGGGGAGAATGAACTCACAACAGTGGCACATGTTAAGGAGCTGTATGTTCTCCTACAACACCTGCGCATGCTCCTGATGAGATGGTGGATGTTGTCCTCGCAGAGATCTCCTCCCACATGTACATTAAAGCATCGGTCAACTCCTGGACAGTATGTGGTGCAACGTGGCGTTGGTGGATGGAAAGAGACATGATGTCTCAGATGTGCTCGATTAGATTGAGGTATGAGGAATGGGCAGGCCAGTCCATAGAATCAATGCCTTCATCATGCAGGAACTGCTGACACACTTCTGTTATGAGCTCATTTTCTCCTTCACCTCTGATGTCCGATGGACTCCCTCTGCTGGTGAAGGGAGGTGGTGGAGCTGATCTGGATGGGAGAGACCTGTCATCGGATCAGGTGGAGTGTGATTGGACACCAAGAATCTCTGAGTGGATATAAGGCTGCCGACGCCCTGCTGGGTTGCTGGTGATACCTTTCTGCTCAGAGCTCTGGCCTCCAGTTTATTCCAGTCTTCTAAAGCTAAGTTTTGCTCTTCTGTTGTTCCATGAGATTTTGTCTGGTTTACTTAGTGTATGTGTTCAGCCAGCCCTGGCTAGGACTGGTTGCACTCCATTTTTGTCTCTGATCAGTTGCTCTCTTTTGCTCTGTTTGCAGAATATACCTGAGTGCTGATACAGTGATTTTGAAGTCTAGTGACTTCAGGGCCTTTTTCTATCAGACGTGTTGGACATTATTTTTGGCAGGGTTTTTTGCGTGATTGCAGACAGCAGCTTTTCTGTCCTGTCCTATCTAGTTAGTGAGGGCCCCATCATTTGCTCAGCCTGTCTTTCTATCTGTGTTTGTGTTTTCCTCTGTTTTCACCGTCAATACATGTTGGGGGCTACCTATTGCTTTGGGGTCTGCTCTGGGGCAGTTTAGATTTCCCCTTTCTTTCTTTAGGTTTATTTAGCTCTCCGGCTGTGATCGAGGGGTCTAGGACCACCGTAGGAACCCCCCATGGCTACTGTTAGTTGTCGTGTATAGGATCAGGGGTCTGCAATCCGCTAGCTACCAACCTCTCGGTTTTCTGGACTTAGCTTGTATTTTTGTTTTTTCCTCCTCCGGTGACACATTCATAACACACTTCAGCCATATGAGGACTAACATTGTCATGCGTCAGAAACAACCCAGGGCCCACTGCACCTGCAAAAGGTCTCACAATGGCTCTGAGGATCTCATCCCAGTAGCTAATGGCAGTTAGGGTACCTCTGGCTAGCACATGGAGCGCTGTGCGGCTCTCCCAAGAAATGCCTCCCCACACCGTTGCTAACCCACTACCAAACCGATCATGCTGAAGGATGCTGAAGGATGCTGCAGGAATCAGAATGTTTTCCACGGCGTCTCCAGACTCTGTCACATCCGTCACATGTGCTCAGTATAAACCTGCTCTCATCCATAAAGAGCTAAGGGCGCCAATCGCCATGCTTAGTGTTGGGCTGTAAGCAAAAGAACCACGGTGGATATCGAGCCACGGGAGGTCGTGAGTTCTCCTTCAATAGAAGTCTTCAAACAGAGGCTGGACAGACATCTGTCTGGGATGATATAGTGAATCCTGCTTTGAGCAGGGGGTTAGACCAGATGGCCCAGGAGGTCCCTTCCAACTCTACGATTCTATGACTCTGATAAGAATTCTATGATTCTTATCAGCCCTCATACCACCCTCATGGAGTCTGTTTCTGACAGTTTGAGCAGACACATGGATGCTAGTGGCCTCTAAGAATTCATTTTGCAGGGCTCTGGCACTGCTCCTCCTGTTTCTCCTTGCACAAAGGAGGCTTCTGAGTGGTTGCTTTCCTACAGCCACCTCCATGTCTCCTGATGTACTAGCCTGTCTCCTGGCATCTGCTCCATGCTCTGAACACTGTGCTCACAGACACAGCTACCCTTCTTGCTACAGCTCGCATTGATGTGCCATTCTTGATGAGCTTCACTACCTGAGTAACTTTTGTAGGTTATAGACACCACTTCATGCTATTGGACAGTACCTCTATTGGTGAGAGCAATGGCAAAATGTAAAAGTGACCAAAACAACAGCCAAAAAAGATGAGAACAGATAAATGGTATGTGGTCACCACCTGTAGAACCACTCCTTTATAGGGTTTGTAGTGTTAATTACCTACCATTTCTACCTGTTGTATTTTCCATTTGCACAACAGCAGGAGAAATTGATTCACTATCGGTGTTGCTTCATAAATGGACAGGTTGATTTCACAGAAGTATGATTGGCTTGGAGTTACATTGTGTTGTTTAAGTGTTCCCTTTATTTTTTTGAGCAACGTAGTTTAGATGGGTCAAATGTGACGACAGTACATCGGGTGACTGGCAGCCTGTTTTGAAAGGCCAATAATCAATTCCATTGTAAATGCACCTTAAAGAGTAACTAAAATGTTGAAACTTTGTCTTTTATGTTTTAGGCACTTTAATTTTGAGCAGATCATGAGGGATTCAGGGACTGACAGTTTAAAAGTATGCAGCTCAGTTGAGAGGAGCAAACAAAAAGTGGAATACAGATGCGGTAGAAAGTCATAGGCTTCTGTCCCCTAAACTGCACACTTCTAAAAGGCATTTTTAGTGATTGGTGGGGGTCTCAGGATCCATATAGAAAGAACACCGTGAGCACAACTCAAGATGGTGCTAAGGTTAGGTTCCCAAACCGTTAAAGCAACAAATATAAACCTAGCACTCAACTTAAAGGTATTTGCAAGGTGGTTTATTGTAGTACACGAAAAAGATGTTTCGGTCAATGTGACCTTCTTCAGTTACGTGTGGTATATAGATTGTGTAGAGCTTATAGGCATCTATCAGAAAGGACGATGGTGCTTTAAGCATTGAGGAGAATCGCTCTCTGGTAATGAGCTTGTCAGAATATAGGAGAGGGGCAGCCGTGCCTCCAGATGCGGTGTCCAGATGGCCGGTGGACACCGCATCTGGAGGCACGGCTGCCCCTCTCCTATATTCTGACAAGCTCATTACCTGAGAGAGATTCTCCTCAATGCTTAAAGCACCATCGTCCTTTCTGATAGATGGTCTCAGGATCCAGACCTGACCGATCTGCTCAAAATAAAAAGGTCTAAAACATAAAAAAAATCCAAAATGTAAGTTATTCTTTAAATGTTTTAATTGTGCTGCTTACTGCATCTAATAAGTATTGTTTTTCCTGCATGGCAGCAGTCTGATGATGGCTGGTAACAACAACTCTCATCATCTCCTTGCTATTTTTAAGTTCATTCTATAATGCTGTAGATAAGCCCCTGATTCGACCTGCAAGATAAGAAAAATAAGTTTTATTATACTCACCCGGGGGGGCAGTCCGGTGCGGTCCGGTCAGATGAGTGTCGCAGGTCCGGGTCTGGCGCCTCCCATCTTCTTGCGACACCACCCTCCTGCTTGCTCTATGCCTCCCCATCATCGCATTCCTGCGCAGGCGTACTTCTCTGCCCTGCCGGGAAAGGTCAGAGAGACCCAATGCCTGCACACTGCAGAAATTTGCTCTGTATATGCAAAAATTTTGGCAGTCAGTTTACTTTAATCCCTTCGCTCCGAAGCCTGTTTTCACCTTCCTGACCAGGCCAATTTTTACAATTCTGACCAATGTCACTTTATAAGGTCATAGTTCTGGAACGCTTCAATAGATCCCACTAATTCTGAGATTATTTTCTAGTGACATATTGGAATTAATTATAGTGGTAACATTTATTTGATATGACTTGCATTTATTTGGAAAAAATTGGAAATTTGGCAAAAATTTTGAAAATTTCCCAATTTTCAAACTTTAAATTCCTATGCCCTTTAATCAGAGTCATATCACATAAAATAGTTAATAAATAACATTTTCCACATGTCAACTTTACATACAGTAAGCACAATTTTTGAAACCTATTTTTTTTATAGGAAGTTATAAGGGTTAAAAGTTAATCAGCGATTTCTCATTTTTACAACAAAATTTGCAAAACCATTTTTTTATGGACCACCTCACATTTGAAGTGACTTTGAGGGGCCTATGTGACAGAAAATACCCAAAAGTGACAGCATTCTAAAAACTGCACCCCTCAAGGTACTCATAACCAAATTCAAGAAGTTTATTAACCCTTCAGGTGCTTCACAGGAATTTTTGAAATGTGGAACAAAAAAATAAATATTTACTTTTCTTTCACAAAAATTTTCCTTTAGACCTAATTTTTTCTACTTTCACAAAGGTAACAGGAGAAAATGGACCATACAATTTGCTGTGCAATTTCTCCTGAGCATGCCGATACACCATATGTGGGGGGAATCTACTGTTTGTATACACAGCAGGGCTTGGAAGGGAGGAGCGCCATTTCACTTTTTGAATGTAAAATTTGCTGGCATAATTAGCGACAACATGTCATGTTTGGCGAGCCCCTGAGGTGCCTAGACAGTGGAAACTCCAAAAAAGTGACACCATTTTGGAAATTAGACCCCATTTCTAGCTGTGTATTGAGCACCTTTAACCCACAGGTGCTTCACAGAAGTTTATAAAGTAGAGCCATGAAAATAAAAAAAATCACATTTCTCAAAGATAAATTACTATTTTAGCTACAAATTTTCCAGTTTCAAAAGGGTATCAGGAGAAATTGCTCCATATGATTTGTTGTGCAATTTCTCCAGAGTGTGCAGATACCCAATATGTGGAGGAAAACAACTATTTGGGTGCACGGCAGGGCTTGGAAGGGAAGGAGTGCCATTTGACTTTTTGAATGTAAAATTTGCTGGAATAATTAGCGGACGCCATGTTGCATTTGGAGAGTCCCTGACGTGAGTAAACAGTGGAACCCCTCCACAAGTGATACAATTTTGGAAACTAGACCCCTTTGGGGAACATAGCTAGATGTGTATTGAACACCTTGAACCCCCTGTTGCTTCACAAAAATTCATGTTTAGCCGTGAAAATTAAAAAAATTCTTTTTCAACTACAAATTTTGTATTTTCACAAGAGTAACAGGAGAAAATGGACCTCAAAATTTGTTGTGCAATTTCTCCTAAGTCCACCGATAGCACATTGTAATCCAACACAACTTTTGAGGCCCAGTGCAAGGCTCAGAAAGGAAGAAACGCCATATTACAGTGCAGGTTTTGCTGCACTTGTTTGAGGGCGCCATGTTAAATTTGCAGAGCCCCTGAGGTGCCAGCACAGTAGAACCTCCCATAAGCGACCCCATTTTACAAACTAAACCTCTCAATGAATTCATCTAGGGGTGCAGTGTTTATATGAACACCACAGGTATGTCACAGACTTTTATACCATTGAGCAGTGAAGAAAAAAATTTACATTTTTACTAACAAGATTGTGTGTTAGCCCCAAGTTTTACTCGGATTTGATGCACAAATCCCCACAATACATGTTTGGCACCTGTTACACAGCCAATAAGCATGCAGGGTTTGCCTGCCAGTCACTGTAATGCCATAGACATGTTGGTAGTGACATTACTGTGATTGGCTGACAGCATTACCTCATCAGATGTTATAAACGAACAGGCGCCGTCACGCTCGGCTCACTGACATCATTGCACAGTTCAGGGACAGTTGTGAATAGAGGGAGAGAGCAGTTATCCAGGCCTGGGTACACAATTTAAATAATCAGAGTCCGCTATTGTTGATACTGGTGCTGATACTGAACCTTCATACTAATAGTCCTTCTAAGGGCCAGTTGTGGAATATGAGCTCCAACACACCGGTCAGTATTCCGGTCAGCCTCCATACATAACATGGACATCTTATATTTGTGCAGTTCTCCAAGACTTTGAGAACTCCAAAAAAATTTTAAGCGGCGATGACAGCATAGTCAGCAGAAAATTCCTGCTTCTGTGTGTACTTAAAAACAGTTGCCTCTCACAATCAAACATGAAGCTTTTCATATGTGGCACCCCTGAGGGTTCAGTCGCCACAGAGGTACTGCACCTCACCCAGAGGTGTGGTATCCCACTTCCCAGGTAAGGGCGAGACACCCAACCACACTCAGAACACCTGACAAGTACTCTGACACTCACCTCACACTTACACAATGGCCAGACTGGGATTGACTTGCCCTGTTTGGCTAGGAATGGGTGCTGGGAGGTGAGCGGAGCTTTTAGGCTGAGCAGGAGAGCAGAAGGGGAAGTGAGGGAGATTCTCCTTAAGGGGAGGAAGTGAACGGACGTGTGGTCCAGCAGCTCCTATGCTGGAGGAGCTGCTGGGGGAAGATAAGGACGAAAGGAAGGTTCCCTGGAAGAGGGAAGGGATTCTAGAGGCACGGGATAGGCAGAGGCCACCCGTGGGGCTCGTCCCACGCTGATGGCCATCAGGTGGAGGAATCAGGTCGCAGAAGGGACTCGGCCCCTTAGCCTAGTGGAGTGGAACTAAGGACTTAACTAGCAAAGCCGACAGCTGTGGTCTCTTTAGGGGCCACAGCCACTATCCACAGTTATCTCGCTGGAAAGGCAGCAAGGAGTAGGATCAAGGAAACTAATTGTGCACGTTATCTGACAGGATCCGCAGCTGCTAGCCTGGGACACTGACTGTGAGGTGTTGCGTTGGAGAAGGCGGGAAAAGCAACAGAGTGAGATGGCCAGGAAAGGTACATATTGAGGGGAGTGCTGGAAAGGTGTACTCTATCCATCTGGGAAGTTTGCTCAACTCCTGGCCTGTAGGACACAGCACCAAGTGGGCATCTGCATGCAGCTGAACTGTGAGTAAACTATCAGAACTGCACTCAGCTGTGTCATTGCCTTCTTCCTGCACCAACCCACTCAGCACTGCTACATCTCTGTGCCTAACACTACACCATCTACCTCATCTCCTACTATTACTGCCCTGGGACTACAGCTCTACCTGTGGGGAGCTATTACATCTCTGCTGCCTTATCCCATCTGTCCCAGAGGATCTGCACTGCAGCGTCGGCTTAACACCTTTATTGCCGAGTACCACAGGTGGTGTCACGTATCATCCACCTATAAACTTTATTCAGCCACTTTTCACCCCTTTTGCATGGATGCCCAGGGCCACAGACCGGGTCACCATCACCGTGACACATCCCTCTGAGACACCGGCCCGGTACCGAGTAACCCCACTGCCCTGGCGGGCGATCCACATGCGGATTAAGTGGAGGTGGAGGAAGACTTGAGACAGGCCCAGCCTCATCTCATCTACTCAGCGTGGATTGGGTAATAATGAGGAGGTGGAGGCTGACAAGGAAGAACAGGAGATGGTTGCTAGCGCAACAGAGGCTAGTACTGACACAAGCTTCATCCCGTCTCTCCTATGTGGATGGGATGAAGAGGAAGCGATAGAGGAGGAGATGAGAGTAATAATCATGGTGGAGACAGGGAAGTGTTGGCTGCAGGGAGCTTGGCACATATGGCCGACCTTATGTACCGCTGTTTTTTTGTAACCCTTGCTTTACATTCATCTTGACCAAAAAATAGGAGTGGTTGTCCACCCTGCTAGGCCCATCTACAAGGAGAACCTTGCATATCTCCTTCCAGAGTCAGAGAGGTCTACTAAAATGATGCTATTCCAGAAGGCCATTGTGGAAAATATGTTGAAAACATTCCCATCAGACAATGCTAGCAGCAGGGGCAAGTTTCCTTGCCCAACCAAGAAGGAGAGGCACACACCAGGTGCAGCCAAGGCAGGGGTACACTGTCAAAGGTCTGGGCCAATTTCAGGACACCCTCCCAGCATCCAGTCCCTGATGACTAGGTATTTTTGACAATGAGGGAAAAGTTTTTAAAGATGGTCAAGCAATAACTGGCTGACAAAACCAGCGTAGTCCCTAATGTTTCTGCGTTCTTCAGCTATTGGGTCATAACTTCACTTTCAAAATATTTGAATGAGGCACTTCAGTTGTTACCTTGATTTCAAGGGTGTATGGATGACCCTCCTCATATCCTCATATTTTTTTCTGGCTTTGCACTGTGTGCAAATCCTTTTATGAGTGTAGAAGTTCCACAACTACACTTTCTTAATTTTTTTTATGAGGCAGTCCAGTTGGTGCCTTCAAGGGTTTATGGATGACCCTCCTTATATTTCTTACGGCTTTCCACTGTGTGCAGAGCCTTTATGAGTGTAGGAGTCCCACATCTACACTTTCTTAATACCTGAATGAGACACTATAGTTGGTGCCTTCAAGTGTGCATGGATGACCCTACTTGTAATTTTTGACAGGCTTTGCACTGTGTGCAGAGCTTTTAAGAGTGTAGGAATAGCACAAATACACTTTGCTCACAATATTTGAATGAGGCATTGTAGTTCGTGACTTCAAGGGTTGTATGGCTAACCCTTTTTGTAATTTTTGTCAGGTTTTGCACTTAGTGCCTAGCCTTTGTGAGTTTAGAAATAACAGTACATGACAATTTGAACAGAATGTGTATGAGACCCTCAATGGGGTGTATCTGAGTTCCGCTTCCATCAAATATCTGGCTGTTTTTTCTTCCTTCATAAATTACACTGAAATTTCCAAAGTTTTAATAAAAATTTCAATTTTGGTTTGCCTAAATTATGAGTTTTTTAAATCCTTTTTAAGTTTTGCCTCACATAGAAGTCATTATACGGAAACGAAGGTTTCTTAACATTTTTTTCCTGTAAACTCCAATTTCTCATCGATTTTGAATGTTTTATTGTAAGTCTTCAAAGAGGAGTACCATATTTTTTCGACTATAAGACACACTTTTTCCCAAAAAAATTGAGGGGAAAACGGGGGGTGTCTTATATTTGGAATGTACTTACTGTGACGACCAAGGAAGGCAACGTCCGAGAGTGGACCCTCTGGATCGCGGAACTGAAAGCTCCCGGGGGCGAGCGCGCCAGGTGGAGCCGACCACTAAACAGGGACCGTTAGGGGCAGACCCTCGGAAGACAGATACCGCGACAGCTAGAACCAAGAGGGGCGGCTCAAGGGACCAAAGAACAACTGGGGGAACCAGAGCACAGGATGAACCGGAGATTCAGGATGGATCAGGAACACAGGGCTGAGTACAGAGTACAGGATGGAGTACAGAGTACAGGACGGAGAACGGGGTACTGGATGGAGTACGGGGTACAGGACTGAGTACAGAGTACAGGAAGGGATACGGAGTACAGGATGGAGTGCGGAGTACAGGACGGAGTACAGGACTGAGTGAGGAGTACAGGATGGAGGACGGAGTACGGAGTACAGGACTGAGTGAGGAGTACAGAGTGCAGGACGGAGTACAGGACTGAGTACAGAAAGAAGTTGTAGGGAAGACCCCTACAACTATGCCAGAATTCCGCAAGGGGTTGCACACGATAATCAGGCATCTCCACCATCTTGGAGACGCCTGATATACCATACGCCGCTGGATGATTGGGCGGCCAGGGCCTGTGGGCGGGCACTGCAGGGTTAAGAAACCTGCAAAGCGAGCGCCCGCGGCCTAAGGCGCCTGTGTGGGACAGCCACGTGCCGGGAAGACGGGAGCAAGGAGGAGGCGGCGGGCACAGCGCAACGAGCCATGGGCGGGTAAGTGGAGGCGGTGGCGGGCCCCGCCGCTGCTGGGACGGCGGCGGTTACCGCCGACGTGACAGTACCCCCCTTTACGTCTCCCCTTCCTGAGATTGGACAAAAACTTCCTTAAAATAAGTGGAGCATTAACATTCTCTCGAGGTTCCCAGGACCTCTCCTCAGGACCAAAATCCTTCCAATCGATAAGGAAGAAGGTTAGCCCCCGAACTCTTTCCATGGCTAGAATATCTCTTACTTCAAAGATGTTATCGGCCACTACTGGCTGAGGGGAAGGAGGTGGTACAGGGCGATACCGATTAAGAACTACAGGTTTAAGGAGCAAGACATGGAAGGCGTTAGGGACCCAGAGTGAAGCTGGCAACCTCAATTTGTAAGCCACATTGTTAATGTGTCCAAGAACCTGAAACGGACCGATGTACTGGGGACATAGTTTATAAGAAGGCATCTTTAGGCAGATATGCTTGGTCGAAAGCCAGACTTTGTCGCCAGGTTGGTATGGCGGAAGGTCCCTGCGTCTCTTGTCAGCATGTCTCTTAATCCGGATACTGGATTTTTCAAGTGCCCCTCTGGTCTCCCTCCAGACCTGAGAAAACTCAGAAGAGAGGGTATCCGCTGCGGGCACACCAGAAGGTGTGGAGAGAGGTAGTGCAACACCAGGGTTCTGGCCAAAAACCACAAAGAACGGCGTTTTAGTGGTGGACTCATTAGGATGATTGTTATGGGCGAACTCTGCCCATGGCAGGAGGGACACCCAGTTGTCTTGATGGGGGCTAGAAAAGTGACGCAGAAAGGCTGCCAATACCTGATTGGTCCGTTCCACTTGCCTATTTGACTGAGGATGATTGGCGGAGGAGAAATCCAGAGATATACCCATGAGTTTGCTGAGTGCTCTCCAGAATTGGGAGGTAAACTGGACTACTCAATCAGAGACAATTCGTTGAGGGAGTCCATGAAGTCTGAATGTCTGGTGGATGAAGACCTTGGCCAACTCAGGTGCCGTAGGTAATCTGGGCAACGGCATAAAATGGGCCATCTTGGAGAAGCAATCGACCACTACTAGGATAGTAGCACACCCGGAAGAGCGAGGTAAATCAGTAACGAAGTCCATACCGATCTGTCGCCAAGGGGCCTCAGGGGGAGGCAGAGGGTGAAGTAGACCGGACGGCAGACTCCTTGGTACTTTGTTCTGAGCACAAGTCGTGCAGGAGGCTGCAAAATCTGTCACATCTTGATGAAGAGAAGGCCACCAATAGTAGCGAGAGAGAAGACTGAAGGTTTTCTTGACTCGGACGTGACCCGTAATCTTGGAGGAGTGCCCCCGGTCCAGCTCTTCCAACCTCTTATTCTGTGGAACGAAAGTCTTGCCTGGTGGCATGAGAGAGAGTATCACAGGTGCCACGGTGATAACTTTGGCAGGCTCAATGATATATGAAGGGACCACTTCAGTCTCAGGTGATGGCAAGGACCTGGATAGGGCATCAGCCTTGGTATTCCTATCCCCAGGCCGAAAATGGAGTTTGAAGTCAAAGCGGGAAAAATACAGCGACCACCTGGCTTGCCTGGAGTTGAGACTTTGCGCAGACTGAAGATATGCCAAATTCTTGTGGTCCGTGAACATTATGAATGGATGGACCACCTCCTCCAGAAGATACCGCCACTCCTCCAGAGCCATCTTAATGGCCAGTAATTCCCGATCTCCAATAGAATAGTTGCATTCTGCGGGAGAGAATGATTTAGAGAAGAACCCGCAAGGCACCAAGTGACCCAAAGATGTCTGCTGGGAAAGGACCGCCCCAGCTTCGGTGGAGGACGCATCCACCTCTAGGATGAAGGGCCAACTGACTATCGGCCGGTGTAAAATTGGGGCTGTAGCAAAAAGACCGTTTCAGAGCAAGAAAGGCCTTTTCGGCCTCTGAAGGCCAAACATTTGCTTTTGTCCCTTTTCGGGTCAGAGCGGCGATGGGCTTGGTCACTGAAGAAAAGTGAGGGTCGAACTGCCTGTAATAATTGGCGAAACCAAGGAACCGTTGGATGGCTTTTACTCCGACCGGATGTGGCCAATTGAGAACAGCAGATAATTTCTCAGGGTCCATCTTCACCCTGGAGTCCGTGATAATATAGCCTAAGAAGGGCAATGAAGTATGCTCAAACAGGCATTTCTCCAGTTTAGCATAGAGTCGGTTCTCCCGTAGACGTTGCAGGACCAGCCGAACACTCCTCCGATGGGAGGATAAGTCAGGTGAAAAGACGAGGATGTCATTTATATATACGACAACACATGAGTACAGCAGGTCTCGGAAGATCTCATTAACGAACTCCTGGAACATCGCCGGGGCATTGCAGAGACCAAAAGGCATGACCAAATACTTGTAATGGCCATCCCGAGTATTGAAGGCTGTCTTCCACTCGTCCCCGGGACGGATTCGGATCAAGTTATAGGCTCCCCGCAGATACCATTTGGTAAAGAGTTCAGGGATTAGCGGGAGGGGATACCTATTTTTGACTGTGATACTGTTCAAGCCTCGGTAGTCAATACATGGCCGCAGGGATCCATCTTTCTTCCGGACGAAGACGAACCCTGCTCCAGCAGGAGAGGAAGACTTCCGAATAAAACCCTGGGCCAAGTTTTCCAGGATGTACTCAGACATGGCCGAGGTCTCCGCTGGAGATAGTGGATAGGTTCTCCCCCTGGGGGGAGTGGCTCCCGGAATCAACTCTATTGGGCAATCATAGGACCGATGCGGCGGCAGGGTATCTGCCTCTTTCTTGCTGAAGACATCAGCGTACAGATGATAAGCCGTAGGAAGTCCAGGAAGATCGGCAGGAGCTTGCAGTGATCCTGGATGAGGTACCGACAACAAACATTGTTCATGGCAGAAGTGTCCCCAATGTAGGATCTCCCCAGAGTGCCAGTCCAGAACGGGCTCATGTAAGTGTAGCCAGGGTAGGCCGATGAGCACGGCGTGGGACAATTTAGACAGGACGTAGAAGGCAATCTTCTCCCGGTGAAGTGCTCCAACTTGTAATTCCACCTCGACGGTGACCATGGCGATGGGTTCAGGTAGCGGTTTGCCATCCACAGAGGCGATTGTGCATGGATTCTCTAGAGTAACCACAGGAATCCAGCACTGGTCCACTTCCTTGAGCCGGATGAAGTTACCAGCCGCACCTGAGTCCACATACGCCTCCACAGATCTACGCTCCCGACCTAAAGCAATTAGAGCTGAAATGGAAAGGGGCAGAGAGGAATCAGTATCACCTAGGGAGGCCTCTCTTACCTGGCCTAGGTGGAGGCATTTCCCGGCCTCTCCTGGCAGGTACGCACAAAATGATTAGTCCCGCCGCCGTAAAGGCATAACCCCTGCGTCATCCTCTCCCTGTGTTGTTGCTCGGACAACTTTACTCGGTCCACCTGCATGGGCTCAGGAGTGGAATTAGTAGAAGACGCTGGGGAGAAAAAATGTGCAAAAATTAAGTGTCCAAACCACAGGTGCTGAAGCTTGCTTAACAGCTGGGCTCCTCTGCTGAGCAGCACACAGTTCTTACATAAACAGGCGGCATAGCTTGGTTCACGGGTGGGCAACTCTGCTGAGTAGCAGACAGTGCTTACATAAACAGGCGGCATAGCTAGGTTCACAGGTGGGCTCCTCTGCTGAGTAGCAGACAGTGCTACAAGGCCCAAAAGGATTTTCTGGACAAGATGCCGTAAAAAATTATTAGAAACACACACGGTGTAGCTCCTTGACAGGTGTACTACACCGCTGGCTACCAGACACCGCTACTATGCCATGAAACTGTCTATTAACATTGAAAACCATTATTAATGTGAAAATAAAGTTACACTTTTGGTGAACGAACCGTTCTCGAACGGAACCTAGAACATCTGAATTTTAAGCGAAGTGTTCGAGTTCGACGAATGGCTCGAACACCGCCCAAAACAGCTCGAATTTGAACTTGGCGAACAGTTCGACTCAAACACTGCTTATCTCTAATCAGGAGGCAGACTCAGACGGTCTCAGGCCCAGTATGGATTTGACAAGATTGTAGAAAGTTGAGAAAGAGTACAGTATCACCGGATAACAGGTATATATAGCATAGTTTAAACATTAAAAATCTTTGTGTATATTTCCGGTGTCCGACAAAGACACTTACAGCCTCAGTATGGATTAGACAAGAATCTAAAAAGTAGAAAAAGGGTAATGTATTCGAAGCGTACACCAGTATACACTGTTGGGGTATTTTTAAATCTTCATATATATTTCAGTCTCAGTAAGACAGTCCAGACTCTCCGCAAGAGGAAACGAGATGGATACAAGTACAGACGGAAAGTCGAGTGATTGCAGAAATTTTGGAATTACTAATCACGGGAAAAACTCACAGGAGAATTCTTAGAGGCGATGCTGACCCTCAATTACTTTGCCTGTGGAGACAGCGAAAACAGTTCTTTGTGAAGAAAGGGTTGCTGTATCACAGTACCGTGGTTCCCATCACCGCTACTCATCTCCATCAAATTGTGATCACAGGGAGAGATGTAGACATGGTCCTCACTGCCTATCATGATCTGTCAGGTAACTTTGGAGTGCAAATGACAGAAGTCACAGGGCGTAGGTGATTCTATTGAATTGTCATGAGAGGACACATTTAAAAATGTGGGCAGGAATGTCACACGTCTGTGAGTAGGAAAACTGTGAAAGCTGATAATAAACCACCACTGCATCTCATTGTGAGTCAACGTCCATAACAAATGGAAGCCATTGATCATCTGAAGATAGAGCCCAGCAGGAAAGGGCATAGATACGTCTTAACCATCATCTATCAGCTCACCAAATTTGTAGTGGCAGTCCCAGTGAAGGATTTAACAGCCCAGACTACACAAAGGTGGAGCAGGGAGAGGTAAGCATTGCAAGTGCTGGAGCCCTGAGCAAGCAGGGGGGCCCACTCATTGGCGGTGGTACTGGCACAGGGCCCCTCATAGTACGCCGGTGTGTCTGAGACACTTGATTGTACTATGAGGGACCCTGTGACAGTGCCGTCGCCCAAGAGTGGGCCCACCCACCTGTCCAGGGCAACAGCACTCGCACAGGTGCGTGCGCCAGGTGGCGACCCCGGCCCTGGGGGGGGGCAGCCCAGTTAGGGAGGTTGAAAAAATGGCATATGTTGATGTTGGACATTCAGCAGCTGCAAATGGAGGAATTGGAAAAGTCCGAGGAAGAGGAGGACAAAAGCGAGCCATTTTTCTGGCAACATATGTGTCACCAGGGGAAGGTGGGACAAAATCCTTTGAAACCCTTGCATGGTTCATTTTAATGAAGGTTAGATCATCAACATTTTGGATCGACAGACGGGTCCTTTTTTCTGTCAGGATTGATCCAGCAGCACTGAAGACTCTTTCGGATAGCACACTAGCAGCAGGGCAAGCGACCTCCTGTAAGGCATATTGTGCCAATTAAGGCCAGGTGTCCAGTTTACAGGCCCAATAGTCAAAAGGGAATGACATGTGAGGGAGAACATTCATATGGGAGGAGAAGTAGTTTGTAACCATAGTTGACAACTGCTGTCTCCTGTCACTTTCAATCGATGCAGTATTACCAGTCGCGTGAGCGGTACTTGAAAAATCAGTCCACAACATGGTCATGAAACCACTTTCTCCAATGCCACTTCGGATGTGTGCACCACAAACACCTCTTCCATGTTGCCCCCTACGGCTCGTGTGAGAACCATCACCGCTGCTGTGTGCTGGGAATGCATCAAACAAACAGTTTACCAGAGTTGCTTGTTTGTTAGCCAATATTAGCTCTAGGTTCTCCTGTAGCATGATGTTTTGGAATTTGCCTTTATAGCGTGGATCCAGGATGCTGGCTAACCAGTAGTCGTCATCGTTCATCATTTTGGCAATGCGGGGGTCCCTTTTTAGGATCTGCAGGTCATAATCAGACATGTGGGCCAATGTTCCAGGTGTCAATGATGCACTGCGAGTGCTGGGTGGAGGAGCACTTTCTGGCAAATCCACATCCCTCCAGTCACGCACAAACCCTGTACCTGACCTTGCCACTCCAACATTTTCTCTTGCCCCCTGAGAAGCATCCTTCTCCCCTAAATAATCATCCCCATCATCCTCCTCTTCCTCTTCTTCCTCCACCTCATCCAGGAGAGTTCCCTGAGCAGACAATGGCTGACTGTCATCAAGGCTTCCCTCCTTCTCTTCCTCTTCCTCCTCGGCTGCAGACGCCTGCTCCTTAATGTGCGTCAAAGTTTGCATGAGCAGACGCATAAGTGGGATGCTCATGCTTATGATGGCGTCATCTGCGCTTACCAGCAATCACACCTGCATTATAAATGTGCACTTAACTAAAGAAACAGAGTGCAATGATGCTCACCACCGGGGGCAAACTTAGAACAAGAGACACCACAGTGTAATAATCCAAATGGCCACCGGGGGCAAAAACATCTCTAAGCACAGCTTGAGAAAAAAAAAGGTTACCTGTGTGTACCGCATGGATCATGACACAAGGTATGTATCTGAGTTTTGAAAGGGCTATGGCTGCCACAAAATTCCGGTCGTTATCACTAACTACCTTGCCTGCCTCAAGATGTAGACTGCCCAGCCATGACTCAGTTTGTCGCTGCAAGTAGTCGGCCAGTACCTCCGCGGTGTGTCTGTTGTCACCCAAACACATCATCTTCAACACAGCCTGCTGACGCTTACCACTAGCTGTTCGATAGTGGGACACCTCGTGTGCAACACTGGCAGCTGCAGATGGAGTGCTCGTGCGACTGCGCTCTGTGGACGAGCTTTCGCTTCTGGAGGAGGAGGAGGGTCGAATGCCTACAGCCAACTGTTTCCTATACCATGGGCTAGGCAGCACTGTCCCACCGCCGCTGTCCCCTGTGGACCCTGCATCCATCACATTAATCCAGTGCGCAGTGATGGACACGTAACGGCCCTGGCCATGCCTACTGGACCATGCATCTGTTGTGAGGTGCACCTTTCCACTCACTGATTGCTTGAGTGCATGGACAATGCGGTCTTTCACATGCAGGTGGAGGGCTGGGATGGCTTTTTGAGAAAAGTGCTGACTGGGTAGGTCATAGCGTGGTACTGCATAGTCCATGAGCTCGCGGAAAGCTTCGCTTTCAACCAACCGGTAGGGCATCATCTCTAACGAGATTAGTTTGGCAATGTGGGCGTTCAAACACAGTGTGCGCGGATGAGTACTTTCTTGTCCTACTCAGAGTCTCTGGTAGGGTGAGCTGGACTTGAGAGCTGCATATGGTGGAACTAGCGGTGGGCATGGCGGACTGAGAGATTGTTGGTGATGGTGATGGTGTTGATGGTCTTGCTGATGGCTAGATTCAGTATTTTGTAGCAATAACATTGTGATTCCCTGACTGCTTTGGCCTTGCGACGACATTTCAACATTTGCTGCTGGTGGTGTGCTAACCAGTGGGCTTACAGTGGGGGAAGTGATGTAGCGTTTCTGACTACCTTCATTCGGAGCAGGTGCACATGGTGGTACGTTAGGTTTGGTAGTCCATCCACGCTTGCAAGTGCATGGTGGTTAAATGTCTAAGCATGCAACTGGTATTCAAATTTCTCAGATTTTTCCCTCGGCTAAAGGTCTTTGCGCACTTCTTACAGATAACCTTTGCCTGATCATTAGGATTTTGTTCAAAAAAGTGCGACACTGCACTCTTCCTACTATGGAAGACATTTTGAGGCCTTGCACGCTGTGCTAATTTGACCGTCTGGCCAAGCTGTTCTGCAACTCTTTTGGTTTTTGTAACCCGTTTTTGGACTGCTACGGGCCTGCCAGATAACAGCTGTTGCGATGTCGATGCCTGCTGCGGATCCTCCTCCTCCTCCTCTTCTGAGCTATTGGCAGCGGCACCCTCTTCCACCAATGGATGCCAATCTGGGTCAACAACTGGGTCATCCATCACCTCCTCTTCAATTTCATGTGCACCTTCCTCTGTGTCACCGTGTAAGGTAGTATAGTATGTGGGAAGGGGCACCTGTGTTTCATCAGGGTCAGATTCTGGCTCAGTACACTGCGAGAACAATGTAGTGCTCTGAGTGAATGTACCAGCAGAAAAATCTAGAAGTGGCTGTGCATCAGTGCACTCCATGTCAGATTTATCTTGGACTGGGGAATTCACGATTTGACTTGATAACCCAGGCATGGTATGTGAAAAGAGCTCCATAGAGTAATCTGTAGTGTGGCCTGCCGCATCCTTCACTTTTGGTAGGGGTGAAGGACACAAGGAAAGGTGTTGTTCCTGACCAGGAACCTCCACTGATGACTCAGTGCTTTTATTTTTTGAAACTTCAGAAGAGGAGGCGAAAGAGCTGGAGGCTGTGTCAGCATTGTAAGCCAAAACTTGTTCCTGAAGCTCCGTCTTTAAAAGCAGTTTACCTACTCCCAGAAAAGGGAGCCTTCGAGGCCTTGTGGAGCCAGACGATGACGCAGGCTCAACACCTCCTGCCTTAGGTGCAATTGTGCTTTTGCCACTACCAGCAGATGCACCATCACCACCACCACCATCAGTACCAGCTGGCAACCCCGCCCATGTTCACGGCCTCTTCCACCTTACTTCCTCATTTTTGGGAAAATGTACCCAAAATACCACTAGCTATATGGTACTGTAAAACAAAGTACAAGGTGTATATAGTATTGGGGAGAATTTGAATCTCCCTAGAGATTTTAGGAGGCTGAACAATTATCTCATGCCCACTATAGATTACACCTCAATTTAACAGGCTGAAGTTGGCTGGTGTATGACAAAGTACAAGGTGTATATAGTATTGGGGAGAATTTGAATCTCCCTAGAGATTTTAGGAGGCTGAATTATTATCTCAGGCCCACTATAGATTACACCTCAATTTAACAGGCTGAAATTGGCTGGTGTATGGCAAAGTACAAGGTGTATATAGTATTGTGGAGAATTTGAATCTCCCTAGAGATTTTAGGAGGCTGAACTATAATCTCAGGCCCACTATAGATTACCCCTCAATTTAACAGGCTGAAATTGGCTGGTGTATGACAAAGTACAAGGTGTATATAGTATTGGGGAGAATTTGAATCTTCCTAGATATTTTAGGAGGCTGAACTATTATCTCAGGCCCACTATAGATTACACCTCAATTTAACAGGCTGAAATTGGCTGGTGTATGACAAAGTACAAGGTGTATATAGTATTGGGGAGAATTTGAATCTCCCTAGAGATTTTAGGAGGCTGAACTATTATCTCAGGCCCACTATAGATTACACCTCAATTTAACAGGCTGAAATTGCCTGGTGTATGACAAATTACAAGGTGTATATAGTATTGGGGAGAATTTGAATCTCCCTAGAGATTTTTGTGATGAGCGTCAGCTTACGCTGAGTCGTTTTTCCTTTTAGAGTGGACCCTCTGGGCCATGGCACCCACCCACCTTGGGCAGCGAACCTAGTGAGAACCCCCCCCCTGTACAGGGAGTGTCAGGGGCAAGACCAAGAGGGTGAGCCACCATGGCAGCTGGACCAGACGGCCGGCTCAGGGAGACACTATTGAGTGTCAGGCAACAGGGCGAACAGGATACGAAACATAAAGAGAAGTCACAGGATTTCTTCAACAAACGTGGTTTCACACTTTAATCGGGTGCAAGGCATAAACAGGAAATCAGGTGCTGAGCACAAACAGTGAAACACGGAAAGATGCGTGCAAGGGCACGCCAAACGTTCCAGACATAACACGTGCAAAAAAACATACCAGAGGCCCAGGCAGGGTACGTGTTAGGGATCACACAAGAGTCCCTAGAAGGGATGCGTGCTAGGACATGCCAGAGTCCAAGACAAGGTGCGCGCCGAGAGACACGCCAGAGTCCAAGGCAGGGTGCGTGCAAGGAGACACGCTAGGGTCCAAAACAGGTGCGAAGGCATCGGACTCCGGAAGACTGGCAAGGGCTGACAGGATCCAGGCATCAGGATGCAGTCATCAGGTTCCAGACCTCTGGCAGCGGTTGGCAGGCTTCGGGAATCCAGCAGACAAACCAGGAGACGAGGCAGGGTGCATGCTAGGAGCCAGGCCAGGGTCAGGTTCAAGGATGGAGGCCTGCGCATGCTGAGGGGCATGCCAGGGACAGGTACAAGGACGGAGGCCTGCACGTGTAGAGGGAAACGCCAGGGACAGGTAAAAGGACGGAGGCCTGCCGTGTAGAGGGACACACCAGGGACAGGTTCAGAGCAGAGTCCTGCGCGTGCAAAGGAACACGCCAGGGTCAGATTCAAGGACGGAGGCCTGCGCATGCTGAGGGGCATGCCAGGGACAGAGTTTAAAAGCAGAGTCCTGCAGGTGCAGAGAGGCACACCAGGGTCAGGGTTCGAGACAAGGTACAGACTAGTACCTGTGCGTGCTAGAGAGCATGACAGGGTACATGGCAAAACCTGCGCGTACTTTTAGAGAAGCACGGGGAGGTATGCCAAGGGCAGGCGAGGACCTGCGTGTGCTATAGAGAGCACGTAGAGCACAGTGCAGAAACAGCGTGAAGTGCAAGGAAGTACAGAGAGCACGGCTGGGGCACTGGCTAGCTGATCGGTCTGCAGCACTAACAGGCGGGCAAGACTCCAGTGAACCCGGCTGAGGCATAGCAGGCGACACAGCTGTCACTGACCAAGGAGCACGGCTGAGGCACAAACAGGCAGGCACGGCTAGGGCGGGCACGGCTGAGGCACAAGCAGGAGGCTAGGAAGGCCAGGCGCATGCAAAGGGTACACGAGGCAACAAAACAAAGCAAAGCAAGAAACAAGGCAAAGCTAGGCAGGGTACGGAACAATGAGCGGAACGTAGGCAGAAACACAGAGCCAAGTCAGAGCGAGAACAGAGCTAGCAGCGGAGCGTAGGCCGAATCCCAGAGCCGGGTCAAGGGAGAACCTTGAGACTAGCGTAGAAATGTGCAAGAGAGCACAAAAGGTAAGAGAGGAGGAATGGTGCGTGTGCAAGGAGGCACTACAGAGCACCATAGGTAAGAAAGGAGGAATGGTGCATGTGCCAGGAGGCAAAACAGAGCACCATAGGTAAGAGCAAGGAAGAACAAGCAAAGACAGAGAATGTAGGAAGGATCACAAGGTAAAGCATAGCAAAGGCAAGACATGGCAAAGCAGAGAACATCGGAAGGACTAGAAGTTCAAGCATGACACGGACAAAACATGGCACGAGAGACAACACAAGACAAGGCACAAAACAAGAGGCAGAGTACAAGCACAGAGCGTGTGCAGAGGCGCACTATAGAGCAGAGTGCAGGGGCACAGAATACAGGGAGCGACCAAGCAGACCAAGCAGCCATGCAGGGAAGCAACATGATACTCAGGCCCTGACCATAGGGAGGGGCGGTCTGATATAGCACCATAGCACCAGTACTTCCGGGTCAGACCAGGGAGGGACTTTGGGTTCAGATCCTCGAGGATCATAGAGAGCATCGCTAGAACAGCCTGGGTAGAACCACAGAGGAGGTCACATGATCAGGGGTTTCCAGGAATACAGCGGATTGCAGAATCAGAGCAGGGCTGGAACATAGGAAAGGTCACATGATCAGGGGTTTAAAGGAAAACAGCGGATTGCAGAATCAGACAGAGACGGATGGTTACCCAGCAACAGCGTGCAGCCATGAGGTAAGGCACACGTGCACACTGCTCCAGGCATCTTGCGGCATGACAGACATGGCGGAGATGACAGACATGGCGGACATGACAATTTTAAGAGGCTGAACTATTATCTAAGGCCCACTATAGGTAACACCTCAATTTAACAGGCTGAAATTGGCTGGTGTATGACAAAGTACAAGGTGTATATAGTATTGGGGAGAATTTGAATCTCCGTAGAGATTTTAAGAGGCTGACAATGATGCTCTCAGTCCCAAGTATGGCAGTAGGCAGCCTAATAAGCAAGACTGCTGCACACAAAAGTGTGGAAAAATGAACGCTTGGTAACTGTGCAGAAAAGAGGAAGAAAAGTATTTTTGCTTTTAAAAAAGCAGTATGCACAGCAGTGTGCAAACAGCAATGCAGCTATCAGGGAGCCTTATAAGGCAGCCTAATAACCAACAGAGCTGATGCACAAAAATATAGCCTCCCCTGTCACTGCACACAAACTGTTGTGTTGTACGGTGGAAATCGCTACCAGCAGAAGCAGTTTTTTGGTTCTTCTTCCCTGCCTAACGCTCTCCCTTATTCACAATCAGCTGCAGCGCCTCTCCCTATGCTAAGATCGGCAGAAGTAAGATGGCGGTCGGCGTGCACGCCCTTTTATAGCCCCTGTGACGCCACACAAAGCAAGCCAATCACTTGCATGCCCTTCTCAAAGATGGTGGTAACCGCTGCCCATGTCATTGCGTTGCCCACAGTGTGCGTCCTCCATCATTGGCTGAAAAAGGGCGCTGGAAGCATCATTTGAAACGCGACTTTGGCGCTCTGGTCGACGACCTCATGGCCGACCTCACACTATGGTCGGGTTTCGTTTCATGAAACCCGACTTTAGCGAAAGTCGGCGACTTATGAATTTGACGACCCGTTTCGCTCAACTCTACTTCTTACTATTTATGTAGTTAAAGAATATTTTGGGATTATTTTTACTTTCTCTGGCAATGAGTCTCTCTGTCTCAATCTTTGCTGTCTTGATTTGCTTTTTACAGAATTTATTTAATTTTCTGTATTTATTTAATGCCTCATCACTACCTACTTGCTTTAATTCTCTAAATGCTTTATTTTTATCTCTTATTGCACCCCTTACAGCTTTATTTAGCCATAGTGGTTTCCGCCTATTTCTAGCATGTTTATTCCAATATGGTACATATTGTGCACAGGTCCTATTCAGGATGCTAATAAATGTCTCCCATTTTCTTTGTGTATTTTTATGTCTCAGGATATCGTCCCAATTAATTGCACCAAGATCATCTCTCATTCGTTGGAAATTTGCCTTCCTGAAGTATAGTGTACTTGTAACCCCTCTATTACACATCTTATAGTCATTGAAGTTTATATAGCTTGGGGTTAGAAAATACGCAT
The DNA here is from genome assembly GCF_039654945.1 of Dendrobates tinctorius. Classification (NCBI taxonomy): domain Eukaryota; kingdom Metazoa; phylum Chordata; class Amphibia; order Anura; family Dendrobatidae; genus Dendrobates; species Dendrobates tinctorius. The sequence goes on from NW_027361796.1 coordinate 15,572,924, forward strand.
AAAAATTATGATATGATCTAAATACTCACTTGCCTAATAATGCTGCACACAAGTATATGGGTCGGGGTACTCGGTACCGGGCCGGTGTCAGGGGAATGTGTCACAGCAGCGGTGACCCGGTCTGTGGCCCTGAGCGCCCAAGTAATGGGGGAATGTAGTTAATGGAATGGAATAGTTTGTGACGCCACCTGTGGTGTTCGGCAAGGGAGGTGTTAAGCCGACGCTGCAGACAGATCCTCTGGGACAGATGGTATGGTGCAGCAGTGATGTTATAGCCCTCCACAGGCAGGGCTGATGTCCCAGGGCAGTGTAGTTGTAATGGTTGTGGAAAGGCACAGGCAGTGTAAAGGATGGTACCCAGATGTAGCGGTGCTGAGCGGGTTGGCGCAAGAATGAATGGAGGACACCGAGGCTTGCAGTTCCAATGTTTTACTCACAGTCTGCGGTACACAAGGGTGCCTGCCTCCGGGCCGTGTCCTCCGGGTCAGAGACTCAGCCAACCCCCAGGCAAGATGGAAAGCTCCTCTCCAACACTCCACCAACATGTACCTTTCCTGAACGACTCCTCTACTGCGCCTTAAAGTGTGAAGATCTCCAGTACCATGGTACACTGGAGTTCCTCCTAACAGATGTTCCCAAGAACTCTACTTGTATGGCAGACAGCTGTAGCCTGCTTCGGGGACTCCCTTCTTCTGAGTCTCTGCTCTCTATCCGATTGCTGTTGTGCCCCAAGTCTTAGATGGGAGTAGTGCATTTACAGCTTACTACTCCACCGGTGTCTGCTGCAGAACCATAAGTGTCCATACAACCTCGGGGACCGGGCCCCGGCCTTGCGCTGAGAACCTATAGGCAGGGTTCCTCTTCCAACCCACGTCCTCTCTGTTCTCCTACTCCTTTGTTCCGTACTTGTCTTTCTCTCTTATGGAAGCTTAGGCTTCAGTTCTACGTCTTTCGCCTTCTTTCCCTTTCCCGTGCCAGCTGGCTCAGATCACTGAGTCAGCTGCAGCACTCCTTCCTCCATCCCTACATCCAGGGATCCTCACTCCTGTCTGAGTGACTTCTTACCCGCCTGACCTTCTGCCAGACTGAACATGTAATCCTACACTTTCCCACTCTTTTATATATCTCAACTCCACCCACCTCCCAGCACATCCAGTGTTCCAAGCAGGGTACCACCAGAGGTGCTCTGCTACTCTCTAAGCACTGAGCCGCAATGTGGTTGTGCAGAACTAACCTGTTGTGTGGGGTGCAAGTGTTGGAGCGTGGAAAGGAGTTCCCACCTTACCTTGGATGGTGGGGCACTACACCTTAGGAGAAGGTGCAGTACCTCTGTGGCGACCGAGCCTCTGGGGCGCCTCATACCCCCCCGTTAAACACAGCACGTCCACGGGCTGCAAGACAACAAAGTTGACAGTACAGGAACATACAAAATTTTATAATGCTGCATAAACATTTCTTATACTAAACTTCCTAATATAGGAGGCATTGTTTCTTGAACGTTGCAAACAATTCTTAATTAACTATCTAAATTTCAAGTCAAAAAGTGCAATTATTCATACTTTACCCAATTCTAAGTGCTATTATCGGTGACTCACTATCACTCCAGTATTATTCAGCTTTCCTTCTCTAGTACACGTTTCCTTTCTCTTGCTAGTGTACATTTTCTATTCTCTTTCAAGTGACACCTGTGATACCTGGTTCACCATTCACATTTTCAACTCTTTATTTAAATCTCTCTTCCCTGTATCAAAACATTTCTCATTCTATATAAAAGCCATTTACTAATTACTAATCATTATCAAAAATACTTTGCATTAAAACTTTAAACAATTATTCTTGTAAGTGCTGGACACTGCTCCCAGCCGGGATCTCTTGCAGTGTCCTTTGAGGTAGACATCATCTTCGCAAAGCGTCCTTATGTGAAACCAAGAGAGGGCACCTAAAGAGGTGCAACTATTTACAATAAATGTTTTGGATCATACAGCGTCCATGATCTCCTCAGTTCCAAGTGTAGAAACGCTGCCAATCAAACAGGGCAACTCTGGGAAAAGCAAAAATTAAACCATGATGAGCAAAGAAAAAGGCACAACGGTGCTAAACAAACCCTCCTGGGTCACGAGAGTTACTGTAAATTCACTAATGCTGGTCCCCTCCTGGGGTTCTGGAAGCCGATTGAGAACTGCTACCAGATGTGGTATCTTCATCTTTATTCTGGTTTCTGGCTAGACGCATGTATTCTGCCTCCCACAGGGTGAGATAAGGACTGGTCGGGGTAATGGAAAGGACCATTGAAACATCAACTGCCTGCGGGGATGGCGAATCCGCTGCCAGCACTGTTATTGCTGTTGGCGATTCTGCTGGCGCCGTCACTAATTACTCTGGATCTGACTCCTCAGTGTCCATTGGGACTTCAGTCAATGGTGCTGCAGCCGGGAATCGTCGGCTGAGGTCAACTGGGCCATTCCTATCCAGGGGTTCCGCTCCCAAAGCTAGGGTCAACCCCGGGACAGCATTCCTACCTGGCGTTTACAACCGCGGTTCCGGCTCCGGTACCGGGTGGTAGATAGCAGCAGCCGCAACTCCCGGGGTGACTGGTGGGATTGGCCGCCGTTGGATCTGTGCCGGGGCCAGGCCGGTCTCGGCCGGGGTCGTCAGTGTAGGTCGGTACAGCTGCGTCCGGTCCAGGCGGGGGCGCGGTCCTGGGCCTCCATTCTGTTCTAGCGTCCTCATATATCTTCTTCGAATGGGGCTCACCCAATGACAGTATCGGCTGTGAGGTGGTGGCGGCCGCTGCTGAGGGTGGATCAGTGGTGGCAGTCTCCGCAGGGGCGGCCTGGGGGCGAGTGGCCTCTCCTCCACCTGTTCTTATGACTTCTCCTCTCTCTTCATCATGGCGCTCTGGCGTTCCTCTTCCTGCCTCGGCCCCTTTCCCACCACTGACTTCTCTTGCCCCTCCTTCTGGGGGTGGCGTCTTCTTCCAGCACCTCCATACCAAGACAGTATACGAACCCCTCGGGGTGGGCCATGCAGCCGTCACGTAGGAATTCAGGTAGGGGAGGCCCAAGACTTTTCACGGTCTTTGCCTAGGACCTCCTATCTCTTCACGCCCTTCTCCTCGCCAGCGGCCATTTTAATATTCATGTCACAGTCTATTAAATTGAGTCTTCTGCACATTTCCAAAAGTTCAAAGTCCAACAAATTTCAGGCACACAGAACCCGATGGCATCGAGTCTCGTCATCCTGTTTGTGACGCCAAGTTGGGTCGCCTTCCCAGGGCTGTGGGGTACTCAGTACCGGGCTGGTGTCAGGGAAATGTGACACAGCAGCGGTGACCCAGTCCGTGGCCCTGGGCGCCCAAGTAATGGGGGAATGTAGTTAATGGAATGGAATAGTTTGTGACGCCACCTGTGGTGTTCGGCAAGGGAGGTGTTAAGCCGACGCTGCAGACAGATCCTCTGGGACAGATGGTACGGTGTAGCAGTGATGGTATAGCCCTCCACAGGCAGGGCTGATGTCCCAGGGCAGTGTAGTTGTAATGGTTGTGGAAAGGTGCAGGCAGTGTAAAGGATGGTACCTAGATGTAGCAGTGCTGAGCGGGTTGGCGCAAGAATGAATGGAGGACACCGAGACTTGCAGTTCCAAAGCTTTACTCACAGTCTGCGGTACACAAGGGTGCCTGCCTCCGGGCCGTGTCCTCTGGGTCAGAGACTCAGCCAACCCCCAGGCAAGATGGAAAGCTCCTCTCCATCACTCCGCCAACATGTACCTTTCCTGAACGACTCCTCTATTGCGCCTTAAAGTGTGAAGATCTCCAGTACCGTGGTACACTGGAGTTCCTCCTAACAGATGTTCCCAAGAACTCTACTCGTACGGCAGACAGCTGTAGCCTGCTTCGGGGACTCCCTTCTCCTGAGTCCCGGCTCTCTATCCGATTGCTGTTGTGTCCCAAGTCTTAGATGGGAGTAGTGCTTTTACAGCCTTCTACTCCACCCGTGGTTGCTGCAGGACCATAAGTGTCCATACAACCTCGGGGACCGGGCCCAGGCCTTGCGCTGAGAACCTATAGGCAGGGTTCCTCTTCCAACCCACATCCTCTCTGTTCTCCTTCTCCTTCATTCCGTACTTGTCTTTCTCTCTTATGGAAGCTTAGGTTTCAGTTCTACGTCTTTCTCCTTCTTTCCCTTTCCGGTGCCAGCTGGCTCAGATCACTGAGGCAGCTGCAGCACTCCTTCCTCCATCCCTTCTTCCAGGGATCCTCACTCCTGTCTGAGTGACTTCTTACCCGCCTGACCTTCTGCCAGACTGAAACTGTAATCCTACACTTTCCCACTCTTTTATATGTCTCCACTCCACCCACCTCCCAGTACATCCAGTGTTCCAAGCAGGAGCCACCAGAGGCGCTCTGCTACTCTCTAAGCACTGAGCCGCAATGTGGTTGTGCAGAACTACCCTGTTGTGTGGGATGCGAGTGTTGGAGCGTGGAAAGGAGTTTCCACCTTACCTGGATGGTGGGGCACTACTCCTTAGGAGAAGGTGTAGTACCTCTGTGGCGACTGAGCCTCAGGGGCGCCACATATATGGAACTATGTAGGCACCATGTAGTAATATTTTTTTCACTATAATGGTTTGCTCACGGTTATCGTACAAATAATCGGTCTCGTTGTGATCCAGGAGAATGAGACCATTTTTTTCTCAATTTAACTGTTTTACAGAACTAGTGCTAGGGTACTGCTTATAAAGGTAAAATGCTATATTCAAGGGGATGCTCTTTAGGGTGGACTCTAGAACTGTCAGATTGGGATGTTTACTTGCGAATATAATTTTTAGGACAGGGTGTTATAAAGCAAATTCACATCCATTGTGAGGAAATAAAACATTGATTTAAAGTTTATTAAAGGATGCTTTCTGCTTCAGCATTTCAGCCATACAAGAACAAGTTCACCAAGGTCTAATCGTGCATCTGACAAATCATTTAGCATTTCTCAGCAGTAGAAAATACGTTTCAGTGCAACAATGTGTCAGTTCCTTGTGATTCCTATTTCACAACTGGAGTCGGACAAAAAGAAAGGGGTTACAAGAGTTCCTTGACATGTACAGTGGATTGTAATCTAGATGACTGCAACATTTCATTGAACACATCAGAAAGGGGACTAATGCCCAAAAACAAAATTAACATTTTCACTGTTTTTGACATAGACATGCATATTTGGGATTGACAATGTCCATGGTATAAAAAATTACCAATCTTTTATACTTTCACTTAACATTTACTTTGTTCTCACTATGATTTGACGATATCTGATATCTTTACGATGACGTAATGCAGCTATTATAACTGTTGTTTGCTGTTTACATTTATAATTAACGGGAATGGTAAATTCTAGTATGTGATTAGCACAAATAAAAATAGTATAATTTGAGCAAGTTCATACTTAGCCAGAAATCTAGTAACCTACAAGCCCTGGTGCAAAAGACATCTGTTAACTGAGAGGTTTGCACTAGGACTTTGAATTCACACTTTGCATTTTGATGCTGTTTTTATATTCCTTGTATATAATTTTTAATTTTCTTTTAAGATAAAACTAGCAATACATACTGTAAAAAGTAGAAATAAAGTATGTTTCTGTCTTACTTTTGACAAAGCTAACAATTAAAAAAATAAAACTTCACCAAAACTGAAATATGTACAGTGAAATTTCAGTGCATTTCTATAGTTTCCTTCATAGTTCCCTTTCTTTATTCTACAATTCAAACTTCAAACTTTAACCTGTCACTTTTACAGCCAATTTCCAATTTTCCCTCCCTTTCTTCAACGAGCTTTAACTTTTACTTTTTTCTGCCAACACAGCCATGGGAAGGCTTGATTTTTTTTCGGGATGAGTTGTAGTTTTGAATTAAACTATTTTACTATACAGTGTACTGAAAGGCAGAAATCATATTACAAATGGGTTGAAATAGGGAAAACAATAAAATTCTGACATTTTGAGGGGTCGGTTTTGGTTTTGTGGTATTCATTGTATGGTTACATTTAATGGAAACATTGTTCTCCAGGTGAGTATGATTACATCGATATCAACTTACCTAAAGGGCTCGTACTCATTGGTGAGAAAAACGGACGACTGCAATCCAATAAAAAATCAGATTTCACTCTGACCAATGTAAATATATGACTCTCTGCTCATCTGCGATTTTTCTCAGCTGAATTCGGGCTGCATGCTGCGATTGTCCTCATATCTTGGACAATGCTCACCAATGCATGTAAATGGATGTTTTGAAAAGATTGCATGGCACTCGGACCATGCAAGTGCCATCCAATTTTTACACTCATGTCTTTGAAAACCCGACATTTCATCTGCCACGTACAGTAAAATCACAGCATGACCCAACAGAATAGAATAGATATATACACATAGAGTAGATGGATATAAAGATGTCCATCATGTATACAATTAGTACAGGCCTTGTGTAGCTTACTGTACAAATATTTTACTACTAAATAACTTATTTTCCAAAAAACTGGCATGGGATCCCCTAAAATTTTATTAACCAGTAGAATGAAAGCGAACAGCTGGAGGCTGATGTTTACAGCCTGGTAATGGGGTAATACCCATGTAGCTTCCCATGCTATTAATATCAGCTCACTGCTGTATACTTAGCCTTTACTGGTTATTAAAATAGGGAACCCTCAAAAAATTAAGTAGAGTCCTCCTATAATTAATAAACAGCAAAGGCTAGGCAGACAGCTGGGGGCTGATATTTCTAGTCTAGGAAGGGGCCATAGATATTGGCCCCATCCTAGACTGAAAACACCAGCTCTCAGCAGTGCCAAAAATTGAGCATCCATAAGATGCGAAAAATCAGACACTTAGCCTCGCTCCTTCCACTTTCCCTGGTGCTGTGGCAAGTAGGATGATAGTATTAGGGTTGATGTTACCTTTGTAATGTCAGGTGGTGTCAAGTCCAGAGGTTAGTAATGGAGAGGCATCTATATGACGCCCCAATTACTAATCCCATAGTCAAATTGTCAAAAAAACACACCCAGAATAAAGTCATTGATTTGAACAAATGACACAGACTCCTTTATTGACTCTAAATTAACAAAAAAACACTTATACTTACCTTATGCCCATTCCAGTGAAGCCAATGTCCCCTGTAAAAGAATTAAAATAATAAACAACCATATTCCTCATCTGTCTGACAAGAATATAGAAATCCAATTGGCATGTGGTGCATCTAGCTCTGCAACAGCTAGATGGCAGAATGCATTGTTGCATGATGCAACTATACAGTCTGCCAACCAGCAGAGACACTGAGCTGCACGTGCTTGCTCAGCTCAGTGACTCGTGGTGATGTGCTAAAATTGAGCAGAGTTCATATCTAATGAATTCCATTAAGCAGAATTCATATCCAATTAACACCTTTGACCTCGTGGTGCTATAAGAAAGGTCATCGGAGTTCATACCAATGAACTCTGTTCAGTTCAATGATGTCAGCGCAAGTGCTGAACGCCGATGACCTTTCTGACTGCACTGCGAGCATGAGAACTTTCTCACACTCGTGGTGACGTCAGTGAAGTGAAACAAGTTCATTGGATATGAACTATGCTCAACTTTAGTACATCAACGTAAGGCACTGAGATGAGCAAGCACCATGGGCGGGTGCCTAGGGTGGCAGGCTGCGTGGGGGTGCTATCATGAAGAAATAAATTTTTTTTTTATTTTTTTTTTATTTCCCTCTTCTTCTTACCTCCGCTGGACTTGGGGAGGAAAACCACAAACTTTATTGGGGGGTGCATGGACAGAGGAGCACCAATCAGCTCCCTGCCCCAACAGAGGAAGACAAATGATGAGGTAAAGGACCTGTGATGACGTCATGCCCATGTGACCTATGGCATAGCCATGCAACAGCTTGCAAGTGAAATGTTTTCCTGGGCAGGAAACAGCTGAAAGTAACTGGTGACAGCTACTTAGAGAACAGGGGTACATGGAGGTGGTGGGGATCCTCATGTGCCCTCCCTCTCCAGGACGCTGTTCACACAACATGCGGCACTTCAGCATTTAATGATGTATTGTTGCATACCGCAATGTGATGCATTTGTTATGTACTGTAATATGGATGTCTATAATATGTGTTCTGCATAGAGTTAGGGTTAGATTAGGAAGTAGTATAGGACCGTAGGGGATTAGAATAGAGGGGGCACATTAGGATAGAGAATAGGATAGATCACAGGGACAGAGTGATGCTGATGGGAGACGAGATATATGGAGATGAAGTGTGAAGGTTGATGAAGAGTTACAGTATGTTCCAGGCAGCATCCTCTTCATTACCTGGAAGAAGCATTTACATAAACAGATAGAAGAGGATTTATCAACTGCAAGGCATCTGATATTACGCATACAGGTATGACATTTTTCAGCAGTCTACAGTTAGGTCCATATATATTTGGACAGAGACAACATTTTTCTAATTTTAGTTCTAGACATTACCACAATGAATTTTAAACAAAACAATTCAGATGCAGTTGAAGTTCAGACTTTCAACTTTCATTTGAGGGTATCCACATTAAAATTGGATGAAGGGTTTAGGAGTTTCAGCTCCTTAACATGTGACACCCTGTTTTTAAAGGGACCAAAAGTAATGGGACAGATTAAATAATTCTAAATAAAATGTTCATTTCTAGTACTTGGTTGAAAACCCTTTGTTGGCAATGACTGCCTGAAGTCTTGAACTCATGGACATCACCAGACGCTGTGTTTCCTCCTTTTTGATGCTCTGCCAGGCCTTCACTGCAGTGGTTTTCAGTTGCTGTTTGTTTGTGGGCCTTTCTGTCTGAAGTTTAGTCTTTAACAAGTGAAATGCATGCTCAATTGGGTTGAGATCAGGTGACTGGCTTGGCCATTCAAGAATATTCCACTTCTTTGCTTTAATAAACTCCTGGGTTGCTTTGGCTTTATGTTTTGGGTCATTGTCCATCTGTAGTATGAAACAACGACCAATCAGTTTGGCTGCATTTGGCTGGATCTGAGCACACAGTATTGCTCTGAATACCTCAGAATTCATTCAGCTGCTTCTGTCCTGTGTCACATCATCAATAAACACTAGTGACCCAGTGCCACTGGCAGCCATGCATGCCCAAGCCATCACACTGCCTCCGCCGTGTTTTACAGATGATGTGGTATGCTTTGGATCATGAGCTTCTTAAGGAACTTATTTTTCGGACTTTCATGCGCTGCTTGACATAATGCACAATCCAGTTATATTAAAAGATCAATCATTTATTCCCATTTAATGCCAATGCGTTTCGAAGTGGAAAGCACTTCTTCTTCAGGGGATGACAAAGAACCCAGGGCCCACTGCACCTGCAAAAGGTCTCACAATGGGTCTGAGGATCTCATCCCGGTACCTAATGGCAGTTAGGGTACCTCTGGCTAGCACATGGAGGGCTGTGCGGCTCTCCAAAGAAATGCCTCCCCACACCGTTACTAACCCACTACCAAACCGATCATGCTGAAGGATGCTGGAGGATGCTGCAGGAATCAGAATGTTTTCCACGGCGTCTCCAGACTCTGTCACATCCGTCACATGTGCTCAGTATAAACCTGCTCTCATCCATGAAGAGCTAAGGGCGCCAATTTCAAATATGCCATCTTTTGGTGCTCTATGGAAAATGCCAATCGCCATGCTTAGTGTTGGGCTGTAAGCAAAAGAACCACGGTGGATGTCGAGCCACGGGAGGTTGTGAGTTCTCCTTCAATAGAAGTCTTCAAACAGAGGCTGGACAGACATCTGTCTGGGATGATATAGCGAATCCTGCTTTGAGCAGGGGGTTGGACCAGATGGCCCAGGAGGTCCCTTCCATCTCTACCATTCTATGATTCTGATAAGAATTCTATGATTCTTACCAGCCCTCATACCACCCTCATGGAGTCTGTTTCTGACAGTTTGAGCAGACACATGGATGCTAGTGGCCTGCACGAATTCATTTTGCAGGGCTCTGGCACTGCTCCTCCTGTTCCTCCTTGCACAAAGGAGGCTTCTGAGTTGTTGCTTTCCTACAGCCACCTCCATGTCTCCTGATGTACTAGCCTGTCTCCTGGCATCTGCTCCATACTCTGGACACTGTGCTGACAGACACAGCTACCCTTCTTGCTACAGCTCGCATTGATGTGCCATTCTTGATGAGCTGCACTACCTGAGTAACTTTTGTAGGCTATAGACAACACTTCATGCTATTGGACAGTACCTCTATTGGTAAGAGCAATGGCAAAATGTAAAAGTGACCAAAACAACAGCCAAAAAGGATGAGAACAGATAAATGGTATATGGTCACCACCTGTAGAACCTCTCCTTTATAGGGTTTGTAGTGTTAATTGCCTACCGATTCACTATCGGTGTTGCTTCATAAACAGACAGGTTGATTTCACAGGAGTATGATTGGCTTGGAGTTACATTGTGTTGTTTAAGTGTCCCCTTTATTTTTTTGAGCAACGTAGTTTAGATGGGTCAAATGTGATGACAGTACATCGGGTGACTGGCAGCCTGTTTTGAAAGGCCAATAATCAATTCCATTGTAAATGCACCTTAAAGAGTAACCAAAATGTTGAAACTTTGTCTTTTATGTTTTAGGCACTTTAATTTTGAGCAGATCATGAGGGATTCAGGGCCTGACAGTTTAAAAGTATGCAGCTCAGTTGAGAGGAGCAAACAAAAAGTGGAATACAGATGCGGTAGAAAGTCATAGGCTTCTGTCCCCTAAGCTGCACACTTCTAAAAGGCCTTTTTAGTGATCGGTGGGGGTCTCAGGATCCAGACCTGACCGATCTGCTCAAAATAAAAAGGTCTAAAACATAAAAAAATATAAAAAATGTAAGTTATTCTTTAAATGTTTTAATTGTCCTGCTTACTGCATCTAATAAGTATTGTTTTTCCTGCATGGCAGCAGTCTGATGATGGCTGGTAACAACAACTCTCATCATCTCCTTGCTATTTTTAAGTTCATACTGGGAGTTGCAGGTTCATGCAACACAATTGTATATTGCAAGGGTTGACCTGACATTGGAATTGATTGCTGTTTTAAGCTTGGTGATGTATTCATGTACTGATGGTTGCTCTGATCCTTAAAGTGAACCTATCAGCTGTTTTGGCCGCTATAAGATGCGTCCACTGCCTTTCAGGACTTATCTACAGCATTCTATAATGCTGTAGCTAAGCCCCTGATTCGACCTGCAAGATAAGAAAAATAAGTTTTATTATACTCACCTGGGGGGGGCAGTCCGGTGCGATCCGGTCTGATGGGTGTCGCAGGTCCGGGTCCGGCTCTTCCCATCTTCTTGCGACACCACACTCCTGCTTGCTTTATGCCTCCCCATCATCGCATTCCTGCGCAGGCATACTTCTCTGCCCTGCCGGGGAAGGTCAGAGAGACCCAGTGCCTGCACACTGCAGGTATTTGCTCTGTACATGCAAAAATTTTGGCAGTCAGTTTACTTTAATCCCTTCGCCCCGAAGCCTGTTTTCACCTTCCTGACCAGGCCAACTTTTACAATTCTGACCAATGTCACTTTATAAGGTCATAGCTCTGGAACGCTTCAATAGATCCCACTGATTCTGAGACTGTTTTCTAGTGACATATTGTAATTCATTATAGTGGTAACATTTATTTGATATGACTTGCATTTATTTGTAAAAAATTGGAAATTTGGCAAAAATTTTGAAAATTTCCCAATTTTCAAACTTTAAATTCTTATGCCCTTTAATGAGAGTCATATCACATAAAATAGTTAATAAATAACATTTTCCACATGTCAACTTTACATACAGTAAGCACAATTTTTGAAACCTATTTTTTTTATAGGAAGTTATAAGGATTAAAAGTTAGTCAGCGATTTCTCATTTTTACAACAAAATTTGCAAAACCATTTTTTTAGGGACCATCTCACATTTGAAGTGACTTTGAGGGGCCTATGTGACAGAAAATACCCAAAAGTGACACCATTCTAAAAACTGCACCCCTCAAGGTACTCATAACCAAATTCAAGAAGTTTATTAACCCTTCAGGTGCTTCACAGGAATTTTTGAAATGTGGAACAAAAAATAAATATTTATTTTTCTTTCACAAAAAATTTCCTTTAGACCTAATTTTTTCTACTTTCACCAAGGTAACAAGAGAAAGTGGACTATACAATTTGCTGTGCAATTTCTCCTGAGCATGCTGATACACCATATATGGGGGGAATCTACTGTTTGGATAAACAGCAGGGCTTGGAAGGGAGGAGCGCCATTTCACTTTTTGAATGTAAAATTTGCTGGCATAATTAGCGAAGCCATGTCATGATTGGCGAGCCCCTGATGTGCCTAAACAGTGGAAACCCCCAAAAAGTGACACCATTTTGGAAATTAGACCCCATTTCTAGCTGTGTATTGAGCACCTTTAACCCACAGGTGCTTCACAGAAGTTTATAAAGTAGAGCCATGAAATTAAAAAAAAATCACATTTCTCATAGATAAATTACTATTTTAGCTACAAATTTTCCAGTTGCAAAAGGGTATCAGGAGAAATTGCTCCATATGATTTGTTGTGCAATTTCTCCAGAGTGTGCAGATACCCAATATGTGGAGGAAAACAACTATTTGGGTGCACAGCAGGGCTTGGAAGGGAAGGAGTGCCATTTGACTTTTTGAATGGAAAATTTGCTGGAATAATTAGTGGACGCCATGTTGCATTTGGAGAGTCCCTTATGTGAGTAAACAGTGGAACCCCACCACAAGTGATACAATTTTGGAAACTAGACCCCTTTGGGGAACGTAGCTAGATGTGTATTGAACACCTTGAACCCCCTGTTGCTACACAAAAGTTTATAATGTTAAGTCGTGAAAATTAAAAAAAATCCTTTTTAACTCCAAATTTTGTATTTTCACAAACGTAACAGGAGAAAATGGACCTCAAAATTTGTTGTGCAATTTCTCCTAAGTCCACCGATAGCACATTGTCATCCAACACAACTTTTGAGGCCCAGTGCAAAGCTCAGAAAGGAAGAAACGCCATATTACAGTGCAGATTTTGCTGCACTTGTTTGAGGGCGCCATGTTAAATTTTCAGAGCCCCTGAGGTGCCAGCACAGCAGAACCTCCCATAAGCAACCCCATTTTACAAACTAAACCTCTCAATGAATTCATCTAGGGGTGCAGTGATTATATGAACACCACAGGTATGTCACAGACTTTTATACCATTGAGCAGTGAAGAAAAAATTTATATTTTTACTAACAAGATTGCGTGTTAGCCCCAAGTTTTACTCGGATTTGATGCACAAATCCCCACAATACATGTTTGGCACCTGTTACACAGCCAATAAGCATGCAGGGTTTGCCTGCCAGTCACTGTAATGCCGTAGACATGTTGGTAGTGACATTGCTGTGATTGGCTGGCAGCATTACCTCATCAGATGTTATAAACGAACAGGCGCCGCCATGCTCGGCTCACTGACATCATTGCACAGTTCAGGGACAGTTGTGAATGGAGGGAGAGAGCAGTTATTCAGGCCTGTGTGCACAATTTAACTAATCAAAGTCCTCTATTGTTGATACTGGTGCTGATACTGAACCTTCATACTAATTGTCCTTCTAAGGGCCAGTTGTGGAATATGAGCTCCAACACACCGGTCAGTATTCCGGTCAGCCTCCATACATAACATGGACATCTGATATTTGTGCAGTTCTCCAAGACTTTGAGAACTCCAAAAAGATTTTAAGCGGCGATGACAGTATAGTCAGCACAAAATTCCTGCTTCTGTGTGTACTTAAACAGTTGCTGCTCACAATCAAACATGAAGCTTTGCATATGTGGTGCCCCTGAGGGTTCAGTCGCCACAGAGGTACTGCACCTCACCCAGAGGTGTGGTATCCCACTTCCCAGGTAAGGGCGAGACACCCAACCACACTCAGAACACCTGACAAGTACTCTGACACTCACCTCACACTTACACAATGGCCAGACAGGCATTGACTTGCCCTGTTTGGATAGGAATGGGTGCTGGGAGGTGGACGGAGCTTATTGGCTAAGCGGGAGAGCAGAAGGGGAAGTGAGGGAGATTCTCCTTAAGGGGAGGAAGTGAACGGACGTGTGGTCCAGCAGCTCCTATGCTGGAGGAGCTGCTAGGGGAAGATAAGGACGGAAGGAAGATTCTCTGGAAGAGAGAAGGGATTCTAGAGGCACGGGATAGGCAGAGGTAACCCGTGGGGCTCGTTCCACGCTGATAGCCATCAGGTGGAGGAATCAGGTCACAGAAGGGACTCGGCCCCTTAGCCTAGTGGAGTGGAACTAAGGACTTAACTAGCAAAGCTGACAGCTATGATCACTTTAGGGGCCACAGCCACTATCCACAGTTATCTTGTTGGAAAGGCAGCAAGGAGTAGGATCAAGGAAACTAATTGTGCACGTTATCTGACAGGATCCGCAGCTGCTAGCCTGGGACACTGACTGTGAGGTGTTGCCTTGGAGAAGGCGGGAAAAGCAACACAGTGAGATGTCCAGGAAAGGTACATATTGAGGGGAGTGCTGGAAAGGTGTACTCTATCCATCTGGGAAGTTTGCTCAACTCCTGGCCTGTAGGACGCAGCACCAAGTGGGCATCTGCATGCAACTGAACTGTGAGTAAACTATCGGAACTGCACTCAGCTGTGTCATTGCCTTCTTCCTGCGCCAACCCACTCAGCACTGCTACATCTCTGTGCCTAACACTACACCATCTACCTCAACTCCTACTATTACTGCCCTGGGACTACAGCTCTACCTGTGGGGAGCCATTACATCTCTGCTGCCTTATCCCATCTGTCCCACAGGATCGGCACTGCAGCGTCAGCTTAACACCTTCATTGCCGAGTACCACAGGTGGCGTCACATATCATCCACCTATAAACTTTATTCAGTCACGTTTCACCCCTTTTGCATGGATGCCCAGGGCCAAAGACCAGGTCACCATCACCGTGACACATCCCTCTGAGACATCGGCCCGGTACCGAGTAACCCCACTGCCCTGGTGAGCGATCCACATGCGGATTAAGTGGAGGTGGAGGAAGACTTGAGACAGGCCCAGCCTCATCTCATCTACTCAGCGTGGATTGGGTAATAATGAGGAGGTGGAGGCTGACAAGGAAGAACAGGAGCTGGTTACTAGCGCAACAGAGGCTAGTACTGACACAAGCGTCATACCGTCTCTCCTATGTGGATGGGATGAAGAGGAAGATATAGAGGAGGAGATGGAGAGTAGTAATCATGGTGGAGACAGGGAAGTGTTGGCTGCAGGGAGCTTGGCACATATGGCCGACCTTATGTACCGCTGTTTTTTTGTAACCCTTGCTTTACATTCATCTTGACCAAAAAATAGGAGTGGTTGTCCACCCTGCTAGGCCCATCTACAAGGAGAAACTTGCATATCTTCTTCCAGAGTCAGAGAGGTCTACTAAAATGGTGCTATTCCAGAAGGCCATTTGTGGAAAATATGTTGAAAACATTCCCATCAGACAATGCTAGCTGCAGGGGCAAGTTTCCTTGCCCAACCAAGGAGGAGACGTGAGGGAGGCACACACCAGGTGCAGCCAAGGCAGGGGTACACTGGCAAAGGTCTGGGCCAATTTCAGGACACCCTCCCAGCATCCAGTCCCTGATGACTAGGTATTTTTGACAATAAGGGAAAAGTTTTTAAAGATGGTCAAGCAATAACTGGCTGACAAAACCAGCGTAGTCCCTAATGTTTCTGCGTTCTTCAGCTATTGGGTCATAACTTCACTTTCAAAATATTTGAATGAGGCACTTCAGTTGTTACCTTGATTTCAAGGGTGTATGGATGACCCTCCTCATATCCTCATATTTTTTTCTGGCTTTGCACTGTGTGCAAATCCTTTTATGAGTGTAGAAGTTCCACAACTACACTTTCTTAATTTTTTTTATGAGGCAGTCCAGTTGGTGCCTTCAAGGGTTTATGGATGACCCTCCTTATATTTCTTATGGCTTTCCACTGTGTGCAGAGCCTTTATGAGTGTAGGAGTCCCACATCTACACTTTCTTAATACCTGAATGAGACACTATAGTTGGTGCCTTCAAGTGTGCATGGATGACCCTACTTGTAATTTTTGACAGGCTTTGCACTGTGTGCAGAGCTTTTAAGAGTGTAGGAATAGCACAAATACACTTTGCTCACAATATTTGAATGAGGCATTGTAGTTCGTGACTTCAAGGGTTGTATGGCTAACCCTTTTTGTAATTTTTGTCAGGTTTTGCACTTAGTGCCTAGCCTTTGTGAGTTTAGAAATAACAGTACATGACAATTTGAACAGAATGTGTATGAGACCCTCAATGGGGTGTATCTGAGTTCCGCTTCCATCAAATATCTGGCTGTTTTTTCTTCCTTCATAAATTACACTGAAATTTCCAAAGTTTTAATAAAAATTTCAATTTTGGTTTGCCTAAATTATGAGTTTTTTAAATCCTTTTTAAGTTTTGCCTCACATAGAAGTCATTATACGGAAACGAAGGTTTCTTAACATTTTTTTCCTGTAAACTCCAATTTCTCATCAATTTTGAATGTTTTATTGTAAGTCTTCAAAGAGGAGTACCATATTTTTTCGACTATAAGACACACTTTTTCCCAAAAAAATTGAGGGGAAAACGGGGGGTGTCTTATAGTTGGAATGTACTTACTGTGATGACCAAGGAAGGCAACGTCCGAGAGTGGACCCTCTGGATCGCGGAACTGAAAGCTCCCGGGGGCGAGCGCGCCAGGTGGAGCCGACCCCTATACAGGGACCGTTAGGGGTAGACCCTCGGAAGACAGATACGGCAACAGCTAGAACCAAGAGGGGCGGCTCAAGGGACCAGAGAACAATTGGGGGAACCAGAGCACAGGATGAACCGGAAATACAGGATGGATCAGGAACACAGGGCTGAGTACGGAGTACAGGACAGAGTACGGGGTACAGGACGGAGTACAGGACTGAGTACAGAGTACAGAACGGGATACGGAGTACAGGATGGAGTACAGAGTACAGGACGGAGTACAGGACTGAGTGAGGAGTACAGGACAGAGGACAGAGTGCGGAGTATAGGACGGAGTACAAGACTGAGTGAGGAGTACAGAGTGCAAGACGGAGTACAGGACTGAGTACAGGAAGAAGTTGTAGAGAAGACCCCTACAACTCAGCCAGAATACCGCAAGGGGTAGCACACGATAATCAGGTGTCTCCACCATCTTGGACACACCTGATATACCATATGTCGCTGGATGATTGGGCAGCCAGGGCCTCTGGGTGGGCACTGCAGGGTTAAGAAACCTGCAGAGCGAGCGCCCGCGGCCTAAGGCACCTGCGCGGGACAGCCACGTGCCGGGAGGACGGGAGCAAGGAGGAGGCGGCGGGTACAGCACGATGAGCCATGGGAGGGTAAGTGGAGGCCGCGGCGCGCCCCGCCGATGATGGAACTGCGTCGGTCACCGCCGATGTGACAGTACCCCCCCCTTTATGTCTCCCCTTCCTGAGATTGGACAAAAACTTCCTTAAAATAAGTGGAGCATTAATATTCTCTCTAGGTTCCCAGGACCTCTCCTCAGGACCAAAACCCTTCCAATCGATAAGGAAGAAGGTTCGCCCCCGAACTCTTTTCATGGCTAGAATATCTCTTACTTCAAAGATGTTATCGGCCCCTACTCGCTGAGGGGAAGGAGGTGGTACATGGTGATACCGATTAAGAACTACAGGTTTAAGGAGCGAGACATGGAAGGCGTTAGGGACCCGGAGTGAAGCTGGCAACCTCAATTTGTAAGCCACATTGTTAATGTGTCCAAGAACCTGAAACGGACCGATGAACCGGGGACCCACTTTGTAAGAAGGCATCTTTAGGCGGATATGCTTGGTCGAAAGCCAGACTTTGTCGCCAGGTTGGTATGGCGGAAGGTCCCTGCGTCTCTTGTCAGCATGTCTTTTAATCCGGATACTGGATTTTTCAAGTGCCTCTCTGGTCTCCCTCCAGACCTGAGAAAACTCAGAAGAGAGGGCATCCACTGCAGGCACACCAGAAGACGTGGGGAGAGGTAGCAGAACACCAGGGTTCTGGCCAGAAACCACAAAGAATGGCGTTTTAGTGGTGGACTCATTAGGATGATTGTTATGGGCGAACTCTATCCATGGCAGGAGGGACACCCAGTTGTCTTGATGGGCGCTAGAAAAGTGATGCAGGTAGGCTGCCAATACCTGATTGGTCCGTTCCACTTGCCTATTTCACTGAGGATGATTGGTGGAGGAGAAATCCAGAGATATACCCATGAGTTTGCGGAGTGCTCTCCAGAATCGGGAGGTAAACTGGACCTCTCGATCAGAGACAATTCGTTGAGGCAGTCCATGAAGTCTGAATATCTGGTGGATGGAGACCTTGGCCAACTCAGGTGCCGTAGGTAATCCAGGCAACGGGATAAAATGGGCGATCTTGGAGAAGCAATCAACCACTACTAGGATAGTAGTACACCCGGAAGAGCGAGGTAAATCAGTCATGAAGTCCATACCGATCTGTCGCCAAGGGGCCTCAGAGGGAGGCAGAGGGTGAAGTAGACCGGACGGCAGACTCCTTGGTACTTTGTTCTGAGCACAAGTCATGCAGGAGGCTACAAAATTTGTCACATCTTGATGAAGAGAAGGCCACCAATAGTAGCGAGAGAGAAGGCTGAGGGTTTTCTTGACTCCGACGTGACCCGTAATCTTGGAGGAGTGCCCCCAGTCCAGCTCTTCCAACCTCTTATTCTGTGGAACGAAAGTCTTGCCTGGCGGCATGAGAGAGAGCATCATGGGTGCCATGGTGATAATTTTGGCAGGCTCAATGATATATGAAGGGACCTCTTCAGTCTCAGGTGATTGCAAGGACCTGGATAGGGCATCAGCCTTGGTATTCCTATCCCCAGGCCGAAAATGGAGTTTGAAGTCAAAGCGGGAAAAATACAGCGACCACCTGGCTTGCCTGGAGTTGAGACTTTGCGCAGACTGAAGATATGCCAAATTCTTGTGGTCCATGAACATTATGAATGGATGGACCACCCCCTCCAGAAGATACCGCCACTCCTCCAGAGCCATCGTAATGGCCAGTAATTCCCGATCTCCAATTGAATAGTTGCATTCTGCGGGAGAGAATGATTTAGAGAAGAACCCGCAAGGCACCAAGTGACCCGAAGATGTCCGCTGGGAAAGGACCGCCCCAGCTCCGGTGAAGGACGCATCCACCTCTAGGATGAAGGGCCTACTGACTATCGGCCGCTGTAAAATCGGGGCTGTAGCAAAGGACCGTTTCAGAGCAAGGAAGGCCTTTTCGGCCTCTGAAGGCCAAACATTTGCTTTTGTCCCTTTTCGGGTCAGAGCGGCGATGGGCTTGGTCACTGAAGAAAAGTGAGGGACGAACTGCCTGTAATAATTGGAGAAACCCAGGAACCGTTGGATTGCTTTTACTCCGACCGGATGTGGCCAATTGAGAACAGCAGATAATTTCTCAGGGTACATCTTCACCCTGGAGTCCATGATAATATACCCTAAGAAGGGCAATGAAGTCTGCTCAAACAGTCATTTCTCCAATTTAGCATAGAGTCGGTTCTCCCGTAGATGTTGCAGGACCAGCCGAACACTCCTCCGATGGGAGGATAAGTCAGGTGAAAAGACGAGGATGTCATTTATATATACGACGACACATGAGTACAGCAGGTCTCGGAAGATCTCATTAACGAACTCCTGGAACACCGCCGGGGCATTGCAGAGACCAAAAGGCATGAACAAATACTCGTAATGGCCATCCCGAGTATTGAAGGCTGTCTTCCACTCGTCCCCGGCACGGATTCGGATCAAGTTATAGGCTCCCCGCAGATCCAATTTGGTAAAGATCCGGGCCCCTCTCAAACGGTCAAAGAATTCAGGGATTAGCGGGAGGGGATACCTATTTTTGATTGTGATACTGTTCAAGCCTCGGTAGTCAATACACGGCCGCAGGGATCCATCTTTCTTCCGGACGAAGAAGAACCCTGCTCCAGCAGGAGAGGAAGACTTCCGAATAAAACCCCGGGCCAAGTTTTCCAGGATGTACTCAGACATGGCCGAGGTCTCCGCTGGAGATAGTGGATAGGTTCTCCCCCTGGGGGGAGTAGCTCCCGGAATCAACTCTATTGGGCAATCGTAGGACCGATGCGGCGGCAGGGTCTCTTCCTCTTTCTTGCTGAAGACATCAGCGTACAGATGATAAGCTGTAGGAAGTCCAGGAAGATCGGCAGGAGCTTGCAGTGATCCAGGACGAGGTACAGACAACAAACATTGTTCATGGCAGGAGTGTCCCTAATGTAGGATCTCCCCAGAGCGCCAGTCCAGAAGGGCTCATGTATGTGTAGCCAGGGTAGGCCGATGATCACGGCGTGGGACAGTTTAGGCAGGACGCAGAAGGCAATCTTCTCCCGGTGAAATGCTCCAACTTGTAATTCCACCTCGACGGTGACCATGGTGATGGGTTCAGGTAGCGGTTTGCCATCCACAGAGGCGATTGTGCGTGGATTCTCTAGCGTAACCACAGGAATCCAGAACTTGTCCACTTCCTTGAGCCGGATGAAGTTACCAGCCACACCCGAGTCCACATACGCCGCCACAGATCTATGCTCCCGACCTAAAACAATTAGAGCCGAAATGGTAAGGGGCAGAGAGGAATCAGTATCACCTAGGGAGGCCTCTCTTACCTGGCCGAGGTGGAGGTATTTCCCAGCCTCTCCGGACAGGTACGCACAAAATGATTAGCCCCGCCGCAGTAAAGGCATAACCCCTGCGTCATCCTCTCCCTGCGTCGTTGCTCGGACAACTTTACTCGGTCCACCTGCATGGGCTCAGGAGCGGAATTACTAGAAGATGCCGGAGAGTGGGGAATGGGCGCTTGATATAGCCTAAAGTGTCTCCTCTCCCTAACTGACTCTCTGGAGTGATCTTGAAACCGTAAATCTATATGGGTGGCAAGGGATATGAGATCCTCCAGGGTGGTTGGAGTGTCTCAGCCAGCAAGCTCATCCTTTATTTTGCCCGAGAGTCCCCTCCAAAAGGCACCTCATTATTCCACCCTAGCTCAGAGGATTGTGTCCGGAAGCGGATGGCATACTGTCCTACGGTGAGAGATCCCTGACAGAGGTTTAAAAGAGCCTCAGTGGTAGAGGCCACGCGTCCAGGCTCGTCAAATACCCTGCGGAAAGTATCCAAGAAGTTCTGTATGCTAGATACCACCGGGTCATCTCTCTCCCACAGGGGATTCACCCAAGCCAAGGCCTTCCCCTCAAGATGGGACACAATAAACGCTACTTTGGCTCGATCAGAGGGATATTGCTGTGGCTGGAGCTCAAAGTGTAACCGGCACTGATTTAAAAACCCACGACATAACTTGGGGTCGACGCTATACCTGGGGGGCTTTCCTAGACTTGGTGGCAGGTGAGATACGGGGTCCCGAGGTAGAGCCGAAGCGGCCGCAGAGGACTGAAGAAATAGAAGTCGGTCATCTACTGACGTCATATAACTCAGAATGTGGGACTGGGCATCACGCTGCTGCGTGAGCTCCTGCTGGAGCCCAGCTAGCAACGGGTCGTTCCCTGGGTCAGCAGTTTGTAAGGCGGAAAGCCGGGTGTCCATGGATTTCATGAAGGACATTATTCTAGTCTGGTTCTCCTGCAAAATGAGCAATTCTTTCCAAGTGGCCGCCGAGGCACCAGCGGGGTCCATGGCCTGATTATGCTGTGACGGCCAAGGAAGGCAACGTCCGAGAGTGGACCCTCTGGATCGCAGAACTGGAGCTCCCGGGGGCGAGTGCGCCAGGTGGAGCCGACCCCTATACAGGGACTGTTGGGGGCAGACCCTCGGAAGACAGATACCGCGACAGCTAGAACCAAGAGGGGCGGCTCAAGGGACCAGAGAACAACTGGGGGAACCAGAGCACAGGATGAACTGGAGATACTGGACAGATCAGGAACATAGGGCTGAGTACGGAGTATGGAGTACAGGACGGAGTGCGGAGTACAGGATGGAGTACGAAGTACAGGACGGAGTACGGGGCACAGGATGGAGTACAGGACTGAGTACAGAGTACAGGACGGGGTACGGAGTACAGGATGGAGTACAGAACTGAGTGAAGAGTACAGGACGGAGTACGGAGTTCAGGACGGAGTACAGGACTGAGTACAGAAAGAAGTTGTATGGAAGACCCTACAACTCGGACAGAATACCGCAAGGGGTAGCACACGATAATCAGTCGACTCCACGCCTGATATACCATACGCCGCTGGATGATTGGGTGGCCAGGGCCTCTGGGCGGGCACTGCAGGGTTAAGAAACCTCAGAAACATGAGCAAAAGCTCCAAAAAAAGCCACAAAAGGTCCAGAGATAATAGAATAAAAAATAAATTTTATTAATACATTACATATAGACAGATGACAAGTGAGGGAACAAGGGGACAATGAATTGTGTCACATCCACAGCTGCATGGGTATATCAAAAAGAGAGTGCTGGATCTAGTGAGGCCTAACTGGCTGAAATACTAATCAATATAATGTAACAAAATTAAAGTCAGCCATGTCCTCAGGAAGAGTAGACAATAAAATATACATCCACTTAGTCAATAACAGTTGCTCACTTCATGTATAAGGAGAATCCTGTGTGACCAAATGCAAGCAACATAATTAAAGTGAAAGTAGAGTAGTGTATACCTGAGGGGCGACTGCCAGAGGCTTCCCAGTGTCCAGACACCCACCCCGACGTGCGTTTCGGAGGGTCAGTCCTTCATCAGGGGGCGTGACGAAGGACTGACCCTTCGAAACACACATCGGGATGGGTGTCTGGACACTGGGAAGCCTCTGGCAGTCGCCCCTCAGGTATACACTACTCTACTTTCACTTTCATTATGTTGCTTGCATTTGGTCACACAGGATTCTACTACATGAAGTGAGCAACTGTTATTGACTAAGTGGATGTATATTTTATTGTCTACTCTTCCTGAGGACATGGCTGACTTTAATTTTATTGCATTATATTGATTAGTATTTCAGCCAGTTAGGCCTCACTAGGTCCAGCACTCTCTTTTTGCTATACCCATGCAGTTGTGGATGTGACACAATTCATTGTCCCCTTGTTCCCTCACTTGTCATCTGTCTATATGTAATGTATTAATAAAATTTATTTTTTATTCTATTATCTCTGGACCTTTTGTGGCATTTTTTTGGAGCTTTTGCTCATGTTTCTGCTGTATGTTTGCGATAGGTTCTTATTTATCCATTTGTCAGCCGATACAACCAAGTGTATCAATTTTGAATTCCTATCATGGTGACAATTGTCATTAGCAAATTGCTAATTAGGGTTAAGAAACCTGCAGAGCGTGCGCCCGCGGCCTAAGGCGCCTGCGCGGGACAGCCACGCGCCGGGAGGACGGGAGCAAGGAGGAGGAGGCGGGCACAGCGCGACGAGCCATGGGCAGGTAAGTGGAGATGGTGGCGGGTCCCGCCAATGTTGGAACGGCGGCGGTCACGGCCGACGTAACTCTTACAGTTAGCGTGGTGGCAGCAGGTGTCGGGTGATTCTTCCGGTGGTCCAACGCTGCAGGGCGATGATTTCGCTCCCATCCCAGCCTGGTGCGGCTGGGTGTGGCAGGTTCGGTGGTGCTTGGTGGCGGGGGGACTCTGGCAACATTTTGTGGAAGCTCGAAGCCCCCCCTTTTCTATTGCCTCAATGCTGTGGCCTCCAGGAAAATGGTCGCTGGAGGCAGCGCATGTGCAGATTGAAATCTCAGCTACGAAATCTCATCTCCTGAGATCTCGTGACGAGATCTTGTTGCCGATATCTCAATCAGTGCCTGGGGAATCAATCTGTCCTTCGGGAAAATGGCCACTGGAAGAGGCACATGCACAGATTGCACAGATTGAGATCTCGGGTCCATGATATCGTCTCCCGCAATCTCGGGACAAGATCTCAGTGCCGAGATTTCAATCTGCGCATGCATCGCCTCCAGTGGCCATTTTCCCGGAGGCTACAGCATTGAGGCAATAGAAGTGCGGGGACTCCGGGCTTTCACAAAATGTTGCTGGAGCCCCCCGCACCACCAAGCACCGCCAAAATGGCCACACCAGCTGCACCAGGCTGGGATGGGAGCGAGATCATCACCCTACAGCGTCGGACCATCAGAAGAATCGCCCAACTTCTGCTGCCACCAGCACTGCCGAGCTCTCCGGGAAAAAATGACTGTAAGATGGACCCCCATTTGACACATTAATTTTTTTCCCCATTTTCCTTCTGAAAATTTGGGGTGCGTCTTATGGTCTGATGTGTCTTATAGTTCAAAAAGTATGGTAAGTGTGTGACACCATTGT
Source organism: Dendrobates tinctorius (assembly GCF_039654945.1). Lineage (NCBI taxonomy): Eukaryota > Metazoa > Chordata > Amphibia > Anura > Dendrobatidae > Dendrobates > Dendrobates tinctorius. The sequence goes on from NW_027361796.1 coordinate 15,597,322, forward strand.
TCTCAGCAGTGATCTGGGAGTTAGAGATACTTCCAGGGGCCTTCCCCATGCTGTTCTCCTTCTATTCAGCACTTTTTCTATCTATTTCAATATTTTCGCTGCCCCCCAGACCTCCTTGTAGGGTCTGCCGGAAAAATGCCTGATTTCCTATTGACTCCCATTATACTCATTATTTGAAACAAGCATCCGAGCATGAGGAAATATTTGGTTTGAGTAATGAGCATCCAAGCATTTTAGCGCTCGCACATCCCTAGTGATGTACTGTCCACATGCAACCCTAATCTTTCATCAACAGAAAACATTTGTTGAATTATGGGGCACGGGAAGGCTGAAGCGCGATCAAGTGAAGCGGTGTACGCAATGCGCACGTGACAGTGATGCACACCCATTGAGTCACTAAAATTTGTGTTCTATCACGTGGCCCGTTGACTGGGAGATAAAAGATCCAGGCACACATCAGAGGTAACATTCCCTTAAAAAAGAGTCATGTAAGCACATGAAATGTGTGTCGGGGCTGCTACTCTCCATTTATTGTGAAAGCCTGGTCTCTCTGTTCGACACTGGTAAGATGCACTTTTTCCAGCCACTTACAGTATCCGCTATGCTCACTGAGCTTGAAAATACAAGTGCTTAGGCTATGCCTTTCTTACCTTTTGTCATATGCCATGTATTTTGCATGAGGCTGGTATTGTGTTGCTTTTATATTTATCACATGCCATGTATTTTGTACTGAAATATTGGATTGATTTTTCCTGGCTGTCATACATCTATGTGTCTCTTTTTTTGTAGACTCTGCATTTATTGTTCACTTTTTTGTATACTGTCTATTAAAATTACTATTTATACTTTGATACTCTGTTTTCCAAGTTGTTTTAGAGTCGGTTTCCTGTTTGTGACCCACTGCACCAAACTGTGGTGCAGTGTCTCACATTAGTATGCAATTGCCTTGCCTATTTTTAAATTAAAAGGTTTGTCCCAGTCACAACAAATTGATGACCTACCGATACGATAGGTGATCATTTTCTGGTCATTGTGGGTCTGATTACTGGAATAATCAGTATGATTTACTGCGGTGGCCTACAGTTGAAAACACTTTGAATGGAGCCGGAAAATGCAGCTCCATTCAATGTGTAGCAGTCACTGCTGGGTACTGCAGAATAGAACTGTTTTTTTGAGTAGGAGTTTTCTACAGTACCTGGCAGCGACTGCTTCACAACGAATGGTGGAGTTGTGCTTTGCAGCTCAGTTAAAATGGTTTACTGGGAATGTCCACCACAGCTATTTACAGTTGAACATTTGAGGATGTTGCATGTTGACCAATTTGATATTGATGACCAAATCTGTCAAAAGGTTATTATTTGTTTACTATGTGCTAGACAACTCCTTAAATGAACATGACTTGATTTTCTGTGTGTGATTACAGTTTTTCAAAGTGAAAGAGATAGGTGACTTCTGACTGGCTATGTTGGACCAGCTGGTAAATGTTAGATCAGCTTAAGGAGAATATTGATGTAAGGACAAGTCACCCCTTACGCTCTATGCCACGTAGTTGGCTAAGTGAAACATTCCCAGCCAAAAATAGAACCTGGCTGCTTCCTAAAGTTCACAGGTTACAAAGTACCAGATGTCAGGAAAGCTTGCACTACAGACTATATTGCAGAAAATCCAATAGCGCTAACAGTTATTGTCCTGCAGATATCTTCCCGTTCGATCACATTGACCAAGCTGTGCTGTCCAATTATCGGCATGAAGTGGCATGGAAACTGGTGTATAAATCAGTTTGTCGTGCTTAGACTTTGTGCCATAGTTAGAATAAAGTTGTAATTCTTATACAGTATAGTTGTGTCATTTTTTTTATCTGCTATTTTTATTTCCTAAGTCACTATCATCTAAAACTGTAATATTTTGCTAAATAACCAATTAAACTCAAATGCAAATAAAATCGAGATGAAGCAGTTTCATGCATATATTGTAACCCCCTCCACATGTCTGGAGACAGAAGTTACAGGCCTAGTTGCTATTTACTGTGGAAATAATGTCTGCCTTTATCTATGCTCTGTTTTCCCTACTGAATGTACAGGAACAGAGGTCACTCTAGTTCAACATGCGCAAAACACTCAGAATTTCCTGTTTACATCTATATAAAAAATGTTTATTGTTTTTCTCTAATCTAATCCATTCCTCAATAAAATTAGATATAATGATTGTAGGTGTACATAATTTAAAGGATAACCAAATTTTCTGGTTTATTTTGCTAGTTAAATTAATTGAATCCAGCATTAAAAGATATTTAACTTTGCAAATGACTATATAAATACTAGATGGTGGCCCTATTCTAATGCATCGGGTATTCTAGAATATATATGCAGTTTATTTTTGAAGATTTAATAATAATGCAATAATGCACCCTCCAATCCTGATATGTATGGTTCTCTCACCCCCAATCCTGATATGCATGCTACCCCTCAATCCCCTATCCTGGTATGCATGCTCCCCTGACCCCCCCAATCCTGGAATGCATGGTCCTCTCACCCCCCAATCCTGGTATGCATGGTCCTCTCACCCCCCAATCCTGGTATGCATGGTCCTCTTACCCCCCTTTCGGGGTATGCATGGTCCCCTCACCCCCCAATCCTGGTATGCATGGTCCTCTCACCCCCCAATCCTGGTATGCATGGTCCCCTCACCCCCCTATCCTGGTATGCATGGTCCCCTCACCCCCCTTTCTTAGTAGGCATGGTCCCCTCACCCCCCTTTCTTGGTATGCATGGTCCTCTCACACCCCAATCCTGGTATGTATGCTCACCGTCACCCCCTTTCCTGGTATGTATGGCCCCCTCACTCCCCAATCCTGGTATGCATGGTATCCTCACCCCCCTTTCCTGATATGCATGGTCCGCTCGCCCCCCTTTCCTGATATGCATGGTCCTCTCACCCCCCATCCTGGTATGCATGGTCCTCTTACCCCCCTTTTGGGGTATGCATGGTCCCCTCACCCCCCAGTCCTGGTATGTATGGTCCTCTCACCCCCCAATCCTGGTATGCATGATCCCCTCACCCCCAATCCTGATATGCATGGTCCCCTCACCCCCTTTCCTGGTATGCATGGTCCCCTCACCCCCCCCTTTCCTGGTATGCATGGTCCCCTCACCCCCCTTTCGTGGTATGCATGGTCCCCTCACCCCCCTTTCGTGGTATGCATGGTCCCCTCACCCCCCTTTCTTGGTATGCATGGTCCCCTCAACCTCCTATCCTGGTATGCATGGTCCCCTCACCCCCCAATCCTGGTATGCATGGTCCCCTCACCCCCCAAATCCTGGTATGCATGGTCCACCCACCCCCTATCCTGGTATGCATGGTTCCCTCAGCCCCCTTTCCTGGTATGCATGGTCCCCTCACCCCCCAATCCTGGTATGCATGGTCCCCTCAACCTCCTATCCTGGTATGCATGGTCCCCTCACCCCCCAATCCTGGTATGCATGGTCCCCTCACCCCCCAATCCTGGTATGCATGGTCCCCTCACCCCCCAAATCCTGGTATGCATGGTCCCCTCACCCCCTATCCTGGTATGCATGGTTCCCTCAGCCCCCTTTCCTGGTATGCATGGTCCCCTCACCCCCCTTTCCTGGTATGCATGGTCCCCTCACCCCCCTTTCCGTGTAGCCACGACCAATCAGCATCGCGGCCCTCTGTCCGCGACCAATCAGCAACGCGGCCCTGTAGCCGCGACCAATCACTGCCACGGCCCTGTACAAAAATATTAAAAAATAAAAAAAAGTAATTCTCACCTTCCGACGGCCTCCTGTCTTCTTTCCATGCGCCTGGCCTCGCGTTCCCAGTAATGTTTTGCGGCTTAGACCGCTGATGACGTCGGTCTTCTTTCTCGCTCTCGCGAGAGTGACCTCATCAGCGGTCTAAGCCACAAAGCATTACTGGGAACGCGAGGCCAGGGCGCATGGAAAGAAGACAGGAGGCCGTCGGAAAGTGAGAATAACTTTTTTTTATTTTAATTCTCTTTTTTACAGATTAAGGCCTGCGCCTGCCGCTGATTGGTCGCGGCTGATAGCGCAGCTTACCGTTACAAACAGCTGCGCCTGTCACTGATTGGTTGCAGCCTGGCAGGGGCCTGGCGGCCGGGACCAATCAGCGGCCCGCGATTTCGGTTACAGACAGACACGATAAGGCGTTTATATATATATATATATACAGATAGGCTTGAGTCCTGTAAAAAAACTTGCATCTTGCATTACTGCTTACTTTTTAATCTACTAGTCTGGCTTTTCTGTACTCGATTACTATGCACTGGGAGAATGAAGTCTGGCAGTGGATGAGGAGGCATCCTAGGAGTGTACTTTCTCCCATGCAAGGTACAGGGCTGGCGTTTGGGGCAGGCAGACCAGGGAGATGCCTGGGGCCTCCACCCACAAAGGGGGCAACCCCTGCATCTGCAGCCCCTTTATGAAGTGCCCAAAAGGTGTATAGCAGTGAATAACGCTGTGCATCCTCTGTAGTCCCGTAGAGTCTCTCGCAAACCCCCCTCCAACCCCCCTCTCTCACTCTTTCACCCTACAGTGTCAGGTTAGAAGCTGAGAGTGAGAGACCAAGTACAGCACAGCAGACAGAAGTCAGAGCAGGAAGATGCCTGCAGCCCTGTGTGTCTGTGATCATCTCCTCCTGAGTCCTCATCATGTCTGCTCTAAAGCACTGTCCTGGAAATGGATCTGTACAAGTGAAGCCGCAGAACCTGGTAAGTATACATGTATATGTGTATCTGTGTGTGTACATGTGCAGTATACAGTGTGTGTGTTTGTATATGTATATAGTATGTGTGCATATATACAGTATATAGTATGATTGACTATATCTGTGGTGCATGTGAGTGTATATATTGGAAAGCAGCAGTGTCCATGCTGTGCAGGTATGAGACAGCGACCCAAGCAAGTTCAAAACAAAAAGGTTTTTAATGTCCAACAAAAACTCACTCAGTGCACAGCACGCTGTATCTTCCGAATCACAGCTGGGTAAACAAAACGCCAGTCCAGGGCAGTTGCTGTGAGCGACGTACTACCGGGTATGCAGTGAGGGTTGCCAGTACCTTTGGTTCCGCTGGCCCTGTGTTAACTCACACAAGGCGTGCTCTGCAGATCACCTGCTCTCTTTCCTCACCAGAGCAACACTGAATAAATCAAACCTCCCAGCAGGGTTTTTTTTTCCTTTTCCAACCTGTGGCCATAGGCCACTCATAAGACCTGGGCTGGAGGAAACGGACTGGACCCCACTACCTTCCTGCAGTCCGTTTAAAAAATAAAAGCCCATACCGGGTTTTCCTAAACAAACTCCTTGGTCCAAATAGCTTGACCAGGTTCAAACTTACTTTTATTCGGCCCTGCGAGTCACAGACCCATTGCTGTGATCACAAGGCACTCCAGCAGATCTAATACATTTCAGAGCACATCCTGGGGGACATATAGCGACCCTCACATATTGACACCGGTCACTGCCTCACATACCCCCCCTCTGTTCAAACCTGTGGGGTTGAACAGTTATCACCATACAGGGGTCCCGTGACAGTGCATCCTCATTTCCCTGTGCTTTCCCCGCCCGATGTTCCACTGAGAAACTGAAGTTTTGTAAGGACAGAAACCATCTGGTGACTCGGGCATTCCTCTCTTTTGCATTTCTCATCCAGACGAGAGGTGAATGGTTTGTTACCAACCGAAACTGACGCCTGAGCAAATAGTAGCGCAGGGACTCCAAGGCCCATTTAATCGCCAAGCACTCCTTCTCCACTATGCTATAATTTTTCTCTGCCGGGGTCAGCTTCCAGCTCAAATAGGTGACTGGATGCTCATCCCCGTTCACCTCTTGCGACAGCACCGTTGCTAAGCCTACCACTGAGGCATCAGTTTGGACAATAAAAGATTTCTTGAAGTCGGGGCTGACGAGGACTGGCTGTCCACACAATGCCGACTTCAGAGAGTGGAACGCTTCCTCCGCTTGAGGATTCCACCGGACCATCACCGTCTTCTTCCCCTTTAGCAGATCCATTAGGGGTGCTGATTTCCCAGCAAAATTGGGTATAAACCGGCGGTAGCACCCAATGATGCCAAGGAATGCCCTCACTTGTTTGGTACTTATGGGCTTGGGCCAGTTTTGAATGGCCTCAATTTTGTTAACTTGGGGTTTAATGACCCCTCGGCCAATCACGTATCCTAAGTACCGGGCCTCGGTGAGACCTATCACGCACTTTTTTGGGTTGGCTGTTAACCCCACGATTCTAAGAGACTCCAGCACTGTTTGTACCTGCGACAAATGAGTATCCCAGTCGGTAGTAAAAATGACTATGTCATCCAAATACTGTAGGCTGTCGCGTAACCCCGGTGAGGCGCCAACACAATGTCCATCAGCCTCTGGAACGTGGCCGGAGCCCCATGTAATCCAAAAGGCAAGACGACATATTGATAGAGGCCCTCTGGTGTTATAAAAGCGGTCTTTTCTTTCGCAGGCTCAGTTAAGGGGACCTGCCAGTAGCCTTTTGTGAGGTCCAGCGTGGTGGAGTACTGGGCCTTCCCTAATCTCTCAATTAGCTCGTCCACCAGTGGCATGGGATAGAGTTCAAATTTTGACACTTCATTTAACCTCCTGAAGTCATTACAGAAGCGTAAAGACCCATGGGGTTTCGGTATCAGGACAATGGGGCTGGCCCACTCACTTCGGCACTCCTCAATGACTCCCAACTGGAGCATTTGCTTCACCTCGGCTGCGATGGCTTGCCTTCGGGCTTCTGGTACTCGCTACGGTTTCATCCGTACCCTTACCTGGGGCTCAGTGATAATGTCATGTTGTATCACGGAGGTCCGGCCTGGCAGCTCTGAGAATACGTCCGTATTCCTCTGCACGAGGGCCCGAGCCTCCCGGCGCTGCTGTTTGGTGAGAGAGTCATTTATTTTAACCTGTCCCCCGGCTGTGTCCTTGGCCAGTGCCAGAGGGCCCTCTGTTGGTACGACCGGAGTCGCCTCCGTGACCAAACATTCCCGGTCCTTCCAGGCCTTTAGCAGGTTTACATGGTACAGCTGCTCGGGTTTCCTTTTTCCGGGTTGGTAAACTTTATAGTTCACTTCCCCCACTTTCCCCCGTATCTCATAAGGCCCTTGCCACTTGGCCATGAGTTTACTCTCTGGGGTGGGTACTAGTACCAAAACCCGGTTCGCTTCTTTAAAAGGTCCTGACCGTGGCTCTTTTATTATATGTACGGCTCTGAGCGGCCTGCTCATCCAACAGATGCTCCTTTACTATGGGCCGCATGACCCCAATCCGATCCTGCATTTTTTAAATAAGCCGTGGTGTGGCGGAGTGGTATCGCCTCTGGATCCCGGGTAGCGTAGTCTATGACTACCAATATGTGTTGGTGACCCCGGGCGGATTTTACTACTGGCGATACGAGATCCATCGCAATCCGCTCAAAAGGTACCTCTATGGTACAGAGGCACCAATGGGCTACGGTAGTTCGTGGTGGTTGAGGTCAGTTGGCACTCCGGATATGTCTCACAATACCATTGGACCTCAGCGTAGACACCTGGCCAGAAGAACCGCAGCAGTATGCGCTCCTGAGTCTTTTTGGCTCCCAAATGCCCTCCCAGCATGTGAGTGTGAGCTATGTCGAGCACCACCCGGCGGTAGGGCTGGGGCACTACCAACTGTTCTACCACCTCACCCCTGATCTTATCCACCCTGTACAGTAGCTCCTGGTTGATTACCATCCGTGGGAACTCTATCTCCGCACCCGGTTGCTGAGCCACCCCATTTATCTCAATTACTCTTTCCCGTGCCAAAGTGGGATCCTGGAGCTGAGCTGTCCCGAACTTACCAGAGGACAACTCTAGTTCAGGAATCGGTAAGTTCTCCTCAACTTCTCCTGCAACATCTCTAGGGAAAACCTATCGGGGTTACACTCTGTCCCTATATTGGTGACCCCTACGGCAGGAATCCCTGACTCGGGATCTTCAGGTTCAGCGCCCGGAATACTTTTTACCCTGAGAGGGTTAACCCTGGTCTCCCATAGGGAGCAGAACAGGGGAAAGTATCTTCCTAATAGAGTCCCATACGAAAGAGTCATCCCCTGAGTAAGAAGTATTATCTACTTTGAAACGCGTTGGGAAATAAATGGTTAATCCTTTTATCTAACCTGGATTCGATATTTATTCAGCAGCGCACTTAAGTCCATGAATTTTTTCCATTATAAGCTTAGTACTAAGAAAACACACATTTCCCAACAGTGCTGAAATGATGTTAATAGGCTACTATAGTCTCATATAAATACTGTGGTTGGCAGACCAGAGGTGACAGTAATCTGATATAAATTGCAAAGGCAGCATGTCAGAGGTAAGAAGCTTAAATAAAACTGATCTGCACATTACCTTGAGACATTGTAGCCAAAACAGGAGAGTTAGGGAAATGCACAAAGCCCCGACGCGCGTTTCCCGCACCCAGTTTCTTCAGGAGGCCTATGTACTGGCCTAGGGGTTCTGGCACATTTGGCCATGATGACAATTTTGTAGGTTTAGTATCTTAATATACTATTGTGTGGAATAGTGCAGTCTACTATACCATTCTGCGCTGTCCCGGAGCAGCAGCCAGACACGGACACCGGCCAGAAGACTTTTTTTTTTTTTAAATAAATCTGTTGCTGTCATCTTTCAACGTTTCTGCAGCATTTTTTTCCATATTCAAATGAATGAGACACAAAAATGCATGTGAAAAGGCTGCAAAAACGCTGAATATTTCCTGCCATCACTGTAGATCAATCAACAGCAAAAATGGTGCGTGTGAACAGACACTACAGAGGTTTTCTGATGATGTAAAAATAATTAGCATGAAATGATAAACCCTCCACGGATCCATAACTGATGTTCCGGGGGTCGCCACCAGTACTGGGCTGCAGGGGTCTTGTGGCTCCGTGGTCTCCACCAGTCTCAGCACTGGGCTGCAGGGGTCTTGTGGCTTCGGGGGTCTCTGCCAGTCTTAGCACTGGGCTGCAGTGGTCTTGTGGCTCCAGAGGTCTCCGTCAGTCTTAGCACTAGGCTGCAGGGGTGTTGTGGCTTCACCTTATATTATAGCTGCAAAGTGAATAATTGCCATCAGGGACCCCGAACCTTCAGCCACGGAGCCAGAGGGGATTTAGCAGAGTAGTTTGGGGGACATGTAAGATTTTTTTTTAATCGCTTTTTATTCTGCTGTTTGTGAGGTAGGATGCAGAAAAAGAGCAATTCTGCTGATGTTTTCTATTACGTGACTGTACAGCCCCCTTTACACCACCTATCATGTTTTTCACAGATGTCACGTATCCCCTATTTGCCCTATGGTGCTGCACTCATGTCTGTGTTTTCCCAGCAGCACAGGTGACAAGGGTGAATACAAGTCTATGAGTCTGTGGAAACATGCTGTCCTTGTGCTGTACATGTGCCGTCCATGTTTAGCATGGAAAGTATATAAGAAGCATATTTTTCATTTCCATTATCCATACCGGAAAAGCACGGATGGCACACGGACGGCACACTGACTGAAAACATTGGTGACACCGATATCGGTGTAACATGAGCGTGTTTTATATGGACATGAGGGCCCCACTTTGAATTTTGCCTAGGGCCCCAATTTGTCTAAAACCGGCCCTGGCAAGGTATGCAGGGCCGGTATTCTCTTTTAAGCGCTCAGAAGGATTGTGCTGTGTGTCTTGCATAAGCACTGCAATATCATGTGTTCCTGCACTGTGTCATGAGAGGTAACGCCCCTAGCACGGTTGTACCCTGGGCTGGTGAGATTAGGCTTTACCAGGTTTTGAAACCCATAGCACCGTCACTGAAGAGTTTCCTAATCTCGCTAGTGCTGGGAACAACTATGCTGGAGGCGCTACTGCTGACGGCACAGTGCAGGAGACACGATTTGGTAGTGCTTATGTAGTACACACAATCCTGCTGATTGCTAAGAGGAGGATGCCTTCCCTTGCAGGCAAGAGTCTGACACTCGTAAAGTGCCTCCCTATCTACTGCCAAAGTATAGATTCCCAGTACAAAATAAGGTCTCATTCAGATTTTCATGTTGCAGGTATGCACATACCCATTTTAATCTATGGTGCTATTCACATGCCCAAGTTCTTCATGGATAGTGTGTACGTGCAAAACACATGGAGATATGTCCATTTTATTTCGGCAGCACGGATGACAAGGGCCAATACAAGTCTATGGGTCCGTGAAAAACATGTAGAGTACACGGATTACACTCTGATGGTAAAACAGACACACTGATGATGTCAGTAGCATTTTTTCTCATACGTGTTTCAACATGAACTTGTGAATGAGGCCAAGTGGAGTAGAGAAAAGCCAGCAAAGAAGACAAAGGAGTAAGCAATGGTTTGGAGGCCACTTACTGTAGATGTAAGTTTTTTTTATAGGACTGAAGCCAAGTCGCTTGATAAAGTGATTTGCAAAGTTAAATAACTTTCAATGCTGGATTACAATTATAAAAAAAAAAAAATTCAAAGTTTAGTTATTCTTGAAGGCGGCTTTGAACTGTAAAGGCTTTTGTAAGAAATGCAGGAACTGTATTACTTGATATTAATTGTGTTTTTTTAAGTTTTAGGACCGTTATCTTCTGTATTATAGGAAGTGCTGAATCACTGTGGCAAAACTAAATGGAACATGTCAATTGTATAGCTTCACTATCGTTATCCTAATATAACTGACAGCTTAAAAAATGTGAGACTTCTACAAAGATATTTGTGAGCCATGCAGCATCCTGCACATAGTTTATTAATCACATTTTTGCTGCAAAGTTCCCTTTAAAATCTTCCAAAGATGATTTGAACTGCAGTTTTAGAAAGGAAAGTACAAAAAAATAAAGAAAGAAATAAAAACACCAAGAAAATACCAAAATACCAGTACACCAATGTAATACACTCTATTACTATTAATGTGCACATACATGGACACATCTCATCTCAGCTGAAGACTTTGCCTCATTCTTCAAGCAAAAGATTGATAGCATCGGACAAAGCTTTGGCCTAAAGTCCCCATCGCTACTCCTCATAACTACTCAGCTCTCTTCCAAAACCAGCTTCTTCGCCATTATGGAAGATCAAATTTCCTCTCTACCTCCCAAACCTCACCACAGTCTTCATCCCAACCTTAACCCATCTCTTCAACTTGTCACTAACATCCTGTGTCTTCTCTTGCTTCAAACATGCCTCGCACCCATCCTCAAAAAGCCCTCCCTTGACCCATCCCCTGGGTCTAGCTAACGTACCATATCACTTATCTCCTATGCCTCAAAACTACTGGAACACACACATCCATCTTTGATGGTCCTCCAATTTTTCATCCTGTTCCCTCTTTGATGGCTTACAAACTGGCTTCTGACCGCATTAGATTTCTAAAAGATAATATAGATAAAGTACAATTCATCATCTTTCCCCCATCTCACTCAACCCCCCCAACAGACCTATCCATCAAAGTCAATAGCTGCTCACTCTCCCTAGTCTAGCAAGCTTGCTGCCTTGGGGTAGCTCTTGACTCTGATCTCTTTGTCAAACAACATATCCAAGCCCTTTTCACTTCCTGCCAACTTAAACTCAAAAATATTACCTTGATCGGCATATTCCTTAACCAAGAATCTGAAAAAACGCTAGTGCATTCCTTCATCCTCTCCCACCTCAACTACTTCAACCTCCTGCTTTGTGGCTTCTCCTGTAAAACCCTCACACCCTTCCAATCTGTCCTAAACTATGCTGCATGACTAATCCACCTGTCTCCCCACTATTCCCTGGCCTCTCCTCTCTGTCAATCCCTTCACTGATTCTTCTTTGTCCAGAGACTCCGGTTCAAAACCCTAACGATGACATACAAAGTCATCCACAACCTGTCTCCTCCATACAACCTGTCTCCTCCATACATCTGTGATCTAGCCTCCTGGTATTACCTGCAAGCGTGCAACCTTCAATCCTCACAAAATCTCTCTCTGCTCCTCTCTTATCTCCAATTCCCACAATCGATTTCTCCTGCGCATCCCCCCTACTCTGGAACGCTGTACCCCAGCATATCAGACTCTCGCCTACAGTGAAAACCTTCAAAAGGAATCTGAACACCCACCTCTTCCGACAAGCGTACAACCTCCAGTACCTCTCATTTCTCCATACCAGTGCACAACCAGCTCTCCCTTGACCTACTGTATCCTCATCCATCCCTTGTAGACTGTGAGCCCTCTTGGGCAAGGTTCTGTCTCTTCTTATACCAGACTGTGACTTGTATTGTTAATGATTATTGTACTTGTTTTTTATTATGTATTCCCCTTTTCAAATGTGAAGCGCCAAGGAATGAAGGACGGTATAATAATAAATAATAATAGCTAGAAAAGATATCCTCCAAATACAAAAAAAAAGTAAGGAATAAAGGCAGGACTCCTATAATTCCAAGTTTAAAAGGTTCATTTTTTCTGAGCCAAAATATTGCATTGAAGTGAATAAACTTCACAAATGTTTTCACTTGCAATTATTAAAGGGCTGCCTCTATATTTTTTTCCATTGTTTTTACTTTTTTAAATATTCAGTTATTGCATATTAACCCCTCTTAACAATGCATTTATTTTTGGCTTTGATGATTGTTTTTGGAAGAGTTTCTGTCTACAGCCACATTTTGGTTTACATCTAATGCATTAAGAAATCATAGTTTATTTTTAAGAAATGAAAAAATAGTAATTCTACAATTGTTTTAGTTTTTTTATGCTGTTTATACTCAAGTATAAGCCGAGTTTTTCAGCACTTTTTTTGCTGAAAATTCCTCCCTCGGACTATAGTCGAGCGAGAGTCCCAGAAGATGGAGAGGGAGCGGCAGCTGAGGAGCAGCGAGTAACAGGAGGCACAAGCAGGCTGCTGTGGCTAAAGCTTATGCCTGCTACTAAAGAGAAATGAATATTCACTGTGCTTGCAATGAATATTCTTTTCTCTGTAATAGTGGGCACGGTAGTGGCAGCCATCGGCTTCCTCTAGCGGCCTGGCAGTCACATGTGCCTGCTACTTAAGAGAAATGAATATTCACTTCTCTCCAAGAGTGGAGAAAAGTGAATATTAATTTGTCTTAAGTAGCGGGCACACGTAATCGCCCGGCCGCTGCAGGAAACCGGCGGCTGTGGATGACAATGTGTGCACTGCTAAATAGCAATAAATACTCACTGCCCTCCATGCACATAGTCCCGGCGTAGGGAGCAGTGAGTATTCTGGCAGCTGTCGTCTGCTTACAAGCAGCACATGATGTCACTGCCATGCTCTGCTTACAAGTATAAATCAGCTGCTGTCACTAGAATAAGATGCTGTGAGGGAGCGCAGGGACGGTAAGTAGGAAGGTTTTTTTTGTTTTTTGGTGGGGGCCATGCATACAAGGATAGGGATGAAGAGCCATGCATACCAGGATAGGGATGAAGAGCCACGCATACCAGAATAGGGATGAAGAGCCATGCATACCAGGATAGGGATGAGGAGTCATGCATACCAGGATAGGGATGAGGAGTCATGCATACAAGGATGGGGATGAGGAACCATACATACCAGGAAAGGGATGAGGGGACAATGGATGCTAGGATAGGGATGAGGGGACAATGCATATGTGGCACCCCAGGAGTCCGGTTGCCACAGTGGCATTGCCTCCCTCACAGGGAGTAATGTCAAGCCTGGAAGCAAGGAGGGGTCTCCTTACCAGGTGTCAGTAGGAGAGAAATCGAGCAGAACCTGGGGAGTGGAGCTGTGATTAAACTCGCCCCAGAGTCCACCGGAGTCCGTGGTTGCAGGGGTACTGAAGTCCCAGCAGCTAAATCCAGAGGGCAGGGGACTGCAGGTCTTTTGGCCCAATCTAATACCCGGCCGCACAGCAGCATGCCAGAGCCTGGAGTCAACACCTGTGATAGGCTCGAGCTGCCTGCCATGCGGGCAACAGTTTGTTTTTAAAAACAGAGAGAGACAGTTAACAGAAGGAGGGTGAGCTGTTAGGCAGCTAGGAAAAAAGGAGGACAGAGCAGAAGGAAGGCCTCCATACCTACCTGGCCAGGTGTATCCAAAATTGCTTCCAGGCTGCCCGGCTCTCCATTACAATCTGTTACCAGTGCCCTGGTCTGCACTATCAACCAACAAGTAAAGGAAAAGAAAACTACAGACCTTGTGTCCTCCAGTGATCTCTTGCGCCCTGAGTCCTGCACCACAAAGTACACGAAGCCTGACATAAACGGAACCGGTAGCCCTGGGTCCCCGCTGCACCTGTGTGGAGCAGAACCATCCCAGCTGCGTCACCATCAGCCCCAGCGGTCTCCTTTAGCAGCATTGGCCATCCGTTCCCAAACACCATAGGTGGCTTCACGTTAAATTCCATATACATATTCCCCATTTTACAGCACAGCCAGGGATACACAGTCAGGTCACGGCCCCGTGACTTTCCCAAAGAACTGTCCGACCCCATTCCGAGTACCCCATGTCCCTGGTGGGCATGTCACATACCCGGCTTATACTCAAGTCAATAAGTTTTCCCAGTTTGCTATGGTAAAATTAGGTGTCTCGGCTTATACTCGGGTCAGCTCATATTCGGGTTTATACGGTAAATAGTTATACACGTAAAATACATAGGGTACTAGTTGACACCACTTTGATCAAAAGAGCGTAACAGCCATCCCATCACGACATTGTTTACCCAATCAGAATGGACCCTAACTCTAGTAACTCATGTCACAATGTGTCAGTAAGCCACAAAATAGATGGGGGACCAAAATTCTAATCATTGTTGACTGATGTGATACCGGCACATTTAAAGACATTGGCTTCTCTCTACTTCATTCACAAAAGTTAAGGATAGGATATAGACTGTAATTCAGATTTAAAAGGGTTGCTTTAAAATAACAAAATTAGCAATAGGTACCTGGTGAACTTTCTGCAGTTCCAGTGCCACCTCTCCACTGCTCCTCATATGTCTTTAATTACCAAAAGACCCCACTCTACAAAGTGGACCCCTGTACCTTGAGATAGGTGGATCTGCCAAACTTAAAATTGTGCTCTGCAAAGGAATACGTGGATTTTGTCCGCGCTGCCCAAATGATGAAATTCCAAAAGGTTAATAAACCACCTTGGTGGTATTTCCTGAAGAAGAGGTTGCAAAAAACCTTGAAACGCGTAGAATAAACCACTGTCAAACTTTATTAACCTTCTGGAATTTCATCATTTGGGCAGCGTGGACGAAATCCACGTATTCCTTTGCAGAGCTCTGTTTCAGATAGTCGGTGACCAACTTGTGGATCTGCAGCAGCCCTTATCTATACATGCTTTGAATACCTATACCAGGTGAGCAGTTTTTTGTCAAACCACTTACTTTATTTGTGGGAAAAGACCCTATATTGCGCTTGTGTCTCCCTCTTTCCTCACAATACTAGAAACTTAAAATTGTGCACATTTTACAGGAAAAGTCAATTCATTACAAAGTTATTTGATTGAAACTAAATTTTACTCTCTATTCTCTAGAGCAGTGGTTCCCAAACTCCAGTCCTCGCGGACCCTAACAGATTATGTTTTCAGGATTTCCATATTGTTACACATGTGAGAGAATTCCTGATGCCTTGATGATAGTTCCGTCACCTGTGAAATACTAAGGAAATCCTGAAAACATGACATGTTGAGGTCCGCGAGGACTGGAGTTTGGGAAACACTGCTCTAGAGTCTCTCCAGATCCCAGCACATAGTAAACGTAATATGTGTGAAAAAAACTCACCACATGCCTCACCTGTCCCACTGTTACCATTACCCGCTGGTCCTATGCTCAGTGTCTGTACTTTTCTTCTTCCTTCGTCATGCGCAAACTCTTCAGTCTCTTCAATCTAGGCCATGGCTTCTGGCTAAACTAGGTCTCTGACATCACTACACACTGTTTGCTGTCACACTGAGAGTGCACATAGTGACATCACACCATGTACCACAACACCATGGTGCACACTGTGAAGTGATATCAGAGACCTAGTCAATCTAGAAGCCACTGCCTGGATTGAAGAGATGGCGGGCAGCAGAGATGGCGGAACAGGTGAGTGCTATTTTTAACCGTATTCCTGGCCCTGTATTATTCAGCATAATGGAAGCTGTGGCTAACTATTTTGCTGAATTTGCGAGGATCGAATTGGAAAACATACCAATTAAGGAGAATAGGAAATTTGTAGCTCATCACTACGCTTACTATTCTTGTGCAGGTACCTCTGGTTTGCCCATTGCTTGGCTACATGTAAATGTGATGTCATCACTAGAAAGATAGACAGAGAGGGAGCAACAGGGAATCAGTGCTGGAGCGGTTACGACTTTACTAGGTAAGTAATGTTTATTTTGTTATTTTTTGATGCATGGGCAACATTGTCTCCATTTTTTTTAAACTGGACAACTCCATTAGATCTATGGCTAATACCTAACACAAGCATTCAAACCCAACTAATGAGAATTCAACCCTCGATGTATGGAATCTGTCTATTTAACATGGAATAAATCTTCTATAACCAATGGTATAATACACTTATTTTATTGAAGTGTGAAACCACCACTTTTTTTATTTCACCTCTGTAGTGGTACTTACAAGCCACGTCTCCTGACCCCTGTTTAATACTCACCTTCTGGCGTTTTCATCTGTTTTCTCCAACGATCCTGTCTGTCTCTTGTACTTTGTGACCTGCTGGCTGCTTCAGTGTTTCATGGGGCAAGCCGGAGGTCAGTAATCAATGTAAATCTGTGAGAGCCTCATCCTGGCTCTCATAGACTTGCATTGAGCGCTTATGATGTTTCTGAGTTCCGTCCAGTCAGAAATTGTGCTCACAAGGTGGCGCCATGAGACCAGACCGGCAGCGAAAAATGGTAAAGATGACAGAGGGTGGGTATATGATCGGGGTAGGTGACTTATGTTTAAAGCACCACTCCAGCAGTTAAAAAAACACTGGAGTGGTGCTTTAACATTTACAGCAGTGTAGTTATTAACTGATTGTGATTCGCTCAGCTGCACTACAATTTAACCTGCCATAACTATGCTTCCAAACATCACTGCTATCGTTTCATCACATATGTCACCACACTTGCACAATAACAGCTTTCTAGTTTCTAAGATTGCAGGACTTGGCACCAGTATTCCAATAACTGTGACTAGATTATGTGATCATACTGTATCTTTGTAACAACCCTGCTGGCATCACTGCATGGCCTCTCTTTCCCCACCTGCCTTACACACCAACTTACTCACTACTCCGGGCCATGCGGTGAGTTCTGTCTTCTGCTGGCTCCATCCTAGGTGCCTCTTGCCTCATGCCTGCTCTCCACATACTTCCTGGCTGTGTGCATAGGGGGGTGGCGCCGGCACTCTCTGGCTCTTATTGAGTCAGTGTGCACCTTCCTAAGGTGTCCCCAGCCAATTGTCAAGAGGCCTCAAGTACTTAAGGCATCCCCGCCCATAGGAGGATAACTGTGCAACTATTTCCCTCAGTCAGTGTCTTGCGGCTGAGCTGCCAGGTCCTGTCCTATTTTCTGCCTTTTCTGGGGGCTTAATACCCAGATCTGTTACTATGCTTTCATACCTTGGTCTTTACCAGTGTTTCTTGCTTAGTCTGCCTCCCTGGGGGCAGAATACCAAGGCCTTCGTCCTTAGTTCTTGTACCTGTTCCTGTACCTGACCTTGTCTGTACGCTGTCCTATTTCTGTGTCCGTTGTATCCTTGTCTGTAGCCTTTCCCTGCTGTGACTATCCTTGTGATCTCTCCATCTGCCCTTCTCTCATTCCTTGCTCCTGCGGTTCTGCCTTTGCTTCACGCTCCTGCGGTTCTGCCTTTGCTCCACGCTCCTTGCGGTTCTGACTTTGCTACGTGCTCCTTGTGGTTCAGCTCGCTGCACTGCAACCAGTGACTCTGTTCTGCTCTCCGCTCCGCAACCATGCAGTTCTGCTCCTCTCTTGTTCCGCTTCCTGTGGTTCTTTATCTGTCCCTGCTCCTCCAGTCTGAACAGGTCCATGCCTGTTCCCACACACTACTCTTACCTGTTCCTATATATCTCTCATTCCAGTTTGTCTCTGTCCTTCCTGAACCAGGCCCAGCTTCTCCAGTCTGAACAGGCCCCTACCTGTTCCCTTGTTCCATTCATACCTTCCCGTGTTCCTGTGCCTTCCAAGTCAGTTCCTGTCCCTTCTGTCTCAGTTGTGCCCGCCTGTCTGCCAGTATCTCAGCCGTGCTCGCCTGTCTGCCAGTGTCTCAGCAGCCATGCCCGCCTGTCTGCCAAGAGTACCTGCCGTGCCCGCCTGTCTGCCAGTGTCTCAGTAATGCCCGCCTGTCTGCCAAGAGTACCTGCCGTGCCCGCCATAGTACCAGTCATGTCTGTCGCACCTGTCTTAGTGTTCTGGTTCCAGTGGGATCAGCAGCCACAGCCAGACACCACCCTGGAGTGGTATCTGGCAGCTACTACCTGCTGCACAAGGACACAGGACAGAGGTTGAGTCAACTTTAATCCATGTCAACTGGCTGCAAGTGTGATTTAGTTATTGCCAAAACCTGTTAGGTGCCACAGGTAAGTTACAGGTGCTGTTAATTACACAATTTAGAGAAGCATCACATGATTTTTCGAACAGTGCCAATACTTTTGTCCACCCTCTTTTTTATGTTTGGTGTGGAATTATATCCAATTTGGCTTTAGGACAATTCTTTTTGTGTTTCTTCATTTAAGACAAATTAAATGAAGATAATAATACCAAAGAATTTCTGTTTGCAATCATTTTCAGGAAGAAACTGAGCATTATCTGACAAAATTGCAGGGGTGTCAATACTTTTGGCCACAACTGTATATACAGTAGTTCATACAGTTCTACATAGCATAATAGCCACTAAATCAATTGCCGGCTTCTGTAAAATCATTACAAAACCCAACATGAAATGACACATGGTTTACATACAGTAAACCATTTCGTTTCATTTTTTAAGTCTTTGACTAATAATTAGATTAGGGTATGTGTGTAAAATTTTGGACATGTAGGTGTTAAATTAACAGGTCAATTCGTTGAAAAAAATTGTGTCGGCTCCCGCGGTAATTTCTCCGCCAGAGAGGGAAAGCCAGTGTGTGAGGGCAGATATTAATAACTTAGAGAGGGGCCATTGTTTTTACCCCCCCCGGCTAAAAAAATCTGCCCCCAGCCACCCCAGAAAAGGCGCATCTATAAGATGCACTTTTCTGGCACTTAGTCTCTCTATTCCTATTGCCTTTAGCGGTGGCTCATGAGTTAATAATGGAGAGGTGTCAATAAGACACCTCTCCGTTATTAACCCTAGAATAGTGAAGGGTTAAAAAAAGACACACACATTAATTAAAAATTCAATTAATGAAAAAATCACACAAAGTTTTTGACAAAATGTATTATTTTGCTAATCCAAAGAATCCCTTGTTGTCGTGTAAGAAAACAAAAATAAAAAAGCAATATATATACCTCTCCGCCATTCAGTCAGGTCCCCCACTGCAATCCATCACAAGGGGTTAACTAGTTTGCAACTGGGACTAGTGCTAATGCTACCAGCCCCCGCTGTAAACCACTGACGAATAAATGACTTAATCTCTGCGCAGCCTCCCCGGCTGACCGGAGATGAACTAATAAGCGTGGGAAAGTTTCTGAACTTTTTCCCATGCTCCTGAGTTCATCTTTGTGTCATCCTAGTGCTGTCAGTGCTGGATAGCAGAAGCTTCTTAACTTTCTTTTAGCATATAAGAACAAGAGGTGCCACACTGCTGCTAAAAAGGTAAACCGATAAAAAAAAACGAGTTAATGAGACACTAGCGCTAGACACGATGAAAAACTACCCAGCTACCTAATTTGGTAAACAACTACCACCCGTTGCTTGAAAAGTCCAAACGGCGCTTCGGGCAGATAAAGGTGTGCACATACAGTATAAGGCGAGACCGGTGTTCAGATAAGGTGCCTAGTAGATAAGCTCATAAGTAGAGTTGAGCAAATTTTTCAAAACTTGGTTCCAATTATGATCACGGGCGAATATTGTTTTTGCAATATTCACCAAACACAGCAGAATGTCATTGGAGTCAATGGGGGTATAAATGACATAATATGCTCGGAACAGATCATCAATCATAAATTCGTAACAAAAAGGGTAACAATATGGAACTAATATGGCAAATTCGGATTCGGCAACCTATTCCGAACATATTTGCTCAACTTTACTCATAAGTAATTGCTCAGTAGATTGGTATAACAGATGTCATTCATGCATAATGTATGTAAATATGTGCGACAAGATAATCTTGGGAAACAAAGGTTTTTTACCTGCTGTTAAGTGACTGCATAGAAGATCCGTGAAGTTCGCTGTTTTTGGTCCTTGGGAGCGGTGAGAGAAAGTGCCGTGATGCACTATTCCTACTGCTGTGTGACTCTGTGGGAGATGCGCGTAATCCGCTATCTCTGATCCTGGGAGCAATGTGAGAAGGTGCCATGGTGCACAGATCCTGTTGTTGGTGTCACGGGGTTACCACAACAGAGAGGACCAGAAGACCACAGCGTCTGATTGCTCCTACTCCTGCGCTGAAAAGAACTTCACCTTCTTTTTAAATGGTGTTAATTTCTTTTGGCAGTACAGGGGTTAATTAGCCATGTTGGGAGCTCTGGGGGTCTTAGCTCTCAGCTGAGCTTGGTTAGCCGCTCCTATGCCTTATATAATCTGGGTCATGACTGAAACACATCATAAGAGAAAGCTTATGCTGCATAGCTACAATTATAGTTTTTTGGTGGTTATATGAGAAGGAATTTGGTGGATTTATCTGTGACTGTTGCCTGGGTTTGGAAGTGTGATAATTCATTTTCCTTCTCCATTTTTTCCCCATCCTCCACTCCCCAGTGTATTCCTCTATTATATGTGAGTGAATATTTGTATGCCTGGTATTTTCAGTTGCGCTTGTTTGTGTTGCCTTGTTCATCTGGTTGGTGCACTGCGGTGCACAGCTGCTCCCCTCCTCCCTGGGTGGGGTAAGGGAACAGACACAGGGCGGATTCAGGAGCTAAGGCAAGATACGTGGCCTTGGCATCTTCACCTTCAGAAGTAACCCGAGAAACAGGGCGAGTTAGGGTGTCCCCTAGCAATAGGCACAGGGAAGGAGCCCCTGGTCACCTGACAACCGAGTTGTGACAGTTGGATACTGAGAGATTGCAGAGTATCAAGCTGGTTCAGGAGGTCAGTACTCACTGTCCGGAGTAGGTAAAACTATCAAAGTGCAGCAGCGCAGCACCGGCCGTCACACAAATTTACATATATTATGCATGAATGACACCTGTTATACCAATCTACTGAGCAATTTCTTATGCGACTATCTACTAGGGACCTCATCTGAACACCAGTCTCACCTTATGCTATATGTGCACACTTTAATCTGTCCGAAGCTCATAAAACTGATCTGTTTTTCGGAAATGCCAACAAAACCATATTCATATGGCTTTCTGGTCATTCTGTTTGGTAAAATATGCCAGAAATGGGCAACATCCAAAAAGGATCAAGTAATCTTTCATATCTCTATAATTTAAAAAAACAGATGGGTAAGGAATGGTTTATCTCTGGCAGTACCCCAAGTTTTAAAACTGTTTGAGAGGATGATCATATTACTCTAGCACATACGCTTGTTTGACTAGACAGGGTCAAGAATTTTGGACAAGGAAGCAGAGGGTATTCTACACCTCTCAAAATAGCTCTTTATAGAAGTTGTGTGTCACAATAAACCTAACTGATTTTCAACTACAATAACCCCTAACGGCCGCCAATATGCCTTTTAACGGCGGTAGTTAAGGGTACTCATTCCTCAGCGCCACTTTTTAATGGCACTGAGAAATAAGGGTATAGCACCCACCAGCTTCGGAAAATCTCCGGGGTCTCGGCTACCGGGGGTTGCTGAGAACCCAATGAACATGATTCAGGTTGGTTTTTACCGTACCCTGTCACACAAAAAAAGTCAGATTTTCCATTCATTTCTCTCTCCTCTGATATTATCTAGCATACCAGAGGAGATAGAAATGGGGTCCCCCAAACCTCCCATACCGCCATCATCCCAGGATCCTCCTGCTCCATCCCCCTGCCCTCCATGTCATCTTCCTGGAACAAAATGGCGAGTGCAGGCGCAGTGCACCCACCGAGGTATGTCGGCTGGTACCCGGCACCTATAGATCCTGTCATAGCCATCAAAATAAAAAAATATTAAATCAAACCACCCTTTATCACCCCCTTAGTTAGATAAAAATGATAATTTTTTTTTTTTTCCATTCTTTGCAGTTAGTGTTAGGGTTGGGGTTAGAGTTGGAGTTATAGCTGGGGTTGTGTTGGGGTTAAGGTTTGGTTGGGGTTAGGGTTGTGTTGGGGTTAGGGTTGTGTTGGGATTAGGGCTGGTGTTAGGGGTTAGAGTTGGGGTTAGGGGTTAGGGCTGTGGTTAGGGTTAGGGTTGTGTTGGGGTTAGGGTTGTGGTTAGAGTTAGGGTTGAGATTAAGGTTAGGGGTGTGCTGGGGTTAGGGTTTGGTATAGGGTTGTTAGGGTTGGAGTTAGAATTGGGGGGTTTCCACTGTTTAGGCACACCAGGGGGTCTCCAAATTCGACATGGTGCCCGCGATTGATTCCAGCCAAATTTGAGTTCAAAAAGTCAAAATGTGCTCCCTCCCTTCTGAGCCCTGCCATGCGCCCAAACAGTGGATTTCCCCCACATATTGGGTATCGGTGTACTCAGGAGAAATTGCACAAAAAATCTTATCCCTTCGTGTTGCACTTCTTACCTCTCCTAGACTGTGCATGACACGCTGTCACACAGCGTGGGAAACACCGGCTTTTGTGATGTGTATGGCGCTCAGCTATAATCAGCGATTAAATTGGCGAATATTGCTAATTCGGCGATCGTGAGCCGAACTAAATTAGTGAAATATTCACTCATCTCTAGCTATAACCCCATAAAGAGACAGTGGTCAGAATTGTAAAAAATGGCTTGGTCATTAAGGTCAAAATTGTCTCAGTCACTAAGGTGTTAAAGAAAGAAAATCCTGGAAAAGGCAGATGTTTATATGAGCTATAGCTATCCTTCTTACAGTAGGGCACAAGGATGATATCAAAATTGTACATAATGTAAGGAAAAACCTTGCTACAAAATTTATTTTCACTTGTAGTGAAGAAAAATTGAAAATTTGTCACTTTAACCAGTGTAACATTTCATATTAATATTTATTCTTAGTAAGTATACACATCTTAGGCCAGCGTCACACATAACGTATAAAAAAATCGGTCCATTTTTCACGGACGAGAATAGTATGTCGTCCGTGTGCAATGCTTGGATGCGATTTCCTCGCATCAAAGTAGCCATGTGACATTCGTATGGCATCCGTATGGCATTCATATAGCGAGTTTTTCTTGCACCCTTGCAAAATGGACATACTGTATAACGGTTACTAGGCCTGAAAATAATTTAAATCCTAATCAACAACCCTATTTAATGCCACTACAACAGCAGCCTCTAATCTGTGCGTTAGAGTTCATGCTTGTGTTGGTGTATTTCTGCTTTGTGTCAAACATGTCAGACAGACTTACTTTCAACTCATCTGAGCGGGTGCTTTACAACTGGGTTTTGTCGCGGCATTTTGGAGAGCCATACCCAGTGATTGTGGATCCGTGGAGGCGGAGACGAATGTGGGTCCATCTGCTATTGAGGCGACGGCTCACTTAAGACCATTTCCACAATCTCTATGCATCTCTGTGGACCCATCCGGACAAGTTCTTCCAACATTGTCAGATGAGCCTTGCCATCTTTGACATTCTGATGGAGATTGTGCACATTGCGCCACCTTTAAGGACACCGGGATGCACAAGCGTATTTCTGCAGAGGAGCGCCTTATACTTACAGTACGTTACGGTATGTATTCATCCTCTATGTTGATGATGTATCAAACAGCCTTGCTTTTTTATTGCACTCATCCCTTACTTTTTTTGTTCCTTGTTTTATATTTGAAGAATACA
Organism: Dendrobates tinctorius; assembly: GCF_039654945.1. NCBI lineage: Eukaryota > Metazoa > Chordata > Amphibia > Anura > Dendrobatidae > Dendrobates > Dendrobates tinctorius. The sequence goes on from NW_027361796.1 coordinate 15,621,378, forward strand.
ACATTTGGACATTCACAATATATTCTGGTATTCTGTAAAGCAAAACCATTGCATGTACTTTAATTTTTTAAGGCATGGCTTATTAGCTATTGACTCAAACTTTTAAGAATGAGTAAAATGTTTTTTTTTGTGGAATGCATTCTCATTTTGTTATATTTTTGTTTACTTTTAGCTTCCTTTCCACTGGCCTTTTCTATGCAGCACTGCATCTGGAATTTTTAATAGGAAAATCCACCATCTCAGGCATTGTCACGGTCTACGTTCTCCAAAATATGGTCCCGACTACATCAAGTGGTTATGCCGGAGCCCAAAATAGAAGACTGGTTACGGATAGCCCGTGGCTTTGAGGAGACGTGCCAGTTTCCCAATTGTATTGGAGCCCTGGATGGGAAGCACATCCGTGTGCGTAAGCCGCCAAACTCAGGGTCCAAATTTTATAATTATAAACAGTATTTTTCTGTAGTGCTGTTGGCCCTGGTCGACAGTGGCAACAGGTTTATAATTGTTGATATTGGGGCATATGGAAGAACTGGAGACTCCAGAGTCTTCAATTCTTCCATTATGGGTCGGCAGCTGTGCGATAATGAGTTGGATCTACCACCCCCACGTCACCTACCAGGGTCCACTATGGAAGCTGTGCCTTATGTGATGGTTTCAGATGAGGCCTTTCAATTAACTCGTCACGTCATGAGGCCCTATCCCCATAGAACCCTGGACCACAGGCGCAGAATATTTAACTTACGCCTATCCCGCGCACGACGACTGGTGGAGTGTGCCTTTGGCATTCTTTGTGCCAAATGGCGTGTTCTGCAGTCAGCCATTCAGCTTAGTGAATCTAATGTGAATGAGGTGATTAAAGCGTGTGTGATCCTTCACAATTTTACAAGAATACATGACTGCTCCTCATCTGATAGTGATGAAGTTGTGTTGTCAAATGTTGTGAGGCCTATTACACATGTGATACCTCCCCTTCGTCAGCCCTCTGGACTAAAAGTGCGGGATGTGTTGACAAATTATTTTGTTTCACCAGAGGGAGCTACTCCATGGCAAGATAATGCTGTTTCTATGTGGTAAATTTGAATTATGTGTTGAATTTAAAATCATGTTTATTTTAGAAGTGTGTGTTGTGTTTCTCTTATAATGTGTAAAGTGTGTAAATCAGAACATGACCAATATTGTCATTAAATCAGACATAAGTCATATAGTTTTAACAGTTTTTAATACTAACAGTGATTTGCAAAACCAAATACCATATTATTAGCATATGGCTTTTTTGGCCAATCAAACAGGGCCATCAAAGTAATGAAAAATTAGCATAAGATAAACAAAAATATTACAATCAAATTTTTTGAATAAAAAATAAACAAAGCAAAATTATAAGTTATGGTAGATTGGGGGTGGTGATGGCGGGAGGGCAGCTTGAGCTGTTTGCTGCGTTTGAGGCGCAACTTGTCCCTCACCCTGTGGGTTTACATAATCAGCCCCAGGATGGTGTATCTGGCCAGGATCCTGAGTTGGAGGAAAAAAACTTAGTAAAATGGATACTGCTGTGGATACTTGTGGGTAGTTGGGTACCCACATGGTTCATAACTCCCAATATGGCCATGTCGACCATACCCATAATGGGACCAGCCTCCAACAGTGGGTCTGATCAAGTGGCCATATTGGGCAGGTACATTATAGGCTGACCTTTGGCCCTGTGTAGGCCAATGTAGGATTGGGGGGGGATTTGGCTGTGGTGTTGGCACCCGGGGAGGAGGTGGCTCAGATACTGATTGTGCCTGCACTTGTGTTCTTGGCGGCATTTGAAGCTGATTACTGTTGGACAGCTGCCACCTTTCCAAAAATTCAAATACCGTATTGGGGTGGGGGGTGTGCAGGCATCTATCAATATCTGAATAGCTCCTCGGGCACGCAGCCTGACCTCCCGGGGTATTGGACGGAGGTACCGGGCCAGGCTGTGGGCATAGGCTCCTCACCATCATCTTGGGCAGCCCTGGCCAAATAGTTTAAGACCCCAGTATCAACATGCCTCCTGGTGTCAGAGGCTGTATTGTCTCTCCTGTGACGGGCACGGCGTGGGTTGACGGCAGGCTGGGGTGAAGTCTCCAGAGGCATGGTAGGGCTGCTGCTGCTTCCCTGGTCCTCCTCTGGATGTTCATCCTGTTGTGCTGATGCCAGTGCTGGTGGTGGTGGGTGGATGCAGCTGGAAGGTGCAGTAGATGGGCCAGCCACCTCTTAACCTTCCCCGACTGGATCTATAGGGGCCTTGGAGTCAGAGGCTGTCTCCCTCTCAGTTAGGTTTGACTGTGTGCGGTTTAAAAAAATTTAGATGTGACCCTAACAGCATGTGTAAAATGTGGTGTTATGCATGCACTTACGGTCTCAGATCCAGAACGGGAGCCAGAGAAGAAAGCCTATCGAAGTATATGTACTTCCTTTTCGTCAGTGCTGCATCCCCACTCCTGACCAGCTGCCGACGTTCTCGCCGGTACTGGTCCCTGAGCTGCGCCAGAGTCTCATGACCTCAGTCACTGCAACGTAACATACCAAAAAATTAGCACCTTGAAAATATGTTTGCTGAATCTCAAATGTAGTTTATACAGTCACATGCAGCCTGATACTTAGCAAGTTTTAACACAGAAATATGCCACATATTCTACCAAAAACATTACATATTATGATTTTGGCGTCTGATGGTAACACGTGTTACTTTGCTCAATCTTACAGTATTATTAAAGGATTGTACTTACTATTTTGCTGCTGGGCCTCAAGATGTTTGTCCTCACAGTCAGGGAACATCTCGACACATATCCTCCGCCATGATGCCTCCTTTTGTGCCCGGTCCGCATAATGAGCGTCCCTCTGATCCCATAGTTCTGGCTTCTCTTGTACCAGAACTATGAGCATCTCAGCATTGAGATATGCTGACATGATGGTGGACTCCGTGGAGGTGTGCTTCCTGGTTTTCTATTGAGCTTCCCAAGCTAATTAGTATGTTAAAACTTCCTGATAATGGATGATTCAATTTCCTGTCACTTGGAGAAGTCTTGCGTATTTCTCACAAGTCACACGCATGGTCCGTGTGTAATCAGTTTTTTTCTTGCACCCATAGACTTGCATTGGCAAGTCTTGGCTATAATACGGTGCAAATCGCAGCATGCTGCGATTTTTCTCACATGTATAATACGGCCGAGAAAAACACGGATGATGGGAGCTGCCCCATAGATTAACATTGGTCCGAGTGTTATGCGATTTTTTTATCGCATAGCACTCGTCCGCATTTCTCTCTAGTGTGACGCCGGCCTTAGGGTACCGTTACACCTAGCGATGCACCAGCGATCCCGACCAGCGATATGACGCAGTCAGGATCGCTGGTGAATCGCTAGGTGGTCGCTAGTGAGCTGCCACACAGGCAGATCTCACCAGCGACATCGCAGGGGTCGGGGATCGCTACTTACCTGTCAGACGCGGCGATCCTGCGTCCTCCCGCCCGGCTCCACGCGTCGCTCGTCGGCGCCACAGGAAGCGCCGCAGGAAGTGGCCGATGAGGAATGATCCAGGAGCTTCTCGCGCGACCAGCGATAACCAGCGGGGAAGCCGGTCGGAGGTAAGTGTCACATGCAGCGATATCGCTAACAATATCGCTGCAACGTCACAAAATCGGTGACTTTACAGCGATATTGCTAGCGATATCGCAGTGTGTAACGGGGCTTTACTGTTTACATTCCAAATGTTTGTTCCCCATATATATATATATATATATATATATATACACAGTGGGGAAAAAAAGTATTTAGTCAGTCAGCAGTAGTGCAAGTTCCACCACTTAAAAAGATGAGAGGCGTCTGTAATTTACATCATAGGTAGACCTCAACTATGGGAGACAAACTGAGAAAAAAAAAATCCAGAAAATCACATTGTCTGTTTTTTTTCATTTTATTTGCATATTATGGTGGAAAATAAGTATTTGGTCAGAAACAAAATTTCATCTCAATACTTTGTGATATATCCTTTGTTGGCAATGACAGAGGTCAAACTTTTTCTGTAAGTCTTCACAAGGTTGCCACACACTGTTGTTGGTATGTTGGCCCATTCCTCCATGCAGATCTCCTCTAGAGCAGTGATGTTTTTGGCTTTTCGCTTGGCAACACGAACTTTCAACTCCCTCCAAAGGTTTTCTATAGGGTTGAGATCTGGAGACTGGCTAGGCCACTCCAGGACCTTGAAATGCTTCTTACGAAGCCACTCCTTCGTTGCCCTGGCGGTGTGCTTTGGATCATTGTCATGTTGAAAGACCCAGCCACGTTTCATCTTCAATGCCCTTGCTGATGGAAGGAGGTTTGCACTCAAAATCTCACGATACATGGCCCCATTCATTCTTTCATGTACCCGGATCAGTCGTCCTGGCACCTTTGCAGAGAAACAGCCCCAGAGCATGATGTTTCCACCACCATGCTTTACAGTAGGTATGGTGTTTGATGGATGCAACTCAGTATTCTTTTTCCTCCAAACACGACAAGTTGTGTTTCTACAAAACAGTTCCAGTTTGGTTTCATCAGACCATAGGACATTCTCCCAAAACTCCTCTGGATCATCCAAATGCTCTCTAGCAAACTTCAGACGGGCCCGGACATGTACAGGCTTAAGCAGTGGGACACGTCTGGCACTGCAGGATCTGAGTCCATGGTGGCGTAGTGTGTTACTTATGGTAGGCCTTGTTACATTGGTCCCAGCTCTCTGCAGTTCATTCACTAGGTCCCCCCGCGTGGTTCTGGGATTTTTGCTCACCGTTCTTGTGATCATTCTGACCCCACGGGGTGGGATTTTGCGTGGAGCACCAGATCGAGGGAGATTATCAGTGGTCTTGTATGTCTTCCATTTTCTAATTATTGCTCCCACAGTTGATTTCTTCACTCCAAGCTGGTTGGCTATTGCAGATTCAGTCTTCCCAGCCTGGTGCAGGGCTACAATTTTGTTTCTGGTGTCCTTTGACAGCTCTTTGGTCTTCACCATAGTGGAGTTTGGAGTCAGACTGTTTGAGGGTGTGCACAGGTGTCTTTTTATACTGATAACAAGTTTAAACAGGTGCCATTACTACAGGTAATGAGTGGAGGAAAGAGGAGACTCTTAAAGAAGAAGTTACAGGTCTGTGAGAGCCAGAAATCTTGATTGCTTGTTTCTGACCAAATACTTATTTTCCACCATAATATGCAAATAAAATGAAAAAAAAAACAGACAATGTGATTTTCTGGATTTTTTTTTCTCAGTTTGTCTCCCATAGTTGAGGTCTACCTATGATGTAAATTACAGACGCCTCTCATCTTTTTAAGTGGTGGAACTTGCACTATTGCTGACTGACTAAATACTTTTTTTCCCCACTGTATATATGTAAACTACAATAGTTACAGTATGTACCTTTAAAAGGATACTGAAGAATTACAAATTTCTAATCCATGCAACTATTCTCAGAGGAGTCATTTAAAATGTATGGCCATCAGGAACCGAGTAAATAAATGAAGAACCTAGCTCCATAGACATTCCCTGGATTCCTTAGATTACAGTTCAGTCGTTACATGTGATACGGTTGCCAAAATAATATATACTTATGAAATCTTGTACGGCAACAGTTAACATTGTATGTGTGCTCAGATTTCCACATGCTGTTGAAGCTGGTTTTGCAGTAAAGTGTAATTCTAGTTCTGCTCACATTCTCTTCCTTCCTCTCTCGCTGGGGTTACTCTCGGTCAAGGAACTAGGGTATCACCATGCATTCAGGCAGAGTTAAAAAAAAAAAAAAGGGCAGTCTAAGGCAAGCCTGTACCACCAAACTGTTTTTATTCTCTAGTCTCACTTCCCTTAACCCTTGCTCATCAGATTTTGCTTGCCTTGCTTAGCAGATGTCAGTAGCAAACAATAGACTCATATGCCGGGTTAATCCTGGTGGTCACGTGTAGCATTATTTGATGCTAAAAAGAATAAACAGAAGATGTGTTAACCGAATGTATGTTTAGCCACAATGTGAATGCATAATGGAGATTGCAGATAACATTGATGACGACGTCACTAAAGACCACATCAGCATTAGGAATTGTGTGTTTGTGCTCTGAGTTCGGAACAGAGAATGAGAAATTATACCAGGGACGCATCTGTCCCGTGTAGTGCCAGATGAAGCCCACTGACTTACAAAGACTGCCAAGGATATTAGTATTAGCATTGGGCTAGCGAATCCAACCATGTTATGGTATGTGCACACAAAGGCTTGCGTTGTTCACGCTGTAATCACACGTTCCTGATTCATAAAAAAGGTGCGCTAAGCCAGAAAACTTCATCCTGACAAGTTTTGGATTGAGATTTGTCGGAGCCGAGAGAAACTGATGTGAAAATACCAGAAGCTGCAAAATTTAGGCTTGCACCTAAAATTTTAAAAGCTTTGATGAATTGGGGGCCAAAGTCTTTTAGATGTTGGTGCACCTGCCAAGTTTTTCAAGCGGAAGAGGCTTCAGGACAACGCTGGCGGTGCTTTTCCTTAAGTGTTTGTGGGGTCGACGTTTGCAGGCACTTCACTGCCGCCAAATTTTATGGATAACCTTGTGAGCAGCTTTCGAGCGGAAGCCACCTGAAGAACGGTGAGCTCACTTCTTTTATCCTCTTCATGTCCTTACAAACGTGATATGGTTAAAAGAAGCTCAAAAGACTGGACATATGCACAAGAAATCATTTTTACTTTGAATTGCATATATTCTTTTTCAGCCACTTTACAATGCGTACCCTCCTGAAAAAGATGTCCTATGCACGTACCCTCACAGGAAGTCATTATTGGTATTGGAAAAATGAAGGAAATTTTGCCCATACTAAGGTCTTCCATTGTTCTTCCTGTAATGAAATAGAAGGTGTGAGTGATTTTTAGAAAGAAGGTGGATCTATATCTATATTGTATTATACCCCTTCTCATTTGTTATGTACGTACATTATTTATAATCCTGATAAGTGACATCATTCGGCAAAACGAGCAATGTAATAAGAAAAGCTGTACTCTCACATGTAAGATGCTGCCAACCAATGCGTCTGTTCATGAAACAAAGAGACCCTAGAAGACAGTTCATCAAGAATGAAACCCTTGAGCTGGAACAAAGAGCAGCATTTGTAGGCCAGGCTGCAGCCAGGGAGTTGTGTAACAGCCTGCATGCTCGCCTGCGCTCACAGCTGTCGCTGACATCCAGTTACCTTTCACCTACTTCTCCAGCTGATCGCGAGGTTACTAACGGTCATTCAGCGCCTGCTGAACTGCGCCTGCGCGCCTCGCATTTTCCCATTGCTTTGCCAGCACTATTTCTTTTCTGATGTGACTGAGAGATGAAGGTGAAAAAAAGTAGCATCTCAAGAGACCATTGTGCTATATGTACACATATAGCCTCCTAGCATTTCGTTGTGAATGGGTTAAGGTCCCTGCTGATTCATATTTGTACTTCATTCCCAGACTGGTCATAATGATAAATGAGAGACCGCACTTAATAATTACTTTGGATGTTTTCTGAATGACGTCCATTTGTGTTGAATACTCTACATCAGGGGTGGGCAATTAATTTTCCTGAGGGGGCACATGAGCGACAGTGGCTGTTGCAGAGGGCTGAAACCGATATGTTGAAATTAAATCTGTTCAATATTATATAGTAATATTAATTTTATTGCTTATTATTGAGCAGATCAAAACCATATACTTTACAGATTTTTATAAAGTTTATAAAAAGCAGTGAATCATACTGCTCCTGTTATTCAACCCTTGTATTATGAACAATGTAAGCAGGTTGCGGGATGCAGTGACGCAAAGGAGGCAGTGTAACAAATTTAACAATTTCATTAACAGGGTAGAAAAACTGACATAAACAGTTAAATGGAGATGCAGAGTTGCAAAATGATAACAGTCTAATTATAAAACTTATTGTATTCTTTATGTTCCTCCACAGCAGACAATCCCTTGGGGGCTGTAGCACCAGCAACGGCCGGGGTGATGTCCACAGATGAGGTCCCTTGAACGATGATCTGTCTTCTGGTGGCAACGGGAAGTCTCCGGATTTACCTGTTGAGCCCCCAGTCCATGAGCCTGTGCAGCCAAAACAAAGAGGGCCGCAGCAATCCAGGGGTTAAATGTAGGGTGATGTGTACCTTGTGGCAAAGAGGACAGCAAACGACTGTCCTTTACATGGCCCTTGCTCCTCTGCACGTGCGCGGTATTATTTGTCAATGAGCATGCGGTACTCTTTACTCTCACTATCCTGTCAGCGTTACCAGGAGCTGACACCTGCAGTCCGTCACAGCACCGGCGCTCGGGATGCGGAGCGTGCTGCTCACCCTGCTGCACTCTCCCTGATGGCAGGAAACTCTGCCTCTCTTCAGGCGCTTTTCCCCTCGTTTCCGGTTCACCCGTGCCCCCTCCTTCCAGGTCATGGCACCTGTCCGGTCCTCTATTACGTAACCCGGGCAACATGGGACGCTGCCTCGACAGTTCCGGACCCGGCTCAGTACAGGTACTCGCAGCCCGGTCTTACTCCTTAGACAACAGCTCCCCCAAAAACAGTTTGATGTCCCCACAGCCCCCAAACATAGAATGATGGTCTCACAGTTCCCCACACAGTACATTGGACCCCACAGTCTCCTGTACACAGTATGATTTTCCTACAGCCCTCGAAACACTGTATAATGTCCCCCACATCCCCCAAAAAGTTCTAATAGTAATATGTATCGTAAATAATGTACAGCTTTTATTATGTTTCGGTACTGCTACAATACGGTGTTTACCTGTTGTGAACACTTTTGACCTGGCTTCTGAGTTTGGGCTCCATCTCGTGGCTGCTGCTGGTAATGGTAATATACGCCCCCTGTTGAGGAAGCCAGCACGGCGAAACGGCTCTGTCGGTGTAGCCTGGTACACGGGCCACAAAAGCTGCATCAATGTAAGTCGCAACTATGTTCTAGCACTATGCACTATGCACTTTAAGCTGCCCAATTGAGGAGTAGTATGCTTATTCTGTTAGCCGCTATGGCATGTAAATTATGCACGGAGCAGATTGAATCAGTTTAATGAGGAGCTATTCCCTTCTTTTCAGGCATTGCGGCATTCATTTTTCATGATACTTGCAAAAATATTTTAGGAGTGCGGATGTTTTGATCATTTGGCATATGTTATACATAATTTTTTCTTGCCTTTAAACTCAATATATTTGTGATCATTCCTCCATGTATATAAAGTTACAGTATCATTTTTTGATGTGAAAAGTTTTTTGTATGCACAAAAAAAATTCTCTGTACCTGGCATTTTTTGGAGAGATTTCCTTGTTATATATTTTATGAATTTATGTGAATAAATGATTGATTTTATTGAATTATTCATTTGCCTATTGCCTTTTTTTTCTGCACAAAATTTGTGGCAGGAATTGTGATATGACATTGAATTTAAGGTGGAATATATTGTCTTTTTTGGACTATTTTGTTATGTATGGTAATGGAGCTGGTCTGGCCGACAGAAGTCAATCACTTGAGCAGGATGATTGGAGGTCAGGTGTTACAGACTAGAGTGATTTAAGTGAGCAACCTTCCCTCAGCTCTTGCCGATGATTTGGTTTTCTTCCTGAGCATTTTGGAAGTCTGCTTGCCTCCTGCTTTGTCCTGCACCTTTCAGATAAGTTATTTGTCTGCTTGAATCTTTCTGCATTTGATCCATTTTTTGCTTTTCTCTGATATCTGCCTTGCTTGTGAGTCCAGCCTGGTTCCCTGCTGGGACCTGTGCCGGACTCTGTTTCATTTGCCACAGCTTATGTCAGTCTTTGCAGTATTTCTAATCCCGTGTTATATCAGTATCTTTTGTTTGCGTCCAGTTACACCAGAGTTCTGATTCAGTGGGGGAGAGGTCGTGTGGCCTCAGTATTTTTGCATATCAGACGTGTTGGAATTTTTCTTAGGGTTTTTTGCATGATTGCACACAGTATCATTTCCTGTCCTATTCTATGTAGACAGTTTGGGCCCCATCATTTGCTTACTCTATTTTCTGTCTGTGTTTGTGCCTCATCTTGTCTCACCGGCAATATATGTTCGGGGGCTATCTATTCCTTTGGGGGTCTACTTCCAGGGCAGTTACCTTTCCCCTTTCTCTCTTTAGGCTTAGTTAATTCTTTGGCTGTGCCGAGGAGTCTAGGGCATCGTAGGTACGTCACATGTCTAATTCTAGTTGTGTTGTCAGTTTAGGGGTCTGCAATCTGCTAAGTTACCAACCTCCCTGGTTATCTGGTTGCTTCGCCTATTCCCGTTACCCTCCTTGGTTACCTAATCATAACAATTACCTCTTGTTTATTGGTATTGCCACAGTATGTGTTAGGCTGGTTTCACATTCGCGCTTTTTAAGCGCACGCACGGCCGGGGGTAGCTCCGCCCCCGAGCCGGCTCTCTGCCCGGCGTGCCCGCCCCTTCCTTGTAGCGCCGCCTCCTAGCGCACAGCGGCGCCTGCGATCGGCGCACCCTATCTTTAGCATAGGGTGCGCAGATCGTGCGCAGGCCGTGCACTAGTTGCGCTTTGACCTGCGCTGCGCACTTTTGACGGTGCGCCGTGCGCGCCAAAATCCGAAAAGTTTGATTTTGGCGCACACGGCGCACCGTCAAAAGTGCGCAGCGCAGGTCAAAGCGCAACTAGCGCACGGCCTGCGCACGATCTGCGCACCCTATGCTAAAGATAGGGTGCGCCGATCGCAGGCGCCGCTGTGCGCTAGGAGGCGGCGCTACAAGGAAGGGGCGGGCACGCCGGGCAGAGAGCCGGCTCGGGGGCGGAGCTACCCCCGGCCGTGCGTGCGCTTAAAAAGCGCGAATGTGAAACCAGCCTTACCATTACCATAATGTAATATATTGTGTTATATTGTATACCATATATTAACGCTTAGATTAGGGTAAGCCAGTGCATCCTTTGGGTTCAATAGTGGAGGGCACTGTTAGTATATAGTAACATAGTAACATAGTTTTGAAGGCTGAAGGAAGACCTTATGTCCATCTAGTTCAGCCTATTTTTAGTGCAGCTGTTCTGCATTGTTGATCCTGGGGAAGGCAAAAAACCCACAGAGTAGAAGCCAATTTTCTCCACAAGGAAAAAAATTCCTTCCCCTAAGCTGGGTCAACCATCTACCTATAATATTCTGCTATTCGTAAACTTCTATACTATTACTCACAAGAAAAGCATCCATTCCTTTCTTAAATTCATCCAGTGAGTTGGCCATCACAACTTCCTCAGGGAGAGAATTCCAGAGCCTCACTGCTTTTACCATGAAGAACCCTCTTCTATTCTGGTGCAGAAATTGTCTTTCCTCCAAACGAAGAGAATGCCCCCTTGTTCTTGACACACAGTCCTTGGTACAAACAGTTCATTGGAGAGATCTCTGTATTGCCCTCTGATATACTTGTACGTATATATTAAATCTCCCCTAAGTCTTCTCTTTTCTAGAGTAAATAGACCTAATTTTGATAACCTTTCTGGGTATTGTAGTGAACCAACTCCATTTATCATTTTAGTAGCCCGCCTTTGAACCCTTTCAAGTTCAGTAATGTCTTTCTTGAGCACCGGCGTCCAAAATTGCACACAATCCTCCAAGTGTGGTCTGACGAGTGATTTGTACAGAGGGAGAATTATGTTTTCATCTCGTGTCCCCAGACCTCTTCTAATGCATCCCATGACCCTATTTGCTTTGGTGGCAGCTGCCTGACACTGGGCACTCCAATTTAGCTTCTTATTGACTAAGATGCTTAAGTCTTTTTCCATGTCTGATTTCCCCAGCAGTTTCCCATTTAGTAAGTAATTATAGCATCTGTTTCTCTTTCCCATGTGCATAACCTTACACTTATCTGTGTTAAACCTCATTTGCCATTTTTCAGCCCAATTCTCCAATTTACTCAAATCTGTCTGCAGTTGCAAACTGTCCTCCTTTGTGTTAACTACCTTACATAGTTTTGTATCATCTGCAAATACCTATATTTTACTGTGTAAGCCATCCACTAGATCATTAATAAATATATTAAATAGTAGGGGCGCAATACAGAACCCTGTGGTACCCCACTAGTAACCCTGGCCCAATATGAGTATGCCCCATTAATAACCACTCTTTATTTTCTATCACTAAGTCAGCTACCTACCCATCTACACACATTTTCCCCTAGCCCAAGCTTTCTCATCTTACTTACCAATCTTTTATGTGGGACAGTGTCAAATGCTTTAGAGAAGTCAAGATAAATGACATCCAATAATTCTCCTTGGTCCATTTGAGAGCTTACATCCTCATAGAAGCTGATCAGGTTAGTTTGACAGGAGCGATCCTTCATAAATCCATGTTGATATGGAGTTAAACATTTAACATTGAGATATTCCATAATGGTATCCCTTAGAAACCCTTCAAAAATTTTACCCACAACAGATGTTAGCTTACCGGCCTATAGTTTCCAGGTTCCCTTTTACACCCCTTTTTGAATATTGGTACCACATTTGCTTGCCGCTAATCAAAAGGAACAGACCTTGTTTCTATAGAGTCTTTAAATAAAAGGAATAGAGGCCTGTCTATCACATTACTTAACTCCCTTAATACCCGAGGGTGAATGCCATCAGGGCCTGGTGATTTGTCAATTTTAATCTTACTAAGGCAGTTCTGCACTTCTTCCTGGGTTAGGCAGGTATAGTTCCATAGACTGGGTAAGCATAGTTCTGTTGTGGGCCACTAGATGGGGGTATACTAGTGGGCCTTGTTAGGTATAGTTGATAGGTAGCTCACATAAGGGTTAACGGTAGGAGGAGCTGCTATGGGTTAAGCTAGTGTATGTTATAGGAATAGTTCAGAAGGGCAAGCACGCCTGACAAGTCCACAAGGGCTCTAAGCCCAGGATGCCATAGCAGCTGCACAACGTTTTTGGAGAAGCAGAAAAGCGCGGGCACAGTCAGGCGGGTGCTGGATAAGACCAGAACACCTGTGGAAATTATAGTTTATGACAGCAGCAGGAACAGAAAGGGACAAGTGGACAAGAGTCGTGCATGATGCAGAGGATTCACCATGTGGCAGATCTTAAATAGGGCTGAAGCCTGCAAGTCTGAGGCGAAGCGGATGAACGGGATTCCCTATGTTTTGAGGTCTCACTGGAGTGATGCTGCGGTTCCGCCTAGGGCGCTCCTATTCTGGAATGTGCGTGAGGATGTAGAAAGTAAGCAAGGGAACATGCTGGAGGAAGGCTGTGTGAACTGTAATGTAACTGATGTGTCTGGGACCATTGAAGAAGAAAGTAAAATCGTTGATTTGGCATCAGAACCGGTATCTGTGTCCGCTATTTCAACCCTGAGCAATGGAACCAAGAGTGTAGGAGCTGGGTCGCACTGCAGTGGAATCCCTGATGGTGGACCAGCACCTCAAACAGGTATGCCGTTAAAAGCTGATGATTTTTCTGTGGGAGGAGTTCAGGACACCAGAGCCCCGGTGTCCTCGGCTACGACTACCATCCTGCCTCCCTCTTACAATACAACAACATGATGGCACCCACAAAATGTGAATGCTCACACAGCCCACCCCCACCATAGTATGATCTCCAGTAGTATGAAGGCTTCCACATCTGTCCATACAGTATGATGGCCCCCAAAAACTATGATCCCACACATGGAATGATGATACCCCCATAGTTTGATTCCTTAGAGGTATTTATTTACCAGTGTTTTATTTATTCACTTGATTCTAAAGACCCATTAATTCCACAAAACTCTACAGACATCATTATCACTGGTCCCATTCAGGTTCACAATCTATATTCCCTATCAGTATATCTTTGAAGTGTGGAAGGAAACTGAAGTACCTGGAGAAAACCCATGCAAACATGAGGATAGCATGCAAACTCCTTGCAGATTGTGACGACCAAGGAAGGCAACGTCCGAGAGTGGACCCTCTGGATCGCGGAACTGGAGCTCCCGGGGGCGAGCGCGCCAGGTGGAGCCGACCCCTATACAGGGACCGTTAGGGGCAGACCCTCGGAAGACAGATGCCGCGACAGCTAGAACCAAGAGGGGCGGCTCAAGGGACCAGAGAACAACTGGGGAACCAGAGCACAGGAAGTACCGGAGATACAGGACGGATCAGGAACACAGGGCAGAGTACGGAGTACAGGATGGAGTACAGGACTGAGTACAGAGTACAGGATGGGGTACGGGGTACAGGACGGACTATGGAGTACAAGACGAAGTACAGGACTGAATGAGGAGTACAGGACAGAGTACGGAGTAAAGGACGGAGTACAGAACTGAGTACAGAGTACAGGATGGGGTACGGAGTACAGGACAGAGTACAAGACGAAGCACAGAAAGAAGTTGTAGGGGGGACCCCTACAACTCGGCCAGAATACCGCAAGGGTTAGCACACGATAATCAGGCGTCTCCACCATCTTGGAGATGCCTGATATACCATAGGCCGCTGGATGATTGGGTGACCAGGACCACTGGGCGGGCACTGCAGGGTCAAGAATCCTGCAGAGCACGCGCCCGCGGCCTAGGGCGCCTGCGCAGGACAGGCACGCGCCGGGAGGACGGGAGTGAGGAGGAGGAGGCGGGCACAGCATGACGAGCCATGGGCGGGTAAGTGGAGGCGGCGGCGGGTCCCACCGCTGCTGGAATGGCGGCAGTCACCGCCGACCTGACACAGATGTTGTCTTTGGTGGGCTTTAAACCCAGGGTCTCAGTGCAGCAAAGCAACAGTTGTAACCACTTAGTCCCCATAAAGCTCCTTATAGGCAGAATGATGACCATCACAGTTTGATATACCATAGCCCTCAACATGTTATGATGGCCACCACAGTTCCCAAAAAGTATATTGACTCCCACAGGCTCCTATACACAGTATGATAGATCCCCACAGCCCCTCTATACAGTAGAAGGCCCAATAGATCCCTCATATGGTTTGGTCCACTATAGCTCTCAAACACAGAATAACGACCCCCACAAACCTCAAACGCACAATGAAGACCCACACAGAATGATACTCATAGCCTCCCAACACAGAATGAGGACCCACACAGTATGATCCCCACAGCCCCCAACACAGAATGAAGACCCATATAGTATGATATTCACAACCCTCCAAAGCATAATGAGAACCCCCACAGTATGATTATCATAGCTTAGGAACACAGAATGTGGACCCACACATTATGATCCACACACAATCCCCAACAGAGAAAGATGACCCCACAGTATGATCCTCCACAGCCCCCCCAACAAATTATGTCCTTCATCTTCCCCAAACACATAATAGTGACCTACATATACCCCCTAGAAGTGAATGACAAAAAAACTCAAACACTGCACATCTCACCCTTATTCTCCCGGTATGCTGCTTTGGTTTCTGCTCTGCACACTGATGCTCCAGATCAGGCACAACCTAATGACGCACCTGCTGCAGTGAGACGTTGTTGCACAGTTTGAATGGTGGAGGACAGAGCCGCGGATGCAGATATCATTGATATCGCGACATCAGAGGGAGGTGGGGAAGGTGGCCGTGGCTTCTGGCCAGCAAGACACTACTTCTAGCACTTTTGCTGTCCATGTCCACAGGTCTAAGGGCCAGATGTGGCTCGTGTGCCGTAGTTTGCATAGATCTGCTTTACAACATATTGCATCAGCAATCTGCTTTCTTATGTATTACCAGGGTACTGATTCCAAACAAAAGGAAATTAGGTTTGTTCTTCCATGGGATGAATTCTTCACTTTCTTTGCTGTGACTTGAATGTAACATGAAAAAATATTTTATATAACAAGACTGGTGAGACCCACAAAACCATGTTTTCCCCCAGGGTGTACCATGTAATGAACAACAATATACATATTTAACCAAAATATTTTTCTTTTAATGGATGAAGACCAGGTCAATTCCCTGATTTCTCTTCAAAAAAGATCAATGCCGTGGAAACCAAGGGCTCATCCTCCAGGCCGGAGCTCTGCCCTTTGTGACACCCAGTCAAACAGTCCCTCACTACTTTCAAGGCCACACTCGCTGCAGCAAAACAAACCTACTTCTCATCTCTCATATCCTCCCTGTCTCACAACCCTAAACAGTTATTCAACACCTTCATTTCTCTCCTTCGCCCCCCAGCACCTCCTCCCTCCCCACTCATCTCAGCTGAAGACTTTGACTCATTTTTCATGGAGAAGATTGATAACATCAGAGAGTCTTGGTCAACAACCCCCAGTGCCCTTCCTCCTAACTGCCCTGCCCTCCTCCTCCAAAACCAACTTATCCACCAGTACAGATCGACTCTCCACACCTGTGCACTTGACCCGATTCCATCCCACTTCATCCCAAAACTCACCACAGTCTTCATCCCAACCCTAACCCACCTCTTCAAACAATCACTAACAACTGGTGTTTTCCCCTCAAGCTTTAATATATAGCACTATAGGAACAAAAAAGGACAAATAGGGTCATATCCGATGATAAAGATGAAACCACACCAAGAAACCACTCACCTGTTATAGGAGAGATATAGCGCATAGAGTTATTAATCAGCTGCTGCACGTCCAAGGGTCAAACAAGTGACCACCGAAACATCAACTGTCATCCCCTGAGGAAGTAGTTTATACTTCGAAATACATTGGGAAAGAATAAAACATCGATCTTTTAATGCATTGGTAATCCTGTATTATGTCAAGCAGCACACAAAGTCCAAAAAAATTTCCATAGGAGTTGACCCTTCAAGCTTTAAACATGCCTCAATCACACCTATCCTCAAAAAGCCCTCTCTTGACCCATCCTCTGTATCTAGCTATCACCCTATATCACTTCTCCCCTATGCCTCAAAACTACTGGAACAACACGGCCATCTTGAACAGTCCTCCCACCTCTCTTTTTGCTCCCTCCTTGACCGATTACAATCTGGCTTCCGGCCACACCACTCCACTGAAACTGCCCTAACTAAAGTCAACAATGACCTACTAGCTGCCAAGGCCAAGCAACACTACTCTGTCCTCTGCCTTTGACACAGTGGACCATTCCCTATTTCTACAGACCTTCTCATCTCTTGGTATCACAGACTTGACCCTATCTTGGATTGCATCATACCTAACAGACCGGACATTCAGCGTCTCCCACTCGCACACCACCTCCTGACCGCGCCCCCTATCCGTCGGAGTCCCGCAAGGTTCAGCCTAGGGCCCCTGCTCTTCTCCATTTACACCTTCGGCCTCGGGCAGCTCATAGAATCTCATGGCTTTCAGTATCACCTCTATGCTGATGACACACAGATCTACATCTCTGGACCAGATATCACCTCAGTAATAAACAGAATCCCTCAATGTCTGTCTGCTATTTCATCCTTCTTCTCAGCTAGATTTCTAAAACGTAATATGGACAAAATAGAATTAATCATCTTTCCCCCATCTCACGTGACCCCCCCAAACGGACCTATCCATTAAAGTAAACGGCTGCCCACTCTCTCCAGTCCCACAAGCTCGCTGCCTCGGGGTTATCCTTGACACTGATCTCTCTTTCAAACCACATATCCAAGCCCTTTCCACTTTCTGCCAACTTCAACTCAAAAATATTTCACGGATCCGTACATTCCTCAACCAAGAATCTGCAAAAACCCTAGTCCATGCCCTCATCATCGCCCGCCTTGACTACTGCAACCTCCTGCTCTGTGGCCTCCCCTCTAACTCTCTCACACCCCTCCAATCTATTCTAAACTCTGCTGCCCGACTAATCCACCTGTTCCCCCGCTATTCCCCGGCCTCTCCCCTCTGTCAATCCCTGCACTGGCTCCCCATTACCCAAAGACTCCAGTTCAAAACCCTAACCATGACATACAAAGCCATCCACAACCTGAGTGCTCCATATATCTGTGACCTCGTCTCCCGGTACTTACCTGCACGAAACCTCCGATCCTCACAAGATCTCCTTCTGTACTCCCGTCTTATCTCCTCTTCCCACAATCGCATACAAGACTTCTCCCGCGCATCCTCCCTACTCTGGAACTCTCTACCTCAACATATCAGACTCTCGCCTACCATGGAAACCTTCAAAAAGAACCTGAAGACCTACCTCTTCCAACAAGCCTACAACCTGCAGTAACCATCGATCCACCAAACCGCTGCTTGACCAGCTCTACCCTCGCCTACTGTATCCTCACCCATCCCTTGTAGATTGTGAGCCCTCGCGGGCAGGGTCCTCTCTCATCCTGTACCAGTCGTGACTTATATTGTTTAAGATTACTGTACTTGTATGTATACCCCTTCTCACATGTAAAGCGCCATGGAATAAATGGCGCTATAATAATAAATAATAATAATATGTATGAATGCCCAAGAATCCACACAACGGGTTTCGCACTTCCTGAAAAAACAAGCTGAAGTTAATGTAGTAATAAATCCTGCCTTATACCAAGCAAAATCAAGAGGAACGCCATCTACCAATATGCTGAATTTCAGGGTCGGACAAACCAGCCAGGGCCAACTCTGTAGCTGCTCCAATGCTGAAAGAGTGGGTACCAAACTCGCTAGTGAGGAGGTCCAGGTGAAGTAAACATTTACAAAAAAGGGATTGAAACTGTAATATTGTCAGGGGAGAACAATCCTCATGGGAGAAAAAAGCATCACCAGAACGGCGCACTGACAAATAATTGTAAAATAAATTTAAAGGACACATAGGACCGGAAAACGAAGAAAGAGACACCCAAGAACACAAACCTGACGGGTCAGTCTTGGATTTACGAAGACTCCCATCGCAGTAGGAGACGTCATCATGACGAAGACCACCCAAAGTACACTTTGACGAAGGAACTAACTCGATGATACGTAAAGCACCGAAAAATGCAATACCAAAAGCGGCAGATTCAAGAGCAGATTCGAAAGGAGAGGAACAGATGGGGTAGCGTTAACCAAACGTGTAACCAAACTGAAAGAAATACGCAGTCTGTCCTCCTGACGAATGTGCCCCCTCTTCCAACCTTTGATAGCCGAAAGATAAAAAACTTGGTAACATCCGTCCAACCAAATAGGCGGAAATAAAAAGCCAAACCAGATATGCAGTTCTCAGCAACAGCTTCAGCTACTCCCAGAGATCAAAGGTGAAGTAGGTAATCAATGGTGACTTCCAGATGATTGTCCTGGGAGGACAAAATCGGTCTTTCCCCTACTAAACTATACCACTCTCTCAACACCTTACCATAAGAACGCCATGTAGACGGGGCAGACGATGATCTTACCAGGTCCATTAATCGTCTTCCACCACTTGCCATATGAGGGACGGGCAAGAGTGCCCCTCCAGATTGGCTGTGAGTAGACAGTCCTGAAATTTCTTCCAATCAAAGCAAGAAAGAGTCAGTGATTACATTGTTAGTACCTGGAATGTGTCGAGCTCTGAACCAAATATTAAAATTCAAACATTGTAAAACCAAAAACTTTAGCTACTTGACGATGTGGGGAAGAGGATGCCAGGTGATTTATGCAGAGCACCACACCCATGTTATCAGTACAAAAACAAATCCTCCTATCCTGAAAAGAGGGACCCCATATGGCAATAGCCGTGACAATAGGGAATAACTCTAACAAAGAGAGATTTTTAACCCAGCTACAAGAGATCTAGTACTCCGGCCAATGTTCCACACACCATTGCTCCCCAAAAATAACACCGAAACAGAGGAACCAGAAGCATCGGAAAAAAGGAGAGATCCTCATTAGTCACCTCTGGGAACTGAAAACATGTATGACCATTGTAGGACAAGAGGAACTCTTTCCAGACCAGCAAATCAGCTCGCAAAGGACAGAGACAGCCGTCTAGAAAAGTTCTTCCCGTGGGCATTACCCGACAAACTTGAGAAGCCCCAACAGTGACTGCATTTGTCGTAGCGTCACTTTACGAACCAAGCAAAAACCTTCAATCAATGACAGAAGTTTCTAAATTTTTTCAGAAGGAAGCCGAAAAACCATTGCTGTAGAATTGTTTTCTATCCCTATAAAGGATAGGATGGTGGAAGGACCAAAAGTTTTTTCTTCGGATACATCAACACCGAAGTAGGACCCGGAGTCCCTTAGACCGACAAACAAAAAAATGTTGAGATAATGAGTAACCGCCTGAGAAACAGTCTCATATTTGACTACCCACTCTAGGAAAGTACTGAATAATTCAAAATACAGTAATAGCAAGAAATAGAGCAGCCCATAGGCAAGCTTGTGTCGTAATAATAAGAAACGTCTACAGAGCAACCCAGAAGGATCACCTTCCGGATGAACTGGCAGAAGACGGAAAGCAGACTCAATGTCTGATTTCGCCATTATAGCCCCTGGGCCAGCATCCTTGATCAACATGACGGCCTGATCAAAGGAAACGTATCGCTTTCTGAAATGCCGTTGTTTACCGATAATACTTTGGGGTGGGAGAAGTGTTGAATAAGCCGAAACTAGCCAGTCTCTTTCTTGGGAACACTTCCTAACGGAGAAACATGCACATTGTAAACTGGTGGGGACCTTTTTGGAAGGCCACTGACCCTGCTCCAGAGGTATGGGCAGAGGCCGCCATGTGAAAGGGGGGTGAAACTTTTTGGGCCAACATCAGTCGAATTCATGTATCCGTAGCTTTTACTCCTCACAGATGAGGTTGTAGGGCTAAGTACCTCCTGAATTCTTCATCATAGCACCACCAAGCGCTACCCCAATGGGCCTTGTAGGAATTATATATGGTGTCCATATAAATGAACATCTCAGAGCAATGCTCTGTGAGCCGCTGACCCATGATACAGCCCATGACGAACATCGCCTGTAACCAATTATTAATCGTTTTTGCGACTTTTGGTTTCCGTTCAAGCAGTCTATTCGCAGGGCGCTTGTTCTTCGATCGTGTGTTGGTTCGAGGACATGAGGGCCAAAAATATCAACATAATCATTAGGCCAAATTTTGTTTACAGTCTCATCGTCTAAGTGAGATCCAAGGGGGGGATATGCTGCAGAAAAATGCACCTTTATGTATGCTGGACATAGCAGTTCTAGGAGATTTATCTAACGCACGAGGGTTAATCAGCATCTTCTGACCTGGGGAGAAATTTGTCTGATTCATTATCACTTTTAAGACTGGAAGCAAATCCACACCCTTCCCCCCAAGCCCCTGCATACTGGTACTCCAATACCTTGCTGAATCGACTGAGCCGGAGCAACCGGCTCAGGAATAACCGCGTCCTGAGAATGATCCGGAACCATAGAGGTTACAGGGGAGCGACGGTGACGCGTCGACCTATGACGCAAATTCCTTCTCGATCCATCAGACCACTCGACAGAGGAGGAAGGTGATCGCCAGCGAGATGATCTGGAACGGCGACGATGTCTAGAAGATCTTGAGCGGCATAACGAGCGCCTGCTCCGCCTGCTATGAAAGCGTACAGAGCAACGGCGCCGACGTGGGCTGTAAGATGAGAATGGAGATGAGGACCCGGCGGTGCAGATACCGCACCCATGACAGCGCAAAGTCAGGGCCGGGGTTCCAGCACTCGCCACTACGAGGGTCATAGGTGAAGCCAGCAAAATGTGGACACTAATGAGCACTGTACCCATAGTGGGTAACTGTTGTGGTGGGATTTGCCCCTGCAAGAGGAATTGGTGGGGGTGGCATAGCACCAGTGCTGTTTATTAAAAGAGCACTAGCTGCATCATTTTGTGCAGGGGCTGTGCCGTGTGTAGGGACACTGTGTGGTGACTGTACATTAGATACCTGAAAAGGGGAGGCAGGCTCCTCAACAGAGGCTGTGCTACTGATTGCCTGACCTCCCATTGCAGAAAGTGGCTGGTACAGGAGAGGAGGGGGGTGCATGCAGATATACTGTAAGGTGGCAGTATGTTTGCCAGGGACTGAAAAATGGCAGCTCCATTTTGCCTCTATGAGGAGGAAGGGGTGTGGATGCCGCAAGAGGTGAAGGGGGACCACAGTACGTGCGCACGGTGCTGTGTTGCCTCCGAGACAGGAGAGGCTTGCACACAGAGGAAGGGGCTTGTCTGTTTGATGTGCCCCTGTATGACGCGTGCGAACACCCCATGACATCATGGGTGCAGGGCTTAGGCGCTCCGGCAGGCGAATACGCTGAGCGGGCCACCGGGAAAGGACACCTGAGCAGTAGGAGGGGGTGCTTCCTACTCGAACAAGATGCTGGTAAGCCAGGAAGCACCTTCCCTCCTGATTTTATCTCTAATCGCCGACATCAATAGATCAGCCATCCCTCACCAGCAAGCCGCACCGCACACACAGGACAAGGTAGCCTCTGGGTCCCACTGCTGTGAGGAGAGAGAGGCAGAAAGAGGTTAAGAGGTTAGGACAACATTTATAAAGGGGGCACAAAGGGAGTAGAGTTCAGGGGAAGCTGCCTTTATAACAAGCAGGAAGGGAGGAGATAAGGAGATGCAAGGACCATTGGGACACAAACTTTAACCCCTTGTAAACAGGGCACACCAGTCAGGGGGCATCCAATAAAGGATTGAAGTGCCCCACGTTATCCAGCGTGTTCACAACTTCATTATAGGGAGTATATTTCCCTAATCTTCACATTTGAAGAAAAATGTTTTGTTTTAGAACCTCACGTACTATGTCTCTGCATTAACATATGGGATACTCACCAGTTTGCAGAACAAAGCGGTTGTTGTGATATGTTAGGTACCTAAATTCTTGACTGCTCAGAGATTTTTATCACCCCAAAACGGTGCTGTTAAATCTGTGTCATTAACGCTTCGTAAGGAATTCTGAATGGTTCACCTAGTTTTACTGCCCATAAGGGCTTATTCACACTGACATGGGGCCTACACCTCAGTGTACATGGTCTGTACAGTTCTTCTAGTACGTGGTTATACAGCCTCTGTGCAGGCTCCCTCAGCCTTTTTGCATCCAACAATGTGGGACTTATTATGTATCCCTGTGTTTAGCTTTGTGTCAAGTCATTTTGTTAGATTAGTAGAGTTGATTAAAAAGTTTTGCAAGGCCACGGTCCAGGGATCATATTCGTAGTCCACGACCATCAGATCAGAGCACTGCAAACTTCCTCCTACCTGCAACATCCCAGGCGACAATTCTGATTAGTATGCCCTAAGACATAATTGCATTGTTGCTGGAAGGCTGCATGACATAAGGGGTATTCGTGACTCATGTGTGCCTTACTTCTTGACCTTTTAATCACCTAAACCCTTCATGCTCTCTTAACTAAAACCCAAATAAACACACCACCCTTAGATTGGATTAATTGGCCACAGCAGCCTTTTATTACCAGTTAATACCAAACAATTTAAACAAAAAACTGCCAGAAGGGGTGGTCCACGAAGCCCTAAAATATAAACCACAGGTTTAATAATTCCACCTTGACCCCAGGTTAAGTCTTACCTATAGCCGCTATGCACCAGCTCAGAGGCCGCTATTAACCAACCTGGCCAATCCAAAGAACCCATTAACAGGTCCCCTATTAATCCCTTCAGCGGGATTATTTAAACCCCACCCACTTGAATCCACACAGGGGGAGTCCAGGACCTCTTGAGATCCCCCCCTTCAATCTGCCATTCACCAATTCCACCAACTTCGAGGACCTCCATCCATGCCACAAACATAAATGTTCTGACCCCTTAAACATTTAGGTCCCTCCACATCTTTAGCCCTTTCTCAATGCCTCCCTGTATAGCCAAACACCCCATGTCCATATCAACAGCGTTCAAGTGAATTCTGTCCCTCCTCCAAAACTCCCCTTCACTAGAATCCAATTCCAAGTGGCGCACCACCACCGCCCCATTCGTTACCATAAAGTGAGACACCGCTCTATTTACTTTAATTCTCGCTTTATTCACCTCCTCAATAGACCGAGCTCCCCGCCAAACCTTCTTGGGAATAACATCTGACCACACTACCAAAACCCTAGGGAACATTGCACACAACCTCAATATATCAAACTGGATACCTTTAATCAATTCCCTACAGGGCCTCTTGCCTCATTCTCCTCCAAATGTGTGACCACCACGTCCAGGGCATCGTCTAAACACGCAAAATGGTGAAACTGTGATAGTAATTGCTTCCAGACAGTCCCCCATTTACCAATCCAACGTAGAACTGCCGCATTCCGTGGGAAACCCAACTGCCGCCCGTCGGGATGAACTGCTGCCCGCAATGCCACCCAGAACACGAACGAATGTCCCATGATCCACACGAGCAGCTGACCATGCTCTGAAACAAAAAAACAACACTCAACTTCATAAAATCACACTTATTTCACCTTAATCTAAATCAGGACGAACAAAAGACCGAAACCTTTCAGACTCCCAATGCCTAATTCTCTTCACCACTTCCTCGCCTAAACCCAACCTGGCCGCCTCCATAGACGCTCCAATTCGAAATGAATGCCCGCTGTAATCCTTTGAAGAAATGCCACCAAGATCCAAATGCTTAAATATTGCTAATAACTGAAAACGTGATAAAAGGAACCATCCTCATAGACTAATAACGGGGAATTCAACACACACCCCCGCTTCATAAAACTATTTTCACAATCCAATAGACACAATGGGGAACCACTAACACTGAACAATATCACCCTGCATCCTTTTCCACTAATGTCCATCTTAGAAGAACGAATGAACACCATCACTCTGTAAACATCCACATCTTCCCTTAACAAACCTCCCTTTTTAACCCTGGAGGCAGTGACCAACTCACCCAGATGAAAAGCTCCAAAGAAAGCCAAGGAGAAAGCCGCCTTAAAAAGATCCACCTCCCAATGCAATGAACACACTCCTGATAACTGACAACCAATAGTTAACAACACCTCATAAGAAACCAGATGTCTCCCATTCGCTACACTCCACCCCTTTTTCCAGCCCTTTATGGCTTGAAGCACCAAGAATGACTTTGTCTCATCCCTAAAGGTACTGTCACACTTAGCTATGTACCAGTGATCCCGACCAGCGATATGACGCTGTCAGGATCGCTGGTACATCGCTAAGTGGTCGCTAGTGAGCTGCCACATAGGCAGATCTCACCAGCGACATCGCTGGGGATGGGGGTCGCTACTTACCTGTCAGACACGGCAATCCTGCGTCCTCCCGCCCGCCTCCACGCATCAACAGTCCTGAACGTTCTCGCGCGATCAGCGATAACCAGCAGGGGAGCCGGTCGTAGGTAAGTATCACACCCAGAGATATCACCACTGACCAACCCAACTGCCAACAATTTCCCACCAGCAACAATAGCCTGCTCTCATCTTCCATTTCCGCCCCCAGCAATGCCCTCCAAACCTCCTACACACTCCAACCTGGCCGTATTGCGCCCATGTCCTATTCAACAATAACCTAGAAAACAAATCTCTTACAGCCTGCAAGGAAGGTTCCACAACTCTGCTGGACACACCAGGCTCAATGGATCTGTTTGAGGCGCCAACTCCCGAAAGCAATCCCACTGTGAATGAGAGACAGCATCAGCAATAGGAGTAAACACTATCAACCTGACCGCAGCCACTATCTACGTACAAATTAAATGTCAAGCCCAAAAGACCTAAGTGCTGTAAAACTTTCACCACCATCGGTGTTGTTGATGATAACGAGTTTATCGCCACCGCCTCCCCTTCAAGCTCACAAGAAAGACAAATTTCTATTTTGCACCCTTTTTCCCCACAATGACAATGCCATGACAATGGGAAATAAATGAAGCAATATCTGTTGCCAACAAACCCTGCTCCAACCTGACCCGAGGCCATTTCTCCGCCAACCATCTCCCTTAAAAAATCAAACCAAAACCGTGCTGTCCATCAGTACTGATAAAGAAACCCAACGTTTCCATGCTCACCGCTGGTTGAATCCAAATAGATCTACTGTTATACACCTCCAAAAAGAGCGCCCACACCTTCAAATCCTCCCGCAATTCCTTCCTTCTGGGAATTAAGCAATACCTCCTCTTCTCTTCATCTTCCTTCTTGGAATCCGCTCTACTTATCCTATCCAGATTAAAACGCTCTGATGGCAGCAAGGAAAAAATTTCCACATAGTCCCCTTTCCAAATCTTCATCCTTACTTCTTGCTTCAAATGAGCCTCCAACAGTCCTTCAGAACATACATACACCTCCTTCTTCGCTGCATCATCCAAAAGTACTGCATCCTCTTTCTCTTTCTCACCCTCTTCCCCTGCAGATGGACCTGAACCCGTTACCCCCTCTGCTGCCAAAGTAACACCAGATGCCCCCCCAATTCCCCAGTAGACCCTGAAACACTTACCCTTGTACAGGAAGTATCATACCCTCCAACATCTCCCAGGAATGCCCCAGCCCCTAAAATTGCCCTAGAATTCCTACACCACCGCTAACCCCCCTCCCCAGAAAAAAACATCCCGCCTCCTAGGTTCAGGGGAAGCTAACAACGGGCTACTAGGACATAAATGAGCAGTCTCATCTAGCTGCCTGGGTGCTGTGAACCCAGCAGCCGGAAGTCTGGAATCCTGTAGGTGCCGTCCCGAACCCGATCCAATCCTGTGCCAGTCTGAAGTTGTTCTTTATGCACTTCCCAGGTCTCCCTGTCCCACAGACAGCAGACCATGATGATAAGCTGTGCCAGACATCGGTGCAGATGTAGGAGGATGGACCAAGCTAGGGCTGTTCCATGCGTCTCCAGGCCGGAACTGTCGGGCCTCTCATCAGTGTTGCCGAGGGAAGGGCTTTCTGTACAGAGCAAACCTGAGCACCTGACTGAAGAGGGCGGGTTGGATATAAAAAGAGGGAAGCGCGCAAAGGCGGGGCTTTTGGCGGGAAGACAGCTTACCCAGAAGGAGAAGGTAGACTCCGTCTCCGCTGACCCAGGCCAAATATCAAGCCTGCTCCACCGCCTGATCTCATCTTCTGACCCTAGTTCCCTCCTGACCTCTGACCATGTGGGTCCAGGCAGACCGGTGCCCTAGACTACAACAGGCACGCGACATAGTGATGATTCCTCTCACCACAGGGTTCCTGACCACACAGCCAGGGGCTTTGCTCCAGGACTCCGTACTCCGCTCTTTGTGCCATAGAACTAAAGTCACTCCACGTCGTATGTCAGAACCGAGAGATTCCGCCGGGGACAACTAGGAAACGCCGCTTCAGTACAAAGACTGCGTCACAACTATTTCCGGGACCGTTTCAACGACGTCTCACGCTCCCTACGGCGCCATCGTGGGATCTTCCAACCTCCTTGTTCCAGGACCCCAGGATGGATAAGTTAACTCATTTAATCTCGTTTTGAACCCTGCACCATTTATTGCTTATAATTTGTTTACACCTTATACTAGTCAAATTCTCGTGCTCCCTGCGAGGAGCATATACTGTGATTTCCATTTTCTGTATAAAGTACCCGTTAACTCTTGCTCTGCCTCCTGCTTGTCACTGCATCCCACATATCTGCTCATCCTCTTACACAGGGACTTTCCGTGCTGCTGCTGACACGCTGAATGCAGGGCCAGCAGCCTGCTGCCCGTAAGGTGATGCTCCACCCACATCCGGTGCATTCTCCTTTGCTCTGCTGACCGAGGCAGCCGCTTGCTGCCCGTGACCTCCCAATGACCCCAGCTCCTCTGCATCTCCCTGGCCAGCACTGCACCGCCTGCCGCTCTGCTGCTTTGCCAACGGCGAAGCTCTGTGTGTAGAACCGGCCGGCTGCCGTTCGCGACGCTCACCACGCTGAAGAGCAAGATGGTAAAGCCCCCGCCTCCTCGATTCCCCACATTGCCTCCACCTAGCGGGCTCTGCATTGGTAGGGGCACCCACGGCTCCTGCTCCCGGCATCTCCTGCGCCCCTGCAGAAGAGAGGGAGGCCGACTTCTCCCCCTGTTGTAGGTCCCACTGGATGTTCGGATTCCTCCCGGTTCCCGGACGCCGAACTGCCAACCTTCGACGCTCATCCGAGGGTCTCCGGAGGGGCTCCTAACATAGTTCCGGATCCGGGGGTGACCTCGGGACTGAGGAGCGCCGGAGACCTAGACCTCCACGGCCGGTGTCCATACAGAGGAGCCTGGGAAGCTCCGGCCACCACCCCCTGGAGGAGGCCATGCGCAGCCAATCCATTCCTTATATTCCTGCCGCGTCCCTCAGCCGCTGAAGCAAGGCCTCGACGTCCATACTACAGGTACCCTATAAATGTTCTTGGCTCTATCAGGGGGTACCTAAAATGGCTATCCACGCCAAGAAGGCTAACCATTATATATTACTGCCCCATAAACCCACCTCTGACCCCTCCTCCCCCCATGACTTAACCTCAGTTCTTCCTGTGATATAGTTAATACCCAATTTTCCGAATAACACTCCAGCTCACTAAATTTCCACATCAATCCTGTCATGTCGACCTCCCTTCAAGGCCAGGGGCCAGTATGGCCTCTCTTGATGTCTCTGAAGCTTATTAATCAGAAGAGGTATAGTGATTGCCACAGGTAGTAGAAGGCTAGCAGTGCTTTGGGCCAGTGGACACAGACTACCAGCGTGGTTACTGAACTAGGGTCCTGAGAATCGTTTTGCTCAACTCTATAAATTAGTACTGTTACCTTTGCAGAATTTTAGGCATTTAAACCCATATAAAGAAAAACAAAAACATAATGGGAAAGAACATATAACATGTAATAACAAGTGAAGGAGGCACTACAGTATATTACCACATAGTAAAGTTGAGTTCAGACTTTACTTTCAACCAGTTGTTACGTTAGTGTGCATAGTATTTTCACTGGACTTGTCCTAAAACCCAGAATGTAGAATCATTTACAGTTGTGCAGCAGACACAACTGCTGGAGGTTCTTGGGGCACGGGGGACCTGACAGGTTCCCTTTAACAAATTATTGTTAGCACTCACTGCACCAAATCATAGTTTTTCCCAATATAAGCCTCATTCACATTACATTGTACCTTTGTGTGTCTCTGAGCGCTTCTGCCTTGTAAATGAGCCTTGTAGCGAATTACTACTTTGGCTATGATGAGGGGTAACTGTAATTTACAATTATATTCACCTAAAGAAATGACATTGCTCTTTATACTCACTGAATACATGTGCAGATGAATCATCAAGTTCATGGTTTTGCAAATTTCCCGTTTTCTGATTGAAGGTAAAAGGCAAAATTCTACTTCTCTTTTTGAGTATTCATCCGCTTAAACTTTAGTTTCTTCTATAATCTTGATAAATGCTTAGTTCCCCCTGAGATGTAAGAGCAGCCTAGTGATAAAAACTATATTAGAAGGAAGAAGCCTGTATCAATAGGCAAACATTCTCATCTCATATTTCTATTCTTAGTGAATAAGGGAAGATAAAGGAACTGTACAGAATCTAGTGATTGGTTACATAGTATGCCTGCAATTATTATTAGTAATTCGCAGAGGTGTCAAACGCAAAGACCGTGTGGCAAATCTAGCCCACCACATCATTTTATGTGGCCTGTTAGATCAGGACACAGAAGAACCAGCTCTCCATTTTCCCCATACGGAGAACCGGTCCAAGTAGCGTGGAGCTGTGCGATGCAGCTCAAAATCCACCCACTGTGCTGGTACCACCATCTCTACTAAGTATTGGCTGTGTTCTGTGTTGACAGATCCACCACTTAGCACAGTGGGCGTTACCAGCACGGGACGATAGTGCTATCTTGTAATCTGAGTGGATACAGCCAGCACTTAACCATCTGTGTGAGTGATCAAGTGAACAGTCCGCCAGCACAGAAAGTGAACGCAGTCAGCAAGCACTTTTATGTGGTCCGTCTTTGAATCAGAGGAGACACAGCCAGTACTTACCATAGGATGCAGTCTCTCTTTTCAGCCTACTACTCAGTGACAGCTCTCTTATAGCCCTTCTACCTAGAGACAGCTCTCCTTATAGCCCAACTACCCAGTGACAGTCCTCTTATCCCTACTACCCAGGAACAGTGCTCTTAGCCCTACTATCCAGGAACAACTCTCTTTTAGCCCTAGTACCCAGAGATAGCTCTCTTAGCCCTACAACTCAGAGACAGCTCTCATAGCTCCACTACCCAGGGGCAACTCTGTTATAGCCCTACTACCCAGGAACAGCGCTCATAGCCCTACTCTCCAGTGGCAGCGCTCTTATAGCCCTACTAGCCAGAGACAACTTTTTTAGTCTGATTACCCAGGAATAGCGCGCTTAACCCTACTACCAAGTGATGGCTCTCTTATAGCCCTACTACCCAGAGGCAGCTGTCTCAGCCCCACTATCCAAAGAAAGCTCCCTTATTCCTACTATCCAGAGACAGGTCTATTATCCCTACTACCCAGGTACAATGCTCTTAGCCCTACTATCCAGTAACAGCACTCTTAGCCCTGCTACCCAGAAACAGCTCTCTTAACCCTACTAACCTATAACAGTTTACTATTAGCCCTACTACCTAGACACAGCTCTCTTATAGCCCTAATACCAAGAGACAGCTCTTTTATAGTCCTACTGCCCAGAAACACCTCTCTTAAAACCCTACTACCCAGGGACAGCTCACATAAAGGCTTACTACACAGGGAGGGCTCTTTTAAAGCCCTACTACCCAGGGACAGCTCTCTTATAGCCCTACTAAATAGGAACAGCTCTCTTATAGCTCTACAGCCCAGGAACACTTCTCTCAAACCCCTACTACCCAGGGACAGCTCTCTTATAGCCCTACAGCCCAGGAACACCTCTCTTAAAGCCCTACTACCCACGGACGGCTCTCTTATAGCCCTACTACCCAGGGTCAGCTCTCTTATAGCCCTACTACCCAGGGACAGCTCATATATAGCCCTACTACCAATGGGTGGATCTCTTATAGCCCTACTACCCAGGAACAGCTCTCTTATAGCCCTACTACCCAGGGATAGCTCTCTTATAGCCCTACTGCCCACGAATAGCTCTATTATAGCCCTACAGCTCAGGAACACCTCTCTAAAAGCCGTACTACCCAGGGTCAGCTCTCTTATAGCCCTACTACACAGGGACAGCTCTCTTATAGCCTTCTACACAGAGACAGCTTTCTTAAAACCCTACTACCCAGGGGCAACTCTCTCATAGCCCTACTACCCAGGGACAGTGAGATACCCACTGGGGACGCGGCACCGATACAGGAGAGATATCGCCAGATACCCCCACAAATGTATCAGGAGGTTAAGGGAATGCTGTCACAGATGCTGAAGAAAGGAGTAATCCGTGAGAGCCAGAGCCTGTGGGCTGCCCCCATCGTCTTGGTGCGGAAAAAAGATGGAACTCTACGATTCTGTGCGGATTACCGCCGGCTCAACGCTTGCACAGTGCGAGATTCATATCCACTGCCACGGATAGAGGAGTCCCTGTCAGCACTGGGAAAGGCCCGATAATTTTCCACACTAGACCTGGCCAGCGGCTACTGACAAGTACCCATGTCTGAACAAAACTGAGCCTTCATTCTCCCGATGGGACTATTTGAGTTCGACCGCATGCCCTTTGGGCTGGCCAACGCCCCGGGAACATTTCAGCGTCTCATGGAACGGTGTCTGGGGGACCTGAACTTCGAAGCCACCCTGATTTACCTGGATGATATAATCATCTTTGCTCCCACCATTGAAGAACATCTCCGGAGACTGGAGCAAGTTCTGAGTCGGCTACAAAAATTTGGTTTGAAGGTGAAACCCCAGAAATGCCACCTCTTCTGGACACAAATTGACTATCTGGGGCATGTGTCTCCGCCGAGGGAGTGAAGCCCTCGCAGGAGAAGATCGCTGTGGTGCAAGAGTGGCCGACCCCAAAAACCGTGAAGGATGTACAAGCGTTCCTAGGACTCACAGGATACTTCCAGCGCTTTGTAAAGGATTTCGCCCGCATTGCAAACCCCCTCCACAAATTGCTGAAAGGAGTACCCTCATGTGCGAAGAACAGGAATGTACATTGGGGAGAACAACAAGAGAAGACATTCCAAGCCCTGAAGAAGGCCCTGACTGAGGCCCTGGTGTTGGCATATGCTGATTTCACCCAGCCGTTCGTCTTGCACACTGATGGAAGTCTACTAGGACTCGGGGCAGTACTCTCACAGATGCAGGACAGGAAGGAGCATGTCATCGCGTACGCCAGTCGCTCCTTACATGATTCCGAAATAAATCCGGAAAATTAATGCTCGTTCAAGCTGGAGCTGTTGGCGCTGGTGTGGGCGATCACTGAAAAGTTTGCAGAGTATCTGGCCGGCTCAGAAGTACACGTGCGTACGATAACAATTCGTTGGCCCACCTCGAAACAGCCAAGCTTGGGGCCTTAGAACAACGTTGGGTGGCACGAATGGCAAAATTCTGGTACAGGATCTCCTACAGGAGAGGGGTGGAAAATACTCATGCGGATGCCCTTTCACGAGTAAACTACCGCCCGCCAGCACCCAGCCGGGATGAAGAGTTGGAGGCTATAGAGTTTCCAGAATTTAGAGGGGCTACCAGGACGGTGGCAGTGACGCGGGAGACAGCTCAGGGGAGTACACCCGAGAATTTGTTGGAACAACCCCGTGATGAGTGGGTCCGGATGCAGCAAGAAGATCGAGGGATAGCCCAGCTGAGGCGTGGCTCATAGCCGAACAGATACCCGGCCAAAGTGAGCGGAGCAGCCATGCCCCCTGAGATGCTGAAAATGGTGCGCTAGTGGGAACGGCTACAGTTACGGGATGGAATCTTGTACAGGAAAGTGTATCTACAATCTGAACTGGGCTTCGTTTGGCAAACGATCATCCCCTCGTCCCTGGTTGAACGGGTGGCTAAGGAAGCACACGAGAAGGGGGCACACTTCGGGGCGGAAAAAACATTTCAGTGGCTGCAACGGTTGTTCTATCACCCCACATGAGGACCGTCATGGAGAAAGTATGTCAGCAGTGCCGAAATTGTGAACTAGTTAAGACACCAGAACAGCGAGCCCCTACAGAAACGGTCAGGTCCTCTGCACTTGAAGAAGATCAGAAAGCACGCTGGAC
The DNA here is from genome assembly GCF_039654945.1 of Dendrobates tinctorius. NCBI lineage: Eukaryota > Metazoa > Chordata > Amphibia > Anura > Dendrobatidae > Dendrobates > Dendrobates tinctorius. The sequence goes on from NW_027361796.1 coordinate 15,654,323, forward strand.
TGAGTCCGTCCCCGAATTGGTGTGGGCATACAATAACCGTCAACACAGTACCACAGGGTTCACGCCTTATTCACTGTTCTTCAGCCGACCCGGGAAGGGACTGACTGAATTGGCATTAGAGCCCGAGGAGGACTACCCTCGGAGGGGGGTGTACTCCTGGGTTCGAGAACATCGTCGCCGGCTATGGACCATTCAACGGTTGGTGCAGAACCGGCTCCGAGGGTTGGAACACCCGCAGGTTTCTCCTCAGAAGGGGGCAGCCCTACAACCAGGGGATCGAGTCTTAGTCAGGGAGAAGCGCCCTAACAGCAAATTGGAGTGTCGGTGGGAGGAGAGCCCGTATAGGGTGAAGCGATGGCTCGGTAGGCGAGGACCCATCTACGAAGTTCAGCCTGAAGCAGGTGAAGAACTCCCCACTCGTACATTACATTGGAATATGCTGCGTCCCTGTTTGTCTCAAGATCCTCCAGTGGTGCCATCTGTCCCGACGCCCCCGGTGGCTGAACCCATGTTCGTTCCTGAGGACGAAGAAGACGGAGACTCTCTACTCCTTCAGGGGGACCTGGAAACTAGGCTGGTGCCTGAAACGACAGAAGTAACTGAGGAGGCTCCAACTTCCACTTTTCCGGTGGCTGATTCCACAACCTCCACTGATCTGAGACGTTCTGAGCGATCAACAGCAGGTGTGCCTCCCAAACGCTACAATCAGGACGAATTCATCTGGCAGCAAATTGTACGAGGTCTGGACGATTGTCAGCAAAAACTCCAAAAACTCTCGCCCGTGGAATGGTGAGCTCACAGAGAGGGGGAATGTTAGGGGGTGAAGCACCGAAGGAGCTGAGGGGGAGTTGCCTTCCTAGCTCCGTACCCGGAACCATCGAGCAGGACATTAGGTTCCCCGGGGGATGCTTTAGTGAACTGCGCGCAGAAAGAGGGCAGGACGGAGAGCGGGAGAATTGGGCGCGCTTTCAGCAGAGCAGCGCAGGGACGGGAGCAGAGAGGACGCTGACAGAGGAGAGGACAGGAGACAGGCGCAGCAACTGAACACTGAGGGACCGCAGATACAGGCGATGAGCACTGAGTACGAGAAGCCTGTCACTGCACCGCCTGGAGGGCTGGTCGCTCCCCTCCTGTTAGAGACTTTGTCACACCGACAGACTGCTCGCCTTAAGACGCTCCCCTGCAGAGAGACCGTGCTTTATCCTGAGACGCTTCCCTGTGACTGAGGAACATAATGTAACGTGACTCTGACCTGCCAAGAGAGACTGTCCCAGGCAGAGCCCCTGACCCTGGTGAGGGAACGCCGCTGCCGCAGCAGAGGGAAGAACCTTGCATACAGGGAGATACCGCCATCCGCATATCCCTTGAGCTCTCACGTTAACCCCCATACGCCAGTTGGACTATACCTAGGACCCCAGAGAGAGACGACATCAAGCACCCCTGGTGCCTGGGTGCCTACGTGGGAGAAGAGTGATCTCTACAAGCAAGATCTCCAGGAACTGATAAGTTTCATGCCCATAAGAGAATAACTGTCTGTTGTTTTGCACTTCTGTTATTTCTTCAGTCTCTGATATCACCTGTTACAGCATTTTCTCTGTTATATTATATGTTCACCAGATATTCTCCCTGTAAATAAACCTCCCCTTTTACTGTTGGTCTGCCTGCTCCGTGGTGACATATATTCCTCCTGCACGTTATTACACATGTGTTATAGTGAAAACATCAGCTCTACACAGGTTTATAATATACATTGATTTTTATCATTCATAACATTCACTTTATTGACTAACAGGTGATTATTATGTTAAAGTGGTATATGTCAAAGAATGAAACATATAAACCAGAAAGTGAACAGTCAATTCTTGAAGGTATGTATTATATGGCAAGCGAAGAAAAATGAATAAGTATACAAGCAAGGCTAGAACAATAATGGCAAGAACAGTGCTTCTCAATCTGTGAGTATGGCCTCTGACCTCACCCTAGAGGCACCCCTAGTTTGTGATAAAAAGCTGGGAAGATGATACTTACAGGAGTGACTGTAGGCAGGCCCTTCCTATGGCTGCAACAATACACGGTTTAGCAACATAATTTACTCACTTTCTGCTAATTTCAATGTTTATATAGGTCTAAGGGGTAAGGTTTCTCCTTGTGGAGAGAGACATGCCAACTCTGGCTTGTCAAGGGAAGGAGGCTTATTCGCCGTGCAATGCTCCTTTGGGAAAATAATATGCAAATTGCCTCTTCAGAGAAAAAGAGGACTTGAACTCTATAGCACCACCTGTTGGTAGTAGCGATCCTAAAAGTCACATTCAACCCTTTAACGAGTCTTGTAATATGACTTAGGCTAAAAGTCAAATCAGAATCTCAATTTGCAGACACGGTGTTTTGAGCTATTGGCTCTTGTCAGTGCAAAGTATGAGAACTGATTTGGCTGGGTGAGAGGCTCTGGACTGAGCTCTAAGGGGTAAGGTTTCTCCTTGTGGAGAGTGACATGCCAGCTCTGGCTTGTCAAGGTAAGGAGGCTTATTTGCCGTGCAATGCTCCTCTGGGAAAATAATATGTAAATTGCCTCTTCAGAGAAAAAGAGAACTTGAACTCTATAGCGCCACCTGTTGATTGTGACTTGTTGGATCGCTACTACCAACAGGTGGCGCTATAGAGTTCAAGTCCTCTTTTTCTCTGAAGAGGCAATTTGCATAACTTGTGGGGTTGAACATTTGACACCATACAGGGGGCCAGTGACATGGCATTCGCATTTCCCTGTGATTTCCCCACCCGATGTTCCACTGAGAAACTAAAGTTTTGTAGGGACAGGAACCATCGGGTGACTCGAGCATTCATCTCTTTTGCATTTCTCATCCAGACGAGGGGTGAATGGTCCGTTACTAAACGAAAATGGCGCCCAAGCAAATAGTAGCATAGGGACTCCAAGCCCCACTTATTAATCGCCAAGCACCGGTCACTGCCTCACACAGTCCAATAAAGTGCACTGGGTTCAGCAAGCTATGAATATAAAGAAGTTATCTACTACATTGATATTAATGACTTATTCTTAGGGTACTGTCACACTTAGCGATGTACCAGCGATCCCGACCAGCGATATGACGCGGTCAGGATCGCTGGTACATCGCTAAGTGGTCGCTAGTGAGCTGTCACACAGGCAGATCTCACCAGCGACATCGCTGGGGACGGGGGTCGCTACTTACCTGTCACACCAGGCGATCCTGCGTCCTCCCTCCCGGCTCCACGCGTCGCTCGTCGTCACAGCAGGAAGCACCGCAGGAAGCTGACGACGAGAAAAAGTCCAGCCTGTTCTAGCGCGATCAGCGATAACCAGCGGAGGAGCGGGTTGTAGGTAAGTATCAGACACAGCGATATCGCTAGCAATATCGTTATAACGTCACAAGTTATAGCGATATTGCTAGCGATATCGCTTAGTGTGACAGGCCCTTTAGGATAGGGCATCAGTATCAGATCTGTGAGGGTTTGACACCCTACATCCATTCATGGGTACTGAAGTTCCCATTCATTTCCATAAGGACTGTGACCACTACACAGTGTACAGATAGTGTTTTTCAGGCTGTTTATATCTATCTGCCATCGATGCTGAAAACAGCTGATCAGTGGGGGTGTCAGGTGATGGACCCTGTCCGATCTGAACTCAATGACCTATTCTATGGATAGGTGATCAATATAAAAGTAGTGAACAACCACTTTAAATAGGGTGCTCAGATCTCACAGCTATTGAATATGAGGACGCCATGGTTGACAGGACTAGAGGGAATAATTCTAATGACAGAGACTTGTTAGGTAAAAAATAATGTAAGATTCTACTCTCTTTAATTTACAGTGCTATGTGAAAGTATGTACCAAATGGATCTGTAGTACAATGTCGGCAGCTTATCATTGGGCTTCACGATTACAATAGTGCTGGCCATGGGATATTACATTCTCATCCTTGCGTGTATGAGCAAAAACAGACGAATGGAAACTGTATCACACATCTGTGCCCAAACTAACAAGTGGACAGCCGGGTCTACATATTCAGATCAGTCACAGCAATACGAAACATAGGGCCAAAGCACTGTTGCAATGTTTCAATAGTTTATGAAGACAATAGTTTACAATAAAGTTGGAATGTTTCTTTAAAATTACGTAATCCTAATGCAGTCCAATTGTACAAGTGCATCTAATCGTCAACCACTGCAGACTTCTAAATTACTCATCGGGTTCTGCCAGCGTAGGAACAGAATCATTGTTTTCTGCACAGTCTTGTCCCTCCTCTCTGAGGTTACTCTCGTTCAAAGAACTAGGATGTCACCGAGCCCTGCTCAGACAGAAAAGCCTGCTGAGGTTTATTCAGGTGCACAGAAAACCTAAACTCTATGCGTCGAGGATGTTTTTGCTCTTATTTCTCACATTTGCCTTTTGTCTATTTCGGCACCAAACATGTTAAACCAAAGAGGACAGTGTGTGCCAGTGTTCTGCATTTCTAACGCCAAGGACATTCCTTCTAGCAGCTGGGCATTATCTAGAGAGTAAATATATTCCTATATCAGGCCATGTATATAAGGGTAAAAAGTCATTCACTCCATTTCCACTTTTCATTTTAATAAATGACCTAAAAGGGAGACTGTCATGACAAAATAATATCTATTTTGTAGCAATCTGATGCGCCAGAGTTAATAAATCAAGCCAAATGAAAATCCTTGAAGTGCACTGGGGGGTGGGCCAATGCACTCAGTATCTATTGACATTCTCCCATTGCACTTCCAAACTAATTTGCATGTGTCTTCAAAGCTTGATTTTTCTACACTGGCATATCGGATTGCTACAAGTTAGATATTTTTATAGTAAGACTTGTATTTATTTATTATGCTTTGCTTATATAGTACCGTAATATTCTGCAGTACTTTAAAGACCTAATCATCATTGTCCCCGATGGGGCTCACAATCTACATTCCCCATCAGTATGTCTTTGGAGTGTGGGAGGAAAACGGAGAACCTAGAGGAAACCCACGGAAACCATGTAAAGTCCTGGTAGATTTTATCAAACCCAGAGCACCAGCTCTGCAAGGCCACACTGCTACCCTACAGCCATACCACTAGTTCCCACTACTCTACCCGACAGGTCCTTTTTAATAAAGTTATACTGATCGCACAGCTATCCAAAAGATTGAAAATAAATCAGCCCTTGGGCTAAGTAGTACAATGTTTGACTTTTCTCCGAGAAGTCACATGATTCCCAGGCATGTGATGTTCCAGAAGTGCTTAGCTCTTGTTATCTGGTGTGCAGTAGCGCCCTGCCCTTCCTGTCTCTCAGTGCTGACAATGACCTGCCATGAGATATTGTGGAGCCTGCTTATGTGTAGTGTATTCTGATATACATAGGTGAAGGTTCTCACATATTGACAAGCACCATTTCATTATTAATGGACAGTCTAATAAGTTCTCCAACAAATGTACAAAAAAATTAATTATTATTCAAAGGGTTCACTCAGTGCAGACTCCAGTTGGCTTCATACAAAAACTCATTTTATGGACGGCTGCATGCATGTGTGGCAGGATGGCAGAAGACATGAGGTCCGTTTACATGGAATGACTGCTACGATACAGTCATTTGAATGGCGCACCAATCTATACTACATTGCTCAGTGCGCATAGGCTGCCACGATTCTTGGCAGTGTCCTGGTTTGCTGCGCCACACAAGCGATCATTTCACCCAACGAACGAGCGATTTGCTCATTCATCATGAAACTAGCATTTACACTCATTCACGATTATCTAGCTGTGGAAATGCTCCTGTAGTGTCACAGTACTTTCCCTGCCCCACTGCAACGTTGCTTTAGTAATTAGAGCCTGTGCCCCACAGATAGTACTCCGCCAACACCTGTTCTTAGACAACCTTTAAAAATCAGTTTAAGGCTATGTGCCCACGTGTGTTAAAACGCACACAAAAAACCAGACTCCTTCCCAGAAATCGCGCGTTTTTTTCCACGCGATTTCACCTCGATTTTACCGCGATTATGATCGCGATTTTGCCGCCATTTTCGTGTGCGATATTCAAGCACTTTCCAAGCGATTTGAAGCATCGCTTGGAAAGTGATTGACAGGTTGGTCACACTCGTCAAACATAGTGTTTGAGAAGTGTGACCAGGTTTTTACTATTGAGGCCGCCTATGCGGCATCAATAGTAAGGCTGAGTTCACACGTGGCTTTTTTTCGCGTTTCCGCGGCGGTTTTAACCGCGCGATTTTGCCGCGAAAACGCGAAAAATAAGCATCCCATGCATTCCTATGGGATTCCGCAATGCTGTGCTAATGCTGTGGTTTTTACCGCGGCGGAATCGCTTTGCGGTAAAAAACGCAGCATGCTCATTATTTTGCGGAATCGCGGCGATCCCGCACCCATAGGAATGCATTGTTCCGCTTATTTGTGGCTGTGCACAACATGCGGAAAGTAAGCAGAACATTTGCGGATGGTACCCACGGTCCGGAGGAGAGGAGACTGTCCTCCGGGCTTTGGGTACCATATCCCTGTAAAAAATAGAATTTAAAATAAAAAATATTGTTATTCTCACCTTCCGGCGTCCCGCGCAGCCTTCCCGCTTCTCTTCACGCTCTCGTTCCCTGTAATCCTTTGCGAAAATGCCCGCGATGACGTCCGTTCTCGCTGGATCGCGACGTCTCGCGGTCATTTGCGCGACGTCATTGCGAATTACCGCGAGACGTCGCGATCCCGTGAGAACGGACGCCATCGCGGGCATTTTCGCAAAGGATTACTGGGAACGGCTGCGGAGGACACCGGAAGGTAAGAATAACACCATTTTTTATTTTTTTTTACATTCTATCTTTTACTACTGATGCTGCATAGGCGGCCTCAGTAGTAAAAAGTTGGTCACACTTGTCAAACACTATGTTTGATGAGTGTGACAACCTGTCAATCAGTTCTCCAAGCGATGCTACAGATCGCTTGGAAAACGCTAGCATTTTGCAAGCTAATTATGCTTGCAAAATGCTAGTTTTTCCGCGGGAAAATCGCGGGAATTTAAAATGCGATTTTCCCGCGGAATGGAATTCCGGAATTCTCGCGGTAATTTCCGCTAGAGTTCCGTTACGTGTGCACATAGCCTAAAAGATAGAATGTTAAAATGCTAAAAAAAAAATAAAAATCGGAGTATATTTACCTTCCGGCGTCCCGCGCTGCATTCCCGGGCCACAGCGTTCCCAGTAATGCCTTGCGAGACCTGTGATAACGTAGTCTCGCGTTGCTATAGCGATCTCGCGAGACCGCTAGAGTCACGCGAGACTATGTCTCACAGGACCGTGCCGCAAGACATTACTGGGAACGCTAGGCCGGGAATGCAGCGCGGGATGTCGGAAGGTAAATATACCCCGATTTTTTATTTTTTATTCTTTTTTTACAGGGGTATGGTACCCAGGACCTGGAGGACAGTCTCCTCTCCTCCACACCGTGGGTACCAACCGCACATGAGACGCTTAACTTCCCGCATGGTGCGGAATGCCATAGGAATGCATGGGGGCGGTCTGTACACGATTTTTAAACGTTTTCGCTGCGTTTTTGCGCCGAAAATCACGGCAAAAACGCTTAAAAATCGCTACGTGGGCACACAGCCTAAGGCTATGTGCCCACGTTGCGTGTTAAAACACACACCAAAAACCGGACTCCTTCCCAGAAATCGCGCGTTTTTTTCCGCGCGATTTCACCGCGATTTTACCGCGATTATAATCGCGATTTTGCCGCGATTTTCGTGTGCGATATTCAAGCACTTTCCAAGCGATTTGAAGCATCGCTTGGAAAGTGATTGACAGGTTGGTCACACTCGTCAAACATAGTGTTTGACAAGTGTGACCAGGTTTTTACTATTGAGGGCGCCTATGCGGCATCAGTAGTAAAAGATAGAATGTTAAAAATGCTAAAATAAATAAAAAAATCGGGGTATATTTACCTTCCGGCGTCCCGCGCTGCCATCCCGGGCCACAGCGTTCCCAGTAATGCCTTGCGAGACCTGTGATAACGTAGTCTCGCGTTGCTATAGCGATCTCGCGAGACCGCTAGAGTCACGCGAGACTACGTCTCACAGGACCGTGCCGCAAGGCATTGCTGGGAACGCTGAGGCCCGGGAATGCAGCGCGGGATGTCGGAAGGTAAATATACCCCGATTTTTTATTTTTTATTCTTTTTTTTACAGGGGTATGGTACCCAGGGCCTGGAGGACAGTCTCCTCTCCTCCACAACGTGGGTACCAACCGCACATGAGACGCTTAACTTCCCGCATGGTGGGCATAGCCACATGCGGGAAGTAAGCGATTCTCATGCATTCCTATGGGTGCGGAGTTGCGGCAATTCTTTGCGATTCCGCACAAAAGAATGAGCATGCTGCGATTTTTTCCGCGATGCGATTCCGCCGCGGAAAAAAGCGCAGCATTAGCACAGCATGTGCGGAATGCCATAGGAATGCATGGGGGGCGTTCTGTACACGATTTTTAAACGTTTTCGCTGCGTTTTCGCGCCAAAAATCGCGGCAAAAACGCTTAAAAATCGCTATGTGGGCACACAGCCTTAAAGTATCTTTTATTAAAAATATCAATATCAAGCTGCAATAGCTGCGATATCAAATAATACATTACAGGAGTAGTTTGTAACTAACCCCCCTTCTCTTGCACCATAAGTGGTAGGAATCCAAATAAGAACGATATAAAAAGAGGAGGATTCTGTACCAGATTCCCCAATACTCATATATGTGTTTCTCACAAGGACCGTTAAACACAAATACGCTTCTTGCATAGGAATAACAATTTAGAATATCCCACAAAATAATGGCGCTGCATTGTTAAACTGGCGCCCGCTCCTCTATGTGTGCGCTCTGCCAGGTATCGCTGTATAGGGCACCTCACCCTGGTGGTAACTTTACCTTTCGCTCAGTTTGTAGTGAATTAAGAACCCACTATTTGTAATGGTGTTATGCCTTTTGCAAAAGCTTGCTGACATGTTTTTAATTTTCAGGTTACATTCTCAAAATCCAGTGTGGTTTAAATGGTTGTAAAGTGACGGCATATTCTACAACTTTACAAAATGGGAGCATTGTTTTCTGGACGTCAAGAAAATTTTAATAAGTGTAGTTTCACATGACTGTTTTCTCTCCATCCGAGACAAAAAGGTCTCATGATGCTGATCAGAGTGCCATCAGTTCTTCTCGGTGGTGGAGAAAAACAAAAATGTCTTCACCTTCTCCATCTTGTCAGTCCATGAAAAATCGGACTGCAGTGAGATGTCATCAGAATGCAGTACGATTGTTTTCACGGACCCATAGACTTGCGTTATCCATTTTGATTTGACATTCGGATCAAAATCGGACATGTCTCCAATTAGTTCCTCAGACAACTTGGTACAAGGAAAAAAATCGGAGATGTGCACAGCCCCATAGAATAACATGGGTACAAATGGGTGAAATCAGTCGTGTGCACGAGCCCTTACAGTAAATATGTAGAGGGGTAGACTACAATTAACACTTTAGCAAGAACTGATGATACAAAATCCAACGAGGGTAATGGATGTTTTCTTTTTTTCACTATGATATTCATTTTTGATGATAGTGTTTGCTGCAATTTGTTTATTCAGCAATTTAGTCAGTTTCTTCTGTAAAGGACTACCTTTACTTCACATGCTCTTTCAGTTAAAAAAAAACAAATAAATGTATAGAAGTTTATTTTAATCAGGCATTGTTACAAAGATAGGACTTATTGCACCTAAACTAAGTTGTCTTTCTGTACGAAGCATCATTTTTCAGTGAAAATTGAGCAGCCGCCTGTCAGCTGCAGCCTTCAATATGTCATGATAGCGGACATCCTCTCATGGAAGATTGATGAGTTAAAGGTGTTGTCCAGAAAGACCATCCTTGATGACCTATCCATCTCCTACCATTGTCTAGTGGTCACTTGTCCATATGTTAGTCCTGGCAACCAACCCCTTTGAAAAATAAGTTACATGTACTCCAAAATTATGCCATCCTTGAAAAAAGAATTTCTCGTACAACTATATATTGTCAAAACAACAAAAGGTTCATGGGGACCTGCCAATATAAAAACAGTAATTACTGACAGTCATAGTGGTAAAGTGCAGGTTCTTCAGTTTTAATGATTGGAAGCCAGCGGCTGATGGGAGAAAAATCTTTTTCTCCCTGTAGCCGCTCATGCAAGTAGACACCAGCACATTTTAAACAGTATTTACCTACACATTACCGCTATGGCTGCAGATAAATACCATTTTTTTTGCTGACAGCTTCTCTTTAAAGCTCTAAAAATGTGACGAAGAAAAAAAATAAAGCAAAAAATGCTGAGTCCTGTCCTAAAGGCCCTGGTGGATATTTCAGTGAGTGTTTTTAAACAAAGAGGTTGACAACCCTGGTATAGGGTAAAACGCCACACTGGGTTAATCATTGAATTTGTGCTTTATAGTGTACCCAGAATTTGTCGGAACCTGTTGATATTTGCAGCCAACATTCATGTCTTTTGGGGCCTATGGCAGACACTGGGGTAAATAAAATTCAAAGGTGACTTTAATGAAGATTAGTATATAGATACATTCAAGGCATTTTCTACTACAACTAATGATGTGACAAGAAGCATTTAAAAGTAGTAATCAGAAGTCAGTGAATGATGAAACTCTCATTTAATGTTTGAAGCAGGTATGGTAGGAGCTGTGGAACATAACTATGTGTGACACTTTGAAAGCAGATAGTATTGGAGTAAAGTATCTAGATATACTTTATAACCAGAGTATCTGTAATTCTGTCTGGTGCACTTTACATGAATTAATGATTTGGCACCCATTAGCACCCAGTAGGCTCGTGTTTAAGGATGTTATCACTTAAAGGGGACCTGTCACAAGGTCAAAAGTGGTCCAAATCTCTTATTTTATTTCCGCTGCTCCAATGAAAATTTTCAGTATTTCTTTATCTTTTAAATATTATACTATTTTAGAGATATGGACCTTTATATTTAGTGCTGAATTTTATGGTCTTTACCAAGGGGCATGGCTCACAGGACTCTCTAGAGGAGTGTCTTTAAGATGCTCTGTATAATCATCCTATGAGCCCCACCTCCTTCTTAAAAACCATAATAACACTAAATAAAAAGGTTCGTATCTCTGGAACTATGTGGTGCATTTGAAAAAAAACACAACAACAACAACTGTCATATTCAGAGAAGCAAGTGGAAAAAAATAAGAGCCAAAACTGGGCACTTTTAACCTGGTAACTTGTCTTCTATCACAATAAAGAATATGTCCAGCTGTGGCCCAATATCACGCTCCCATTTGCTTCCAAATTCCTGGAGAAGCACGTCCAAGCTGAACTTTCCTCGCACCTCTCATCTAACTTGGTCTTTGACAATCTACAATCTGGTTTCCGCCCCCACCACTCCACTGAGACAGCCCTGACCAAAATTAGTAACGACCTACTTACAGCCAAAGCGAACGGACAATACTCTATACTCCTCCTTCTAGACCTGTCCTCTGCCTTCGACACAGTTGACCACTGCCTCCTACTAAAGATCCTCTCTTCTTTTGGCATCAAAGGCATCGCCCTATCCTGGATCTCCTCATACCTCTCCAACTGCACATTCAGCACCACTCCCACACTACCTCCTCATCCCACCCTCTCTCTGTTGGAGTTCCCCAAGGCTCTGTTCTAGGACCCTACTCTTCTCAATCTATACACTTGGCCTGGGGAAACTCAAAAAGTCCCACGGATTCCAGTACCACCTTTATGCCCATGATACCCAGATTTACCTCTCTGGCCCAGATGTCACCTCTCTGCTCTCCAGAATCCCGGAGTGTCTGTCAGCCATATCCTCCTTCTTCTCTTCCCGCTTCCTCAAACGGAATGTGGAAAAATCTGAACTGATTATGTTTCACCCATCTCACAGATCTTCCTTACCTGACCCATCTATAACAATTGACGACATCACGCTTTCCCCCCGTACCGGATGTCCACTACCTCGGAGTAACCCTTGACTCTGCCCTGTCCTTCAAACCGCACATCCAAGCTCTCTTCACCTCCTGCCACCTCCAGCTCAAAAATATTTCCAGAATTCATCCCTTCCTAAACCCTCACTCTACTAAAATGCTTGTGCATGCCTTCATCATCTACCGTCTCGACTACTGCAACATCCTTTTCTGTGACCTCCCTGCTCACACCCTCGCACCTCTCCAGTCCATCCTTAGCTCTGATGTCCGACTAATTCATCTCTCTCCTCGCTACTCCTCCGCTTCTCCCCTCTGCAAATCTCTTCACTGGCTCCTACTCCCTCAGCGTATCCAATTCAAATTACTAATATTGACATACAAGGCCATCTATAACCTGTCTCCTCCAGATATCTCTGAACTAATCTCCCGATATCTTCCCTCACGTAATCTCCGATCCTCCCAAGACCTCCTTCTCTCCTCCACACTTATTCGCTCCTCACCCAACCGCTTCCAAGACTTCTCACGAATAGCCCCCATCCTCTGGATTTCCTTGCCCCAACACGTCTGACTATCAACCACAGTCAGATCCTTCAGAGGGAACCTGAAAACCCACCTCTTTAGGAAAGCCAACAGCCTGCAATGATCCCTGCTGCCTCCTCACCACTACTGGAGCTACCGCCTCACCATCACTGGTGCTGCTGCAACCCCCCAACCTACTGTCTCCTTCCCCACCATCTTGTAGAATGTAAGCCTGCAAGGGCAGGGTCCTCTCTCCCCTCTATATCAGTCTGTAATTGTTAGTTTGTTTACTGTAAGTGATATCTGTAATTTTTATGTAACCCCTTCCCATGTACAGCACCATGGAACCAATGGTGCTTTATAAATAAATAATAATAATATCAGCTTATACTTCCTTCGTGACAGCAGATAACAGAATCTTGCTGGTATAGTGAATTAGGCAGGGGTCACACTTGCGAGTGCAATGCGAGAAACTAGCGCGAGTCTCTCGCCTCAATACCCGTCACTGCCACCGGGGGTTCGAACCGGAGCATTCAGCTGCATAGAAAGACATGCGGCCGCACACTCTGGTCCCGAGTGCCGGCGGCAGTGCCGGGTATTGAGGCGAGAGACTTGCGCGAGTTGCTCACATTGCACTCACAAGTCTGACCCCGACCTTAGTGTTGTGTTCCTAGGAGGAAACAGCAGAGGATAAGCCTGTCATCAGGGTTTACCAGATACATATTGGGTGGGACTGCTGGGTTAGAGGTTGGTGGTATGCTCCCTCTAAAATTAATGATAGTCATTGCTGTGTTGCTTGTCTCTTAAGATAGGAAAGATTCCTCTAGATAGGGCAAGAATATAAATGCTCAGCAGTAGTAGTAAATGACAAGTAGTAAATATGTCTGCATTTCACCAACAATTACAATGGTATCATATTGTTCCTGGAAAGTGGACATTTGTAAGAGGTAGAAACTGGTTTCGAAGGGCATATACAATAGTCTAACATCTGGGAATTGTAGTTCTGATGTATTACCGGAGAATGAAGAACACTGCTTGAAAAACCAGAAGCAAAAACCTTAGCTCCACCTCGTGCCATGCTAAAAAAGGATATTCTTAAAGGGGCAATTTAGTGACGTGGCTCATTCACATATCACAGCAGTAAGCAACATGGCTGTTAGCTGTAGAGGAACAAAGGAAGGTTGAAAACAATGGTGTATATATAATGTGCTCATAGATAGAATTCTTTCTTTAAAATTCCTGCTTGTTTTATCATATATCAAAGGAATATACATTGGGGAAAATAAGTATTTGTTACTCTGACGATTTTGCAAATTTTCCCACCTACAAAGAATGGTGAGGTATGTAATTTTTATCGTTGGTACACTTCAACTGTGAGAGACAGAATCTAAATATGAAAAAAACAGAAAATCACATTGTATGATTTTAAATATTTAAATTGCATTTTATTGCATGAAATAAGTATTTGATCACCTACCAACCAGCAAGAATTCTGTCTCTCACAGACCTGTTAGTTTTTCTTTAAGAAGTCTCCTACTGTCCACTCATTACCAGAAACCACTGGAGCCATAGGCGGAGGAGGACATGACTTGGGGATGGGTGGACCTTTACTCCTGCAGCTTTTTTGGTCTAGTGGTGTAGATTTTTAAGCACGAGGGATGTTGCTTTAAGAGTAAGAAGCACAGTATGTATGTGCCTGGTGGGTTACTGTGAGGAGGGTGGGGCTTATATAGAGCAGGAGATCTGTGTCTCTTCCTCTTTCATGCACAGGATGAACAAGAGGAAGCATTTCCCGCCCTCCCGCCCTGTATATAATCATTGTCCTAAAATGTTTTAATTAATGCTTGTCCGATGAATGCTTTATTGTATTTTTGAACTTACCATTGTATATTTTGTTCCAGGTTCAATTTTATCATGGCTATAAAGAGTTAACAGCATTAACCTTCTAAGCCCAAGGGAAGGGCCATCCTTCAGCCATGGTTCCCTAGAGGTTTCCTCCACAGGGGGTTTTTCCTCTCCTGAGTGCTGTAGGATGACTCTGTGTGAGTCGGAGGTTTGCCAAGTTAGTCCCCTTAATGCTTTTGCAGGGACTTCTAGCCTATAAGTTTACTAAAGTGATTTATAAAAAAAAAAAAAATAAAAAAAAAATAAAAGGTGTCAAATGTGAATTTATAACCCGTCACAGCTTTGCGGTTTAGGAGTCAGGTGGAAGTTGCAGGCAAGTTAAGGTGGACTCATTTTAACTAATAGAGGATGTAAAACCTCATGGTGGTGAACAGGCTCGGCTTTGGTGGCCAGCCTCAAGGACGTTGTAATGGTAACGTCAATCAGGGGCGGGCACAGTGGTTAAGCACAGGAGTGAGGATAATAGGGTCATTGGTGCCCTGAAAGTTTACTGGCTCTGCTTGAATGGCAAGCCAGTGCGTGCCTCCCCTTTATGGCTGTCTGGCCTGGTTCTGTATGTCAGACAGCTGGGGATATCACAGTACTTGTGAATCCCAAGGTACTAGCACTTCACCTGACTCCTACTGTGATTGTTTTAATCCTGTGATTTAAATAAAGCTGTGGCCATTTTGACAACCAAAATAATGTGTTGTGTATTTATTCTAGTGCCTAGGTTTACTGTAGTTATGGTGGTTTTAAGATGGAGTGGGGGTCCGTCCCATATCCATAAGTCATGTATCAATTGCACCTGTTTGAACTCTTTACCTGTATTAAAGACACTTGTTCACACACTAAATCAATCACACTCCAATCTCTCCACCATGGTCAAGACCAAAGAGCTGTCTGATGACACCAGGGACAAAATTGTAGACCTGGGATGGACTACAGGACAATAGGCAAGCAGCTTGGTGAGAAGGCAACAACTGTTGGCACAATTATTAGAAAATGGAAGAAACTCAAGATGACTGCCAATCTTCCTTGGTCTGGTGCTCCATGCAAGATCTCACCTCATGGAGTAAGGATGATTCTGAGAAATGTCAGGAATCAGCCCAGAACTATGTAGGGAGGTTGAACTGACGGACAGATCTGCCTGTAGTGAGAGGCAGAGGGGTAGCTCAATGTAGGTACGAAAGCGCTGAGATTAATGGAAAGGGTGCAGTATTGTAGTTTGACCATTAGAGGGCAGTGGAGAGTGTAAGAGTAGGACTGCATAACTGACATTGGTCAAAGGAAACTGTCAGGTGATAGTGGGCAGAGCTACCAGGACTGGGAGCACAAAGGGCTGAGGGAAGGTTCTGGAAGGTCCAGTCAGACAAGGGAGCTCACTAGTCAGGAGGTTCTGCTGTAAAGAGAGAGACGGCAGAAAGGCTTCAGAGAGGACTGACAGTTGAGGCAGTAATGGGGGGTTGCCCAGAGGACAGTAGCCGCAGACGTAGACGGTCTGGGGGTACCAAGCGGACGGCGTACTTGGAATGGTGAAGCGCTGTGGTGGATGGCCTAGGGCAGCCACAGTGAGAAGAGCCACAAAGGACGCCACGACGATAAAAATAAGAAGTGAAGGTACCCGGGTCTGTGTAAAAAGAAGTGTGAGATTCCTGTGGTGAATTGCGGTGGTCGTCAGAGAGGCGGCCAATAAAAACGGACCTGTTGAATACAACCTCTGTCTCAGTCTCGTGTCTGTCGGCGGCAAGAAGCGGGTCACACCCCATTCCTGTTGGTCTCTCTCTCCTATCTCCGCTCATTCCTACAACTACATGGAAGTAGAATTCAGACTTCAACCTTAGAGAGGTATTAACACTAGACACCTAGGGCCACATCAGCGAGACCACCTTGTCGTTGGTTGCTGGGCATGCATAAATTGGCCAAATTATGTGCTAAGCGTGTCAATTTTTTATTATCCAGATCAATATTGCTATTCGTATTTCATATATTCCATGTCTACTATGTGCTTTAGCATGATAAAGTGCAACTTCTTTCCTATATTGTATATGGAGGTGGCTGCTCCTAGTATGGACATTAACTTGGAAGTGCCAGTCAGTCTATTCTTATTTGTATGTTAGCTCTCTAACCAAGAACTCCGCCCTTCAACATGTGGTGGTTTTAATTACAGCAGGATCCTACCTACCAATAAATATAGACTTTTCTGAGATAGGTATCCACATTTACCCAGGAATTCAGAATTCAGCCTAAGAGAGGTATTCACACTAGACATGTAGGGTCCCAGCAGTGTGAGATCACCTTGTTGGTTGCTGGACATGCATGAATTAGCCAAATTATGTGCTAAACGCCTCCATTTTTAATTATCCAGAGAAATATTGCTATTCATATTTCATATATTCCATGTCTGCATACTTTAGCACAATAGAGTGCAACTTCTTTTGTATACGGAACTACATGGGATGACCTGGTCAATGACCTGAAGAGAGCAGGGTCCACAGTCTCAAACATTACCATTAGTAACACACTATGCCGTCATGTATTAAGATCCTGCAGGACACGCAAGGTTTCCCTGCTCACATCAGCACATGTCCAGACCCGTTTGAAGTTTGCCAATAACCATCTGGATGATCCAGAGGAGGCATGGGAGAAGGTCATGTGGACAGATGAGACCAAAATAGAACTTTTTGGTATCAGCTCCACTCACCATGTTTGGAGAAAGAAGAAGGATGAGTACAAACCCAAGAACATCATCCCAACCGTGAAACGTGGTGGGGGGAAACATCCTACTTTGGGGTTGCTTTTCTGCAAAGGTGACAGGACGACTGCACCGTATTGAAGGGAGGATGGATGGGGTCATGTATCGTGAGATTTTGGCCATTAAACTCCATCCCTTAGTAAGAGCATAAGAGATGGGTCATGGCTGGGTCTTCCAGCATGACAATGACTTGAAACACACAGCCAAGGCAACTAAGGAGTGGCTCCATAAGAAGTTCCAGGAGTGGCCAAGTGTAATGCCAGTGTCTCCGCACTCCCTTCCCCAGCAGAGACGCAGTCTATCTCACCGCCATGGTCCCGCACCTCCTCCTCCTTCTCCTGCTGCTGCTGTGGTGCCGGCGTCTATGCACTCTGCCTCTCTCCCCCAGCAGAGACACCAACACTGTCACCACCGAGGTCCTGCGCTTCTCCTTCATCGTCCTATGTGCATAGGGCGTAAGCACTGTCCCATCTTTTTAAAGGGACAGCATGCAACATCTAAAAGTGTCCCCAGCCAATAACTGGGAGACACTTATTATTTAATGTACCTCCACCAGGTGGGAGGTGCCTGTGCAACGTTGTGCACTGTGTCTAAAATGTTTCTTAGTTCTCAGGTCCCAGTGCTCATATTCCAGTATACCTGCCTGCTTATCAGCCATGCCCGCCTGCCTGCCAATCAGCCATGCCGCATGCCTATCAGCCATAAGCATCTGCTTGATTATTAGCTGTGCCCACTTGCCTGCCAATCAGCCATACCCGCCTGCCTGTATGTCAACTGTGCCTGCTTGCCTGTCTACCTTTCTGGGTCATTCCTGCCTCCTGTCCCGTGGGGGTCATCTGCTATCCACCCAAGGTCAATACTGGTGTAGCACGTGGTCCTGCTTCCCTCATCCCTCTTCAGATCACCATATCGTCTGTGCCATGCACCCGAGGTCGGACTTGGTGAGCCACCTAGTGACGCCCCTCCAGGCTCTCCTCGGATCACGGCATAGTGGTTTCCCCACCCATCCCGTTACACCTAGCAATTCTCCAGACCAGAACCCAATAGAAAATCTTTGGAGTGAGATGAAACTCAATGTTGCCCAACGAGAGCCCCAAAACCTGAAATATCTGGAGAAGATCTATATGGAGGAGTGGGACAAAATCACTGCTGCATTATGTGCAAACTTGGTCCAAACTGTTGCAGGTTCCCTTTAAGATTCTGCCTCTCACAATTGAACTGTACCTAAAAATTACAGACCTCTCCATTCTTTATAGGTGGGAAAACCGGCAGTGTATCAAATACATATTTTCCCCACTGTAGAAGCACAAACACAACAGATTATGAGGAACACTTTACGTGGTCTGTAACGTAATTTAACCCCTTTCCCCTCCATTCCCCCAAACAGTATATGTGAGCATTTAGGTATTTGAAAAGTAAATATATCAACACTTTTCCATCTTTTATCAGTTGCTTTATGCCTGAGTATTCATTCATATGCAAATGAGGCACTAAGTGCTGTGGGCGTGAAATAGCACCTCCTGGGTCTCTGCCTCCTGAGTAGAGTTGAGCGACTTTTGCTTTTTTAGGGTGGCGTTTCGTTTCGTGAAACCCGACTTTTCCAAAAGTCGGGTCGAGCAAGATCGCCCGATTATAGGGAAAAGTCGGGGTCGTCCCGAAACACGAAACCCAATGTAAGTCAATGGGGAATAAAAGTCGGCAGTGAGAGGAGGACAGGAAACACACCTACAGTGCCCATTTGAATGCCAAAAGC
The DNA here is from genome assembly GCF_039654945.1 of Dendrobates tinctorius. NCBI lineage: Eukaryota > Metazoa > Chordata > Amphibia > Anura > Dendrobatidae > Dendrobates > Dendrobates tinctorius. Next base: position 15,673,222 of record NW_027361796.1, read on the forward strand.
ATCAATTCTTCTTACTTAAGCTTGTCAACCTTAATTAACTTCATAATACAAGTTACGCACTGAAAAATGGGGGTTATTTGGCTAAATTTGTGGGGGGGGAGGGCTGGCTGCAGGTTTTCATGTGCCCTGGGCGAAAGAGCGCCCCTTTAACACATACCACAACTCATCATGCTCCGATACGGCAGAGAAATAGCGGTATAGTACAATGAAAAATACCTCACTTTTTACATCTCATGACGAGGCCCATCTATTTCTCCATACAAAATCATTGGTCCCATATAATGTTTGAAACAGTATATGATGAGCTCCACATAATGCTACAGTATATGTTGGTCCCCATGGATGAAGCTCCACTGTCTTATGGGCCCAAATAATGCTCCAAACATAATGGGCCCCATTTCTACTGCTCTAGTGTATAATGGGCCCTGTAAATGCTGCTCCAGTGTCTGATGTCCACCTTTGGAATGTTCCAGTGTATGGTGGGCCCCATCTATCATTCTCCAGAGTATAGTGCTCCCCAAAAATTGCTGTCCCAACATAGAAAACAATCAAATAAGTCTCCTCGCTAGGGAATCCCTGTACTTGTCTGGACAGGTGCTGTAGCTTGCTTAACAGCTCGCCAGCCGTTCTCACGCCCAGTATGGATTGCACGTGATTGCACAAAGGTTAGAAAGGGTACCGTATCCCTGGATAACATGTATGGATAGCGTACACACTCAAAATATATGTCTATACAGCATGAGGCAGGCTCAGACGGTGTTAGGCCCAGTATGGATTGCACGTCATTGCACAAAGGTTAGAAGGGGTACCGTATCCCCGGATAACATGTATGGATAGCGTACACATTCAAAATATATGTCTATACAGCATGAGGCAGGCTCAGACGGTGTTAGGCCCAGTATGGATTGCACGTCATTGCACAAAGGTTAGAAGGGGTACCGTATCCCCGGATAACATGTATGGATAGCGTACACATTCAAAATATATGTCTATACAGCATGAGGCAGGCTCAGACAGTGTTAGGCCCAGTATGGATTGCATGTCATTGCACAAAGGTTAGAAGGGGTACCGTATCCCCGGATAACATGTATGGATAGCGTACACATTCAAAATATATGTCTATACAGCATGAGGCAGGCTCAGATGGTGTTAGGCCCAGTATGGATTGCACGTCATTGCACAAAGGTTAGAAGGGGTACCGTATCCCTGGATAACATGTATGGATAGCGTACACATTCAAAATATATGTCTATACAGCATGAGGCAGGCTCAGACGGTGTTAGGCCCAGTATGGATTGCACGTCATTGCACAAAGGTTAGAAGGGGTACCGTATCCCCGGATAACATGTATAGATAGCGTACACATTCAAAATATTTATATGTCTATACAGCATGAGGCAGGCTCAGACGGTGTTAGGCCCAGTATGGATTGCACGTCATTGCACAAAGGTTAGAAGGGGTACCGTATCCCCGGATAACATGTATGGATAGCGTACACATTCAAAATATATGTCTATACAGCATGAGGCAGGCTCAGACGGTGTTAGGCCCAGTATGGATTGCACGTCATTGCACAAAGGTTAGAAGGGGTACCGTATCCCCGGATAACATGTATGGATAGCGTACACATTCAAAATATATGTCTATACAGCATGAGGCAGGCTCAGACGGTGTTAGGCCCAGTATGGATTGCACGTCATTGGACAAAGGTTAGAAGGGGTACCGGATACCCGGATAACATGTATGGATAGCGTACACATTCAAAATATATGTCTATACAGCATGAGGCAGGCTCAGACGATGTTAGGCCCAGTATGGATTGCACGTCATTGCACAAAGGTTAGAAATGGTACCGTATCCCCGGATAACATGTATGGATAGCGTACACATTCAAAATATATGTCTATACAGCATGAGGCAGGCTCAGACGGTGTTAGGCCCAGTATGGATTGCACGTCATTGCACAAAGGTTAGAAGGGGTACCGTATCCCCGGATAACATGTATGGATAGCGTACACATTCAAAATATATGTCTATACAGTATGAGGCAGGCTCAGACGGTGTTAGGCCCAGTATGGATTGCACGTCATTGCACAAAGGTTAGAAGGGGTACCGTATCCCCGGATAACATGTATGGATAGCGTACACATTCAAAATATATGTCTATACAGCATGAGGCAGGCTCAGACGGTGTTAGGCCCAGTATGGATTGCACGTCATTGCACAAAGGTTAGAAGGCGTACCGTATCCCCGGATAACATGTATGGATAGCGTACACATTCAAAATATATGTCTATACAGCATGAGGCAGGCTCAGACGGTGTTAGGCCCAGTATGGATTGCACGTCATTGCACAAAGGTTAGAAGGGGTACCGTATCCCCGGATAACATGTATGGATAGCGTACACATTCAAAATATATGTCTATACAGCATGAGGCAGGCTCAGACGGTGTTAGGCCCAGTATGGATTGCACGTCATTGCACAAAGGTTAGAAGGGGTACCGTATCCCCGGATAACATGTATGGATAGCGTACACATTCAAAATATATGTCTATACAGCATGAGGCAGGCTCAGACGGTGTTAGGCCCAGTATGGATTGCACGTCATTGCACAAAGGTTAGAAGGGGTACCGTATCCCCGGATAACATGTATGGATAGCGTACACATTCAAAATATATGTCTATACAGCATGAGGCAGGCTCAGACGGTGTTAGGCCCAGTATGGATTGCACGTCATTGCACAAAGGTTAGAAGGGGTACCGTATCCCCGGATAACATGTATGGATAGCGTACACTTTCAAAATATATGTCTATACAGCATGAGGCAGGCTCAGACGGTGTTAGGCCCAGTATGGATTGCACGTCATTGCACAAAGGTTAGAAAGGGTACCGTATCCCCGGATAACATGTATGGATAGCGTACACATTCAAAATATATGTCTCAGGAGGCAGGCTCAGACGGTGTCAGGCACAGTATGGATTTGACGGCCCAGATTACACAGCGGAGGAGCAGGGAGAGGTAAAGATTGCTAATGCTGGGGCCCTGGCCAAGCAAGGGGGGCCCACTCGTGGGCGTCGGTACTGGCACTGGGCCCCTCATAGTACAGCGGTGTGTCTGACGGCGGGTGTGCACCACCACCGTCAGAGACACTTGATTGCACTATGAGGGACCCTGTGCCAGTGCCCGCGCCCAAGAGTCAGCCTACCCACCTGTCCAGGGCAACGGCACTCGCACGGTGTCGTGCGCTAGGTGGTGACCCCGGCCATGGGGGGGGGAGGCAGCACAGTTAGGGAGTTTTAGAAAGTGGCATATGTTGATGTTGGACATTCAACTGATGCAAAAGGCGAAATAGGTGAAGTACCAGGAAGAGGTGGACCAAAGCAAGCCATTTTTCTGTCACCCTATGTGTCATCATGGGAAGGTGGGACAAAATCCTTGGAAACCCATGCGTGGTTCATTTTAATGAAGGTTAGATCATCCACATTTTGGGTTGACAGACGGGTCCTTTTTTCTGTCAGGATTGATCCAGCTGCACTGAAGACTCTTTCCGATAGCACACTTGCAGCTGGGCAAGCGAGCTCCTGTAAGGCATATTGGGCCAATTCAGGCCAGGTGTCCAGTTTAGCGGCCCAATAGTCAAAGGGGAATGACCTGTGTGGGAGAACATCGATATGGGAGGAAAAGTAGTTTGTAACCATAGTTGACAACTGCTGTCTCCTGTCACTTTCCATCGATGCAGTATTACCAGTTGTGTGAGCGGTATTTGAAAAATCAGTCCACAACATTGTCATGAAACCCCTGTCTCCAACGCCACTTCTGCTGTGTGCACCACGAACACCTCTGCCAAGCTGCCCCCGGCCCGTACGGCTCGTGTGAGAACCATCATCGCTGCTGTGTGCTGGGAATGCCTCAAGCAACCGATTTACCAGAGTTGCTTGTTTATTAGCCAATATTAGGTCAAGGTTCTCCTGTGGCATGATGTTTTGTAATTTGCCTTTATAGCGTGGATCCAGGATGCTGGCCAACCAGTAGTCGTCATCGTTCATCATTTTGGCAATGCGGGGGTCCCTTTTTAGGATCCGCAAGGCATAATCTGACATGTGGGCCAATGTTCCCGGTGTCAATGATGCACTGCGAGTGCTGGGTGGAGGAGCACTTTCTGGCAAATCCACATCCCTCCAGTCACGCACAAACCCTGTACCAGACCTTGCCACGCCAACATTTTCACTTGCCCCACGAGATGCATCCTCCTCCCCTAAGTAATCATCCCCATCATCCTCCTCCTCCTCTTCTTCCTCCACCTCGTCCAGGAGAGGTCCCTGAGCAGACAATGGCTGAATGTCATCAAGGATTCCCTCCTCCTCTTCCTCCTCATCAACATTGGCTGCAGACGCCTGCTCCTTAAGGTGCGTCAAAGTTTGCATGAGCAGACGCATAAGTGGGATGCTCATGCTTAGGATGGCGTCGTCTGCGCTTACCAGCCGTGTGCATTCCTCAAAACACTGAAGGACTTTACAAAGGTCTTTCAGCTTCGACCACTGCACGCCTGTCAACTCCATGTCTGCTCTCAAAGTGCCTGGCCGTGTATCCTCCCACAAATGCATTATGGCCTGCCTCTGCTCGCACAGCCGCTCCATCATGTGCAGGGTGGAGTTCCACCTTGTTGCAATGTCGATAATGAGGCGGTGGTTGGGAAGGTGGAGCAATCGCTGCAGCTTCTGCATACGAACGGAGTGTACAGGCGACCGGCGGATGTGCGCGCACAGTCTTCGCACCTTCTGGAGCAGGGCTGTTAACTCCGGATAATTTTTGAGGAAGCACTGCACCAGGTTCAAGGTGTGAGCCAAGCAAGGTATGTGGCTGAGTTTTGAAAGGGCTATGGCTGCCACAAAATTACGGCCGTTATCACTAACTACCTTGCCTGCCTCAAGATGTACACTGCCCAGCCATGACTCAGTTTGTCGCTTCAAGTACTCGGCCAGCACCTCGGCGGTGTGTCTGTCGCCCAAACACATCATCTGCAACACAGCCTGCTGACGCTTTCCACTAGCTGCTCGATAGGGGGACACATCGTGTGCAACAGTGGCAGCTGCAGATGGAGTGCTCGTACGACTGCGCTCTGTGGACGAGCTGTCGCTTCTGGAGGAGGAGGAGGGTCGAACGCCTACAGCCAACTGTTTCCTATACCGTGGGCTAGGCAGCACTGTCCCACCACCGCTGTCCCCTGTGGACCCTGCATCCACCACATTAACCCAGTGCGCAGTGATGGACACGTAACGGCCCTGGCCATGCCGACTGGACCATGCATCAGTTGTGAGGTGCACCTTTCCGCTCACTGACTGCTTGAGTGCATGGACAATGCGGTCTTTCACATTATGGTGGAGGGCTGGGATGGCTTTGCGAGAGAAGAAGTGGCGACTGGGTAGGTCATAGCGTGGTACTGCATAGGCCATGAGTTCGCGGAAAGCTGTGCTTTCCACCAACCGAAAGGGCATCATCTCAAACGAGATTAGTTTGGCAATGTGGGCGTTCAAACCCAGTGTACGCGGATGAGAGACTGAGTACTTTCTTGACCTACTCATAGTGTCTGGGAGGGTGAGCTGGACTTGAGAGCTGCATATGGTGGAAGTAGCGGTGGACAGGGCGGACTGAGAGAGGGTTGATGATGGTGATGGAGTTGGTGTTCTTGCTGATGGCCTAGAATCAGTCTTTCGTTGATATAACAGTGGGATTCCCTGACTGCTGTGGCCTTGCAACGACACCTCAACATTTGCTGCTATGCTAACCGGTGGGCTTACAGTGGGGGAAACAATGTAGCGTTGCTGACTACCTTCATTGTGATCAGTTGCACATGTGGCACTTGAGGTTTGGTGTTGTGTCCACGCTTGCAAGTGCATGCTGGTTAAATGTCTAAGCATGCAACTGGTATTCAAATTTTTCAGATTTTTCCCTCGGCTAAAGGTCTTTGCGCACTTCTTACAGATAACCTTGGCCTGATCATGAGGATTTTGTTCAAAAAAGTACCACACTGCACTCTTCCTACTTTGGCAGACATTTTGCGGCCTAGCACGCTGTGATCTTTTGACCCTCTGGACAAGCTGTCCAGCAACTCTTTTGATGTTTGGAACCTGTCTTTGGAGTGCTCCGGGCCTGCCAGATAACAGCTGTTGCGATGTCGATGTCTGCTGTGGATGCTCCTCATCTGAGCTATTGGAAGCAGCACCCTCTTCCCCCAATGGATGCCAATCTGGGTCAACAACTGGGTCATCCATCACCTCCTCTTCTATGTCATGTGCACCTTTCTCTGTGTCACCGTGTATGGTGGTATAGTGTGCGGGAAGGGGCACCTGAGTCTCATCAGGGTCAAAATCTGGCTCTGTACACTGCGAGGACAATGTAGTGCTCTGAGTGAATGTACCAGCAGAATCATCCATCAGCGGCTGTGCATCAGTGCACTCCATGTCAGATTCATCTTGGCCTGGGTAATTCACCATTTGACTTGATAATCCAGGCATGGTATGTGAAAACAGCTCCATGGAGTAATCAGTAGTATGGCCTGCGTCATCCTTCAATCTTGGTTGGGGTGAAGGACACAAGGAAAGGTGTGGTTCATGAACATGAGCCTCCAATGACGACTCAGTGCTTTTACTTTTTACAACTAAAGAAGAGGAGGCGATAGAGCTGGAGGCTGAGTCAGCAATGTAAGACAAAACTTTTTCCTGATGCTCTGCCTTTAAAAGCGGTTTGCCAACTCCTAGAAAACTAAGCGTTCGAGTCCTTATGTAGCCAGACGATGACGCAGGGTCAGCACCTCCTGCATTCGGTCCTATTTTGCTCTTGCCACTACCATCAGATCCACCACCAACACCATCATTACCAGCTGCCAACCCCCGCCCAATTCCACGGCCTCTTCCACCAGCCTTCCTCATTTTTGGTAGAAATGTAGACAAAATCCAACAAACTATATAGTAATGTAAAACAAGGTACAAGGTGTCTATAGGACAGGGGAGTTTTAGAATTTCTGCACACACTTGTGGACAGTGGACACTTGTGGATTGTGTGCGGCCCACTGATATCTGAGCGCTATGTGACACGCTCGATGGCACAGCTGCCTGTGACCAAAGTGACGAGAGGATAATGGAGATTTTGAATCTCTGCGTACACTTGTGGACAGTGGACACTTGTGGATTGTGTGCGGCCCACTGATATCTGAGCGCTATGTGACACGCTCGATGGCACAGCTGCCTGTGACCAAAGTGACGAGAGGATAATGGAGATTTTGAATCTCTGCATACACTTTTGGACACTGGACACTTGTGGATTGTGTGCGGCCCACTGATATCTGAGCGCTATGTGACACGCTCGATGGCACAGCTGCCTGTGACCAAAGTGACGAGAGGATAATGGAGATTTTGAATCTCTGCGTACACTTGTGGACAGTGGACACTTGTGGATTGTGTGCGGCCCACTGATATCTGAGCGCTATGTGACACGCTCGATGGCACAGCTGCCTGTGACCAAAGTGACGAGAGGATAATGGAGATTTTGAATCTCTGCGTACACTTGTGGACAGTGGACACTTGTGGATTGTGTGCGGCCCACTGATATCTGAGCGCTATGTGACACGCTCGATGGCACAGCTGCCTGTGACCAAAGTGACGAGAGGATAATGGAGATTTTGAATCTCTGCGTACACTTGTGGACAGTGGACACTTGTGGATTGTGTGCGGCCCACTGATATCTGAGCGCTATGTGACACGCTCGATGGCACAGCTGCCTGTGACCAAAGTGACGAGAGGATAATGGAGATTTTGAATCTCTGCGTACACTTTTGGACACTGGACACTTGTGGATTGTGTGCGGCCCACTGATATCTGAGCGCTATGTGACACGCTCGATGGCACAGCTGCCTGTGACCAAAGTGACGAGAGGATAATGGAGATTTTGAATCTCTGCGTACACTTGTGGACAGTGGACACTTGTGGATTGTGTGCGGCCCACTGATATCTGAGCGCTATGTGACACGCTCGATGGCACAGCTGCCTGTGACCAAAGTGACGAGAGGATAATGGAGATTTTGAATCTCTGCGTACACTTGTGGACAGTGGACACTTGTGGATTGTGTGCGGCCCACTGATATCTGAGCGCTATGTGACACGCTCGATGGCACAGCTGCCTGTGACCAAAGTGACGAGAGGATAATGGAGATTTTGAATCTCTGCGTACACTTGTGGACAGTGGACACTTGTGGATTGTGTGCGGCCCACTGATATCTGAGCGCTATGTGACACGCTCGATGGCACAGCTGCCTGTGACCAAAGTGACGAGAGGATAATGGAGATTTTGAATCTCTGCGTACACTTTTGGACACTGGACACTTGTGGATTGTGTGCGGCCCACTGATATCTGAGCGCTATGTGACACGCTCGATGGCACAGCTGCCTGTGACCAAAGTGACGAGAGGATAATGGAGATTTTGAATCTCTGCGTACACTTGTGGACAGTGGACACTTGTGGATTGTGTGCGGCCCACTGATATCTGAGCGCTATGTGACACGCTCGATGGCACAGCTGCCTGTGACCAAAGTGACGAGAGGATAATGGAGATTTTGAATCTCTGCGTACACTTTTGGACACTTGTGGATTGTGTGCGGCCCACTGATATCTGAGCGCTATGTGACACGCTCGATGGCACAGCTGCCTGTGACCAAAGTGACGAGAGGATAATGGAGATTTTGAATCTCTGCGTACACTTGTGGACACTGGACACTTGTGGATTGTGTGCGGCCCACTGATATCTGAGCGCTATGTGACACGCTCGATGGCACAGCTGCCTGTGACCAAAGTGACGAGAGGATAATGGAGATTTTGAATCTCTGCGTACACTTTTGGACACTGGACACTTGTGGATTGTGTGTGGCCCACTGATATCTGAGCGCTATGTGACACGCTCGATGGCACAGCTGCCTGTGACCAAAGTGACGAGAGGATAATGGAGATTTTGAATCTCTGCGTACACTTGTGGACAGTGGACACTTGTGGATTGTGTGCGGCCCACTGATATCTGAGCGCTATGTGACACGCTCGATGGCACAGCTGCCTGTGACCAAAGTGATGAGAGGATAATGGAGATTTTGAATCTCTGCGTACACTTTTGGACACTGGACACTTGTGGATTGTGTGCGGCCCACTGATATCTGAGCGCTATGTGACACGCTCGATGGCACAGCTGCCTGTGACCAAAGTGACGAGAGGATAATGGAGATTTTGAATCTCTGCGTACACTTGTGGACACTGGACACTTGTGGATTGTGTGCGGCCCACTGATATCTGAGCGCTATGTGACACGCTCGATGGCACAGCTGCCTGTGACCAAAGTGACGAGAGAATAATGGAGATTTTGAATCTCTGCGTACACTTTTGGACAGTGGACACTTGTGGATTGTGTGCGGCCCACTGATATCTGAGCGCTATGTGACACGCTCGATGGCACAGCTGCCTGTGACCAAAGTGACGAGAGGATAATGGAGATTTTGAATCTCTGCGTACACTTGTGGACAGTGGACACTTGTGGATTGTGTGCGGCCCACTGATATCTGAGCGCTATGTGACACGCTCGATGGCACAGCTGCCTGTGACCAAAGTGACGAGAGGATAAGGGAGATTGGATTGCTTTTAAAAAAGCAGTTTGCGGAGCAGTGGGTAAACAGCAATGCCAGCGTGTCAGGAAGCCTTAAAACGCAGCCCAACAACCAACACCACTGATACACCACAATATAGCCTCCCCTTGCACTGCACACACAGTGACTTGTGTGTTGTGCAGGCCAAATCGCTAGCAGCAGAAGCAGTTTTTTTGTCTTCTTCCCTGCATAACGCTCTCCCTACAGAATCAGCAGCAACCTCTCCCTATACTAAGATCGGCAGAAGTAAGATGGCGGTCGGCGTGCACGCCCTTTTATACCCCCTGTGACGCCCACCAAAGCAAGCCAATCACTTGCATGCCCTTCTGAAAGATGGTGGTGACCCGTGCCTATGTCATCACGTTGCCCACAGTGTCCGTGGATCCTGATTGGCTGAAAAAGAGCGCAAAACAAACTTTTGAAACGCGACTTTGGCGCGTAAGTCGCCGACCTCGTGGCCGACCTCATCCTAGGGTCGGGTTTCGTTTCATGAAACCTGACTTTGCCAAAAGTCGGCGACTTTTGAATTTTTTCGACCCGTTTCGCTCAACTCTACTCCTGAGGTTTTTGTCCAGAATCAGGTTCCTTAGCTTGATTAATACTTCACTGTATATGTCATTTCAGGTGCCAGGAAGGGAAAACACACAGAGATCAATCAGGGTAAAATGAATTTTGCTCACATTTTATTTGTAACTTTTTGAAAGAAATTTTCATCTGCCTCTAACATGTATTTTGTTATCTGTACTAATTAAATGGATACCAAGTATTATAGTGTATGTTTTTTTTTAAGACCTTTATATGACCTCAAATAAATTCATGCATTTTAAATTGAAGAAGGAAATTAATTTTGCAAGAATTGGAAGAGACCTGACATTACTGTGTAGAGCAATGAACAATTAGTACAGTATTTGGCAGTACTACACAATGGCTGCTTTTCATGTATTGCATCTACGGCTTCCTCCAAAGCTTAAGAAGTAGCCATAGCAATTTTACTCCATAAGGTTTGTGCCTCTGAATGATTTATGTGTCGCTTTCTGAATCGGAGCACATAATAGCATAAGCTCGCTCTACATTGTAGGAAAACACCGTAACATATCATTATTATACAGGGATGCATATGTAGGCATATGGTGTCTCTTCATATTATTTTGCCATAATTATAAGTGGATAGGTAGATGAGGTCTGGGTAGGCACCACTCTCCAGACCTGACCCACATAGACTATTTCTTTAGGGGAGTTATCAAAGATTAGATTTATTGAAAAAAACATGATTAAAATTCAGCTATTATTTAAAGGGAACCTGTCACCCCTCCCAGCCGTTTTTAAGTAAAAGAGTCACCTTGTGCAGCACTAATGCTGCATTTTGTCGAGGTGTCTCTGTTACTTAGGTTCCCTTCAACCACAGAAATAATCGGTTATAAAATTGTTGAAAAATACCTGAAATTTGTCAGGGGAGCAGGTCTTTCCCCCCTGACAGACGCCTCGCATCTGTCACTCATTTCGAATTTGGCACCGCCTCCTTAGCTTTCTTTTCAAATGCGGCGCCGGCGCTGTCCTATATCTTCTTGGGCATATGCAGTCAGCGCTGCCCGACGTGCCCGTGCTCAGATCACACCCGGCCTGCCTTCATATCGCGCGGCCACAGATCCCACCCCGCAGTCGTTTATGATTTATTCACACTGCGGGGCTGGGAATCTTGGACATGAGAGCCGCAGATAACTACTGCGCATGCCCGAGATTCCCAGCCCCGCAGTGTGAATAAATCATAAGCGACTGCGGGGCGGGATCTGTGGCCGCGCGATATGAAGGCAGGCCGGGTGTGATCTGAGCACGGGCACGTCAGGCAGCGCTGACTGCGCATGCCCAAGAAGACATACTGTAGGACAGCGCCGGCGCCGCATTTGAAAAGAAAACTAAGGAGGCGGCGCCAAATTCGAAATGAGTGACGGATGCGAGGCGTCTGTCAGAGGGGGAAAGACCTGCCCCCTGACAAATTTCAGGTATTTTTCAACAATTTTATAACCGATTATTTTGGTGGTTGAAGGGAACCTGAGTAACAGAGACACCTTGACAGAATGCAGCATTAGTGCTGCACAAGATGGCTCTTTTACTTAAAAACGGCTGGGAGGGGTGACAGGTTCCCTTTAAACTGTTAATAACCTGCCCCATAACTATAACATAACAAATATAACTTTTTTTTAGAGTCTTCTATCACAATATCAGCTTATACTTCCTTCGTGACAAAGGTCAGCTGATAAGGCTTATAATTTGGATTAGAAAGAGGAAGGTTTTTTTTTTAATATGAGAGTTTCTTTTGCAGGTTACGTATAAACACATTAGGGCTTGTCCACATGACCATATTTACTGTCTGAGTGTGATCTGACAAAACAATAGATCATACGCAGACCAGTGGTATTCAATGGGGACATGTACATGTCCAATTCTTTCCTCGGTCTGAGCAGGTCCGAGTAAATAATCGCACCAGTTGTATCCAGTTATCAGAGAGTGTGGCACCCCTGAGGGTTCAGTCACCACAGAGGTACTGCACCTCCTCCTGAGGTGTGGTACCCCACCATTCAGGTAAGGTGGAGACACCTGACCACACTCCAACACCTGCATCCCACACAACATAGTAGTGTAGCAAAGCACCCTTTTGTGGCTCCCTGCTTGGAACACGAAGAGTGCTGGGAGGTGGGTGGAGCTTAGTCTGCACCAAAAGATTGGGAAGAGTTTAGGATTTAGTCAGTCTGATGGGGGTGAGTCTGTGAGAGAAGATCCCCGGAGAAGGATGGACGAGGGAAGTGCTGCAGCGGACCTCAGTGACCTGGGTCTGCTGGCACAGGAAAGAGACATAGATAGAAAGCCTGACTCTTTATAAGAAAGATAGATTTGAATGGAACATAAGGAGAAGAGGAGGACTGAGGATTAGGGTTAGAGCAGAACCCTTCCCGAGTTCACAGCGCGAGGCCGGGGTCCGGTCCCCGAGGTTGTATGGATACTGATGGTCCTTCAGCAGACACCGGAGGAATAGAAGTTGTCACCACTTTATTCCTACACAAGACTTGGGGGCACAACAGCAACATGAGTGAGCTGGGACTTAGTAGTAAGGAGTCCCCGAAGCAGGCTACAGCCGTCTGCCGTACAAGTAGAGTTCATAGGAACATCTGACAGGAGGAACTCCAGTGTAACTCAGTACTGAGAGTACTTCACTATAGGTGCAAAAAGGAGACGTTCAGAAAAGGCACATATGTTGGCGGAGCGTTGGAACGGAGTACTTCATCTTGCCTGGAAGTTGGCTGAGCTCTTGGCCTGGAGGACACGGCACAGATGCGGGCACCTGTATGCACAACAGACTGTGAGTAAAGCTTTGGAACTACAAGCCCTGGTGTCCTCCACTTATTCCAGCGCCAACACCCTCAGCACTGCTACATCTCTGTGTCTGACACTGCACCATCTACGTCTCTACCCTATCTCTTCACCTACACTGCCCCGGGACTACTGCCCTACCTGTGGAGGGCCACAACATCATTGCTGCACTACACCATCTGTCCCAGAGGATCTGTTCACAGCATCGGCTTAACACCTTTTTTGCTGAACACCACAGGTGGCGTCACGAATCATTCAATGAACATTTCTGCTACTAACAATGGGCGCCCAGGGCCACGGACCGGGTCATAGCTGCCGTGACAACAACCCCACTCGTGGAGATCCGCGGGCCCGGTACCGAGTACCCCGCCGCCCTGGGTGCGAGGGCGACCCAATAGTATTCGGTCAAGTGAGGCCGTACTGGGGCGACAGGCCTTTAGAAGGGAGGCCATCATGACAAGGTTGAAGGGACCAAAAGTGGGAGAGCAAGTGTATAGGACTGGGTCGGCTAGGGTTAATTGTTTGAGTACGTGCGTGGAAGGGATAGGGCTAGGGGGTGGTAGGAGGGATTATGGAAGGGAGAAGGGAGGGGGAGCACTATAAAGAGGATGGTTACATGGCTAGGGCAACCATTTTAGGTGCCCCATAGCAGAGATATCAAGCTCCGTACTTACAGAATGGAGGTCGACCTCATGCTACAACAATTGAGGGACGCTGCCAGCTCCAGGGGGCCAGGGTGGCTGCAGGCTTCGATCCAGGGCCTGCTACAAGGGGGAGCCAGTCATCCTCAGGCTCAGGATGTTGGGAAACGGCCTCGGAGGACCAGACCTCCGGAGCGCCTCAGCCCTGAGGTAACCCCCAGGATCCGGCACCATGTCAGGAGCCCCTCCGGGGACCCTCCAGCTCCCAACGCGCGCTGCAGGCCGGGTGCGTGGGAGCCAAGAGCTGGGAGGAATCCAACGGTGAGGCGGGATCCGCAGCAGGGGGAGGTGCCGGCCTCCCCTTCTACACAGGCGACGGACCGGAAGCGGCTGCGGCGCAGGTTATTACATCTGGTCCGGCTCAGCACAGGAGCGATTGTGCACGGGGGCCTGCTGTTCAGGCGCCTTTATCGGGCGCGAGGCCAGGTGGGCCCGCCCGCTCAACTGCCATCCGGGATGACGTCACGGCAGGCGCCGCACCAGGAGCAGCTTCGGCGGCCCGCGCCGCACCGCAGAGGGGAGGAACATCACGGCGGCGGGAATGGCCACCATGAGCAGGAGACCGCCGATCGGCCGGTGAGTGCAGGTGCGGTAGTCCCGCCCACTCGTTGGTCAGTGCTGATGAGGGCACAGATGACGGCCGGCAATATGCTGGGCCCAGCGGGGCGCGGGGTGAGGGACGGGACATGTTGGATTATAGTCACGGTGGCGAGGGAGGGAGGGGGGAAGGGGATCCCTATGAGGTACCTCAGCAGCCTCATCGGACGGAATACAAGGCGGGCAGTCCAGGCCGGCTGCAGGGGACCGCAGATGTACGTCAGCAGCCTGCATGCCCTGGGTTACAAGCAGGCCTCATTGCGGCACATCAGCAGCCCCATCTGATGGAGTACGCAGCGGTCAGTACAGGCCGGCTGCAGGGGACCGCAGATGTACGTCAGCAGCCTGCACGCCCAGGGTTACCAGCAGGCCTTGTTGCGGAACGTCAGCAGCACCATCTGAGGGAGTACACAGTGGTCAGTCCAGGCCAGCTGCAGGGGACCACAGCATCACCACATCAAGCAAACAGAGGAGGACAGAACACGGAGCGCATACGTCTGGATCCAGAGCTGGCGGCTGCTGGGACCACAGCACCCAGGCAGCCAGGTGAGGCAGAACCATTGTCAATTTTACAAGCGTCATTAGCTCCTCAGGTACAGGTGCAGGGGGAAGTGGCCGGGGGGGAGCTAGTGCCGGTATGGGGTAGTCTTGCAGGGTTTAAAGGAGTTAGACAGACTATGGGAATCGGGAAGTGGGCAAAATGAACCATCTCCAGTATCAGCTTGGTTAGGTGGCAGGGGGGATAAGGGGTGGCCAGGGGTTGATAGAGCATCAGGTTCGATCAGTACGGTACAGGGAGCCGGGGCTGAGGTTTCAGTGTCGATGAGGGATTTAGGGTCACAGGGGGAGTCGGGGAAGCAGGCACGGTTGGGAGATAGTGGCGACAAGGATAAGGAAGAGACAGTACAGCTGGATGATTCAGCCAAGGGTGAAGTGTACGTCTGCTTTGAGGGACCACTTGGGGCACATTTGAAGCAGGAGGTCAGAGAACGGATATGGAAAGGGGAGTACGTAGAAATTTATTCCTTACTCCCGCTGGAGCGTTTTAATTTAGACAGGTTTAGAAGAGATGACTCGAAAAAGGAAGATGAAGACAAGAGGAAGCTTAGAATATTCCCCCACACATTCAGTAACTGGCTACAAGCTTTCGCCATATTAGCCATTGTGATAGGGGAAAAATCGCCAGAGAACTGTTCCCCTTTGTTCTGTTATATGGACATAATTGGCGAGGCGTATAGAGTTTATGGGGGACAGGGATGGTTGAGATATGACGAACAATTTCGTCAACGGAAAGCAGTGAGGCCTAGTATTCGCTGGGACCATAAAGATATTTTTTTGTGGATGAGAGTGATGGCGCCAGCCAGGACAGCGCAGAGTTATCAGCCTTTTCTTGGGGGCACCGGGGGTTCGGGACAGTCAGGACACTCGGTGGCAGTACAGAAAGAACTGTGCTTCTCTTTCAACGAGGGAGCATGTAGATTCGGGACAAAGTGTAAATTTAAGCACAAATGTTCGTCATGTGGAGGTAGTTAAGGTGGGTCCAAATGTTTCAGGGCAGGAAAACAAAAAGGGTCAGAGGGAACTGACAAAAGAGGAGACCCCGGTGCAGCTAGCAGAGATGGAGCATTTTCTAAATAGTTATCCGGATACGGAGGTGGCAACGCTCATAAGCGAAGGTTTCAAGGATGGTTTTAAAATCCCCTTTGTAGATGTTGAGGTGAAGCTGTCAACCAAAAGTTTGAAATCTGGTTATCAGTTTCCAGAAGTGGTCATGGAAAAACTACACAAGGAAGTGGCCTTAGGGAGAATGGCGGAAACCTTTGACTCAGCTCCCATTAAAAATTTAAGGGTATCTCCTTTGGGGGTAGTGCCAAAAAAGGAGCCGAATAAATTCAGGTTGATACATCACCTCTCATTTCCAAAGGGGTTATCAGTTAATGACGGTATAGATCCTCAGCTGTGTTCGGTTTTATACACGTCCTTTGATGCAGCCGTGAAGTTAGTTAGAGAGTGCGGCCAGGGGGCTCGTTTGGCCAAGACGGACATTGAGGCGGCTTTTCGTTTGTTGCCAGTGCATCCTGATAGCATGCACTTGTTAGGTTGTTTTTGGGATGGGGGTTTCTTCGTGGATCGTTGTTTACCGATGGGGTGCTCGCTGTCATGTGCTTATTTTGAAGCATTCAGCACATTTTTAGAATGGACAATGAAAGAGGTGTCGGGGCTCAGGTCATGTATACATTACCTGGACGACTTCTTGTTCGTTGGTACGGCACAGTCTCCTGATTGCTCTGTGTTATTGCGCACGATGGAGGATGTGGCTAAAAAATTCGGGGTCCCTTTGGCGGCGGAAAAAACGGTAGGCCCAGTGACATCATTGAGTTTCCTAGGTATCGAAATTGATACGGTGGCAATGGAGTGTAGGATCCCGGACGACAAAATATTAGACATGAGATCTGAAGTGAAGCGGGTTGGGGGCTTGAAGAAGGTTACATTGCAGGAGGTCCAGTCATTACTAGGAAAGTTAAACTTCGCGTGTCGGATCATGCCGATGGGCAGGGCGTTTTGTCGGAGATTGTCTTTGGCGACGGCAGGGATTAAGGCACCATCACACTTCATTAGGCTGAGAAAAGAGTTGAAAGATGATTTAAAGGTTTGGGCGCTTTTCCTGGATTCCTATAATGGGAGATCCATCTGGATGGCACGAAAGGTGGCGGAACGGTGGCCGTGTTGTTGGATCGAGAAAGGTTCTTCGGCCAATCAGGTACTGCGCGAAGTGTTTCCCATAGTTGTAGCACTATCGTTGTGGGGAAAGGAGGTGCAGAACAAAAAAATTTGCTTCAGCTGCAAGTCAGTGGGGGCACTGAAGGCGATCATTTCGCTATCTTCATCGGATCAAGCCATGATGAGGGTTCTTCAGCATTTGGTTTGGGTAGGGTTGAGTTTTAACCTATGGGTTATTGCGGAAGAGAGGCTTGAGGAAGACCACCTTAGTTTGAAGTTTTTTCTTGTTCACAGTGGGAGCACGCTCGAGAGTCGGGATTTCAAGCGGATTTCAAGAGGATGGAATGTCCGGAAGAACTGTAGAATCTTCCCTTGGGGCAGTGAGGGTTTTATTATCCAGGTCCCTGTCAGCTGGAACATGGTCTCATTACAAAAAAAGCATAGACAGTTGGGTAGAGTGGGAAAAAAGATTAGGTGAGGAACTAGAAGATGAGTTTTGTTCATAGGCCACAATTGGTAATCTGGTTGGTCAGTTCCAAAAATTAATAATTTTTTAGCAGGTTTGGCATTTGGTTTTAGGTTCAGGGGCTTGCGGGATTTAACGAAGGAGTTTATGGTGCGTCAAGTGATAAGGGGGTGTAGGAAAGGCTGGAAGGTGTCGGACTGTAGACGTCCGGTGTCTTATGATGTGTTACTAATTTTGGGTGAGAGTTTAGGTGAGGTTTGTACGTCACGGAGGGAAGTAGCGCTGTTTAAAGTGGCTTTCTCATTGGCGTTCTTCGGGGCTTTCCGTTTAGGGGAGCTGATTAGTCCATCTAAATCGCGCAAAGGAGGGTTACTTAGAGGCGATGTAGAGATGCAGGGGGACAGGGTGACAATATTTCTGCGTTCGTCAAAGACGGACACAGATGGCAGAGGTTGCAGGGTGGTACTTTTTGAGGTAAAAGGTTCCCCGCTATGCCCGGTATGGTGCTTGAGGAAATTTTTAAGCGAGGTAGGAAATGAAAGCGATCCGTTGTTAGTTCACGATGATGGCTCTTTTTTATCATGTTTTCAGTTCGTGACGGTATTCAGACGTTGTCTAGAAAGAGGGGGCACTTTGGCAAAATATTATAGCGGACACTCCTTTCATATCGGAGCAGCAACGGAGGCAGCGAGGAGGGGTCTGGGAGAAGAGACAGTAAAGAGGATCGGGCGCTTGGAGTCAGCGAGATTCCGTTCTTATGTTCGCCCATCAATGGTGTAAAATGGCCTATATTTGTGCTGTTATAGTTTGTGGTTGAATCACTTTAATTTTTCTGTTTTGTAGGTACGGGTCAACTACTTACCTGGACTATGGGCCATTCTTTTGTATTTTGGGCAGCCCTGAGAGCGGACGTTCGCCCGAATGGTAGGCAACTGGGCGTGCCAAGAACACGATCATTGTTAAGGTGGATCGGAAAAAGAGGGATGGTATGGAAGCAATTGGTACCTGAGTTTCACAAGTTCGTTCGGCTTGACTGAGCACCGGATGTGCTAGTGATACATTTAGGGGGAAACGATTTGGCTAAGCGTACTTGTAGGGAATTACTTAGGGATATTAAATTTGATATGTTGAGGCTTTGGTCCATGTTTCCTAGTTTACTAGTAGTGTGGTCGGATATCATTCCAAGGAAGGTGTGGTACGGGGCTAGATTAGTGCAAGGCGTAAATAGAGCCAGGATTAAACTGAATAGAGCAGTGTCCCGATTCATGGTTCAAAATGGAGCGATTGTGGTACGTCATACAGATTTGGAGTCGGGTGAGGGGGAATTCTGGAGGAAGGACGGTATCCATCTGAATGCAGTGGGCCTTGATTTATGGTGTTTGGCAATTCAGGAAGCCATTGAAAAAAGTATACGAGTCTGGTGGGACATAAATGTCTGAGGGGGTCAGAGCATTTGTGTCTGTGGCGTGGGGGGGAGGTCCTCGAGGTTGGTGGTGCTAGAAATGGCGGATTGGAGGGGGGGATCACAAAGGTCCTGGAATCCCCCTTTGGTGGATCAAATGGAATGTAACGGTATGGTGATACCGACAAGTTAACATGGGAGCCGTGGCCAGTTACGGCAGAGTTTGGCCGGGCGAGTCTCTTAAGGTCACGAATACCCACTTGTCATGCAAGTCAATGAGTCCGTGGAAACCACAAGACTGCACTCGGATGACATCTGAGTGCAGTCCATTTTCTACGGACTGATAGAATGGAGAAGATGGAAACAATTTTTTTCCATCGTCTCCTCATGTGAGAACATCAGGTCACACATTGCTCACACTCTGATCAAACTCAATGTGCACACATTGCATTTTTGTCACATTTTTTCTGTGCAGATTTGTTACAAAACCTGAAGGATTTCGTAGTATCAGCAAAGTGAATGAGATTCTTGAAATCTCATCCATTTACTTATTTTTTCTTCGAAGATTTGCAGCAGATTTAAATGTTTTCCCCACTCATTAGTTTGGGTGATATCTGCAGCAAAAACGCTGAAAGAATTGATATGTTGCATATTTCACCCATTCTCTCCAGTGAGAGAAAACACACTAGTATTTGCAGCACATTTGTAAAGAAGTCGTCCACTACTTGGAGAACTTCTTCTCATACCCCTCGCTTGGCTCCGATAAAATAATAAAGCTTAGGCCGTAGTCACACTTGCGAGAAACTTGCATGAGTCTCGCGTCTCAATACCCGGCACTGCCGCCGGCACTCGAGACGGGAGTGCTCAGCTGCATAGAAATACATGCAGCAGTACACTCCGGTCCGAGTGCCGGCGGCAGTGCCGGGTATTGAGACGCGAGACTCATGCAAGTTTCTCGCAAGTGTGACCCCAGCATAATACTTACCTTCCGTCCCGTGCAGCTGATCTCCAGCTTCATATTTGATTTGTCCGAAGGCGGTAACAGTAAAGCCAGTGCTGATTAGGCACTGATGTCATATGTCACAACAACCGCATGAGAGTTCTGGGGAGAGCGAGTGCCGACTCCACTGGAACGGCGCCGACACGGGAGGTGAGTAAAGGCTTTATTATTTTATCAGGGCCAAACATTTTGATCAAGATGGGGTTGTCCTAGTAGTGGTTAACAGATTTTAGAACTAAGGCCGGGGTCACACTGGCGATTAAAACGGACGAATGCAATGCGATAAAAAATTGCATTGCATTCGTCCCAATGTTATTCTATGGTGCTGCTCCCATTATGCGATTTTTGATCAGATCCGATCCTCGGACCGAGACAATCGCAGCATGCTGCTATTGTCACCGATTTTCGGATCGGATTCGACAATGCAAGTCTATGGGGGCGAGAAAAAATTGGATTGCTAATGGACCCGATGTGTGAGTTGCGATAAAATAGCACCAAAAGCCGGCATTTTTTTTTCCAAAATACAGTAAAATCACAGTGTCCGGTTAAATAAAGAAAAGAATTAATAGATCTTGACACATTAAATAAATATATATATATATGTCATAGAGACAAATTTATATATATATTTCTAATTCATACAGTTCTTAATTGCAGAATAGCCGCTGAAACATTTGCCGGCTTTTGTATAACATTCTCCTGCCCCTTAAATGAACCCCTACAGCTCCAAAATATTACCCACAAGCCCTCATATAATTAATAGTGATAGACAGCTAAAAAAAAACATGAAATGAAATGGTTAACTATATGTAAACCATGTGTCATTTCATGTCGGGCAGGAGAATGTTATACAAAAGCCGGCAAATGTTTCAGCGGCTATTCTGCAATTAAGAACTGTATGAATTAGAAATATATATATAAATGTGTCTCTATGACATGAATAATATATATATATATATATATGTGTGTGTGTGTGTGTCTAGATCTATTAATTCGTTTGTGTGGGGAAACCTGTCATTGGGCTCCATTATATGTCCATTTAGCTATCCTGCGAGAAAATCTCGCCAGACGGATGTCAAAAGGATCCTTACATGCGATTAAAATCGCATCAATGAAGAAAAATCGCATCAAAAACAGATCAACGGTTAAGATACTTTTGTGTGATTTCGGACCGTTAAAATGGGACTGATTTTTTATTCGTTGTGTGTGACTCCAGCCTAAGCATCACAATCTTATTCTACACTGCTGCACTATAGAATTAAGTCTGTCAATGACCGCCCTTAAAAATGTGTCATTTAAGGGATTAAACATCTTTCACAAATGTATTTTGATGTTTAAGTGCAAACCAGAATTGAAAACTGTATTACTTTGAGCAATAAGGTCCTTGGTTCCTGTTGCCTGCAAAGGTGTGTGTGTTCCTGTTTTATTTGGCATAGATCAGGATTTTTTACTTGACCACTTCTTCTTGTCTGCTGCACTTCCTGACCGCTGCCTGCCTACCGCTTGTGGCCTACCATCGCCTGTCTTGACTCATGCACTGTATGACTATGATTCCGCTCTCTCATCTTGATATTATAATTAGATATCTTCAGCTCTTCTAGGCTCCAGACATTGCTAACAGAGACTACTTTGGCGGAATGCCTCCTTGGGATTTCTTGTGGAAGGGTCAGGAAAATATGAAATCTGCATAATCCTTTCAGGACTGCCTCCTGGTTTAGCACCAGCCAAATCTATTAGTAATAATAATAGGTTCACAGCTCCTGATTACCTTGCTTGGCTATAGTGACCAGTTATTGGCATTAGCAAGTTTGTCAGCTTGCACATAGGACAACAGGAGTGGAGCGGTACGTCTCAATGGTGGCACAGACATGACAAAAGGGGTACTCGTGACTCACATGAGCCTCTGGACCTCCCCAATTTTTTAACCTCTCTTACTTATGTCTATTACCAAAAAACAATAACCACAGTAGACATAAATTGGATTAAATGGCTACAGCACCCTTTATTAACATTAAATACAAACATATTAAACAATAGCTTCCCAGAAGGGGGTGGTCCTCGAAGCCCCAAAGATATAACAACCGCCAATATCCAAAGATTCCACCTCGGCCCCAGGTTAAGTCTTACCCCCAGCCGCTACGCTCCAGCTTGGAGGCAAATAATAACCCAACCTGTCCAAGCTAAGACACCCTTGATGGTTCCCTTATCTATCCCTTCTGTGGGATTATTTAATCCCGTCCACTTAAATTCACCCAGGGGGAGTCCAGGACATCTTGCGATCCCCTCCCCCTGCAATCCTCCATAGTCCAGTTCCACCAACTTCGAGGACCCCCCCATGCCACGCTGCCATGACATTTGTAAATCAAGTCGAGATACAAAGAAAATAATCCGAATCACGACAATCTCATTTACAAAATAAAAGGGGCGGGTGGGTGGGAGCTTCTTGTTTCCAAGTAAAGGGGTACCTAAAATGGTTCCTCACTGTAGGATGGCTGACCCTTATATACTGGACTCTTGACCCCACCTCTGACCCCACCTCCCCCCATCACTCATCTCTCAGATCCACGTAAAATGCAACTATTAACCCCATTTACTCCATAACCCCACTAGCTCATTGTGTTCCCACCATACCCTGTCATGTCGGCCTCCCTTCAAGGCCAGAGGCCCCAGTACCACCTCTCTTGACAAAAAGGGTACTCGTGACTCACATGAGCCTCTGGACCTCCCCAATTTTTTAACCCTATAACCTCACTTAATTATCTCTATTACCAAAAAGCAATAACCACAATAGACATAAATTGGATTAAATGGCCACAGGACCCTTTATTAACATTAAATACAAACAATAAATTCCACAAACTCCACAAAATTCCCAGAAGGGGGTGGTCCTTGAAGCCCCAAAGATATAACAATCGCCAATATCCAAAGATTCCAGCTGGGCCCAAGGTTAAGTCTTACCCCCAGCCGCTACGCAGCAGCTCGGAGGCAGATAATAACCAAACCTGTCCAAACCAAGAACCGCTTGACGGGTCTCTTATCCATCCCTTCTGTGGGATTATTTAACCCCGTCCACTTAAATTCACCCAGGGGGAGTCCAGGACATCTTGCAATCCCCTCCCCCTGCAATCTTCCTCACCCCAATTCCACAAACTTCAAGGATCTCCCCCCACACCACCAACATAAATGTTCTGACCCCTTAAACATTTATGTCCCCCACACCTTTAAACCTTTTTCAATACCCTCCTGGATGGCTAAACACTACATGTCCATGCCTACTCCGTCCGTTCTCCAAAACCCCCTTTTTCCAGACTCCAAATCCGTGTGCCGCACTACCAATGCCCCATTCCGAATCATAAAGCGTGAAACTGCCCTGTTTGCTTTAATCCTTGCTTTATTAAAACACAATAGACCGGGCTCCCTTCCAGAGTCTCCTTGGGATGATGTCCGACCAGACTACCAAAACCCTAGGAAACATTGATCAAAGCCTCAGCATGTCGAACTTGATATCTTATTAATTCCCTACAGGGCCTTTTGCCTAAGTCGTTTCCCCCTAAATGGACAACTAGTACATCTGGCGCACGGTCTAAACGGACAAAACGGTGAAACTCTGATAAAAAAAAACTGTCTCAAAACCATCCCCCGTTTACCAATCCAATGAAGAACTGCCGTCTCTCGAGGGAAACCCAACTGTCGCCCGTCCGGCCGAACCACTGCCCGCAACACAGCCCAAAACACAAACGAATGTCCCATTATCCATACGAGCTGGGGACCATGTTCTGAAACAAAAGAACAACAATACTGTCAAACCAAGGACAAAAACTTCCACAGGTTCTTTACACTAAATCTGAGCGGATATAAGATTGAATCCTTGCCGACTCCCACCACCCAATTCTCCTGACCACTTCATCGCTCAAACTCATCCTAGCTGCCTCCGTGGCTGCCCCTATCATAAATGAATGCTCGCTGTAATCCCCTGCTGAAATACCCCCAGCCTCCAAACAGTGCTTGAACACCGATATGAACTGAAAACATGATAGGAAAGAACCATCCACATGGACTAAGAATGGGTCGTTTAATACACCATCCCTTTTCATGAAGTTACCTACACAGACCACCGGACACAAAGGGGAGCCATCAACTCCAAATAGTACCTCCCTACATCCCTTCCCTGCCAAATACGTCTTAGAAAAATGGATAAACACCACCACTCTATCCTCATAAAGATCCACATCCTCCCTTAACAGCCCCCTTTTTTTATACCTGGAGGGGCTGACCAATGCTCCCAAACGAAACGCTCCGAAAAAAGCTAGTGAAAACGCTGCCTTAAAAAGAAACTCTTCCATTGTGAGAAACATATCCCTGACAACTGTCTGCCAATAATTAACAACACTTTGTCAGAAACGGGCCTCCTCCCATCCGTGACCCTCCAACCTTTTCTCCAGCCTTTTAATGCTTGATGCACTACGAATGATTTAGTTGCGTCCCTGAGCCCCCTTACCTTGAAACCAAAGGCCAACCCCGCCATTAACTTATTCAATTTTGCTGCTGACCAACCCAAATCCCAATAATGCCCTATCAACAATAATAGCAGTTCTGAGTACAAACCCGGTCAGAAAGGAGCGCAAAAACTTTGAGAGAGTAGTTAAAGGTCTTCTTTACGACATGTCCACTACATGTAATAAAGAAGACCTTTAACTACTCTCTCCAAGTTTTTGCGCTCCTTTCTGACCAGGTTTGTACTCAGAACTGCCATTTTTTCCTCTCTTGAGGTGCCCGGCTGGAGCAGCATTCTCCTAAAATACGCCCGGCTGGCGCTCCATTTTTTGACCATCCCTACACTATCTTTATTATCAACAATAATAGTCTGCTTTCCTCATCCACATCCTCTCCCCTACCAGACCTCCACACTTTCCATGTGCTCCAAGCCTGATTATATTGCTTCCACGACCTATCTGACAACGACCTGGAAAACAAATCTCTTACAGCCCGCAGGGAAGTTTCCACAGCTCCTCTGGACATTCCAGGTCTGATGACTCCGCTCGAGATGCCAACTCCCAAAAGCGTTCCCACTGTGAATGAGAAAGAGCGTAAGCTATAGGACTGGACTCTGCCAACCTGACCTCAGCCACAAACCACAAATTGAATGACAAGCCCAGAAAAACCAAGTGTTGTAACACCTTCAAAACCGACGGATTGGCCGATGAGAATGAATTTAACGCCACCGCCGCCGCCTCACACTCGCAGGGAAAACAAATCTTTCTATTCCTGACCCTACCGCCCCACAACGACAATGCCACAACAATGGGAAAAAGGTGAAGCAAGATCCGATTTGCCAATAAACCTTGCTCCAACCAAATATGAGGCCATTCTTCCACTACCCATCTGCCATGAAAATATAGACCAAAACCGCGTTTTTCAACTGTACTGATAAGAAACCCTACCGTCTCTGCGTCCACAACCGGCTGAATCCAAATAGATTTACCATTGTAATCCTCAAAGAATCGTGCCCACACCGCCAAATCATCACGCAACTTCTTTTTTAATCTGATAAAGTGTACGGGGTATTTCACCCCCACTGACGCCAAGGACAAGCGCCGGCAAAAGGCTCGACCCACCGGCATTATCCTGCAAGCAAAACTCAGCTTGCCCAGGAGGGATTGTAAATCCCACAACATTAGTTACAGTGAAACACCTGCTTTCCGTACCTCCTCCCGTAATGCAATCACTTTTTTTTCGTCAGGTAACCTACACTCCATTTCCATGGTATCAATCTTGATTCCCAAAAAACTTAACAAATTCACCGTGCCTACGGTCTGTTCAGCTGACAGCGGGACCCCAAATTTCCTTGCCATACTCTCCATTGTACACAATAACACTGAACAATCAGAAACCTGAGCCGCACCAATAAACAAAAAATCATCGAGATAATGAATACAAGAATTCAAACCTGACACGTCCTTAACAACCCATTCCAAAAAGGTACTAAATGTTTCAAAATATGCACACGAAAGCGAGCAACCCAAAGAAAGACAACAATCAACAAAAAATCCCCCTTCGCAAAAACAGCCCAACAAGTGCATGCTATCAGGGTGCACCGGTAATAAGCGAAACACCGCCTCCATGCTGGTCTTTGCTAACAACGCCCCTTTGCCACATAAACGCACCCACTCCATAGCTGCACCGAACACAACTGGGGATTAATACTATCGTTTACTGAAGACCCTTTAGGAAAGGATCCTTCTTTGGAATCACACCAAGTGGTGAAACCCTCAAGTTACCGAGGGGAGTCTCGGCAAACGGACCCGCCATCCTTCCGAAAGCGACTTCCTTTCCTAGCTTTTCAGAAATGACCTCGGGAAACTGTAATGCTAGCTTCAAATTTTTTGTGGCTAATCGAGCCTCCATATCAAAATACGGAATTCTAAAACATCACGAAAACCGTCTCTAAACAAAACAGCCGCTGCTGCGTTAGGATATCTATTTAGAAACCCCTCCATCACGTCCAGCCGTATTGGCGTCTCCCCTTTTCTCAACTGCATCACCCCCTTTTTATTTTCCCCTCTAAAATATTTTGTCGCTCCGTGCCTGCCACCACATCCTGAACACCCATATTTAAATTTACATTTGTTACCGAACTTGCATGACCATTCGTTAAATGCAAATCACCGTCCTCTCTGCATCGCCACCGAGTGTCCTGACTGTCCCGAACCCCCCTGGAAGTGGCTGACCGCTTTGACTCTTCCTAGACGGTACCATCACTTTCATCCTTAAAGCTATATCTTTATGATCCCACCTAATACTAGGCCTAACTGCCTTTTGCTGATGTAACTGTTCGTCGTATCTTAACCAGCCCTCATCGCCATATACCCGATACACCTCTCCAATCGGGTCCATATCACAAAAAAGACCTGAGCAGTTTTCCGGAGCCTTTTCCCCAATAACACCAGCCAGAATGGCAAACGCTTGTAGCCAATTAGAGAAAGTTCTATGAATTAAACGATACCTTCTCTTTTCTTCATCATCCTTTCTAGCATTATCTCTCCTTAGCCTGTCCAGATTAAATTGCTCTTATGACAATAAGGAGAATATTTCAACATAATCCCCTTTCCATATTCTCTCTCTAACTTCCTGTTTTAGATGAGCCCCCGATGGTCCCACAAAACAAAACATATACCTCTCCCCTTGCCGCATCATCCAAACGAATCGCATCTTCCTTCTCTTTTTCCCCACTTGTCCCCGCAATATGGCCTACCACTGCCGACTGGTGTAGAAAACCTAGATGCTCCGCGACCGCCACCATCCCCTAATGATGCCGAAACATTTGTCCACATACCTAAATAACCATACCTTTCAAATGGTCCCAATGATCCCACAGCCTCCAAAGCTGCCCTAGAATTACCCAACCATGCGGCGTACGGTGATGACCCCCCTTGAAACCCCCCAGATCCCCATAACATTGCTAAATCTTTAAAACCATGCAACATTAACCCTATTCCCCCGCTAACATCCCCAGAAAAGGCATCTTGACTCCTAAGCTCAGGGGAAGCCAGCCCTGGGATATTAGATAATAAATGTTTGCTCTCGCCTAGCTGCCTGGGTGCTGTGAACCCAGCAGCCGCAGATCAAGAATCCTGAAATGGCCCCATCCTGTGATGATCTGAAGTAGCGTTTGCAGCTCCTGGATTTTCTTGGCCCTCAGACAGCTGACTGTTGCCATCAACAGTGCCCGCAGCTTGGGACTGGACCCTCTGATCTGTAGTTGTTGCTGACCTACTTACAGGGCCAGCATCCTGCTGCCCGCTGGGAAGAATTTGCTGCTATATTCTGCGGTGAATTCATTGTTCCGATGCCCAAGGCAGCCGACTGCTGCCCGTGCTCCGCTTATCCCCCTGCGCTGCACGTCCGCCCTGATCTGTCACGAGCAGGCCACTGCCTCCCTGCACTGCCACCAGCAACAAGCTGAACTCAGGGACAGCTGCTTGCCGCCCGCGATTATCCCGGCACTGAGAGACCGAATGGTACAGCCCCGCCTCCTGAATTCTCCCTGACTCCTCTGCTGAGCAGGCCCAGCCCTAGTGCCAGTGCCTGCCACTCTGGCTCCCATTACCACCCGCGCTGCATACGACGAGGAGGAGGACCACTCCTCTCCCTGGTGTAGGTCCCGCCGCACCGTTGGATTCCTCCCGGCTCTGTGACGCTGTGCCACCGGCCTGCACTACCTGCCAGAGAGTCCTCGGAGGGGCTCCTGATTCGGCGCCGGGTCCTAGGGGTAACCTCTGGGCTCAAGCATGCCGGAGGCTTGGATCTCCGCGGCCGGCGGCCCTGAAGAGGTCCCTGGGTAGCTCCAGTCATCGTCCCCTGAAGCAGGCCATTAACCGATGCCTGCAGCCACTCACTGCACTGAGAGCCCACTGCGTCCCGCAAGACCTCAGCCTCCATTACAACAGGTACCAGCTTCTGGTTTCCAGGTAAAGGGGTACCTAAAATGGTGTAAGATGGCTGACCCTTATATACTGGACTCTTGACCCCACCTCCCCCATCACTCATCCCTCAGCTCCACCTAAACTACATCTATTTACCCCATTTACTCCATAACCCCACTAGCTCATTGTGTTCCCACTATATCCCTGTCATGTCGGCATCCCTTCAAGGCCAGAGGCCCCAGTATGGCCTCTCTTGAGATGGACCCTGTGCATGAACAGTATATGGGCCCTTTGCAATTCAATATCTCATCATAATGCAAATTGCACCTGCTTTTGAGGTGGAAATTGGCCCCCTTACCTCTTGGGCTGCACCAATGAGATTTCCTTCCCTGCCTCACTGACTAGTCGTAGGGGACCAGAACAGAAACAGTAGATTGCAAAGGTGGAAATGTTTCAGTTTTGAGATTTGTAATTATTAAAACACCTCTGCGCAACCATTGCGAATAAAGTACAGTATACAAGTATCATCTCTTTCCTATACACCATTTATGTATAGATTTGCCTACGTAATATAGTTGATACAAATAGTACATAACAATAGTATATAAACATTTTGGTTCAGTGTCCTTCAGTCTTAGAAAGCTCCACCATGATGACCCTTGTTGGACTCATCTATGTAGAACCAACTCCATAGCATGCAAAATATCAGGATACTGCTAACAGGTTGCGGAAGACAGATCATAAGGTGAGTTTAAGGTGGCAATTTTTCTATGATATTGCTGAATAAGTACATTACAGGGAGGACAAAGGTAGGATGTCAGAACTGTTTGCACCAATTGTTCAAAAATGTGTGCACTACAAATTTAGTGACTTGTGCAAATGTGACTGAGGAAGAGCACCTTATTTATACAAGTAGCATGCTTATCCAGCATAGTAGAACATTTCCATTATATAATTACCCTTTGACTTCTATTAAATTAATTACATCACTGAATTAATTAGTGTTTGTTTCCATTTACTTAATTTTGAAACATGGGATTTAAGGCTTCCTACCATAACGAAGAACAGGGGAGTACCGCCCATAGTGGCAGACCACACTCCCACTTAAGTCTGTTAGCCAGGGGATTTCTTCGGTATTCATATCCTCAGGACTTGGCTAAGGTTGAATAGTATGGTGCATCAGGGAACTGTCTGTGAGCCATGCACTGCAGGCTCAATGACATTACTACATCGTGCCTGCAATGCGGAGCCTTGGCACCCATACTGCACAGACTGGAGCAGCATGCCGGTGGAATGGAGCGAGGTGACTAGTGGTTTTTTTTTTTTTTATGTCAGTAGCTGTTGGGACCCTCATACTAAGTGAGGGATGTGGGACCTCATACTGGGTTGGGACCTGTGGAGACCCTCATAGTGATTGGGGGTTGGCATTGGGGACCATCATACTGAGTATGGGGCTGGCATTGAGGGCTATCATACTGGGGCTTTGGGAGCATCACACTGAAGATCCATTATACTTACTGTGTGGTGGGCCATCTATGCATTATACTACGTGGGACCATCATACTAATTGTTGGGGTAGCATATTGTGTGGCAGCTATCACACTGCGTGGTGCGTGCTGTGGGAGTGTAGGGGGAAGAGTCCCCGCTGTGTAACCGGGCCAGAACCAAGGGGACTGTCACCAAGGTTCCTAGGTAGACTGTTTTGGGGGGGACATAATTAGAGGACGGACTGGAGAGAGTTCTAGAAGGAGTGGGGGCGGGGCCAATATAAAAGGACCTGAGGACGCTAGGGCTTGGGACTCGACCGAGCACGAGAGAAGGAGCAGGAAGGCTAGAGGGCGCCAGAGAGCTAGAGCCAGAGCTAGAAGAAGTGAGCAGCGACTGGAGGGACTGGAGAGGGACTCACCGCAGATAAGAGAGAGATGGCACCAAGCCGTCCGGCAGAGAGGCACCGACTGCCCGACCGCGCTCCTCGCAGCCGCCACCACCCGACACCAGCCCGCGACTGCGGCCTGCCCGCTGCCACCTGCGGCCGCCTCAGCTCCACTCCAGCCCGCAGCTGCGGCTTGCCCGCTGCCACCCGCAGCTGCGGCCTACACACTCCGGTCCCCGGGCAACGCCGTCCCGCCTCCGCCGGGAGGCGCAACGCAGAGGAGCTCTACAGGGGCCTGTTGTGCCCCCACTCCTCCTGGGCGTAGGAACACCCGAAGCCTGCGCCAGATCCTCGTCGGCTGGGCCCAGTGGCTGAAACGCCGAAGCAGCACCGACCACTAGAGTTGAGCGAAACGGGTCGAAAAAATTCAAAAGTCGCCGACTTTTGGCAAAGTCGGGTTTCATGAAACGAAACCCGACCCTAGCATGAGGTCGGCCACGAGGTCGGCGACTTACGCGCCAAAGTCGCGTTTCAAAAGTTTGTTTTGCGCTCTTTTTCAGCCAATCAGGATCCACGGACACAGTGGGCAACGTGATGACATAGGCACGGGTCACCACCATCTTTCAGAAGGGCATGCAAGTGATTGGCTTGCTTTGGTGGGCGTCACAGGGGGTATAAAAGGGCGTGCACGCCGACCGCCATCTTACTTCTGCCGATCTTAGTATAGGGAGAGGTTGCTGCTGATTCTGTAGGGAGAGCGTTAGGCAGGGAAGAAGACAAAAAAACTGCTTCTGCTGCTAGCGATTTGGCCTGCACAACACACAAGTCACTGTGTGTGCAGTGCAAGGGGAGGCTACATTGTGGTGTATCAGTGGTGTTGGTTGTTGGGCTGCCTTTTAAGGCTTCCTGACACGCTGGCATTGCTGTTTACCCACTGCTCCGCAAACTGCTTTTTTAAAAGCAATCCAATCTCCCTTATCCTCTCGTCACTTTGGTCACAGGCAGCTGTGCCATCGAGCGTGTCACATAGCGCTCAGATATCAGTGGGCCGCACACAATCCACAAGTGTCCACTGTCCACAAGTGTACGCAGAGATTCAAAATCTCCATTATCCTCTCGTCACTTTGGTCACAGGCAGCTGTGCCATCGAGCGTGTCACATAGCGCTCAGATATCAGTGGGCCGCACACAATCCACAAGTGTCCAGTGTCCAAAAGTGTACGCAGAGATTCAAAATCTCCATTATCCTCTCGTCACTTTGGTCACAGGCAGCTGTGCCATCGAGCGTGTCACATAGCGCTCAGATATCAGTGGGCCGCACACAATCCACAAGTGTCCACTGTCCACAAGTGTACGCAGAGATTCAAATTCTCCATTATCCTCTCGTCACTTTGGTCACAGGCAGCTGTGCCATCGAGCGTGTCACATAGCGCTCAGATATCAGTGGGCCGCACACAATCCACAAGTGTCCACTGTCCACAAGTGTACGCAGAGATTCAAAATCTCCATTATCCTCTCGTCACTTTGGTCACAGGCAGCTGTGCCATCGAGCGTGTCACATAGCGCTCAGATATCAGTGGGCCGCACACAATCCACAAGTGTCCACTGTCCACAAGTGTACGCAGAGATTCAAAATCTCCATTATCCTCTCGTCACTTTGGTCACAGGCAGCTGTGCCATCGAGCGTGTCACATAGCGCTCAGATATCAGTGGGCCGCACACAATCCACAAGTGTCCACTGTCCAAAAGTGTACGCAGAGATTCAAAATCTCCATTATCCTCTCGTCACTTTGGTCACAGGCAGCTGTGCCATCGAGCGTGTCACATAGCGCTCAGATATCAGTGGGCCGCACACAATCCACAAGTGTCCAGTGTCCAAAAGTGTACGCAGAGATTCAAAATCTCCATTATCCTCTCGTTACTTTGGTCACAGGCAGCTGTGCCATCGAGCGTGTCACATAGCGCTCAGATATCAGTGGGCCGCACACAATCCACAAGTGTCCAGTGTCCAAAAGTGTACGCAGAGATTCAAAATCTCCATTATCCTCTCGTCACTTTGGTCACAGGCAGCTGTGCCATCGAGCGTGTCACATAGCGCTCAGATATCAGTGGGCCGCACACAATCCACAAGTGTCCAGTGTCCAAAAGTGTACGCAGAGATTCAAAATCTCCATTATCCTCTCGTCACTTTGGTCACAGGCAGCTGTGCCATCGAGCGTGTCACATAGCGCTCAGATATCAGTGGGCCGCACACAATCCACAAGTGTCCACTGTCCACAAGTGTACGCAGAGATTCAAAATCTCCATTATCCTCTCGTCATTTTGGTCACAGGCAGCTGTGCCATCGAGCGTGTCACATAGCGCTCAGATATCAGTGGGCCGCACACAATCCACAAGTGTCCAGTGTCCAAAAGTGTACGCAGAGATTCAAAATCTCCATTATCCTCTCGTCACTTTGGTCACAGGCAGCTGTGCCATCGAGCGTGTCACATAGCGCTCAGATATCAGTGGGCCGCACACAATCCACACGTGTCCAGTGTCCAAAAGTGTACGCAGAGATTCAAAATCTCCATTATCCTCTCGTCACTTTGGTCACAGGCAGCTGTGCCTTCGAGCGTGTCACATAGCGCTCAGATATCAGTGGGCCGCACACAATCCACAAGTGTCCACTGTCCACAAGTGTACGCAGAGATTCAAAATCTCCATTATCCTCTCGTCACTTTGGTCACAGGCAGCTGTGCCATCGAGCGTGTCACATAGCGCTCAGATATCAGTGGGCCGCACACAATCCACAAGTGTCCACTGTCCACAAGTGTACGCAGAGATTCAAAATCTCCATTATCCTCTCGTCACTTTGGTCACAGGCAGCTGTGCCATCGAGCGTGTCACATAGCGCTCAGATATCAGTGGGCCGCACACAATCCACAAGTGTCCAGTGTCCAAAAGTGTACGCAGAGATTCAAAATCTCCATTATCCTCTCGTCACTTTGGTCACAGGCAGCTGTGCCATCGAGCGTGTCACATAGCGCTCAGATATCAGTGGGCCGCACACAATCCACAAGTGTCCACTGTCCACAAGTGTACGCAGAGATTCAAAATCTCCATTATCCTCTCGTCATTTTGGTCACAGGCAGCTGTGCCATCGAGCGTGTCACATAGCGCTCAGATATCAGTGGGCCGCACACAATCCACAAGTGTCCAGTGTCCAAAAGTGTACGCAGAGATTCAAAATCTCCATTATCCTCTCGTCACTTTGGTCACAGGCAGCTGTGCCATCGAGCGTGTCACATAGCGCTCAGATATCAGTGGGCCGCACACAATCCACACGTGTCCAGTGTCCAAAAGTGTACGCAGAGATTCAAAATCTCCATTATCCTCTCGTCACTTTGGTCACAGGCAGCTGTGCCTTCGAGCGTGTCACATAGCGCTCAGATATCAGTGGGCCGCACACAATCCACAAGTGTCCACTGTCCACAAGTGTACGCAGAGATTCAAAATCTCCATTATCCTCTCGTCACTTTGGTCACAGGCAGCTGTGCCATCGAGCGTGTCACATAGCGCTCAGATATCAGTGGGCCGCACACAATCCACAAGTGTCCACTGTCCAAAAGTGTACGCAGAGATTCAAAATCTCCATTATCCTCTCGTCACTTTGGTCACAGGCAGCTGTGCCATCGAGCGTGTCACATAGCGCTCAGATATCAGTGGGCCGCACACAATCCACAAGTGTCCACTGTCCACAAGTGTACGCAGAGATTCAAAATCTCCATTATCCTCTCGTCACTTTGGTCACAGGCAGCTGTGCCATCGAGCGTGTCACATAGCGCTCAGATATCAGTGGGCCGCACACAATCCACAAGTGTCCAGTGTCCAAAAGTGTACGCAGAGATTCAAAATCTCCATTATCCTCTCGTCACTTTGGTCACAGGCAGCTGTGCCATCGAGCGTGTCACATAGCGCTCAGATATCAGTGGGCCGCACACAATCCACAAGTGTCCACTGTCCACAAGTGTACGCAGAGATTCAAAATCTCCATTATCCTCTCGTCACTTTGGTCACAGGCAGCTGTGCCATCGAGCGTGTCACATAGCGCTCAGATATCAGTGGGCCGCACACAATCCACAAGTGTCCACTGTCCACAAGTGTACGCAGAGATTC
This sequence comes from Dendrobates tinctorius, assembly GCF_039654945.1. Taxonomy (NCBI): domain Eukaryota; kingdom Metazoa; phylum Chordata; class Amphibia; order Anura; family Dendrobatidae; genus Dendrobates; species Dendrobates tinctorius. The sequence goes on from NW_027361796.1 coordinate 15,707,612, forward strand.
AAAATCTCCATTATCCTCTCGTCACTTTGGTCACAGGCAGCTGTGCCATCGAGCGTGTCACATAGCGCTCAGATATCAGTGGGCCGCACACAATCCACAAGTGTCCACTGTCCACAAGTGTACGCAGAGATTCAAAATCTCTATTATCCTCTCGTCACTTTGGTCACAGGCAGCTGTGCCATCGAGCGTGTCACATAGCGCTCAGATATCAGTGGGCCGCACACAATCCACAAGTGTCCAGTGTCCAAAAGTGTACGCAGAGATTCAAAATCTCCATTATCCTCTCGTCACTTTGGTCACAGGCAGCTGTGCCATCGAGCGTGTCACATAGCGCTCAGATATCAGTGGGCCGCACACAATCCACAAGTGTCCACTGTCCACAAGTGTACGCAGAGATTCAAAATCTCCATTATCCTCTCGTCACTTTGGTCACAGGCAGCTGTGCCATCGAGCGTGTCACATAGCGCTCAGATATCAGTGGGCCGCACACAATCCACAAGTGTCCACTGTCCACAAGTGTACGCAGAGATTCAAAATCTCCATTATCCTCTCGTCACTTTGGTCACAGGCAGCTGTGCCATCGAGCGTGTCACATAGCGCTCAGATATCAGTGGGCCGCACACAATCCACAAGTGTCCACTGTCCACAAGTGTACGCAGAGATTCAAAATCTCTATTATCCTCTCGTCACTTTGGTCACAGGCAGCTGTGCCATCGAGCGTGTCACATAGCGCTCAGATATCAGTGGGCCGCACACAATCCACAAGTGTCCAGTGTCCAAAAGTGTACGCAGAGATTCAAAATCTCCATTATCCTCTCGTCACTTTGGTCACAGGCAGCTGTGCCATCGAGCGTGTCACATAGCGCTCAGATATCAGTGGGCCGCACACAATCCACAAGTGTCCACTGTCCACAAGTGTACGCAGAGATTCAAAATCTCCATTATCCTCTCGTCACTTTGGTCACAGGCAGCTGTGCCATCGAGCGTGTCACATAGCGCTCAGATATCAGTGGGCCGCACACAATCCACAAGTGTCCACTGTCCAAAAGTGTACGCAGAGATTCAAAATCTCCATTATCCTCTCGTCACTTTGGTCACAGGCAGCTGTGCCATCGAGCGTGTCACATAGCGCTCAGATATCAGTGGGCCGCACACAATCCACAAGTGTCCAGTGTCCAAAAGTGTACGCAGAGATTCAAAATCTCCATTATCCTCTCGTTACTTTGGTCACAGGCAGCTGTGCCATCGAGCGTGTCACATAGCGCTCAGATATCAGTGGGCCGCACACAATCCACAAGTGTCCAGTGTCCAAAAGTGTACGCAGAGATTCAAAATCTCCATTATCCTCTCGTCACTTTGGTCACAGGCAGCTGTGCCATCGAGCGTGTCACATAGCGCTCAGATATCAGTGGGCCGCACACAATCCACAAGTGTCCAGTGTCCAAAAGTGTACGCAGAGATTCAAAATCTCCATTATCCTCTCGTCACTTTGGTCACAGGCAGCTGTGCCATCGAGCGTGTCACATAGCGCTCAGATATCAGTGGGCCGCACACAATCCACAAGTGTCCACTGTCCACAAGTGTACGCAGAGATTCAAAATCTCCATTATCCTCTCGTCATTTTGGTCACAGGCAGCTGTGCCATCGAGCGTGTCACATAGCGCTCAGATATCAGTGGGCCGCACACAATCCACAAGTGTCCAGTGTCCAAAAGTGTACGCAGAGATTCAAAATCTCCATTATCCTCTCGTCACTTTGGTCACAGGCAGCTGTGCCATCGAGCGTGTCACATAGCGCTCAGATATCAGTGGGCCGCACACAATCCACACGTGTCCAGTGTCCAAAAGTGTACGCAGAGATTCAAAATCTCCATTATCCTCTCGTCACTTTGGTCACAGGCAGCTGTGCCTTCGAGCGTGTCACATAGCGCTCAGATATCAGTGGGCCGCACACAATCCACAAGTGTCCACTGTCCACAAGTGTACGCAGAGATTCAAAATCTCCATTATCCTCTCGTCACTTTGGTCACAGGCAGCTGTGCCATCGAGCGTGTCACATAGCGCTCAGATATCAGTGGGCCGCACACAATCCACAAGTGTCCACTGTCCACAAGTGTACGCAGAGATTCAAAATCTCCATTATCCTCTCGTCACTTTGGTCACAGGCAGCTGTGCCATCGAGCGTGTCACATAGCGCTCAGATATCAGTGGGCCGCACACAATCCACAAGTGTCCAGTGTCCAAAAGTGTACGCAGAGATTCAAAATCTCCATTATCCTCTCGTCACTTTGGTCACAGGCAGCTGTGCCATCGAGCGTGTCACATAGCGCTCAGATATCAGTGGGCCGCACACAATCCACAAGTGTCCACTGTCCACAAGTGTACGCAGAGATTCAAAATCTCCATTATCCTCTCGTCATTTTGGTCACAGGCAGCTGTGCCATCGAGCGTGTCACATAGCGCTCAGATATCAGTGGGCCGCACACAATCCACAAGTGTCCAGTGTCCAAAAGTGTACGCAGAGATTCAAAATCTCCATTATCCTCTCGTCACTTTGGTCACAGGCAGCTGTGCCATCGAGCGTGTCACATAGCGCTCAGATATCAGTGGGCCGCACACAATCCACACGTGTCCAGTGTCCAAAAGTGTACGCAGAGATTCAAAATCTCCATTATCCTCTCGTCACTTTGGTCACAGGCAGCTGTGCCTTCGAGCGTGTCACATAGCGCTCAGATATCAGTGGGCCGCACACAATCCACAAGTGTCCACTGTCCACAAGTGTACGCAGAGATTCAAAATCTCCATTATCCTCTCGTCACTTTGGTCACAGGCAGCTGTGCCATCGAGCGTGTCACATAGCGCTCAGATATCAGTGGGCCGCACACAATCCACAAGTGTCCACTGTCCAAAAGTGTACGCAGAGATTCAAAATCTCCATTATCCTCTCGTCACTTTGGTCACAGGCAGCTGTGCCATCGAGCGTGTCACATAGCGCTCAGATATCAGTGGGCCGCACACAATCCACAAGTGTCCACTGTCCACAAGTGTACGCAGAGATTCAAAATCTCCATTATCCTCTCGTCACTTTGGTCACAGGCAGCTGTGCCATCGAGCGTGTCACATAGCGCTCAGATATCAGTGGGCCGCACACAATCCACAAGTGTCCAGTGTCCAAAAGTGTACGCAGAGATTCAAAATCTCCATTATCCTCTCGTCACTTTGGTCACAGGCAGCTGTGCCATCGAGCGTGTCACATAGCGCTCAGATATCAGTGGGCCGCACACAATCCACAAGTGTCCACTGTCCACAAGTGTACGCAGAGATTCAAAATCTCCATTATCCTCTCGTCACTTTGGTCACAGGCAGCTGTGCCATCGAGCGTGTCACATAGCGCTCAGATATCAGTGGGCCGCACACAATCCACAAGTGTCCACTGTCCACAAGTGTACGCAGAGATTCAAAATCTCCATTATCCTCTCGTCACTTTGGTCACAGGCAGCTGTGCCATCGAGCGTGTCACATAGCGCTCAGATATCAGTGGGCCGCACACAATCCACAAGTGTCCACTGTCCACAAGTGTACGCAGAGATTCAAAATCTCTATTATCCTCTCGTCACTTTGGTCACAGGCAGCTGTGCCATCGAGCGTGTCACATAGCGCTCAGATATCAGTGGGCCGCACACAATCCACAAGTGTCCAGTGTCCAAAAGTGTACGCAGAGATTCAAAATCTCCATTATCCTCTCGTCACTTTGGTCACAGGCAGCTGTGCCATCGAGCGTGTCACATAGCGCTCAGATATCAGTGGGCCGCACACAATCCACAAGTGTCCACTGTCCACAAGTGTACGCAGAGATTCAAAATCTCCATTATCCTCTCGTCACTTTGGTCACAGGCAGCTGTGCCATCGAGCGTGTCACATAGCGCTCAGATATCAGTGGGCCGCACACAATCCACAAGTGTCCACTGTCCACAAGTGTACGCAGAGATTCAAAATCTCCATTATCCTCTCGTCACTTTGGTCACAGGCAGCTGTGCCATCGAGCGTGTCACATAGCGCTCAGATATCAGTGGGCCGCACACAATCCACAAGTGTCCACTGTCCAAAAGTGTACGCAGAAATTCTAAAACTCCCCTGTCCTATAGACACCTTGTACCTTGTTTTACATTACTATATAGTTTGTTGGATTTTGTCTACATTTCTACCAAAAATGAGGAAGGCTGGTGGAAGAGGCCGTGGAATTGGGCGGGGGTTGGCAGCTGGTAATGATGGTGTTGGTGGTGGATCTGATGGTAGTGGCAAGAGCAAAATAGGACCGAATGCAGGAGGTGCTGACCCTGCGTCATCGTCTGGCTACATTAAGACTCGAACGCTTAGTTTTCTAGGAGTTGGCAAACCGCTTTTAAAGGCAGAGCATCAGGAAAAAGTTTTGTCTTACATTGCTGACTCAGCCTCCAGCTCTATCGCCTCCTCTTCTTCAGTTGTAAAAAGTAAAAGCACTGAGTCGTCATTGGAGGCTCATGTTCATGAACCACACCTTTCCTTGTGTCCTTCACCCCAACCAAGATTGAAGGATGACGCAGGCCATACCACTGATTACTCCATGGAGCTGTTTTCACATACCATGCCTGGATTATCAAGTCAAATGGTGAATTACCCAGGCCAAGATGAATCTGACATGGAATGGAGTGCACTGATGCACAGCCGCTGATGGATGATTCTGCTGGTACATTCACTCAGAGCACTACATTGTCCTCGCAGTGTACAGAGCCAGATTTTGACCCTGATGAGACTCAGGTGCCCCTTCCCGCACACTATACCACCATACACGGTGACACAGAGAAAGGTGCACATGACATAGAAGAGGAGGTGATGGATGACCCAGTTGTTGACCCAGATTGGCATCCATTGGGGGAAGAGGGTGCTGCTTCCAATAGCTCAGATGAGGAGCATCCACAGCAGACATCGACATCGCAACAGCTGTTATCTGGCAGGCCCGGAGCACTCCAAAGACAGGTTCCAAACATCAAAAGAGTTGCTGGACAGCTTGTCCAGAGGGTCAAAAGATCACAGTGTGCTAGGCCGCAAAATGTCTGCCAAAGTAGGAAGAGTGCAGTGTGGCACTTTTTTGAACAAAATCCTCATGATCAGGCCAAGGTTATCTGTAAGAAGTGCGCAAAGACCTTTAGCCGAGGGAAAAATCTGAAAAATTTGAATACCAGTTGCATGCTTAGACATTTAACCAGCATGCACTTGCAAGCGTGGACACAACACCAAACCTCAAGTGCCACATGTGCAACTGATCACAACGAAGGTAGTCAGCAACGCTACATTGTTTCCCCCACTGTAAGCCCACCGGTTAGCACAGCAGCAAATGTTGAGGTGTCGTATCAAGGCCACAGCAGTCAGGGAATCCCACTGTTATATCAACGAAAGACTGATTCTAGGCCATCAGAAAGAACACCAACTCCATCACCATCATCAACCCTCTCTCAGTCCGCCCTGTCCACCGCTACTTCCACCATATGCAGCTCTCAAGTCCAGCTCACCCTCCCAGACACTATGAGTAGGTCAAGAAAGTACTCAGTCTCTCATCCGCGTACACTGGGTTTGAACGCCTTTTTAACCTTTCTAACCTTTTTGCAATGACGTGCAATCCATACTGGGCCTAACACCGTCTGAGCCTGTCTCATGCTGTATAGACATATATTTTGAATGTGTACGCTATCCATACATGTTATCCGGGGATACGGTACCCCTTCTAACCTTTGTGCAATGACGTGCAATCCATACTGGGCCTAACACCGTCTGAGCCTGCCTCATGCTGTATAGACATATATTTTGAATGTGTACGCTATCCATACATGTTATCCGGGGATACGGTACCCCTTCTAACCTTTGTGCAATGACGTGCAATCCATACTGGGCCTAACACCGTCTGAGCCTGCCTCATGCTGTATAGACATATATTTTGAATGTGTACGCTATCCATACATGTTATCCGGGGATACGGTACCCCTTCTAACCTTTGTGCAATGACGTGCAATCCATACTGGGCATATCACAGTCTGAGCCTGCCTCATGCTGTATAGACATATATTTTGAATGTGTACGCTATCCATACATGTTATCCGGGGATACGGTACCCCTTCTAACCTTTGTGCAATGACGTGCAATCCATACTGGGCCTAACACCGTCTGAGCCTGCCTCATGCTGTATAGACATATATTTTGAATGTGTACGCTATCCATACATGTTATCCGGGGATACGGTACCCCTTCTAACCTTTGTGCAATGAAGTGCAATCCATACTGGGCCTAACACCGTCTGAGCCTGCCTCATGCTGTATAGACATATATTTTGAATGTGTACGCTATCCATACATGTTATCCGGGGATACGGTACCCCTTCTAACCTTTGTGCAATGACGTGCAATCTATACTGGGCCTAACACCGTCTGAGCCTGCCTCATGCTGTATAGACATATATTTTGAATGTGTACGCTATCCATACATGTTATCCGGGGATACGGTACCCTTTCTAACCTTTGTGCAATCACGTGCAATCCATACTGGGCGTGAGAACGGCTGGCGAGCTCTTAAGCAAGCTACAGCACCTGTCCAGACAAGTACAGGGATTCCCTAGCGAGGAGACTTATTTGATTGTTTTCTATGTTGGGACAACAATTTTTGGGGAGCACTATACTCTGGAGAATGATAGATGGGGCCCACCATACACTGGAACATTCCAAAGGTGGACATCAGACACTGGAGCAGCATTTACAGGGCCCATTATACACTAGAGCAGTAGAAATGGGGCCCATTATGTTTGGAGCATTATTTGGGCCCATAAGACAGTGGAGCTTCATCCATGGGGACCAACATATACTGTAGCATTATGTGGAGCTCATCATATACTGTTTCAAACATTATATGGGACCAATGATTTTGTATGGAGAAATAGATGGGCCTCGTCATGAGATGTAAAAAGTGAGGTATTTTTCATTGTACTATACCGCTATTTCTCTGCCGTATCGGAGCATGATGAGTTGTGGTATTTGTTAAAGGGGCGCTCTTTCGCCCAGGGCACATGAAAACCTGCAGCCAGCCCTCCCCCCCCACAAATTTAGCCAAATAACCCCCATTTTTCAGTGCGTAACTTGTATTATGAAGTTAATTAAGGTTGACAAGCTTAAGTAAGAAGAATTGATGGTTTTGGCATTCAAATGGGCACTGTAGGTGTGTTTCCTGTCCTCCTCTCACTGCCGACTTTTATTCCCCATTGACTTACATTGGGTTTCGTGTTTCGGGACGACCCCGACTTTTCCCTATAATCGGACGATCTTGCTCGACCCGACTTTTGGAAAAGTCGGGTTTCACGAAACGCGACCCTAAAAAAGCAAAAGTCGCTCAACTCTACCGACCACCACTCTGTCGGACGTCAGAGGAGGATAAGTGACACGTTGTCGTTAATACCCTGTAGTTTCTCTGGTCCCGTAGTCGGCCATGCTGCGGCCCTATAGTTACCGGTCTCGACCGTGTAGTCATTGTTGGTTACTCAAGATAGCCCTTATACATTGCCTTGCAAAAGTATTCAGCCCCCTGGAACTTTTCCACCTTTTCCCACACTTCATGCTTCAAACATAAAGATACCAAATGTAAATTTTTGGTGAACAATCAACAACAAGTGGGACACAATTGTGAAGTTGGATGAAATTTGTTGGTTATTTTAAATTTTTGTGGAAATTCAAAAACTGAAAAGTGGGGCATGCAATATTATTCGGTCCCTTTAACTTAATACTTTGTTGCGCCACCTTTTGCTGCGATTACAGCTGCAAGTCGCTAGGGGTATGTCTCTATCAGTTTTGTACATCGAGAGACTGAAATTCTTCCATTCTTCCTTAGCAAACAGCTCGAACTCAGGGAGGTTTGATGGAGATGGTTTGTGAACAGCAGTTTTCAGCTCTTTCCACATATTCTCGATTGGATTCAGGTCTGGACTTTGACTTGGCCATTCTAACACCTGGATACGTTTATTTGTGAACCATTCCATTGTAGATTTAGCTTTATGGTTGGGATCATTGCCTTGTTGGAAGACAAATGTCCGTCCCAGTCTCAGGTCTTTTGCAGACTCCAACAGGTTTTCTTCAAGAATGGTCCTGTATTTTGGCTCCATCCATCTTCCCATCAATTTTAACCATCTTCCCTGTCCCTGCTCAAGAAAAGAAGGCCCAAACCATGATACTGCCAGCACCATGTTTGACAGTGGGGATGGTGTGTTCAGGGTGATGAGCTGTGTTGCCTTTATGCCAAACATATCATTTGGCATTGTTGCCAAAAAGTTCAGTTTTGGTTTCATCTGACTAGAGTACCTTCTTCCACATGTTTGGTGTGTCTCCCAGGTGGCTTGTTGCAAACTTTAAATGACACTTTTTATGGATATCTTTGGGAAATGGCTTTCTTCTTGCCACTCTTCCATAAAGGCCAGATTTGTGCAGTGTACAAATGGGCCTCTTGGCTGCATCTCTGATCAGTCTTCTCCTTGTTGGAGATGAAAGTTTAGAAGGACCGCCGGGTCTTGGTAGATTTGCAATGGTATGATACTCCTTCCATTTCAATATGATCACTTGCACAGTGCTCCTTGGGATGTTTAAAGTTTTGGAAATCATTTTGTATCCAAATCTGGCTTTATACTTCTCCACAACAATATCACGGACCTGCCTGTTGTGTTCCTTGGTCTTCATGATGCTTTCTGTGCTTCAAACAGAACCCTGAGACTATCACAGAGCAGGTGCATTTATACGGAGACTTGATAACACACAGGTGGATTATATTTATCATCATTAGTCATTTAGGACAACATTGGATCATTCAGAGATCCACAGTGAACTTCTGTAGTGAGTTTGCTGCACTGAAAGTAAAGGGTCCGAATAATATTGCATGCCCCACTTTTCAGTTTTTGAATTTCCAAAAAAATTTAAAATAATCAATAAATTTCATTCAACATCACAACTGTGTTCCACTTGTTGTTGATTCTTCACCAAAAATTTACATTTGGTATCTTTATGTTTAAAGCATGATATGTGGCAAAAGGTTGAAAAGTTCCAGGGGGCCGAATACTTTTGCAAGGCACTGTAGGTATAAATATATATAAAAAGTTACATCCTAAGTTCATCCTGTCTCCCGTCTTGTCACTGCATCCCGCGTACCTGCGATCCCTAGAGGAGCATCAAACTGAAGAGTCATCATACTGTGTGGGGGAAATGATATGGTATGGGTTTTTTTCATCTGAGTGGGGGCATCATACTAAGTGGGGACTGTGGGGTATCATACTGAGTGGGGCCATCAGACTGAGTGATGGCTGTGGGGGAATCATACTGACAGATGTGGGGGTATTATACTCTATGTGTGGAGCTTTTTTGGTAGTATCATACATAAATATTGTGTACGTGCCGCAATATGTGTATCTCCCAGTTTCTAAAAGTTGGGAGATACTGTTTGACCACGCCAACTCAGTAGAATATTTTAATTTTTTTTAATTATATTGGGAACGAAAGTTCCTAGGAATGCTTGTTTCTCGATAATGGGCCTGTCTAACAGGCTGCCAGTCCCTTGTTGAATGAGCAAAAAATGCTCATTTGTTTCGCAAAAAGAATTTTAATCTTGTTCTGTGCACATGGAAGTGCAGTCAGCCAGTCTGAACACGCTATTAATTGACCGTTGATCCAATAGCATAAAAAATGGAGTTCCATACAAATATATATTAAAAATAAACAAATTTATTACACAAAATATACATATGTAACAACCAAGTATTGGTAAATCCTAATAACTAATACATGGGTCCAGGGCATACAATAAAGTGATGTTATATATCAAAGCACATAAGCTATAGTACTATATCACATGTAAAAATTAATTATAATCCTACTTGTTAAAAGCATGATCCCTCAAAAGAACGCAAGCATGAATCAAAATAATCTGAGAAACAACCCTCAGTATATATATTACCACAGCGTTGTTTGAAGGAAACAGTTAAATACCATATAAAAGTGCCTTTAGTGCTTACCCATGAAATGTATTGCTGTAATGCCCGGGAGCCACGTGCCACCCCTGACGCCCGTTTCGCGTTTGCTTTATCGCGTTTTTGCATTTCATTACAGCAATACATTTCATGGGTAAGCACTAAAGGCACTTTTATATGGTATTTAACAGTTTCCTTCAAACAACGCTGTGGTAATACATGTACTGAGGGTTGTTTCTCAGATTATTTTGATTCATGCTTGCGTTTTTTTGAGGGATCATGCTTTTAACAAGTGGGATTATAATTAATTTTACATGTGATTATAGTACTATAACTTATGTGCTTTGATATATAACATTACTTTATTGTATGCCCTGGACTCAGGTATTAGTTATTAGGGTTTACCATTACTTGGTTGTTACATATGTATATTTTGTGTAATAAATTTGTTTATTTTTAATATATTTTTTGTATGGAACTCCATTTTTTATGCTATTGGATTGTTATCTGGAGTATACAATTTTAGTCCTTTTATAATTCTTTGGGTAGACATTATTGGTTTGTATCCACTTGGATTATATATTAATATAATTATTTGTTATACCCATTTTTCCTTGTTGGGAATTGATTTAGTTGTTAATTGACCGTTGATCAGCTTCTATTAGGGTAGTGAGTATTTTGACCATATCATTACTTTTATGTAGATTTTCCTACTTTGAGCTATATAAACTTGAAGTATTTCAGGTGATGTGTATTTGTGTAATGAGGAAGGGTGTGGCCTAAGGATATGAACATAATCTATCAAGGTGTGCATAATTATTCCACAGTTTCTATTCCTCAGGCAAAATGGGTCAAAAGAGATTCATCTGACATTGAAAAGTCAAAAATTGTTACACGTTTTTAAGCGGGATGCAACATCCTTGAAGTTGCTAAGATATTGGGGTGTGGTCACTTTTTACAAGCAGTGGTACAGGCAACAGACAGTATTTTGCATCTTTCAAGATAACCATTATTTTTATGCAGAACAATGCTCTATCGCATGCAATGAAGCCTCTACTGCTTGGCTAGCCAGTAAAGGTTTTAGAAATGAAAGAATAATGACATGGCCACCTTCCTTGCCTGACCTAAACCCTATTCAGAACTTGATGGCATTTATTAAACAAGAGATTTACGGTGAAGGAAAACAATGCACCTCTCTGTACAGTGTCTGGGAGAATGTGGTTGGTGCTGCCCAAATTTTGATCATTGATTCAAAAATTGACAGATTACATGGATGAAAGGTTTATCATTGCAAATAAGGGTGGCTATATCGTCACTAATATATATTTTTTAAATGTCAGAAGTGCATTTTTAGTAAATTTTGAGTTGTACATGCGTTATTACGGTTAGAATTAATGGTTATTAACCTATCTTTCACTTATGAAAATAAACAACTGAGATGGGAAAATTAAAATTTTTCATTTAGTTACAAAATAGTTCTGCACACTAATAGTTGTCCAATAATTCTGCACATAGATACAGTATTCTCCTAAAACAAAATCTCACTTTTACTTTCTTAAATATTCAGGTACTTTTAGATTGTAGCTCAATAATAAAATTAATCACCAAAAATGCAAATTGCCTAATAGTTGTGCAAACAGTGTAGTGGCAGCATAGCAATTAAAACAGTTGTAGGAGGATGGAACGGGCTATGGCAGCTTCTTGCGTGCCTGGGATGGAACTATCGGGGCTGTCACCAGTGGAAGGGCTTCCTGTAGGACTTTCTGACCAACGCAGACCTTTGCACCTGACTATAGGGGGCGGAGTGGATATAAAAGGACTGGAGCACACCAAAACGGGGCTTCTGGGGGGAAGACAGTACACACTGAAGGAGAAGGTTGACTACATCTCCGCTGCATCTGACCAACCAGCGGGCCTACTCTGCAGCCTGTCTGCCCCTGCACGCACTACTTGTGCACCTACAAGACTGAGCACCTCGCAAGCTCCGGCACCCGAGAGCCCTTACTGATCAGTACCCCTCTCGACTACTGACGCGCCGTACCGTGTCAACCCTACAGTGCACGCCTGTCCGGGGGTCCCGCTGTGGCCTCCACCCTGGGAATTTGTTTCACACTCGCTGAGCCAACTCCTATCCGTCACATAACACAGTGTTCCAAGACTGAGGGATTACGTCAGGATGAGCCAGGTCACGCCGTTGCGGTACAGAGACAGTGCCTTAAGTTCATCTGGGATTGCTTCAGAGACGTCTTGTGGCACCTGCGTTGTCATCATGGGATCTTTCGACCTCATCTGTCCGGAAACTACAGACTGATAAGATGAATTGTTTCGTGCTATTTGTTGTTAACATTGTTTTATCCACCATTCCCCTTCCTGCATTCGTACTGTATCATTACTGCAAACTCCCTGCGTGGAGTATTGATTGTACACTACATAAAGTGCCCGTTAACTCTTGCTCTGCCTCCTGCTCATCACTGCATCCCGCGTTATTGCTAGCATCTAACACAGTCTTTATTTGTTAGTTTCTGTAGTAAATTCTAGGCTAAGGAACTCTATTAGATACATGACTGCAATTGCTTCTTTTACATGTAAGTATTGACATCAACATACAGAGCTGCACAGTATTCCAATTCCAAATAAACAGCAAAGTCTGTAATTAATAAGGCTCCAAATAGGGCACATTATTGGGGTGCACATATTGATGGAAAATACATTTTTAAATCTTGCAGAAGCTTTTGCTAGTCGAACAGGAGGGTCCCCGCCAACTTCTCCTTACCCACTCCCTTGGAGTGACAGGTCTCTCCCTATTCAAGCACGCAGGGAGAAACTGTCACTCAGGGGGAGCGGGCAGAGATAAGCCGCTAGGGACCCACCTGTTCATCTATTCTCCAGTGTGACTTGGCCCCCTATAGCTTTTAAGATATGTTTTTCTCTAAAATACCATAGTGTTTCATAGTTAAACATACTTGGCTGAGATCATACAACCCGTGACTGATACATGCTGCATGTGGATCGGGCAACATGTATCAGCTGTCAGGTTCTCTTTAACAAGGATATGTGTGCCATCTTGTAAGCCAACTATACCAGGTAGGTTTACAATGTTCCACTGAATTATATCTCCACCAAATAAAAAACACACTGTAGATGCCCAGATCTCTGTTCAGCCGCCATTCGGGAGGATAGAATCAAAAATATAGCAGCAGAATTATTTGAGTATAATTATTGGAAACTGAAAACTCCGTTTAATTCACTGTAAATGTGCACAACAGTTGGGTTGGTGAATCATGAACTTGTTCTGCTTGTATTGACTTGTATGTACTGTGACATGTAACGCACTAAAAGACAAATATACATTGTTTGCATACATTTTACTGCTTGACAAATCCATTTGTTGTGTGAGCTATGTGTTGCTGATGCTTTGTAAGCAGTCACTGGCCGATAGTCACAAGTCATTTGTGATGGTGCGGTGGGCTTGCTGACCTGGAGTATAGCTACTACAGCTCAAAGTGTCACAGTTCCATTCACCAATGTCAGTTAATCTATGAGTCAGTAACCTTTTTGCCATTGTGGATATGTTATTTTAGGGAAGATCTATATATAAAGAGAAGCAGGGAACCCCATTAGTTCAAAGCCGGTATTGTGACTCCTAGAAAGATTTATTTAGTTGTGTTAGTGAACAAGCAGATTTGGTTCCCTATCTCACTGAATTATTTGTCTCCCTGCACTACGCAAACACATCATGAAGGGTCCCGTTTCACATAGCGACGCAGCAGCGATCCTGACAACGATTCGACCTCGTAGGGCTCGCTGGTGCGTTGTCACACAGCAGCTATTCTGAACGATTCCAGCCTGTGCCCTGAGTTCTGCGTCGCCAACTAGGTCACTCGTCGGCGTCAAACACAGCGATGTATGCTGGCCAGCAGGACGCCGATGATGAAAAAATGACCCAGGACATTCGAGCACGATCAGCGATATCCAGCGGGGGGGCCAGTCGCCGCTACATGTCACATGTAGCGAGATCGCTGGTGAGATCACTGTTGCGTCACAAAATCGGTGACGCATTAGCGACCTCTATGTGAGACGGGCCTTTACTCCAGGAGAAAACAATATATATTGATGTAGCTAAACAAGATTATCCATTTGACTGTTTCTTTTGTACATGTGATAGCTTGAAAATCGCATACAATGAAGTGCAATATTGCAGCACATCAAGAGAAATGGCAAATTTACCTATTCTACATTGACAGACGTTTCCAGTGGACACTGAAGAGGCATTATGACTTTAGAAGGGGCACTCAGAGCATTAATTCTTTCTAAAGTGTCATTTGGGCCATTTATATTCTATAATGGGGCACTGAAAACATTATTCCTTTATATGGGAGCTATTGCAGAGTTATTTTAAAGGGCAGTGAAGGGGCACTGAGAGTATGACAAAATACTGATAGGTTGCAGCTGATCAAATACAAACACATGGGCCATGCACACAGTGAACAAGTCTGTAGGACAGTGTTCACACCACCAGAAAACTGAAACACAGAGAAACACAGTATAACAAATGTGTAAAAATACTCTGTTGTAAAAAAATAGATATAACAGTAAGAGCTAGTAAAAAGATGATAACAAAACAGAGTATTTCGTTGATAAGTTTTTTGCAAAAAATGTGCGCTAAGCCGTTCCACCAATGTCAAGGTATACCCATCAGAGCATTCCCTATCCAATGTATTTAAAACCTGACCATGTGAATAGTACCTATATGAGAAGGATTCAGAAAGGTAATGTCCGATGTGGACACGCTGTGTAAGATGGCTTTATATGTGCATTTCCCACAAGGGAGGGGTGGAGACCTCCCAAAACTTGCCAAAGCAAGAAACCAATTGAATACAAATGCATGGGCCATGCACACAGTGAACAAGTCGGTAGGACAGTGTTCACACCACCAAAAAACTGAAACACAGAGAAACACAGTATAACAAATGTGTAAAAATACTCTGTTGTAAAAAAATACATATAACAGTACACAGCAAGTGCTAGTAAAAAGATGATAACAAAATAGGGTATTTAGTTGATACGTTTTTTGCAAAAAATGTATACTAAGCTGCTGATCAGTGGTCGATGATTGGCTGCAGTGGTTAAATAACATAACAATCTCACGTAACCACAGGGAAACAGCACCCACTGAAATTGCGCTGGTCCAGGAGGCGTTTTTCTTCTTTTATATGGGGCATTTTAGCATTTACGAAGGAGTTTTCCTATCAGTGGACAACACCAATAAGGACACAGACAAGCTTTTGAAGCTGCATCATTAACTTGAACACGGTACCTAGGCGAAAACGCCATTCAACTTCATGTCTTGACGTCTGAGCTGAACTGGAACAATAATAACGTGGGCACATTTTTGGAACCTGGAAGGCTGCATCAGAGAACAATTGGCAGGTCATGGTTTGCTTTTCTCCCAGTATAACTTTTTCTCCTTAGCTTCCTTATGGGCAAGAACGTGACATGACTACAGCCAATTCCTGTAGGTCCCTCGCTTCCTTAAGGTACTTTCCCTCATCACTCTGGGTATGGTTCTTTTTGTTCAAATTCTTCTATTCTGTGTTTCTGCTTGCTTTATTGGTTTCAAGGAAAGTTTTGTTTCATAGCTGAATGATGACCATCCTGACTTCTTCCTGATCTTTACTTACAACTAAATTCTGCTCTAGGTGTCAGGGAAAACTGAATTATTTTCCATTGTCCTAGATACACCTACAGAGCTGCCTGCGGCTCCTCTTCTCATTGGTTTGTGATAGACCAAACTTCACAAAGCGATCCCCCTCGCTGCTGCAGGGCCTTCAGTCTGCCCCTGTGAAATTCTATCCACTCCCCCCTCCCTTCAGCAAATGGTCACTTTCTTTGCATCTGGCCGAGTTAAGGGTCTGTGCACATGCTGCAGATTCTGCTGCGGATCCACAGCGGATTTGGCCCTGCGGATCCGCAAGCAATGTACAGTACCATGTTAGTCAATGAGATTTCAAAACCGCAGTGCCCACGATGCGGATTTTTCCACAAGGATTTGCTGCGGTTTTAAATCCGCATAATGTCAATTTTATGTCAATTCTTTCTGCGGATTCCGCAGCGGTTTGCCACCTGTTCTATTGTCCAGGTGTCAAACCGCCGGGGAAAACCACTGGCAAATCCGCAGGAAAACCGCAGGTCACTTTACCTGCGGTTTTACCTGCAAATCCCTACGGAAAACTCTTCCGCAGGTGAATCCGCACTGTGTGCACTCACCCTAAGTGTGTTTTTTTCTTTTTCCCTCCAAAACATTACTTTGTCTTAATCATAAAATGCTCAAAGTCAAATTTAATAACTCACAGTGGACCTAGAAACCTGAAATTGGGATCCCAGGAGCTGGACACGTAGGCTACGCAAGGCAGCGCTTTGCGGCCTGTACGGCCATCAGAAACCTGGTAAATTTGTTTCTTCCCCCAGTAACACGCAGACATGCCATATTCAGTCTCAAAAGAAAGCTAAATTCGCAGGGGAAAATATAATGCCCCTGTCATGTCCCTGTGAGCTCCCCAGCCAAACATATGGCAAGTAGAAGCTTTTAATAACTTTTCAAAAGAGATGTCCCACTCTGGAACTGCCCATATGTGAGGTAAACAAAAGTGGGAGTTCCTAAGTTTATGGGCAAAACATAAAACAGGAACAACCATTTTGAGAGTCGTTCAGACACTCGGAGAGACAGCCAGACACAGACTGTGGACTGAATCTTTTCTGTGGGATTCTCTCCTCACATTTATCAACATGTCATACCTGTAACTGAGATAGAGTAAGTTTCATATTTTAATCCCTTTTATTTCTGTCTGTACATATTGTATTTTGTCTCCCTTTTGTAATATCTTTGTATTTTTGTAAACAGTGCCAATATTTTCTGGCATAAACGTATAAATTTACTAATTTCTTTCGTTTTGCTCTGTGATCGAACCGACACGTACTCTGCACAAAATCCCGCTACCTTCCTGACCCGATATAGGCTTTGGTATCAAACAAGGAACTGGTGGCAGCGTAGCATCCTTGTGTTATTGGAGAACCCTGGCAGTGACGGATCGGAGGTTTATGTGTGTATTCCTGGCCTGTGACTAGTGATACACATACCGCCCTCACTGCAGATTGCACGATCACCAGTATGTGACAAGGCAGCCTTTCCAGCGACTACTTATCCTAGGTGCAGTTCCCTGACTGACCTGAGGGTAAGGGTGGTGCCAGAGAGCTGCAAGTTCCTAACCGGAACTGAAAGTGGAAACAAAAGTTGGGGTTTCCATGACAAGGTGGTGGCAGAGAGGTGGGATCATAGAGCATTAGTAATCTGGTTTGAGCAATCATTCCTCTCAATAAAAACTTGCACGGTTCTTGCGAGGACCCTGCACAAAAAGTTTTGAAGATTGAACTCAGTGTTTATTAGATCTGAGACATTACTGTGTGTGTAGCAGTTACACCCTCCCATTCTCTTCGTTTTTCTGTCTTGTCTTTTATTTGGCAATTATGGCTATGCTTGGAGAAGCCTCGTATAAGCAGCAGCCCAAAGACACTCTTATTGCCCTTTGCGTGACAAGACAGATTGACTCCACTGGCAAAACCAAGGCCCAAATGGTTGCTGCACTGATGCAACGTGCCGCAGAGCCAGTCCGTCACCAGATCCCTAGTGCCCCAGAAGCCAGCCCAAGCGCAGGTAGTGCTGCTGCGGAGGTCCGACCGGTGAATGCCAGCCCTACTCGCAACCAGGGAAGTGTGGATCCCCACCTGCAGATGGCCTTGGAACAACGCCACGCAGATGATCGTGAGGGACTTCTGAAGCTGATACTGCAATTCCAAGAGCAAGAAGAGTGACAGGCCCAGGCCCAGCGAGAGGCCGAGAAAGCCCAGTGGGAGGCCGAGAGAGCCGAGCAAGAAGCCCAAGATCAGAGAGGCCATGAGCTGCCTTTAGCCCATCCAATAATGAAACAACCTTTATACCCCGGCCAGGGCGCACTCCAGTGATGGAAAAGGACAGTGACTTGGACACATTTCTGTGGGGGTTTGAAAAAGCCTGCAGACAGTACCAGCTGCCTGAGAACCAATGGGCCCGATATTTAACTCTGGGGCTTAAAGGAAAAGCTCTGGAGGCGCTTGCTTCTCTCCCTCGAGACCAAGATGGAGACTGTGAGGCCATCAAGCAGGCCCTGATAAAAAAAAAAGTACCAGCTGACTCCTGAGGTCTACCGTAAAAAGTTTCAGAACCTCCAACGTGGACCACACAACAGCTACAGCGATGTAGTGCATGGACTCAGAACCCACTTTGAGCAGTGGGTCCAAGGACTGTCAGTGACCACCTTTGAGCAGCTGAACCTGATGATAAAAGACCAGCTCCTGCATCTTTGTCCAGCTATGGTGCAACAGTTCATGAAGGACCGGGAGCCAAAAGACAGGGATAAAGCGGCGACACCTATAAGGCCAATCGTAAACTGGAGGTGCGGAAATTGGTCACCGCTAGCTGGAAAGGGGGTAAGCCATCAACCAACCCCAGTGCCCCTGCCAGCCGACCCTCCGGAGGCCCTGGCCCCTTTGCCAACGTCAGTCCTATACCTGATTCTCGCAAGTGTTATATCTGCAATTGGAGAGGATAGAAATTCCAGGCTCTACCACACACTGAAGGTGCTCTGGGGGGTAAAGAATCATAAGTAGGCAATAAAGTAAACCCCGGCACTCAAATGAGGAAAAGAAGGAATGTATATGCAAAAGTGAATTTATTAATTGATACACTGCAAAGGGAACCTAACCAAAGCAACAGCACCAACGTTTCGGCATAGAGCCTTTCTCAAGGTTGTTGCATCACTGGTCAGAGCAGGGAAACATGGGTCTCAAAGGACTACCGGATTATTCAAAGAGAGGTGATGTTCCATACGGTTTGCAGAACGTGCATGGGTGAGAGATGTGATAAGGTCACTATGGAGAGTGAATGGACGCCTGCAGTAGAGGTCCAGGACAAGCACGGGTGGCAAGGGGAACGGCTGCAGCGGTAGTCCTTTGAGACCCATGTTTCTCTGCTCTGACCAGTGATGCAACAACCTTGAGAAAGGCTCTATGCTGAAACGTTGGTGCTGTTGCTTTGGTTAGGATCCCTTTGCAGTGTGTCAATTAATAAATTCACTTTTGCATATACATTCCTTGTTTTCCTCATTTGAGTGCCGGGGTTTACTTTATTGCCTACTTACAGTCATATGTAAAAGTTTGGGCACCCCTATTAATGTTAAGCTTTCTTCTTTCTAACAATTTTGGTTTTTGCAACAGCTATTTCAGTTTCATATATCTAATAACTGATGGACTCAGTTATATTTCTGGATTCAAATGAGGTTTATTGTACTATCAGAAAATGTGCAATCTGCATTTTAACAAAATTTGACCGGTGCAAAAGTATGGGCACCCATATCATTTTCTTGATTTGAACACTCCTAACTACTTTTTACTGACTTCCTGAAGCACTAAATTGGTTTTGTAACCTCATTGAGCTTTGAACTTCATAGCCAGGTGTATCAAATCATGAGAAAAGGTATTTAAGGTGGCCACTTGCAAGTAGTTCTCCTATTTGATTCTTCTATGAAGAGTGGCATCATGGGCTCCTCAAAACAACTCTCAAATGATCTGAAAACAAAGATTATTCAACATAGCTTTTCAGGGGAAGGATACAAAAAGTTGTCTCAGAGATTTAACCTGTCAGTCTCCACTGTGAGGAACATAGTAAGGAAATGGAAGAACACAGGTACAGTTCTTGTTAAGCCCAGAAGTGGCAGGCCAAGAAAAATATCGGAAAGGCAGAGAAGAAGAATGGTGAGAACAGTCAAGGACAATCCACAGACCACCTCCAAAGACCTGCAGTATCATCTTGCTGCAGATGGTGTCACTGTGCATCGGTCAACAATTCAGTGCACTTTGCACAAGGAGAAGCTGTATGGGAGAGTGATGCGAAAGAAGCCGTTTCTGCAAGCACGCCACAAACAGAGTCGCCTGAGGTATGCAAAAGCACATTTGGACAAGCCAGTTACATTTTGGAAGAAGGTCCTGTGGACTGATGAAACAAAGATTGAGGTGTTTGGTCATACAAAAAGGCGTTATGCATGGAGGCTAAAAAACACAGCATTCCAAGGAAAACACTTGCTACCCACAGTAAAATTTGGTGGAGGTTCCATCATGCTTTGGGGCTGTGTGGCCAATGCTGGCACCGGGAATCTTGTTAAAGTTGAGGGTCGCATAGATTCAACTCAGTATCAGCAGATTCTTGACAATAATGTGCAAGAATCAGTGACGAAGTTGAAGTTACGCAGGGGATGGATATTTCAGCAAGACAATGATCCAAAACACCACTCCAAATCTACTCAGGCGTTCATGCAGAGGAACAATTACAATGTTCTGAAATGGCCATCCCAGTCCCCAGACCTGAATATCATTGAACATCTGTGGGGTGATTTGAAGCGGGCTGTCCATGCTCGGCGACCATCAAACTTAACTGAACTGGAATTGTTTTGTAAACAGGAATGGTCACAAATACCTTCATCCAGGATCCAGGAACTCATTAATAGCTACAGGAAGCGACTAGAGGCTGTTATTTTTGCAAAAGGAGGATCTACGAAATATTCATGTCACTTTTATGTTGAGGTGCCCATACTTTTGCACCGGTCAAATTTTGTTAAAATGCAGATTGCACATTTTCTGTTAGTACAATAAACCTCATTTGAATCCAGAAATATAACTGAGTCCATCAGTTATTAGATATATGAAACTGAAATAGCTGTTGCAAAAACCAAAATTGTTAGAAAGAAAAAAGGTTAACATTAATAGGGGTGCCCAAACTTTTACATATGACTGTATATCTGCAATTGGGCTGGATATCTCAGCGCCACTTGTCCGGACAAGCAGAAGAAGAGCCCCCATCCAAGGCCTCGGGGCCGAATACAGCAGTTGTTTTTGTGGGTGGGGCGGTTGGGAGGGCTTGTGAAAATTTTCAGAGAGTCACCGTGGGGGACACTGTCACTAAAGGCCTCAATGACCCCGGGGCCGAACGAACCCTCATCCGACCCCAACTGGTGACCCCTGAAGGGATTATCCTGTGGAAAGCCCTGACTGTCACCGGGATTTTGGGGGGGCGTCCGCTGAACCTTGCTGATGGTCTGGGTTTTTATAGATTGGGGTGACGGGAGCGGGGTGAACGAAGTGGAGGTGTCCGAAAACTTACCCACGTATGTTTTGTTGGGCACTAATTTGGGGAGGATGTTTGCGTATTAACCGCTCCCCAATCTGATACTGAGGGTAATGTTACTGCTAATGATGTGAATGTGCATGCTTTACCTGATAATGATGTATCTGGAGGTACAGGAGTACTCAGCCACATCACGCTGCGGGGTGATATAGCTAAAGAACCCCTAACAGGAGCAAGCATCAGTGCTAAGTGAAATGGGGAGAGGCACGGGAACCATGAAGAAGATGATGTCGTGCGACTGACCAGTGCCACAAAGGAAGGTGACCTGGCCGATGGTAACTGTCCCATATATAGCACTGCTCCTGAGGTAATGGGGGAGGATGGGGAGGTAGTACCCATCGCCGAGGAGGCTGGTGGGACTGTGGTAATTCCCAGGGAGACGGCCTATATAGCTGCTGTCACCCGCAGTCAGAGTGCCCAGAATGCAGGTAACGCTCTGCATTCTGGACCCTCCTCAGTCAGAGGGATGACTGAACAGAAGATAGACCCAGAGCAGGTCCCAGAGGGTCCCTGTGTGGACGAGACCTAAACGTTGCTTCTGGTTCCTCCAGCCAGGAGTTCCAGGCTGTTCTCCACTCAGATCCTAGCCTGGAGATCTTGAGAAACCTTGCCGAGAAGCCCACCTCCGAGACTGATGAGGAGAGGATATTCTGGGAACAAGGGATGCTGTACCGGGAGACAGTTCCCTGTAAACCCCAACAGGAGTGGTTGAGGGAGAGACAGCTGGTCGGACCCTACCAATTTAGGGGTGAGTTGTTACGGATTGCCCATGAGATTCCACTCGCTGGACACTTGAGGATCAGCAAAACTAAAGCCCGGCTGTCTCAATACTTTTATTGGCCCAAAATGGTTACAGGTGTAACCAACTACTCCCAAAGCTCCCCTGATCTCTTTGCCAGTGATAGAGAAGCCTTTCCAGAGGATTACTGTGGACATTGTGGGACCACTGGCCATACCCACCAGCTCTGGAAAGTGTTACATCCTTACTGTGGTAGACTAGGCTACCAGGTATGCGGAGGCAGTGGCTCTGTCTTCAACTAGGGCGGATAAGGTGGCGGATGCCTTGTTGGCCATCTTTTCCCGAGTAGGATTTCCCAAGGAGATGCTTGCCGACCAGGGAGCTTAATTTATGTCTCGCCTAACGAAGGCTCTCTGTAAGAAAATGTAGGTGAGGCGTCTGGTATAGTGTGCACATCACCCCCTTACCAAAGGTTTGTGTGAGCGCTTCAATGGTACCCTCAAACAGATGCCAAAAATGCTGGTTGTGACCCAGGGAAGCGACTAGGAGCGGTACCTCCCACGCCTTCTATTTGCTGCTATTTGTTTACCGAGAGGTTCCGCAGGCCTCGATGCGATTCTCCCCCTTAGAGCTCCTGTACGGCAGGCAAGTCTGGGGACACCTTGGCTTGATAAGGGAATCCTGGGATGAAGAGTCGAGCCCTTCAAAAGTGTCCATAGGGAGTATGTCATGCGCTTCCGTGATGTAGACCTTGACGCAGTTGGTGCATGACAACATGGTGCAGGCCCAGGCTGACCAAAAGCACTGGTACGACCTGAACGCCCGGGAATGGACCTACCAGGTGGGTCAGAAGGTGTGGGTGCTGGTCCCCATACCAAAAGACAGGCTTCAGGCGTCCTGGGAAGACCCATACGTTGTACACCAACAGCTCAACCCAGTTACTCTTAACCACGCTCTGGGTAGGCGAAAGGCATTCCACGTCAATATGATGAAGGCTCATCAAGAATGTGGAGCCTGCGTCCAACCGGTCTGCAACCTGCCAGAGGATGGGGAGGAAGACCCCCTCCTGGACATGCTGGCCTGTTGTGAGTTCATTTTCCCCTTCACCATTGAGGTCTGATGAACTCCCTCTTCAGGTGAAGGAAGATAGTGAGGCTGATTACAAAGCACCTGAGCAGAATGATGATGACTGACTGGGATTGCTGACTGGATATAGGGCAGCTGACGCCCTTCTGCCTTTCGGGGGATTACTCTGAGGGATTCTTGGAGACCAGTCTGATTCCTGCTCCTCAAAAGCTAAGTTTTCTGCTCTACTTTTTGCATTTGTGTTTTGGTTTTGTTTTGCCTTGTTTTTCTGGATTTCTGCCTTTCCCTGCTGGGTGAGCTGAATTCCTTTTTGCTCTGTCTTCAGATAATACCTGAGTACTGATATAGTCTTTTTGAAGCCTAGCGTCTTCAGGGCTTTTTTCCCTATCAGTCTGTTGGCTCTTGTTTTTGAGAGGGTTTTGGCGGATTGCAGACAGCAGCTTTTCTATTCTGTCCTATTTAGTTAGCTTGGGCCCCATCATTTGCTCAGACTATCTTTCTATCTGTGTGAGTGTTTTTTCATCTTGCTTCACCGTCATTATATGTTGGGGGCTGCCTATTGCTTTGGGGTCTGCTCTGGGGCAGTTTAGATTTCCCTTTCTGTCTTTAGGCTATGTAGTTCTCCGGCTGTGATCGAGGGGTCTAGGGCACCGTAGGAACCCCCCATGGCTACTGCTAGTGGTTGTTGTTAGGTTCAGGGGTCTGCAATCCGATAGCTGCCAACTTCTCTGGTTTTCTGGACTTAGCTAGTATTTCTGTTTTTGCCTCCTACGGTGACTCATTCATATCACTGGCCCAAGCGAGGGTCGGCAGGTCAATAGAGTATGTGGAGGTAAGCGCCTTGCTTTCCACACACCAGTGGTCGCAGTTACGAGCCACGCTGGAAACCTTCCGGGCCGTGTTTGCAAACAAGCCTGGAAGGACTGAGGTAGCAGTCCATGTAGTGGACACTAGGAATCATGCCCCAATCTGATGGATATCCTATCTGATCTTGGATGAGATGCAGCAAATCATGCTCCAGGAGATCGATGGGGGCAATTAAGTGGTCCAAGAGCGTGTGGGACTCACATATAGTCCCGGTGCCAAAGAAGGATGGGACCACCCAGTTCTGTGTGGCCTACCAGGCCTCAACGCCATAACAGCATCTGATGAACACCCAATGCCACACATCGAGGAGCTGCTTGAGAGGTTAGCTTGCGCGCGCTATCTATCCATTATGGATCTGAGCCGGGATATTGTCAGATTCCTCTGAGCCCCGAGACACAGGAGAAGTCCGCATTTATTTCCCCCTTCAGACTGTATGACTCCATGGTCATGCCTTTTGGTATGAAGAATGCCTCTGCCACATTCCAGAGGATGGTCAACCATCTCATCCAGGGACTGGAGTGGTGCGTGGTGGCATGCCTGGATGACATTGCCATCTTCAGTTCCACCTGGGAGGATAACCTTGAGCATCTGCAGCAAGTGCTCGGGCGCATCCACCAAGCAGGCTTAACTATCAAGCCCAGAAAGTGCCAGATGGGCATGAGCGATGTCCACTAAATGGGGCACCGGATAGGCGGGGGTATTATGAGGCCAGAGCCTGGGAAAGTGGATGCCATCGCTTCCTGGCCCACCCCCAGGACTAAGACGCAGGTGATGTCCTTCCTGGGCACTGCAGGGTACTATAAGAGCATTGTGCAAAACTATAGTAGCCTTGCGAAGCCCTTGACGGACTTCACCAAGAAAAACCTACCCTATACATTCGATTGGACAAACAACTGTGAGGTGGTCTTTTGGGTTTTGAAGACAGCCCGTGTTGTCCATGACACTAGGTGATGGTGATGGCAATTTTCACCTACACCTGCGGTAACAAAACTGCCAAAGTATTAGCAGTTGATACTTGGGGACTACTCCTGGAGTAGCGACATGGGTATTCCCAGGCATATACCGCCTTATTCCTGCATAATCCCTAGAGCTCTTCATACACAACATAACAGTTATATCTCCCGACTCCCCCATACATGTTGAGAGAGAAAGCTGCTGCCAAACTCTTCTGGCAGAAACACAACAAGAGAACACAAAATGACAAATTTGCAAAAATACTCTGCAGTAAAAAACATGACAGTAATCAGCAAGTGCTGTATAACAAATACAGGGTATTTAGTCAATACGTTTTTTGCAAAAAATGTATACCAAGCCGCTTCACCACGTCACGGTAACCCTTCACGAAGCAGGCTTTTCTGCTTCGTGAAGGGTTACCGTGACGTGGTGAAGCGGCTTGGTATACATTTTTTGCAAAAATGTATCGACTAAATACCATGTATTTGTTATACAGCACTTGCTGATTACTGTCATGTTTTTTACTGCAGAGTATTTTTGCAAATTTGTCATTTTGTGTTCTCTTGTTGTGTTTCAGCCATTGGGTGGTGTGAGCATTGTCTGACCGACTTGTTCACACTTGTGCATGTCACATATGTTTTTAATCCAAACTCTTCTGGAGCAGCTTATCTCCTGTGAACATAAAAGGTTAGGCCATTGTCACATCCTGTATGTCTCTGAATTTGTTACATTCAAAACACTTTCCACTTGCAGAATTAGCAGACATATATGGGTTTTTCACATCATGTGACTCACATCCTGTTTCACAGCGAAGACAATAAAATAAAACAATGTAACCAGGTTATCTTGACCTGGCATTAAATAGTATGCTCTGGATGCTATGAGACATCAGTAACACCGTTAAATATATTCATTATCAACAACCTGTTCTCATTTCACAGGTGTAGAAGAAAGTATGCGGGAGCATTGACAAACACATTTAAATAGTCATTAGAGTTGACTAACCTGTGCGACAGTTTTATAGACTTCACTTTCAGATATAAATGATCTTCATTAAAAGGTACAACAAAGTACAGTAGGTATGAATGATAAATACATAACATATATTGTATACTAAAAATTATTTTAATTTGCACTCACTTACTAAGACACCATTAAATATCCTCATTTGATTAGCGTTTTTGGTAACTGGTATATCATAAAGACAGTAAGGCGGAGGAAGGGACGGATTATAAATAACGAGCCTGGGACGGAACTATAGCAAAAGCAGATGAAACCTGGGTTGCCAACTTGACTTTTTATTTTTTCTGGACAGCTTAACAAAAAATCAAAATAGAAGAGCCAGGAATTTTTTGAATGCACCCCACTGATCACTGCTATGTCCATTTGCAGTACCTGCTTTCAGCAAGCAGTAGCTGTGAGAGCTCTTCCACTATAAGGGTATGTTTCCACAGTCAGTAAACACTGCGGGTTTGACGCTGCGTACAGCCGCAGCGTCCAATCCGCAGTGTCCAGATGTTACAGCACAGTGGATGGGATTTCAAATGAGTTCAGAGATGCAGGTGGCAGACCTGCGTAAACGGACATGCAGCGCGTCTTTATAGACCGCAGCATGTCTATTTACGATGCAGAGACGCTCAGTCCCCGCAGTGTAAATTTCCCATAGGCTATCATTTGATACGGTAAAACCACATCTAATTATTAGTCACATGCGTAATAACTGCGGAAACGCAGCTTACTACGCATATGTACTAATTTAACTAATGTCTTACCTTGTGACATCGCCAGAAGTTCGCGTCCACTGCAGTTCTCGCGATGACTGAGCTGACCGCGAGAACTGCCGTGCATGTGACCTCCAGGGTTATCTCCAGTCACTAGGCAAGTTCTCACGGTCAGCTGATCGTGAGGACTGCAGTGCAGGTGACCGCCGGAGACTGAGTTATCTCCAGTGGTCATCTACAAGCTCTGAGCATGGATATTAACTTATATTTGTTTTGTGTGTGTAGACATTATATTTGAACATGGTATGTGATGATATTATGGAATTCAATGGAGTATGTAAAAGAAGAGGTTGGACAAAGAAATTATATCACAATTCTTTTTTTTTGTTAAATAATATATCTTTATTTAGCTTACAAAAACACATACAAATCCGCATGAAAAATCCACATGAAAATCCGCATCAAATCGCAGAAAATACACAGGCAAATCCACAACGTGTGCACATACCCTTAGGGTATGTTTCCACGGTCAGGATTGACTCAGGATTTTGATGCGTTTTTTTCCGCATGCGTTTTTTCATTGCATGCGTTTTTTTGTCACTTGAAATAAAGCTAATTGAAAGTTGACTTCTGGGAAGGAAAAAAAAAAGTGATTTCCTATTTGCAGATATATTAGGGTATGTGCACACAGTCAGCAAACGCTGCGGGTTGGACGCTGCGTACATCTGCAGCGTCAAACCGACAGCGTCCAGATGTTATAGCATAGTGGATGGGATTCAATAAATCCCATGCCCACTATGCGTTCAAAGACGCAGCCGGCTGACCTGCGTAAATGGACATGTGGTGCGTCGTTTCAGACTGCAGCATGTCTATTTACGATGGGGAGACGCTCAGTCCCCGCAGCGTTAATTTCCCATAGGCCGGGGAAACACTTGCGTGTGTAATGCGAGAAATTCACGCGAGTCTCTTGCATCAATACACGGCGTGGACAATTTAGAAGGTACAAAAAGTATCAGAAACTACAGCGTAACAAAACTAATCAACAATTGAAACACTAGGATTGAGTGACTTGTTCACATGATCTTACAATCTATAAGGAAATAAGGCTGTACACATGTACTCCTGCAGTTTCTGGCTAGGGAAACTAGAGTGCAATATATAGGCAGCAGTAAGCAGCCTTTCAGATCATTGTCATGGCAAATCTTTTGTACTGTGCTATTATATTGTAGAGGTGCTGATGTGCTTATGGAGGAAGCCCTTACTCTATTAAACCACAACATTCAGCAATATTCATACCGACTGGGATACGTTAACTCTGATCTCAGCTGTTGCAGCATTGTGCCACCTGTATGTTACAGCTTAAATCTGCTGCAGATGGAGTGGGCACAACACCAGAAGTTGTACCTCATAGTATGACATGGTTCTTGAACTATTAACTGCTAGTGTGGCACCCCAGGAGTCCGGTTGCCACAGTGGCATTGCCTCCCTCATAGGGGGTGATGACATGCCTGGAAGCAAGGAGGGGTTCCCTGACCAGATAGCACTTACATCCAACACTTTTCCTGACTCCAGACCAGAAGGAGGAGCTCTAAACCCGGTATCAGGGGAGCTTCTCTATGAGTTCTGGCCTGGAGGAGGGGTCTGAGAGGAGAGAGGAGAAGTGAAAAAGAATCTGGGTAGTGGAGCTGTGACCAAGCTCACCCCAGAGTACAGCGCTAGAAGCCGAATGCCGGAGTCCGTGGCTGTCGGGTATAACAGTCCCAGCAGCTAAATTCGGAGGGCAGGGTGTTGTGAACTCTCTTAATCCGACTTTTGAGGCATCCGATGTGAACCCAACAGCTGCAGAAGATAATTGGAGGAGTGGGGGTAGTGACTGGGACAACATAAGCTAGCAGACTTCTCTCAGTGGCTGCCGGTGATACTCCTTTCTTTGCTTATTGAGGATTTCTGTCTCCTGCCTGATCCTGCATTTTTCAGCTAAGTGTCATTTGCTAAAACCTTTGCATCTGATTTTGCCTTGCTGTCAGGGGTCAGCTTGCTCCCCCAGGGGCTGCTGGCTCCTGCCCTGTATTTTTGTATCTTGTGTCTGTTTGCTCAGTCCCCTGCTGTATTAGCCTGTTGCTAGCCGCCGGTTCACACTTGAGTGCTGATATAGTGGGGGCGAGGTTTGTGCAAACCTCAGTATTTTTGTACATCAGTCGTGTTGGAATTTGTGTGATTGCAGACAGTGCCTTTTCTGTCCTGTCCTATCTAGTCAGTGTGGGCCCCATCATTTGCTCAGTCTATTTTCTGTCTGTGTTTGTGCTCACCGACAATATATGTTTGGGGGCTGTCTATTCCTTTGGGGATCTGCTCCGGGGCAGTTTAGATTTCACCTTTCTGTCTTTAGGCTTAGTTAGTCCTTCGGCTGTGACGAAGTGCCTAGTGTTGTGAGTTCATTTTCCCCTTCACCTTTGATGTCTGATAAACTCCCTCTGCTGGTGAAGAGAGGTAGTGAAATTGATTGGGATGGGAAGAACCTGTTATCTGAACAGGCGGAGTGTGATTGGACATCTGGAATTTCTAAGTGGATATAAGGCAGCCGACGCCCTGCAGGGTTTGCTGGTGATCCTTTCTGCTCTGAGCTCTGGCATCCAGTTTTAGTTCCGGTCTACTAAAAGCTAAGTTTTGCCCTGCTATTATTCCATGAGATTTTGTCTGGTTTCCTTAGTGTTTGTATTCAGCCAGTCCTGGTTGGGACTGGCTGAATTCCATTTTTGTCTCTGATCAGTTGATCTCTTTGCTCTGTTTTCAGAATATACCTGAGTGCTGATATAGTGATTTTGAAGTCTAGCGACTTCAGGGCTTTTTTTCCTATCAGACGGTTGGGACATTTTTGTAGGGTTTTTTGCGGATTGCAGCCAGCATCTTTTCTGTCCTGTCCTATCTAGTTAGTTGGGCCCCATCGTTTGCTCAGCCTGTCTTTCTGTCTGTGTTTGTGTTTTCATCTGTCTTTCACCGACAATACATGTTGGGGGCTGTCTATTGCTTTGGGGTCTGCTCTGGGGCAGTTTAGATTTCCCCTTTCCCTCTTTAGGCTTATGTAGTTCTCCGGCTGTGATGAGGGATTTAGGGCACCGTAGGAACCCCCCACGGCTACTGTTAGTTGTGGTGAATAGGATCAGGGGTCTGCAATCCGATAGCTACCAACCTCTCCGGTTTTCTGGACTTAGCTTGTATTTTTGCTTTCTCCTCCTCCGGTGACTCATTCATAACAGTCTAGGGCAATGTAGGAACGCCCCACGGCTACTGCTAGTTATGTTGTTAAGATCAGGGGTCTGCAATCCGCTGAGCGACCAACCTCTCTGGTGTTCTAGTGACACAGCCTATTGCGCTCTCCTCCTCAGTGACCCATTCATAACATCAGGGGTTTGCAGGTATCCTGGTCCAGCAAACACCTGAAGGCACAGCAGCAGACCAGAGCCCAGAGCCGCCATAAAGGCGTGACACCTGCAATAGGCTCAAGCTGCCTGCCATACAGGCAAGTACTTCAGAACAAAAAGGAACAGAGGACTGAGCATAGCTTTAGGCAGCAAGGACCTCAGAGGACAGCGCAGTAAGGAGGCCTCAAAACCCATCTGGCTTAGTGGATCGTAAACTGCTTCCAGGCTCCCTGGACCTCCATTGTCATCTGTAACTGGTGCCTCGGCTTGCACTTCAAATCGTGAGTAAAAGTGTGGAAACTGCACCCTGCTGTGTCATCGGAGTTATTTACTGCACCATCCACCCTGCACTACATCCATCATCACCATCTTTAACAATATAATTGCCCAGGGACTAAGCTCTACCTGTGGAGAGCTGTATCAACTCTGCTGCATCACCATCAGCTCCAGCGGTCTCTTTAAGCAGCGTCGGCCATCCTTAGCCGAGTACGACAGGTGACATCACAAATCATCTCTTATAACCGTTATTTCCCCTTAATCATCATTTTTCCTTGGACGCCCAGGGCCACGGACCGGGTCACTGCTGCCATGACACATCCCTTTAAGAACCAGCCTGGTACCAAGTATCCCCACGGCCCTGACGGGCCCTCCACTAGACTATTACAGCAGCTATGGGAAGGGGTTAAAGGGGTTAACCTGTCAGCATGGTTGTGCATAGTAACCTACACACAGTGTCAGGCAGGCGCCGTTATACTGAATAAAATGATACCTTGGTTGATTAAATCCGTCTTGTGGTTGTTTATTAATCTTTATTTTCAGTTTTGTGTTAATGATATGCTTGTGTTCTAATGAGGGGGTTCATGTATGTGGTGTGTTCTAATTAGACCTTCATAATGCAGACTGCTGACAGGTCACTGCTCCCTCAGTGACCTGCCCCTTAGTTTGCATAATGAATATACTAATGTATGTATTTGAAAAAACATGTCACTTCATTAAAATGGCGGTGCCTGCACACTATCCCTTGTCAATTAGTGACTATTTTCTTGCGCTGTTGAAAAGAAACAAAAATCGCCAATAAAATGGCGCCGTTGGATGCGCCTGCGCATTAGCATATATCGCGTTCCAATAAATGTTACTGTGCAAGCATTCCAGCCGGCTCCTAGTTGCTGCAAACAAAATGAAATTACACTACATCAAAATGGAGCTGTGGGCTGCGCCTGCGCATTAGCATCTATAACATATCGATAGATGCTACTGCGCATGCGCCGCCTCCGGCGCATTTTGTTGTAGTGTAAATTTTTTGGGCTGCAGCAACAAGTGGCTGGCAGAGGATCTTGCGCAGTAGCATCTACCGGATCGCGATAGATGCTAAAGCGCAGGCGCCATTTTGCTGGGAGAATCTGTCCACAAGACAACTATTAGTTGTACACTCCACAAATCTGGAGTTAATCTCTTTGTGATAAATCCTTTACAGTTAGTGAACAACAGCACACACTTTGACAAGTGACACATTCCTGAATTCTGTGTCTCAGCCTCTATTTCCTGCTATCTTCAGATTACATAGGAGAAACCTGCTGACAGATTCCCTTTAAGCGCCCCAGTTACTCAACTGTGCCAGCTGCAATGTTGAGCCTTGTTTCCTTCACCTTTGGCAAGGTCTTTAAAAACAATTAAAGGTCAGCAGACTCAGCACAGGTACCCATAAGAATTTTTAGTATTTAGAAAGCATTGTTCCGAGCTACCACTTGTTTGTGAAGAGTTTCCTTCTTCATCCACTTGGCTCACCTCCAGCCAGGTGTCTAATTATATTTTCTTTTCCACTCCTGACTCTTCTATCACAGTGCTAATTTCAAATTCAGTCCAGCTCATCTAGATGTAGTCCATGTAGGGAAGGTGACCTGACGGACGGACGGACGGACGGACTAGTCAGAGTGAAGAAGGAAAGGTTTGCACAGTGTAGGTAGGTGTCAGTTATTACAGTGGGGAAACAGCTAGGAAAGTGTAGTGGACGTGCAGTACCTTGGGTTGACCATTAGATGGCAGGGAGGAGTGTGAGCAAAGGACTTGACATCAGCTTAGGGCTTTAGAAACCGTTGGTCATGGGGGGCGGGGTTACACTGGTAGGGGACCGGGAGAGCTATAAATACTGAGGGAGGGTTCCAGAAGGTTCCAGTCCCCAGGGGGAGCTCCAGTGACAGGAGGACTGTGACAGTCTGTGTGCTGTGAGGAGAATCTAAACCAGGGGGACTGAGGAGAGAGAACGTCAGGGGGGTGGTCCTGATAGGAGGAACCACAGAAGGGACGAGGCACTGGGTGTGAGACACCGTATTTGTCACGACGACTGATCAGTGGAAGCGCTGTTGGTTTAAGGGCCTAAGGCGGCCACAGTGACGGACCTGTCAGGAGCGTCGACGAGTGAAGAGGGGACGGTGTGTGCATACACATCCCCCAGTGTAACGTGCGGTGTGTAAGAAGCGGCCCTGGAAACGGAGGGCCGTGAGGTAAAGGAAGTGCGGTGTGCTTCTGAGGCCGTCATGCGGACGGCAAGTGAGAAATAAGCTTGGACTTTTTGCACCCAGAACCTGCCTCCATCGTGTCTCTGTTTTTATCTCTGCGCGGTAAGAAGAGGGACCACCCCCCCAGCTCAGCCACCTACCCTACATTTGGTGTAGTCGGCAGGATCGCCGCCGCTAATACATCATCTTTTGCGGCAGGCCTGCCTTAAAGGATGGAGAAGGACTTGGACTGTGCTGCTTGGATAATAAATACCTGTGGATTACAATTGGCTTACCTGTGGATTACAAATTGGGAGCGCTGTGGTGACTCCGTGGTGCTGACAGAAGATCCAGGGCGGTATCAGGTGCTGCGCAAGATGGCGGCATTACTTCAGCGCAGAGGAGAGGTCCGGGTGTTTGCAGTTGTTCAGAATGGACTGGGACCCCCTCCAACGTACCCCAAAGAGAAGCAGTCTGTGTCCAGAGACCGAAGTTTCCATATATTGGACCCTGACAGGTGGGTGGAGAGGCCTGCCGACATCCCACCCCACAGAGGGAGTGACACAGAAGAAAAACTTGGCTGCGGCTGTCTGGCGCCATTCGAGTGCTGCCCAACGGACGGTATGAGACGCTGCGGGTGTCGGGGCATCGGCCGCCTAGAGTGGCAATGGCGGCGAGAGATGGAGCTGCACCAGAAGTCATCTTCAGAACCACGGGCAGGCAGCGGGATGCTGAGCCGGGG
This sequence comes from Dendrobates tinctorius, assembly GCF_039654945.1. Taxonomy (NCBI): domain Eukaryota; kingdom Metazoa; phylum Chordata; class Amphibia; order Anura; family Dendrobatidae; genus Dendrobates; species Dendrobates tinctorius. Next base: position 15,740,933 of record NW_027361796.1, read on the forward strand.
AGCGGAGCCTGAGCGGAGTCAGCGAGAACGGCCGCCACCAATACCGGCAGAGGACTTTTCCGCGGAGACCCGGAGTCTAGAGGAAAGGCCCGCAGGACAGTGGAGTGAGGAACGGAGGCTGTGGGGGAAGCCGCGTGATGGTGTGATGGAGGCCGCAGCGCCGGGGAAGGTGAGAGTACCCCCGGCCCTACCAGTGCCTCCGCAAGTGGCCCCCACCATTCTGCCGCAGCACGCGGCCCCCTGCGCACCGGAAGGCCTAGTTACATCGGGCCCTATGGTGTATGCAGAACTGAGCGAGGCCCCCGCTCAAGTCCCTGAACTACCCCGCCCGGAGTCACCAGTGCGGAGCTCACCCAAAGAAGACGCTGCTGCGCTCCCCCTGCTAATAGCAGCTGCATCGTTGGAACCGGCCGTTACTCCGGCTCCGTTGGAAGTAGTGGATGCGGCCTGTCCTGAGGCCGCGGTTATGCCGGTGCTGGAGTCGGCTGCGGCCGACTTGGCGGGACCTGTGATTCCAGCCCCCGAGGACCCGGTTGTCCCCATTTGCCACCTGACCCCAGCGGCGGCTGGGCCGCAGAAATCATCGGCCGCTTCTGTCTCACGGTCTTTCTCAGCGGAGTCCCACCCACCGGACTCCAGGGCCCGTGCTGTACCCTCCGTGTGGGTAGCGGAGGTGATCAGGAAGAAGAAGGCCCGGGAGCAGGAAGTGTGGAACCTGCTCCACACTCGAGAGGCCGGCATGGAAAAGAAGAGGACTTGAATGGACACCCTCAGTATCCCCGGGGGCTCCACGGCTGTGGGGTCCCTCACTACTAGCCACTGCGTAGTGAAGTAGACTGTCGAGAGTTCACTGCACTGTAGTGCAGGTTCTGGAGAACAGTTCTAGTTTAAAAAAAAAAAAAATGTTTGATGTGCTGCGTTTGTTTTTAGTATGTTCCTCTTACAGGATGTTATTTGCTGATTTGAAACTTGACAGAACGAGGATACGGAGAAGTGGAGGAGTGTTCAGGTCCAAGGAAGGGGGAAGAAAGAAGACATGCAATGTTATGTTGATATATGTTGGTTTTAAAATGAGCAAAAGAAAACGAAAAAAAAAATATAAAAATGGGTACTTGTGCTATTATAAAGTTGTATAATATGCCAATGTAAAATGTAACAGGTCCGGGTAAGGGAAGGTCTGCGGGACCAAAGGAAAGTGTGAGATCCGGTAGGGGTCTAAGAGTTGAGGAGGTCTGGGAGACCGGGACGCCGACCATGACATGTAATTGAAAGAAAGATAAAAGAGTTGGAAGACGTGAGAGAGACAGCCGTCCTAGGTCAGGTCCCCAACACCACGGACACCCCTGAAGAAGGAAGGCGGGCGCTGGTAATGATCTGGTAGGTGTGATACCTCGATCATGGCGTACCGAATAGTGGAAGGTGACAGTAGGGGAGAGTAGGGGAAGGTACACGCCATAGAGAGAATATGGGTGTACCTAGCCCAATTTGAAAGACGTTGTCATGTGGCGTGCGCGCTGGTGAGTAGGAGTAGGCTGCTCAGAGCATAGTGCTCCCAGTATGGTTCGGCCCCCGCAGATAGTGGGTTTGGCTCAACAGCTGGTCCGACAACAGAATGTAGGTGTAGCTTCAGAACGACGAAGGCAGGGATGACGATTGTCGAGGACGACAATGGACAAAGGAAGGGAGAGTGTAGGGAAGGTGACCTGACGGACGGAGGGACTAGTCAGAGTGAAGAAGGAAAGGTTTGCACAGTGTAGGTAGGTGTCAGTTATTACAGTGGGGAAACAGCTAGGAAAGTGTAGTGGACATGCAGTACCTTGGGTTGACCATTAGATGGCAGGGAGGAGTGTGAGCAAAGGACTTGACATCAGCTTAGGGCTTTAGAAACCATTGGTCATGGGGGGCGGGGTTACAGTGGCAGGGCATCGGGAGAGCTATAAATACTGAGGGAGGGTTCCAGAAGGTTCCAGTCCCCAGGGGGAGCTCCAGTGACAGGAGGACTGTGACAGTCTGTGCGCTGTGAGGAGAATCTAAACCAGGGGGACTGAGGAGAGAGAACGTCAGGGTGGTGGTCCTGATAGGAAGAACCGCAGAAGGGACGAGGCACTGGGTGTGAGACACCGTATTTGTCACGACGACTGATCAGTGGAAGCGCTGTTGGTTTAAGGGCCTAAGGTGGCCACAGTGACGGACCTGTCAGGAGCGTCGACGAGTGAAGAGGGGACGGTGTGTGCATACACGTCCCCCAGTGTAACGTGCGGTGTGTAAGAAGCGGCCCTGGAAACGGAGGGCCGTGAGGTAAAGGAAGTGCGGTGTGCTTCTGAGGCCGTCATGCGGACGGCAAGTGAGAAATAAACTTGGACTTGTTGCACCCAGAACCTGCCTCCATCGTGTCTGTTTTTATCTCTGCGCGGTAAGAAGAGGGACCACCCCCCAGCTCGGCCACCGACCCTACATTCACACCTAACATCCTGCAATCAAGATTCCTGATTATTACCTGCTTGGAACTGTTCTTGGTGCTGTCAATACCTCACCTTTTGCTACCAAGATACAGCAACTCTGCAGTTAACCTTTTTCCAGTGGGCTATATTCACATTACGTTTGAGCAAATTCTCATTGACTCTGCTAGGGCTTAAGTCCGAAGCCCAGCATAATGGTATTTGGGCATATGCACTAAGGGGGCCATTGACTACAATGATGCAGGCAAAGTCACAGTGTGCTCTGTCAGACATCATTTTTGGCCATATATACCTAGTTAAAGGGAACCTCTCACCATTTTTTTCCGATATAACGTACGACCACCACCTTTCAGCCCCATGTGACAGCATTCTATAATGCTGTGTATATGACTCTAATGCACGCTGTAAAGCAAAAAAAAGACCTTTTAAAATACTCACGAGACGGGGTAGTTTGATGTGTGTCACTGTTTTTGGTCCACTGCCTCTGCTCTTTTCGCAATGCCACCCTCCTTTTGTGCATCATGTGGATGGCGCGTCCTACGTCATCCACTCAGTGTCCCTCCCTTTTGTGCTTCTGAGCAGTCCTTCTCTCTGCCCTGTCAACAGCAGAGCAAAGGACTGTAATCCACATGCGCCGGCGCTCTTTTGACCTTTCTCGGGGCACGCGCAGAATAGCATTTTGGTCTGCCCTCGGCAGGGCAGAGAGAAGAGGGACTGCACAGAAGAGCTAAGGCCTCTTTCACACATCAGGTTTTCGGCGTCAGGCGCGATTCGGCGCTTTTGACTAAAACCGGATCCGGCGAAATGCAATGCCGGATCCGGTTTCCCCCCCATTGACTTGCATTAGAGCCGGATCGAGCTGGATGGCCATGCGTTTCATCCGATTTTCGCCGGATCCGGTAATGCGACGCGATCCGGCGTCTGGAAAAAACGGCTACTGTAATGTTTTTTGTCTCCGGCGAAAAAGCCGGACACGCCGGATCCGGCGTGTCCGGCTTTTTCATACAATGAAAGCCTATGAGCGCCGCAATGCGCCGGATCCGGCGACAGCCGGATCCGGCGGCCGGATCCGGTTTCTTTGGTCTGAGCATGCTCAGTAGCTCTCCCCACAGGACATATATAAAAGCAAGACAATGGGACCCTCAGCCACACCCAACATGCCACCCAAGCCAAGAACCAGGAGCAGGAGAAGGCAGCAGACATCTGCAGCAGCAGCACCATCAGCACCACCCCAAATGGAGCAGCATGCTGAACAACGGGAGGGGAGTCCAGCAGCAGATGAGAGACGGTAATTATCAAATCCCCCATTCCTCCAAACTAGGCCTATGGAATATCAAGATATTCATTGGCCCTTTGTTTCTCTTTATTCAACAGCCGCCCAATAGATGCAGCAGCAGCAGCAGCAATGGCAGCAGCAGAAACACCACCCACAGCCATGGAGTCTGGCCATGAGGAAGACAGCACATCTTCTGGGAGCCCTCCCTCGCATCGTCAGCGTTTGACGGTAAGTTTTTATTTCCAAAATCCATCATCTCTGTAATATATGTGTATTCATTGCCTTTTATTTCAAAACAGGAATCACAAGATGAAGAGGAGCTCCCAGAAGAAGAAGGAAGGGGTGGACAGACACTTGGAATGGGCTCACAATTGGTAAGTTTTTTGCATCAAACGCAGAAACACAACATCACACTACACACAACACATAGAAAACAATGTTCTGCAGACCACACACAGCAAACAAATGCCTACATCCAAAGACATAACATTTTTTGTTTTCTTCTCTAGTCTTCCCAATCTGGTGCTCGGCCAAGAGGTCCTCGCAGTGCCTCCCAGGGTCGTCGGCGACAGCAACGCGGCGGTCACCAGCGTGTAAGTATAAATATTTTTGCTTTGTTTTTTTTGCACTTTTTATTTCATTTCTTTTGTGGAGGCTAATTATGTTATTTTTGTCTTTTTCTTTAACAGCCTTCACAGCGTGCTCCCGACTCTGACGGTGAGGATGGAGGGATTGATGTGGACCGCCTCATCGATCTCGTCAGAGAAAGGGAGCCGCTCTGGAATATGGCTGACCGCCGCCATGCTGACCTGATCGTTACCCGACGACTCTGGGAGGAAATCTGTTCGCTCCTTGTGGACCGCTGGGAGGACCTCGAAGCTCGGGCCCAGATTAAAGAGCGTAAGTATATACAGTACCGGTTGCTTGATTTAAACCAGTGTTTCCCGAACTCCAGTCCTCGTGGTCCCCACGGATCATGTGTTCAGGATTTCTATTTACTTTGGAAATCCTGAAAACATGACCCCTGGGGACCATGAGGACTGGAGTTTGGGAAACACTGATGTTGTATACTAACCACTTTGTCCTTTCTCGTTTCAGGGGAGAGAATTGTGAAGCGGTGGCGGTCTGTGAGGGATCGTTTCAAGAAGGAGTTCAATAAAGAGATGCGGGCCCCGAGTGGATCTGGAGGACGCAGGAGCAAGTACAAGTACGCACAAGCCCTGTCGTTCCTCCGGGAGACAATGCTCACCAGAAGGTAAATATTACACACCACATGTGACAAAAAAATGTTTAGATGTAACTTTTTTTTTTCAGCCAGGGCCATACCATGTCACTATTTTAATTGTTTTTTTTTCTCTTTATTCCACAGCACGGTGAGCAGCACTCGGGAGCCTGCACGATTGGACCCTTCTGAGGCGATCCCTGAGGAGACCGGCACCGAGGGACACTTCGACCGCCCCGGTACATCTGCACCTTCCCAGCCTTCCCACACATTCGACCCATCTGTCCCATCCACCAGCACAGGAGCATCGTGGCCGCCTACATTACATGAAGCTGCTGGTGAGGAGATCGCTTTCCCTTTACCCCACCCTTCTGCCCCTGCCACCTCTAGTACACCTGCGGGTACTGGGCGGCAGCGGCAGAGGGGTCAGGAAAAGACTTATGCGCTAGAGTTCTTGCATCTGAATGCATCTTTCCAGAACTGTCTAAAAGTCTTGTCAGAGCAAATCTCCCCAGGCTATCAGCAGATCAACTCCAGCATTCTGGAGGTGAAGACACTTCTGCAAACCATGCATTCAGAAGCAAGATCTTCGCCAAACCACACCTTTTTCAGGTCTGTTGTGGAGCACATGGAAACGCTCTCTCCTGCCCAGCAGATGCATGTAATGCATTCATGCCACGCTGCTCTCTAGCAAGTTACCTCCCAACCTCCTCCTCCCACCACAGTAGTTCCTCCACCTGCACCCCCTCCAGCCACTTTCCATCCTCCCCCTCCTATTACATCTACACCCCCTCCAGCCACTTTCCATCCTCCCCCTCCTATTACATACCATCCACCTCCCCAGCACCAGCAACCTCCCCAGCACCAGCAACCTCCCCAGCACCAGCAACCTCCCCAGTACCAGCAACCTCCCCAGTACCAGCAACCTCCCCAGTACCAGCAACCTCCCCAGTACCTGCAAACTCCCCAGTACCAGCAACCTCCCCAGTACCAGACATCTCCCCACTTCCAGCAACCTGCCCCGTACCAGACATCTCCCCACTTCCAGCAACCTGCCCCGTACCAGACATCTCCCCACTTCCAGCAACCTGCCCCGTACCAAACTCCTTCCCCATACAACTTGCCATCAACATCATCTGCTCCTACAGTCCCTGCCCAACCCTCCACTCCACCACCCACCACCTCTTCTGCTTCCCACATGTCCACCCATTCTGTAGTTTTTTCCACACCTTCACCTCTAACTGTTCCTTCCCCACCACGATCCCAGTCCTCTCTCCACACTCCCAGTGTCGAAGTGTCCCGCAGCCCCTCCAGCAGTATTTCCACCACACACTACACAGATTTATAATGTGTGTATTTAAATAAAAATGACCAGTTTTATGATTTCAAAGCTTTATTAAACAAGTTTATTAAAATTTTAAAAAAGTTTACTAAAAAAAACATTTTTCAATAAAAGTTAAATTATTTTACACTGGTTGTCTGTCATTTCTTTCTGCGGCGAAAAAGGTTAAATACAGGGTATTTAAAAGGTGAAATGGTATTCAAAACTAGGTATATAACTGTGGGTAAATTTTAGCTTTTTGCCACAGTTGTGTTCCTGGTTGTGTTTGAAGCAAAGTATTTCACCTAAAAAGTTGTGTTTATTGTTGGTGATTTCCTAACAATGTACACAACTTTTGTTAAAAGGTGAAATACTTTGCATAAAACACAACCAGGTACACACCTGTGGCCTAAAGCCAAAAATAGAGACCATGACAAGATAGCCAACTTTGGTTGGCAAAGGTATATACTGTTGGTACAGAAGGTACACAAGTTTGGTTAGGGCACAAATCTTTCACACTCTGTCATCCTGCCAGTGTACTCTGCCTTGAGGTGACATAAAGTATAGTGCAAAATTGTCCCTCATTACTGAAACCGTCACAGAACTTCTAGTGGTAATGTCATGGTAATCTTGCAAGGTGGTTTCTTCAGAGGTGTCCTCAATGGAAATGGGTTCCTTGCAGATAACAAAATTGTGGAGTACCACGCACGCTTTGATCACCTCGTCCACAGTTTCTGTCTTGAGGTTGATCGCAGTCAATAGGACCCGCCATTTGGCTGTCAGAATACCAAAGGTACATTCAACCATTCTTCTTGCTCTTGTGAGGCGGTAATTAAAAATGCGTTTTGGTCTTGTCAATCCTCTGCTAGAGTACGGTTTCAAAAGGTGTTCTGACAGCTGGAAGGCTTCATCCCCTACACAGACAAATGGCATAGGTGGACCAGATGTTTGCGGCAGCGGTCTAGGTGGTGGGAACTGGAAGGTGTTTCCATACAGTTTACGCCCCATGGCAGACAGTTTGAAAACTTGAGAGTCATTGGAGCGGCCATAGGCCCCAATATCAACCGCAATAAATTTGTATTCTGCGTCAGCGATGGCCATGAGGACAATTGAAAAATATTTCTTGTAATTGAAATATTCCGATCCCGATCCAGCTGGCTTTACAATGCGGATATGTTTCCCGTCCACAGCGCCCAAGCAGTTGGGAAACTGACATATCTGTTGAAACTTGTCAGCAATTTCAATCCACCTCTCTGTTGTGGGCTCTGGTAAAAACTCTTCAGCTAAGGAGTCCCACAGTGCACGGCATGTGTACTTCACAATTCCAGATATGGTGGAAATCCCGAGTCTGTACTGGAAATGCAGTGACGAAAGGGATTCTCCAGTTGCAAGAAATCTGTGGGGAATTAAAAAACAATAAATTAGTTTTAAATCACAGCATTACATACCAAAACTGAGCTATAACACTTGGAGATACAAACTACCACCAACAAGATTGCAGTGAAAGTGTGCTCTGATGCGATCACATCCAATAAATGTGGCTTACCTTAAAGTCACCATCAGACGCTCTGCGGGTGAAACAGAGAAGCGGCAATAGGTGTCCGCTTTTCTTATGAGGTGTGCAATGCGCTCCACCAAGTAATCAAAATTCTCCATTTTCATCCGCACATATCCAAAAAATTTATCCGGGTTTCGTCGAAGGTCCATGCAGAGTGTAGAATAGACCCCACGCGTCATTCTCTTGGCTGTGATGGGGTGGATCCACAAACGTCGTCTACGATGCCTGATGCGCTGCTGTCTCGCTCTCTCCTTCTCCAGAACAATCACCCTCAAACGATTCGCCTCCGCTATAAAATCCGCCAAATTCTTCAAAATATTTCCAATGACAACATCCATTTTCGCCAGTAACTTGCTCTTCTCTCCAACCTGCACTTTCTCCTCGACAACCTGTCAAAGAAGGGCTGTAGGAACACGCTATATATAGTTTTCCAGTAGCCAATCCCGTTCGGAAGGCCACAAGGGTCAATTTTAAAAACCGGATCCGGCGTAATCCGTCGAAAAACGGATGAACCGGATGAGACGGATCCGGTTTTGTCTGTCAAGAAAAAGACGGATCCGTCAGAAAACCGGATCCGTCAGATCCGGTTTTACTAAACATTTGCCGGATCTGGCGTTCCGGCACGACGCCGGATCGCGCCTGACGCCGAAAACCTGATGTGTGAAAGTAGCCTAAGGGGGACATTGTGTGGATGTGAATGCTGACAGTGACATTTAACTGCCCGGTTGTTAGCGTATATTTGAACATATTTAGTATTGCTGCATCCAGAAAAGTAAAAGAATAAAATTTGCTAAGCAGCTGCGTTTTTTTGGTCTCCACAATAACAATAAAAATGCAATAAGAAGCGATCAAATCAAAGTATGTTCTCCAAAATTATATAAACAAAAACATCAGCTCAACATGGAAAAAAACAGCCCCCATACAACTCCATTGATGATAATACACAAAAGTTACAGGTCTCAGAAAATGGCGACACAAATCAATTTTCTTTAAAGCAAATAAAATAGTAAAAAAAAAATTTGTTTGGTGCCTGTAATCGTACTGACCTGAAGAATCATGTTTCCAGGTCATTTTTACTGCACAATTAATTCCGTAATAATAAAACCACCAATTCATCACACTTGGAATTTTTTTTGTTATTTTCATTTATGCTATATGGTAAAATGAATGGGATCGTTCAAAACTACAACACATCCCGCAAAAAAAAACAAGCCCTCATATACTGTATTTCAGTCACTGCAAAAAAAAAGTTATGGCTATTTAAAAAGGAAAGGAAACAATGAAAACAAAATTTGGCTGCGAAGAGGAGTTAATCATCAGCCTTCTGCAAGTTCTGACTCTGCTTCGTCCGGTGCTTCCTGCTTCACTTGTTTCTGTGCCACCGTGTAAACCTTGCTTTCCGGGCCCTCGGCGATTCACATGAGATCCGTCAAGCCCGCTCTGCACCAGCACCTCCAGTCCAAGCTGCTCACCTTAACCTGCGGCATAGAGAATCTACTTCGCCCCCTTATCAATTAATAATGTAGAATGTCCTTATTCAAGTACCGTAATATTGTCCTGAGTGTCCCCTTATGAAGTAATCATGCCCCGTGAGTTCACACTACCATCTAATGCTTCGAGTTGCCTTTTCCTTTCAGCATACTAGCATAGGTGGAACAATGCGGTTACGTCCTAATATCGCCTGCATTGGGATGCTAACGGCCTGTGACCCTGCCGTCCTATAGGCTACAGGCCTGGAGCAAGAAATAGGTGACAGGGCAGGGAGCCCACATCTGGCCTAACATGTGGCTCGTACCTCTTTGCTCCATTCTCAACTCTATCAGCTTCCACGGAACCCAATTAAAGCCTATAACAGAGAAGTGAGCCATGGGCTCCCTGCTCTACCACTCTCACATCTGTTGGTAGGCAGCGCAATGAGGAGTAAGAAGAAGAGGACAGGGTTGGGGGGGCGCGAGTCGACAGGGACATGGGGTAGGTATAATTTTTCTGAAGAAGTGATACTTGTAGACAGACACTCTGGAGGTATAATTACTTTTTGGGGGTTTTGGAGGGGAACTTAGAAGGCATTAATAATTGTTAATGGAGGACGTAAGGAGCAATATTAGTTTTGTGAGGCACTGAAGGGTCAATATTACTTTATAAAGGCTATTACTACTTAATGGCGGTGTACTCAGGTCATTATTACTTTATAAGTGTCATTAGTTTATTAGCTATTAGATATTAGTTTATAATTAGTTACCGGGGTCATTATTACTGTATAAGGCTGGTTTCACATTAGCACTTTTTAAGCGCACGCACGGCCGGGGGTAGCTCCGCCCCCGAGCCGGCTCTCTGCCCGGCGTGCCCGCCCCTTGCTTGTAGCGCCGCCCCCTAGCGCACAGCGGCGCCTGCGATCGGCGCACCCTATCTTTAGCATAGGGTGCGCAGATCGTGCGCAGGCCGTGCGCTAGTTGCGCTTTGACCTGCGCTGCGCACTTTTGACGGTGCGCCGAGCACGCCGAAATCCGAAAAGTTTGATTTTGGCACGCACGGCGCACCGTCAAAAGTGCGCAGCGCAGGTCAAAGCGCAACTAGCGCACGGCCTGCGCACGATCTGCGCACCCTATGCTAAAGATAGGGTGCGCCGATCGCAGGCGCCGCTGTGCGCTAGGAGGCGGCGCTACAAGCAAGGGGCGGGCACGCCGGGCAGAGAGCCGGCTCGGGGGCGGAGCTACCCCCGGCCGTGCGTGCGCTTAAAAAGCGCTAATGTGAAACCAGCCTAAGGGGGCATGTGGGCATTATTTCATAAGGGAGCATATGGGGCATTATTTCATAAGGGGGCATGCAGGGCATTATTTCAAAAGGGGGTACGTGGGGCATTATTGTTTCATAAGGGGGCACGTGGGGCATTACTACTTTACAAGGAGCACTTGTGGCATATGGAATTTACAAGTAGTCGCTTGGGCCATTGTTACTGTGGCGCCCCTGAGGCTTCAGTCGACACAGAGGTACTGCACCTTCTCCTAAGGTGTAGTGCCCCACCATCTAGGTAAGGTGGGAACTCCTGACCACGCTCCACACCTGCATTCCACGCACAGGATATTTCAGTGGGGCCACCTAACAGCTTCAGGCTGGGGGTTAGCAGAGCACCCCTCGTGGAACCCTGCTTCGTAACACGAGATGTGCTGGGAGGCGGGTGGAGTGAGATGATACAAAAGAGTGGGAAGAGTGAGAATTAGTTGGGTAGTTGGTTAGAGGAGAGAGAAGAGTGAAGATGGGTGTCTGAAGGACGCGCTGCAGCAGGTCCCAGTGATCTGGGCTGCTGGCACGAGAAAGACCAGAGAAAGAGACTGATAAGATTGATAACCTAACCTTCCATAAGAGAGATAGAACAGATCGGAACGAAGGAGAATAGAAGGACGGTGGGAAGCTGGTTGAAGAAAGATAGAGAACCCTTCCAGTCCAGAGAGCTCAAAGGCCGGGGCCCGGCCCCCGAGGTAGATTGGATCTTTATGTCCGGCAACAGACACCGGAGGAGTAGTGAGCCACTAACGCCTTGCTCCCATCATAGACTTGGGACACAACAGCAACTGAATAGAGAGCTGGGACGCAGAGTGGAGTCCCCGAAGCAGGCTACAGCTGTCTGTCATACAAGTAAAGACTAGAACACCTAGAGAGAGGCATTCCAGGGTAACTAAGTACTGGAGTGCTTCGCACCTAAAGGTGCATTGGAGGAGTTGTTCAGTAAGGTACATGTTGGCGGAGTGTGGAAGGGAGAATCCTACCCTGCCTGGAGGTTGGCTGGAGCCCTGACCTGGAGAACACGGTACGGAGGCAGGCAGTTGTGTGAACTGCAAACAGTGAGTAAAGCTTTGGAACTGCATACTCTGGCGTCCTCCAGTTATTCCCGCACCACTACACCTGGGTGCCAGCATTCATACCATTCTGCACCTCTCCTCATCCATTGCACCTACACTGCCCTGGGACTACAGCTCCACCTGTGGGGAGCTACACCATCTTTGCTGCACCACACCATCAGTCCCAGCGGATCTGCACGCAGCGTTGGCTCAACATCTTACTTGCCAAACACCACGGGTGGCGTCACGAACTATTCATATAAACTTTAACACCATTAACATCACCACCATTGATATTGGGCGCCCAGGGCCACGGACCGGGTCACAGCTGCCGTAAAGCTTTCCCTCCCTGACACCGGCCCAGTACCGAGTACCCCGCTGCCCTGGGTGTGAGGGGCGACCCAATTTTGGCGTCACGAACAGGATGACGAGACCCGATGCCATCGGGTTCTGTGTGCCTTGGATTTACAACTTTTGAAAATGTGCAAAAGACCAAATTTAATAGACTGTAAAATGGACATTAAAAATGGCCGCTGGCACGGAGAAGGGCGTGAAGAGGTGGGAGGTCCTAAGAAAAGACTGCGAAGAGTATTGGGCCGTCCCTGCCTGAATTACTATGTGACCGATGCATGGCCCACCCCCCGAGGGGTTCGTATACTGGCTTGGTATGGAGGCGCGGGAAGAAGACACTGCCCTCTGGAAGGAGGGGCAGAGGAAGCCAGTGGCGAGCAGAAGGGCGGAGCAAGAAGAAGAATGCCAGAACACCATTTTGGAGAGTAAGGGAAGGAGGCCTGCGGAGCGCGGGGAAGTGCAAACCCCCGGCGCCATGGCTGACGGCTCCAACCCGAACTCCGGAATGAACCGCCAGCAATTAGATGAAATCGCTGAATTGACAGCCAGTCTGCAGCTGAGGAAGGAAGCCTTAGAGAGGCTGAGATGGCAGCGCGCCCCGGTGGGGCCTACACCAGCGGTACCACCCTCTCCATCGGTACCCGCCGCTACCCCATTGGACTGTCACCGGGCAGCACTGACCTACACATCTACTTTGACCGTGCAGTTGAGAGGTTACCGGAGGACCCGGGAGTGGAAGCAGAGCTCCCGCCTGGACCGGGCGCGGCTGCGCCGGTCCCCACAGAAACTCCTGCGGATTCAGAACCCGCACCTGCTCCTTCATCACCTGCACCGGAGCAGAGGCCGCATCACCGGGAGACCTCAGGTATGGCCGGCACCCCTTAGAATCATAGAATCATAGAATCGTAGAGTTGGAAGGGACCTCCTGGGCCATCTGGTCCAACCCCCTGCTCAAAGCAGGATTCGCTAAATCATCCCAGTCAGATGTCTGTCCCTTCACCGGAGAGGACCCGGAGTTGCCCCACCGTTGCAGCGGCCGGCCAGATTGTACTAGACCTGGTCTGGGACCGGGAAGCCAGTCCCTGGGGGGAGACACCGGAACCCCCAACGGTGGTACCGCAGGCCCCAGGAGGCACCATTAAACAGCTGGCAGCTGGGTACCGGGAGAGGGAGCAGAAGAAATTGGCTGTACTGGGCCGGGTCTGAAGAGAAAAGAGAGGACCCGTGCTGGGCATTACAGTTCCCAGGATGCCGCAGGATGGGGGCAGGTCCTGAACGTCAATCAAGAACGGGGGTTCGGATTTATTGCAGACCCCAAGAGGATAAGTGACTTATCCTTTAATCGGAGGGACGTTGAACCCCACTTGCCCAAAGGACACCCTAAAAGAAACCTGCAGCCTGGAGAGTATGTGACCTTTACCCGGCATGAGGGACTCAGGGGATGGTACGCCCTGAATGTACGTCGTATCCCTGCAGAGTTCATCGAGAGGTACCTGCCATCAAAACCCGTCAATGCTCCATCCACCGGTACCCCACAGACTGCTCAGGTACCTGTTTCCAAGAACCAGGCTGCTATTGCTTCATCTCCAGTTCGGCAGCCCAAACCAAAGATCCCTGGCTTGACACCGTTGGAAGAGGAGTACCTGCGGATTGCTAATGACTACTTGGAATCTGGTAGCCGTTAAAATAATTTACAAAATCTCGTTACCCAGGAGGGCTTTGTTTGCACCAGTTGTGCCTTGTTTGCTATCATGTTTTTCTGGTAGCACTTTCGTTGCCTGCTTTTGATTGGCAGTGTTTTTCTACAAATGGAACTGTGGAGATCATGAATGCTGTATGATCCAAAACTTTTATTGTAAATAGTTTGCTCCCCTTTGGGTGTTCTCTCTTGGCTTTACATATAAAGACTCTTTGCGAAGATGATGTTTTTGAATGGACACTTTTCGAAGAATGATGTCTACCTCAATGGACACTGCAAGAAATCCCGGCTAGCAGCAGTGTTCAGCACTTTCCAAGAATTTTGAATGTTTTATGATAAAGTATTTGATAATGTTGTGTCTTATGAAAAGTAAATGTCTTTTATGGCATGTTTGATACAGAAAATTAGAAGATATTTGAGATAGAATGTGAGAAATGAATAAAGACTGAAGAATTGAAAGTGACAGGTGACAGGCCAAGTACAGATGGTCAGTGTCTTGCGTCCAGTAGAGAGAGAAAGAAAAAGAGAATAATTGATAGAAAATGTAATAAAGAAAATGTGTTGAGTACAGCACTTTGAATTGAGAATTGCACTTAAGTCTTGATACTAAGATAGGAAGTTAGCCTGTTTGTAACGTTTTAAGAAATGTGCCTCCTACATTAGGAAGATTAGATAAGTATTGTTAAACAGCATTTAAAATTTTTTGTGTGTTCCTGTATTGTATTTTTGTTGTCTTGCAGCCCGCGGACGTGCTGTGTTTAACGGGGGGGGTATGTGGCGCCCCTGAGGCTTCAGTCGCCACAGAGGTACTGCACCTTCTCCTAAGGTGTAGTGCCCCACCATCCAGGTAAGGTGGGAACTCCTGACCACGCTCCACACCTGCATTCCACACACAGGATAGTTCAGTGGGGCCACCTAACAGCTTCAGGCTGGGGGTTAGCAGAGCACCCCTCGTGGAACCCTGCTTCGTAACACAAGATGTGCTGGGAGGCGGGTGGAGTGAGATGATACAAAAGAGTGGGAAGAGTGAGAATTAGTTGGTTAGAGAAGAGTGAAGATGGGTGTCTGAAGGACGCGCTGCAGCAGGTCCCAGTGATCTGGGCTGCTGGCACGAGAAAGACCAGAGAAAGAGACTGATAAGATTGATAACCTAACCTTCCATAAGAGAGATAGAACAGATCGGAACGAAGGAGAATAAAAGGACGGGGGGAAGCTGGTTGAAGAAAGATAGAGAACCCTTCCAGTCCAGAGAGCGCAAAGGCCGGGGCCCGGTCCCCGAGGTTGATTGGATCTTTATGTCCGGCAACAGACACCGGAGGAGTAGTGAGCCACTAACGCCTTGCTCCCATCATAGACTTGGGACACAACAGCAACTGAATAGAGAGCCGGGACGCAGAGTGGAGTCCCCGAAGCAGGCTACAGCTGTCTGTCATACAAGTAAAGACTAGGAACACCTAGGGAGAGGCATTCCAGGGTAACTAAGTACTGGAGTGCTTCGCACCTAAAGGCGCATTGGAGGAGTCGTTCAGTAAGGTACATGTTGGCGGCGTGTGGAAGGGAGAATCCTACCCTGCCTGGAGGTTGGCTGGAGCCCTGACCTGGAGAACACGGTACGGAGGCAGGCAGTTGTGTGAACTGCAAACAGTGAGTAAAGCTTTGGAACCGCATACTCTGTTGTCCTCCAGTTATTCCAGCACCGCTACACCTGGGTAACATCATCCATACCATTCTGCGCCTCTCCTCATCCATTGCACCTACACTGCCCTGGGACTACAGCTCCACCTGTGGGGAGCTATACCATCTCTGCTGCACCACACCATCAGTCCCAGCGGATCTGCACGCAGCGTTGGCTTACCACCTTACTTGCCAAACACCACGGGTGGCGTCACGAACTATTCATATAAACTTTAACACCATTAATATCACAGCCATTGATATTGTGCGCCCAGTGCCACGGACTGGGTCACAGCTGCCGTGAAGCTTTCCTTCCCTGACACCGGCCCAGTACCGAGTACCCCGCTGCCCTGGGTGTGAGGGGCGACCCATTACTTTAATAGGGGCACTTGCAGCATTAATAACTTTTTCATCATAGCCTTCAAAGGGTCACTCTGGGGGCGTCTACGATTTTGACGATGTCGTTAGCATTGTCTCTCAGACCTGAATGTAGTTCCTGAGGTAAGAAGGTAGGGGACCCCTGCTCTATGTGATCCTCATAGAGAGGAGTACCCCTACTGGTACCCCAGTGTGGGAGGCATAACATAACCCGGTGACCCCAGCGAGCTGCTTTGAGCCGTCCATGGCTATTTAGACCACCATTATTCTGGATGGTTGAGGTTTCTGCTTCCAGTGGTGGGTCCAGGTGGAAGGGCGCTGACATAAGGCAATGCAGGAGCCATAACTCCACTCCTGTCATGTCTTGTGTTTGGTCATACCCCCACCCCATTGTCATCTTCTAGGATGTGACACCCCGTTCCATACTGTTGTATGCTTTAACCTCTTTTCCCATCTTCCACTGTTTTCATGTGTCACATAATCAGTGGCGGATTATAATGAGGTCAATTTGGGCAGTTGCCCCGGGCCCAGTGGGGTTAAGGGGCCCACAGCCAAGGCCAGTAAATTGCCCCATTATAATCCGCCACCGCGCAGGGCCGGATTATAGGCAGGGCAGGCGGGGCTTCAGCCCCGGGGCCCCCACCACAAGAGCTTCTAAGGGGGCCCCCACCACATTCCTGCTGGCTGCTGCAATGGCACTCCATCTTCTCCCCACCTAAAAGTGAGTGACCGTGGGGGCGGCATTATGTGCTCTGCTACCAGCAGCATCTACAAGTAGCGTGAACGCTGATGCTGCTGGTAGCGTGCAAAGGCTTGTGATGAGATCACAGGAGGTAAGGTGTCAGGGCCTGCGATCATGTGACCCCTGTATCCTCCCCTCCTGTGACCTCATCACAGGTCCTGTGCGCACAGCACTGAGAGCAGCCATGTATGTGGAGTGCGGCTCTGCGGGTGGAGGTCGGTGCTGGAGGCTCCATTATTCTCTATGTGGAGTGCGGCTCTGCGGGTGGAGGTCGGTGCTGGAGGCTCCATTATTCTCTATGTGGAGTGTGGCTCTGCAGGTGGAGGTCGGTGCTGGAGGCTCCATTATTCTCTATGTGGAGTGCAGCTCTGCGGGTGGAGGTCGGTGCTGGAGGCTCCATTATTCTCTATGTGGAGTGCGGCTCTGCGGGTGGAGGTCGGTGCTGGAGGCTCCATTATTCTCTATGTGGAGTGTGGCTCTGCAGGTGGAGGTCGGTGCTGGAGGCTCCATTATTCTCTATGTGGAGTGCAGCTCTGCGGGTGGAGGTCGGTGCTGGAGGCTCCATTATTCTCTATGTAGAGTGCGGCTCTGCGGGTGGAGGTCGGTGCCGGAGGCTCCATTATTCTCTATGTGGAGTGTGGCTCTGCAGGTGGAGGTCGGTGCTGGAGGCTCCATTATTCTCTATGTGGAGTGCGGCTCTGTGGGTGGAGGTCGGTGCTGGAGGCTCCATTATTCTCTATGTGGAGTGCGGCTCTGCGGGTGGAGGTCGGTGCTGGAGGCTCCATTATTCTCTATGTGGAGTGCGGCTCTGCGGGTGGAGGTAGGTGCTGGAGGCCCCATTATTCTCTATGTGGAGTGTGGCTCTGCAGGTGGAGGTCGGTGCTGGAGGCTCCATTATTCTCTATGTGGAGTGCAGCTCTGCGGGTGGAGGTCGGTGCTGGAGGCTCCATTATTCTCTATGTAGAGTGCGGCTCTGCGGGTGGAGGTCGGTGCCGGAGGCTCCATTATTCTCTATGTGGAGTGTGGCTCTGCAGGTGGAGGTCGGTGCTGGAGGCTCCATTATTCTCTATGTGGAGTGCGGCTCTGTGGGTGGAGGTCGGTGCTGGAGGCTCCATTATTCTCTATGTGGAGTGCGGCTCTGCGGGTGGAGGTCGGTGCTGGAGGCTCCATTATTCTCTATGTGGAGTGCGGCTCTGCGGGTGGAGGTAGGTGCTGGAGGCCCCATTATTCTCTATGTGGAGTGGGGCTCTGCGGGTGGAGGTCGGTGCTGGAGGCTCCATTATTCTCTATGTGGAGTGCGGCTCTGTGGGTGGAGGTCGGTGCTGGAGGCTCCATTATTCTCTATGTGGAGTGCGGCTCTGCGGGTGGAGGTCGGTGCTGGAGGCTCCATTATTCTCTATGTGGAGTGGGGCTCTGCAGGTGGAGGTCAGTGCTGGAGGCTCCATTATTCTCTATGTGGAGTGGGGCTCTGCAGGTGGAGGTCAGTGCTGGAGGCTCCATTATTCTCTATGTGGAGTGCGGCTCTGCGGGTGGAGGTCGGTGCTGGAGGCTCCATTATTCTCTATGTGGAGTGGGGCTCTGCGGGTGGAGGTCGGTGCTGGAGGCCCCATTATTCTCTATGTGGAGTGCGGCTCTGCGGGTGGAGGTCGGTGCTGGAGGCTCCATTATTCTCTATGTGGAGTGCGGCTCTGCGGGTGGAGGTCGGTGCTGGAGGCTCCATTATTCTCTATGTGGAGTGCGGCTCTGCGGGTGGAGGTCGGTGCTGGAGGCCCCATTATTCTCTATGTGGAGTGCGGCTCTGCGGGTGGAGGTCAGTGCTGGAGGCCCCATTATTCTCTATGTGGAGTGCGGCTCTGCGGGTGGAGGTCGGTGCTGGAGGCTCCATTATTCTCTATGTGGAGTGCGGCTCTGCAGGTGGAGGTCAGTGCTGGAGGCTCCATTATTCTCTATGTGGAGGTCGGTGCTGGAGGCTCCATTATTCTCTATGTGGAGTGCGGCTCTGTGGGTGGAGGTCGGTGCTGGAGGCTCCATTATTCTCTATGTGGAGTGCGGCTCTGCGGGTGGAGGTCGGTGCTGGAGGCTCCATTATTCTCTATGTGGAGTGCGGCTCTGCGGGTGGAGGTCGGTGCTGGAGGCTCCATTCTCTATGTGGAGTGCGGCTCTGCGGGTGGAGGTAGGTGCTGGAGGCCCCATTATTCTCTATGTGGAGTGGGGCTCTGCGGGTGGAGGTCGGTGCTGGAGGCTCCATTATTCTCTATGTGGAGTGCGGCTCTGTGGGTGGAGGTCGGTGCTGGAGGCTCCATTATTCTCTATGTGGAGTGCGGCTCTACGGGTGGAGGTCGGTGCTGGAGGCTCCATTATTCTCTATGTGGAGTGGGGCTCTGCAGGTGGAGGTCAGTGCTGGAGGCTCCATTATTCTCTATGTGGAGTGCGGCTCTGCGGGTGGAGGTCGGTGCTGGAGGCTCCATTATTCTCTATGTGGAGTGGGGCTCTGCGGGTGGAGGTCAGTGCTGGAGGCCCCATTATTCTCTATGTGGAGTGCGGCTCTGCGGGTGGAGGTCGGTGCTGGAGGCTCCATTATTCTCTATGTGGAGTGCGGCTCTGCGGGTGGAGGTCGGTGCTGGAGGCTCCATTATTCTCTATGTGGAGTGCGGCTCTGCAGGTGGAGGTCGGTGCTGGAGGCCCCATTATTCTCTATGTGGAGTGCGGCTCTGCGGGTGGAGGTCAGTGCTGGAGGCCCCATTATTCTCTATGTGGAGTGCGGCTCTGCGGGTGGAGGTCGGTGCTGGAGGCTCCATTATTCTCTATGTGGAGTGCGGCTCTGCAGGTGGAGGTCAGTGCTGGAGGCTCCATTATTCTCTATGTGGAGGTCGGTGCTGGAGGCTCCATTATTCTCTATGTGGAGTGCGGCTCTGCGGGTGGAGGTCGGTGCTGGAGGCTCCATTATTCTCTATGTGGAGTGCGGCTCTGCGGGTGGAGGTAGGTGCTGGAGGCCCCATTATTCTCTATGTGGAGTGGGGCTCTGCGGGTGGAGGTCGGTGCTGGAGGCTCCATTATTCTCTATGTGGAGTGCGGCTCTGTGGGTGGAGGTCGGTGCTGGAGGCTCCATTCTCTATGTGGAGTGCGGCTCTGCGGGTGGAGGTCGGTGCTGGAGGCTCCATTATTCTCTATGTGGAGTGGGGCTCTGCAGGTGGAGGTCAGTGCTGGAGGCTCCATTATTCTCTATGTGGAGTGCGGCTCTGCGGGTGGAGGTCGGTGCTGGAGGCTCCATTATTCTCTATGTGGAGTGGGGCTCTGCGGGTGGAGGTCAGTGCTGGAGGCCCCATTATTCTCTATGTGGAGTGCGGCTCTGCGGGTGGAGGTCGGTGCTGGAGGCTCCATTATTCTCTATGTGGAGTGCGGCTCTGCGGGTGGAGGTCGGTGCTGGAGGCTCCATTATTCTCTATGTGGAGTGCGGCTCTGCAGGTGGAGGTCGGTGCTGGAGGCCCCATTATTCTCTATGTGGAGTGCGGCTCTGCGGGTGGAGGTCAGTGCTGGAGGCCCCATTATTCTCTATGTGGAGTGCGGCTCTGCGGGTGGAGGTCGGTGCTGGAGGCTCCATTATTCTCTATGTGGAGTGCGGCTCTGCAGGTGGAGGTCAGTGCTGGAGGCTCCATTATTCTCTATGTGGAGGTCGGTGCTGGAGGCTCCATTATTCTCTATGTGGAGTGCGGCTCTGCGGGTGGAGGTCGGTGCTGGAGGCTCCATTATTCTCTATGTGGAGTGCGGCTCTGCGGGTGGAGGTCAGTGCTGGAGGCCCCATTATTCTCTATGTGGAGTGCGGCTCTGCGGGTGGAGGTCGGTGCTGGAGGCTCCATTATTCTCTATGTGGAGTGCGGCTCTGCAGGTGGAGGTCGGTGCTGGAGGCCCCATTATTCTCTATGTAGAGTGTGGCTCTGCGGGTGGAGGTCGGTGCTGGAGGCCCCATTATTCTCTATGTAGAGTGCGGCTCTGCGGGTGGAGGTCGGTGCTGGAGGCCCCATTATTCTCTATGTAGAGTGTGGCTCTACGATTCGTGACCCCCGTCACGTGACGAGGGGGGCCCACAGAGTCTGAACTGCCCCGGGCACTGGCTACCCTTAATCCACCCCTGCACATAATGCAGTCACTGAGCCAGCCCTGCAACATGCATTATTCAGAAGAGAAGACGTCATGTGTTTACCAGTATCTCACACCTACATGACAGCACACAAGCCCCTGATGCGGACACCATAAGGTGGTCGTCCAATCCTCACATACAGTGGAGTCAATGAAGAGGTCAATAAGGCGCAGCGACAAGTGCACGGGCAGTATCTAGCGCCCTCCTAGGGGAGGAGCCGAGCACACGTGCTGCTGGCAGGGCAGACCGCGGCACATAAACAGAGCGGCTCCAGTGTGACCGATAGTAACCCTGCAGTACTGGCTATAAGAGGAACTCCATACAAAGCGCCACTGCTGCTGCAGGCGGAGACGGGGAGTGGGGTGGGCAGCAGGGGATGCTGACAGGACGCGCACTCAGTGCGAGCATCACATCTGTTCTGGCCGGGACTGGAGCACACACGGGTCCCATGACTGTGCCTGCACTAGGGGGCTGCAGCTGAGGGGCATTCTGCTGAGGAGACATTAGGACAGGGGAGAAGGTAAATGACATTCTGCTCGCTATTCTAACGGGCAGCACTCACTTTAAGGAAGATCCTGAGAAAATGGAAACTTGTGCTGGATTATGGGCTAGTGGTAACTGTTATTGTGTATGGCCGCTACTGTGTCTGGGGGATTACCGAGGTCAGGCGAGCCCTGGGGAGAGCAATATTAGCGATCTGTCACCTATCCTACTACTTATCTACCTATCTGTCTATCTATAATCTATCAATCTATCTACAATATCTATCTGATATCTTTATATCTATTATCTACCTCATATCTATCTATCTATCTATCTATCTATCTATATATCATCTATCTATCTATCTATCTATCTATCTATCCCATATCTATCTATCTATCTATCTATCTATCTCATGCCTGCCTACCTGTGTGAGGCTGAATCCCCGGATCCTGCCTGGAGCTCACTGTATGTTTCCTATACTTCTCTTTGTGTACTTGGATCCTGCTGTTTGCCTTTCGCCCCAAGTCGTCACCGTCCTGCTTTTGGTGTAGGATCGTGTCTTGGCTTTCATTTTGGTTATTTCCACTGATTAGAGATGATTCCCCAGTAGGTAATAGGTAACATTCTCTTTCTAACCATTGCTCCTTAATTTCCTCCTTTACTGTACAGCACTGACTGTACATGAAGCACTCTAGGGTCTCTAATCTTACATTCTGATTTTGGAGTGGCTGATGAAGCCAGAGGAAGCCCACACAATCATGGAGAAGGATATACAAACTCCATGCAGTTGTTGCTCGTTGTGAGGGTATTGTTTACATGCATTGTAGTAATTGAAGTCATTCCCTCGGATACACCTAGTTCTTCCAGGCACATATCACCGACCGATGCTGCTACTATTGCTATGTTGTACCAATATTACATTATTATACAAACAGTGATGTATTTTGTTTGCGGAACTATAAGGACTACTGTAGGGAGAAATGTACCTCCAAACAGCTACCACCACTTCTCATACTCTATATATTTTCAACAGGAGGATTTTCTTTTTCTTCCAGATTTTGGTACCTACTGTATATGTACATTGTTCTCAGACTTGTTTTGATTCAATAAGTTCCCCAGAACCAATTTGTTGCCTCCAGAACTCTGATTGCTGTTGTTTATCTGCTCCCTATAGAAGTGTGATCACAAGTGAGCCATCTCCAGCTATGATCCATGATTACGGGTGGCTTACCATCATAGGCGTTGGAGCTGCTGAGGGCTGTAGAGAGGAATGAACGGCAGTAACCTTTCTGTGTAGTCATTGGTCCGATAAAGTGCACAGGGAAAAAGTGGAACGTGCGGAATATACTGGATAGAACCTAGCTAGATGTGCCTGCACTCCTGTGTGCGCTTTGTCTTAGCTTTTGTCACCTTGTACTCATTGGACCAGTATTTAATGTTTCCCATTGTGAAGGGGCAAAATTCATTGTTATAGTAGCTCATATAGATCTCCATGGCATGGTGAAACTATATGTCAGACTATGTTCACACTTCCGTTCAGACATTACATTTGTTAACCTATACGGATCCTTACATAACTGATGCAGAGAAGCCCCATTGAATTTTACGGGGTCTGTCATGGTTCCATTATGCGTCCGTTATTACTGGGAAAAAAAAAGAAGAAAAAACTCATAACAGAACCCAGACAGATCCCATAATAAACAATAGGGTCCCGTCCTCATCATTTATGTAACTGATCCTTTTTGGACAATGTTTCCTTTTGTCCTTTTCTCAAAATGGATCAGACAAAACTGTGAATATAATAATAATAATAATAATAATAATACATTTTATTTCTATAGCGCTGACATATTCCGCAGCACTTTACATTTCAGAGGGGACTTGTACAGATGATAGACATTACAGCATAACAATCACATAGATCATAACAGATACCAAGAGGAATGAGGGCCCTGCTCGCAAGCTTACAATCTATGAGGGAAAAAGGGGAGACACGAAAGGTGGGAGGGAACATCACCTTAGAGAAATACTGCCAGTCTGTGTTATTGATTGTGCAGCCCTTTATCGATAGGCTGGACCTAACAGGTATACCTTGTCGCTATGAAGTCGAAGATCGTAGAGACACAAAATTGCAGCTCGTGTTAGCTGCCATATTGCTTTGGCATGAAGTGTGCCACGCGGCCTCACGTATAGTGGCAGTCTGGAAATGAATGAAAATTGCCTGGTGTAGTCATGTAATCTGTTTTAGTCTATTAATATTATTTATTATTAGTATCATTTGCAGTGTATAAGAGCCAAATGAGATACACTACTCCACTACATCTTTACAGTCATGAGATGTACAGTATTACAGCTCACTATCATGTGCGGTATATATTAGAGACCATCAAAAAGATTTGAAGGCCCCTGGTCCAGCAGGTGTGAAGGTAGTCCTTTGCTGCCACATCAAAGCCTCGAGAACCAACTTCTACCCGGCAAAATCTTGAGTCCTGATTTGTAAACTTGGTGCCACATCATCGTTGCGACATAATGCAGCAACGCTGGGGTCCTGGGTTCAAATCCCACCAAGGAGAACATCTACATGGAGTTTGTATGTTCTCCCCGTGTTTGCGTGGGTTTCCTCCAGGCTCTTCGGTTTCCTTCCCAATGTCCAAAGACATACTGATAGGGAATGTAGATTGTCATCCCCAATGGGGACAGCAATGATAATGTCTTTAAAGTGCTATGGAGTATGATAGTGCTATATAAGCGAGTAAAATAAATGCATGCTTGACATCATATTAGGCCTATTAATCAGAAGAGGTGCTGGGGATAGGAAAAAGTTAACAGGGCTCTGATCTGGTGGGTACAAGCTACCAACGTGGCCATTAGGTCCTGTGAATCTTTTTTTTTGCATTCTCTAATGCTTAAACATACAAAAACATACAATATACTGTATTAATGTGATTACGTCAGATTGTATTAGAAAATCTGCTTACTGAGACTAGCATGCGTCTGTATTATGCTTCCATTTTGTAATAGGGCTGCTAACGGTGTCCATGGGCCTTGTTCTATACATATATATGGAAGTATTCTGCCCTAGTAGTGCTGTTTATGCCGTAATTTGCACCAAAACAAGCTCATATTTACAATAACTGTAGGTCACAGAGTCCATTACAGCCAGTTTGGTGTAAAGTGAAAACCGTCTGGCTTTCTACTAATTAACCTATGTGGGCTCTGTCCCAGTGTGCGCTCTACTTTTTTGCTTTGTCCCTGGTTCCTGGTAGATATTTGCTGTTTGGAGGACTGTAGTTTTATTGTTATTAATAAATTCACATGGAAGGTTTATTTCATGGTTCTTGCATAGTATATGCATCAATAACTACCTGGTCCGGTATATTTAGCTTGCTGCATTTTTTTCTTTTTCAAATGGAATTTTCAGATAGGAAACCTGTTACAGAAAATCAGCTTTCAGTAGGTCAGCTCCGACACGCTACCAGTGCATCCCATGGGACCATTTTCCTTCTTAAGTTTCCATACTTTTTATTTTCACATCTACACCATTTAGTACAAATATGTAACATCAAGTTGTAATATATATATATATATACATATATATATATATTTATTTATTTATTTATTTATCATATCAGTCACACTATTATTAGAAGGGAGGATTTACTAATCAGTTATGTACAAAAGCTGGTTATGATCATTGTTATATAAGAACCAACCATCATGTGAACCGGTGGTATACAATATTTTTGGTATTTACACTGGTAGGTGTAGGTATGTCCATTGGTAATAGTTTGCTAATACTTACAAGTAATATAGTTGTTACTTTACGTTATATCTAAATCCTGTAAAACGTCATTCTAGAAATGATATCAATACATCATTAGTCTTGTAGGCAGATGGAAGTGACTTGGTAAACCGTAGCGTTCTGCAAAACATAGCAATTCTGGCTGCCGTCAGCTTCTTTTGTCCTCAGTTTGGGCAGCTGAAGACGGCCCATAGACTTGCAGTATATTTGTTTTTTAAGAATTTATTTAGGAAATAATCCAATTATTGCATCATTAAGGTAAAATCACACTTTGGATATGTGCGTGCAGTGTGGATACTAAACTTTCCTTGTAGTCTCTTGCTCGTTTTCTAATAGTCAAGCAATTAAGTGAACTAACCGGTGCTGTACCGATCTCAAAGTAGCCGGAGGGGGCTCTTTACTAATAAAAAGCTATGGCAGACTTTAATATACATGTAGGGCATTTACAAAAGCTGTATAATTTGAAGTTGTTCATTGGGAGGTAATATGATTTGTATTTTACAATAGATAGCTTTTATGTTTTAATATCATAGCTAACTTGGCTTTAAATATCCCACGAGCCAGACAATCAGACCACCATCAGATCTTCTACTAATGCATTTTTGGCTAGTATTCTATTATATGTAAAAGATCTTATTGGGCCATTAAAATCAAATTGGCTCATTATTGCTCTTACTGGCTCTTGAGTACTTTCTCCTTCAGTTGCCTATGTAAAGAGTGTGCGTTTGTATTAATATATAGGGGATGCTGCTAGGGTCTTAAAAGATCAGGGGCACGAGTCTCATGGTACATGTCTCTCCATTGCTTTTCCACTTTTCCATCTGGTCCAGGAATAACATGTTGACTTCTAACCATGGCTTGTGTCTGCAGGGTTTATAAGCAAGACACATCGGACAATCACCACCTATCCCCAACCTACACAAGCACCCCTCAGCTCTGTGCCTGCACCTGCTGCGTGGCAGAGGGACCATAAAAAAATAATAATAATAATAATACCCATGTGCTACTTTGAAGATTATATTGCCCCAAGTGCCACCTTCAATTAACAGTACCCCTTAAAAAGTGATAATGCTTCAAGTGCCCACTGAGAGCCCTCATCCAAACTAATAATGCCCCCATTTAAAAGGAATATGATTCCCCCAGTGCCTCCTACAAAACTAATAAGGTCTCCTGAGTGCCTTTAAATATAATATAAAAAGAATTAAGCTTATACTTACCGAATGCTGATTCTCCACTTCAACATTAGGGTCCTCTTCTGACTTCTATAAACAATGGGCTGGTGCAGGCGGCACAACGTTGGGATTCTGACATCTTGTAGGGTGCAGATCTGCAGAAGCATGTGGCCTACAAGACGGAGACTGCTAGGGCAGGGAGATTGTGGTTGAACGGTATCAGATTAATTTTGGTGCTGCAAAGTTCAAAGTTGACACTTGCTGGAGAGGGGGCACCTGGCAAAAAGTTTGAGGCTGGAGCCCCAGATCTTTTGTGCTACTGATGCGAATACATCTGTCTATCTCATCTCTATCTATCTATTCTCTATCTATCTATCTATCTATCTATCATCTATCTCATATCTATCTCTCTATCTACTAAGCATACTACATTGACCAAGCTTTCGAGACATAAGTCTTGATTACTGAATTTAGGTTTTTTATTTAGTCCCATTGCCAAAGATTTATAGCATCCAGCCCCTAGTCATGTAGTCTGCCATTACTTAAATTTTTGAAATAATGGGTAGTTCTAAAGAGTTGACTGAATTCCAGTATGGTACAGTCATAGGATGCCAATGCAACAAGTTAGTTCATGAAGTTTCTTCCATCCTAAATATTCCACTATTAACTATGAGTGTTCTTATTGAAAATTGGAAGCGGAACGCATCCACAAAGTGGAGGCCACATAAAGATAAAGGGGTCTCAGAGTGCTGCGGCACATATGGCATCAAAGTCTGCAATGCTCATCAACCTCATCTGGTGTTAACATCAGCACAAAAACTGCTTGCTCATACATTAAGCACAATGCCAACCGTCAGATGGAAGGGTGTAAAGCTTGCCACCACTGGGATCTGGTGCAGTGTTTTCATGGTCAGTGGAGTGACATATCATTTTTCTCTATAAAGCAGTGTGATGGATGCATTTGGGTGGTTTCATTAATATTGATACCAACGATACCTGCCTAACGGCGTTCTGTAAAATTTGGTGGAGAAGTGATAATGGTGTGGGGTTCTTTTCGAGAGATGGTCTAGATTCCTTAGTTACAGTGAAGAGATTTCTTAATTCTTTAGTATACTTAGATATTTTTGGCCAATTGTAGTGTTCAACTTTTGGGGAAACAATTTTTGGAAGTCCCTTTTCTGTCCCCCATTTCTGCACCCTAGTACACAAAGCTAGCTCCAAGAAGGCATGTTTGGGAGTACTTGGTATGGAAGAACTTTCCTGGTCCACATTGATTCCTGATCTCAATAAAAATGAGATCAAGACCTAGAACAAAGATTGTAATCCAGCATCAGGGTTTAACCCCACAAATGTTAAGAATTATATATAGATTTTATTTCCGTGCCTTTATTGCGCTGAGCTTGTGATACGGAGACAATTTTGTTAAGGATGGTAAGGTATAATATCAGCAGTGAACTAATTGGTTGCAAACAAAATGTAGACTTTAGCTTAACAACAAGAGCAGAGGATGTTTTTCAGAACAAGAGGAAGCCCTGGAGGTTGCTGCAATAATGGATATTTCTATGATTTATTATTTTAGAGCCACACGAACTCAGCAATTTCAATACAATGGTGGGAATATACACGATCTTGCTGAATTTGCTCCACAAGTGGTTTTGAAGTGGTCAGTGCTTCGTCTGAAGTCCTGTATTGAGTACTTAACATGAACCCTCATGAGTGTTACTCCAGTACAAACATCATTCTGTGTGTGTATTGTGCCTAAATATCTAGTAGATGGTGGAGCACATCTGCCTCCATATTGGCAACAGCCTACATATAAGATATTGCGAAGTCTGACATTTGGGCCAATACCACATCTGAATGTGGCACCACCATAATCATTTGCAGAGACGAGTATGGTGCTTGCCGCTCTGGCAGTGAGACTGGCATGCTACTTAACGATGTACTGGTATTAAGCTCACCAGTTGTGTTAAAATGGGCTTCCTCCTGCTGAATTACAAGACCATTGCTGTTATGGTTGGCTTATGCTTTAATTTCCTTGGCGCGGCTCAAAACAGGCTGTCAAGTTAATTTGCTTTAATTTGTGTGTTTGATAATGTAATTTGATTGCAAGCTCAAATGGCGCTGGGATCGATGTTTACTCTCACCCCTTCGGGTAAAACACTGTCAAGTAGAAGGTTTTAAAGACACCATCAAGTTCAGCTTGCTGCAGTATTACTTGTGGGTAACAGGTGGCGGTATAGAGCCTAATTCTTCTTTCCTTGCGTATGTTTATGGCATTGCCCTTGTAGATTATAACATGGGAGATGTTGAAATCGAATGCAGGGCAAAGTATTACAGGCCGCTTCTCTGCAGTCAGTGTGCATGGAAATTGGTGTGCCTTTTCTCTTTTTAAAGGAAGATAAAATAGTTCGCAATTGACTTGTGCATGTCTGACACCAATCATCAGTGAAGCCATTTTGATTATATGAGCAATGCCCACCTTTTAATAATCATAAGGCTTGACTGGACAGATTGGAGCCTTCTATACCTGCTCTGCAAGGCTTGACTGGACAGATTGGAGCCTTTTATACCTGCCCTGCAAGGCTTGACTGGACAGATTGGAACCTTTTATACCTGCACTGCAAGGCTTGACTGGACAGATTGGATCCTTTTATACCTGCACTGCAAGGCTTGACTGAACAGATTTGAGCCTTTTATACCTGCACTGCAAGGCTTGACTGGACAGATTGGAGCCTTCTATACCTGCACTGCAAGGCTTGACTGGACAGATTGGAGCCTTCTATACCTGCACTGCAAGGCTTGACTGGACAGTTTGGAGC
Organism: Dendrobates tinctorius; assembly: GCF_039654945.1. Taxonomy (NCBI): domain Eukaryota; kingdom Metazoa; phylum Chordata; class Amphibia; order Anura; family Dendrobatidae; genus Dendrobates; species Dendrobates tinctorius. Next base: position 15,769,869 of record NW_027361796.1, read on the forward strand.
CTTTTATGCCTGCACTGCAAGGCTTGACTGGACAGATTGGAGCCTTCTATACCTGCAATGCAAGGCTTGACTGGACAGATTGGAGCCTTTAATACCTGCAATGCAAGGCTTGACTGGACAGATTGGAACCTTTTATACCTGCACTGCAAGGCCTGACTGGACAGATTGGAGTCTTTTATACCTGCACTGCAAAGCTTGACTGGACAGTTTGGAGCCTCTTATACCTGCACTGCAAGGCTTGACTGGACAGTTTAGAGCCTCTTATACCTGCACTGCAAGGCTTGACTGGACAGATTGGAGCCTTTTATACCTGCACTGCAAGGCTTGACTGGACAGATTGGAGCCTTTAATACCTGCACTGCAAGGCTTGACTGGACAGATTGGAACCTTTTATACCTGCACTGCAAGGCTTGACTGGACAGATTGGAGCCTTTTATACCTGCACTGCAAGGCTTGACTGGACAGATTGGGGCAGCGCATAACCAGAAATATGGAGAGGCCATGAAAACAACTGACCTTTTCCAAGAGTAGGAGCAGTGTGAGCTTACTGATCTATACCTAGGCAGCATGCAGTCATCTTGCAGACTGCTTTCTATAGACTCTAGGGTCACTGAATGATACATAAACTATTTTCTGTGTCATGCACCACCTCCTCATTTTATTTAACACCAAAACCTTTGCTTCCCTTTGGAACCCTTAGGCTGAGTGCACACGTATTTTTTGGCCCTGCAGATTTTTCCGCGCAGAATGGAAGAAATCCGCAGGTCAAATGACCTGAATTTTTCCTGCGGATTTCTTCCATTTTTCATGCGGTTTTCCATCGCGGTTTTCCCCCTGCGGATTTGGTGACAGGGGAGATGGAAAACCGCACAAAAGAAGTAACATGCTGCGGATTTTGTACCGCGGGAAAACCGCGCGGAAAAATCCGCAGCGTCTGCACAGCATTTTTTTTTTACATTGATTTTAAGGCTACTGTACATCACAATGCAGAAATGCAACGTTTCTGCGCGGTAAAATCCGCTGCGGAACCGCTGCAAATCTGCATCGTGTGCACACAGCCTTACTCTAAAGTCTGGCCTCAATTAGCATTTCGTCTGTCATCTATGAGGCTCAAGCAGGAAAACATTAAGGTCAATCTTGTTCTTTTCTTAGACACGGTGACATCACACAGACCTGGTGTGCCAGGAGAACGGGACGCATGCCAAAGAGCTCAGTCCATCATGTTTACAAACTGACAATTAAAAATGATTTAAAAAACACTTTAGCATATCAGATCTCTTGACATATAAAGGAGCTAATGATCCTGCTGTAGACCCGACATCTGCTGATGCTACCAGATCTTTTCTCACTAGAAAGCTTTACATTTAGTTTCTTTGCCCCTCTGATGGCTCTGTGCCCTCTCGCTCCTCCTGGCACTAAGCCATCCAGTATCCATACAAGCAGTAAGCCCAGCTCTAGGCTAGCGTGCACATTATGTCTGCCCATGTACACAAGTACGGGGTGCTGCCAGCGATACAGGCATCCTGCTTTATGGGATAGACAAAGCCATAGGCAGCCTGAAAATAACATTGTCTGCAATTTCAATAGATACCATAAAAGCTATGTATGAATGTTTTTTTTTTCACAGTGATTATATGTTTGAATATCTTTTACAATTATGCTTTACCCCTTTAAGTCTGCAGAATGTGTTTACTGGAATGTTTTAAGTGCCCTATTCTCTAGGGGAGAGTACTATCTCTTTCCTCCCTAATGACATCCATGATGGCTTAATCATTATTTCTATGTACTCTCTATTGAATACTAATAAATAATTGTCCACTTGCCAGTTATTTCACTGTTATTTGCTCATACTCTACGTACAACTTTTAGTAAATGCTAAACTTTTCTTAAAAAATTGGGAGCTGACACTCAGATTTGTGCCACAGATTTGCCATAAATCCAAATTCTGTGCGGCAAAATCCACATAGAGGCTACTTCTGTAAGGAACAGTTTACTGGAGTCTTCAAATTTGTTGCTGCCTGAATGACATCATAAATCATTAATTGAAAACAATAGGAGGTGGTTTGTGGTCAATTTTTCTCATATGTCGGCACAGAATATACAGCGAAATCCTAGGGAAAAAACTCCCATTGTCTATATCCTTTTAATTTTCATGATTGTTTTGGCCAGATGTTTTGATATGTACATTGTGTATATATTACATTGTTATAGCTCATAAATGAATCGGCAAAGCTGCTTATTAAAAGTCTTTATAAGGTAATTTATAGTGAATGCATTTTAGTGGCAAATGCTGGAACTGAAGACGTGTCTCTATGAATGACAGGCAGTCAGTTACTTATGCTCCAGAATGCAGCTTCGACTCTGGAAAAAGAGAACTATAAAGAAATACCCAATATAAGTGATATAAAATATTACCCTCAAGTACACGTAGTTATAACTCTAATACTGTGAGGTATAGGTTCTATGCTAAATATGAAAAAAACATTGTATGTGTAATTAGGTCATTAGGCCCTTCGCACAGACTTGGACTGGCACACAGGTGAACAGGAGAATCCTCTGGTGGGCCTCTGTGCAGGAATGGGCCACACCCACATATCTGAGCAGTACCCAATGGCAGCATCTTATTTATTTGACAATCTACCCTGTTCACTGTTCTATAAATTTGTGATTCAGGGTAATGTCACATTTTCCTGTAGTTGAAAAGTGGGGCCTGCAGTAGGTTACTGGTGGGTCCTTGGCACCCCAGTCCAACACTGCCTTCAGAAACAGGTATTTATAAAGAGATTTCATTGGTAAACTACACAAAAGCCCTCTGTGGCATTGACACTGTTCCTACTGGTGTTTGATGCACAAGGAATTGGCCTTCACCACATGCTGAGTCAAACATTTATTAGACATTTATTGGCTAGTGATTGACAGCCACAGACAGTAAAAAAAACTTCTGAGTGCTATTGAGACCACCAGGGAAACCTCTTACTGTGTTGCAGTGTTGTTGGTGTTATGTTATACCAGCACTATAAATACTTAGGAGTCTTCACAATATTAAAGGGAATCTGTCACCCTATTTTTCGCCTATCAGCTGTCGTCACCAACATCAGGGGCTTATCTACAGCATTCTGTAATGCTCTGTAATGTTCTGTCCGGTCCAATGGGTGTCACGGTCCGGTCCGGTGCCTCCCTTCTTCTAACGGTGATGTCCTCTTCTTTCTTTCCCGCTGCGGCTCCTGCGCAGGCACACTGCTCTGCCCTGTTGAGGGCGGAGCAGAGTCCTGCAGTGCGCAGGGGCGGGGAGAGGTCCGGCACCCGCGCACTGCAATATTCTGCTCTGCCCTCAACAGGGCAGAGCAGTGCGCCTGTGCAGGAGCCACAAGAGGCAACAAAGAAGAGGACGTCACCATTAGAAGATGGGAGGCGTCGGACGGGACGGTGACACCCATTGGACCGGACCGAATGCCAGGGTGAGTATAATCTAACTCTTTTTTCTTCTCTTTCAGGTTACATCGGGGGCTTATCTACAGCATTACAGAATGCTGTAGATAAGTCCCTGATGTCGGTGCCAGCAGCTGATAGGCGAAAAATAGGGTGACAGATTCCCTTTAATTTCTCTAAGGGTCATTTTACCCATGCAGACAAATTGCTCACAGCAGGTATCAGTCAATGGTACAGAAAGCTGGTCAGCATTCATGTACCTTCATCTAAGGCCTCTTTCACACTTCAGTTTTTTACAATCAGTCACAATCCGCCAGGTTTTGAAAAAAAACGGATCCTCAATTTTTTTTTGAGGATCCGTTTTTTTCCCCATTGACTTGCATTAATGGCGGATTGTGACGGATTGCTGTCCGTTGCATCCGTTTTTTTTGAGGATCCGCCAAAAGTTGCTGTCCGTCACCATCCTCAAAGATTTCAAAACGGAGCTTGTATCGTTTTTTCCTCTGGCTGATCCTCCAGACACTGATTTAACCCGAAATTTTCTCTCTCTCTCTCTCTCTTTCTCTCTCTCTTCTCTCTCTCTCTCTCTCTCTCTCTCTCCCTCTCTCTCCTTCCCGGCCAGCGTTTCCTTTAAATTTCCTCATTTTCAGGATCCGTCTCAAAATGGATCCTGTGCCATCCGTTCACATCAGTTAAGAACGGATCCGCTTGTCTGACTTTTTGGCGGATTTGAACTGATGCAAAAAACTGAAGTGTGAAAGAGGCCTAAGCAGTGATGCAGGGGGGGTTCCATTGTTTGTTTCCCCTCACTTTCACTATTGTTAACGGGTTGTTAACTGGGAGGCACTGCTGTACAAAAATCAATGTTATACCTTCATGAAAGATGAGCTTAACAACAAAGAACATGGGCAATGATTGGACACAACAGTTTGGAGGTCCATTGCTCCATGTTAAGGACCCCTAAGTATGTGGCTGTCAAAATAACTGGATGCAATGCAATTATTTGACATAGACTCTTTGACTATATACTCTTCCAACAATTTGCTAAAATTCAGTTGCTAAACACTGATAATATGAAAAGCAACAAAAAAGAGACTTTTCAGAGGTAGGAGACACAAACTGGCAGTGATGGCTAGTGATGGATGTTGGGTCTTTGGAAGCAGAAGTCTCCAATGAAGACTACATTTTCACTTTTTATAATATAATAGCTAATTCTTCTTTCTCTTAGTTTCTTTTTTGTTCACTACATTTACTGAAAAATATGAAGATCAACCATATTGTTGTATAGTTCCCATGGATGAGTAATGTTGAAGATGTTCAGCAACCACTTACTCCTTCTTCTGTAGAGACAACATGTTTAGACAAAATTACACAGTAGAAGGACAGAGATCATAACCACAAGCCTATTGGAATCTAACGTATATTGGTAGATTAAAGCAATTCACAGGTATTCAATATGCATGCTATTAATGTGTACCTATGGTAACGTGTGCCTATGGTAACGTGTGCCTATGGTAATGTGTGCCTATGCTAACGTGTGCCCATGGTAACATATGCCTATGGTAATGTGCCTTTGGTAAGTCTATATTGGCTTGTTGGGTCTTGGCTTTAACCTTTTGGCACTTATGGATGTCACTCTATCTCCTCAACAGGGTCCACATCCATGTAGTGGGCTCAGGAGCTGAGTCTACTTCACACATGGTAGATGCTACAATTGCAGGGTGCCGATGAATCACTATAATTAGCCAGTGGCCTGTTGAAGGGTCTTGTTGCCACAATCTTGGTGTTCCTTTGAAGCCCACCAACTGGCTGGGTTTCATAAAAGACCATCATTTTCAATATATATTGCAAGCAATAAAAATATTTTGCTGTATATATCAAGCAATCAATCACAGGTTCAAGTAAAAAGTAAAATAAAAAATAAAAACGGTTTTAAGATTATAAAAAAACTTAAAAGTTTTTATCATCCTCTTTATCCTAGTTAAAAAATATTTTTTTTGGTATTGCTGCTTCCAAAACAGTCCAATCTAGCAAAATCTATAATTTACCGTATATGCGTGAGTGTCGTGAGTCAGGACAGGATTTTTTCTCCCGTCCTGGTTTGGTTGGGGTTATCTTTGTTTGGCCTCTCTTTGGTTCAAGGAGGGCTATTTAGACCTGCTCCTTGCAAGGCTCTGAATAAGTGATACTTCCGTTACTCGGCTTGAGCAGCTGACCCAGATTTCTCTGTTTGATATCGTTGTTCCTCTGTGTGTGTTTACCCGTGTATTACTCGGATAGTTCCTGGTTCCGCTTCTGCCTTCTGATTCGGGACTACTCTGAACTCTCTGGTCCTGATCCTCAGCTTTGTCTCTGTCCTCCCCCTGTCTTACCCTCTGGATCTCGCATTCCCGTCTAGCTTCTGACCTCAGCTCGTCCCTCACAATTCTCCTGTCTCTTCCTTCGGCTCTTACATGTCTGTCTGACTTCAGACCTCGGATCTCCTGACTACGTCCCCGGCACATCTTTGACAGCCATTTCCCGTCCGCTCGCGTGGGTTGGCTCCGCCCCACGGCTGCTTCCTCGGCAGTCACGTGTCCTGCCAGGTCCTGCTCTAGTGTACATCGCAGGTCGCTATGTCCGCACGCCTCCTGGCTGGACTACGTTCCTCGTGCAGCGCCCCCTAGGCCTTCCCTCTGGAGACATAGCTAGTGTGTCTTTATATCGAGTATAATCCAAATTTTTCAGCACTTTTTTTTGTGCTGAAAATGCCCCCCTCGCCTTATACTCGAGTGAGGAACCCAGAAGACGGCAGGGGAGCAGCAGTGGCAGAGCAGCGGGTCACAGGATGCAGGAGCAGGCTGCTGGTGCGAAAGCCTGTGCCCACTGCTAAAGAGAAATGAATATTCACTGCGCTTGCAGTGAATATTCATTTCTCTGTAATAGCATGCACAGTGTCAACCTCAGCTGCCAACTTCCTGCAGCAGCCAGGCAATCACCTTGTCCCCCCATAAGAGAAATGAATATCCATTTCTCTCCACTCCAATAGGCGTGGAGGGCAGTGAATATTCATTCCCTTTAGTAGCGAACACAGTGTCAGCCACAGCCGCAGACTTACAGAAAACGTTTGACGTCTGTCATTGCCAACAAAGGATATATAACAAAATATTGAGATGAACTTTTGTTAATGACCAAATACTTTTTTCCCCACCATAATTTGAAAAATAAGTCTTGCCAAATCAGACAAGGTGATTTTCTGGATTTGTTTTCTCATTTTGACTCTCATAGTTGTGGTCTACCTATGATGTCAATTACATGCCTCGCTCATCTTTTTAAGTGGGAGAACTTGCACAATTGGTGGCTGACTAAATACATTTTTCCCCACTGTATATATACACAAAGACATATATATGTGCTAAAGCATGTAAGTCCTTATGTTTCTGCGTGTGATTCTCATACTCGATACTGAATAATTCGAGATGTTATGGCTTGGTACGACTTGGTCTGTTATCAGTGTGCCTGGAGAAAACAAGTAGCGTGGTGCTCATACTCGATACTGAATAAATAAAGATATTTGTTTCTATTTTTTACCTCCACAGAGATGGTAGTAATGATCACGATGGCGTGCAGTGTTTCCCGACAAGCGCCATTTCGCTATTGCTTCTACCGGGCGCGTGACATTCCAGTGGATATATGGGCATTTTTTGTGATTACAAACTTTTGGTTGTTGTACATCCAACATAGCCTTATAAAGGACTACTTGGTATACAACCAGCATAGCAGATTACCTACTACCTAACATATAGCCTCACTTTCAATCCACCTCCCCCCTCTTTTTCTCTGACATTTGTGTTTCAATAAAAATATATAATTCTTAACTGTTGGGAATCTCTTCTTGGCAGGTGAATATATTCCTCACTTGTCTGTAGTTTTTCATATATATGGATGTGTAGAAAAATTCAGCAAAGTAAAATTGTTTTAAAAAATATAAGTTATAATAATTCATGAAGTGAATGAACAAAAGAGAAATCTAAATAAGTTTAATTTGTTCTGATCGGTCTTTGCTTTCAAGACAGCATCAAAGCATCAATTCTTCTAGATAAACTTGCCCATAATATTTAAAGGAACTTTGCAGAAAAGTTGTTCCAAACATCTTGGAGAACTAGTTATAGCTCTTAAATGGATATAGGCTTGCGCAAATCCTGTCTCTATATTTGAATTCCACACAAACTCAGTGTTGTTGAGATCAAGGCTCTGATGGCCGCCTTTCATCACTTCCAGGACTCCTTGTTCTTCTTATTCGCTGAGGACAGTTCTTAATGACATTGACTGTATGCTTGGGGTCTTTGTTCTGGTGCAGATTAGATTTGGAGCCAAAGATTTCTGGTTAGTTCTCAGAGATGTTCGGGACAACCTTGCTGCCGAGTTCCTTCTGAAACTGTGGAAGTGTACCTAGAAGAATTGATGCAATTTTGAAGGACAGGGTGGTCATGACAAATATTGTTTTTATTCATATTTCTCTTTTGTACATTCACTTTGCATTTTGTTAATTGATAAAAATTAACTGTTAACATTTCTATTTTTTAAAGCGTCCATACTTTGCAGCAAGTTTTCCACCTCTGCTTTAAACTTTTGCAGAGTACAGAAATGGCTGAGCAAACAGTGCTATTGATTAATTGGATGTTTCATGCATGCAAAGAACAGTGAGTTTCTCATTGATTTGTGTGACAATAGTAATATAGATGAGAAATGCACTAGAACAACGTTTTATAATATATCCCATATAGAGTGTATATGTCATATTTACACATTGTAGGAGTTAAAGGAGCACATAACCGTGGTTGGTTTAAAGGAAAGTTAGCCTGTGTATTTAGCTACTTCATAGGGAATCAAAAGAATAGCTGCGACTGCAGTGACATGAATTGGAGAGTTGACGATGCCAACTGCAAGCAGATAGCTGTAGGCCACCACAATTATCACGTCTATGGATGATTGTTAAGTAATAAGTCTGGTAGGGATTGTGTATATTAAGCATTCACCGAATGCAACTATTTATGACACCCGATTCATGTTGCCAACTTTATATTCTTCTTCCCATATACTGTTCCCCACAGATAACCTTTCACACCCATCTTCTTTGCCAGACAAGCAGCACCACTAAGATACAGACTTGCTTGCGTAATGTGAATTTTGTTTACGGCAATGAAGCTAGCGCTCAGAAACACTTGTAAAGTTTATAGCGTGGTCCTCTTGTTTTTGCCATCTTGCACAAAATTGGTTTGAAAGGTTTTGATATTGTAATAGCGGTGTTTTATTTTGAGTCTTGGTTTATGCCTTTCTGGAGTTCTGAATATTTTGTTGTAATCAAGCTAGTCATGATAGAGTGGATATGTATAGCACCTTACATCTGTACAGAATGTAACATGTTGTATTGATCACAATATTATAGATAAATCTTTTCTATACATTCAGGTGAGAATAAATCTAGTAAAGGTCTTTGCTGAATAATTGAATAATAAGTCACACACTGCACTCATACGGTTAGTTCCCGCCTGAGGTGTGGACCTGTCCCTTGTAGTCACAGCAGCTGTCAAATAAATTGTAGGGAAATCCGTGTAAGTTGACTGCGCAGTTTTTGCACAACTTCACAGTCGTAAAAAGTTAGTATTTGATTTAATGCAATTTTGCAGTATGATGTTAAATCTCAAGTCATGCTCCATTTGTAGCAAAGTTACGCCCCTTTCCCAAGACATTAAAAAAACTTTTTTGGATGAGTCTGAAAAAGTGTCTATAACACATACTTAATGTGGTCTAAGGCATACTTTAATCAAAATAAGCCAGAATTTTAGCATATTGAGCTTAGTAAATCTCCCCCATAATATGTGTAAGGCCTGCTTTACACGTCCTGGTGATTCCTGGACAGGAAAAACCAGTACTGGTGAGACTTGTGTCCCTGTGACATCCGTGTAATATCCTTGCATCCGTTTGCTGTCCGTGTGTTACATCTGTGTGACACGTACCGGCGCCTTGGGAAGAAGCGGTACAGTTCGCTCTCTTCCTAGGTGACGGCTGCAGAAGGCAGCTCCAATCATTGTCGCCCATTAGAGTCTATAGACGACTATCTATAAAGATAGAGGTGGGATGAGTATAATATATATTGTATATAGTCTGTTGTATAACATATAGGGAGTAAATTGGGGGTCACCTAAGAGCCACTTGGAATCAAAAGTACCGTAAATCTCAAGAATATATTTAACAGGCCGAAGATGATAAGCCGAGAGAATAGATGATGTTTAAAATTATTGGTACATCGACTTAAGGAAGAAGTATGAAAATTTACAAGGTTGTAGGAGTAAACAAATGGAAGGAGCAAGACACGCTAGTGTTGGCATCATGGTAGACATTGGTTGTAGCATCTGTCTTGTTGCAACCTTCAAGGGGTAATGTAATTTAGACAGCAAGTGAAATTTCATTTCGTAAGGTTGATGTGTTAAAAGGTGAAAAAATGGGTAGACGACTGGATCAGAGTATGGAAAGAAAGGCAGGTCATACAAGAAGGCATTCCTATTATGTAGTGGCTGCTAAATCGATCTAAGAAAGGATATGCAGGGGCAGGGATAGGGTCCTGGGTACCCATGGCTCATTGATGCATGTGCGGAATGAAGGCTAGCCTTCTTGGCCTGTTCCCTTTGAAGATAGACTTTAGAACAAATTACTGAAAAATTAGTGTTGTCTGTAATAGAATATTGTCAAAACCAAGCATTTCAGTTTGCTACATATGGAGTTTCATATGCAAAGGACTGGTTAGAGAGCGCATGCTGACTGACCGCTGTACTTCACTAAAAGTGTCTACAGTGAACTTTGGCGCAGTGGAAGAAGGTAGGCTGGACTGATTATTCATTATTTCTGTTACATTATATGGATGCTGGATGTGTGTATCACTAACCTTGTGAACAAATGTCACCAGGGTCCACGAACTTCTGTTGGGAAACATTGGGTTTTGTAGATTTTTCTTTGATGTCTGCAGCCTAATAAAATGTTGTAAAACCTCTCAAAATATTGTTAAAAAACGAAGTATATCTCTTAGTGGCAACAATATTCCCTAATGGCAGTGGCCTCTTTCTGTAGGATAATTCCCCATGCCAGAATGCAAAAAATGTTCAGGAATTTTTTGAAGAACATACAGAGATAACTTAAGGTGTGAACTTGGCCTTCAAATTACTCATCTCAATCTGTTCAAGGACAGGCTGTGAAAACAGGCCGGATCGATGATGGCCCAACATCACACTTAGCTGCTGTTAATGTTTTATAAGGATGTCTTCAAATGTTCTGTGGAAAACCATTGCCTTAGTAAGGTCTGAGATGTTTTAGCAGCATGAGGTGGACCTACTGATCAGTGTAGGTCCACTTACACTGATGCTGGTGACAATATTTGAGAGAATACAGTTATCGTTCAATGGCAGATGCAAATATACATTGTGATCTAATCCTTATTAATGCCATATTTACCTGAAATACCTGATGAGCAAGTCTGATTCTGAAAAAAAACAGCTATACAATACTAGATGTTGTCATGTTGATGATGGTCATGGCAGAATGACTCAGCCTGAGAAATGAGATTTAGGATTCGAGAAATGCAGGATTGTTGTTTACTCCCTATAATTACAGTAAGCGTGACCCATGGAGCAATCATGAAAGGCTTTCTGATGCTAAATAAAAATATGCTCTGATGGTTTGGCTTTACTGGTATTTATATATTCATGGGGGAAAATAGCGTTAAGGAAAAAGCTTTATATTTAAAGACCACTATTTTTTGATTGATGACCCACCTTAGGATTGGTCATTAATGTCTGATCATCTGGAGTCTGACACCCGGCACGCCCGCCGATCAAGTTGTTTTCAGTGTCGGGTACTGCACTTCTTAGTGATTTGAATCTCAGTTGGATTTGCAGTACAAAGCCACTACCAAAAGACAGCCAGCTCTGCCAGTGAGTATTTCCGGATAGTGGCCAGCGGAACAATGATAACAGCTAATTGGCAGGGGCATCGGGTTACGGACTCCAGCTAATCAGACATTGATGACCTATTCTTTAGATAGATCATCAATCAAAATTAGTGGACAACCTCTTTAAGGAAAACATATAGATTTATGGCATTGAAATATGAGGGGGATTACCCACGCTGATAGATGAAATTTTAAACATTTCAATCCATGACAATAATATACTCTTAACAGATAGCTTTCAACTACATGGAGGACTTAGAAAGGGGTGGTCTAACTTAATTTAGTTTTTTCAGAAGGCCCCCATACACATTAGATGAAAATCGTCTGAACCTGCTGATTTCATCCGGGTCATCCGACTTAGTTCATGGACATCTATGGTTTGATTTATTTGCTTGTGTGGATTGGTTGAGTTGTCACTAGTAATGAGTGAACGTGTTCAAATAATGTATCGGAGTATATCAACATGTGTTGTCGGTGTCTAAAAGCTGCGAAACATGCAGTCACAGGGACTCAAAAGTATTATTCAAGCACGCCCATGATATTGGGATAACACCCGAGCATGCTCCGATAGCACGTTATCCTAGCACGTTCGCTAGCTGTTACTGACATTTGGTGAGAATTTCATGTCAATAGTAACTTGAGGAATATATCTATTGGTGTTGTGTTCAATACTTTTTCCACCCACTGTATATACAGTATAGTTTTGTACATGTGCTTTATACATGTATGTAGCACTTCTAGTGACATCTAATAGTCTAGTATAAGTGGTCTGCGATTACAACAGAAAGACCTCTGACCTGGCGATCCCATAAAATTGTACTTTGACTTTTTTCACTCAAAATGAGCACACTGAACGCTGATATATCAGGTCATCAGTTAGTTATCCAGCCATTATCACGTTTCGTCATGTATTTTATCCCATACATAAAGCATGTTAGTACAGTACATCACCTAAGGGAACTTACAAAAGAATGTTCTGCATTTTGGAGAAGGGTTATGAACATGTGTTATAGTCAGGCTATGTTACATCTAACTGACAGTGAGATCGGCAATGGATTTATAAGGTGAAGATTAGCATTGATACCTGATTAACATTGATGTCTTACTTTTGTATCTGTCCTGCAGTGTTTTTGTGTGTCGCCGCTAATTAAGAGGGTGGAAACAGTTCCTTCAATATGAAGCTTTTCTATGGATTGGTGCACAATGCATTTTTATCTCATAATCTACAGTATGGTGAGATGGTGAATTCAATCTTACCTCATTGCTTCTCCTTTTCGTTGTTAGTGTGACCATGCACATTAGTAAGCTGCCAACCAAAAGAAGCAATCTCAGCCTACACCCCATTTATGAGAACGCTGCCGACTGACACAATGGGCACTGTTTTCTCAGGGAGAACAATGCGATCATCAGTCCGAAATCGGAAATGCACGATTGACATTTTATCATTGACCATCAGTTGTCCAGTGCCCCATACGCATTAGAAAAGTCCTGACACTCACAGAAGATTACACTGATCCATCTGAACGTTTCAGCCCATCCCGAGCTTTTCACAGCAGTGCAAAATTATACCTGCCTTACTGGAAGCACGTCTACAAGGAGAAAATGAACTTATAATAAGCCCCTTATAGTCCCTGTAGCCCCTCGTATTCAGTAGTAGGATTGCACATGGAGTGATTGCCATCATCACTCCCAAATGTGTTGTAGTCACTCCCTGGCACTGTGATTGACAGCCTGCTCTGCAAACACATACTGCTGAACAAGCTGTCATTCAGAGCAACGCTCACTAAAACCAGCCCTGACCTACAGAGATCTCCTTGTCTGAAGGTGCAGTGACCAGAGAGGCCTAGCACCTGAGGTAGAGAGGCTTTGGTATGGTTGTAAGGTGCCAATTGTGGCAGAAATCTAATTGTGACACATTGTACCTCCTCGGTATTGATCTGTTATTTGCTGTAATTAGCAGCTCAGTACATTGTCATGCTTTCCGTCAGATCTGTGTGTTCATTAGAAGGGTCGATGAAACATAAAGAATACATGACCAAGTACAAAAGCGTCTCCAATGTCAAATGACTTCTTCGGAGTATTGATGTAAAATGGCAAAAATCTTTTTTTAGGCTAGTTCAGTTTGCCAATAGTGAGCCAAAAATAGTATGCTCTCTTATTTCCCTGTCTTGATATGACATATTACTGGATGAGCTCGGCCAATGGACCGTAATGAAAACCTGATAGTAGGAGCAATGACGCACAATGCTGCTCGCTCAGTGCTTTTGTCTTATAACGACATTTCACCACTTATCTCACACTCAGATTTTTATTGATGAGCCATGCGCCCTTCCAGACCTAAAACTATGGATGTGGATAGGACTACCTGACCTAGTAGGAAGCAGAAGTGGATCAGGGCAATTACTATTTGTTTCATCAGTAGACTAAATAGAATATAGACTTTTCATGCTTCACAACAATGGTACGGAGGTATATGAGGGACGGGTAAATGGTTGGAAGCAGCCAGTGCTTGCTCACGTCTCTATTCTTCACTGTTTTCTGCATGCCACTTGTCTAAAGCTCTGGGCACGTCTGATCTAGGTCCTTTTAATCGTTCTTGCCAGCAGATGGTAGACATGAAATCTACTTATTCCTTACAGGCTGCATAATGATCTTTACGAAAACTCACTAATTAAAGTAAATTTGATTACAGTCTAATTTGATCCGCTGATGTGATTCATATTGGATCTGTAGTATTAAAATTAGGTATTTGAATGAGAAGACAATGGGTAAAGGCTTATGACCCGCTCTGACCCTTACTGCTGGGTGATGGTGGAGGAGACATCTGCATTGTATGTGCATTTACACCTTGAGCATGATAAAGCCACAACAGTCTGGCATGGTTTATTCTTTCTTGTTGGCACATATTTTGGACACTGGTTTTAATATACCGGTAAGCATTTTAACAGGACTGTACACCAGTTTGCTGGTTTGGGTTAAAATGGTCGAACTTTACAAGTTTTACCGTGCATATACCGTTCCAGGCCATATATGTGACATTTTAGAAATGTGAAAAATGCATCGCACACTTACAGTGGGGTGGAAAGCATTACAGCTCATCACAATGATCTACAAAAGAAGTTTCACTAGAGAGCTGATGGTACATATCTCAACCTTACAGAATATGCCTGCCTAGAAAACCAAGATAGAATGGAAGCCACACTGTACTAAATATAATGAAAGGAAGGATAATATATCAAATTATATTAGACTCACGAATCATAGGTATTGGGAGCTCGACCGTTAGGCCACATTCAGATGCTCAGTACTTGGTCAGTATTTTACCTCAGTATCTGTAAGCCAAAATCAGGAGTGGGAGAGTCAGAGGAAAAGTATAATAGAAACCCGTCACCACTTCTGGATTTATCACCCACTCCTGGATTTGTCTTACAGATACTGAGGTGATATACGGACAGACCAAATACTAATAGTGTGACCACTGCCTTAGACGGCATTCATACAGTTGCACTGCTTTTAACTGCAGTAGCCCTTAACACGACAGCACCATGTGAACACAGCCACAGTGATCTCCAGTGCTCAGAAATGAGTTTATTCTGGATTATGAGACAGTAAGGATCCTGTGTCTACTATTTCCACCAATTAAAAAAATATATATTGCTTTTGTCCGCCACCATCCTTGATGTTAGAGGATGTGTTTTTCTTTTAATAATTACATGGCTATAGAATAGATATCCGTGGTCATGTTTATCTGTCCTGTTGATCATTGGATACAATTGTGAGGACATGATAATGCGTGTCCCCATTAGCTCCTGCTCTTACCAATGTGTTTTCATTATTTCTGAGGGACTGGATACCAGTGAAGGGCCAGTATCCTGAGAGCAGCTTCACAATATGTCAGTTGTTCACCTTTGGAAAGCACTTGAAGTGACAGATATCATCATTCCCCATGGAATAGCTTCCCAGTTTCTGGTGGTTAGCACGCTGTTTTGGAGGATAATGTCTACATTGGCCGCTATCACTGTCACATACCTGTCCTGGACACTGATTAGACTTGTGGAGCTTTGCTCACCTCAGAAAGCTTATGATCATTTCCCTTTCTGACTCTTTTCCAGTTAATGAGCAACCTAAGGTCTCTCGTGCTGCGACAACTTCTGCCCGAGCTGCAGAGGTGAGGCAGTGTGGACTCTCGCGGAGAAGATGACTTACTGTACCCAACTAGGACTGCTCCTCTGGAAGAACTTCACCTACCGGCGGAGGCAAACTGTAAGTTTATGCCTTGTGCTATCTACTTAAAGCTAATTAGTTTAGTTTTTTTGTATGCTTTCCCTTACACACTGAACAGGATTCTCCCATAACAGATTAAAATGATCTCAAACATGCAGTTATTAGGCGTTATCCCCTTTAATTGACGTGAGAATGGAATTGAGAGATTTCTGTCCGTCATTCCAGACTCTTTCCCTATACACGTGTGTCCGACTCTGTGGATTTTTACGTCTGCAGGTGCTTGTGTTACCAGTTAGGCCTCTTTCACACTTCCGATTTTTACAATCAGTCACAATCCGCCAGGTTTTGAAAAAAACGGATCCTCAATTTTCTTTTGAGGATCCGTTTTTTTTCTCCATTGACTTTCATTAATGGCGGATTGTGACGGATTGCTGTCCGTTGCATCCGTTTTTTTTGAGGATCCGCCAAAAGTTGCTGTCCGTCACCATCCTCAAAGATTTCAAAACGGAGCTTGTAAGGTTTTTTTCTGTGGCGGATCCTCCAGACACTGATTTAACCCGAAATTCTTTCTGGGTGCCGGACAAAAAAAAAAAAATCTCTCTCTCTCTCTCTCTTTCTTTCTCTCTCTCTCTCTCTCTCTCTCCTTCCTAGCCAGCGATTCCTTTAAATTTCGTCATTTTCAGGATCCGTCTCAAAACGGATCCTGTGCCATCCGTTCACATCAGTTGACAACGGATCCGCTTGTCCGCCTTTTTGGCGGATTATAACTGATGCAAAAAACTGAAGTGTGAAAGAGGCCTTATACCTTCAACTGGTAAATCTCCATATTGTTGAGTTCTTTACACATATGTCTGGAATAGTACTGCTGCATACTGTCCCTAAAGACGTAGTCTTCCTCAATTCGCACCAGTTGTATAACGCCAAGCCCCAGAATACTATTTTGTATCTAGCAAAGTCAATTTGTGCGTTTCTAAAATAGCAGTTTATCCAAATTGTAATTCCATATCAGCCTAAGGATCACTGACTACTTGGACATGGCCTCCTTGTATAAAACTATCATGGCCGAACTTTCACTGTATAGACGTACTCCTCGTCACGATTGCCTTATAGCCATATTGTAGTGTACAAAACATCTCAAGAACATATTCTGAGAAACAGCCGCAAAAAAATGGATTTTGTGAGATTAAGACATGTCTGATCTGATCAATGTGCCATCTGCCTCCCAAGATCAGATGAAGTAGGACTAAATGCTACTTTGTGGAGTATAGCATGGCTCAGTTAGCTGCCGTAAGCCACCGATCTCCGTGTATTTAGTATCAGTGTAATAGGTGGTGAGGGTTACATCAGCAGGCAAAGTCTCTCCCCTTGTCTGATGATCATTGCTGACTAAATGACATGGATACAGGGGGTCAGAGATCACCACTAGAAAGCATGAGTGGCACTAGTAAGCAATTTTATATTTCACATTTCAGTCTGCAAGGGCCTCCTGCCGTATTATTTCTTTTTCATTTTTAGCACACATTGATTAGGTCAGGTCTTTATGGCTTCTTTGCTGTTAAGGACACGCAGCCAGATAGTCAGTACAGGAAAACATGGTTAGGGTCCTGTTTACACAGCTTAAGCCATAAGAATGTCTTTTTGGCAATTCAGGCAAGTGTGACTGCGCATACCCTTTAAGGGGAAAGTAAAACGTATTTTTTTTGCCTTGTGAGCCTATTATTAACCTATTGTAGCCTCCTGTTGGAATTATATATCAAGGTTCTCCTGCATAACTCCAAACCAAAAGTTTTAGGATGTTGCAAACCTGGAAATACCTTTACACACTAACTTTTTTTGTGCATGCAAGTGATCTAGATCGCTCATCGGTGGCCAATAAGACTAACATAAATCTATACACTACATACATATCATCTGCCATTTTTACAACATTGTGAATCACTACAGAGCAAGGCAAATGAACACAGAAAGAGTTAACCAGTTCAGAGAAGCATTTTGGCATCTTTGGAAATGATCCTGGCGACTGTGTTACAGTATGTCTGATATGAATCAATAGATTATTACTTCTTGATTAGTGTTTCAAGTTCATGTTACACCAGATAACACATGAATTGATCCAACAAGATTGTCGTTTGTGACAAAATAACCTTTGTAATTTGGACACTGGTTAATATTCACAACAGCTCACACATACAGTCTATCTATTATGGAGAGTCTGTCTTCCAAACTGGTTGCATTATATGTATTATCTCAATATTATATGGGGCAAGTTTAAAGGGAATCCGTCAGCAGGCCTTTGCTATGTAGTCTGACAGCACCATGAGAAAAGGACAGAGACCCCAATTCCAGTGATGTATCACTTAGTTAGCTGGGTGCAGCAATTATGATAGAGCCACCATTTTGTCTGCTGTAGAGTGAGCAGAGCTCAAATGTTGAGCTGTGTATAACCCTACCTACACCACAGCTTTCTGTGTACAATGCATAGTGACAGAGAGCTGCTAATCGGTGCTGGGGGTGTGGTTGGACTACGCTGTTCGTGCTGCGTTGTCCTGTAATGATAATCTTTTCTAAGAAAATACTGGTTGTATTGGAACAGCAAAACAGCCCAATAAGTGACCCATCACTGTAATCAGAGTCTCTGCTCCTACATCATGGTGCTGTCAAATTGCATAGTCAAAGCCTGCTCCCTTTATGCTTGGCCAATAGAAATATGCAGTTAATAAACAAGTAGGCTGAATGACTCCTGCCTATGTCTAGCCCCACAAATCTTGTAAGCCTTCCTCATGTCATAGGACTTAAGGTTCATTTATACTGCACAATTATCTGGAGCCAGGTTTCTAAAAAGCGTCTGAAGGGTTAACAAGCGGCATGACAGCAGTTTTGAAAAAATGGAGGGGTGATGTTTCTTTTAATCGGTCTCCCTTTTGTTGGTTTTCCAATATATATGTTCTCCAAAGTCAGTTCAAAACAGAATAGGTCCCTATAAAATAAGTTTTATAAATTTCCTTGAAAAATCGCTGCTAAACTTTTAAACCTCCTAACAGCGTAAGAAAACAAAAGGTCTTTTCACAAATGGTGCTGTTGTAAAGTAGACGTATGGTAAATTTTATTTATTAATTATATGGTGTGGTATGACTATGTGGGTGAACGGTATAAACATTCAAAATTCCTTTTTTTTCAGTTGCTGTTAAATTCCTGTTATTTTTATAAAGAAATACAAAGCAACTGGACCAAAATTTACCACTATCATAAAGTATCATGTGTAACGTAAAAAGCTTCGAAGTGACAGGTTACAGATTTGAAAAATTTGGCCTAGTCATTAAGGGACTACCTTTGTAAAATCAGTAAATGTAAATGCATCCTTAGCTGGTGAAGCATATAAATGATTTTGAGGAGAAAAAGTAGCCTAGTAGTGGCCGGGGTGCAGTGTCGGACTGGGTTGCCAGTAACACCAACTCCAGGGTCCCACTTTTCAGCTACTTGAAAATATGACTTTATCCTCATTCACAAATTTCTACAGCAATAACCTGGGTTGATTGTCAAATAAATAAGATGCTGCCATTGTTTGCACATAATGATTCAAGTGTATTGTGCCAAATACTGCTCATATAAGAGGGGCCCACCAGAGGATTCTCCTGTTCTCCAGTGGGCCAGTCCAAGCCTGCCTGGGTGAATATTCCTGAATATTTATCCTATGTCTTTTATATTGTGTAAAGAAGAAAGAAAATGATTGAATTCTTGGCAAGATTATAGCACTTAGAATTGTAAAATGAGTTTAGAACAGCAAAATTGGAAATTGAGGAAGCGTAAAGAAAAATCTGTGACTGTGTACATGTCAGAAAAAATGCCTGCAGCTTTCTATGTAAGAAGCAAATCTGTGGTTACTCGGTTTATTAACATGTATTTAAGAGCCCACCTACCCTCTGGTTGCACCCCCGGACAATCAGCCCTTTCTCCAGAGCTATCTTGTGGATGACATATTTTATGGGCCCAACTGTGTTTCCAGGAGACTTTAGTAAGGCAAATGCAAAGTACAAGAAGAGGCCTGAAATGAAGTTGGCCGGAGCCCGGCATATGCAGAGTGCTTTTATTTTTCCTGAAAAGGTCCCCTAGAGAGATCAGACTAGCTCAGTTAACCTTCACATAGTTGACGAGATGCAGTTCTTGGAATTGAATTAAAGCGGGGCCCCTGTGCTGAATGATTTATGCCGTTCTTACACAATGTTGTTTAACATGTTCATATCCAACACACATTATAGTCATAATTACCTCTAGCTAAAAGCGAAGTAAATATGTATCTGATTTTTTTTTTCAGTTGCAGCTGCTGGTTGAAATAGCGTGGCCTCTCTTCATCTTCTTCATTCTGATCTCTGTACGACTTTCTTATCCGCCTTATGAACAACATGAATGTAAGTACAGCTCCGGATTCCTAGAAAAGTCATGGACATGCTTCTTTTTATCTCCTTCAAAGTCTAAGTCTCTGTTTTTATCTGTCTACCCATCAGGAGGAAATAATAAAGTGATTCTCTTGTAGTAAAGAAAGCCGTGTAGTAAAAGATTGCAAGCATTTAGTCAGTTAGCGCTATTCCGGCCTCAGTATGCTTCTTAGGGTACCGTTACACATAGCGATGCACCAGCGATCCCGACCACGATATGGATTGCTGGTGCATCGCTAAGTGGTCGCTAGTGAGCTGCCACACAGGCAGATCTCACCATCGACATAGCAGGGGTCAGGGGTCGCTACTTGCCTGTCAGACGCGGCGATCCTGACGTCCTCCGCCCGCGTACACGCGTCGCTCGTCGGCGCCACAGGAAGCCCAGCAGGAAGTGCCCGACGAGAAATGATCCAGGACCTTCTCGCGCGATCAGAGATAATCAGCGGGGGAGCCGGTCGGAGGTAAGTATCAGACATAGCGATATCGCTGCTGCGTCACAAAATCGGTGACTTCACAGCGATATTGCTAGCGTTATTGCAGTGTGTAACGGGGGCTTTACCTAGTGGTTAAGACACTTTGGTGGCCATCTTCCGTTACTGGGAGTCTAATCCATGCACTTTTGTGACATTTTTCCATATGTGACATTTTACCTTTAATTCCATGTAGTCAATTATTTCTCGGTTCTGGCGATTCTTAAAGCCCATTACCAATGATTGCCCATGATTTGCCCAACATCATGGTTCCACCAAGTAAACATGTCTGCCAGCCGCTGGTTTTTCACTTGTTCATCTTTTATGCAGACATGAAAATCATTGTTGTTGACAAGCTCATACTCGCTTATAAACCGGATTAATGAACTGTATAGCGACAAAATATCATAAGATATCATGTGTCCACACATACTGCCGATTATTAATCCTTGTGACCGGAAGGAAAAAAATCTAAAATTGCTATAACCTTGATCTGCACTCATTACAGGTTGACTCTCTGCCATTATAAAAATGCCTTTACAGGGAGTCTTCATTTTGAGCTGCATTCGTGCTTAGGTTCTATTCATATTAGTAAAGACTTTCAACATAGCATACAAGTTATCACTTAGCCATAGCATAGAGTATAACTTACTGATAGTGGGGTATGTCTGCTGGGACACTCACTAGATTCCGAGAACAGGGTTTTTGCAGAGTCATATTGTCACGACTCAGCTGTTGGGTGACCCAGAACCAGGGGTCCCTTCCCTGTCCCTAACATTAGGGGGCGTAGCTTGCCCTATTCCCTGGGATACCTCTGAAGGCGAAGATGCCAGGCCCTCCACCCTTGCCTTATCTCCTGAATCAGCCCTCTGTCTGTTCTCTTCCCCCACCCAGGGAAGAGAGGAGCTGCTGTGCACCGCAGTACACCAAACTGACGGACAAGGCAACACTAACAAGGGTAACTGAAAATACCGGGCATACAAATATTCACTCACTTATAGCAGAGGAATGCAACGTGGAGTGGAGATTGGGGAAAAATCAAAGTAAGAGGATGAAAGGGAATTATTACAGATAACTCCTCCAAACTCTCATATAAGCACCAAAACACATCTCCTCCAAGCCATGTAGCAGAAGCTAACTCTGACAATATGTTTCAATCAGGACCCAGATTATATAGGGGATAGAAGTGGCTAACCGTGCTCAGCTGAGAGCTCAGACTACCAGAGCTTCCAGCATGGACGATTAACCCCTGTTCTGCCCAAAAAAATTACCATCATTTCAAAAGAAGGTGAAGTGCTTCTTTACAGTGCAGAAGAAGGAGCAATCAGACGCTGCGGTCTTCTGGCTCCTCTCAGTTGCGGTAACCCAATGACACATATATTCAGTCTCGTGAATGGAGCAGAGAAGGAGCACATGCACCAGTGCTCCATTCATATTTATAGGACTGCCAGAAATAGCAAAGCACAGCGTTTGACTATCTCTGGCAGTCCAATAGACAGTGAATGGGACTGAGATGTACATGCTCATCCTCTATTCTACTCAGACTTCGCTCTGCAGATCCTTGTTGTTTAGATTGCTAGCAGTGCTAGCAATCTGACCCTCAGTGATTACTAACTTACAGTTGTGGCAAAAAGTATTGACACCCCTGCAATTCTGTCAGATAATACTCAGTTTCTTCCTGAAAATGATTGCAATCACAAATTCTTTGGTATTATTATCTTCATTTAATTTGTCTTAAATGAAAAAACACAAAAGAGAATGAAGCAAAAAGCAAAATATTGATCATATCACACAAAACTCCAAAAATGGGCCAGACAAAAGTATTGGCACCCTCAGCCTAATACTTGGTTGCACAACCTTTAGCCAAAGTAACTGCGACCAACCGCTTCCGGTAACCATCAATGAGTTTCTTAAAATGCTCTGCTGGAATTTTAGACCATTCTTCTTTGGCAAACTGCTCCAGGTCCCTGATATTTGAAGGGTGCCTTCTCCAAAGCGTTCGACTCCGCAACTGTGACGCCAGGCAGAGACCCTTACTGAACGCTGTGTCCTGTTAACAGTCACAGAGTGCAGCTGAAATACCACATGAAGTACGTACAGCGCAGCTCTGGCGGACGCCACTAACCAGCTTAAGCTTTGGCCTGGAAAGCGCATTAATGGCGCACGGCGTCGCTCTGACTGGTGCTGCTGAACGTGCGGTACCGTAGTGCCTGATGTAGCATGGCGCACACTGGCGCCAACATGTGAAAGGAGCTGGGAGCACTGCGGCTCTAGGCAGTGCCACTACTCACCGCTGACTCGTAATGCTAAACCCTACTAACATACGTATCAAAGGGAAGGGGTTTCATAATGAGTCAGTCAGCGGTTCACAAGCATCCATCATCACACATACCACTACAAATTACAGACTATACTAGCGCATGGCCAAGCGGCCATGCGAACCTTTTATAGCAGCATCCTTCCGGGACCTTCCTGATGGTCCAATCCGAGCTGGAGAAGGACCTGAGCGTGTGACCCCCGACCTCCAATGAGAGTTTGTCCCACGGGCATGCTCAGAAGGCTGCAAAAAGGACTTAGCCTCTGGAGCTGCTCGCTGCTGGCTAGTGCAGATTGCCAAAGCTGACCCAGAGGTGGCAGCAGTAACCAACCTGACAGCACTAGCCTGAGCAAGATGCTGGGAATGATGTCTTTGCTGAGCAGGCTCCTCTGAGGCTGGAGAGGATTGGGAGACCACAGAAGGCAAGGCCTGGGACTCTTGCTGTGGAGATGCAGGGACCTGACGCCTAACATCCCCTTTCCTATGGCTAGGAGTTCATTTATATTTTTAGCACAAAACCTTTAAAGATTAATTTGAGGAAAGTAAGCTTGCAGATTAAGTGAAAATGTACTATATAGTTCTTACATCCAAGCATGTTTTCACAGAGAAGTCTACGATTCACTAAATGACATGTTTCCACATGCTTTTATACTGTCTGAAATACAGGCTTTTCTAGAAAGAGGAACTATTCTAGGAAATCTGTGGCTTTTTGCATATGTGAATACTGTAAAAAATTGCTTTATTTTTCTGGAGCTGATTCCTTGGACTATGAAAGTTCTTTTATTTTTGCATTTTCTTCATTGTACAGTAGAGATTGCTGTTTCCTGTTGACTTTGGCAGAGAGCAGAGGTTTTAGAACACTAAACCTTGAAAAGGAATCAAAAAAGCACTGCCTGCTCCCTGTGTAACACAATAACCCAGTAGAAAAGTTTTATCTCATATAACCAGCTGCTGTGTACTATGTTCAAGGTTCACTGTTAAAGTCATCTGTATCCCCATCATTTTTGGCACTTTCGCCTTGTAAACATGGACTGTAGTCTTGTAGTCCAGTCTATGACGGTGGAGGCTCTACAGAAGAAAAGTAGTGTAGATGCTAGAAGACATATACAAAACATCAGAAAATACAGTGATCAAAATATACCCATATTTACTAGCCTTGGTTTCCTAAGATTCAGAATGGCTCAAAATACGCAAAACAGGTTGATATGTTTTGTGAGAAAAGATTCAGCATATAATGAAATTTATAGATTTGAAGCACTGATTATTCAGGGCTTAGTGGTAAAGATAAGTGAATCCAATTGATTCGAATAAAATTGGTGTAGAATTTTATGAAATTTACCAGTCCAAGAGAATTTGGACAATTTGTAATTCGAATTGCGCAAATTGCCCCTTTCTATTATACATATTGCTGAAAATTGCAAAAGTCACATTTTGCTAGCATTCTTTATTATAATGCCTTGCAGCTGTCAAATCACATGGAATAGCAGTTAATCAGGAATGACTATCATAGCCTATATAAAAGTCAAGGCAAGGAATGCAGCAGCCATTTTAAAGGGGTTTTCCCACGAACAAAAGTACATTTTAATCAATAGATCTTGAAATAATGAAAAGTTCCACAATTGGATGTTTTAAAATTAAATGTTCCTGTGCTGCAATAATAATATTAAATTTTATTTCTATAGCGCCGACATATTCCGCAGCACTTTACATTTCAGAGGGGATTTGTACAGACAATAGACATTACAGCATAACAATAATCACATAGATTATAACAATTACCGTATTTTTCGCTTTATAAGACGCTCCAGATTATAAGACGCACCACAAATTTTGAGGAGAAAAATAGGAAAAAACATTTTTTAATAAAATGGTGGTGCCTCTTATAATCCAGGTGTCTTATTGCTTACCGGGGGTGGTGGCTGCGGTGAAGCGGGGTCCCAGTGTCGCTGCTGGAGGAGGCAGGAGTGGGGTGATACTGCAGGCCGCAGGAAGGAATGAGAGGGTGCTCCGATGTGCAGCGCGCTGCCAGGGGGGCTCGTGATGCTACCAGGGGGCTCGTGCTGCTGCCAGGGGGGCTCGTGCTGCTACCAGTGGCTCGTGCTGCTACCAGGGGTCTGTGCTGCTACCAGGGGGGCTCGTGGTGCTACCAGGGGGGCTTGTGCTGCTACCAGGGGTCTGTGCTGCTACCAAGGGGGTTCGTGCTGCTACCAGGGGGGCTCGTGTTGCTGCCAGGGGTCTGTGCTGCTACCAGGGGGGCTTGTGCGGCTACCACAAGATTTCAGTCCCGAGATCACCATCAGCGCATGCGCCGTCCCCGGCGGCGGCCGCCATATTGCCGGAGCCAGCCAATACAGAGCGAACCGAGAGGGAGCCCCGGGGCTCTGGCCTGTCGCAAAATGTCGGCAGAGCCCCGGGATGGGAACCGGAGACACCGCTGGGCACGTGGAGACACGGCTGGGCACCCGGAGACACCCACAGCGCCGACGGACACCCGGAGACACCCGGACACCCCTGCGGCCTTCACCCGATAAGGTGCCGTATATACTTGAGTATAAATCGACCCGAGTATAAGCCGACCCCCCTAATTTTGCCACAAAAAACAGGGAAAACTTATTGACTCGAGTATAAGCCTAGGGTGGGAAATGCTCCATAGATTATTCCCCCATATGGTGTCCCCAGAAGAAGCTCCATAGATTATTCCCTATTGTTCCCTCATATGCTGACCCCAGAAGAAGCTCCATAGATTGTTCCCTATTGTTCCCTCATATGCTGACCCCAGAAGAAGCTCCAGATTATTCCCCCATATGCTGCCCCCATAAGAAGCTCCATAGATTGTTCCCCCATATGCTGACCCCAGAAGAAGCTCCATAGATTATTCCCCCATATGCTGCCCCCATGCTGCTGCTGCTGCATGTAAAAATAAAAAAAATGACATACTCACCTCTCCGTCGCTGGGTGTCAGGTGCCGGTGTCACTGCTGGCACCTGAGATACTCACGTGTCCTGCGTCCATGGCTGCTCACCGCTATCTGCCACGTCATCAGTCAGTGACGTTCAGACTGCAGGGGGCGCGGCGCGCACTAACCACATCACCGTGCCCTCTGCTGTCTGAAGTCACTGACCGATGACAGACAGCAGCAAGCAGCCATGGACGCAGGACAGGTGAGTATCGCTATACTTACCCGTCCTGACGCTGTGTCTTGAGCCCCCAGCTTCTCCCCGTGCTTTCTCTTCCTGCCTTCAGCGGTCATGTGGTACCGCTCATTAAAACTCATGAATATGCGCATATTCATGAGTTTTAATTAGCGGCACCACGTGACCGCTGAAGGCAAGAAGAGATAGCACGGGGAGAAGCTGGGGGCTCAAGACACAGCGTCAGGACGGGTAAGTATGACCTGACACCCTCGCCTCCCTCCCCCTCCGACCCCCTTTGTATATGACTCGAATATAAGACGAGAGGGGGACTTTCAGCCCAATTTTTTGGGCTGAAAATCTCGGCTTATATTCGAGTATATACGGTATATCCTCTTTGTAAGACACACCCCCATTTTCCCCCCAAGTTTGGGGGAAAAAAAGTGCGTCTTACAAAGCGGAAAATACGGTACCAAGAGGAATGAGGGCCCTGCTCGCAAGCTTACAGTCTATGAGGAAAGAGGTAGACACGAAAGGTGGGTGGTAACAGTTGCCCTGATTGTATGGGCCAGCCATAATGTTAAGTGTGTAGACACAGAGGGCTAATGGATGCATAAAGCATGTGGGAACATGATGCGGGGAACCTGGTTATGGTAAAACTTTTGGCTGTGCCACACAGGGATAGATTAGGTTAATGTGTTGAGGCGATAGGCCAGTCTGAATAAATGCATTTTCAGGGCACGCTTAAAATTGTAGGGATTGGGGACTAATCGTATTGACCTGGGAAGTGCATTCCAAAGATAATCTTATAAATGTGCCCCTGCTGTGTACTGGGTAATTTAAATACATCCAAATGTGGAAATTATTATTATTCCAATATCTTTTGATTAAAGTGAACTTCTTTCGTGGGAAAACCCCTTTATGGTGAATTAGGATAGTAAGAAGACATGAGAGCTCACAGTTCAGCAATAGAGATATGGAAAGATTACCCTACAGCATTGGACAATACTCAGACAATAATGTGGTGTACAACTGCAGTGCTGAAGAAGATGTTGTAGGCTGGAAATAGAAGAGACATTGAATTGATGATTGGAGTGGTTCCAGCAGCAATGACAGACTAATTGAGATTGATGAGTAATATAATGTAGCTGCCTATATGACAGTTACACATTTGTTTCATTCTTAATGCACTAGAAAACAGCAAGCCAGAACAATATTTTGTACCCAAAAAAATCTGACATGAGTGTCAAAGACGGTGTACTTATCACAAGTGACTCTACTGAGTTTGTGCATTCCTTGTGCTTTTTGAACTTGTACCTGCCTTGCGTTACTTAATATGTCATTTTTTGGAAAGAGGTTGAATTTTGTTAAATAGAAAAATACAGTAAATAAAAATGTAGACTACTGTAAATGCCCACCTATACTGCTGCCAGATTTTGCTTTTTGTTCTTGTACCTACATACCTAGCCTTTTTAGCTACTGTGTGTCTTTGGTAGGGGTTGAATAATTGGGGTTGATAAGATTGTCAAAAGTTAATCATAGTTTTATAGAAAATTTATGGTAAAAGAAAAAAGTTGCAATAGTAATAGACTGGGTATTGGAAAAGAAAAAAGCAATACCATGACTAAATGTTGGAGCCTTTAGCAGCATCAGAAGCACCACCACTGACAGCCACTGGGCAGTAGTACAACCAAATTCAGGTTACGTTCAGGGCATGTCTAATCTGGATCTCCCTGGGCTCCCATGACATTGTTATGTCATGTGAGCTGTGCATCAAATCTGTGGCCACTATTAGGCTCTCACTTCTCTCATTTGACAGTCATCCCAGAAATGTGAGGGCTGTGCAGCCTAATAGTAATTATTGATGGGCTGCAGTGCTCACCTTGCATAACAATGTCATGCGAGCCCTGAGAGACTCTATGGACAACCCCTTTAAAGTTAATCTGTTCAGTTCATGATGCTCTAAAACATTCTACCTGTGGATTTTTTTTATAGTGATCAGTGTGAAAAAATGATGAAGTATATTCATGTATTAATGTGATAATGTTTCTAATGACTGGTACAGCAAGTGGAGCAAAGGCTTCTATCTTACTTGATGATAAAATTGCTTCATTTCATTTGAGGCTACTCTGTTTGTTCAAATGTAAGGCTTTATCAGTTTCTAGTCACTCTGACCTGTGTCAGTAGATATCTGCTGTTTGTAGAGAAAAAAAATATTGATCAAGGTCCATTAGCATGGTTTATGTTACCAGTCTATGCAATAAAGTGCATGTCTGGTATCTTACACGGCCTCACTAGGAGTTAAAGAGAAGTACAAAGAGTACTAAAATAAATTAAAAAACCTTCACGCTTTCAATCCCAGGTTGATACAGAACAGGTGCTGTAGAGATCCTGGCAGTATTTACAGACTGGCATGTGACCACTGCAGTCAATCACTGACCTCAGTAGCCATGTACAAGTGCTGCTCACAAAATTAGAATATCATCAAAAAGTTAATTTATTTCAGTTCTTCAATTCAAAAAGTAAATCTCATATATTATATAGAGTCATTACAAACAGAGTGATCTATTTCAAGTGTTTATTTCTGTTAATGTTGATGATTATGGCTTACAGCCAATGAAAACCCAAAACTCATTATCTCAGTAAATTAGAATACTTTATAACACCAGCTTTAAAAATTATTTTAAAATCCAAAATGTTGGCCTACTGAAATGTATGTTCAGTAAATGCACTCAATACTTGGTCGGGGCTCCTTTTGCATCAATTACTGCATCAGTGCAGCGTGGCATGGAGGCGATCAGTGTCTGGCACTGCTGAGGTGTTATGAAAGCCCGGGTTGCTTTGATAGCAGCCTTCAGCTTGTCTGCATTGTTGGGTCTGCTGTCTCTC
Source organism: Dendrobates tinctorius (assembly GCF_039654945.1). Lineage (NCBI taxonomy): Eukaryota > Metazoa > Chordata > Amphibia > Anura > Dendrobatidae > Dendrobates > Dendrobates tinctorius. Next base: position 15,798,746 of record NW_027361796.1, read on the forward strand.
ATCTTCCTCTTGACAATACCCCATAGATTCTCTATAGGGCTAAGGTCAGGTGAGTTTGCTGGCCAATCAAGCACATTGATATTGTTGTTTCTAAACCAGGTATTGGTACTTTTGGCAGTGTGGACAAGTGCCAAGTCCTGCTGGAGAATGAACTTTCCATCTCCAAAAAGCTTGTCGGCAGAGGGAAGCATGAAGTGCTCTAAAATTTCCTGGTAGACGATTGCGCTGACTTTGGACTTGATAAAACACAGTGGGCCTACACCAGCAGATGACATGGCTCCCCAAACCATCACTGATTGTAGAAACTTCACACTAGACCTCAAGCAGCTTGGATTGTGTGCCTTTCCACTCTTCCTCCAGACTTTGGGACCTTGATTTCCATAATCTAAAGTTTCCATACTCAGTGATGGTTTGGGGAGCCATGTCATCTGCTGGTGTAGGTCCCCTGTTTTTTTTTCTAGCCTTTTTAGTCATTTCTGTTGGAAAGTATGTAGCAGCTTAATAGCAGAATACACCTGTAGAATCATCAGGTCACTTCTTTTAAACCCCCTTGTGTCTTTAAAAACCTAAAACTAATTAAAACCAATCAAAAGACTAAACCTATTAACAACAAGTCATTTTCATTAGAAATGAATAAGAAGAGTCTTTCAAGTGTTTTATGAGCAATTTTCAGGCCCTTTTTGGAGCAAAGCCAGTCCAAAAGACCCCTGAAAACACTCTGAGTGCACATAGCCCTACTGCACCAACATTTGGTACATGAACCTGGTTTTGGTAATCTGTTCTGATCCGTGGTCTTTTCTTAGAAGTGTCCCACCAGTGACACCACATGTTCTGTAGGCTTTTGTCCCTCACATAGAGATAACTTGTGAATAATAAACATTTCTAGAACTTCTGAACCTGACTACAAATTTTCGCTGGCACAGTTTGCCATTAGAGTTATTTTTCCTGTTAGGATTTGTGCAGATGACTATATTTTCGGTCTGAGTGAAATGAAGGCATTGTACAGAAAGCCTACATTATTATATATAATATACTTTTATTTTATACTCACGTTATACATTTTACCTAGGGTTTCAAAGGATTTTAGTTTTTTATATTATTGAACCCTAATTGCATCCTTTTACTCTTTTATTAGGGATAAGAAATGAGTATTGATTAGTGTTAGGAAATGTGTACCGATTAGGTTAGGGATTAGGAAATGTGTAAAGATTAGTGTCAGGAAATAGATTAGGGTTAGGAAATGTGTACAGAGTAAGTCCGGGTTCACATGTCCATATAGTATAAATAACGGCCCTGATTGGATCTGCATTCAGCTGCATATCATAAATCGGACCAGACCAGTGCAATTTTTTTTTTTCACACAGAGTCGTTTTTTAGGGGAAAATTGCTGCTGTGTTACATAGGTAATATTGTCTCAGTATGCTGTTTGTTGTACATATGGACATAAAATACGACCATATGGGCCTGGCCTAAATTTGGAAATGTTATCGGATTAATACATGAAAGTATCATCAAGGCAGCAAGATTTTTCTCACCTGTGCAACACTACCGGTATGTAAATCCTGAAAACACGACGTGTTGGGGGGGCCGTGAGGACTGGAGTTTGGGACGGTCATGATGTCATCTTTACTGATGAGGAGTAGACTATCAGAATAGCAGCGCTGGAGCACAGGACGATTTCCAAGATAAATAGATCAGCAAGAAAAGTCACAGGACCCTGGTCTATTGGCCTTGTCGGTGGATGCCAGACCAGAGCCCTACGAATCTCCTCTCATCTGCCGGTATCCCTGGCACTTATTTGATTAGTAAAATGGCGCAATGTCATGCATATGTCATGCCGTAATATTATTATCACACCAGGTCTACATATTAGAAGAGGTGTCAGGAATGTTGCCAGGTAGGAGGAGGTTCTCAGGGCTCTGGTTTGGCAGCCAAGTACTACCAATGTGGCCACTTGACCTGGGTACTGCAATTAGTTTTGCTCAACTTTAAAATATGCTGCATTTTTGCTTTTTTAGAAATATCCTTTTTCACTGTTAACTTCTAAAGAACACTGGAAAATCCTACTCCCCAGGGGAACACTTGTAAAATAGGCAAATACCTCAATCTAAAAAAACTGACAGTAGTTACAGTGTGTGCAAGTGCAGCGGTCCACGCAGCTGCTATGAGTCCTGTGAGTCGGTGGTGGCGTCCCACCCGCCATTTCAACTTCAGCGATATCGACATCCTTGACTACGTAGTGCCTGCTGCCCTTCCTGAGATATGCTGGTGTAGGGTCGGTGGGCCGAGCTGGGGGGTGGTCCCTCGATATACCGTGCAGTGACGTACAGACAGAAGATGAGGCAGGTTGCGGGTGCAACAGGTCCAAGTTTATTTTCCACCGTCCGACTGACGGCCCTCACAGCACACCACAGTATCTTTCCCACGGCCCTCCGTGTTCAGGGCCACTTCACACACCGTACTTTACACCACGGACGTATTTATACGTACCGCCCCTTTTTCACTCTGTGATGTTCCTGTCAGCTCAGTCACTGTGGCCGCCTTAGGCCCGTACACCATCAGCACTTCACTGGTCAGCTTCGTCGATCCAAATATGGTGTCCTTCACCCCGTGCCTCGTCTATGCTGCGGTTCTTCCTGTCAGGACCACCCCCCTGACGTTCTCTCTCCTCAGTCCCCCTAGTTTGGTTCTCCTCACAGTGCACAAACTATCGTAGTCCTCCTGTCACTGGAGCTCCCCCTGGGGACTGGAACTTTCTGGAACCCTCCTTCAAATTTATACCTTTCCTGGTTCCCTGTAACTCCGCCCCCCATGACCAACGGTTTCCTAAGCCTTAAGCTGATGTCAAGTCCTTTGCTCACGCTCCTCCCTGCCCTCTAATGGTCAACCCAAGGTACTGCACGTCCACTACACTTTCTCAGCTGTTTCCCCACTGTAGTAACTGACACCTATCTAAACTGTGCAACCCTTCCTTCCTCTCTTCTGACAAGTCCATCCGTCCGTCAGGTCACCTTCCCTACACTGGCGCTTCAGAATGCTCACTGCAGAGACCGGAGCAATAGGGGAATGAGGAGAAGAGGTGAGTATTGTATGTTTTTTATAAATCAGTGAGTACATTGCAGCGACCATAATTCTGTAATGAGGGCTATGGGGAGTGCATTATACCGAATGTACTATGGGGAATGCATTATACTATAAGTACTATGGAGAGTGCATTATACTGTATGGAGGACTATAGGGAGCGCAATATACTATATGGAGTAATATGGAGTGCATTATACTGTATGGAGGACTATGGGGAGTGCAGTTTACTATATGGAGGACTATGAAGTGCATTATACTGTATGGACTATGGGGAGTGCATTATACTGTATGGCGGACTATGGGGTGTGTAGTATACTATATGGAGGACTAAGGGGTGCATTATACTATATAGAGGACTAAGGGGAGTGCATGATACTATATGGAAGGTTATGGGGTGCATTAAACTTATGGGAAACTATGGAGCCTATTATCCTATATCGAAGTCAATATGGGGGCTATTTTAATATATAGAGGTCTATGTGGGGTCCATTATAATGTATGTAAGCAGTTATACAGTGTGAAGGTTTGTGTGGGGTTATTTATACCGTGTGGGGGCCATTATACTGTTTGAAGGGCTAATGGAGGACATTCTACAGTGTGGTCAGGTGTGGGGGCCATTATCCTATATGTAGGCCCATTATACTGCATGGAGGGCTGTGTATGGGTTACAGTTGGGGGATCATATTATGTTGGGGTGACCATACTTTGCCAGGGGAGTGGACGTGGGGTACAGTACGGTCAACATACTGTGGGTGTGGAGGGTACTATGGAGGAATTTGCTTTGTGGGTGTCATACAGTGTGGGGCACTTTTGTTGGCATCATACTTTATGGGTGCAGTGAAAGGGCAATCTACAAAATTATTTTGTAAAGGCTGAAAAGTTGCGGGATATGCTCTTCTGTGGCCATGCCTAATATTAATTAATTTATTTTGTTGGCGGGTGTCAATTAGGACGTCTACTCTGGGGCCCCATGATTTCTGTTTGTCCCTGTGTGCAAGTATGCAAACAGAATGTGATGGGTTTTTAAGTGATCACTGGTGACATTACACAGAGAATGTCAGGCTGCACATCTGGAGCAATAAGGATGTATTCTTGGAAATTGTATTTAAATGTTTGCATTGTGTCATGGTTGCTTATCATTACTTACCTATTACTCGCTGTATGTAGATTACTTTCAGCAATGTGCCGTATAAATGTAATTTCACAGGCTGCTTCTAAGAAGCTGCCATCTACAAAGAATTCAGGAGGGTCATTCACTTTGTAAAATGTAATCGCCGTCTCATAATATTTGCTATTTCTTGTATCTTTTTTTTTTTTTTAAAATGACCTTTATATATGCAACATTTTCTTCCTTCAACGGACTTCATGGTAATGAGGCACAGACCCCTCCAGCTGTATTACCATTAAGAGCTTTAACTTGTCATCTTCTCCTCTTCAGCTTCTCTCCAGAGGGGTTATTTATTTTGCTAACCACACGGAACATACTGTATGCACAGTATTATTTTTTATACTTATGTTTATAAGGGTTTTTATTGTTTTTTTTTCAACAGGCCATTTTCCAAACAAAGCAATGCCATCTGCCGGAACGTTGCCATGGGTACAGGGGATTATTTGCAACGCTAATAACCCATGCTTTCGATACCCAACACCTGGAGAGTCACCAGGAAACATTGGAAATTTCAATAGGTCCATGTAAGTGAATTTTCTTGCCCTACTGTTCTAATTACTATTTTTATTATTACAAGTGTGTCAGAAAATGTGTCTTTCAACTACTTACTGAAGATATCTCCTTTTGGATGGTTATACTGTAGAAACAATGGCCCCAAAAGCATTCTCCATTCTTAATGAAGGTAGCCCCAGAGGAAGATTTGCCAATTCATGTAAAGACGAGTGCTTCTCAATGAATTTGGTGCACCCTTCAACTCTCTCAATCCATTGCCAGAAATGTATATAATTCAGGGTCTTGTGTAAATTTCTGCCAAAAAATAAGCCACCTTTGTAGATTAAATTATGATTTGTTAGTCATTCTTAGCCACAACTCTTCCCACCAGAGCTCCACCAACTTTTCAAAAATCTGGTGGGACTGGTGTAAAAGCATCACAAGTTGCAAAATTTTGCACAACTTCAAGTTGTGCAAAAATTTTATTACATTTCAGAACTCTAGTCATTCCAGAGCTCTAGCCATTCCAGAGCTCTAGCCATTCCTGAGCTCTAGCCATTCCAGATCTCTAGCCATTCCAGATCTCTAGCCATTCCAGAGCTCTAGCCATTCCAGAACTCTAGCCATTCTAGATCTCTAGCCATTCCAGAGCTCTGGCCATTCCAGAGCTCTAGCCATTCCAGAGCTCTAGCCATTCCAGAGCTCTAGCCATTCCAGAACTCTAATAGAAATCCTATGACATTCCAGAACTCTAGCTAAAATTGCTTGATACGTAAACTGCAGCCTTTGTTTTCATTAAACTGCTATATACAGTGTGTCATATTTATTGATTACGTAAGGAGCAAGATTAAGCAAAAATTATTTCATCATTTGCCTTTTTTTTAAGTATTTGAGATAAAGACACTTATCAAAAGCTTATATTAAGGTTAAAGTAGTGGTTGCTGGAGGCTCCCACCTTACTGCTCTCATAACCAGAGTTTAAAGGTTGTATATTGTCTCATGCATTCAGCTGAACAGCTTATTTGGGTATTGTGAGAAGAACGCTAATTGTCAGCTCCTACACCAGTGAACAATACCTTTAAGTGTAGTTGCCTCAAAGTAAAATGTTACAGATTTTTTTTGTAAATTAAATTATTATTTTTGCATAATTTTAGAGTTTCTCGGTTGTTTTCTGATGCAAGAAAGTTGCTGCTATATAGTCAAAAAGACACAAGTGGGAAGGACCTGCACAAGTTCCTTGCAAGTTTACATAGATTTCGGGGTACAGGTAAGTTATCATTTGAATGCAATACAATTATGAGAATCCTTATACACCTACACTGACATCAAGACTATAAAGGGGCATTTACATTGCAAGACAATTGTGAATGAGCGTTGTTAAAAACAATAGTTTCACGATTATCTTGGTATCTAAACACTCAGCATAAAAGATCATCATTCTCTACAAGAACCATGGCAGCCTATACTCACTGAACGATCTGGTAGAGCTCACTAAGTGCACATTGTCTACTTTGGCCTGCCTGTGTAAAAAGAGGCATTCAAGTGACCGACAATGCGTAAAAGTTTACCAATCGGTAGTCATATCATGCCGTCGGTTGGGCGTTGTAAACTGACCTTAAGATTTCTAGTAGTGGTTTTGGTAGCGCACCGTTTTTAGACTTTGAATGGCATACAGTAGATCCTAAGGAACTCATGTATTAGTAATCTAATTTACAGATAGGTAGAGTGGTTTTCCTAAACAGTAGAAGAAATTATCGTTGAATGAATTTGTATTTTATTGCATAAAGTGGTATTTTACTTTTTCATTTTTGCCACCCGAATACTTTGTTTAGTCTTTTTTTGTAACATGAAAACATAATAGATTGATAGCCTCTTTTATAATGGCTTTTGCCAATGTATTTGGTGCCTCTTGTTCACTGTTTTGATCTATTGGTGATCTGCCCACTTTCTATTTTATTCACTTTTTAACATAGTAAAATAACTGATGTTGTTAAGGTAGGTAATTGTTTGCTAGGGGATGGGGAAAAAACAGTCGTAGTTGCAAATTGCCTCATTTTAGGAAGAAGAAGTCCTTCTTGATTGAAAGATGAATAAATAAATTTACCTTTCTTCTGTAATTATGTATACGTGATTTAATGCGTTTATGTCAACTTTTGAAGTTCCATTTGGTAGGGGACAACATCCTGATGGCTCTAACCACCACTGTTCCCTAGAATGAGGTTTGAGCCCTGTCTGAATTGATCTGAAGTTAAGTATGTTCATCTCTGCTTCTGCTCCATTCACTTTGTATGGAATTTCAGAAAAGCAAAGTATAGAGTTCAGCTATCTATGGCAAATCCCGTAGAGAATGGAAAGGAAGGGCTGCATCCTATTTTATGGATAGGGGATTAACTTGAAAACTTGTCGCAAGCCTTTTTGATATTTTGGATTTCAAAAAAAGCATCATGGCCGTTCTTGTACTTGTTTAGCAAATCAATCATCACAACATTTTGTGCAAGAGAGTATCTAAAGTTTCACTGCTCTTTCTGTAACGAATCCTCATCTGTGATGATTTTGAAACCAAGATGTGGGGGAGACTTGTCGTGGTTACAGACCTATGTGTAAAAAGATCATTAGAAAGATCTCTGTACTTTTCATATATTTAGCTTAATTGATTAGATCGCCCAAGCTATGCTTTGTCCTTCATTTAGAGGTTCATACCACTAGTAGATGTGTTAATAAAAAAATAAAGCTTTTTTTCTTCTGAACGTTTAATATAATTGAACTTAGAGTTAGAGATAATGTAACTTTCCCTCCTTGTAGATTATGAAGGTACATACTTGCGCAGAAGAGTCTTCATGCGATTGGTATCTGGCTACTTAGCTGTAGCTTTCGGCTTAAGGTCATCCTCGCAGAATGTCTTCCTTTATCAGCCATTGATAGCCAGTTTACAGTAATATGCATACCGTGCGGCGTGCAATTAGTACAGGGCAATGGCTTATTACTGGAACAGTTATAGCCCCAAGCCACATTCTTCCTATGTGTACTTGTAAGTTCAGATAAATGTATTAGTTTCTCTTACAGTAGCTGTTTTTTTTCTTAGCAATACTCTCTTGTATATGGCTTGGATTAAGAAACACCGAGGCTTGAATTTAGGTTGGGTAAAGGTAGTTCAATATTGCGTAACATACTGTACGTCTACCATACAGGATGACATGGTATTTTCATGTATTGTGGGTTTTTTGACTAATGCAAAAATGTGCCCATATGCCTACTGGTAAGAGTGATAACCACCCCTGCTCTACCAGCAGTGCATCTACTGTAAGGTGCTCTTGCCATCTTCTGTTTTATTGGCTGCAGTCACCCGTATACCCCATGTGACTGCTGCCCTACCTCTGATAAGCTGCATTGGTCATGTACAGTATATAGTGCTTAATCACTGAACCAAGTAAGCAGAATACAACGAGGAGGACTGGTGATGTGGTGCTGAAGCACCGGGGATGAGTACAGCTATTTTATCAATATTCCTGGCTATAGATACATTATGTAATACTTTTGAAAAATTTTGACAATACTAGTAAATTAATTGTAACTGGAATAGTGACAATAGAAAACACTAGGATCTATATGAAATGCAAAATATCCATGTAATAACTAGTGAAATATATACAGGGAATCTCCTTCAGATAACCACCCAAAAACGTATTGAATGTCTTGTAGAGGAGTGGCCATCTCAGTGATGAAGTTGGCCTGTGTCCATAATATATGAACATCTGTCATAGGATACCTGGTCTGGATAGAGTGGTGGTTGATTTTATATGCTGGAGCTAAAAATCTGTAATTTGATAATCTGGGAAGACCGTTCCCTTCCTCAGGCTAAAGAGGTGGTCTTCACTGTAGCTAATAAATAACACGTGTGAAGAAAATATGTAATAATCTATTACATGGTAATTCTGCAGAGTGAGGTCAGTTTCTCTTCTGCTTTGAGTAGACCATGAGGAAGTACCGTATGTCGTCTTCAGGCCAGAGTAACTATTTCTCAATATCCCCAACTGTTTAAAGGGGATTTACAATTTATAGAAAGGTTTTCATAACCAAAAATCAATTCCCAAATATCCTATTAGGATTATCTAAGTTAAAAAAGGAGACCTCCAACAATTTGCCAGAGCAGAGACCGTCTACTAAAAAGGACCATCAGTCACATCCTCCATAGCAACAGAACATCTCCATATTTACTACCACGTTTTATAGTCCACGGTCCCACAGTTTCCTTCAGGGCATGACTTTGAACTTGGCATTTCAGGGTTCTCTATTAGTACATTAGTCTGCTTTAGAAGGTGGGGTTATATATGTAACTAGAAAGAAACAACGTGTGGATGACTCCATGTACTCATTTAGGTAAGCTCTTGTGGTGAGGCCATGTTGTTACAAAGTGCCACACACTGCGGCAGTAATTGGATAAAATTACAAAATTCAATGGAAATCCAGAGTGTTTTATCAACTCCATAAATAAAAGGCTTCGATTGCCAACCTTTTAACAAATGAAGCAATTTTTACAGGGTTCAAAAATCCTCGATGGGTAGATAATTACAATCAGATAAATTGGATTTTTTTCCTACACATAGCAGCAAATCTGGAACCGATGACACGGACAAGATAAGGAAAATTCTACGCGCAGCAGAAATGAGACTTGTGACTTATTCATTAGGTCGGCATAAATACTGTGAACAATAGTGAAGTCTCATTTCCTGCATTCTACACTTTCCATATTTTTGGACGGTTGCTTAATATGTTTTTGCATGCAGCCTTGGAGTTGAATAATGTTGCTCAACACAACTTTCGACACAGAATTTCTTGCTTTTTTTTGGAATAGAAAAAGTTGCCCGATGTTCATTTATTTCCATAATACACCACCATGTTTTAGTTTATCATGAATGCTTTCTTAAAGCAAGCCAGAGTGAGGAAAAATGGGTGAAAAAGCACATAAAGAGTTCACGCTATGAGACCACACAGTTTGACTTTTGGTGAACGTGTGGTTTATCACTAACTTCTCTTTAAAATCAGGGAGCCTATGAACATAAAAGTGGTACAGGCGTTGGTTTGCCACCCAGTTTCATTTTCAAAGCATACATTTCTAACACCCTGAACTATTTGTTATGTGGTTGCCTAAGTAAGGAGATGTTACATCATAAGAAATACACAAATTTCTTAGAAATTATTTTGGTGTTTTTTCTATACTGGGTGGTCTTTGGACTTTAATTCAAGACTGCAACTATATAATTTTCCGGTTCCTTTGTTAGCTTTTCCCTGATCTAAATGTGGGTAGGCCACAATTTGATTATATCTCCCTTAGGGCTTGTTCAGGTGAATGGGATGAACATTTTTACACTCAAACCAGTGGTCCTTGTGTAAAAAAATTGCAGCATACACTACGTTGATCCTTGTTTAGAATTAGTCTTGCCCATAACACTCAGAAAAAACAGATACCAAATGGACAAAATCCCTATGGCATCCATTTTTGAATGGATCCATTGCATTTTAGCCCATCCATGATTCACAATTTGAGTCCATGCTTGACTGTCGGAAATCGAAAACCAGACAACCATTTTTTCTTTCATGAGACTGAACGTGTATTTGTCACAGTCCACGGTAGTTAGATCACTAAACCAAAAGGAGAAGGTCTTCACCTGAGAATTAATACTGCTTATTTTTATTATATGTATGCCGTAGGTGCTGCATAAGAATATATTTGACAGATTGTCCTCTTACCTTTAAGGTTTCTTTTCGAAATTGAAAATAAAAAGTCTTAAATTTTACAAATCTATGAAAAGAGCAGATCTTAGTTTGCTGAAATCTGAATATGTGTACGATACCTTGGATGAACATTTCTGTAAGTAGTATATATCACTGGTGCATGGACCATTCTTGGAACAAGCTATTAGAGAAGGTATCATGTACTTCAGAAATCTGCATAGAACATTCTTGTTTTCTAGTATAATCTTTTCATCTTCAGTCTTTTTGATGACTGTGGATTAGCGGTGCACTTGTGTTAAAAGGCCTTAGATTGATCTTGCGGTTCGGGCAACTACGCTGTTAGTTTATTGGATTTATTTTAGTATTTCTGTGCCAAGGAACACTAAACATTCAGTACAATGTGATGCCTCGCTTACTAGAATTATTTTTGTCATGTAAGAAGCTGCGTTTAGGTTATTACTACGTTTCCAGTAAGGTGGGCTGCATATTCGAGGTTGACAGGTCAGTCATTTAGTCTGCCCTACGGCCTTCCGGCAATGACCTTTCTGAAGAGTTGAAGAAGAATCTGGCTGGCACAGCAAATACGGACTGGTTTTCTGTTACAAGGTCTGTATTTCAGCTCCCGGCAGCATTGTATGACAAGTGCCATCCAAGAAGGGATTCTTACCAAACACACATTTATGTTCTGGAGAAATCTCAGCATTTTTGTGTATTCATCTAAATGCTTACTAGTGTTCATTTAGATGTAAGGATATCTGGTTGCTTTTGATTTCCACTTCTCATAGGGAACGATACTGTATTAATAACATGCATCACCATTATTAACAAATGATCTGTCCCTATATATCACATACTGTACATTCAGAGAACCAGTCTCCAATTTACAAATATTCTATACAAGCATGGGAATATGTGGCCCAACTGAGTACCACCTGTCTCCTATTTTAGTGTTAGTTCCATTTTTGATATGTGTTTTTGGCTAAAGGGATAGTGTTTACTTATTCTCAGCTAGGATCATCTTTATTCTCATTTGCACAAGGAAAGACTAGGAGCAATGGGATGAAACTGAATGGGAGGAGACACAGATTAGATATTAGAAAAAACTTTTTGACAGTTAGAGTGATCAATGAGTGGAACAGGCTGCCACGAGAGATGGTGAGTTCTCCAATAGAAGTCTTCAAACAGAGGCTGGACAGACATCTGTCTGGGATGATTTAGTGAATCCTGCTATGAGCAGGGGGTTGGACCAGGTGAACCAGGAGGTTCCTTCCAACTCTAACATTCTAGGATTCTATGACTTATGGTCTATGGACTTGGGATATATTCATTAGGCTCTATGTAAGTAGTAAGTGGTGTTCTCTCTCATTTCCCATAGCTGTGCAATTGTTAATGGAAGAGAAACCAAATTAGGAAAAAATGTGTTCAGTTATGTAAACTTTACTTTAGATTCCCCCTACAAGCATTACAACCTTCATTCTATTAAAGCAAAACATATAATGAACAGGTTAGATACCCCAAGCTGCTCCATCTGCACTAGCATTGACGGACCCTCGAACGCTGTAGACTGCATCCACGGTTCCATCACGGCATGACGGCACATCGCTAACGCATGCCGATTATGACATGCGTTAGCGATGCGCTAGGTTATGGCAGTCTTTGGGTGCATTAAATGGTGCGTTACATCGCGTTAATGCCGTTTTGTAACGTCATCCGTTAAATGGACTGCCATAACGCTATGTGAACCTGACCTAAGACGTGACTAGTAGTAACCCAGTAATCTCAACGTACAAAAAAAGGATATTCTTGTAATATTTTATAAATGTATGTGCAGATCAGATACATTGCCTAACTGGCTAGAAGCTAGTGAATGTGTATTCCTTTTGGTTTTCTTGTATAAAGGCGCATCCTGATGGGCTCATATGTTCTGTTTCACCATGAGACACCGCCTGTCTAGTAATTCAGCAAGGGAATTATGTAAGACATTTCTGTAGTACCAAAGGGAAATATGCTGAGCACTTTAATAGCTCTTTTTTTACAGTATAGAAGGAAATCATCTTATATATAATATGCAGTAATGGCAACATTACTGCTCCTCAGGGTAGTCTGTTTTTAAGTACATTATCATTGACGTTAAATTAAGTAGCCTGGAGATAGGGGAAGCTTTGACCACAGGAGAAATCTGGCATAACATGCTGAAAAATAATCACTGGCTTCCCACTTTGAGGGCAGCATAAAATATGGGCAGAGACCGTTATTTCAGAAGTTCGTCACTTAATAGATCTTCTTATTGTATTTTTGTATCTTCTGCAGCTCTGCTAGTTCTTTCAATGGTGATATGTCTAATCCTGTCCACACCATGGAGTGATAGCTTTATGCTTACACTGTGCCTAGGCCTAATACGGCCAGCCAATTGATAGCAAGAGCCCATGAATATCAAGGAGCTTGTCACTGAGAGGACTAGCAAATCTACAGCAGATAATACAGTGTTTTTGTTTTTTTAAAGTACAACAGGGAGCAATTAAAGTGAACCTGTCAGCTGATACATGCTGGCCAGTCATCGGGCAGCATGTATCCGGCATGGGCTGTATATCAGTGAGGGATGTTTGACTCTGAACTGCTGCGCTGTGCCTGATTCATGGAGATCATAGTTCGGGCAGCATGAATCTAATGATACGTTCCCTTTAAAAGCAAATATTCATCCAGATTGCAAATTTGCTTCTTTGTAACATCTGTAACCGATAGGGTGCAGAATATTTTATTAGTGTCTTCATGTCTGAAGAATGGAGCAGTGATACATGGGGGTTGGATACTTCATACTTGCCACGCTAAGCAAGTCAGATTGCTAATCTTATTAGCAAACCCTTCTAAAGTCCTTGTTTTTAGCATATAATCTCTGCGGCAACTTGCTTATCTGCGCGCAGGGTAAGACCAGGTCATTCATGTCATCTGCTAGTTATGAAAACAGACTTGTTGACACTGAAGTGTGACAGATCCAGCTACAGACATAGTATTAAAAAACGCCTTAGCTTCAAACCTGACAAGCATGTCATATAACTTTAGAATTTTTTCCTATCAACATGTACGTTGCTTCGAAGGAAGCTAGGAAAGATAATGTCCACAAGCTTGGCCATAATAAAGGGCGCTCTTCACTACAGAAATTTGTCCAGAAATTTCTGTACGTTCTGTGAAAAAACAAAACATCCTTACAGATTATTAAAGAGAATCTGTCTCCACATTTGATCTATCTAAACTATTAATATGGGCATACAGGCTATAGACTGCCAAAAAAATTCCACCCTGTGAGTCTCATATCAGGCTATAGACTGCCTTGTTGTTGAGAAATCATCTTTTTCACTTTATATAAATGACCTCTTCCAGATTCTTCCATCACAAATCCTCATTTTTGTAAATATATTATATCTTTTCATGGGACAACACTGAAGATATGACACTGTGACACAATGTAAAGTAGTCAGTGTACACCTTGTATAACAGTGTAGATTTGGTGTGCCCCCTAAAAAACTCAGAAGAAGTGAGCAGACCATTCTTTAGGTGTCTTCCGCTATGATGACGCTGTTTACATTCCAATACAAGTCAATAAGAAGGAAAAGAGATGCCCAGAAGACGTCCAAGCGTCTTTTGACCATTTTGGCAGCATTCTTGCTTTGAAAACCGCTAGCTTAAAAAAAAAATCCCGAAAATGCCAGTACAAAAGCTAAGCCTAAAATGCTGGAAAAAACTCTAAAAAGAAACATCAAAAAACTTTTCAGGAAACTACCAAAAAATTCTAAAAAAATTTCTGCTTGGAAAGTCGACTCTTTGGTGACCTTAAAAAAAAAAAAACCCTTGTGTGAACAATCCCTAAAGTGGGTGGCTGCAGTGCTGTAGTTGGAACATCAGTGATGCAGACAGGAGCAGACACCAGCAGCAGTTGCGGAGACTCACTACTGGACCTGATGAGACTGAGTTAAGCCCAGTTTATTTGTTTTTTTAAAGCAAACTGCACCTGAAGTACTGGGTTTTGAGCTCCTTCTTACTATGCTCCTGCTTACTGTGCCCCTGCTTACTATGCCCCTGCTTACTGTGCCTCTGCTTACTGTGCACCTGCTTACTGTGCCCCTTCTTACTATGCCCCTGCTTACTATGCCCTTGATTACTTTGCCATCTTACTATGCCCCTGCTTACTTTGCTCCTGCTTACTAGGCCCCTGCTTACTGTGCTCCTGCTTACTATGCCCTTGATTACTTTGCCATCTTACTATGCCCCTGCTTACTTTGTCCCTGCTTACTGTGCTCCCGCTTACTATGCCCCTGCTTGCTATGCCCCTGCTTACTGTGCCCCTGCTTACTGTGCCCCTTCTTTCTATGCCCCAGCTTACTGTGCCCATGTTACTGTTGCCCTGCTTACTGTGCCCCTGCTTACTATGCCCCTGCTTACTGTGCCCCTGCTTATTGTGCGCATGCTTACTATGCCTCTGCTTACTGTGCCCCTGCTTACTATGCCCCTGTTACTGTTGCCCTGCTTACTGTGCCCCTGCTTACTATGCCCCTCATTAGTGTGCCCCTGCTTATTGTGCCCCTGCTTACTGTGCCCTGCTTACTATGCCCCTGCTTACTATGCCCCTGCTTACTGTTCCCCTGCTTACTGTGCCCCTGCTTACTATCCCCATTCTTACTATGCCCCTGTTACTGTTGCCCTGCTTACTGTGCCCCTGCTTACTATGCCCCTCCTTACTGTGCCCCTGCTTACTGTGCCCCTGCTTACTATGCCCCTGCTTACTGTTCCCCTGCTTACTGTGCCCCTGCTTACTATGCCCCTGCTTACTGTGCCCCTGCTTACTATCCCCGTTCTTACTATGCCCCTGCTTACTGTTCCCCTGCTTACTGTGCCCATTCTTACTATGCCTGTGCTTACTGTGCCCCTGCTTACTATATCCCTGCTTACTGTGCCCCAGCTTACTGTGCCTATTCTTACTATGCCCGTGCTTACTGTGCCCCTTCTTAATATGCCCCAGCTTACTGTGCCCCAGCTTACTGTGCCCCTTCTTACTATGCCCCAGCTTACTGTGCCCATGCTTACTGTGTCCCCTTCTTAATATGCCCCAGCTTACTGTGCCCCTTCTTGCTATGCCCCAGCTTACTGTGCCCCTTCTTAATATGCCCCAGCTTACTGTGCCCCAGCTTACTGTGCCCCTTCTTACTATGCCCCAGCTTACTGTGCCCCTTCTTACTATGCCCCAGCTTACTATGCCCCTGCTTACTGTGCCTCTGCTTACTGTGCCCCTTCTTACTATGCCCCTGCTTACTATGCCCTTGATTACTTTGCCATCTTACTATGCCCCTGCTTACTTTGCTCCTGCTTACTATGCCCCTGCTTACTGTGCTCCTGCTTACTGTGCTCCTGCTTACTATGGCCTTGATTACTTTGCCATCTTACTATGCCCCTGCTTACTGTGCCCCTGCTTACTGTTGCCCTGCTTACTGTGCCCCTTCTTTCTATGCCCCAGCTTACTGTGCCCCTGTTACTGTTGCCCTGCTTACTGTGCCCCTGCTTACTATGTCCCTGCTTTCTGTGCCCCTGCTTATTGTGCGCCTGCTTACTGTGCCCCTGCTTACTATGCCCCTATTACTGTTGCCCTGCTTACTATGCCCCTCCTTACTGTACCCCTGCTTACTGTACCCCTGCTTATTGTACCCCTGCTTACTATGCCCCTGCTTACTATTCCTCTGCTTACTGTGCCCCTGCTTACTATCCCCATTCTTACTATGCCCCTGTTACTGTTGCCCTGCTTACTGTGCCCCTGCTTACTATGCCCCTCACTGTGCCCCTGCTTACTATGCCCCTGCTTACTGTTCCCCTGCTTACTGTTCCCCTGCTTACTATCCCCATTCTTACTATGCCCCTGCTTACTGTTCCCCTGCTTACTGTTCCCCTGCTTACTATCCCCATTCTTACTATGCCCCTGCTTACTGTTCCCCTGCTTACTGTGCCCCTGCTTACTATCCCCATTCTTACTATGCCCCTGCTTACTGTTCCCCTGCTTACTGTGCCCATTCTTACTATGCCTGTGCTTACTGTGCCCCTGCTTACTATACCCCTGCTTACTGTGCCCCTGCTTACTGTGCCCATTCTTACTATGCCCGTGCTTACTGTGCCCCTTCTTAATATGCCCCAGCTTACTGTGCCCCAGCTTACTGTGCCCCTTCTTACTATGCCCCAGCTTACTATGCCCATGCTTACTGTGTCCCCTTCTTAATATGCCCCAGCTTACTGTGCCCCAGCTTACTGTGCCCCTTCTTGCTATGCCCCAGCTTACTGTGCCCCTGCTTATTGTGCCCCTTCTTAATATGCCCCAGCTTACTGTGCCCCTTCTTACTATGCCCCAGCTTACTGTGCCCCTTCTTACTATGCCCCAGCTTACTATGCCCCTGCTTACTGTGCCTCTGCTTACTGTGCCCCTTCTTACTATGCCCCTGCTTACTATGCCCTTGATTACTTTGCCATCTTACTATGCCCCTGCTTACTTTGCTCCTGCTTACTATGCCCCTGCTTACTGTGCTCCTGCTTACTGTGCTCCTGCTTACTATGCCCTTGATTACTTTGCCATCTTACTATGCCCCTGCTTACTTTGCCCCTACTTACTATGACCCTGCTTATTGTGCTCCTGCTTACTATGCCCCTGCTTGCTATGCCTCTGCTTACTATGCCCCTGCTTACTGTGCCCCTGCTTACTGTTGCCCTGCTTATTGTGCCCCTTCTTTCTATGCCCCAGCTTACTGTGCCCCTGTTACTGTTGCCCTACTTACTGTGCCCCTGCTTACTATGTCCCTGCTTTCTGTGCCCCTGCTTATTGTGCGCCTGCTTACTGTGCCCCTGCTTACTATGCCCCTATTACTGTTGCCCTCCTTACTGTGCCCCTGCTTACTATGCCCCTCCTTACTGTACCCCTGCTTACTGTGCCCCTGCTTACTGTGCCCTGCTTACTGCGCCCCTGCTTACTATGCCCCTGCTTACTATTCCTCTGCTTACTGTGCCCCTGCTTACTATCCCCATTCTTACTATGCCCCTGTTACTGTTGCCCTGCTTACTGTGCCCCTGCTTACTATGCCCCTTCTTACTGTGCCCCTGCTTACTGTGCCCCTGCTTACTATGCCCCTGCTTACTGTTCCCCTGCTTACTGTTCCCCTGCTTGCTATCCCCATTCTTACTATGCCCCTGCTTACTGTTCCCCTGCTTACTATGCCCGTGCTTACTGTGCCCATGCTTACTGTGCCTCTTCTTAATATGCCCCAGCTTACTGTGCCCCTTCTTAATATGCCCCAGCTTACTGTGCCCCTTCTTAATATGCCCTAGCTTACTGTGCCCCTTCTTACTATGCCCCAGCTTACTGTGCCCCAGCTTACTGTGTCCCCACGCTCTGTCCTCTCAGCTTGTTATCAAGCACTCAGAATCTCAGCAAATTTACATATTGCAAACTGAGGAAGCTTAGATAATGATGTGGTTGGCAAGATTACCTGTGTACCTTGGCCTGTGTGTTATCTTTTTCCCTCACCTGATTTTTAAACATTCATCTACTGTGTGTTTTCACTATAGTCCAGTACTATATTATACTATGCAATTTGATTTAAGGTTTCATAGTGCATATTTTAATACCTTGCCACTATCAGTTTGTCTGACTCTATAATATAGAACTAGTGCTCATAGAAAATTATTAAAATATGTAACAAATCAATCATTTGCAAGTTTTATTGGACTTTTTGCAAGTAATAATACCTTTTATTGGTCAGAAATATCTAGTATGTTAAATCTTACATTTGTAGAAACATTGGGCATGGCTGCTCTGCTCTCTTTGTCACTCCCGTGGACTTCAATAAAGAAAGCAACCTGATTGACTGTGACCACTGACAAACACTCTGGATAAGCAAATGGGGATTATGGGATTTTAATTGAAGTAGCACCCCCCCACATGACATTTATGTCATCTTTTGCAGATTGGACGACCCCTCTAACTTGCGCCAATAAGAGGCCAGGCTGAAACTGTGACTCTTTTCATGTAACTGTTATATTGACATAATAAAATCTCCACTTTGTATTATCAAGAATAATATCCCATTAGTTTTAGAGCATAAACTATTTTCTTATCTCTTACTAGGAATGAAGCTTAGAGATTGCTTAATGGATAATGAGAAATTCACATCGTTCCTACAGCAAAACATAAGCATGCCTTCCATTGTGGTGGAGGAAATACTGAATGCTGACCTCAAAGTGGAGCAGGTAATACTCACGTTAATTTTTTTATTCAGTCCATGTTTTATGGATAGTGTAGACTTTGGTGCCTAGGATTCCTAGAGATCATGTAAAAGTGAGACATAATAACTTATCCAAGGTCTCGGTAAGCAGAGACTAGTCTAAAGGGCATGTCACACTAAGAGATATCGCTATGTCTGATACTTACCTACAACCCGCTCCCCCACTGGTTATCGCTGATCGCGCGAGAACAGGCTGGACTGTTTCTCGTCGTCAGCTTCCTGCGGCACTTCCTGTGGAGAGACGAGCGACGCGTGGAGCCGGGCGGGAGGACTCAGGATCGCCTGGTGTGACAGGTAAGTAGCGACCCCCGTCCCCAGCGATGTCGCTGGTGAGATCTGCCTGTGTGGCAGCTCACTAGCGACCACTTAGCGATGTACCAGCGATCCTGACCGCGTCATATCGCTGGTCGGGATCGCTGGTACATCGCTAAGTGTGACAGTACCTTAACATCTAGTCTCTCAAGGGCTTTAACCACTTCACAACAATAGAGATATTACCCCCATCGGTGCCGCAGGTGAATTTGTGGACCCACTGTGCCACAGGGCCGGGTCTGTCCGGGAAGGGGCATAGCTAAGCGGTTTCCTGGTATTCACTAGAGCTCCCGATGGTGGAGACAGACTGGGCTGCAGATTGCCGCCATGTACCACTCCTGAGCAGAACTCAGTACTGCAGCTGACACTGATTTAGGGCTTAAGTTCAGACACGCTGGTCTAGGATACTGGATCAGGGTTTGGCCACTCATGGCCTGGGGGCTAACGTTCATGCACAGGCCGCACTGGGAACAGGGGTCTTCAGAAGCAGGACTGGCCACATCAGGACCAGGGTACAATGTTCAAGATTTGCCCACACATGAGCCAGTGGACGTGGTTCAGGCACTGGCCGCTCTGGGACCAGGGGCGAGGTTCACGCATGGGCCGCTCCGGAACTAGGGGATGAGGTTCAGGCACTGGCCGCTCCGGGACTAGGGGACGATGTTTAGGCACAGAGCTTTAGGCTTGGGTGCGCACACAGGACCAGGAAGTGACAGGAGCATGCCAGGTCCCGGGCTGAGGGACAGGGCAGTGAATGAGCCAGCGTCCTTGCATGGAGGGAGAAGGGGACACCATGCCGGCAATATCTCTACAGTGGAAATGTGATAGTACATATATATTCATATTATTTAAATGATAAGTTCATTTTGCTGTATTTTACATATTAAACCTTTGACAACTAAAGCACAGAGCCAGACAACATTGTATCCTGCTGTCACTATAAGTGGTGAGTGGCTGATTGTAGTCCAACTCCAAGCTTTTCAGAGATTTGGAAAAGTAGTAAAATAATCATAGGTATTGACTTATGTGGAATAATGAATATTTTTAATGCTTATATTTCTTCCACCCAGGTCCTGATCTCTGGATTTCAAATACGCTTGAAAGATCTATGCAATACCTCTAGATTGGAGGAGTATGTGACCATTCATAATGAAGAAGTTGCCAAATTCAGCCAGTCAGTGATATGTGCTCTACCGGAGGACAAGCTCAACCTTTTGGAGCACCAGTTTCGTTCCAACATCGACCTTCTCAAGCCTATCACTGTAAGAAAACTAAAATTTAGAGCTGTGCAACTAGGATGATGATGTCATATAATAAAGGATATGGCACAATGGAAAGTAAATCATGGCAGATAGGAAAGCTTTTTACTCACTTTCATTATAATGTCTCTTTACTTTAGATCGCTCCCCAGTTTTATATTCCTCTAAAACTTCCAGCAATTAAGTGGCCAAGCGTGTTCACATATGTGATATTGCATTACTGTAGTCAACAACTGAACACTTAGGCACCGATTCATCAAGACCGGTCATTTTCTTGCTGGTCTTGAAGAAAGGACATGATGGAGTCAGGCACTCCTGATTCATGAAGAGGTGCATGCCCCTTCATGAATCAGGAGCGTCTGACGAGTGGAGTGTGCCTTAGTGCACCACACAAGATATCTCACGCCAGTCCCTGACTAAGAAACGCAACAGCTCGTCATGAATTAGATGAGCCATGGCATCACGACGCTGCTGTGCACTGTCACATCCAAGCTTCACCAAACTCTGCCCATTTTGGTGTCCACAGGGACAAACTGGAAAGAAAATGCCAAAAGTTGCAATATTTTTGCGCAACTCCACGTTGCTCCCAAATTTTGCAGCTTTTCGAAGCAATTTACATCAGGATTCTAGTAAAATTGTTTTGATTAATCGGGAGCCTTAGTATGCGATCAGCTTCCATAAACATAATAATATCCACTATATTACCAACCTATTCTCAACATGTTTTGCAACACTGTGCAAAACATATATTGCTTACCGGTAATTGTTTCACAACTAAAGGGACACACGCAAAATCATACTATTACAATGCAGAGCCATTCGTCATTTTCTGTACTATCAGAGTGGAGACACTGAAAAGTAGTGAACTTGCTCCTAAGGTCATATGGTGGAGCAATGTTTAGCAGCCTGATAAGAAAAATGCAAAGCTCATGTCCTTCACTGGGCATGTGGTGTAAGTGTAAGATAAGCTGGAGCAACAGGCCCAGATACGCAAGCACCAGGTGCATGGAATGGTCCCAGCTGCTCATCCTGTAATGACATGGCTCACAGTGTTACTACTGCCATTCTTGTCCATCTATCAGGGTGCCAGGTAATAAGGCACCGCCATGACTGAATGGAAGCCATCTATACATATATTTTGTCCGTTCATACAAATCCAGTATCCAATGTGGAGCTTGTTACTATGTTCTTCCCAGGGACAGCTGCATGCCGTAGCCGGGCTTGGTGACGTGGCGTCTGTCTATTGGCAAGCAGCAGCATATTGACCTACTATCTTCATTCTGTTTCAGTGGCTGGAAGCTAAAAAGACAGCTTTGTTTCCACATGCCTGCTCTGGAAATTGTCCCAGTAAGATATACTGATGTGTTTAGGAAATATTACATACGTTTCTGGGAATTGCCATGGTAGACATTCTTCACAAGTGTCTAAACTATTTCATAATTGTCATGCTTGTAAAATACTTTTTCCGCGAGTACTTGTAATGCCTTGTTCTAGTCATGACGATATATGTAATATATGCACAGAAGCTTACATTCAGCAGTACATTTCTGCTATGCCGGATTAGAGCATGACACAAAGTAAATTAATTGCTAATTTACATATGAATGATAAAAATGTTTATGCTCCGAGCAGCAGACAGCTAGTAAAAAAACGTAGCACCCTTATGACCATTGAGATCTGGCCGTAGCCAAGATAATTGCCCTCTTGTCTTTCTTGCTGTCTTCTGCGATATAAGTAAGAGAAGGAAAGACTGGAAGTCAATGAACATGTCAGATAAAGGACACATTTACCCGTGGTACTTGGGAGATGAACGACATGTTCAATTCTGAAGTATTGACTGTTTGAATCAAAATTGGGTCTTGTGGTCATCTACTAGATGTTTGCTTAACACCTGCTATGTGTGACAAGTGTCCTAGACAGAAGAGGCCTCCGCTAACCCAACGTGTGAACCAAGAAATCCAAGCTCCTCTTGTGTCCGCAGCATTACACGGTGCATGTCCTATCCATGTGGGCATCACCAGATGCTGGATTATCAGTGTTTTAATAGGGACATATAAGCATTAATTATAACATAATATTAGGCAGGAAACTAAGGCTATAATTGAATTTTTGTATATACGGTAAATATAGCATTAATAATATAATCCCTCAATAATAAGAGAACTTTAAAAACCATGCACATGTCTATGAATGTCATTATGCTGCGCAGTTATTATCACAGCTGAATGGCTTGTCCTCGTTGATTTACTTCTTCCTGCATGGTTGCCTTCTGATATATAGTCCCCATACTGATGTTATAATGTTGGGAGCGCCAGACAAGTGAAAGGAGGACACAACTCCCTATTCATCACAACAAAACCCTATCCAGCACCCACAGAACCAACCGTTTGCTTTGCTAACATTGTACACTTTTGGTTGTGCCCTTCATCCAGTCACACAGTGTGCTTTGGCTTTTGTGTGAACTGTGATCTGAAACATTCTTTGACACATTACCCAAGGTTTAATGCGTGGCGTTCCAAGTCTCTAAGTCACTGTGCTCTGTTACCCTCAATAATCTAAATGAATGCCATTGTTCTTCCTTCAGTAACAAGAACTGATGTAATGGCTATTAAATAATTGCATGCTTCTTACGAGAACTGGCCAGACACTTGAATTCCCGTAGTAGATGAACCTAGCTTCACAATCAGCTTGTGATCCACTGTGACCATTCCTACTATACGATCTAGATCTAAGCTGTGGCTAAGGTCAGACATTATATACATGATGGCTGTAACAACATTGCCAAATGTGCCCTGATACCTACAATTTGGGAAACAGTCATTGAGTCGTATTTCAAGATGTGATCTTTTGTTATCATTTGACTGATCGTTTGACCAGCAGCTATCTCCCCTGACGTATGATCACACAAACGTACATAATATAGATATTTACTTTGTCTTAAGAGGTATGCGTGATTTCTTATCAAATCTTTAGACACTAGTTGTGGCAAAGAAATCCTTTGTTTAGGATGGCAAAAATACAGCCAAATTAGATCTCTTGCTTTGCACTGAGGAGAGGCAATAACCCCGAAAAAAATTTCTGCAAATATAGTTTCTGGTTTCGGTTTTGTCCCAAGTCATGTGGCAAAGCTTGTTAAAGGGTCGATATTGACTTTTGGGATTGCTACTTCCAATCGGTTGCACTAAAGTTGGAGTCCTCTTCCTCTATAGAGAGGCAACTTGCATATTTATTTTCCCAGAGGAGCATTGCATGGCCTATACGTCTCCTTACAGTGGTATGTAAGGCATGTCACTCCCCACAAGGACAGACATTACCCCTTAGACTCTAGGTTATGATGGAAATTGATAAACTGTTAACATGTATTTTACTAAGTACATACATGCCCAATTTTTTTTTTTTAATTTATTTATTTTTTTTGTACATACATGGAAAAATTGGTTTCCCTAGAGCAGTGTCCTCACGGCCCTCAACTGATCATGTTTTCAGGATATACCCAGTATTTCACAGGTGCTGGAATTATTATCATATATTCTTTCCCATCTGCAATACTAAGGAAATCCTGAAAACATGATCTGTTGTGGGCCGCAAGGACTGGAGTTTGGGAAACCCTGCCCTAGAAGAAGATGAACGCATCTACTGCTGTGTATTATAACCTGCATTCTGTACACATATAGACCCCTTGAAACAATGCAGTATGGATAGAATACATGTATTTTTTCTTCTTTTTTTCCTAAATGTGATCTTAAATATAAACAATTTGTGCTTTCAGGCATTTATTTTTGTACAGAAAATTATGGGTTGTTTTTTTTAAGTAACCAGTGTTTTCTTCTTTTTTTACTTTGATGATTACAGAAAGAAATGTCATCAAAGTCTTTCCCTGTACTGAGAGAAGTTACAGAAAACCTGCTGCACAGCATGGGAGACCTTGCCAAAGAGGTAAGTATAGGGCAGTGACTCTGCAAGCGGCTGAATGGGATTTTACACATAGTGACTAGTTGCATTCATGATCAAAGCTATATAAACAACAGTTTTTGGAGTTATTTGAAAAATTGTCTTTTGTCCCCAGTTAAAAAAAAAATGTGCATAAGAGTGGCATGGTTGTCTGCGCAGAATCGGGGAGATGCGTCCATTATTGATCAAAATCATTATTAAGTTCAAAATCGGCAGTGTAAGTCTGTGGGTCCATGGATAAAAGTGGACATCACATGCTTGCGAACCAAGTGCTGTCCATTTTTCACAGACTCTTAGGAGATGGCAGAGAAACATTTTTTTTGATTCTCAATGGTGAAAATTTCAGGAAACTCAAACCAAACTCAGGTGAAAATCTGATGAAACTCTAACCAAAATCACGGAAGAAACTAGGACCATTTTTCTCATATGTTAAGAAAATGGATGTCTGAATGAGTCCTTATTGGGTCTATAATTTACTTTAGTCTTTTAACACCCCGTCTAATTTCTATTCTGGTTCGAGGGGAAAATGCAAGTTTCTCTATGTTAATGTCATCACATATCACAACAAACGCTTACGCTTGAACAATAAAAAGAAAAAGGCTCATAATCAAATAATGACTTGAGGGATAGATGTAAAAAAGCAAACTGAAGTGTGTAAAGAAGACAAAGTGTAAGAATCCATGGAATGAGGAATTTCAAAAGAGAAAATTGGGCCCCTTCTCGGATAGTCTTACACCTAGCAGATGTTCGGAGGCATCGCGCTGGCAGGCTGGTTGTCTCAGCAGACAAATGCCAGGCTTCATACAATTGGCTTGAAGATAATCATTAGAATTATTTTCCTTCGCTTCCAACAGTGAGTTGTAAGTTGTATGCATGTGTAATGTACAGCCCTAAACCACAGACCAGCAGAAACTTGTCCTATGTGATTTGGCTTCAGCTGCTCCCTTTTTTGGGCGGCCCCCAGGTCTGGGGCAAGTATAAAAATGATGGACAGAGCATGCGGTTCCCATCTTGCTGATGTGGCTAAATGAGACTTTAGTAAAGTTGGCAGAAGTCCCGGTGTGGGCGGCTCTCACATTCTCAGGCTCCAGAGGGAACTTCAGAACTCGTACAGAACAATCTGTGCTGTTTGAGTCTGGAGTCATACTCCTCTTCTTCTAAATGTTTGCTGACCCGACCCCTACACAACTTGTTTTTTGTTGTTTTACAGGAACAACTCAGATTGCTAATGTCTGCAATGTCTGATAGAGTTACATTTTACATACATTTTCATGATTTCAGCCTTTTTCCACTTCACGTCGTGCCCTGATATAATGTGTATTATGTTCAGAGATAGCATTGCACTAGGAGGTCAGCATTTACAGTGTATTTGGTCCCATTGCCTTATTTTTTATTGCACCACACATTTCAAACCAGTCCACTTTACAGTATTCTGGGTGATGTTTGGTGTATGTCCCATTTCCCTGGTTACACACGTTACTGAAATAAAAGGATGTGGACACCTTTTCTTGTGATGTCTGGTGTATGTCCCATTTCCCTGGTTGTACACGTTACTGGAATAAAAGGATGTGGACACCTTTTCATGTAATGTCTGGTGTGTGTCCCATTTCCCTGGTTGTACACGTTACTGGAATAAAAGAATGTGGACACCTTTGGGGACATTCATTTTACTTACAATGCGTGTGTTTAGAGCTAAAAATCATTTTTGCTTTCTGGCTTTATTAATAATTTCCCATCATTTTGCCTTCTATAGCTTTTGTATTTCCCCACACATTGCTGACTGCAGAATGAGTAATCTATGAATGTGTCAGTAAGTTTGTTGTTTGTATCTCTATAATTTTGTTTTTTTGCTGTGCGCTTCTCAGTTGATTTATGATCACAGAGTTCATCAAAGTTGAGCTGAACTCTGTGGTCATAAATCAGCTAAGATGACCTCAAAAAAGGACAGATAAAAGCTACAAACTCTTTGTCACTGACACCTTCTTAGATATCTAATTCCATAGCCAGTATTGTGCAGGGAAACACAGAGGCTATTTAAGGCAAATTGTGCAAAACTTTAATTGAAGTCCAATTTTAAATGATTTTTAGTCCCAAATATAAGCATTTAAAGGGGTTGTGTTACCACACATTTTGCTGCTAAAAGCTCATAAATAGAAATAAATTTTCACAGAAAATGTTTAAAGTGGATAACTTGAATAAAGTGAACAAAAATAGTTAGCAGAATTGCAATATAGATGTCCTACATTTTGTAGATTCCAAATAGAAGTGTGTTGTCCTTAACTGTTTCTGAAAATGGGGTTCTGGAGTTCTTGCTGTGACATTGTTGAACCGTGAGCTCTTGTCTTGTGCAGGTCATTACAATGAAAAGTTGGTCTGACATGAGGCAGGAGGTTATGTTCCTGACCAGTGAGAACTCTACAGCTTCCCCAACCTCCTTATATCAAGCAGTATCCCGAATTGTGTGCGGCCATCCTGAGGGAGGGGGTCTAAAGATAAAGTCCCTCAACTGGTATGAGGATAACAACTACAAGGCGCTATTTGGAGGAACTGAAGGAGGGGAGAACGGCACAGAGGAAGACTCTTCAACCATTTATGATAATTCTACAAGTATGTCTATATTCCTCCTATATTATTTTGTCCACTTGATATCATTTGCGAATTTAAGGAAACCAAAAGAAATCATGAACATGCATGCCAAATAACATGCATCTTCCGAAACACCGACTTTTATGGTCTATTTTCAATATGGAACATATTGTAGTGAAGATACATTAGAAATTTAGCATTTACGCTGTGAATATTGCTTTGGACAAGGTAGAATAAAGTTTTACTGAAGTTTTTAGAAAACTTAATGGTTTTCACTGCTCATGTTCATGTATTATACTACATATTGTACTATACTAATACTCTGCCTTATGCAATTAGCTCCTTACTGCAATGACTTGATGATGACCCTAGAGTCCAGTCCTCTGTACAGAATGATCTGGAGGGCACTTAAACCTTTACTTGTCGGCAAAATTCTCTTTACCCCAAGCACAC
Organism: Dendrobates tinctorius; assembly: GCF_039654945.1. Lineage (NCBI taxonomy): Eukaryota > Metazoa > Chordata > Amphibia > Anura > Dendrobatidae > Dendrobates > Dendrobates tinctorius. The sequence continues at coordinate 15,826,093 of NW_027361796.1, forward strand.
CAGCCACGCGTGCGTTAATGTCGGAGGTAAGAACCAGGCAATTGCTATTAATGTGCGTGCATGCGTGTGTAACTTGACACTCATGTCATTATTTTCTACCTATTTGATTCTCAGGTCAATAAAACGTTCCAAGAGTTGGGTGTATTTCGAGATCTTGGAGCAATGTGGGAAGAAGTTCGTCCAGAGATCGAAAAGTTCCTGGAGAGCAGTAAAGAGATGGATCTTGTTAGGGTTAGTTTTTTGGCTCTTATTTACTTTGAAGTGTGTTATTATATGGAGGCCATTGAAATGAATGAATGATGCAAGTAACACAGGGATGGATTAGGACTAACTAGACAAGCTGCTCTGTCCAAGTGTTAAAGGGTGGTAATGAGAGGAGGACTCATCTAAACATCATCCATGTATTCGAATTGGACACAATGGCCAGAGTAGGGTTCAGGAGAAAACCCCTTTATCTTTTTCACCTTCCCAATGGGTTCACATTTTAGTTTTGAGAGCAGAGGATGATCATATCTGCTTGTTATCTCGGATCAGCATTCAGTATAGCACAGCACAGTTTAGTTATATTTGCTTTCTCAGTATAGTCATTGACCAAGTGATCAACACGTGACCAAAATTATATTGAAGTGATGCAGCACATTCCAAACACAGGCAATGTCTGCTGAATAATCACATCGTGTGACACGGCACTCCACCCTAAGCAGAACATTTTTTCACAAGGATAACATGATGGGTTAGTAATTATAATAAAATGTATGAGAAGGACTTGGTTAATATTTTTGTATATAATTAAGGGCCAGTTAAACAATATTTATCACAGATCCACGGAATAGAAGATAAAAGTATGATTGTTGGGTATCTGAATGCTGAAATCACCACTTACGTAGAGAATGGAGGTCACAAAGTCACCCCTATGAATGATGTATGCTCGCTAATGCTTAAATCACAAAGGGGATATTAGGACCAATGTGTTCCTAATCAGTAGTGGCCCCAGAGGTTGGATCACCAACGATCATACATGCAGTATATTCTGTGAATGTAACACAATGGTTATTTACCGGGGTAATGGGAAGTTTGGACAACCTGTCCCTTTTCCGACTAAAGTATTTAACTTTGGATATTTTATTATACATCAGAGCAGTATGTGGTATGAATATACTGCACTTTTCCATATTTTTTCACATTTCTACATTGATCACTTTTGTATATAGTAAATAGGGTGTGAAAGCCTTCTTCCATTGCTTGGCTCAATAACTGTACTATAAAAATGATTTTCTCTTCAGTATAAAACACTGATGTGTCCACTGACAAAGTAGATGGTCTAATAGGTTTTGACATTTTTCAGCTACAACTAATACATACATATTAACCATCTTTTTTCAGACCCTACTGACCAATAAGGGCAGCAGACAGTTCCTAGATCGCCAGCTAAATGCCACAGGTTGGGCAGCAGAAGACATTGCAAAGTTCCTTGCCAAAGAATCAGAGGGTGAAGCATTGTACACGTGGAGAGATGCTCTCAATGAGACGGACCGTGTTGTGCTGACCATGTCACGGTTCATGGAGGTGAGTCTTGCAGAGGCCTTCAGAAAATGAGGAGAAGCTAGCAATCTTTCTATTTTTTCTATTATTATGCCGCAATGCTACTTAGGTTCTGTATCAGCCATTTGGAGCCTATATGTTTCCTTATCTTAAGAAAAGCTACAAGACACGTCACTTGGTTAGAATAGCACATACAGTTTTCCCACTTAAAGTGCAAAAAATCTATGCCAAGGAACATGGCCTTGACCAGAACTATTTAGTGCTACAGTCATTGTCTTTATATTTTTCCAGTGTGTTAATCTGGACAAGTTAGAACCAGTGGACAATGAAGAAATTCTTATTGACCAGTCCATGAAACTTCTGCATGAAAGGAAGTTTTGGGCAGGTGTCGTTTTTGTAGACTTGCCAGAAGATGATACCGTACTACCTCACCACATCAAGTATAAAATCCGAATGGACATCGATAATGTGGAGAGAACCAACAAGATTAAGGATGGGTGAGTTGCAAAAAGCTTTGCGTTATTTACCTCTGTTTTTATATACAGCTACTACAAGTCCAGAGTTCATCTGATCAGTGTTTTACGTGTCATTTTACTTGAGCAGAAAATTACGAAAAATAAACAGATTTGACCTTGAAAGGAATTTTCCTGTTTATAATGTCAAAACAGAATCAAGTACATCTTGTGGGTGTTCAAGGACTAAGGGCCTGTTCACCCGACTGCAGGGCTTTCATGTCTCTGTCTGGAGCTTCCGTATGAAGTCTGTTTTTCAGTAGTCTACTATGAACCCGTTCTCATCTGAAAAGACAGTCACTGATGCAAAGGAGCATAATGACTCTGTCGTTAGCATGCCTGAATCCTGTTTTTCTGGGATTCAGAAAATTCCTGGGTGAAAAAATAAACTCACTGAAAATCTTAGTTTGACCAGGCCCTATAGCTGACCATTTATGATGGTAAGCTATTGTCGTAGGCCCCTTAAACAAATTATGTTCCCTGACTGTAAACTTTATCGCCTTCATAAGGATTATCTCTTAATGCATTGAGAAAAAATGGAATAATCTAGATTTAGAGATAGCGATGCTGACAGTCTGGATAGCTGAGAGTTGTCCTTTTTCCTTGCTTGGTGCTTTGGGTGAGACCTATCTACTTTGAAGATACAGTGCTAAAAAGGGAACACGTGCACATCACAGTGTTAACCCTAAGTAACTTAAACTTCAGAGATACCAGTCTGTCCAGTTAGAAAACATAAGCGCTTGTGAATGAAAGTAACAATGGATGAACTGAAGAGACAACAGGAAGACAACCCTGAATAGGGATTTTTTTTAGTAGGCTGTGATCACAAACCATTTCTCCCTCCTTATCGTCCTTATCCTTTCTGACTGATTCTTGTTTTGCTAATGTCCTTGTCATATTTTGGTAACATGAAGTGGTACCTGCAGCCCATTTAGGTTGTACAGCTCCTCCAAGATGGCACATCCATGCATGGAGAAGGTGTTCTGTGTTTCCTGTCACAGTCTCAAAAACATGGAGCGGATACCAGGACTTTTGCGGTTGCACAAGGAGAGTCGGATAGAGCCATGGAAAGGCATGAGCACAGTAGTAGGACTGATATCTGCTCATTTGAGCAAGGAGGAACAGGAGGAGCATTGCTAGTGCACTACAAAATTGGGCAATGGTGTCCATGTGTCTGGCTTAACTGTTAGAAACATACTCCATATGATATGATAGTGCCAGACACCCATTCTTGGAACTTGTGCGCTCACAGTCCGGTAAGGTGCAGCTCATTTGGCATTCCCCAGGTGACACCAGAATTGGCAGGTCCGTCATTGGTACTCTCTTCAGTGCCTGGTGAAGGGTTCTGCAGACCTGGGAAGAGAATATCTAATAATAAAATGTGAGAGATGATAAATTAATGCAAAAAAAGGTGAATATGTTGAGATGAGAGACACAGTATCTAGATAAAGTTTGAGCTTTGAAATACTCTCGCAAAGATATCTATCGGGACTCCCATTTAAAGTCCAACTAATTTTTGTGAACAAGCCAATTTAAATGAAGTTCGTTGACCTATTCCAATACAGGGATGGGTCACAATCACTCTAGTATCTAGCTAAGAATGATTTTGCAGCATTAAGCCAATGAAGAAAACTCATAACCTGGTTCAGATATTGGGATGAAGGGTCTAGATTGATTAGGTTCAGTTTGGGTGAGCGGAGAAGATTTCTTGGAACATAAAGAGATTATTTTTTGGATGTTGTTACAAAAAGAGGTTGAGTAGCGGTCATGCCTATATATGTAGTGAGTTTCCGATTCCTTTTATATGCGGAGCAGTGAATATTAAACAGATCCCCACATTTTTAGTTGTCAAAGGGTTTCATTCCTCATATGTGGATTAAGAAGATGACATTTTAATATTTACACAACATAGTTGCAGACAGGTCATGTAATATATATTCTTACCTCCGTAGTTACTGGGATCCTGGTCCTCGTGCTGATCCATTTGAAGACATGCGCTATATCTGGGGTGGATTTGCTTATCTCCAGGATGTTATTGAACAGGCAATCATTAGAATACAGACTGGCACTGAGAAGAGGACAGGAGTATATGTTCAGCAGATGCCCTATCCTTGTTATGTAGATGACATGTAAGTGAAATCAGAATATTGTTGAAATAATATAATGCCAGGTGCTAAACCTTAAAATTGGTAAAGTACTGTTTAAAGTAAGTGTCAAGAAATGGCAAAATATTTTATTGCTGCATTAAAATTTATATTAAAGTGGATTTGCCACCAGATTTCACAATATAAACTGCTTACAACATGAAATAGAGCTTTTAGACCCGATGAGACTGGTGTACCTCCTTTCAACATCTTTGTCAGAATGGCATTATAATACTTTTCGATCTTTTAAGATGAAGCTGTACCACATCTATCCTTTTTGTTTCTAGCCTGTTTGACAGCTAGATGTGTCCTCTTCTATTGCTGGTGGGCCGAGATTAAATACATACACTTGGCCCATGAGCTCTTCTACTCTTTAGCTGGGCTTATAAAATACTTAGATTAACATTAGGATTATACAGCCATTCTGAAATGGATTTTCAAAGTAAGTGCACCAATATCATCTGGTCTACAACATCTACTTAATAATGTATGCAGGTTGCATTGTGAAATCTGGGCACAGAACCGTTTTCATTGACTTATGTTTTCACAGATGTTTTGAAGTGTATCTTCTTGCAGGAAATACTCACAGGGGTCCACAACCTATTGCTCGGGAGCCACATGTGCCTTGCGGGCTTAGAAGTTGTGACTTTCGTCTGCCTGCTTGGTGCGTTGGCACCAGGTCTACCAAAGAGCTATGATGACCTTTGGTGACTTTTGTGAGAAGCACTTCTCAGGAGAGCGGATGTGGATGTGCATGTACTAGCCTCTGGGGATTAGAGATGAATTAAGTATAGTAATATGTACTACTGTCAGTTGGAGGTGCTTGAAGCTACTTTGAGGGGTGTGGGAGCAGAATGTCACTACACCACTGGGAGGGAGCATTTGGATGTGGCTCTAGACCATCTCTAAGAGCTGAATATAGCTCTCCAGGTAAGTAAGGTTGGGGACCACTGCCCTATCACATCTATGTACTCCAGCTTCTTGTAATATGCATATCTTTAGCTGTAATGAAAAAAACACAGTAGTTTATTATTTCTGTGCACCCACCAGTAGGCAAGTATTTGCTTGGTTTTCTGGAGGAGTGAAATAAATAAGTAAAAGCGAATGTATCTATCATTTGGAAACCATTTCATGTACTTATTCATGTTTATGATTTTTCTCTTTATTTTGTTGATAAATCTTTGAGTCATCTGTGGTTTTAATGTTTCCTCGTAACTTCCGTTATCCTCATCATTTATTCAATGTTTTTTCTTGGGTTCAGATTTCTACGTGTCATGAGTCGGTCCCTACCCTTGTTCATGACGTTAGCGTGGATCTATTCTGTCGCTGTAATCATAAAGGGAATTGTATATGAAAAAGAGGCTCGTCTAAAAGAGACCATGAGGATCATGGGTCTGGACAATGGCATTCTGTGGCTGAGTTGGTTCATCAGCAGCCTCATTCCTCTTCTTATGAGTGCTGGTCTACTAGTGTTGATCCTGAAGGTAAAACAAGAATCATTGAATTCTTTTTCCATTGCTAAAAGTGGTCATAAACATTGTTAGCTCAGTGTATCAATATGAAGACGTACACTATGACCTTGATAAGCAGTTATCTACTTCACCTAAAAGTGAACTTTGTTTCATTTTTCAGACTGGAAACCTTTTGCCATACAGTGACCCAAGTGTGGTGTTTGTGTTCCTATCTGTCTTCGGAGTGGTGACCATCTCACAGTGCTTCCTGATAAGCACAATTTTCTCTCGAGCCAATTTAGCAGCAGCGTGTGGTGGCATCATTTATTTTACACTTTACCTACCCTATGTCCTATGTGTTGCGTGGCAAGATTACGTGGGATTCAGTCTCAAGATTTTTGCTGTAAGAAGCTAATTTATCTTTCCACAGTTCTTTAAGACTAAAGTGTTTTAGTTCTCTGCAATCCCAAATCATCTAGCTCTCATAAATTAACATTTGGAATTGTCCCTGTGCTGAGATAATCTTATAAATATGCACCTGCTGTGTACTGTGTAATGGCTGTGTCTGATTAAAATCACAGCTACTGAGCAGGGATGGGAACAAAAGAGAGGATACAGACAGGACAGCATGGGATCGCAGCTGCTGCTTTCTGTGAGGTAAAAGATTTACCTCACAGAAAGAATCAGCTGTGATTCAATGCTTTAATGACTGTATACTCTTTTTTTTTCGTTCTCCCTTGCACATGAACCTTTTTAAACACATCCAATTGTGGAACTTATTTTTATTCCAAGATCTATTTAAAAAAATGGGACAGACTGTAGAGGTGTTGACCATATTGTAACAGTCATTTTGTCTCCATATTTCCTTGTAGAGCTTCTTGTCACCTGTTGCTTTTGGGTTTGGTTGTGAAGTTTTTGCACTTTTCGAGGAGCAAGGAGTTGGTGTACAGTGGAGCAATCTCTTAGATAGCCCTCTGCAAGAAGATGGCTACAGTCTTACTACCTCTGGCTTCATGATGCTTTTTGATACTCTTCTATATGGAGTGATGACTTGGTATATTGAAGCCGTCTTTCCAGGTAATCTCTTTGAAATTATTTCATCACTACAACCAGATACAGCATCAGACAAGAGATTTGCTGTAATTTAGTCAGACAAATTAATTTAGCATTGTAGTAAATACATAATTAAATGCCACATAGCGCCTTGCTTTCTGCAGATGTTTTGTTAAGTTACGTACAGTAGTTTTTGGCTTTGCCATTGATTTCAGCACTACTCTAAATTTGCTAAAGAAGTGGAAAACCAATACTCTATCACATCGTGCATGGCACTAAAAATGGAATTTACAGCATTATATTATTTTGTATAACTGCACATAAATACCAGAAAAGCATGGATCAAAATGATCTTTAATGGTGTATATGTACCGTGTTTCTTTACTAGTCGTGGGTTCAAGCCCATCTCATCTAAAGTTAGCAATATTTTCCCAGATTTCTACAATGCTATGTATAATTGACAATATCTCTAGTGATCTTACCAATGATCTGCACTGGTTTAAGGGAATGACATAGAAATATAGACTGTACTCTTGTTAGAGCCACATTATGACTAAAATGTCTCAAAGAGAATCTGTCGGTAGGATCAACCCTCCTAAGTCGCCTATATATGCATGTAGGTCATAGAAAGGTGAATAACATGTCACATTGATTGATATCTGCGATTCGATGTCTTATTCCAGAGAAATCCACATTTTTCTTAATATGTAAATTAATTGTTAAGATTTATGGGCCGGACATAGATCTCCCTGAGAATGTGACTCAAGAGTTTTTCTTAAATGAAAGGGAGCGTTATCAGGGGGAGAAATGTAGTGTGAGACAGTCTGCCCTCCTGACCTACCGCCTCATTTAAAATAAGCTCTGGAGGCAGATTCTCAGGGAGATCTATGTCTGGCACAGAGACCTTAATTCATTTAAATGTTACAAACAATGTGGTGTTCTCTGAAATAAGACATCGGATTGCAGCTATTAAGGTATCGTTTTATCAAACTTTCTTTTAGTGTTTTAAAATCTCTATTTCTTACATGGAAACGACATGCAAGATAAGGACAATATAAGTATAAACGTTAACAATTCACTATTTTTTTGCGGATTGTTGAATAATTGGCCATTAATTTACAATTTAGGCCAATATGGAATTCCCAGGCCTTGGTATTTCCCATTCACAAAGTCTTATTGGTGTGGAGAAGAACCAAAATTGATACATCACCCCAATTCTTTACATAAAGATTCATCTGAAGGTAAATGTCTTACTTAACTCCATGCATACTGTTTACAAGACATTTACCTTTAAAATATGTCCTTATGTCCTCACTTTGGTACTTCTTTCTCTAGTTTGCATGGAGGAAGAACCCAGCCATCTTTCACTAGGAGTCTCCATTCAAAACCTGGTAAAAATTTACCGAGATGGTAAGAAGGTGGCAGTGGATGGCTTGTCACTAAGCTTCTATGAAGGACAAATCACTTCATTCCTGGGACATAATGGAGCTGGAAAAACTACAACTATGTAAGAAACTTATATTGAATTCGAATAAAATATGATATTACTATAACTGTGTTTAGTTTGTAAGAGATAGATAAAGTTGCAGTTACCCGCTCACTTCTCTATGGTTTTTAGATAACCTAACATGTACAGTTTGCTGTTTAGTTAGCATTTCACTCAGTTTCTAACTTTAATAATGTTTTATATGTGTATGCTTAGACATATACGACATTGGTCAACGAAAATAAGTACATTTCTATTGTCCTATTTATTAAAGGTCTATATTAACGGGATTGTTCCCACCAACCTCTGGAACTGCCTACATTATGGGAAAAGACATTCGCACTGAGCTTAACTCTATCAGGCAAAATTTGGGAGTTTGTCCTCAACACAATGTTCTCTTTGACGCGTAAGTAAAACCAGATAGAGGCACATAGATATGAAAAAAAACTCAGTCTTCAATGAGAATCTCATAAGAACATTTTGAGTAAAAAAAAAAAGCCAGCACTTATGTACCATGTAGATTTTATGATTTTTATGATTTTTATTTTACAAGTACAAGGTACTCCCACTGTCGTTATATAACTTTTAAGACTTGTCATGTTCAATAATTCTTTGGCATGTTTATGCTAGTGATGTAATCTTTTATTTTTTTTTTTAGAAAAGTATGTACCCTATCTTTCGGATTATAAGACACACCCCCAATTTTGAGGAGAAAAATAGGAATTTTTTTTTTAATAAAATGGTGGTGCTTCTTATAATCCATGTGTCTTATTGCTTACCGGGGGGTGGTGACTGCGGTGAAGTGGGGTCCCAGGGGTGTCTGGCGGTGCTGCCCGGTGCTGCTGCGTGTGTCTGCGGGGGTCTGCCGACATTTTGTGACAGGTCAGAGCCCCCCGCAGTTCCATGGTTTCCTGTGCGGTGGACTCCAGGAAAATGGCCGGAGGCACACACAGCAGAACCAGGCAGCACCGCCTGACACCCCCGTAGCACCGGAAACGCCCGCAGCAGCACCGCCAGCAAACGCCCTCTTCCCAGCCTGCGGCCTGCAGCAACGATACCGATAAGGTATATCCGCATTATAAGACACACCCCCATTTCCCCCCCCAAATTTAAGGGAAAAAAGTTAATCTTATAATCCGAAAAATACGGTAATTCTTACTGTTAAAGTCAGGAAGTACATGCTTATAGTCAAAGTGTACATATAAAAAATAGTGTGAAGAATAGAAAAATTAATTTAGCATTGAGGTATATCAATATTTTATATTTACATATAACATATTAAATTTTATGTTTTAAACATTACCCATATTATAAAGCCATTTTTACTGTGGAACTCGGTGATAAACCGTTTTAGTTTCCATTATAGATATATGAAGAATGCAACTTATACTTATTTACTCTGTTATATCATGTCTATTGAGGACTGAGAAGCTAAAAAAAAAAGTACAAGAACCTGCATATGTTTCTCATGTCTTCATAGCTGATCATTTGCTCGGCCTTTTTTAAGGTGAATTTGCAAAGAGCATAATGAATGAGCAATAAAAGCTGTAGGTTTATCTATGTCAATTTATGACTTGTGCAGTTGGCAGCATGCAATTTCTGATAAAGTATTCATCTGGAGTTTTTGTGTACTGTCTCATGGCAGATAATGAACTGAGGTAATGAACTCAGTACTTTGGAAACACCTGTGCAAAATACTATTTAAAGGTTATGTCATGTTTTGTTTTGCTGTTTGAGATAGGAGAAAAATTGCTGATCTCAAGAGTAAAGGCCCCGTCACACATAGCGATCTCGCTAGCGAGATCCCTGCTGAGTCACAAGTTTTGTGACACAACAGCGATCTCACCAGCGAGATCGCTGTGACAGCGATCAGCGACCGGCCCCCCTGCTGGTATCGCTGATCGCTCTTGGAAAGCCCTGGACATTTCTTTGGTCGCTGGTCTCCCGTTGGCCAGCACGCATCACTGCGTGTGACAGGCGGGAGACCAGCGATCAGCTGGTAACTAATGTACACATCGGGTATCTAAGGGACGCACGTCCCTTAGATACCCGATGTGTACGTTAGTTACCAGCTCCCTGCATCAGCGCGCTGGTAACTAACGAACACAGCGACGACGCCCGCTCGGCATTGCTGGTGATTATCGCTGCTGAAGCTGTCTGTTTGACTTACCAGCGATCCTGACACGTTGATATCGTTGTCGGGATCGCTGGTGAGTCGCTATGTGTGATGGGGCCCTAAGGCTGTGGAATGGCTTCCTTCTTGAATGGACTGGACGTGCGCATGCTCAATCTCTGCTCCATTCATTGTCTGTGGGACTGTCAGTGGAGGCCGAGCATGTGCACCTCTGCCCCATTCAAGATTGGGCCGCAGGGTCTCAAACTTGGTCCCAGCACTTGGACCCCAAATGATCAGAAGGTTATCCTTTATGCTACGGATAGGAGATAGCTTGTTTTTTTGTAAATAACCCTTTACAAAAACCTTGTTTCAGTGATCATGTAGGCATTTATGATATATACTGTATACAAATACTGAAAGATGTGGATGATTACTGTGTGTTCACGCTGTAAAAGCAATGTGGAATAAAACAATGTGCAGAATATATGGAATGAATAGTCTCCTTGTAAATTGAGGCTAAATATCCAGTGCTCAGACTCTACGGATAATTTTTTTTCACCATGCTAATGTGTCTGTGGAGTATTACTGAGGCATGCACGCATGCTCCCTCATCTGTGCCTCTCTACAATTTCCCTCCAGGCTCACTGTTGAAGAACACATCTGGTTTTATGCACGACTGAAGGGACTTTCTGAAGACAAGGTAAAAGCAGAGATGGAACAGATGATAAATGATGTTGGCCTTCCCAATAAGAAAAAATCCAAGACAAGTCAACTGTCAGGTAATGCACAATTAATGTCGAGACTTGCTAAGTTACTGTAGTGCTAGCTGTAATTACTACAGGTTTAAGGATCCTACTCAAATAATATGATCAAACCATTGACTTCATTATAGGGTTTATTAGAACCTAGTGGAGGTAGCTGTCAAATAAGTCAGTGTCCGATGCTTTAATGACACTTGCAATATGACTAACGTTATTAATAGAGTTGAGCAAGTATGCACATTACTCGAGTTTTCCGAGCATGCTCGGGTATTCTCCGAGTATTTTGGGCATGCTCGGAGATTTCGATGTGTCGCCGCAGCTGCATGATTTGCAGCTGCTAGACAGCCTGAATACATGTGGGGAATGCCTGTTTGGTAGGAAATCCCCACATGTATTCAGGCTGTCTAGCAGCCGCAAATCATGCAGTTGCGGCGACACAAACTAAATCTCCGAGCATCCCCAAAATACTCAGAAAACACCTGAGCATGCTCGGAAATCTCGAGTAATGAGCATACTCGCTCATCACTAGTTATTAACTAAGCCAGACAACCATGTACAACCAGGTGTTTGTAGATACTTGCCCAGAATCAGTGCTTAGAGATTGGTGGACCAAAGCTCTAAATAAGTTTTTTACACATTAACAGTGGAACTATTATTATTTATTTTTAAATCAGCGATAATCCATTGTTCTGTACATGTGAAAAGGTTACATAAATATTACCTACATATAACATATATATTACATGCATAAAATAAACAAACTGACAGACTGGTACAGAAGGAGAGAGGACCCTGCTGTCACGGGCTTACAATCTCCGGTGTAATAGGTGAGAAGACAGTAGACAGTGGGTGGCTGTGGTGGAGTCGGAGTGGAGTGAGGGTAGTGGAATGTCTGTAATATTTGTCTTACATTACTTATCTCTCTATTGATTTTTTTAAATGTTGTATTGTGTAATGAATGTCAATGACCTCTTAATTATTCTGTATTGAATGTAAATATCTATACTGCTGGACTTTGCATACTGTTTGATAACATATATGACATTTGTGTTGTAGGTGGTATGCAGAGGAAACTCTCTGTAGCCTTGGCTTTTGTTGGGGGGTCAAAGGTTGTCATTCTTGATGAGCCCACGGCTGGGGTTGACCCCTATTCAAGGAGAGGCATTTGGGAGCTGCTACTTAAATACAGACAAGGTAAATATAAAATGTACTATGTGTTTGTACAGTGGTGTAAGAAAGCAGGAGATAAGGTCCTGAATGGCAGATATGTGTCACCGAGGTGGTTGGCCTCGGTAACGTAAAGTCTGTACCAGTAATACTAGGTTACTGATAGAGTTTTAATTCAACTGAATTTTGGGTCCAAGATTTACGAGCAACCAAAAGACTCTGGATGGGGAAGGTCGTTCCCTTAATCCAACCCAGGGTTTGCAGGCAACTGGGTTAGCAAATCAGAGTGGAGTTCAGGCTGGAGCTGAACAGAAGTGTGTTTGGTGAACACATTTAAATTGCTTGAGCTGATGCTGCCTGCAATATCAAGATTGATGAGGCTGCTTTAATTACTTTTGTTTAATTATGCCTGAAGAAAGGACTGTTTATGTTATTCATTTGTACTAGAGTAAAACTGTTTTCATTTTGGAGCTGTAAAGTTTTTGATGGGCAGTAAACTTTACGCTGTTTTGGTATAAAACCCTGTTCTGGTGCGTATCCAAGTGGCTACCAGAGAGCTGAACCCCTAGATTGGGCAGAAGAAAAACTTGCTGCACACATTTCAAGAAGATCAGTAATTTATCTGTTTTGAATGTGAGTGTTTTGGAATATGGACTGATTCAGAATATATATTTTATGGTTTTTAATCCAGGAAGGACAATTATACTTTCCACACACCACATGGATGAGGCTGATATCCTCGGAGACAGAATTGCTATAATCTCGCAAGGAAAATTATGCTGTGTAGGATCTTCTTTGTTTCTGAAGAACCAACTAGGGACTGGCTACTACCTTACATTAGTGAAGAGGGACACGGACTCCTCTCTTAGTTCCTGCAGGAATAGCAGCAGTACAATGTCTTACTTGAAAAAGGTACATTCAACTCTTTTAATGATTCAATTTAATTAGAAAAGTTAACAAACCGAAAAGTTAACAAACCTGCTTGAAATGAACAAAATAAATAACATACTTCATCATCTAAGTTTTCCATGCGCTATATTGCTCTAATGGATGATTAAAGGGAGGGTAGCAGTGCGCTCCTGGCTGACAGTTCAGACCAGCATCATTGTCATGCTGTTGGACGAAACTGTGTACGCCTCCATGCTGCAAGCAGAGGTATCATTAGAGGAGCTCAGGGACACTGATGTTGGCCATATCCAGCCATCTTCAAATCAGTTTTTGCAAACTCTATAGAAAAGAGCTTTTAGGTGCTTTGCACCTTGACAGTCTGACCACCTCTTATAGACTGCAGCGGCAGTCAATAAACTAAGCAAAGAGCAGTAAACAATATAATTTATTGTATATTGATTGATGTGTATGTATGTTTAAAGTGCTTGTTTATGACCTTAACAACATCTTCTTAAACAGGACCTTTTACCAATTTGTGCATGTTGCACTGGCCACATCATGCATTGATGGCTGCAAAGCTGAATAAAGCATAGTTTTTATTTTTTAATTTGTCCTTTCCATGGTGGCGATATATCAGGTTGGAAAGATTAGATTATAATTTATATTATTGATCAAATGGGTATTACCAGAGATTTGCCTGTGGGGAGTGTACTTCATTCCCTGTGTGAAGTTGACCAATCATAACCAGTCAACAACACAGGGGAAAAAGAACACTCATTTCTCTTGTCACTGATCTCTGCTACTACAATGTAGATATACAGCAGAGTTAAGTTATGTATTACAAACACCTCCAAATCTCATCTCACGGCAGTCAATGTGTGGGAATGATGAGACTTATCTCACAGTGAGATGAGATCTGGAAGTGTTTGTAATGATACATAACTTAGGTCTGCTGTATCTTTACACAATAGCTGAAGAGTTATGTATCATTACTAACACTTCCAGATCTCATCTCACAGTGCTGTCGGCTCATAGACGGCCCCTACACTGACTACAGTAAGATGAGATCTGGAATTGTTTGCAATGATACATAACTCATCCCTGCTGTATCCTCACTTAACAGCTGCACAGATTATTTAGGAGAGGAGGGTACACACCCCCATAGACAGTAGCAGAACACTCGGTTTAACTATAGCATAAATTATATCCCAAATTTTAAAGACTAATATCTCTGCAAAGAAGTGGATAAATTAAAAAAATTAAAAACTACATTTTACTCAGCTCTGCAGCCACTATTCCATGATGTGGCCAGTTTAAAATACTAAAACTGATGAGAGATCCTCTTTAAATGCTACAGTCTTCATGTTAAATAAATAACATATACTCACCTCCTAGACTAACACCATTCCAGTTATGTTAGTGCATCAACAAGTATATGTTTATTTTTTATTTTACATGGGGCACTGTAGCATTTAAGAAGGTGTGTGAATAAGGTCCTGGGAAAGAGAGGAAGTGGGCAAAAAAGAGGGAGAGCGCTATCTAAGCGTAGCAGATGAGTGAGTTCAGCTTGGTGAGAAAAGTATAACTTCAAACTTGCTTACCTGGTGTGGTTGTGCAAGGAGGCACAACACTGGGAAAAGTTTGCAAACAAGGGTGATCCTTCCACCGGTATGCTGCCCATCTGTAATAGCATGGAGATAATTTTCCTCTCCCAGAAAGAAATTGTTTTGATATCGCAATAAAGAAGTTTCAGGGCGCTTCCTTCAGAGGATCCTTAACCCAATTGGGAGCAAGACAAATTGGGTTAAGGACCCTCTGAAGGAAGCGCCCTGAAACTTCTTTATTCACATTTAAGAAGGTGTTGTCCAAGTTTGGGATAACACCTTTAAAGCGAGCCTCTCACGCCCAAAACTTGATTTAATCTACTTATACAGTCCTATATGGCACTTGGCTGCTGTAAAACTTATATCTGCAATATAGATTTCCCTTCTTTAATTGTACAGAAAGACGGTTTTATTGCATATGCAAATGAGATCTCGTAAAAAAAAAAAAAATTTATTAGCTACAAATCTATGCAGGTATATATTTTTTTTTTATAAATTAGTACCATCTTACACATTTGGCCACTTCCTATGTAATTACAAAATAATTTGTACTGATAATCCATACCTTGGAACTACCATTAGCTAGATCACTGCCTGATACTTCATTTAACATCTGGGATGACGGTACCCCGTCATTTATGGGCAGGAAAGCAGCAGATCAGCTCTTGCCTACAAACAGAATAGGAGCTCGATGCTGGCAACGCCAACAGGAGCGGGGACCACAGAAGCGGTGATTATTAAAAATAACAAACATACTACGGATCGGAAGAGAGAAACCAAGAGTAGGGTAATTATTAAAAATAGCTCCTTTTCTAATCCTACACCTAACCCGCCATTGTATCCAATCAGATATGTAACTATAACTGTTGTAATCACCGCCACTGTTGCCCCTGAACCTGATGATGATAGGGTCAGAATAAAAAGGCAACCGCTTGTTCACGTAGTGGCTACTGATTGATATGCTGTTGGATTTTGACATTTCTGTAAGCAACTTGCTTTCTGCACAGTACACATCTCCGAAAACTAACAATCTTCCATTGCCTGTTTTTCTACTATAAAAACACCTAGGCCACTTCTTCTATAAGGAAACTGTGCTTGTCTATGCTGCTTGACAACACGATTCACTATTTAGTCATAGCCACTAGACTCTAGCCTGTTTCTCAACCAATGTTGTTATATTTTTTTGTTGCAGGAGGATAGTGTGTCCCAGAGCAGTTCGGATGCTGGGCTGGGCAGTGACCATGAAAGTGATACTTTGACAATAGGTAAGAAATACTGATTTTTCAATCAAACTTGCATAGAAATCATGGTGGCATCCAGCATCCTTTATCAACCAGTGTTTAGTTGGAGAAGGTTGAAACATGTTTTGTGTGTTATGATGTACTGAAAGTAGTTCAAGATCTTAAATCTTCAAAGCGCCTTGGACGTGAATGTAACTTCTGACCCCATATTTTCCTTCCCTTGCTTTCTAATGTAAAGAAATGCTTCAATTAGACAGAAAGAGCATAGACTCCAGTTAAAGAATCATCCATGAGATGTTAGCACATTTCATCTAAGCATATCAGTGGAAGGAGGCGATCATTTTTACTTTTTTATTTTTGGATTTTAACTTTTTCCTTTTAATATTTTCTTTTTGTATTTTTTTAAAGGTTTAATCCCATCTTCATAAATGGCTATTGTCAGATAGTGCTTGTACATGGAAGCAATATTGCAATTTAATGGTTGTTTACATTTTTCAGACAATTTTTTAAGATATTCTTCTTTTTGTTTTTACTTTGGGCAATGCTTCTAAACTATTTTGTAATGAGATTGTAAGCACTGCTTTGAATCTGTCCAGGACAGCTGGAGCCCGCAGTTACTTCCTAACCCTGGCCAGCTTTAGCGCAGTGCTTACTAGCTAGATATCAGCAGTGTTTGGTCTTCTAGGCAACAAGCTGTAAAGAACAGTGTTAATTTCTCAACAATGGATAAACATTTTATTAAGTGAGTAATTGCAAAACTGAAATGCTTGTTTTTACCTGAACAATCCAACAATATCCCTCTATGAAGATAGCAATAACCTTTAGGCTATGTGCCCACGGTGCGTGTTAAAACGCACACCAAAAACCGGACTCCTTCCCAGAAATCGCGCAGAAAAAAACGCGATTATGATCGCGATTTTCTTGTGCGATTTTCTCAAGCACTTTCCAAGCGATTTGAAGCATCGCTTGGAAAGTGATTGACAGGTTGGTCACACTCGTCAAACATAGTGTTTGACGAGTGTGACCAGGTTTTTACTATTGAGGCCGCCTATGCGGCCTCAATAGTAAAAGATAGAATGTTAAAATGCTAAAAAAAAATAAAAAAATCGGTGTATATTTACCTTCCGGCGTCCCGCGCTGCATTCCCGGGCCACAGCGTTCCCAGTAATGCCTTGCGAGACCTGTGATGACGTAGTCTCGCGTTGCTATAGCGATCTCGCGAGACCGCTAGAGTCACGCGAGACTACGTCATCACTGGATCGTGCCACAAGGCATTACTGGGAACGCTTAGGCCGGGAATGCAGCACGGGACGCCGGAAGGTAAATATACCCCGATTTTTTATTTTTTATTCTTTTTTTTACAGGGGTATGGTACCCAGGGCCTGGAGGACAGTCTCCTCTCCTCCACACCGTGGGTACCAACCGCACATGAGACGCTTAACTTCCCGCATGGTGGGAATAGCCACATGCGGGAAGTAAGCGATTCTCATGCATTCCTATGGGTGCGGAATCGCGGCAATTCTTTGCGATTCCGCACAAAAGAATGAGCATGCTGCGATTTTTTCCGCGATGCGATTCCGCCGCGGAAAAAAGCCCAGCATTAGCACAGCATGTGCGGAATGCCATAGGAATGCATGGGGGGCGTTCTGTACACGATTTTTAAATGTTTTCGCTGCGTTTTCGTGCCGAAAATCGCGGCAAAAACGCTTAAAAATCGCTACGTGGGCACACAGCCTTAAAGGATGTCAAGTAGAATTATTAACCAAAAGTTTCCCAAAAGTTTATTTCTGACCTTGAAAAATCAAGTACAATGGAAGTAACATGTAACATGTAATTTTTGGTACATGTGCATGTTGTGTAAAACTGTATGTCTTTTGAGCCTCCCATACACATAAGATAAAGTCAGACGAAATGCCAATTTCGACCATGGCAAAAGATCGTCGGCTCTCTTTATGAAACAAACGATTGTTTGAAACAAGAGTTGGGCATGTGAGGCCACATTCACACGTTGAGTATTTTGCGATTTTTTACCTCAGTATGTGTACGCCAAACCCAGGAGTGGGTGATAAATACAGAATTGGTGATGTGTTTCTATTATTTTCCTCTGATTGTTCCACTCCTGGTTTTGGCTCACAAAGCTTGTCATTGACCGAAAAGATCCAACAGATAATGTGGTCTGAGATGCTTTTATCCAAAACTGATTAACAACCTTTTGCTCAATGGATAAACACACTTTTGTTGTTTCATGTCATACGTCTAGGGAGGCCTTTCATCTCTACTACTATGTACATGAACCAAACATAAAATTATCACAACAGGCTTTTTCTTCTTGTCTTGTATGGGTCTCACAGATGTCTCTGCCATTTCAAATCTCATCAACAAACATGTGCCTGAAGCCCGACTTGTAGAAGACATTGGACACGAGCTCACTTATGTCTTGCCTTATGAGGCTGCAAAAGAAGGAGCATTTGTTGAACTATTCCACGAAATAGATGATCGCTTATTTGACATTGGTATCTCCAGTTATGGTATCTCAGATACCACTCTTGAAGAGGTAACAACGTTAATATTCAAGATTTTCATTTATATTTCAGTTCATGGCATAATGTAAATGCTTACACATTAAGAACTGAAAGGCTTATTGGCAGAATTCTGATTCTATAATATTTCGTCTTTGTGTCTCATCAAACCTAGTCTGCCATCTTCTTGTGCATGAATTTTATAACCAGGTCACCTGTCCTGCTGGCATAAGATCCCAAATCCACAGCTAGTAAAGCAATCCCAAAAAAGTGTGGGCAGATTCAGCGTGTCCAAAAGTATTGTACTTTATTAGACTTCCTAAAATCAATAACAGGAACAATGTGTCAAAAAACAGTCCATGAAGAGGAATACATGTCTCTTAAGAGACGTTCATGATTGCCGCGTTTCGAAGCGCATTTCTTCTTAATCATAATGGCATGTATAGTAACTCTAATTCTTATGAGTAAGAAGCAGTGTGCTTCAAAACGCGTCAACCATGAACATATCTTAAGGGACGTGTATTTCTCTTTGTGGAATCTTTTTTTGACATATCGTTCCTGTTACTGATTTTATGGAAGTCTATATTTTTGATGTGTTGGATCTGCTTCCCCCATCCCTCCCTTTCGATTGCTTTACTTGCTGTCTTCTTGTGCTTGTCTTGATAGATGCTGTCAGATCAAACACAAACGACGTCCATTTGGATTATGTTTTTTTAGTAGCATTCCATGGTTCCCTCAGGGATTCAGTCTATATCCAGTTAAATGTGGATTCAGACAGCACCTCTGGATGTAATGCAGAAATTCTATGTGAAATCGGCCCAATGAAGACAGTTGTTTTTGCATGAAAACAAAAAAATCTGTGGAATCTTCACCTTGTTTTCTGATTGTCTGTTCCAGATATTCCTAAAAGTGGCTAATGACACGGGTGTAGATGCTGAGACATCAGGTAATCAGAAATAGGCAGAGCAAGGTTGATGGATAACATTATCAAATTTGGTTTCTTTTAAACCGTTTTCTGGCCTTTAATTTTTTTTAGATGGGACACTACCTGCTAGGAGGAAAAGATATGCCTTTGGGGACCATCAGAGCTGCCTACGACCTTTCACAGAAGATGACAATTTAGAAACCAATGACTCAGATTTGGATCCAGGTAGTTGTAGTGACATATTCATTCATACTACTAGGACATCTAACTCTTAAATACAGAGAGTAAGAATTGTTACTGACACGATGCGGTTTATTTCTGAATTCTTCTTATCTTCATCTTGTTACTTTTTCTGTGCTTTTCTTCATGCAGAATCTCGGGAGACAGATTATCTTAGTGGCATAGATGGCAAAGGATCCTACCAGATGAAAAGCTGGAGTCTGATGAGGCAGCAGTTTACAGCGTTACTCTGGAAGAGGCTGCTTTACGCCAAGCGCAGTAGGAAGGGATTCTTTGCACAAGTGAGTAATGACTTGAAATAAAAAATAAAATGATGAATGAAGACTCAACAAGACAAGACTGCCATGAGCTTCAAACAATGTTATTTGATATAATCTAGCCCTAAAAGTACATAGCCTGTGTAGACAATTATCATGTAACGAATCTGACAGTGACATTGGGGTAATCATTAGGTTTGTGTGTAATAATCACACTGCAAGTCAAATCTTGTAGTGTGTAAACTTTGCCTAGGCTGCAAAACTGGATCCAATCCAAGTGATTCCAGCTAAGAAGTAGTATCTTTTGCAATGGCATGTGTCCCTGGACATAACCTTACACCCAGGTCAATAAAATTGTTTGGTTTTTTTCCAAATTGACCTTTTCTTTTTGCTCCACAGTTAATTGCTGTGTGGTAGATGTACTGTATGTCTTACCATGAATTGATACAGCTTTGCGGTTCAGTTTTTGAAAAGTACTTGTTTCATTTGTTCATTTTTTGACAAGCGTATGCAAAATATCAGATTTTCGTCTGGGAAAACACTAACATTTTTACATACATTTGTGTTCTGTACATCCATTTTTCATATCTATATTACATTCGTATGCCCTTTTTTGACATCTGTTTGCTATCCATATGTCCTTTTTGTGCATCCAGTTTTTACATGAACAATTAAATAAGTAAGAAAGGAAAATACAAGTTTTCAATCTTAATTCTAATGTATCCATAAAGAATGCAAGACATATGGATGGTAACATGTATGTGATCTATTGACTTATAATGGGCGAGTAGAAACAAAAGAAAAAAAAATATGGGCGAGTGTGGGCCAGAATATGGCTCAAAGTAGCAAATTCTACCATTTTTTTACAGGAAGACCATCGGTCCATGTGAAAAATGTTCATGTGTACTACCACACTGACTTGCAAAGGTCCCTTTGCTGCCTGTTTGCTAATCATTTGGCCGGGGTCAGACTTGCGAGAAACTCGATACATGGCACTGCTGCCAGCACTCTGATCGGAGCATTCAGCTGCATAGAAATACATGCAGCTGAACGCTCCGATCCGAATGCTGGCGGCAGTGCCATGTATTGACGAGCGAGCCTCGTCCGAGTTTCTCGCCAGTCTGACCCCGTTCTTTTGCATACATACGCATAGCACACGGACGTTCAATACACTCGTCTGAACGAGACCTGTACAAACACATTGTTTTGTTGAATTGCATATGGCAAAATGTTCAGCAGAGTGCTATTCAGCATATGTGAACATTTTTTTAGAGGGTTTCCAAAGCACCTTGATTTTCACTTAATAAACTAGTGAATAGCACTTTAGTTATAGATTTCTGATCAGAATTTAGTCCATTCCATTATTTCCATCACCATACTGTAAAATAAAAATCAACTTACCTAATCAATTCAGGGGGTGCAATTGCTTATAAAACAGAGAAAAAAATCTGATGCACTCCCAAATGATTAGGTACTATAGCTTTACTTTAAAGATCTATAAGTACCGTAACTCAGCTTTTGCAAGCGCACATGCATTTACGTTAAGCTAGTGATAATTTCACAATGATGGAGATTTATCAAACGTGTGATTAATGATTACAATTCTAGTATGCGACTGAAATCTATGTGATCTATTACATATAGGATTAATCTTCCATGACGTGCACATTAACTCTGTATCCTTTTACTTGCAGATCGTGTTGCCAGCTGTTTTTGTACTCATTGCACTGATGTTCAGCCTTATTGTGCCACCTTTCGGAAAATATCCAAGTCTTGAACTGCAGCCCTGGATGTATGATGAACAGTATACCTTTTTCAGGTACGCCAATTTAAATATAAATGTTTCTTTTCATCACAAATAATTACCGTTTTTCCCCGAAAATAAGACATGCCCTGAAAATAGGCCCTAGCATGATTTTATAGCATTTTTGGAGTAAACTTGAAATATACTGTAAGTAAGCCCTTCTCTAGAAATAAGCTCTAGTTACAGTCAGGACCAGTATTTGGGGGCGGGGGGAAACTTATCAATTGCCTCCACTCTCTTAGGGGCCACCAGCATTTATGTTACAAGGTTAAAACTGCTTAAGGACCTTTGGTGACATCATGGTCATGTGACCATGATGTCACCAAGTCATTCAACTGCGGGAGTCTAGAGGAACTAAAGAGGAGACAGGCTGGTATGCAGGGTCAGCGTTAGAGGGAGGGGTGCGGGAAAACTGTCCACTGTCTCAAGGGCCAAAGCATTTCTATTCTGAGTTTTTAAGATTGCTTAAGAAGTTTTGGCGACATTACGGTCATGTGACCATGATGTCACCAAAGGTCCATTAACTGCAGGAGTCTAGAGGAACTGAAGCGGAGACGGGGGTATGTGTAGTGTGTGTGTGTATATATGTGTGTGTGTTTGTATCTGATCACATGACTATATTCGAATGAATGTTGATTTTTTGTTTCAAGAATAAATAAGGATTATTGTTAATGGAAAAATTAACAATAACTTATCTTTCGGAGCAAAAAATAATATAAGACCCTGTCTTATTTTTGTAGAAACACGGTACCTGCCACTATCACATTTCTAGTTTATTATCACTCATGCATGAGTAACGTCTACATTTGTAGGAAGATCTGCTTTCTGGTACGCTTTCCATTAATAGTCAGAAATGTGCCTGTGAGACAGATATGTAGCTGTATATGTGCATTGAAATAGCTGCCTGTGACTTATTGACTGCATGTTGCTCATAGCAATGATGCCCCAGAAGACTCTAACACTCAAGCTCTTCTAAAAGCTTTGATCACAAAGCCTGGCTTCGGAACCGCTTGCATAGATGGCCACTCTGTTCCGTAAGTATTAGCTTTTGTATTTCATGTTACATTTTGTTTCTTTCAAATTTTACTAGGAAGTTGGTGGAGCTTTTATAACTTAATTCTGTGAAATGTGAATTTCATTTTGCAGGGGTGTTCCTTGCTCAGGAGAGGATGCAGTGTGGAGAACTCAGTTTGTCCCAGAGGCTGTGGAAGAGATTTTTCTTAATGGTAATTGGTCAATGGAAAACCCTTCTCCAGCCTGTGAGTGCAGCAATGAGAATGTAAAGAAGATGCTTCCGGTTTGTCCCCCTGGTGCTGGTGGCCTACCACCCTTTCAGGTATTGTATTTGGTATCTCCATAAGAGTAAGGGCTCACTCACACTTGCAATTAAATTGCAATTCTACGATTGTCTTCTCATCGGTGGTTCTTTTTTCAGCTCCGATCGGATCATGATTGGACTGAAAATAAACTGCAGCTGGCTGCGATTGCATGCAAAATTCAGATCACACGCACCCATATAAGTCTATGCACTGAAACAACGCACTTCACTCAGATATCACCCGTCGGCAATGGATGAGTTGGAGAAATTAATTTCTCCGACTCCTTGGTACCTGCGCTCTGATTCTCTTATGGGAGCACTGACACTCACTTTTGTTGCCAGTGGTTTAGACATTAATGGCTGTGTGTTGAGTTATTTAGAGGGCACGCCAAAATTACATTGTTATACAAGCTGTACACTGACTGCTTTACGTTGTATCAAAGTGTCATATCTTCAGTGATGTCCCATGAAAAGATACAATAACAATAATTTTTATTTATATAGCGCCAACATATTCAGCACATATTACAATTAGATAAAATATTTACAAAAATTATAGAACTGTACTGTATTTCTCTTTAAAGTTTCCAAGCAGGATGAAATACGGAAAAAAATGAAATTCCACCAAGGGTTTTTTTGGGTTTAGTTTTTTTCAGTATTTATTCATCACTTTCTAACATTTTTGTTATATCGCCAGGGGAGGATGAAATGGTAAATGGGTGTGGCTAGGCACGTAGTATAGGACATGGCCTCAAATTTTGCGGAATTTCTCCTTCTTTTGCTTCTTGGACAGTTGGAGGGTAAATGCCATGGTGCTACACACTTACCTTCAGGTGCCAGTAGGAGCCATACACCAACCAGAACTGCATACAACCAGCCACAGAATATACAGAACACCTTATTTGTTGCATAATGTAAGAAAGAAATAGCGGTATCAAGTTAGACCTGCTGCACATCATGTTTGTTCATGTCTAAATGATTGCTTTTGTGCTGCTTAATGAGCAAGTTATTTTACGACAAGAATCTCATACAGAATTTATTGTGTGCAGTGTTTTCTACCTTTGACCTTCATTACTTTAAATTGCACAAGTTTCAATTTTACACTTTGTTCAGCACAAGAAAGCAAATATTCCCGTATTTCTGTTCACTGGATGTTCCAAGCAGACAGATAACATCCTGGAAATGCATTACGCCACATCCTGTTGTGGAGTACATTATGTAGGAAACATGATTCCCTGAAACATTTTGGCACAGCAAGCTGGCCTATATTAGAAAGATTCTTTTTTAGAAGCAAACCTTAGGCAAGCGGTAAATTTCATCATGCTACTATAGTGTAATGGCTGTTTGGTTCTGTATAGTGTGTGGGGGGGGGGGAACCGTTTTTCTGCCAAGGGCCATTTTGATCTTTAAAACATAATTTGCGGGTCATACAAAATCATCACCTCAAAATTGGCCTGCTATTTTTGGTTAAACATTTAATTGATTCATATTTAATATGGCTGAATGCCTTCTTTTTGGTGAGACATGATGTTAGGTGATATTGGTAATGGTTCTACTCGCAACTGTTTTTCTATGTTTGCGTTGGTAAGTCTGGAGTGTAGTCGATTCTGCAATATGTTTTGAAAAGAACATGCAGCATTAGGTTGTAACTCAAAATGGGACACTAATCATTGCTTACATATCACTGGATGGGAGGTCTGCTGTATATACATCACATATGATACATTGAGCCATAGGATACACTGAGACTATTATATATGCATCACTTTGGATACACTGAGACTGCTGTGTATATACTGTGGGGAAAAAAAGTATTTAGTCAGCCACCAATTGTGCAAGTTCTCCCACTTAAAAAGATGAGTGGCCTGTAATTAACATCATAGGTAGACCACAACTATGAGAGTCAAAATGAGAAAACAAATCCAGAAAATCACCTTGTCTGATTTGGCAAGATTTATTTTGCAAATTATGGTGGAAAATAAGTATTTGGTCATTAACAAAAGTGTATCTCAATATTTTGTTATATATCCTTTGTTGGCAATGACAGAGGTCAAATGTTTTCTGTAAGTCTTCACAAGGTTGGCACACACTGTTGGTGGTATGTTGGCCCATTCCGCCATGTAGATCTCTAGAGCAGTGATGTTTTGGGCCTGTCGCTGGGCAACACGGATTTTAAAATCCCTCCAAAGGTTTTCTATGGGGATGAGATCTGGAGACTGGCTAGGCCACTCCAGCACCTTCATATGCTTCTTTGCAAAGCCACTCCTTCGTTGCCCTAGTGGTGTGCTTGGTATCATTGTTATGCTGAAAGATCCATCTACATTTCATCTTCAATGCCCTTGCTGATGGAAGTAGTTTTGCACTCAAAATCTCACATGGCCCCATTCACTCTTTCACGTACACGAGATATGAGATATACTGAGATTGCTGTATATGCATCACATAAGATACAGTGAGACTCTGCTGTATACATGATCACATAGGATACACTGATATGCTTTATATACATCACATAGGATGCACTGAGATGTGCTCTGTATATATATCACATAGTATACACTGAGACTGCTTTGTTTGCATCACATAGGATACACTGAGACTACTGTATATACATCATATGGAATACATTGAATCTCTGCTGTGTATACATCACATAGAATACACTTAGGCTGCTGTATATATACCACATAGGATACACTGAAACTGTTGTTTATACATCACATATAATACACTGAATTAATGCTGTATATACAGCTCTGGCAAAAATGAAGAGACCATTTTCAAATGTTCAGTTTGTCTGATTTTTCTCATTATAGGTATATTTTTGAGTAAAATGTAAATTGCTCTTTTATTCTATAAACTTCTGACAACATGTCTCCGAATTTCCAAGCAATAAATTTTGGGTTTTTTTTTCTGAAAAGGAGAAATGGTCAAAATTAAAAAAAACCCAGTGCTTTCAGACCTCAAATAGTGCAAAGAAACCAAGTTCATAATCATTTAGAAACAACAACATTAATTTTTTAACTCAGGAAGAGTTCAGAAATCAATATTTTGTGAAATAACCATGATTTTTAAAAACAGCTTTCATGCGTCTTGGCATGCTTTCCACCAGTCTTTCACACTGCTTCTGGCACAAACAATTAAGCAGTTTTTCTTTGTTTGATGGCTTGTGACTATCCATCATCCTCTTGATTACATTCCAGAGGTTTTCAATGGGGTTCAGGTCTGGAGAATGGGCTGCCCATGACAGGGTTTTGAGGTGGTGGTCTCTTAATTTTTGCCAGAGCAGTATATCACATAGGATTCACCGAGACTGCTGTATACATCACATAGGCAGGAACAGGACAGGAATATTGAACACACTAATTTTGCCCACAAGGAACATCCTAGCACTGGCCAGCATCTGACTTTAATCCAGCATGTGCAGAAAAACTAAAGGGCTGGAGGTCTGAACAAATGGTCACAAGTACAGGAGCACACTGGGAATTTGCCTGAAGGCTGGAATAAATGATGCCATAAGACATATATGACATATATGGATTTTCCCCACCCCTGGTTACATAAAGAATGGTAGCAAGCTGTATGTATTGCTGGATGTAATAATGGATGTCAGAGATGTATACTAAAGGGGTGTATAATTGAATGTGTGTTTAGCAAAGGGCATAGTAATTCAATAATAGATGTTTCCCTAAAAAAATGAATAAATGAGTCCATGTACATGACACTATCTGCTGGGCAGTTCTTAATGCCTGTTTTTTTTTTCTTTTTTCCAAACAGAAGAAACAAAACACTTCAGACATCCTGCAAGATCTCACAGGAAGGAACATATCAGATTATCTAGTAAAGACGTACGCGCAGATTATTGGAAAAAGGTAATAAATATCTTCACATTTCTTCAGGCACATCGCCAACCCATAAATTACAGTAGTCTGTCACTTGTTTCCATCCCAAAATTTCAAAATAAAATAGAAATTTTAAAAAACAGGCAGAGTATTAGTCAAGCATAACAAGGTATAACCAATTTTGAGACACCTCTGAATATAAAGCTGATAAGAATTGTTTTTAGTGTCTGCATTTTCTGTCTCTTGCTGGAATTTTTACATATATATAGTACGTAACTAAAAGATATAATAATTCAACCTATCCAGTTGAATTAATGTCAGATTATAGGAAACAGTATGTATTAAAATTTTTGTTAAAATGTTGTAAATGTGAAACAATTTGTAATGCTGTTTTGTTTTCTCCATTTTTTTAGCTTAAAGAACAAGATCTGGGTGAATGAGTTCAGGTATGTAATTGTGCTAGTCACCTTTTTATGTCCTCTTTGTGTGTATTAAAATAAGACCATTTCCAATTGGTGTTAGAATTAGTCAATGGGTAACATATGCATTGTAGCTTCCATTATATGTGATAAATAGTGGTGCATGTAGCTCCATATTTCCCTCTAAAATGACTCTCATGACAGCACCACCTAAGAATAAGTGTGATAAAACCCATCTTACTATTGTTTATTTGGGGTGGTCGTAATTGTTATTTTATCTAATCTCTTTATCTTCCTATATGCACTTGCTTGTACTTCAGGTATGGTGGCTTTTCGCTGGGTGCGAGCAGTTCCCCAGCATTACCACCCAGTGAAGAAATTTTGTCCTCCATTAGACACATCAAGAAACGACTGGACATGGCCAAGGTACTTCATTCGGAACATTTTATGGTATTTTACTTACGCTAGTGTATCAATAGTCATGGCTTTGGTTTTGTCTTGTTTCCTTTCTCAGAATGGGGCTGCTAACCGTTTCCTTGACAGCTTTGGGACATTTATGAAAGGACTTGATGCCAAAGATAATGTAAAGGTAATGATTTATTACTTTCCATACTTCAGATATATTTCTTTGTGATTTCTCTGACTGAAATTCAATGATTACACTCCTTAAAATATGATATAATGTTTGAGAAATCTCAGATAATTCTGATAAAATATGAGATTTTGTGCTTATTTGGCCTTTAGGAGAGCATCCTTATGGTATTGCACTAAAGTGAGTGCCATTGGCAATGATGGCCCTAATGCAGTAAAGTGGGTGCCATTGGCAATGATGGCCCTAATGCAGTAAAGTGGGTGCCATTGGCAATGATGGCCCTAATGCAGTAAAGTGGGTGCCATTGGCAATGATGGCCCTAATGCAGTAAAGTGGGTGCCATTGGCAATGATGGCCCTAATGCACTAAAGTGGGTGCCATTATCAATGATGGCCCTAATGTACTAAAGTGGGTGCCATTGGCAATGATGGCCCTAATGCACTAAAGTGGGTGCCATTGGCAATGATGGCCCTAATGCACTAAAGTGGGTGCCATTGGCAATGATGGCCCTAATGTACTAAAGTAGGTGCCATTGGCAATGATGGCCCTAATGCACTAAAGTGGGTGCCATTGGCAATGATGGCCCTAATGCACTAAAGTGGGTGCCATTGGCAATGATGGCCCTAATGTACTAAAGTGGGTGCCATTGGCAATGATGGCCCTAATGCACTAAAGTGGGTGCCATTGGCAATGATGGCCCTAATGTACTAAAGTGGGTGCCATTGGCAATGATGGCCCTAATGCACTAAAGTGGGTGCCATTGGCAATGATGGCCCTAATGCACTAAAGTGGGTGCCATTATCAATGATGGCCCTAATGTACTAAAGTGGGTGCCATTGGCAATGATGGCCCTAATGCACTAAAGTGGGTGCCATTGGCAATGATGGCCCTAATGCACTAAAGTGGGTGCCATTGGCAATGATGGCCCTAAGCACTAAAGTGGGTGCCATTGGCAATGATGGCCCTAATGTACTAAAGTGGGTGCCATTGGCAATGATCGCCCTAATGCACTAAAGTGGGTACCATTGGCAATCATGGCCCTAATGCACTAAAGTGGGTGCTATTGGCAATCATGGCCCTAATGCAATAAAGTGGGTGCCATTGGCAATGATGGCCCTGATGCACTAAAGTGGGTGCCATTGGCAATGATGGCCCTAATGCACTAAAGTGGGTGCCATTGGCAATGATGGCCCTGATGCACTAAAGTCGGTGCCATTGGCAATGATGGCCCTGAGATTTCACCCTCAATCCCACACAAGTGTCTGAAGGCATTTGGTTCTAGGAACATTGCCTTGTTTATTGTTTTGGCCATATTTTGGTATTCTTTGGACAACTTACTGCTGTATTACATGGGTATTGTATGACTAGGTTACTTTCATACTATGTCATTGTACTACTTGGGGACTATATTGTAAGTAGTAGGATGTGTCAATGGAAGATCCTGCACTGGGCACTATCTAAACTAATTATGAACGTTGCTGATTCTTTATGACATCTCATGGATGATCCTCAGTGAAGACATCTTTTTTTTGATTGCATGTTACTAGTAGACATTGCAGTGCAAACAAGGTTTGGGAGGTGCAAGTAAAGCAGGGTGTAGGTCCCCTCAGGTAACTAGGTATTTCAAAGATGTACTGCTCTCTCTATAGTCCGTTGTAAAGATGGTACTGCTTTATTGTGATACAATTCACAGTGATACTCATAGTTTAATACATCATTAAGAGATTATTCTTTTCAGCAACAATAGTTAGCTTTTGACGTTTCGCCTCTCCCTGGTCTTTATCATAGACTTTGATGGATAGAGATGAAGGAAGATGTGGTATGGCACTGGAAGTGCTTAAGGCTAGTTTCACACTAGCGCTTTTGAGCGCAGCGACGGCATGCGCACGGCCGCCGAAAAGCCCCGCCCCCTGCCGCACCTCCGCCGGTAGCTCCGCCTACCGGCGCATGACACTGCATGCGTCCTGCGTCCCCTATCTTTATCACTGGGGGCGCAGGCCGTGCGCAGTATGCGTTTGGCTGCGCATGCGTCCTTTTGACTGTGCGCCGACCTGCGCCAAACGCAACCTGCTGCAGTTTGGTTGCGCTCGGCGCACGTCAAAAAGGCGCATGCGCCGCCAAACGCATACTGCGCACGGCCTGCGCCCCCAGTGATAAAGATAGGGGATGGAGGATGCATGCAGCGTCATGCGCCGATAGGCGGAGCTACTGGTGGAGGCGCGGCAGGTGGCGGGGCTTAGCGGCGGCCGTGCGCAGGCCGTCGCTGCGCTCAAAAGCGCTAGTGTGAAACTAGCCTTACCAGAGATGTCTATGATTAAGCCCTGGGAGAGGCGAAACATCAAATGTTAAGTATTGTTGGAGATAATCTCTTGCTGAAGTATCTAACTTTGAGCATCAATGTGCATTAAGTGTTTCACAATAAAGCATTATAGAGTGTGCTGTAAATGTATTACACTTGTACTACATGTTATCCATGCAGTGTACTCGTGAGTGTGCTGCAGTGATCACAGATCTGGACTGTATGTTTTCAGGTGTGGTTTAATAACAAAGGTTGGCATGCTGTCGGTTCTTTCCTAAATGTAATGAACAATGCCATTCTCCGCTCCCGACTACCTGAGGGAAAAGACCCTGCCAAATATGGGATTACAGCCTTCAATCATCCATTGAACCTCACCAAGGAGCAGCTATCTGAGGTGGCACTGTAAGTATTACCGTTAGTCTTCCAGTGTAATAGGCTATAGTGACTATAAACATCGCACTTTGTTGACTCATTTCTCCATTTTGCCTCTTCTATATATTCCGTAGGATGACCACATCGGTGGATGTCTTGGTTTCCATCTGTGTCATTTTTGCCATGTCATTCGTGCCAGCCAGCTTTGTAGTTTTCCTGATTCAGGAGAGAGTGAGCAAAGCCAAGCATTTGCAGTGTATTAGTGGGGTGAAGCCTGTAATCTACTGGTTGGCCAACTTTGTGTGGGATATGGTAAGAGAACAAAATATGGCTTGTTAACAGCAGGAATACTATTACCTGTAAATTGGAGTAACGGAAGGCCAAAACTGATGGTTTCTTTTTTTATGACTTTCCAGTGTAACTATATTGTGCCTGCCACTTTGGTCATTATAATATTCATCTGCTTCCAGCAAGACTCCTATGTGTCTTCTTCCAATTTACCAGTGTTGGCACTCTTACTTTTGTTATACGGGTAAGATATTTGTTTAGATTTGGTATTGTCCATTTGATGCACATAAAGATTGTTCAGTGAGTAGGTCTTAACTTGCAGATCACATATGCTTTGTGTTTAAAGGAGTTTTCCATGAATAGGAAAAAAAAACCAAGAAAATGTCATTATGAATAAGTTCCTAAATACCTTTAATTAGCTAATTGTGTTTGTTTTGTCTAGGGAGAAAACTACTATAGCACATTGAAATGGCCTCCATCTTGTTCTACCGGCGTAAACCTGTCCTAGAGTGTTATTAGTGCTGGTGTCTGCGAGCATGTACATTTAAGAAATTATTTCCATTGACACCTCTTTTATTTTTTTTTCTATTCCTGAAAGACTCCTTTGTAATCTATTAGAGCGTTGTCTTCTTCCATGTCACTGCAAACACGCAAGATCACAAAATCTGTTCTTCAGGAGTCTTTTCTTTGTAGCATTATTTTTTACTATGTGTAGGATAATACCGTCTGGGAGCTTTCTCCTAAAAGATCACCAATATTTGGTTTATTTTGTAGGTGGTCTATAACTCCTCTGATGTATCCAGCTTCCTTTCTTTTTAAGATCCCCAGCACAGCCTATGTGGTGCTAACTAGCGTCAATTTGTTTATTGGGATCAATGGCAGCGTGGCCACATTTGTTCTTGAACTTTTTACTAATAATGTAAGTATTTCGTACACAAATATGTACGTGATTTAGTATTATTGGTATTATAGGAGCGTGGTAAAGACTGCTGATTTGGCCATTAGATAACAGGTTGTTCATTCTTTTCAGAAACTGAACAACATCAATGACATTTTGAAGTCAGTCCTACTCATTTTCCCTCATTTCTGTCTGGGAAGAGGACTCATTGATATGGTGAAGAATCAGGCCATGGCTGACGCTCTAGAAAGATTTGGTGAGTAGTCCTTTGTATTCGGTCTTTGTTATAGTAGGCTATAATTGCAGATATATGATTCACTTTTGGTCTCCTCTAACCGTACAGGAGAAAATCGTTTTGTCTCTCCGATGTCCTGGGATCTGGTTGGGCGAAATCTCTTTGCCATGGCCGTAGAAGGATTGGTGTTCTTTGTTATAACTCTGCTGATCCAATATCGCTTTTTCATCAAACCCAGGTAGGTGATAACTTTTTCAAAGCATCCTCCTATAAACTCTGCAGGCATTCCCGTATTTATACACTAAACAATAAATTGTTTGCAATAGAGGCAAAATTTGCTGCAGACCATGAAATATCATTTTTACCACTGACACTATTTCAGGAAATGCTAGCAGGAATTAGAAACTTGATCATCTCCCTGTATTGTAATACAAAATCAAAAAGTCATGCAAGTATCTGATCTGTTTCTCTCCAGGCCAGTGACTGCAAAGCTTCCACCAGTAATTGATGAGGATGAAGACGTGGCAAGAGAGCGGCAGAGGATAATGAATGAAGGAGGTCGGAGCGACATCTTGGAAATCAAAGGACTGACAAAGGTATGGACATGCTCACACCTGTTTAGCATGGTGAAGCTCCCCTTGGCTGACTCGTGATCTGAATGTTGCCTCAGGCCCGTAACATGCAAGCATCACACCTGCTTCACAGCATACTATGAATCTAAGCCTTGGAGGCCACAGGGACATACATTATACATTTTTGGAATACTTATATTAGGACAACTGTTTGAGGGTTACTACACTATTCCATGCATGTATGTATTTTTGCATTGTAATTCATTAATGGTCAAAGGAATGTTTTGGAGCTGTTTTTGTAGAGGAATAGTGGTACTCCGAAGAGAAGACAGCGTCAAAAGTGATTGCTGCATACATCTAGCAAAGAGGCGCTAGAGAAAATGCCTACTTTGTCGCCTACTAGCCTCTTCCAGAATTTTATTTTTGCTCATAGAAGAAGATGAATCTTAAAGTATCTAATATCTAGACATAATTGTACGCGTAGTACAGAATTTATTGACATGGTTTGGACTTTCTTCTAATCAAAAACTTCATTTTCAGATCTACAGAATGAAAAGAAAGCCAGCTGTTGACAGACTCTGTGTGGGAATACCCCCAGGAGAGGTACTGTACCACCCCTCAGATTATTTATACCTATCCATCTGCAGTACATTTCTGCTTCCCATTAATATGTTATCTTCTAATCAACACCAAATACTGTATATCCCATTATCAGGGTCCTTACAAAGTAAAAATGACAAAAGTTGAATTTCTCACTAAAGTTAATTGTATCACATGAAATTATTGCTACACCCCATCTGTGCTTATTGACTGAAAGGTACAATGTAAATATTATTATTATGTACAAGAAAGCTTACAAACTCTCTGCTTTCAGTGTTTCGGCCTGCTGGGTGTTAATGGTGCTGGTAAGACTACAACGTTCAAAATGCTTACTGGAGATACCGATGTGACTGCTGGAGAAGCCTTCTTGAAGGGACACAGGTGAACTTTTCTGCTACATATGTACTGTAGTATCAGGGCCCGGCTCTATGTTTATGTGGTCACTTGAGTGATAAAATCAGTGGTTTTGTAGTCCGAAGTCCATTCTTTCATAGTCAACAATGAAGCCTATGGCTCACTGTAACTGTTTCTGTCTCCCGTACGGTATGACCTGGGTCACGTGACCTAGTTAAGAGCTTAAAAAGTAAAATGTGCAGATGCATCCTCCTCTGCACTGTTAGCATATTGGATGAGCACCCCTTTGTGTAGTATTGCAAAAATTACATTGGACAGATGAGACTGCAATGTTGTAGTTTCTGATTCTGTCTTGTGTAATGGAAAAGTAGATCAAAGAGCGGTAGAGGGCAGTTACTTCTCCAGTGTACCATGGCATTCGTCTGATATTGCCAGGTGTTGATGTTGGCCTTGGGTGGTCTTTTTAAAGTAACGTAAATGCATCTGCATGTGTGTCCTATTCATTTATATGTAAAAGGAATGGCATTTAGTGAGATATAAATAACATCAGTGGCCTTAAAAACCAGTTGCCGACCATCATCAGTGTCATTTTGACAGGTCCAGAAATGCTACAATTTGAAACTCTCTTTAAGAAAAAATCATAGTTCTCAGATTTAAATTGCAGAGGCAGTGTGTATTGATATTTTAATAGAATAATAATTATGTGTATATTTTGCAGTATCTTGTCTAATATTCAAGAAGTCCATCAGAATATGGGCTACTGTCCACAGTTTGATGCCATCAATGAGCTGCTGACAGGGAGGGAGCATCTGGAGTTATATGCCTTGTTGCGTGGAGTGCCCGACAAGGAGGTTTGCAAGGTAAAGAGTTTTTGTGTGTGACTTAAAAAGGATGTCAAGGTTAAGAAAAATTTGACTGCTTTGTACCGAAATACTGTCTTACATCGATCCACAGCAGCTTGTATTTGGTACTGCAGCTCATCACTGTACACTGTAAAAGAGCTTACAGCAATGCGAGTTGTAACCTATGGATAGGAGTTTATCTGTCATTGATTTTCTGATTTTGGACAATCCCGTTAAGTATTTATGGTAGCCTTTACATCTTGAATTTCACACTGTACTGCCTACAAAACTGACTGATTATATTTAGGACTTATGACCTTTCTCAGGGTCAATCTGGTGTACACCCAATTTGTGTGTTGGGCTCTGTTCTGGCAGCTGTTACCTATTGAACCTGTCCATCCTAAGAGATACTCGCAGCCTGTCAGATTGCATATTCCTTAGTCTGTAATCTCTGGTAGCATGCAGTCATGGCAAATGTTATTTTCACGGTCAACGTGTGACTGGACACAGCGCCTCCAGCAGGGCGAATTTATGATACACGTGACCCTGGATACAGCGCCTCCAGCGAGGCGAATTTAAATAATACCGGAACGTGCAGCCGGATACACCGCCTCCAGCTGGCGAATTTAAAAAGTGCACGTAAAACTGGATACCCCGCCTCCAGCTGGCGAATTTAAATAATAAGGGGAAACACAGGAACAATTACAGTGGTGGGCCCTGTAATAGGAAATAGGGATGTGGAGACTTCCTGAGCTCCCCTGCGGAAGCGTCCCTGCACTCCTTACGTTCCCTATACAGGCTCCGCACCTGTCGCCGCACGCGAACCTTATGCCCTGACTCGCCCTGAACCTAGTCCCTCGCTAGGGCATTGGCCGGTGCGGAAACTAATCCCACCACTGCACTAGATCACACATAAGGAAAGTCACAAACAGGGGAAATAGAAAACTTAGCTCTCTCTGTGCAAATGCTCCAGCACAGAGTCCAGCAACGGACTGCAGCCTTCCTCCTGAATAGCTGCCACCAAGTTCAGAAAGCGCTGCAAAGAACTCCCTTCAGTGACTCCTTCCACACCAGGACTCAGATTGAGCTGAGCAATCTCTCCAGCTCCTTCCACCACCAAGGATGGTTGCAAATGAACAATTATCACCAACAATGATTGAATACCCTGAGACTCATTTATAGAGCCTCACACCTGATTTATAATTACAAATAAAACCTATCACTAAGGTGCGATACCACTCCCCACCACCGGGCAACTTAGAATGAAAGACACCACGTGTGATAATTCCAATGGCCACCGGGGGCAATCACGTCACACTTTGCACTTGACAAAGTAAAAAAAATTCACTTTGTCAAATTTAAAACTGTCAGATCATGACAATTATCAGTTTTAAGCCAGGCTCACACTATGAGTATTTGGACAGTTTTTTACCTCAGTATCTGTAAGCCAAAGCCAGGAGTGGAACAATCTGAGGAAAAGTATAACAGAAACACGTCACCACTTCTGGATTTATCACCCACTCCTGGATTTGGCTTACACATACTGAGGTATAATACTGACCAAATACTGAATGTGTGAACGTGGCCTTATCACTGCCAACCAATTCCCAAATCACATTTTTGTCTCATATTGCCTCAGTTAAAAGAGAGTCTAGCCACAACAGAAATGATTGACTACTTTATCTTTTAAGAAATAAATAATACTAGCTGAAGAGCCCGGCGCTGCCCGGGCATAGTAACTAACTACGATTAGTTATAACAAAATTATAATGATTATATCTATATATATAAAGCTGATTGTATAGCTCCGCCCACTCCGCATAGCCACATTTACTATAATATCCCACATCATCCCGTCAGCCAGTACTACCGGACTACTACCGTTAATATCCCACATCGTCCCATCAACCAGAGCCACCAGTTTACTAATATCCCACATCATCCTGTTAAAGCCACCGGACTACTACCCCTAATATCCCACATGATCTCGTCAGCCAGAGCCACCGGACAACTACCATTAATATCCCACCCACATCATCCCGTCACATCCGCCGGACTACTACCCCTAATATCCCACATCATCCTGTCAGCCAGAGCCACCGGACAACTACCACTAATATCCCACATCATCCCGTCACAGCCGCCGGACTATTACCCCTAATATCCGACATCATCTCGTCAGCCAGAGCCACCAGACTACTACCCCTAATATCGCACATCATCCCATCAGCCAGAGCCACTGGACTACTACCACTAATATCCTGCATCATCCTGTCAGCCAGAGCCACCAGACTACTCCCCTAATATCCCACATCATCTCATCCTCCTGGGGTCAGAACCAGAGCGCTGAGTGAAACGGTCCTAACTTCCACACCGGGGATTCCTTTAAGAGAGGCCTGGCGTCAGAACCAGAGCGCTGAGTGGATTTGCCCTGACTTCCATACCAATGATCCCTTTAATAGAACCCTAGGGTAAAGAATCAGAGCACTGAGGGATTTACTCTAACTTCCATACCAGAGATCCCTTTAAGAAAGCCTGGGATCAGAACCAGAGCGCTGTGCAGATTTGCCCTGACTTGCATACCAATGATCCCTTTAATAGAACCCTGGGATCACAATCAGAGCACTGAGGGATTTGCCCTAACTTCTGTACAGGAGATCCCTTTAAGAGAGCCTGGGGTCAGTACCAGAGCATTTGAAGGCAATTGCCCTGACTTCCATACCGGGGATCCCTTTAAGAGAGGACTGGGGTCAGTACCAAAGTGCAGATTGGATTTGCCCTCACTTCCATACCGGGAATCCCTTTAAGAGGGGCCTTGGGTCAGAACCAGAGCGCTGAGTGGATTTGCCCTAACTTTCATACCTGGGATCCCTTTGAAAGCCTGGGATCAGAACCAGAGCGCTGGATGGATTTGCCCTGACTTGCATACCAATGATCCCTTTAATAGAACCCTGGGGTCAGAATCAGAGCGCTGAGGGATTTGCCCTAACTTCCGTAAGGAGATCCCTTTAAGAGAGCCTGGGGTCAGTACCAGAGCATTTGAAGGCAATTGCCTTGACTTCCATACCGAGGATCCCTTTAAGAGAGGCCTGGGGTCAGAACCAAAGCACTGGATGGATTTGCCCTGCCTTCCATACCGGAGATCCCTTTAACCCTTTAAGAAAGGCCTGGGGTCAGTACCAAAACGCTGAGTGGATTTGACCTAACTTGCATACCATTGATCCAGGGGAGGGGGGATTCATTTCTGTCATGTGCTCTGTGCTCCTTTCTGGGGGGCAGACAATGGCTGGGAGCTTATGTTCCTGGGGATGCTAGATTTCTCCCACCATGTCAGTGTCTGCTGAGGTGTTGTCAAGTGGGAAAACTTGCTCATAGCAACCATCACAGCTCAGCTACTTTTAACCAGCTCTGGTGAAATGAGAGATGCTTAGTGATTGGTTGCAAGGAAAACTGTTGATCATAGCAACCAATCACAGCTGAGCTTCTTTTGAACAGCTCTGGTGAAATGTAAGATGCTTCGTGATTGCTTGGTGATACACACATACATACATTCATTTTTATATATATAGATAGTAGTACTAAGAATAAACTAATCTACCGTATCACAGGATTTCTTCCTTTGCATCTAAGCATCTCCCACTTGTTAATACAACATTTCACAGACTGCACAGAGCTCAAAATGGCTGCTGGTGGCGAGACATGTGGCCAGACCTGTCAAACAGCCTCCTCCAATTGAAAAACACGTGAAATAGAAAACATGCTTTCAATTGGAGGACTGATCAGGTCACATGTCCCTCCATGAGCGGCCATCTTGAGAACAGAACTGTGCAGTCTGTGAGGAAAGAGGAGAGCCTGTAATACTTATATACTAGTAAGCGCCACAAAATCATGCCTCCAACACATGTTAAAATAAAGATAAAGTGGACAGCCTCTTTAAGTTGCATGCATTTTGTTATGCTGGAAATAAGTATCATATATTGAGCCAAGCTTGTTTTAGTAAATCTGATATTTTTCAGTTACATTTTCTTATTGTCATTATTATGATCTAGGATTTACCTTCCAATGTTCCAGCAGTGTAAAGTTGATGATGTTCTTGTCCCCCTTCTAGGTTGCGGAATGGGCTGTGCGGAAGCTAGGCTTAGTGAAATACTCCGACAAATGTGCAGGAGGCTACAGCGGAGGAAACAGGCGGAAATTGTCCACAGCTATTGCGTTAATAGGAGGACCACCAGTAGTATTTCTAGTAAGCTATTTATGACCTTCTCTTTTTTATTACTTTCATCCATAATATCTAAATATGATATAGAAAAAAATGGCTGCTATATTGGCAACTGTAATGCCGGATGCTTAAAGGGTTGTTTTTTTTACTGATATGCAAATGTTTGGTCCTACAAAATCATTTCGTATCGTTTGCCTTTTATGTAAAACTAGATGGTGGCCCGATTCTAATGCATCGGATGTTCTAGAATATCTATGTAGAATATGTATGTAGCGCCGCAGATCTCCCGACAGTAGGGGTGGCGTGCGTCGTTCGAATTCCGCTCCAATTCGCGGCCGGACTGCACCTGTCGCTGATTGGTCGCGGCCGGCCGGGCCTCAACCAATCAGCGACGAGGGATTTCCGTTACAAACAGAGACAGACAGACAGACTGTGTTGTTACACTAGCTATTGTGGACTCCAGATTACATTAACTGAGAATCTATGACAAGTTCATTTGGTCGGGGGTAACTTTTATATTTTTCTTTTTCCAAAATCCTCTCTCAGCTAATTTTTGACCACACACCACATCAATGTTGAATGTGCAGGGAAATAAAGAGTCAATAAAAGGCTAACGTTGCAACATTTTTCATAAACACTGGATTTTAGCCCAAAATACAAGCAGTTAGGTAAAAAAAAAAGTTCCCCAAAGGTGGACAACCTTTTTATAGTAATTTTAGAGTATAAAAAAATATTAAATCTTTAACAGGATGAACCAACCACAGGAATGGATCCTAAAGCAAGGCGCTTCTTATGGAACTGTGCCCTGAGTGTTATTAAAGAAGGAAGGTCCGTGGTGCTAACTTCACACAGGTTAGTGTTACTTCTGAATATCTATGTCAGGAAAGTGCGGTCAGAGAGTATTACAACTTGAGGTCTTGTGTTTGTGCATTTTCTGGAACGGTCCTTTGCTTCAATAAAAGACAGCAGGGAATATTCACAACACTTACCTGGAGATAACAGTTTCCATCCAGAGTAGTACTAATATAGGAGCTTGACATGAATAACCTTATCTGAATTGTTTAGTAATTTCATGTATTGTTTCTTGCCTTGTACAGTATGGAAGAATGTGAAGCTCTCTGCACAAGAATGGCTATTATGGTCAATGGCCGATTTAGATGTTTGGGGAGTGTACAACATCTAAAGAATAAGTAATTCAGATTTCTTTTCTTTCTATATTAACTGCATCATTTTATATTAGATGATTGCGTTAGTTGAATTTTATTTGCTTTTATGCTATAGTCATGTCTTTGTCTACTACTATCCCATAGAACACTGAAACTGATCTATGAGAATTTACTTTTTTCATATAAATGATGACAACTATGACAAAACATATCTAAAAAAAAGTCATTCAATGTAATTCTTAGATTTTACAAATTCATATTGGAAAAGATATTCATTGGAAAAGTTGGGCTTGTTTAGCTTAGAAAAAAGATGCCTCAGAGGGGATCTCATTTACATGTATAAATATATGTGTGGTCAGTTTAAAGGACTGGCACACAACTTATTCCTTCCAAAGACCATATAATGCCCAGGGGGCACTCTTTACATGTGATTCCGGCGGCTAAATAGGAAAGGGTTCTTTACAGGTAGAGCAGTCAGATTGTGGAATGCCCTACCACAGGAGGTAGTACTTGCAGACACTGTAACAGCTTTTAAAAAAGGGCTGGACGATTTCCTCAGTACACATAACATTGTGGGTTATAGTTAAATTAGTGACGAAATGTACAATTGGTGAAGAAAGGTTGAACTTGATGGACCTAGGTATTTTTTCAAGCAATGTTACTATATATAAAGAATGGAAAGATTTTTAACTGATTTTTTCTGCTCAACAGGTTTGGTGATGGCTATACCATCATAGTAAGGATATCCGGGTCAAACCCAGATTTAAAGCCCGTGGAAGAGTTTTTCAGTCATGCTTTTCCAGGGAGCGTATTAAAAGAGAAACATAGAGGAATGTTGCAGTACCAGCTGCGCTCTTCTCAATCCTCCTTGGCCAGGATCTTCAGCATCCTTTCCAAGAACAAGAAAAGACTTCACATTGAAGATTATTCAGTCTCTCAGACCACTCTTGACCAAGTAAGTACTTACAAAATAGGTGGAAGTTCCTTTCATAGTTTGTACGGTCCTGTAATTTATCGCTGACATGTCTATTCCTCATTGGACCAGATTTATCATTGCAATGTCTTCATTTATTTTGAGTATTTTGCTCCTTTCTGGTGGGTTTAGTATTTCTGCCTTGTACTCTATGGTTTTTTAAGTTATATTTCCTTTTGAGGTCTTTTTCTAAATTCTTCTCCACATCTTTGTTTATATTTAATGTGACTTTTAGCAAATATTGCATTTTTTTGGGCAATTTTCACTCCAATCCCTCCTCCTGGAGTAAGGTTTCTAGAAGAGTTATCGATTTGGTGCATTTTCGCAACTGATTAAAAGAAAACCACTTCATGTCAAAAAGTTGCAAAAACTGGTTAAAGATTAAAAAAATATTTCTTGATTTTGCCCCAAATTCATGAACCACACATACCATTTGGAGTAAATTAAATAATAAAAGGGACTTTAATAAATCGTAAATGATGAATTGGTCCATTGACTTTTAGAGGTAGTTTGGTTCATATATCATGGTCTAATTCGTCACCTCGTGGTAGAAAAAGGTTTCAATATGAACTCCGATGACATGCAGTATTATTATTATTATTTATTATAGTGCCATTTATTCCATGGCGCTTTACATGTGAAAAGGGGTATACATAAAAAACAAGTACGATAATCTTAAACAATACAAGTCACGACTGGTACAGGAGGAGAGGGGACCCTGCCCATGAGGGCTCACAATCTACAAGAAATGGGTGAGGTTACAATAGGTGAGGGCATAGCTGGTCGTGCAGCGGTTTGGTGGATCAGTGGTTACTGCAGGTTGTAGGCTAGTTGTAAGAGGTAGGTCTTCAGGTTCCTTCTGAAGGTTTCCAAGGTAGGCGAGAGACTGATATGTTGGGGTATAGAGTTTCAGAGTAGGGGGGATAAGCAAGAAAAATCGTGTATGTGATTGTG
Organism: Dendrobates tinctorius; assembly: GCF_039654945.1. NCBI lineage: Eukaryota > Metazoa > Chordata > Amphibia > Anura > Dendrobatidae > Dendrobates > Dendrobates tinctorius. The sequence goes on from NW_027361796.1 coordinate 15,867,746, forward strand.
GGAAGAGGAGTTAAGAGGGGAGTAGAGAAGGAGATCTTGTGAGGATCGTAGATTGCAAGCAAGTACCGGGAGACAAGGTCACAGATGTATGGAGGAGACAGGTTGTGGATGGCTATGTATGGCATGGTTAGGATTTTGAACTGAAGTCTCTGGGTTATGGGGAGCCAATGAAGGGATTGACAGAGGGGAGAGGCTGGGGAATAGTGGGGGTATAAGTGGATTAGTCGGGTAACAGAGGTTAGAGGTTGCAGTAGTCAAGGCGGGAGATGATGAGGGCATGCACTAGAGTTTTTGCAGAATCTAGGTTGAGGACTGTATGGATCTGGAAAATATTTTTGAGTTGAAGTCGGCAGCAAGTGGAAAGGGCTTGGATATGTGGTTTGAAGGAGAGATCAGAGTTCAGGATTACCCCGAGGCAGCGAGCTTGTGGGACTGAGGAGAGTGGGCAGCCATTTACTTTAATGGATAGGTCTGTTGGGGGAGTCGAGTGAGCTGGTGGAAAGATGATGGATTCTGTTTTGTCCATGTTAAGTTTTAGAAATCTAGAGGAGAAGAAGAATGAAACAGCAGACAGACATTGTGGGATTTGGGTTAGTAGGAAGATGATATCTGGTCCAGAGAGGTAGATCTGTGTGTCATCAACATAGAAGTGATGCAAGCTGTGAGATTCTCTGAGCTGTCCCAGGCCAAAGATGTAAATGGAGAAGAGCAGGGGCCCTAGGATTGAACCTTGTGGGACTCCGACAGATAGAGGGCGAGGTGAAAAGGTGGTGTGTGAGTGGGAGACACTGAATATCTGGTCTGTTAGGTATGACACGATCCAAGATAGGGCCAAGTCTGTGATGCCAAGAGATGAGAGGGTTTGTAGCAATAGGGAGTGGTCCACTATGTCAAAGGCAGAGAACAGGTCCAGGAGGAGGAGGAAAGAGTATTGTCATTTGGCTTTGGCAGTCAGTAGGTCATTGGTGACTTTAGTCAGGGCAGTTTCAGTGGAGTGATGCAGTCGGAAGCCAGATTGTAAGCTGTCGAAGAGGGAGCAGGAAGAGAGGTGGGAGGACAGTTCAAGATGGACATTCTGTTCCAGTAGTTTTGAGGCATAGGGGAGAAGTAATATGGGGCGATAGCTAGATACAGAGGATGGGTCAAGAGAGGGCTTTTTGAGGATGAGTGTGATTGAGGCCTGTTTGAAGCAAGACTTGAACAACACCAGTGTTAGTGAGATGTTGAAGAGATGCGTTAGGGTTGGGATGAAGACTGGTGAGGTTTGGGATGAAGTGGGATGGGATTGGATCAAGTGCACAGGTTTTGAGATATGATCTCGAGAGTAGGGCGGAAAGTTGATCTTCTGTGATGGAGGAGAAGTTGGTTTTGGAGGAGCATGGCTGAATAGTTAGGAAGAGGGGTTGTAGGCCAAAGCTTTCTCTGATGTTATTAATCTTCTGCTTGAAGAATGAGGCAAAGTCTTCAGCTGAGATGAGTGGAGAGGGAGGAGGTGCTGTGGGACGGAGGAGAGAATTGAAGGTGTTGAATAGCTGTTTAGGGTTGCAAGACAGGGAGGATATGAGAGATGAGAAGTAGGGTTGTTTTGCTGTGGCGAAAGTGGCCTTGAAAGTAGTGAAGGACTGTTTGAATGAGATGAAGTGCTCGTTGGAGTGTGATCTTTTCCATCTCTGCTCAGCAACCCTGGAAGCCCGCCTCAGGTCTTCGGTCAGGTTGGTGTGCCAGGATTGTCTGTTGAATTTGTGAGCTTTGGTATGTGTGAGAGGGGCGACCGATTCAAGAGCTGTAGCTATTGTTGTGTTATATAAAGCGGCGGCGGCAAAGAAAGAGAAGGAATTCAGAGAGTGACTGTGTATCGAGGTGATTTCTGCGAGAGTGTGCAAGTTTTTGGGGTGGGGATTGTGTACTTGGAGAGAAGAGAATGTAAGTAGGTTGTGGTCAGAAAGAGGGAGCAGTGAGTTAGAGGTTAGATAGGGAGCAGAGGCGGGTGAAGATGAGGTCCAGTGTGTGGCTGTGGCCATCTTTGTGAGTGGCAGCAGAAGACCGTTGAGCGTGGTCTAAGGAGAAAGTGAGAGATAAAAGTTTAGTGACAGCTGAGAGGGAAGTGTGAATGGGGATGTTGAAGTCACCCATGATGTCAGCGGAGAGGAAATGAAGTAGCCAGGTGGTGAAGTGGTCGAAGAAAGTGGTGGCTGGCCCTGGGGGGCGGTGAATGACAGCCAGTTGGAGGTTGGTGGGGGAGTAGATGCGCACAGAGTGCACCTGAAAGGAAAAGTGGGTAACAGAGGGTGGCAGTGGGATTGTGGTGAAAGAACAGTTATCTGACAGGAGAAAACCAACTCCTCCGCCATGCTTTCTGCTGGGGCAGGGGGTGAGAGAAAGGTGGAATCCACCATACAAAATTGCAGCTGGAGAGACTGTGTCAGAGGAGTGAGCCAGGTTACGGTGATAGCGAGGAAGGAAAGTTTGTTAGTAATTAAAAGATCATGGATAAAACTTTTAGCTTAATACCATAAAATCATATAAGTTTCTACCTTGTTAGGGTAAAAGAATTATAGACCTAAAACTGTGTTCACAGAAGTGGCCTACTATTCGTTCTATACTGTTACTTCATGACTTTATGTTGAAAATGCAAAATTTAGAACATTATGAGATGAACATTACTATTGCTTCTGCTGCATGTATGCCTCCAATTTCTTATCACTTCTGCACAGAATAGGTGTTACAGTTTTTAGTCTCCCATGCTACTGATTAGTAGGATGACAGTACACTTTTACTTGTCCACAAATGTCTTTTCATTTTGTACCATGTGATTTTTTTTAAAGTTAATAATAATCTAATCATCAAACGTAAACTCAAAGAATGTGAAGCTGTCTGCACAAGAATGGCTACTATGGTGTGAGAGCTGATCATAAGGCCGTGTGCCCTCGATCTGGAGCTAGCAGCGCTGTGGACGCAGTACATGGTTACTGCGTGCAAAGCGCTGCCGTCTATTGAACGCAGGTGATTCCACATGTGTTCACTGAACCGTGCAGGTTCACCGCGTCCAATACACTGTACAGGTGAGATTTCTATTGTGAAGACTCGCATCTCTGCAAGATAAATAGACACGCTGCAGTCTGGAAAGGAGCATCGAGAAATCATTCTGTAACAATGAAAAGCACAAAACCTTTAAAATATTTGATCAAGAAACTTCTCTAGATTTGAGAGTGTGTTTTCTCTTTAATATTCTCATCAATATATCACATTTTGTATTACTTAGAGAATAATAAGAGCAATCTGAAATTAATATGACGTCTTCTTTATCCTTTCTAGGTGTTTGTTAACTTTGCCAAGGACCAAAGTGACGATGATCTTTTAAAGGACTTGTCATTACATAAAAACCAGACTGTAGTAGATATGTCCGTCCTGACATCTTTTCTTCAGGACGAGAAGGTGAAAGAAAGCTGCGTGTGACAAGCCAAACAGGGAAAATCTGGAGGTTTTGTATAAAATGCCTCTCTTGGCAGCAGTTGGGACACAAATGCCCAGGAGTCAGGTCTGTAGGACCAGAGCAGGGAGGCATCAGATACTGGACAACTAGAGCTACCACTCAATGCAATGCAAAACAATGCAATGACAGAAACAATTCCAGAATAGAGGCAGTGCCTCTTGTGTTGCCTTGTTGTACTGTATGCAAGTAGAAGACTTGAACGTAGAGGCCAACAGTATGACAATGTGAATCTATAGTGTTGGACCCACTGGATCCTGCTTGAACGTGGGTTTGTAACCATAGCTATTATGTACAATGTAAATTTTTTTATTGTTTATTGTATTCTTTTCCAGGATCGCAACAATCTTACCACTGACAAATAATGACTAGTAACTATTTATTAATGGCTAGGGCATCTACATGTGTGCCAGAAGATCCATGGTTTGCCCAGAAGGACTAGCTTTAATACCTTGTGATGTACTCAGTGGTTTGGGTTATCGTGATGTTACCATTTACGCTACCATGGGTACATTTTCTATGTGCTTTGAAGCACATCATTTTGCAGTGAATCTTATTAGTCTGCAAATATCAGCAATAAAGTCTCAAAAAACAAGTGGCAATTCACACTAGGCCAGTGTAAAGTCCACCTAAGCTGAAAAGCCGTTGAATCCCGCATTCATACATGTGCCATGTAGAAGGAGGATCCTAGGTCACACAGTGTCATGCATCCCGCATTCATACATGTGCCATGTAGAAGGAGGATCCAGGGTCACAAGGTGTCATGCATCCCGCATTCATGCATGTGCCATGTAGAAGGAGGATCCTGGGTCACACAGTGTCATGCATCCTGCATTCATACATGTGCCATGTAGAAGAAGGGTCCTGGGTCACAAGGTGTCATGCATCCCACATTTATACATGTGCCATGTAGAGGGAGGATCCAGGGTCACAAGGTGTCATGCATCCCGCATTCATACATGTGCCATGTTGAAGGAGGATCCAGGGTCACAAGGTGTCATGCATGGATACAGCACTGAATATCTTTGACTGTCCAGCTTTTCTACATTTGTTTGTTTTTGGTAGCATTGTTACATGTGTCCTGTGGTGTTGTTTTTGCATTTTGCTGTTGTCTTTAGTACGATTTGTATTCTTTTTACACCTCAATTAACATTTTAGTTTCCTGTGTCTTACCTTCGCAGACTGCAAAGCCAATACTTATGTTTTTGGGCTAATTCTTTAGTCCTAATATCCTGTGTCGCATATCCTTCCATTTACTAAACCTATGCACTCCAGGATCATGGGACTCCAGTGCATTTTAAGTACAGTAACCAGTCATTTTAGTTGAACTGATGTGCAGTTTTATTTCCTTCTGCCATATACTATGATTGAAAAATGCCTAAAAAAAGTTGTATACAATCATACTACTGTTTTATTGACATGTCCTCTATGTTTTGCTTACTTTCTATATTACAGACAGTAGTATACTTTTTTAAGGGTTTTTCCAAATGCTTTATTTTAGAGAAAAGTAGAAAAACCTTGACAAAATAAACCTGCAGTATACATTTTTTTTTGATTAGTCAAACAGTTTCACTGCCACATTATATCTTTTCCTCAGGTATAATCTAATGTAATGGAGATAATAAAACAGAACAATAGAGAACAGATGTATGATTAGTGATGTGGGATAAGACTGCAGGTAAACTTGTGCTGACAGGTATGACACTGCACAACCAATGTAACATGTAGTGCCACCATGGCATCCAGCAGGGCGGCAGTGGACAGGTGCCACTTGTTGCTGTTGCCCTGATAAGTAGAAATGAGTGAATTTGTTCAGATTCGCTTCTGAATACGATCGGATTCGAATATTGTTTTTGCAATATTCATCGAACACAGCCGAACGTCATTAGAGTCAATGGGAGTAGAAATTACCAAATATGTTCGGAACTGATCATAAGACATACATTTGGCGCGAATATTGTTCGAATATGGCCCGAATATGTCAAAATCAAATTTGGGGCCAAATTCCGAACAAATTCGCTCATCTCTACTGATATAAGTGCAGGCAGTGTGGACATTGTAGTAATAAACAATGATGTGCAGGGAATAGAACATTTCTCCCTGCGATAACGTCACAACAGCCCCCTCTCTTACTACCCCATGTCCATCCCCGGACCCCACTTCTCTACAGAACTCTACCACCATCATCAGGATCTGAAACTAACCATTAGAATGGAGATTTGGCAAAAGTACATATAATGACGACCTGCACAAACTGTTAGTCCCTTATGTCTGGTTTACAGGAAGCCCACCCAAAGGGCATTAGTAAAATAAAAAATTACCATGCAAATATTGTTAACGTGGATTTTTATATATGCAGAACTATTCAGGAAAGTTAAAGTGCTTCCTGTAATATTATTCTGCAGGAAATGTTATGATTTGGTACCCACAGTTGGTCAACGGTAACGTACATGTCTGCATATCAGTTTGTGAACAAGCAAGCCATTTTGTAAAACAAAAGGCTTTGAGAAGAAATGCCACTTATCCCCTAGAACAGAGAAAGCGGCTTTGATTTGGTGGTAAAGGAATGTGACAATGAGAAGCAGTTGTCCCATGAACTGTTTCCTTGAAATGCTTGTACCGTAAATAAGCCTTTCAATCTATCTTATCAATGCAATTTTTGTGGTTTTTACCTCAGTCTATGCAAGAAGCTTTATTCCTGCACCTTCTGCGCAACACAAAATGAGATACTTTTATTTTTTCTCAACACTGCCTTACCAGATGGCACTGACATTGGAGAAAATGTTAGGATACCATAAGTGATAGATGGCTAGGAAATTGCAACTTGTGCCACATGCTTATATGACGCCATAGGTATAGTGCTAAGTTAGTGATATCTACGCCATACTGATTCACTCTACCAGATTACTGCACCATAATCTGCCCATTCTGCATTTGTTCATGTCGGCGTGACAATGGATATGGATTTATATCATCTGTGTCTGTGGTTTGCTTTATTGGGAACAGTCAGCAAATGCTTGGTAAGAATAGGACATTTAATGGGTGGGAATTCACAGATTCATTCATTTTGCTCATTTCGTGAATTATCTTGTTCTTCAGATATCACGTGCCACTAATTTTTCTTTATTCTTGTTGGATAATAGATGCCACTAGTAATGTGGGAGCTTGACCATGCAGGTGCATATTTGTGTAGCTCCGAATCAGAAACATTTCTCCCATGTGATGTGATGTTTTACATGCATTATGTTTCATTATTTTTGGTCCTTCATTCCAAGCACTTTATGCTGTTTTTAATGGGATCTATTTTTGCACTGGAATACCCATTAACATTGCAAAAAATGTAAAAAGTACAAAACAGAAAAAAGTTTAAAAAAAAAGAACAAAAAGTTAAAAAAAGGTTTTACAATATAGTAGTTTCTAAGTTAAATCCTTACATTGAAATTTCCATGACTGAAAAATATTTGTATTGTTATTAACTGTTTAAGTATTAAAGTATAGACTTAGATCTATGTTAATTGCCTTGTATTATGTCACGTAAAGTTTAATAAAATGAAAAAGTGACACCGACGTTGTGATTTGTTCATTTTCTGCAGCACTCTTCTGCTTTAAAAAGGGTTGTTCCATCTTAAAAATTGTTTTTATGCAAAAATAGAGTCCTCAGTGGTTGATACCTTTTAATGGCTAACTGAAAAGATGGTAACAAATTGCAAGCTTTCGAGACTACTCAGGTCTCTTCATCAGGCATTGACATTGTTTTTATTCATTTATTAAGATCAAAGAGTTTCTTGAATCTGTTGTTTACAGCTGTTTGCCAAGGTTACTTTACCACCTCTGCAGTCCTTCAGAGGTAACCAGTCTCCTAGGCAAGGAACAAATGCTTATCAAGCTTTTTGCTAAAGAGCAGGGGTGTCCATCTAATTTTCACCGAGGGCTATATCATCATTATAGTTGCCTTCAAAGAGCCACTTGTAATTGCAAGGGATCATGCAGACGTCTATGCAACATGGTTCCAGCATGAACTGCAATGAACCAACTGGCCTGGGGCTATCAAGGGAGCTGTCTCTGGGTAGTAAGGCTATAAGACAGCTGTTCCTGAGTGGTGGATTGTAGGGCTTGTAAAGGAAAACAACACAAAGAAAAGCGCTCTATATGTGAGTCGGCAACGCCAGAAGAGAGGTGGAAAGTTAATCACACTCGCATCCGATGATTGTGCTAGACAGGCACAAAAAGAGAGCACAAGTGGCTCTCACAAATCGCTGCTGCACCAACCGCCGGCCCCTAATGCCTTGAGCTGGAGTTGTGACATAGGCAGGAATAGGAAGGAAAACAGTGGGTGTCAAAAGGACTCCTTTCTCGTAGTGCTCGGACAACACCCAAATTCCTGGGTTCACTATTCAAGGCTGGTATTATGATATCTGGTCCTAGACACCGGAAGCAGGCCATGGGGGGGGCCGAGCCACAGACCCTTCAGTCCTGCCCGCATGCACCAACATCATATTACAGTTGTACAATACATAGAAATGCATTGCATGAAACAAGCAAAATTTTTCAATGCAAAAAAATGCACTTTTATAAAATTAAAGGTTTCTATATATGTAAATGTTATTTAGCCAATATTTCTGTAAGTAAAAGTCTGAGATTTCTGTGGGAAATCTTAATTTGTTCCTCTTAAACTGGTTCTGAATGTAAATAAAACATTGCTCTGATTTAAGTCTCCATGTTGTAATTTAGCCTTTTATTTCATGCATGGACAAGCCCATTGATGCATCTGTGTAAGGCCTCTTTCACACTTCAGTTTTTTGCATCAGTCAAGATCCGCCAAAAGGACGGATGGCGGATCCGTTTTAGTACTGATGCCAACGGATGTCACCCGTCCGTTTTTTTGACGGATCCGACAAATGAAGAATTTTAAAGGAATCGCAGCCTGGAAAAGGAGAGAGAGAGAGATTTTTTTTTTTTGTCCGGCAGCCAGAAAGAATTTCGGGTTAAATGAGTGTCTGGAGGATCCCCCACAGAAAAAAATGTTGCAAGCTCCGTTTTGAAATCTTTGAGGATGGTGACGGACAGGAACTTTTGGCGGATCCGCAAAAAAACGGATGCAACGGACGTCAATCCGTCACAATCCGCCAATAATGGAAGTCAATGGGGAAAAAAACGGATCCTCAAAAGAAAATTGCGGATCCGTTTTTTTTCAATACCTGGCGGATTGTGACTGATTGTAAAAAACTGAAGTGTGAAAGAGGCCTAACACATGGAAGGTACTGTAATAACTGGGTTAGGCTAGTCTCACACCAACATATCTACACGCAGTGCACGGCGCCCCCTCCCGTCATCTGCTATCGCACATCGCTGCATGCCATCTGCGCACCCTATCTTGAGCATAGGGTGCGCAGACTGCGCTAGTAGGATTTTGCATGCGCTGTGCTCTTTTGACGGTGCGCCGAGCGCCCCAAAATGCAACATGGTGCGCTCGGCGCACCGTCAAAAGGGCGCAGCGCACGCAAAATCCTACTAGCACACAGTCTGCGCACCCTATGCTAAAGGTAGGGTGCGCAGATCGCATGCAGTGATGTGCGATAGTAGGAGATGACCGGAGGAGGCGGGGATTAGTGGTGCCGTGCGCTGCATGTAGATACACTAGTGTGAAACTAGCCTTAGACAGGTAAACCACTTTTGAGACAGTAAAGTTCACTTGTACAAGCTGCATAGATGTAAGCCTGCCTAAAGGGAACATGTCACCAGGATTCCCCATAAAAAACGATACAATATGGTGTGCATGGAGCGTGTAAGCGCACGTTCACACTGGCCAGTGAACAGAAAAAAAACACAAACATGACTGAATACCCTGCAGTAAATGGCATAGTGCATGAAAATAATATAGGGGATTAAGTTAACACGTTCTTTATTAAAAAAAAAAAAAAGCCAAAGCCATCCCACCACTTCACTGTGACGTAATTGGGACAGTCCTAACTAATATTAAAAACCTTACCGCTTTGTCCTGTGACTTGCATGTGGATAAGGACTGAGAAGGATTAGCCCCAAATAGTGGACACAGGAATGGGAAACCACATCAATATATAAAGGGTTTTAATATTAGTTATCACTGTCCCAATTAGGGTCACTGTGAAGTGGTAGGATGGCTTATGGCTTCTGCATTTTTTTTTAAATCGAGCGTGTTAACCAAGTACCTTATATTTTCATGCATTATTGCTGTCTACTACAGGGTATTCAATCATTGTTTATGCGCCCCCCCGTATAAAGTACTACCACCACCTGTATGTCGCCATATACAGCATTCTAGAATGCTGTATATATAGTACGACCACTGCCTGTATACCCTCTATATACAGCATTTTATAAAGCACGTCCACTATCTGAATGCCCTTATATATACACAACATTCTAGAGTGCCAATCTGCATAAAATTTTTTTTTTTTTTCTTATTAGATTTGCCCTTGGGGCAGCCCCATCCAATGGGCTTCGCTAGTCTTAATCCGGTGCCTCCTCCTATCCTTCTTTGAGTCGATGACGCGTCCTAAGTCCATCCACACAGTGTCTTCCATCGCGCTTCGGTGCAGACTTCTCTTTGTGCTTTGCAATACTTTGCTTTGTGATCGGCAGGGCAGAGACGTGTTCCTGCACAGAAGTGTCATGGGGGAGGTTGTGTTGATGATGTAGGATGCATTATCCACGGGAAAAGGAGGACTGTACTGGAAGAAGAACAGTGACAAACATAATACCAGACCGCCCTGTAGGTGAGTATAAGATATTCACATTTGCCTCAGACCACACGTGAGGACGTTTCGAGACCGTGCCTCAGACCACACGTGAGGACGTTTCGAGACTACCCGCCAGACATCAGACCACATGGGAGAACATTCCTACGTTGTGCCTGCCATGCCTCAAAGTGGCACAGAAAGCAGAGTAGAAAGTTGGTCATTGTATTTTAACCCCTTCATGACCAAGCCTATTTTGACCTTAATGACCAGGCCATTTTTTGCAATTATGACCAGTGTCCCTTTATGAGGTAATAACTCTGGAACACTTCCAACAGATCCTAGCGGATTCTGAGATTATTTTTTCATGACATATTGGGCTTCATATTAGTGGTAAATTTAGGTCGATAATTTTTGCGTTTATTTGTGATAAAATCAGAAATTTGGCGAAAATTTTGCAAATTTTGAATTTTTATTCTGTTAAACCAGAGACTTATGTGACACAAAATAGTTACAAAATAACATTTCCCACATGTCTGCTTTACATCAGCACAATTTTGGAAACAAATTTTTTTTTTGTTAGGAAGTTAAAAGGGTTAAAAGTTGAACAGTGATTTCTCAATTTTACAACAAAATATACAAAAAAAAAAAATTTTTTTAGGGACCACCTCACATTTGAAGTCACTTTGAGGGGTCTATATGGCAGAAAACACCCAAAAGTGACACCATTCTAAAAACTGCACCCCTCAAGCTACTCAAAACTACATTCAGGAAGATTAGTAACTCTTCAGGTGCTTCACAGGAACTAAACCAACGTGGAAGGAAAAAATGGACATATTAATTTTTCCAACAAAAATTTTCTTTTAGCATCAATTTTTTCATTTTCACTTGGGCAACAGGATAAAATGGATCCTAAAATTTGTTGGGCAATTTCTCCTGAGTGCACAGATACCTCATATGTGGTCATAAACCACTGTTTCAGTGCATAGAAGGGAAGGAGTGCCATTTGACTTTTTGAATGGAAAATTAGCTCCAATCGTTATTGGACGCCATGTCACGTTTGGAGAGCCCCTGTGTGCCTAAACAGTGAAAACCCCCTACAAGTAACACCATTTTGGAAACTAGACCCCTTAAAGAACGTATCTAGATGTCTAGTGAGCACTTTGAAACCCCAAGTGCTTTACAAAAGTTTATAACAGCAGTGAAAATAAAAAATCTTTTTTTCCTCAAAAATGATTTTTTAGCACGCTATTTTTTATTTTCCTGAGGGTAATAGGAGAAATTAGCCCCCCAAAGTTGTTGTGCAATTTGTCCTGAGTACGCTGATACCCCATATGTTGGGGTAAACCACTGTTTGGGCACACGTCGGGGCCTGGAAGGGGGTGAGCACCGTTTGACTTTTGGAACGCAAAACTGGCTGGAATCAATGGTGGCACCATGGCGTGTTTGGAGACCCCCTGTGATGTGCCTAAACAGTGGAAACCCCTCAATTCTAACTCCAGCCCTAATCCCAATACACCCCTAACCACAACCCTAACCCCAACCCACCCCTAATCCCAACCCTAACCACAAGCCTAACCCCAACACACCCCTAACCCTAATTCCAACCCTAATTCTAACACTAATTCCATCCGAAACTCTAGTTGCACCCTAACCCTAATTCCAACCCTAACCCTAATTTCAACCCTATTTCCAACCCTAACCCTAATGGAAAAATAAAAATATGTTCTTTATTTCATTATATGTGGCTACCTATGGGGGTGATAAAGGGGGGGTTTATTTACTTTTTATTTTACTTTGATCGCTGTTAAAGTTTATCACAGTGATCAAAATGAATGAATGAAATCTGCAGCCGCAGATTCTGGTGGGCACACTGCGCATGCGCCCGCCATTTTCTAAGATGGCGGTGCCCATGATCCGGGACCGCGGGACACCGGGAGCAGCACTCGGAAAGGTACCAGGGGGTGGGAGGGGAGGTGATCGGAAGGCGGGGGGAGCAGATGATGACAGCGGCAGCCGATCGCCGCTGTCATTCAGCGGCGGGGGGCAGATCAACCCCGTTAACCGTGTGGGGGAGTCAGATTGGTGTTTTCAGCCATGTTCGATGCTACTGCAGCATCGGCCATGGCTGGTTTGTAATATTTCATCAAATTTCATTGATGAAATATTACTATCGCTCTGATTGGCTGTTTCACTTTTAACAGCCAATCAGAGCGATCGTAGCCACGTGGGGGCGAAGCCACCCCCCCCTGGTGAAGTACAAAGCCCCCTGTATCTGCGGGTCGGGTGACCTTTCATTGACCCCGGGCACCCGACCCGCAGGGAGGCTTTAAATCCATGACACAGCATACAGTCATGTGTTAAAGTTTGGGCACCCCTATTAATGTTAACCTTTTTTCTTTATAACAATTTTGGTTTTTGCAACATCTATTTCAGTTTCTTATATCTAATAACTGATGGACTCAGTTATATTTCTGGATTCAAATGAGCTTTATTGTACTAACAGAAAATGTGCAATCTGCATTTTAACAAAATTTGACCGGTGCAAAAGTATGGGCACCTCAACATAAAAGTGACATTAATATTTCGTAGAGCCTCCTTTTGCAAAAATAACAGCCTCTAGTCTCTTCTTGTAGCTATTAATGAGTTCCTGGATCCTGGATGAAGGTATTTGTGACCATTCCTGCTTACAAAACAATTCCAGTTCAGTTAAGTTTGATGGTCGCCGAGCATGGACAGCCCACTTCAAATCATCCCACAGATGTTCAATGATATTCCGGTCAGGGGACTGGGATGGCCATTCCAGAACATTGTATTTGTTCCTCTGCATGAATGCCTGAGTAGAATTGGAGCGGTGTTTTGGATCATTGTCTTGCTAAAATATCCATCCCCTGCATAACTTCAACTTCGTCAGTGATTCTTGCACATTATTGTCAAGAATCTGCTGATGCTGAGTTGAATCCATTCGACCCTCAACTTTAACAAGATTCCCGGTGCCGGCATTGGCCACACAGCCCCAAAGCATGATGGAACCTCCACCAAATTTTACTGTGGGTAGCAAGTGTTTTTCTTGGAATGCTGTGTTTTTTAGCCTCCATGCATAACGCCTTTTTGTATGACCAAACAACTCAATCTTTCTTTCATCAGTCCACAGGACCTTCTTCCAAAATGTAACTGGCTTGTCCAAATGTGCTTTTGCATACCTCAGGCGACTCTGTTTGTGGCGTGCTTGCAGAAACGGCTTCTTTCGCATCACTCTGCCATACAGCTTCTCCTTGAGCAAAGTGCGCTGTATTGTTGACCGATGCACAGTGACACCATCTGCAGCAAGATGATGCTGCAGGTCTTTGGAGGTGGTCTGTGGATTGTCCTTGACTGTTCTCACCATTCTTCTCTGCCTTTCTGATATTTTTCTTGGCCTGCCACTTCTGGGCTTAACAAGAACTGTACCTGTGTTCTTCCATTTCCTTGCTATGTTCCTCACAGTGGAAACTGACAGGTTAAATCTCTGAGACAACTTTTTGTATCCTTCCCCTGAAAAGCTATGTTGAATAATCTTTGTTTTCAGATCATTTGAGAGTTGTTTTGAGGAGCCCATGATGCCACTCTTCATAGGAGACTCAAATAGGAGAACTACTTGCAAGTGGCCACCTTAAATACCTTTTCTCATGATTTGATACACCTGGCTATGAAGTTCAAAGCTCAATGAGGTTACAAAACCAATTTAGTGCTTCAGGAAATCAGTAAAAAGTAGTTAGGAGTGTTCAAATCAAGAAAATGATAAGGGTGCCCATACTTTTGCACCGGTCAAATTTTGTTTAAAAGCAGATTGCACATTTTCTGTTAGTACAATAAACCTCATTTGAATCCAGAAATATAACTGAGTCCATCAGTTATTAGATATAAGAAACTGAAATAGCTGTTGCAAAAACCAAAATTGTTAAAAAGAAAAAAGGTTAACATTAATAGGGGTGCCCAAACTTTAACATATGACTGTATGCGTCATTGGTCGGATTGGCACCAACTTTCATGACGCATACGCTGCCACTGGTCGGGAAGGGGTTAAGTCATTACTTGTAGGTGGTCATTACTGTATATACAGGAGATCTTCATATAAAGATCTGTGTGGCCCGGTAGTGTACAGTGATGTGAAATACTTTTTGCCCACCCCTCCTGGTTTTTTACTCTCTTGCATGTTTGTCATACTTAAATGTTTCAGAGTAACAAACAAATTAAAATATTTGACAGCACAAGTAAACACAAAATTCAATTTGTAAATGAAGGTCTTTATTATTTATTGGGAAGAAAATACAGGGCCCTGTGTGAAAGTTATTGCCTCCTACTTTTTTTTTAACTGTGGTTTGTCACATCTTCGAAAAGCAAAGTTCAGTTTCCGTAGCCCTACCCAGGCCTGATTACTGCCACACCTATCCTCAATCAAAAAATCACTTAAATAGGACCTGCCTGACAAAGTGAAGTAGACAAAAAGATCCTCAAAAAGTAGACATCATGCTGCGATCCGAAGAAATGCATGAACAAATGAGATGGAAAGTAATTCAGATCTATCAGTCTGGAGAAGGTTATAAAGCCATTTCTAAAGCTTTGATATTCCAGCGAACCACCGTGAGACCCATTATCCACAAATGGAGAAAACATGGTACAGTGGTGAAACTTCCCAGGAGTGGTCTGGTCATTAAAGTTAAAAAATACTGGGGGGATGAAAAGGTTATTGAAGTTGGCATTTTTTAAAGTTTATTTTATATGAAAAAAATATTTTCTTCAACTGTACAATATAGGAACATAGAGATACATAGTACATAGCAATGCATCTCTGTACTTATATCCTCTGCTTCTGAACTCACAACCTGCAGTACAGCTCACTATTAACAAATGTTGCAATATTTTTTCAGTGTGGGCGGGAGATCACTGACAGAGCTGTTACCTGTGGGCATTATTTTTCATGATTTTAATGTTTTGAATAAAGTTTTTAGTTTATTTCTATTTTTTAATGGTGATGCAGAGTTTTTTTTCTCTCTTTATTTATACTCCATTCCGATGTCATCACTGATACAATTGTGCTCAAAAGTTTACATACCGCCGTAGAACTTTTGCTTTCTTGGCCTTTTTTCAGAGAATATGAATGATAACATCAAAACTTTTTGGTGGTCAGAGTGGTCAGCTTTACCATCTGAGAAAATAAAGAACCTTATCCATAACTACCACAAACGACTTCAAATAGTCAATTGATATTAGAGGGGGCTATACATGGTATTACAAAAAATGTGGTATGTAAACTATGATCAGGGTGATTTGGATGTTTTGGGTTGTCATAATTAAAAAAAGAGAAAAACCAGTAGTATGACAATAAATGGCTTCACTCAAACACTAACCATGAGTGGAGAAAACATCAAGACTTTAATAATAATTTTATAATAATTTTTATTTATATAGCGCCAACATATTCCGCAGCACTTTACAATTAAGCGGGGACATGTACAGACAATAAATAATACAAGTTAAGACAATTCAAACAGTGACATTAGGAGTGAGGTCCCTGCTCGCAAGCTTACAATCTACAAGGAAATGGGGGGATATTCTCTGAAAAAAGGCCAAGAAAGCAATAATTCTGCCAGGCTATGTAAACTTTTGAGCACAACTATACACTTGACAGGCCCATACATTCTGATATCATCACTAATATATACCTGTCAGGGGCTCATACATTCTGTATCTACAATAATATATACCTGACAGGAGCCCGCACAGTCTGTATCTACAATAATATAGACCTGACAGGAGCCTGTAAAGTCTATATCTACAATAATACATACCTGACAGAAGCCCATACAGTCTATATCTACAATAATATATACCTGACAGGAGCCATACAGTCTATATCTACAGTAATATATACCTGACAGGAGCCCATACAGTCTATATCTACAATAATATATACCTGACAGGATCCCATACAGTCTATATCTACAATAATATATACCTGACAGGAGCCCATACAGTCTGTATCTACAATAATATATACCTGACAGGAGCCCATACAGTCTGTATCTACAATAATATATACCTGACAGGAGCCCATACAGTCTATATCTACAATAATATATGCCTGACAGGAGCCCGTACTGTCTGTATCTACAATAATATATACCTGACAGGGGCCCGTACTATCTGTATCTACAATAATATAATCCTGACAGGAGCCCGTACAGTCTATATCTACAATAATATATACCTTACAGGAGCCCGTACAGTCTATATCTACAATAATATATACCTGACAGGAGCCCGTACAGTCTATACAATAATATATACCTGACAGGAGCCCGTACAGTCTATATCTACAATAATATATACCTGACAGGAGCCCATACAGTCTGTATCTACAATAATATATACCTGACAGGAGCACGTACAGTTTATATCTACAGTAATATATACCTGACAGGAGCCCGTACAGTCTGTATCTACAATAATATATACCTGACAGGAGCCCATACAGTCTATATCTACAATAATATATACCTGACAGGAGCCCGTACAGTCTATATCTACAATAATATATACCTGATAGGAGCCCATACAGTCTATATCTACAATAATATATACCTGACAGGAGCCCATACAGTCTATATCTACAATAATATATACCTGACAGGAGCCCGTACAGTCTGTATCTGCAATAATATATACCTGACAGGAGCCCGTACAGTCTGTATCTACAATAATATATATCTGACAGGAGCCATACAGTCTATATCTACAATAATATATGCCTGACAGGAGCCCATACAGTCTGTATCTACAATAATATATACCTGACAGGAGCCATACAGTCTGTATCTACAATAATATAATCCTGACAGGAGCCCGTACAGTCTATATCTACAATAATATATACCTGACAGGAGCCCGTACAGTCTATATCTACAATAATATATACCTGACAGGAGCCCGTACAGTCTATACAATAATATATACCTGACAGGAGCCCGTACAGTCTATATCTACAATAATATATACCTGACAGGAGCCCATACAGTCTGTATCTACAATAATATATACCTGACAGGAGCACGTACAGTTTATATCTACAGTAATATATACCTGACAGGAGCCCGTACAGTCTGTATCTACAATAATATATACCTGACAGGAGCCCATACAGTCTATATCTACAATAATATATACCTGACAGGAGCCCATACAGTCTATATCTACAATAATATATACCTGATAGGAGCCCATACAGTCTATATCTACAATAATATATACCTGACAGGAGCCCATACAGTCTATATCTACAATAATATATACCTGACAGGAGCCCGTACAGTCTGTATCTGCAATAATATATACCTGACAGGAGCCCGTACAGTCTGTATCTACAATAATATATATCTGACAGGAGCCATACAGTCTATATCTACAATAATATATGCCTGACAGGAGCCCATACAGTCTGTATCTACAATAATATATACCTGACAGGAGCCATACAGTCTGTATCTACAATAATATAATCCTGACAGGAGCCCGTACAGTCTATATCTACAATAATATATACCTGACA
Organism: Dendrobates tinctorius; assembly: GCF_039654945.1. Taxonomy (NCBI): domain Eukaryota; kingdom Metazoa; phylum Chordata; class Amphibia; order Anura; family Dendrobatidae; genus Dendrobates; species Dendrobates tinctorius. Next base: position 15,885,540 of record NW_027361796.1, read on the forward strand.
GAGCCCGTACAGTCTATATCTACAATAATATATACCTGACAGGAGCCCGTACAGTCTATACAATAATATATACCTGACAGGAGCCCGTACAGTCTATATCTACAATAATATATACCTGACAGGAGCCCATACAGTCTGTATCTACAATAATATATACCTGACAGGAGCACGTACAGTTTATATCTACAGTAATATATACCTGACAGGAGCCCGTACAGTCTGTATCTACAATAATATATACCTGACAGGAGCCCATACAGTCTATATCTACAATAATATATACCTGACAGGAGCCCGTACAGTCTATATCTACAATAATATATACCTGATAGGAGCCCATACAGTCTATATCTACAATAATATATACCTGACAGGAGCCCATACAGTCTATATCTACAATAATATATACCTGACAGGAGCCCGTACAGTCTGTATCTGCAATAATATATACCTGACAGGATCCCGTACAGTCTGTATCTACAATAATATATATCTGACAGGAGCCATACAGTCTATATCTACAATAATATATACCTGACAGGAGCCCATACAGTCTGTATCTACAATAATATATACCTGACAGGAGCCCGTACAGTCTATATCTACAATAATATATACCAGTCAGGAGCCCGTACAGTCTGTATCTACACTAATATATACCTGACAGGAGCCCGTACAGTCTATATCTACAATAATATATACCTGATAGGAGCCCGTACAGTCTATATCTACAATAATATATACCTGACAGGAGCCCGTACAGTCTGTATCTACAATAATATATACCTGACAGGAACCATACAGTCTATATCTACAATAATATAAACCTGACAGGAGCCCGTACAGTCTGTATCTACAATAATATATACCTGACAGGAGCCCGTACAGTCTATATCTACAGTAATATATACCTGACAGGAGCCCATACAGTCTATATCTACAATAATATATACCAGTCAGGAGCCCGTACAGTCTGTATCTACAATAATATATACCTGACAGGAGCCCGTACAGTCTATATCTACAATAATATATACCAGTCAGGAGCCCGTACAGTCTATATCTACAATAATATATACCTGACAGGAGCCCGTACAGTCTATATCTACAGTAATATATACCTGACAGGAGCCCATACAGTCTATATCTACAATAATATATACCTGACACGAACCCGTACAGTCTGTATCTACAATAATATATACCTGACAGGAGCCCGTACAGTCTGTATCTACAATAATATATACCTGACAGGAGCCCATACAGTCTATATCTACAATAATATATACCTGATAGGAGCCCGTACAGTCTATATCTACAATAATATATACCTGATAGGAGCCCGTACAGTCTATATCTACAGTAATATATACCTGGATAGAGCCCATACAGTCTAGCATCTTCAGTAGTGAGCCGGCTAGACTGTATGGGCTGCAGTCAGGCACCTGGAAGGAGCCCATACAGTATAGCACCTTCAGTAGTGAGCCGGCTAGACTGTATGGGCTGCAGTTAGGACCTGGAAGGAGCCTATATATTCGGCTGGCATTAATAATTTATACCTTGAAGGAACACATACATTCTAGTGTCATGTATGGGCTGCAGTCAGGGCCAAGCAGCAGCCCATAATGTCTGCTATCTTCAAGAAAATATACCTGGAAGGAGCCCATACAGTCTAGCATCTTCAGTAGTGAGCTGGCTAGAGTGTATGGGCTGCAGTCAGGACCTGAAAGGAGCCCATACAGTCTAGCATCTTCAGTAGTGAGCCGGCTAGACTGTATGGGCTGCAGTCAGGAACCTGGAAGGAGCCCATACAGTCTAGCATCTTCAGTAGTGAGCCGGCTAGACTGTATGGGCTGCAGTCCGGACCTGGAAGGAGCCCATACAGTCTAGCATCTTCAGTAGTGAGCCAGCTAGACTGTATGGGCTGCAGTCAGGACCTGGAAGGAGCCCATACAGTCTAGCATCTTCACCAGTGAGCCGGCTAGACTGTATGGGCTGCAGTCAGGACCTGGAAGGAGCCCATACAGTCTAGCATCTTCAGTAGTGAGCTGGCTAGACTGTATGGGCTGCAGTCAGGACCTGAAAGGAGCCCATACAGTCTAGCATCTTCAGTAGTGAGCCGGCTAGACTGTATGAGCTGCAGTCAGGACCTGGAAGGAGCCCATACAGTCTAGCATCTTCACCAGTGAGCCGGCTAGACTGTATGGGCTGCAGTCAGGCACCTGGAAGGAGCCCATACAGTCTAGCATCTTCAGTAGTGAGCCGGCTAGACTGTATGGGCTGCAGTCAGGACCTGGAAGGAGCCCATACAGTCTAGCATCTTCAGTAGTGAGCCAGCTAGACTGTATGGGCTGCAGTCAGGACCTGGAAGGAGCCCATACAGTCTAGCATCTTCAGTAGTGAGCCGGCTAGACTGTATTTGCTGCAGTCAGGCACCTGGAAGGAGCCCATACAGTCTAGCATCTTCACCAGTGAGCCGGCTAGACTGTATGGGCTGCAGTCAGGACCTGGAAGGAGCCCATACAGTCTAGCATCTTCAGTAGTGAGCCGGCTAGACTGTATGGGCTGCAGTCAGGACCTGGAAGGAGCCCATACAGTCTAGCATCTTCACCAGTGAGCCGGCTAGACTGTATGGGCTGCAGTCAGGCACCTGGATGGAGCTCATACAGTCTAGCATCTTCACCAGTGAGTCGGCTAGACTGTATGGGCTGCAGTCAGGACCTGGAAGGAGCCCATACAGTCTAGCATCTTCAGTAGTGAGCCGGCTAGACTGTATGGGCTGCAGTTAGGACCTGGAAGGAGCCCATACAGTCTAGCATCTTCACCAGTGAGCCGGCTAGACTGTATGGGCTGCAGTTAGGACCTGGAAGGAGCCCATACAGTCTAGGCTCAACCATAGTGGTATCCCCGCACATTGCCCCGCTCCTCACCAGTTCCTGTAGGCTCCTTGTGATGTCTTCCACACATGGCGATGAGGTGAACATCTCCAGCCAGTACTCCACCCTGCCCATCTTCATCCGCCCAGGCAGAACTAGTAACTACTGATGAATGATGGCCGCCTCATAGCTCCTGACTTATAGGGGGCGGGACTGTAATGACACGTGTGAGGGGAAGGCTGTCCTGTCACATCTCTGCATAATGGCTTCCTGCACCACTACGCCCAATATAATATTGGCTGACAGCGCAGGGAAATATACACAGCCCCCTAAACTAATAACTGGCTCACTAATTCATTAACGTGTTAGGGTATGTGCACACACTGCAGATTCACCTGCGGGTTTTTTCCTGCGGAACCGCAGGTAAAACCGCAGGTAAAGTGACCTGCGGTTTTTCCTGCGGTTTTGCCCTGCGGTTTGACACCTGGACAATGGAATAGGTGGCAAACCGCAGCAGAATCCGCAGAAACAATTGACATGCTGCGGAAAAAACCCCGCAGCTTTTCCGCAGGTAAAAAACCGCAGCGTGAGCACTGCGGTTTTTAAAACCCATAGGCTAACATGGTAAAGTACCATGTCTGCGGAACTGCTGCAGTTCTGCAGGGCCAAAACCGCAGCGTGTGCACATACCCTTATTCTCACATTCTTTAATGGGTAAATTGCAAAGTATTTGTAAAAATCAAGCAACTTTGCAAATTGCTTCTTATAAAAGGGATTTTCTGAGCAGCACAATAAAAATTAGCGTTGAGAAAAGCGACAGAGAATCTAGAGGGGACATGACCCAAGTGTACAAATTACTGTCATGTGTCCACTCACTGGTGCTGGAAATACAAGAGACTGGTGGCAGCGTGCACATTGTCACCACTCCTCAGTCTGTGTTCACACACAAAGTGACTGCAGACTTTTCTTATTAGGCCGGGGTCACACTTGCAGGAAAGCACGAGTATCGCGTCTCAATGCCCGGCACTGCCGCTGGCACTCGAGACCGGAGTGTGCGGCTGCATGTATTTCTATGAAGCTGAGCGCTCCGGTCCCGAGTGCCAGCCGCAGTGCCGGGTATTGAGACGCGAGACTCGTGCGAGTTTCTCACAAGTGTAACCCCGGCCTTACTCTACAAATCCCTTTGCCGATACAACCATTTTCCGGTTTTGTGGGTTGTTTTTTTTGGACCTTTCATCCAATTAATATAATTTATTATTTTTCCATCCACATAGCCGTATGAAGACTTGTTTTTTTACAGTATTTTTTTTATGTGAATGACCCCAGTCATTTGACCAGAGATTGCATTGGAATTCAGGGAAAAAATCCAAGTGCAATGAAAATGCAAAAATAAATGTGCACAATTCCAACATTGAGTTTAAGGCTTAGTTTTTCCAGCTTTCATGTTGCGGTAAAAATAACCTTACAATCCATGTCAGCACGATTACAGCAATACCAAACTTCCCCATTTTTTTATTATTTTAGTAGTTGAAACAAAAATTCAGAAATTTGTACAAAAAATATAACTTTTTTTGTTTGTGTCACCATTTTTCGAGACCTGTCATCTTTCCATTTTTCAGTCGATGGAGTTGTGGGAGGCCTTGTTTTTTCAATGGCGAGCTAATACAATTTAATACCATTTTGAGATTAAAACGTTTTGATCTGTTCTCATTGCATTTGTTTGCGGAGTAGCGTGGACCAATAAAAGGCAATCCTGGTGCATCAATCTTTTGTTCTCTTTACACATTTACCATTGGGATAATTCATTTTATATTTTGATAGACCTGACTGTTACGGATGCAACGATACCACATATGTGCATTTTTTAACCCCTTTCCGACATTGGGCGTAATAGTACGCCGATGTCGGTCTCACTCCCTTTGATGTGGGCTCCAGCGCTGAGCCCAGATCTTTTCTGGCACATGCCAGCTGTTTTGAACAGCTCACATGTGCCTCTAACAGCCACGGGTGGAATCGCGATTTGTTATGATTAGGTAACCGAGGTGGATAGCAGGTGAATAGTCTAGGTAACCAGATAACCAGAGAGGTTGGTAGCTTAGTGGATTGCAGACCCCTAAACTGACGACACGTCTAGAATTAGCCGTGGGATGTACCTACGATGCCCTAGACGCCTCGGCACAGCCAAAGAATTAACTAAGCCTCAAGAGAGAAATGGGAAAGCTAAACTGCCCCGCAGTAGAACCCCAAAGGAATAGATAGCCCCCGAACATATATTGCTGGTGAGACAAGTTGAGGCACAAAACACAGGCCAAAAATAGAGTAAGCAAATGATGGGGCCCAAACTGTCTAGATAGAACAGGACAGAAAAGGATACTGTCTGCAATCACGTAAAAAACCCTAAGAAAAATCCAACACGTCTGATATGCAAAAATACTGAGGCCACATGACCTCTCCCCCACTAAATCAGAACTCTGGTGTGAACTGGACGCAAAACAAAGATACTGAAACAACGGGATTAGAGATACAGAGAAGGCTGACACAAGCTGTGGCATATGAAACAGAGTCCAGCACAGGTCCCAACAGGGAACCCGGCTGAACTCACACCAGCAGAGCAAAAATCAGAGAACAGCAAAAATAAATCAAAATGCAAAAAGATTCAAGCAGACAAATAACTTATCTGAAAGATGCAGGATGGAGCAGGAGGCAAGCAGACTTCCAAAATGCTCAGGAAGCAAACCAAATCACCGGCAACAACTGCGGGAAGGTTGCTCACTTAAATCTCTCCAGTCTGTAGCACCTAACCTCCAATCATCATCCTCAGGTGATTGACTTCTGTCAGCCAGACCAGCTCCATTACCAGCAGCAACCACCAGAGGGAGCCCACACTCAGAAGCCAGGTCAAAGGTGTTCACAACAGCAATCCACCCGTGGCTGTTAGCCCATTAAATGCAGCTGTCAATCTCTGACAGCGGAATTTAACTTGTGCTTACCGATGGGTTGACATGAAAACCAGAGGTCTCCAGCAGACCTCTATGGTTGTCACTGCTGGATTGCCATGAGCACCACCAGTATGTAGCAGAACCGATCGGATTATCGCAGCTTCTAGTCTCCCATAGAGACTATTGAAGCATGCTAAAAGTTTAAAAAAAAACCTGTTTTAAAAATATTAAAAATGTAAGAATAAATAAATGTTTGAATTTCCCCCCCCCATTCGCCACATTCAAAATAATAAAGCAATTAAAGAAATCAAACATACACATACTGCATTTGGTATCACCACATTCAGAATCACCCAATCTATCGATCTAAAGAATTAACCCAATCACTAAACAGCATAGCGAGAAAAAAAAGTCAAAACGCCAGAATTACATTTTTTTGGTCGCCGCAACATTGCATTAAAATGCAATAACGTGCGATAAAAACATCGTATCTGCACCAAAATGGTATTATTAAAAACATCAGCTTGGCACTCAAATAATAAGCCCTCATCCAACCAGAGATCACAAAAAATGGAGATGCTATGCTTATCTGAAAATGGCACATTTTTTTTTTTTTAAATTTGCCCGTTTTCCAGTACACGATATGTTAAAGCCAATTCTGTCATTCAAAAATACAACTCGTCCCACAAAAAACAAGCCCTCACATGGCCATTTTAACCAAAAAAATTAGAACGTTATGGCTCTGGAAAGCATGGAAGCAAGTAGTCATGAGCTAACGTGTTCACTACTACTCGGTACTAGCCCGAGTATCACTGTACTCGGTGTACTCGGCGAGCACCGAGCATTTCCAGGATTGCACGGCGGGAACTCGGGTCTCCACCCAGTTTTTTTGGCGGACTTTACAGAACCAATCATGATGCAGGGATTGTGTCTGCCAGGCAATGAAAAGCCGCAGCCATCTTTGATGTGGTCATGCAGTGATTGGCTGGCCGCACAGCATCATCAGGGGTATAAGAGACCGGACGCTGCCCTGCTCGCCACATTCAGCTCCGGATTGAGATATTGTAGGTAGAGCTGCTGCCTTGATAGGGTCAGAATTGGGGATTTATTAGTGAGTGTGGGGTCTACCATCCTAAACAACTCAAATCCAGCTAAACCAACAGTCCTTCTAAGGACTAATTCCGGAATATATAGGTTCCAGTGTTAGGCAGGCAGGGTAGTGTACGTCACTGTATACACATCAGTGCAAGGCCTGCACTCACTGTATGTGTGTATATACATATCATTGCATATATCAAGAGGGTCCTGTGTTCTGGTGCTGCTGCTGGTACCTGTGGGATATATTGACCGTATATACCTAGCCCCAGGGGTAATGGCTTTGAAAATTTTTGGGGCCAGGGCTAATAGAGCTTTTTTTATTGCAAAGCAAAGCCAGATCATTTTCCTAGCATAGCATGAAAATCCAGCAATTTTAAAGGGGTCCCAAACATCCCATTTGAGTGTGCAGAGAAATATTTATTTTTTTATGTGGTGTGATTGAGTTTTTTTTTTTTTTGAGTGTCTTAAACAATTTCTTAACACTATTTTGCTGAACCCCTCCAAAAATACAGACAGGCCACATATTCTACAGTGCGGTATATCTGTGACACGCCACATCCATCCGTCTGCTAAAAATGATGATCTTTTTAGCCATAAATTCATTTGGCTGTCTGGCACTGTACTTATATAATACAGCACTATTTAGCCCAAAAATGTAAAAAAAAAAACAGGCCGCACATTTTTCGGTGTGATATCTGCATGCCGGCTCATATCTGTGTGTGCTCAAAGTTTGACCAGTTTACGGCTGTTTTCTTTTTTTTTGCCTGGGGTGTCAGAGGACTTATATACAGCAGTATTTACCACCAAAAAAAATAATAATAAAAAAATGTTATATTGGTATCTCCGTGCCAGCTCATATTTGTGCGTGCTCAAAGTTTGGCCAGTTTACGGCTGATTTATTTTTTTGGTCCTGGGTATCACTGGACGTAGATACAGCAGTATTTAGCCAAAAAAAATTATAAAATTACAGGCCACGCATTTTTTGGGGTGGTATCTGTGTGGCGGCTCATATCTGTGTGTGCTCAAAGTTTGGCCAGTTTACGGCTGTTTTGTTTTTTGGTCCTGGGTGTCACAGGACTTATATACAGCAGTATTTAGCACAAACAAATTTTATAAAATATACAGGCCAGAAATTTTTGGTTGTGGTATCTCCCTAACAGGCCTCATTTATCCTTTCCAAAAATTTGGCCAATTTAGGCCTATACATTGTATTTTATTTGCAGTCTGTTATGGTACTTATTAAATCTGAGAAGGCAACACATTTTAACCTAAAGTCCAGATAGGTAAAAGTGTGGTTTTCCAGCACCCGTATCACATACAAGTTGCCTCCCAAATCACCCATTTGTATTGAACGTGTCTAATATTCTAGTCCTTTTACAATGGGCAAGGCGCGTGGCAAGGGACGGGGAAGTGGACGTGATGGTGATGGTGCAGGCCGAGGGCGTGGGCAAGCTGAAATTGGGACACCAAAAACACCCACATCTTCTAGCTGGACCTTAGTGTCCAAAGTCCTAGGGGACCACGGCAAGACAGCACTATTGAAGCCAGTGTGAAAAGGTTGCTAGTTGGATAGCGGATAATACTTCCAGTTACTTATCCACCACCACCTGCAGCGCCGTATTTACCACCAAGCTACCCGCGGGCACGTGCCTAGGGCGGGACGATGCGGGGGGGGCGGCACCTGGGCAAATTTTTTTTTTATAATAGAGGTCTGGGTCGGATCCTCCCCTCAGCTCCCCTCTCCTCTCCTCCTCTCTTGAAGACATCATACTCACCTCCTCGGCTCCAGCGGTGCCTGCAGCTCCCATGGTCTCCGGTGCCGGCATTCTTCCTGTGTGTGTGTGAGCGGTCACGTGATACCGCTCATTACAGTAATGAGTAATGAGTGTGCTAGGGACCGGACCATTATACCGTATCCAACACCGGATGGTAGGACTGTCCAGGAAGGTGCTATACTCTGTATAAGGTATTTGAATATACACTATTATGCTGCTATGCTGTGATGATATTTTGGTGTTGGATACGGTATAATGGTCCGGTCCCTAGCACACTATTTTGGACTCATTTACCATATATTAGAGTGTTACTATATACCTATGTATGAGTCACTGTGTGTCTGTATATTCTTAGATACTATGATTATCGTGCACGCTTTCTTTGGACAAACCTACCCTGGGCCTCATGTATGATGCTGGAATAATCATGTTCCATCTTCTAGCCCTATTTTGCCTGTTTGTCTATGTAATATTTTAACAATTAAAGTTGTTCTTATCTTTTCTGACCTTGTGATTGTGTTGCTCTATTGTTTGTGATGCTCTAATCTGGGTATAGTCAGTGTGAAGGGAGGCGGAGAAGGTGAGCTGTGACATCGCTTATTGTGAATAGTGAATCCTGTGATATCGACACTTGTCATTGTAATCCTGACTGTAATGATAATGGGACTGCTGAAAAGTCCGCTGTATGAATCAGGAAGTGAGGGTCTAATAGTGACCTAATAGGTGTATGAGGAAAAACATTCGCAAAGTAAAAAAAATACACTTAACATAAAAATCCGATTTAGACAATAAGTAATTTTCTGATGACCGTTCCCTTTTAGATGGAGCAGACTGCTGCTTTGTCAGTGTTGGGGCTGGATATGATCACAGTCACCCATAGGAGTAGGCACGTGTCACTGTCCGGAGCCTTGCTAACAGTGCGTTCTCTTTAAGGTGCTGCTAGCTGCTGCGGTCTGTATGAAGGCCGGGAAGGCCATAGTGTCGCGACAGTTTGTGGAGATGACCCGCACTCGCATTGAAGGACTATTGGCTGCTTTCCCGAAATTAATGAACACAGGAAAACAGCACACCTTTGTGGAAACTGAAAGTGTGCGCTACGTATACCAGCCCATGGAGAAACTCTACATGGTTCTCATCACCACCAAGAACAGCAACATCCTCGAGGACCTAGAGACCCTGAGACTCTTCTCCAGAGTGGTACGTATGGCTCTGCAGACTCCACCATAACATCATACCATTAGAGTTGAGCGACTTTTGGTTTTTTAGGGTCGCGTTTCGTTTCGTGAAACCCGACTTTTCCAAAAGTCGGGTCGAGCAAGATCGTCCGATTATAGGGAAAAGTTGGGGTCGTCCCGAAACACGAAACCCAATGTAAGTCAATGGGGAATAAAAGTCGGCAGTGAGAGGAGGACAGGAAACACACCTACAGTGCCAATTTGAATGCCAAAAGCATCAATTCTTCTTACTTAAGCTTGTCAACCTTAATTAACTTCATAATACAAGTTACGCACTGAAAAATGGGGGTTATTTGGCTAAAGTTGTGGGGGGTAGGGCTGGCTCCAGGTTTTCATGTGCCCTGGGCGAAAGAGCGCCCCTTTAACACATACCACAACTCATCATGCTCCGATACGGCAGAGAAATAGCGGTATAGTACAATGAAAAATACTTCACTTTTTACATCTCATGACGAGGCCCATCTATTTCTCCATACAGAATCATTGGTCCCATATAATGTTTGAAACAGTATATGATGAGCTCCACATAATGCTACAGTATATATATGTTGGTCCCCATGGATGAAGCTCCACTGTCTTATGGGCCCAAATAATGCTCCAAACATAATGGGCCCCATTTCTAATGCTCTAGTGTATAATGGGCCCTGTAAATGCTGCTCCAGTGTCTGATGTCCACCTTTGGAATGTTCCAGTGTATGGTGGGCACCATCTATCATTCTCCAGAGTATAGTGCTCCCCAAAAATTGCTGTCCCAACATTGAAAACAATCAAATAAGTCTCCTCGCTAGGAAATCCCTGTACTTGTCTGGACTCCTCGTCGTCCCCATCTTCCATCTCACTGCACAGTATTTCAACTTTGCAAGTGCTGTGATCCTGAGCAAGCAGGGGGGGGCCCACTCGTTGGCGACGGCACTGGCACAGGGCCCCTGATAGTACGGTGGTGTGTCTGATGGCGGGTGGGCCGAACCTGCACTTTCATCTGCAGCTTCCTCTTTGTCACCGTGTAAGATGGAACTGTATATGGGAAGGGTAACCTGAGTTTCATCAGGGCCAGATTCAGGCCGTGTAGCGTGCGAGGGGAATGTAGTGGTCTGGGTCAATGTACCAGCAGATTCATCGAGCAGTGGCTGGGCATCAGTGCACTTGTGTCGCCCCCAGGAGTACGGTCGCCACAGTGGCATTACCTTCTTCCTAGGGAGTGTGATGTCATGCTTGGGAGCAACGAACGATCTCTCTAGCAGGTTAACTGATTGGGCGGCGTTATTCCCACGAGTCATGACCCTCCAAACAGCGTTCATGAAGGCAAAGTGTTTGTTTTACGTGGGCAGTATGGTTGCAAAGCTGAACCTTAAAGGAATGTCCAGAAGGGCACCACCAGGAGTGGAGCCTACGGTTAAATTCGACTCCACCTGGGAAACCTCAACCATGCCAGCTACACATTGCAAGCTTAATTCCGTTAACGAACGAGACTCCGTCATGCCCCGCGGTCCGAGTCCGGCTTACTAGAGGGACACGTGAGGCTCTGGCACATGAGATTGGCCAATAACTGGTGTGTCATGCCATTACATGTCCGTGGCTGCATGTGCGCTACACTGAAAAGGCCAGAGTTTGTCGCTTACAGGTGCAGATAACCCGCAGAACAACGTTAGTGATGGGGATCACTGATGACAATTATTACCCGCGAACAATGATTTCCCAGTAAGTCCAGTAAGTGCAGGTCAACCGCAGTTCCGGAATTAGGCCTAACCGTCATTCCTGAAAAAATGAAAAACTTACGTGTGCAAACCACAGGTGCTGTAGCTTGCTTAACAGCTCGCCAGCCGTTCTCACGCCCAGTATGGATTGCACGTGATTGCACAAAGGTTAGAAAGGGTACCGTATCCCCGGATAACATGTATGGATAGCGTACACATTCAAAATATATGTCTGTACATCAGGAGGCAGGCTCAGACGGTGTTAGGCCCAGTATGGATTGCACGTGATTGCACAAAGGTTAGAAAGGGTACCGTATCCCCGGATAACATGTATGGATAGCGTACACATTCAAAATATATGTCTATACATCAGGAGGCAGGCTCAGACGGTGTTAGGCCCAGTATGGATTGCACGTGATTGCACAAAGGTTAGAAAGGGTACCGTATCCCCGGATAACATGTATGGATAGCGTACACATTCAAAATATATGTCTGTACATCAGGAGGCAGGATCAGACGGTGTCAGGCACAGTATGGATTGCATGTGATTGCACAAAGGTTAGAAAGGGTACCGTATCCCCGGATAACATGTATGGATAGCGTACACATTCAAAATATATGTCTGTACATCAGGAGGCAGGCTCAGACGGTGTCAGGCACAGTATGGATTTGACGGCCCAGATTACACAGCGGAGGAGCAGGGAGAGGTAAAGATTGCAAATGCTGGGGCCCTGCCCAAGCAAGGGGGGCCCACTCGTGGGCGTCGGTACTGGCACTGGGCCCCTCATAGTACGGCGGTGTGTCTGACGGCGGGTGTGCACCACCACCGTCAGAGACACTTGATTGCACTATGAGGGACCCTGTGCCAGTGCCCGCACCCAAGAGTCGGCCTACCCACCTGTCCAGGGCAACGGCACTCGCACGGTGTCTTGCGCTAGGTGGTGACCCCGGCCATGGGGGGGGGAGGCAGCACAGTTAGGGAGTTTTAGAAAGTGGCATATGTTGATGTTGGACATTCAGCTGATGCAAAAGGCGAAATAGGTGAAGTCCCAGGAAGAGGTGGACCAAAGCAAGCCATTTTTCTGTCACCCTATGTGTCATCAGGGGAAGGTGGGACAAAATCCTTGGAAACCCATGCATGGTTCATTTTAATGAAGGTTAGATCATCCACATTTTGGGTTGACAGACGGGTCCTTTTTTCTGTCAGGATTGATCCAGCTGCACTGAAGACTCTTTCCGATAGCACACTTGCAGCTGGGCAAGCGAGCTCCTGTAAGGCATATTGGGCCAATTCAGGCCAGGTGTCCAGTTTAGCGGCCCAATAGTCAAAGGGGAATGACCTGTGTGGGAGAACATCGATATGGGAGGAAAAGTAGTTTGTAACCATAGTTGACAACTGCTGTCTCCTGTCACTTTCCATCGATGCAGTATTACCAGTTGTGTGAGCGGTATTTGAAAAATCAGTCCACAACATTGTCATGAAACCCCTGTCTCCAACGCCAATTCTGCTGTGTGCACCACGAACACCTCTGCCAAGCTGCCCCTGGCCCGTACGGCTTGTGTGAGAATCATCACCGCTGCTGTGTGCTGGGAATGCCTCAAGCAACCGATTTACCAGAGTTGCTTGTTTATTAGCCAATATTAGGTCAAGGTTCTCCTGTGGCATGATGTTTTGTAATTTGCCTTTATAGCGTGGATCCAGGATGCTGGCCAACCAGTAGTTGTCATTGTTCATCATTTTGGCAATGCGTGGGTCCCTTTTTAGGATCTGCAAGGCATAATCTGACATGTGGGCCAATGTTCCCGGTGTCAATGATGCACTACGATTGCTGGTTGGAGGAGCACTTTCTGGCAAATCCACATCCCTCCAGTCACGCACAAATCCTGTACCAGACCTTGCCACGCCAACATTTTCACTTGCCCCACGAGATGCATCCTCCTCCCCTAAGTAATCATCCCCATCATCCTCCTCCTCCTCCTCTTCTTCCTCCACCTCGTCCAGGAGAGGTCCCTGAGCAGACAATGGCTGAATGTCATCAAGGATTCCCTCCTCCTCTTCCTCCTCATCAACATTGGCTGCAGACGCCTGCTCCTTAAGGTGCGTCAAAGTTTGCATGAGCAGACTCATAAGTGGGATGCTCATGCTTAGGATGGCGTCGTCTGCGCCTACCAGCCGTGTGCATTCCTCAAAACACTGAAGGACTTTACAGAGGTCTTTCAGCTTCGACCACTGCACACCTGTCAACTCCATGTCTGCTCTCAAAGTGCCTGGCCGTGTATCCTCCCACAAATGCATTATGGCCTGCCTCTGCTCGCACAGCCGCTCCACCATGTGCAGGGTGGAGTTCCACCTTGTTGCAATGTCGATAATGAGGCGGTGGTTGGGAAGGTGGAGCAATCGCTGCAGCTTCTGCATACGAACGGAGTGTACAGGCGACCGGCGGATGTGCGCGCACAGTCTTCGCACCTTCTGGAGCAGGGCTGTTAACTCCGGATAATTTTTGAGGAAGCACTGCACCACCAGGTTCAAGGTGTGAGCCAAGCAAGGTATATGGCTGAGTTTTGAAAGGGCTATGGCTGCCACAAAATTACGGCCGTTATCACTAACTACCTTGCCTGCCTCAAGATGTACACTGCCCAGCCATGACTCAGTTTGTCGCTTCAAGTACTCGGCCAGCACCTCGGCGGTGTGTCTGTTGCCCAAACACATCATCTGCAACACAGCCTGCTGACGCTTTCCACTAGCTGCTCGATAGGGGGACACATCGTGTGCAACAGTGGCAGCTGCAGATGGAGTGCTCGTACGACTGCGCTCTGTGGACGAGCTTTTGCTTCTGGAGGAGGAGGAGGAGGGTCGAACGCCTACAGCCAACTGTTTCCTATACCGTGGGCTAGGCAGCACTGTCCCACCACCGCTGTCCCCTGTGGACCCTGCATCCACCACATTAACCCAGTGCGCAGTGATGGACACGTAACGGCCCTGGCCATGCCGACTGGACCATGCATCAGTTGTGAGGTGCACCTTTCCGCTCACTGACTGCTTGAGTGCATGGACAATGCGGTCTTTCACATTATGGTGGAGGGCTGGGATGTCTTTGTGAGAGAAGAAGTGGCGACTGGGTAGGTCATAGCGTGGTACTGCATAGGCCATGAGTTCGCGGAAAGCTGTGCTTTCCACCAACCGAAAGGGCATCATCTCAAACGAGATTAGTTTGGCAATGTGGGCGTTCAAACCCAGTGTACGCGGATGAAAGACTGAGTACTTTCTTGACCTACTCATAGTGTCTGGGAGGGTGAGCTGGACTTGAGAGCTGCATATGGTGGAAGTAGCGGTGGACAGGGCGGACTGAGAGAGGGTTGATGATGGTGATGGAGTTGGTGTTCTTTCTGATGGCCTAGAATCAGTCTTTCATTGATATAACAGTGGGATTCCCTGACTGCTGTGGCCTTGCAACGACACCTCAACATTTGCTGCTGTGCTAACCGGTGGGCTTACAGTGGGGGAAACAATGTAGCGTTGCTGACTACCTTCGTTGTGATCAGTTGCACATGTGGCACTTGAGGTTTGGTGTTGTGTCCACGCTTGCAAGTGCATGCTGGTTAAATGTCTAAGCATGCAACTGGTATTCAAATTTTTCAGATTTTTCCCTCGGCTAAAGGTCTTTGCGCACTTCTTACAGATAACCTTGGCCTGATCATGAGGATTTTGGTCAAAAAAGTGCCACACTGCACTCTTCCTACTTTGGCAGACATTTTGCGGCCTAGCACGCTGTGATCTTTTGACCCTCTGGACAAGCTGTCCAGCAACTCTTGATGTTTTATAACCTGTCTTTGGAGTGCTTCGGGCCTGCCAGATAACAGCTGTTGCGATGTCGATGTCTGCTGTGGATGCTCCTCATCTGAGCTATTGGAAGCAGCACCCTCTTCCCCCAATGGATGCCAATCTGGGTCAACAACTGGGTCATCCATCACCTCCTCTTCTATGTCATGTGCACCTTCCTCTATGTCACCGTGTATGGTGGTATAGTGTGCGGGAAGGGGCACCTGAGTCTCATCAGGGTCAGAATCTGGCTCTGTACACTGCGAGGACAATGTAGTGCTCTGAGTGAATGTACCAGCAGAATCATCCATCAGCGGCTGTGCATCAGTGCACTCCATGTCAGATTCATCTTGGCCTGGGTAATTCACCATTTGACTTGATAATCCAGGCATGGTATGTGAAAACAGCTCCATGGAGTAATCAGTAGTATGGCCTGCGTCATCCTTCAATCTTGGTTGGGGTGAAGGACACAAGGAAAGGTGTGGTTCATGAACATGAGCCTCCAATGACGACTCAGTGCTTTTACTTTTTACAACTGAAGAAGAGGAGGCAATAGAGCTGGAGGCTGAGTCAGCAATGTAAGACAAAACTTTTTCCTGATGCTCTGGCTTTAAAAGCGGTTTGCCAACTCCTAGGAAACTAAGCGTTCGAGGCCTTATGTAGCCAGACGATGACGCAGGCTCAACACCTCCTGCATTCGGTCCTATTTTGCTCTTGCCACTACCATCAGATCCACCACCAACACCATCATTACCAGCTGCCAACCCCCGCCCAATTCCACGGCCTCTTCCACCAGCCTTCCTCATTTTTGGTAGAAATGTAGACAAAATCCAACAAACTATATAGTAATGTAAAACAAGGTACAAGGTGTCTATAGGACAGGAGAGATTTTGAATTTCTGCAGACACTTGTGGACACTGGACACTTTTGGATTGTGTGAGGCCCACTGATATCTGAGCGCTATGTCACAGGCTCGATGGCACAGCTGTGACAAAAGTGACTAGAGGATAAGGGAGATTGGATTGCTTTTAAAAAAGCAGTTTGCAGAGCAGTGGGTAAACAGCAATGCCAGCCTGTCAGGAAGCCTTAAAAGGCAGCCCAACAACCAACACCACTGATACACCACAATATAGCCTCCCCTTGCACTGCACACACAGTGACTGGTGTGTTGTGCAGGCCAAATCGCTAGCAGCAGAAGCAGTTTTTTTTTCTTCTCAGCAGGACAAAAAAAAAAATTGGGATTGCTTTTAAAAAAGCAGTTTGCGGAGCAGTGGGTAAACAGCAATGCAGGAATGTCAGGAAGCCTTAGAAGGCAGCCCAACAACCAACACCACTGATACACCACTATATAGCCTCCCCTTGCACTGCACACACAGTAACTGGTGTGTTGTACAGGCCAAATCGCTAGCAGCAGAAGCAGTTTTTTTTTCTTCTCGGCAGGACAAAAAAAAAAAATTGGGATTGCTTTTAAAAAAGCAGTTTTCGGAGCAGTGGGTAAACAGCAATGCAGGAATGTCAGGAAGCCTTAGAAGGCAGCCCAACAACCAACACCACTGATACACCACTATATAGCCTCCCCTTGCACTGCACACACAGTGACTGGTGTGTTGTGCAGGCCAAATCGCTAGCAGCAGAAGCAGTTTTTTTGTCTTCTTCCCTGCCTAACGCTCTCCCTACAGAATCAGCAGCAACCTCTCCCTATACTGAGATCGGCAGAAGTAAGATGGCGGTCGGCGTGCACGAACTTTTATACCCCCTGTGACGTCCACCAAAGCAAGCCAATCACTTGCATGCCCTTCTGAAAGATGGTGGTCACCCCTGCCTATGTCATCACGTTGCCCACAGTGTCCGTGGATCCTGATTGGCTGAAAAAGAGCGCAAAACAAACTTTTGAAACGCGACTTTGGCGCGTAAGTCGCCGACCTCGTGGCCGACCTCATCCTAGGGTCGGGTTTCGTTTCATGAAACCCGACTTTGCCAAAAGTCGGCGACTTTTGAAATTTTTCGACCCGTTTCGCTCAACTCTACATACCATTACTGCTTCTCTGCAGGTTCAGGGAATGCTTCTGCTCTGATTGATCACGTCACATACTGTCTACACCAGAGTTGTGGAGTTGGAGTCGGTATAAAATAATCTGTCTCAGACTCGTAAAATATCTAATACATTGGGTGCAGTTTTCATAAGAATTTGGTAAAGTTAAAAAGTTATTAAGATGAGAACACAGCACGGGAAGCAGAGACAGCAGACAAGGGGGATAGCACATGGGGTAGACAGGTCAAAGAAGAGAGCACAGATGGGAGAAGTCAGCACATGGAGAAAGAGAGAGTGGATAGGTGGGTGAGCACAAGGGGGTGAGATTCTCAACGCTGCAATGCCTGCCCCCATCGTGACATTACCGCCCTCCTGATGCGATAGCATTGTGCCTCCATCTAGTGTCCTATAAATGTCTGTTCTGTTCCTGATCTAAGGAACTGGGCTTTTAGTGGAGATGAATCTGTGCTGCACTTTATGTACAGGCTCAGTAGAGACCAGGGCTGTGGGGTCGGAGTTATGAAATGTCCTATAAATGTCTGTTCTGTCCCTGATCTAAGGATCTGGGCTTTTAGTGGAGATGAATCTGTGCTGCACTTTATGTACAGGCTGAGTAGTGACCAGCGCTGTGGAGTTATGAAATGTCCTAAAAATGTCTGTCCAGTTACTGATCTAAGGATCTGGGCTTTTAGTGGAGATGAATCTGTGCTGCACTTTATGTACAGGCTCAGTAGTGACCAGCGCTGAGGAGTTATGAAATGTACTATAAATGTCTGTCCTGTTCCTGATCTAAGGATCTGGGCTTTTAATGGAGATGAATCTGTGCTGCACTTTATGTACAGGCTCAGTAGTGACCAGCGCTGTGGAGTTATGAAATGTCCTATAAATATCTGTTCTGTTCCTGATCTAAGGGTCTGGGCTTTTAGCTGAGATGAATCTGTGCTGCACTTTATGTACAGGCTCAGTAGTGACCAGCGCTGTGGAGTTATGAAATGTCCTATAAATGTCTGTCCTGTTCCTGATCTAAGGATCTGGGCTTTTAGTGGAGATGAATCTGTGCTGCACTTTATGTACAGGCTCAGTAGTGACCAGTGCTGTGGAGTTATGAAATGACCTATAAATGTCTGTTCTGTTCCTGATCTAAGGATCTGGGCATTTAGTGGAGAAGAATCTGTGCTGCACTTTATGTACAGGCTCAGTAGAGACCAGGGCTGTGGGGTCGGAGTTATGAAATGTCCTATAAATGTCTGTTTTGTCCCTGATCTAAGGATCTGGGATTTTAGTGGAGAAGAATCTGTACTGCACTTTATGTACAGACTCAGTAGTGACCAGTGCTGTGGGGTCAGAGTTATGGAATGTCCTATATATGTCTGTTCTGTCCCTGATCTAAGGATCTGGGCTTTTAGTGGAGAAGAATCTGTACTGCACTTTATGTACAGGCTCAGTAGTGACCAGTGCTGTGGAGTTATGAAATGTCCTATAAATGTCTGTTCTGTTCCAGATCTAAGGATTTGGGCTTTTAGTGGAGGTGATCTGTGCTGCACTTTATGTACAGGCTCAGTAGTGACCAGTGCTGTGGGGTCAGAGATATGGAAAGTCCTATAAATGTCTGTTCTCTTCCTGATCTAAGGATCTGGGCTTTTAGTGGAGATGGAATCTGTGCTGCACTTTATGTACAGGCTCAGTACTGACCAGTGCTGTGGCGTTATGAAATGTCCTATAAATGTCTGTTCTGTTCCTGATCTAAGGATCTGGGCTTTTAGTGGAGATGAATCTGTGCTGCACTTTATGTACAGGCTCAGTAGTGACCAGCGCTGTGGAGTTATGAAATGTCCTATAAATGTCTGTTCTGTTCCTGATCTAAGGATCTGGGCTTTTAGTGGAGATGAATCTGTGCTGCACTTTATGTACAGGCTCAGAAGTGACCAGTGCTGTGGAGTTATGAAATGTCCTATAAATGTCTGTTCTGTTCTTGATCTAAGGATCTGGGCTGTTAGTGGAGATGAATCTGTGCTGCACTTTATGTACAGGCTCAGTAGTGACCAGGGCTGTGGGGTTGGAGTTATGAAATGTCCTATAAATGTCTATTCTGTTCCTGATCTAAGGATCTGGGCTTTTAGTGGAGATGAATCTGTGCTGCACTTTATATACAGGCTCAGTAGTGACCAGTGTTGTGGAGTTATGAAATGTCCTATAAATGTCTGTTCTGTTCCTGATCTAAGGATCTGGGCTTTAAGTGGAGGTGATCTGTGCTGCACTTTATGTACAGGCACAGTAGTGACCAGTGCTGTGGAGTTATGAAATGTCCTATAAATGTCTGTCCTGTTCTTGATCTAAGGATCTGAGCTTTTAGTGGAGATGAATCTGTGCTGCACTTTATGTACAGGCTCAGTAGTGACCACTGCTGTGGGGTCGGAGTTAAGAAATGTCCTAGAAATGTCTGTTCTGTTCCCGATCTAAGGATCTGGGCTTTTAGTGGAGATGAATATGTGCTGCACTTTATGTACAGGCTCAGTAGTGACCAGTGCTGTGGCGTCAGAGTTATGAAATATCCTATAAATGTCTGTTCTGCTCCTGATCTAATGATCTGGGCTTTTAGTGGAGATGATCTGTGCTGCACTTTATGTATAGGCTCAGTAGTGACCAGTGCTGTGGAGTTTTGAAATGTCCTATAAATGTCTTTTCTGTTCCTGATCTAAGGATCTGGGCTTTTACTGGAGATGAATCTGTGCTGCACTTTATGTACAGGCTCAGTAGTGACCACTGCTGTGGGGTCGGAGTTATGAAATGTCCTATAAATATCTGTTCTGTTCCTGATCTAAGGATCTGGGCTTTTAGTGGAGATGAATATGTGCTGTACTTTATGTACAGGCTCAGTAGTGACCAGCGCTGAGGAGTTATGAAATGTCCTATAAATGTCTGTCCTGTTCCTGATCTAAGGATCTGGGCTTTTAGTGGAGATGAATCTGTGCTGCACTTTATGTACAGGCTCAGTAGTGACCAGTGCTGTGGAGTTATGAAATGACCTATAAATGTCTGTTCTGTTCCTGATCTAAGGATCTGGGCATTTAGTGGAGAAGAATCTGTGCTGCACTTTATGTACAGGCTCAGTAGAGACCAGGGCTGTGGGGTCGGAGTTATGAAATGTCCTATAAATGTCTGTTTTGTCCCTGATCTAAGGATCTGGGATTTTAGTGGAGAAGAATCTGTACTGCACTTTATGTACAGACTCAGTAGTGACCAGTGCTGTGGGGTCAGAGTTATGGAATGTCCTATATATGTCTGTTCTGTCCCTGATCTAAGGATCTGGGCTTTTAGTGGAGAAGAATCTGTACTGCACTTTATGTACAGGCTCAGTAGTGACCAGTGCTGTGGAGTTATGAAATGTCCTATAAATGTCTGTTCTGTTCCAGATCTAAGGATTTGGGCTTTTAGTGGAGGTGATCTGTGCTGCACTTTATGTACAGGCTCAGTAGTGACCAGTGCTGTGGGGTCAGAGATATGGAAAGTCCTATAAATGTCTGTTCTCTTCCTGATATAAGGATCTGGGCTTTTAGTGGAGATGGAATCTGTGCTGCACTTTATGTACAGGCTCAGTACTGACCAGTGCTGTGGCGTTATGAAATGTCCTATAAATGTCTGTTCTGTTCCTGATCTAAGGATCTGGGCTTTTAGTGGAGATGAATCTGTGCTGCACTTTATGTACAGGCTCAGTAGTGACCAGCGCTGTGGAGTTATGAAATGTCCTATAAATGTCTGTTCTGTTCCTGATCTAAGGATCTGGGCTTTTAGTGGAGATGAATCTGTGCTGCACTTTATGTACAGGCTCAGAAGTGACCAGTGCTGTGGAGTTATGAAATGTCCTATAAATGTCTGTTCTGTTCTTGATCTAAGGATCTGGGCTGTTAGTGGAGATGAATCTGTGCTGCACTTTATGTACAGGCTCAGTAGTGACCAGGGCTGTGGGGTTGGAGTTATGAAATGTCCTATAAATGTCTATTCTGTTCCTGATCTAAGGATCTGGGCTTTTAGTGGAGATGAATCTGTGCTGCACTTTATGTACAGGCTCAGTAGTGACCAGTGTTGTGGAGTTATGAAATGTCCTATAAATGTCTGTTCTGTTCCTGATCTAAGGATCTGGGCTTTAAGTGGAGGTGATCTGTGCTGCACTTTATGTACAGGCACAGTAGTGACCAGTGCTGTGGAGTTATGAAATGTCCTATAAATGTCTGTCCTGTTCTTGATCTAAGGATCTGAGCTTTTAGTGGAGATGAATCTGTGCTGCACTTTATGTACAGGCTCAGTAGTGACCACTGCTGTGGGGTCGGAGTTAAGAAATGTCCTAGAAATGTCTGTTCTGTTCCCGATCTAAGGATCTGGGCTTTTAGTGGAGATGAATATGTGCTGCACTTTATGTACAGGCTCAGTAGTGACCAGTGCTGTGGCGTCAGAGTTATGAAATATCCTATAAATGTCTGTTCTGCTCCTGATCTAATGATCTGGGCTTTTAGTGGAGATGATCTGTGCTGCACTTTATGTATAGGCTCAGTAGTGACCAGTGCTGTGGAGTTTTGAAATGTCCTATAAATGTCTTTTCTGTTCCTGATCTAAGGATCTGGGCTTTTACTGGAGATGAATCTGTGCTGCACTTTATGTACAGGCTCAGTAGTGACCACTGCTGTGGGGTCGGAGTTATGAAATGTCCTATAAATATCTGTTCTGTTCCTGATCTAAGGATCTGGGCTTTTAGTGGAGATGAATATGTGCTGCACTTTATGTACAGGCTCAGTAGTGACCAGTGCTGTGGGGTCAGAGTTATGAAATGTCCTATAAATGTCTGTTCTGCTCCTGATCTAAGGATCTGGGCTTTTAGTGGAGATGAATCTGTCCTGCACTTTATGTACAGGCTCAGTAGTGACCAGTGCTGTTGGGTCGGAGTTATGAAATGTCCTATAAATGCCTGTCCTGTTCCTGATCTAAGGATCTGGGCTTTTAGTGGAGATGAATCTGTGCTGCACATTATGTACAGGCTCAATAGTGACCACTGCTGTGGGGTCAGAGTTATGAAATGTCCTATACATGTCTGTTCTCTTCCTGATCTAAGGATCTGGGCTTTTAGTGGAGATGAATCTGTACTGCACTTTATGTACAGACTCAGTAGTGACCAGTGCTGTTGGGTCAGAGTTATGGAATGTCCTATACATGTCTGTTCTCTCACTGATCTAAGGATCTGGGCTTTTAGTGGAGATGGAATCTGTGCTGCACTTTATGTACAGGCTCAGTAGTGACCAGTGCTGTGGAGTTATGAAATGTCCTATAAATGTCTGTTCTGTTCCTGAACTAAGGATTTGGGCTTTTACTGGAGGTGATCTGTGCTGCACTTTATGTACAGGCTCAGTAGTGACCAGTGCTCTGGGGTTGGAGTTATGAAATGTCCTATAACTGTCTGTCCTGTTCCTGATCTAAGGATCAGGGCTTTTAGTGGAGGTAATCTGTGCTGCACCAGGATCAGTAGTGACCAGCGCTGTGGAGTTATGAAATGTCCTATAAATGTCTGTTCTGTTCCTGATATAAGGATCTGGGCTTTTAGTGGAGAAGAATCTGTGCTGCACTTTATGTACAGGCTCAGTAGTGACCAGGGCTGTGGGGTCGGAGTTATGAAATGTCCTATAAATGTCTGTTCTGTCCCTGATCTAAGAATCTGGGCTTTTAGTGGAGATGAATCTGTGCTGCACTTTATGTAAAGGCTCAGTAGTGACCAGTGCTGTGGAGTTATGAAATGTCCTATAAATGTCTGTTCTGTTCCTGATCTAAGGATCTGAGCTTTTAGTGGAGAAGAATCTGTGCTGCACTTTATGTACAGGCTCAGTAGTGACCACTGCTGTGGGGTCGGAGTTATGAAATGTCCTATAAATGTCTGTTCTGTTCCTGATCTAAGGATCTGGGCTTTTAGTGAAGATGAGTATGTGCTGCACTTTATGTACAGGCTCAGTAGTGACCAGTGCTGTGGGTTTGGAGTTATGAAATGTCCTATAAATGTCTGTCCTGTTCCTGATCTAAGGATCTGGGCTTTTAGTGGAGATGAATCTGTGATGCACTTTATGTACAGGCTCAGTAGTGACCAGTGCTCTGGCGTTGGAGTTATGAAATGTCCTATAACTGTCTGTCCTGTTCCAGATCTAAGGATCTTGGCTTTTAGTGGAGGTGATCTGTGCTGCACTTTATGTACAGGCTCAGTAGTGACCAGTGCTGTGGAGTTATGAAAAGTCCTATAAATGTCTGTTCTGTTCCTGATCTAAGGATCTGGGCTTTTAGTGGAGACGAATTTGTGCTGCACTTTATGTACAGGCTCAGTAGTGACCAGTGCTGTGGGTTGGGAGTTATGAAATGTCCTATAAATGTCTGTTCTGCTCCTGATCTAAGGATCTTGGCTTTTAGTGGAGATGAATCTGTGCTGCACTTCATGTACAGGCTCAGTAGTGACCAGTGCTGTGGGGTGGGAGTTTTGAAATGTACAGGCTCAGTAGTGACCAGTGCTGTTGGGTGGGAGTTATGAAATGTCCTATAAATGTCTGTTCTGTTCCTGATGGAAGGATCTGGGCTTTTAGTGGAGATGAATCTGTGCTGCACTTTATGTGCAGGCTCAGTAGTGACCAGTGCTGTGGGGTTGGAGTTATGAAATGTCCTATAAATGTGTGTTCTGTTCCTGATCTAAGGATCTGGGCTTTTAGTGGAGATGAATCTGTGCTGCACTTTATGTGCAGGCTCAGTAGTGACCAGTGCTGTGGGGTTGGAGTTATGAAATGTCCTATAAATGTCTGTTCTGTTCCTGATCTAAGGATCTGGGCTTTTAGTGGAGATGAATCTGTGCTGCACTTTATGTTCAGGCTAAGTAGTGACCAGGGCTGTGGGATCGGAGTTATGAAATGTCCTATAAATTTCTGTTCTGTCCCTCATCTAAGGATCTGGGCTTTTAGTGGAGATGAATCTGTGCTGCACTTTATGTTCAGGCTCAGTAGTGACCAGGGCTGTGGGATCGGAGTTATGAAATGTCCTATAAATGTCTGTTTTGTTCCTGATCTAAGGATCTGGGCTTTTACTGGAGATGGAATTTGTGCTGCACTTTATGTACAGGCTCAGTAGTGACCAGTGCTGTGGGGTCAGAGTTATGGAAAGTCCTATAAATGTCTGTTCTCTTCCTGATCTAAGGATCTGGGCTTTTAGTGGAGATGGAATCTGTGCTGCACTTTATGTACAGGCTCAGTAGTGACCAGTGCTGTGGAGTTATTAAATGTCCTATAAATGTCTGTTCTGTTCCTGATCTAAGGATTTGTGATTTTAGTGGAGGTGATCTGTGCTGCACTTTTTATGTACAGGCTCAGTAGTGACCAGTGCTGTGGAGTTATGAAATGTCCTATAAATGTCTGTCCTGTTCTTGATCTAAGGATCTGAGCTTTAAGTGGAGATGAATCTGTGCTGCACTTTATGTACAGGCTCAGTAGTGACCAGTGCTGTGGGGTCGGAGTTATAAAATGTCCAATAAATGTCTGTTCTGTTCCTGATCTAAGGATCTGGGCTTTTAGTGGAGACGAATTTGTGCTGCACTTTATGTACAGGCTCAGTAGTGACCAGTGCTGTGGGTTGGGAGTTATGAAATGTCCTATAAATGTCTGTTCTGCTCCTGATCTAAGGATCTGGGCTTTTAGTGGAGATGAATCTGTGCTGCACTTCATGTACAGGCTCAGTAGTGACCAGTGCTGTGGGGTGGGAGTTTTGAAATGTACAGGCTCAGTAGTGACCAGTGCTCTGGGGTGGGAGTTATGAAATGTCCTATAAATGTCTGTTCTGTTCCTGATCTAAGGATCTGGGCTTTTAGTGGAGATGAATTTGTGCTGCACTTTATGTACAGGCTCAGTAGTGACCAGTGCTGTGGGGTTGGAGTTATGAAATGTCCTATAAATGTCTGTTCTGTTCCTGATCTAAGGATCTGGGCTTTTAGTGGAGATGAATCTGTGCTGCACTTTATGTTCAGGCTCAGTAGTGACCAGGGCTGTGGGATCGGAGTTATGAAATGTCCTATAAATTTCTGTTCTGTCCCTCATCTAAGGATCTGGGCTTTTAGTGGAGTTGAATCTGTGCTGCACTTTATGTACAGGATCAGTAGTAACCAGTGCTGTGGAGTTATGAAATGTCCTATAAATGTCTGTTCTGTCCCTGATCTAAGGATCTGGGCTTTTAGTGGAGATGGAATCTGTGCTGCACTTTATGTACAGGCTCAGTAGTGACCAGTGCTGTGGGGTCAGAGTTATGGAAAGTCCTATAAATGTCTGTTCTCTTCCTGATCTAAGGATCTGGGCTTTTAGCTGAGATGAATCTGTGCTGCACTTTATGTACAGGCTCAGTATTGACCAGCGCTGTGGAGTTATGAAATGTCCTATAAATATCTGACCTGTTCCTGATCTAAGGATCTGGGCTTTTAGTGGAGATGAATTTGTGCTGCACTTTATGTACAGGCTCAGTAGTGACCAGTGCTGTGGGGTTGGAGTTATGAAATGTCCTATAAATGTCTGTTCTGTTCCTGATCTAAGGATCTGGGCTTTTAGTGGAGATGAATCTGTGCTGCACTTTATGTTCAGGCTCAGTAGTGACCAGGGCTGTGGGATCGGAGTTATGAAATGTCCTATAAATGTCTGTTCTGTTCCTGATCTAAGGATCTGGGCTTTTAGTGGAGATGGAATCTGTGCTGCACTTTATGTACAGGCTCAGTAGTGACCAGTGCTGTGGGGTCAGAGTTATGGAAAGTCCTATAAATGTCTGTTCTCTTCCTGATCTAAGGATCTGGGCTTTTAGCTGAGATGAATCTGTGCTGCACTTTATGTACAGGCTCAGTATTGACCAGCGCTGTGGAGTTATGAAATGTCCTATAAATATCTGACCTGTTCCTGATCTAAGGATCTGGGCTTTTAGTGGAGATGAATCTGTGCTGCACTTTATGTACAGGCTCAGTAGTGACCAGCGCTGTGGAGTTATGAAATGTCCTATAAACGTCTGTTCTGTTCTTCATCTAAGGATCTGTTCTTTTAGTGGAGATGAATCTGTGCTGCACTTTATGTGCAGGCTCAGTAGTGACCAGTGCTGTGGAGTTATGAAATGACCTATATATGTCTGTTCTGTTCCTGATCTAAGGATCTGGGCTTTTAGTGGAGGTGATCTGTGCTGCACTTTTTATGTACAGGCTCAGTAGTGACCAGTGCTGTGGAGTTATGAAATGTCCTATAAATGTCTGTCCTGTTCTTGATCTAAGGATCTGAGCTTTAAGTGGAGATGAATCTGTGCTGCACTTTATGTACAGGCTCAGTAGTGACCAGTGCTGTGGGGTCGGAGTTATAAAATGTCCTATAAATGTCTGTTCTGTTCCTGATCTAATGATCTGGGCTTTTAGTGGAGATGAATATGTGCTGCACTTTATGTACAGGCTCAGTAGTGACCAGCGCTGTAGGGTCAGAGTTATGAAATGTCCTATAAATGTCTGTTCTGCTCCTGATCTAAGGATCTGGGCTTTTAGTGGAGATGATCTGTGCTGCACTTTATGTACAGGCTCAGTAGTGACCAGTGCTGTGGAGTTATGAAATGTCCTATAAATGTCTGTTCTGTTCCTGATCTAAGGATCTGGGATTTTAGTGGAGATGAATCTGTGCTGCACTTTGTGTACAGGCTCAGTAGTGACCACTGATGTGGGGTCAGAGTTATGAAATGTCCTATAAATGTCTGTTCTGTCCCTGATCTAAGGATCTGGGCTTTTAGTGGAGATGATCTGTGCTGCACTTTATGTACAGGCTCAGTAGTGACCAGTGCTGTGGAGTTATGAAATGTCCTATAAATGTCTGTTCTGTTCCTGATCTAAGGATCTGGGATTTTAGTGGAGATGAACCTGTGCTGCACTTTATGTACAGGCTCAATAGTGACCAGTGCTGTTGGGTCGGAGTTATGAAATGTCCTATAAATGTCTGTCCTGTTCCTGATCTAAGGATCTGGGCTTTTAGTGGAGGTGATCTGTGCTGCACTTTATGTACAGGCTCAGTAGTGACCAGTGCTCTGGCGTTGGAGTTAAAAAATGTCCTATAACTATCTGTCCTGTTCCAGATCTAAGGATCTATGCTTTTAGTGGAGGTGATCTGTGCTGCCCTTTATGTACAGGCTCAATAGTGACCAGTGCTGTGGAGTTATGAAAAGTCCTATAAATGTCTGTTCTGTTCCTGATCTAAGGATCTGGGCTTTTAGTGGAGACGAATTTGTGCTGCACTTTATGTACAGGCTCAGTAGTGACCAGTGCTGTGGGTTGGGAGTTATGAAATGTCCTATAAATGTCTGTTCTGCTCCTGATCTAAGGATCTGGGCTTTTAGTGGAGATGAATCTGTGCTGCACTTCATGTACAGGCTCAGTAGTGACCAGTGCTGTGGGGTGGGAGTTATGAAATGTACAGGCTCAGCAGTGACCAGTGCTGTGGAGTGGGAGTTATGAAATGTCCTATAAATGTCTGTTCTGCTCCTGATCTAAGTATCTGGGCTTTTAATGGAGATGAATTTGTGCTGCACTTTATGTACAGGCTCAGTAGTGACCAGTGCTGTGGGGTTGGAGTTATGAAATGTCCTATAAATGTCTGTCCTGTTCCTGATCTAAGGATCTGGGCTTTTAGTGGAGGTGATCTGTGCTGCACTTTATGTACAGGCTCAGTAGTGACCAGGGCTGTGCGATCGGAGTTATGAAATGACCAATAAATGTCTGTTCTGTTCCTGATCTAAGGATCTGGGCTTTTAGTGGAGATGAATCTGTGCTGCACTTTATGTTCAGGCTCAGTAGTGACCAGGGCTGTGCGATCAGAGTTATGAAATGTCCTATAAATGTCTGTTCTGTCCCTGATCTAAGTATTTGGGCTTTTAGTGGAGATGAATCTCTGCTGCACTTTATGTACAGGATCAGTAGTGATCAGTGCTGTGGAGTTATAAAATGTCCTATAAATGTCTGTTCTGTCCCTGATCTAAGGAGCTGGGCTTTTAGTGGAGATGGAATTTGTGCTGCACTTTATGTACAAGCTCAGTAGTGACCAGTGCTGTGGGGTCAGAGTTATGGAAAGTCCTATAAATGTCTGTTCTCTTCCTGATCTAAGGATCTGGGCTTTTAGTGGAGATGGAATCTGTGGTGCACTTTATGTACAGGCTCAGTAGTGACCAGTGCTGTGGAGTTATGAAATGTCCTATAAATGTCTGTCCTGTTCCTGATCTAAGTGTCTGGGCTTTTAGCTGAGATGAATCTGTGCTGCACTTTTTGTACAGGCTCAGTATTGACCAGCGCTGTGGAGTTATGAAATGTCCTATAAATGTCTGTCCTGTTCCTGATCTAAGGATCTGGGCTTTTAGTGGAGATGAATCTGTGCTGCACTTTATGTAGAGGCTCAGTAGTGACCAGCGCTGTGGAGTTATGAAATGTCCTATAAATGTCTGTTCTTTTCTTGATCTAAGGATCTGGGCTTTTAGTGGAGATGAATCTGGGCTGCACTTTATGTACAGGCTCAGTAGTGACCAGTGCTGTGGAGTTATGAAATGACCTATAAATGTCTGTTCTGTTCCTGATCTAAGGATCTGGGCTTTTAGTGGAGATGAATCTGTGCTGCACTTTAAATACAGGCTCAGTAGTGACCAGCGCTGTGGAGTTATGAAATGTCCTATAAATGTCTGTTCTGTTCCTGATCTAGGGATCTGGGCTTTTAGTGGAGGTGATCTGTGCTGCACATTATGTACAGGCTCAGTAGTGACCAGTGCTGTGGAGTTATGAAATGTCCCATAAATGTCTGTCCTGTTCTTGATCTAAGGATCTGAGCTTTAAGTGGAGATGAATCTGTGCTGCACTTTATGTACAGGCTCAGTAGTGACCAGTGCTGTGGGGTCGGAGTTATAAAATGTCCTATAAATGTCTGTTCTGTTACTGATCTAAGGATCTGGGCTTCTAGTGGAGATGAATATGTGCTGCACTTTATGTACAGGCTCAGTAGTGACCAGTGCTGTAGGGTCAGAGTTATGAAATGTCCTATAAATGTCTGTTCTGCTCCTGATCTAAGGATCTGGGCTCTAAGTGGAGATAATCTGTGCTGCACTTTATGTACAGGCTCAGTAGTGACCAGTGCTGTGGAGTTATGAAATGTCCTATAAATGTCTGTTCTTTTCCTGATCTAAGGATCTGGGTTTTTAGTGGAGAAGAATCTGTGCTGCACTTTATGTACCGGCTCAGTAGTGACCACTGCTATGGGGTCAGAGTTATGAAATGTCCTATAAATGTCTGTTCTGTCCCTGATCTAAGGATCTGGGCTTTTAGCTGAGATGAATCTGTGCTGCACTTTATGTACAGGCTCAGTATTGACCAGCGCTGTGGAGTTATGAAATGTGCTATAAATATCTGACCTGTTCCTGATCTAAGGATCTGGGCTTTTAGTGGAGATGAATTTGTGCTGCACTTTATGTACAGGCTCAGTAGTGACCAGTGCTGTGGGGTTGGAGTTATGAAATGTCCTATAAATGTCTGTTCTGTTCCTGATCTAAGGATCTGGGCTTTTAGTGGAGATGGAATCTGTGCTGCACTTTATGTACAGGCTCAGTAGTGACCAGTGCTGTGGGGTCAGAGTTATGGAAAGTCCTATAAATGTCTGTTCTCTTCCTGATCTAAGGATCTGGGCTTTTAGCTGAGATGAATCTGTGCTGCACTTTATGTACAGGCTCAGTATTGACCAGCGCTGTGGAGTTATGAAATGTCCTATAAATATCTGACCTGTTCCTGATCTAAGGATCTGGGCTTTTAGTGGAGATGAATCTGTGCTGCACTTTATGTACAGGCTCAGTAGTGACCAGCGCTGTGGAGTTATGAAATGTCCTATAAACGTCTGTTCTGTTCTTCATCTAAGGATCTGTTCTTTTAGTGGAGATGAATCTGTGCTGCACTTTATGTGCAGGCTCAGTAGTGACCAGTGCTGTGGAGTTATGAAATGACCTATATATGTCTGTTCTGTTCCTGATCTAAGGATCTGGGCTTTTAGTGGAGGTGATCTGTGCTGCACTTTTTATGTACAGGCTCAGTAGTGACCAGTGCTGTGGAGTTATGAAATGTCCTATAAATGTTTGTCCTGTTCTTGATCTAAGGATCTGAGCTTTAAGTGGAGATGAATCTGTGCTGCACTTTATGTACAGGCTCAGTAGTGACCAGTGCTGTGGGGTCGGAGTTATAAAATGTCCTATAAATATCTGTTCTGTTCCTGATCTAATGATCTGGGCTTTTAGTGGAGATGAATATGTGCTGCACTTTATGTACAGGCTCAGTAGTGACCAGTGCTGTAGGGTCAGAGTTATGAAATGTCCTATAAATGTCTGTTCTGCTCCTGATCTAAGGATCTGGGCTTTTAGTGGAGATGAATATGTGCTGCACTTTATGTACAGGCTCAGTAGTGACCAGTGCTGTGGAGTTATGAAATGTCCTATAAATGTCTGTTCTGTTCCTGATCTAAGGATCTGGGATTTTAGTGGAGATGAATCTGTGCTGCACTTTGTGTACAGGCTCAGTAGTGACCACTGATGTGGGGTCAGAGTTATGAAATGTCCTATAAATGTCTGTTCTGTCCCTGATCTAAGGATCTGGGCTTTTAGTGGAGATGATCTGTGCTGCACTTTATGTACAGGCTCAGTAGTGACCAGTGCTGTGGAGTTATGAAATGTCCTATAAATGTCTGTTCTGTTCCTGATCTAAGGATCTGGGATTTTAGTGGAGATGAACCTGTGCTGCACTTTATGTACAGGCTCAATAGTGACCAGTGCTGTTGGGTCGGAGTTATGAAATGTCCTATAAATGTCTGTCCTGTTCCTGATCTAAGGATCTGGGCTTTTAGTGGAGGTGATCTGTGCTGCACTTTATGTACAGGCTCAGTAGTGACCAGTGCTCTGGCGTTGGAGTTAAAAAATGTCCTATAACTATCTGTCCTGTTCCAGATCTAAGGATCTATGCTTTTAGTGGAGGTGATCTGTGCTGCCCTTTATGTACAGGCTCAGTAGTGACCAGTGCTGTGGAGTTATGAAAAGTCCTATAAATGTCTGTTCTGTTCCTGATCTAAGGATCTGGGCTTTTAGTGGAGACGAATTTGTGCTGCACTTTATGTACAGGCTCAGTAGTGACCAGTGCTGTGGGTTGGGAGTTATGAAATGTCCTATAAATGTCTGTTCTGCTCCTGATCTAAGGATCTGGGCTTTTAGTGGAGATGAATCTGTGCTGCACTTCATGTACAGGCTCAGTAGTGACCAGTGCTGTGGGGTGGGAGTTATGAAATGTACAGGCTCAGCAGTGACCAGTGCTGTGGAGTGGGAGTTATGAAATGTCCTATAAATGTCTGTTCTGCTCCTGATCTAAGTATCTGGGCTTTTAATGGAGATGAATTTGTGCTGCACTTTATGTACAGGCTCAGTAGTGACCAGTGCTGTGGGGTTGGAGTTATGAAATGTCCTATAAATGTCTGTCCTGTTCCTGATCTAAGGATCTGGGCTTTTAGTGGAGGTGATCTGTGCTGCACTTTATGTACAGGCTCAGTAGTGACCAGGGCTGTGCGATCGGAGTTATGAAATGACCTATAAATGTCTGTTCTGTTCCTGATCTAAGGATCTGGGCTTTTAGTGGAGATGAATCTGTGCTGCACTTTATGTTCAGGCTCAGTAGTGACCAGGGCTGTGCGATCAGAGTTATGAAATGTCCTATAAATGTCTGTTCTGTCCCTGATCTAAGTATTTGGGCTTTTAGTGGAGATGAATCTCTGCTGCACTTTATGTACAGGATCAGTAGTGATCAGTGCTGTGGTTATAAAATGTCCTATAAATGTCTGTTCTGTCCCTGATCTAAGGAGCTGGGCTTTTAGTGGAGATGGAATTTGTGCTGCACTTTATGTACAAGCTCAGTAGTGACCAGTGCTGTGGGGTCAGAGTTATGGAAAGTCCTATAAATGTCTGTTCTCTTCCTGATCTAAGGATCTGGGCTTTTAGTGGAGATGGAATCTGTGGTGCACTTTATGTACAGGCTCAGTAGTGACCAGTGCTGTGGAGTTATGAAATGTCCTATAAATGTCTGTCCTGTTCCTGATCTAAGTGTCTGGGCTTTTAGCTGAGATGAATCTGTGCTGCACTTTTTGTACAGGCTCAGTATTGACCAGCGCTGTGGAGTTATGAAATGTCCTATAAATGTCTGTCCTGTTCCTGATCTAAGGATCTGGGCTTTTAGTGGAGATGAATCTGTGCTGCACTTTATGTACAGGCTCAGTAGTGACCAGTGCTGTGGAGTTATGAAATGACCTATAAATGTCTGTTCTGTTCCTGATCTAAGGATCTGGGCTTTTAGTGGAGATGAATCTGTGCTGCACTTTAAATACAGGCTCAGTAGTGACCAGCGCTGTGGAGTTATGAAATGTCCTATAAATGTCTGTTCTGTTCCTGATCTAGGGATCTGGGCTTTTAGTGGAGGTGATCTGTGCTGCACATTATGTACAGGCTCAGTAGTGACCAGTGCTGTGGAGTTATGAAATGTCCCATAAATGTCTGTCCTGTTCTTGATCTAAGGATCTGAGCTTTAAGTGGAGATGAATCTGTGCTGCACTTTATGTACAGGCTCAGTAGTGACCAGTGCTGTGGGGTCGGAGTTATAAAATGTCCTATAAATGTCTGTTCTGTTACTGATCTAAGGATCTGGGCTTCTAGTGGAGATGAATATGTGCTGCACTTTATGTACAGGCTCAGTAGTGACCAGTGCTGTGGGGTCAGAGTTATGAAATGTCCTATAAATGTCTGTTCTGCGCCTGATCTAAGGATCTGGGCTTTTAGTGGAGATGAATCTGTGCTGCACTTTAAGTACAGGCTCAGTAGTGACCAGCGCTGTGGAGTTATGAAATGTCCTATAAATGTCTGTTGTGTTCCTGATCTAAGGATCTGGGCTTTTAGTGGAGGTGATCTGTGCTGCACATTATGTACAGGCTCAGTAGTGACCAGTGCTGTGAAGTCATGAAATGTCCTATAAATGTCTGTCCTGTTCTTGATCTAAGGATCTGAGCTTTAAGTGGAGATGAATCTGTGCTGCACTTTATATACAGGCTCAGTAGTCACCAGTGCTGTGGGGTCGAAGTTATAAAATGTCCTATAAATGTCTGTTCTGCTCCTGATCTAAGGATCTGGGCTTTTAGTGGAGATGATCTGTGCTGCACTTTATGTACAGGCTCAGTAGTGACCAGTGCTGTGTAGTTATGAAATGTCCTATAAATGTCTGTTCTGTTCCTGATCTAAGGATCTGTGCTTTTAGTGGAGGTGATCTGTGCTGCACTTTATGTACAAGCTCAGTAGTGACCAGTGATGTGGGGTCAGAGTTATGAAATGTCCTATAAATTGAAGTTCTGCTCCTGATCTAAGGATCTGGGCTTTTAGTGGACATGATCTGTGCTGCACTTTATGTACAGGCTCAGTAGTGACTAGTGCTGTGGAGTTATGAAATGTCCTATAAATGTCTGTTCTGTTCCTGATCTAAGGATCTGGGCTTTTAGTGGAGATAAATTTGTGCTGCACTTTATGTACAGGCTCAGTAGTGACCAGTGCTGTGGGGTGGGAGTTATGAAATGTACAGGCTCAGAGTGACCAGTGTTGTGGGGTGGGAGTTTTGAAATATCCTATAAATATCTGTTCTGCTCCTGATCTAAGGATCTGGGCTTTTAGTGGAGATGAATCTGTGCTGCACATTATGTACAGGCTGAGTAGTGACAAGCGCTGTGGAGTTATGAAATGTCCTAAAAATGTCTGTCCAGTTCCTGATCTAAGGATCTGGGCTTTCAGTGGAGATGAATCTGTGCTGTACTTTATGTACAGGCTCAGTAGCAACCAGCGCTGTGGAGTTATGAAATGTCCTATAAATGTCTGTTCTGTTCCTGATCTAAGGGTGTGGGCTTTTAGCTGAGATGAATCTGTGCTGCGCTTTATGTGCAGGCTCAGTAGTGACCAGCGCTGTGAAGTTGTGAATTGTCCTATAAATGTCTGTTCTGTTCCTGATCTAAGGATCTGGGCTTTTAGTGGAGATGAATCTGTGCTGCACTTTATGTACAGTCTCAGTAGTGACCAGTGCTGTGGAATTATGAACTGACCTATAAATGTCTGTTCTGTTCCTGATCTAAGGATCTGGGCATTTATTGGAGAAGAATCTGTGCTGCACTTTATGTACAGGATCAGTAGAGACCAGGGCTGTGGGTCGGAGTTATGAAATGTCCTATAAATATCTGTTCTGTCCCTGATCTAAGGATCTGGGCTTTTAGTGGAGATGAATCTGTACTGCACTTTATGTACAGACTCAGTAGTGACCAGTGCTGTGGGGTCAGAGTTATGGAATGTCCTATACATATCTGTTCTCTTCCTGATCTAAGGATCTGGGCTTTTAGAGGAGATGGAATCTGTGCTGCACTTTATGTACAGGCTCAGTAGTGACCAGTGCTGTGGAGTTATGAAATGTCCTATAAATGTCTGTCCTGTTCCTGATCTAAGGATCTGGGCTTTTAGTGGAGGTGATCTGTGCTGCACTTTATGTACAGGCTCAGTAGTGACCAGTGCTGTGGAGTTATGAAAAGTCCTATAAATGTCTGTTCTGTTCCTGATCTAAGGATCTGGGCTTTTAGTGGAGACGAATTTGTGCTGCACTTTATGTACAGGCTCAGTAGTGACCAGTGCTGTGGGTTGGGAGTTATGAAATGTCCTATAAATGTATGTTCTGCTCCTGATCTAAGGATCTGGGGCTTTTAGTGGAGATGAATCTGTGCTGCACTTCATGTACAGGCTCAGTAGTGACCAGTGCTGTGGAGTTATGAAAAGTCCTATAAATGTCTGTTCTGTTCCTGAACTAAGGATCTGGGCTTTTAGTGGAGGTGATCTGTGCTGCACTTTATGTACAGGCTCAGTAGTGACCAGTGCTGTGGAGTTATGAAATGTCCTATAAATTTCTGTTCTGCTCCTGATCTAAGGATCTGAGCTTTTAGTGGAGGTGATCTGTGCTGCACTTTAAGTACAGGCTCAGTAGTGACCAGTGCTGTGGAGTTATGAAAAGTCCTATAAATGTCTGTTCT
This sequence comes from Dendrobates tinctorius, assembly GCF_039654945.1. Taxonomy (NCBI): domain Eukaryota; kingdom Metazoa; phylum Chordata; class Amphibia; order Anura; family Dendrobatidae; genus Dendrobates; species Dendrobates tinctorius. Next base: position 15,921,176 of record NW_027361796.1, read on the forward strand.
GTTCCTGAACTAAGGATCTGGGCTTTTAGTGGAGGTGATCTGTGCTGCACTTTATGTACAGGCTCAGTAGTGACCAGTGCTGTGGGGTGGGAGTTATGAAATGTCTCATAAATGTCTGTTCTGCTCCTGATCTAAGGATCTGGGCTTTTAATGGAGATGAATTTGTGCTGTACTTTATGTACAGGCTCAGTAGTGACCAGTGCTGTGGGGTTGGAGTTATGAAATGTCCTATAAATGACTGTTCTGCTCCTGATCTAAGGATCTGGGCTTTTAGTGGAGATGAATCTGTGCTGCACTTTATGTACAGGCTCAGTAGTGACCAGCGCTGTGGAGTTATGAAATGTCCTATAAATGTCTGTTCTGTTCCTCATCTAAGGGTGTGGGCTTTTAGCTGCGATGAATCTGTGCTGCACTTAATGTACAGGCTCAGTAGAGACCAGCGCTGTGGAGTTATGAAATGTCCTATAAATGTCTGTTCTGTTCCTCATCTAAGGGTGTGGGCTTTTAGCTGAGATGAATCTGTGCTGCACTTTATGTACAGGCTCAGTAGTGACCAGCGCTGTGAAGTTATGAAATGTCCTATAATTGTCTGTCCTGTTCCTGATCTAAGGATCTGGGCTTTTAGTGGAGATGAATCTGTGCTGCACTTTATGTACAGGCTCAGTAGTGACCAGCGCTGTGGAGTTATGAAATGTCCTATAAATGTCTGTTCTGTTCCTCATCTAAGGGTGTGGGTTTTTAGCTGAGATGAATCTGTGCTGCACTTTATGTACAGGCTCAGTAGTGACCAGCGCTGTGAAGTTATGAAATGTCCTATAATTGTCTGTCCTGTTCCTGATCTAAGGATCTGGGCTTTTAGTGGAGATGAATCTGTGCTGCACTTTATGTACAGGCTCAGTAGTGACCAGCGCTGTGGAGCTATGAAATGTCCTATAAATGTCTGTTCTGTTCCTGATCTAAGGATCAGGCCTTTTAGTGGAGATCAATCTGTGCTGCACTTTATGTACAGTCTCAGTTGTGACCAGTGCTGTGGAGTTATGAACTGACCTATAAATGTCTGTTCTGTTCCTGAACTAAGGATCTGGGCTTTTAGTGGAGACAAATTTGTGCTGCACTTTATGTACAGGCTCAGTAGTGACCAGTGCTGTGGGGTGGGAGTTATGAAATGTCTCATAAATGTCTGTTCTGCTCCTGATCTAAGGATCTGGGCTTTTAATGGAGATGAATTTGTGCTGTACTTTATGTACAGGCTCAGTAGTGACCAGTGCTGTGGGGTTGGAGTTATGAAATGTCGTATAAATGACTGTTCTGCTCCTGATCTAAGGATCTGGGCTTTTAGTGGAGATGAATCTGTGCTGCACTTTATGTACAGGCTCAGTAGTGACCAGCGCTTTGGAGTTATGAAATGTCCTATAAATGTCTGTTCTGTTCCTCATCTAATGGTGTGGGCTTTTAGCTGAGATGAATCTGTGCTGCACTTTATGTACAGGCTCAGTAGTGACCAGCGCTGTGAAGTTATGAAATGTCCTATAATTGTCTGTCCTGTTCCTGATCTAAGGATCTGGGCTTTTAGTGGAGATGAATCTGTGCTGCACTTTATGTACAGGCTCAGTAGTGACCAGCGCTGTGGAGTTATGAAATGTCCTATAAATGTCTGTTCTGTTCCTCATCTAAGGGTGTGGGCTTTTAGCTGAGATGAATCTGTGCTGCACTTTATGTACAGGCTCAGTAGTGACCAGCGCTGTGAAGTTATGAAATGTCCTATAATTGTCTGTCCTGTTCCTGATCTAAGGATCTGGGCTTTTAGTGGAGATGAATCTGTGCTGCACTTTATGTACAGGCTCAGTAGTGACCAGCACTGTGGAGCTATGAAATGTCCTATAAATGTCTGTTCTGTTCCTGATCTAAGGATCAGGGCTTTTAGTGGAGATGAATCTGTGCTGCACTTTATGTACAGTCTAAGTTGTGACCAGTGCTGTGGAGTTATGAACTGACCTATAAATGTCTGTTCTGTTCCTGACCTAAGGATCTGGGCATTTATTGGAGAAGAATCTGTGCTGCACTTTATGTACAGGCTCAGTAGAGACCAGGGCTGTGGGGTTGGAGTTATGAAATATCCTATAAATGTCTGTTCTGTCCCTGATCTAAGGATCTGGGCTATTAGTGGAGATGAATCTGTACTGCACTTTATGTACAGACTCAGTAGTGACCAGTGCTGTGGGGTCAGAGTTATGGAATGTCCTATACATGTCTGTTCTCTTCCTGATCTAAGGATCTGGGCTTTTAGTGGAGATGGAATCTGTGCTGCACTTTATGTACAGGCTCAGTAGTGACCAGTGCTGTGGAGTTATGAAATGTCCTATAAATGTCTGTCCTTTTCCTGATCTAAGGATCTGGGCTTTTAGTGGAGGTGCTCTGTGCTACACTTTATGTACAGGCTCAGTAGTGACCAGTGCTGTGGAGTTATGAAAAGTCCTATAAATGTCTGTTCTGTTCCTGATCTAAGAATCTGGGCTTTTAGTGGAGATGAATTTGTGCTGCACTTTATGTACAGGCTCAGTAGTGACCAGTGCTGTGGGTTGGGAGTTATGAAATGTCCTATAAATGTATGTTCTGCTCCTGAACTAAGGATCTGGGCTTTTAGTGGAGATGAATCTGTGCTGCACTTTATGTACAGGCTCAGTAGTGACCAGTGCTGTGGGTTGGGAGTTATGAAATGTCCTATAAATGTATGTTCTGCTCCTGATCTAAGGATCTGGGCTTTTAGTGGAGATGAATCTGTGCTGCACTTCATGTACAGGCTTAGTAGTGACCAGTGCTGTGGAGCTATGAAATGTCCTATAAATGTCTGTTCTGCTCCTGATCTAAGGATCTGGGCTTTTAGTGGAGATGAATCTGTGCTGCACTTTATGTACAGGCTCAGTAGTGACCAGTGCTGTGGGTTGGGAGTTATGAAATGTCCTATAAATATATGTTCTGCTCCTGATCTAAGGATCTGGGCTTTTAGTGGAGATGAATCTGTGCTGCACTTCATGTACAGGCTCAGTAGTGACCAGTGCTGTGGAGTTATGAAATGTCCTATAAATGTTTGTTCTGTTCCTGATCTAAGGATCTAGGCTTTTAGTGTAGATGAATCTGTGCTGCACTTTATGTACAGGCTCAGTAGTGACCAGTGCTGTGGGTTGGGAGTTATGAAATTTCCTATAAATGTATGTTCTGCTCCTGATCTAAGGATCTGGGCTTTTAGTGGAGATGAATCTGTGCTGCACTTCATGTACAGGCTTAGTAGTGACCAGTGCTGTGGAGTTATGAAATGTCCTATAAATGTCTGTTCTGTTCCTGATCTAAGGATCTGGGCTTTTAGTGTAGATGAATCTGTGCTGCACTTTATGTACAGGCTCAGTAGTGAGCAGTGCTGTGGAGTTATGAAATGTCCTATAAATGTCTGTTCTGCTCCTGATCTAAGGATCTGGGCTTTTAGTGGAGGTGATCTGTGCTGCACTTTATGTTCAGGCTCAGTAGTGACCAGTGCTGTGGAGTTATGAAAAGTCCTATAAATGTCTGTTCTGTTCCTGATCTAAGGATCTGGGCTTTTAGTGGAGACAAATTTGTGCTGCACTTTATGTTCAGGCTCAGTAGTGACCAGTGCTGTGGGGTGGGAGTTATGAAATGTACAGGCTCAGTAGTGACCAGTGCTGTGGGGTGGGAGTTATGAAATGTCTCATAAATGTCTGTTCTGCTCTAAGATCTAAGGATCTGGGCTTTTAGTGGAGATGAATCGGTGCTGCACTTTATGTACAGGCTCAGTAGTGACCAGTGCTGTGGGGTTGGAGTTATGAAATGTCCTATAAATGTCTGTCCTGTTCCTGATCTAAGGATCTGGGCTTTTAGTGGAGGTGATCTGTGCTGCACTTTATGTACAGGCTCAGTAGTGACCAGTGCTGTGGAGTTATGAAATGACCTATAAATGTCTGTTTTGTTCTTGATCTAAGGATCTGGGCTTTTAGTGGAGATGAATCTGTGCTGCACTTTATGTACAGGTTCAATAGTGACCAGCGCTGTGGAGTTATGAAATGTCCTATAAATGTCTGTTCTCTTCCTGATCTAAGGATCTGGGCTTTTAGTGGAGATGGAATCTGTGCTGCACTTTATGTACAGGCTCAGTAGCGACCAGTGCTGTGGAGTTATGAAATGTCCTATAAATGTCTGTTCTGTTCCTGATCTAAGGATCTTGGCTTTTACCTGAGATGAATCTGTGCTGCACTTTATGTACAGGCTCAGTATTGACCAGCGCTGTGGAGTTATGAAATGTCCTATAAATGTCTGTCCTATTCCTGATCTAAGAATCTGGGCTTTTAGCTGAGATGAATCTGTGCTGCACTTTATGTACAGGCTCAGTATTGACCAGCGCTGTGGAGTTATGAAATGTCCTATAATTGTCTGTCCTGTTCCTGATGTAAGGATCTGGGCTTGTAGTGGAGATGAATCTGTGCAGCACTTTATGTACAGGCTCAGTATTGACCAGCGCTGTGTATTTATGAAATGTCCTATAAATGTATGTTCTGTAATTGATCTAAGGATCTGGGCTTTTAGTGGAGATGAATCTGTGCTGCACTTTATGTACAGGTTCAGTAGTGACCAGCGCTGTGGAGTTATGAAATGTCCTATAAATGTCTGTTCTGTTCCTGATCTAAGGATCTGGGCTTTTAGTGGAGGTGATCTGTGCTGCACTTTATGTACAGGCTCAGTAGTGACCAGTGTTGTGGAGTTATGAAATGTCCTATAAATGTCTGTCCTGTTTCTGATCTAAGGATCTGAGCTTTTAATGGAGATGAATCTGTGCTGCACTTTATGTACAGGCTCAGTAGTGACCAGTGCTGTGGGGTTGGAGTTATAAAATGTCCCATAAATATCTGTTCTGCTCCTGATTTAAGGATCTGGGCTTTTAGTGGAGATGAATCTGTGCTGCACTTTATGTTCAGGCTCAGTTGTGACCAGAGCTGTGGGGTCGGAGTTATGAAATGTTCTATAAATGTCTGTTCTGTCCCTGATCTAAGGATCTGGGCTTTTAGTGGAGATGAATCTTTGCTGCACTTTATGTACAGGATCAGTAGTGACCAGTGCTGTGGAGTTATGAAATGTCCTATAAATGTCTGTTCTGTCCCTGATCTAAGGAGCTGGGCTTTTAGTGGAGAAGGAATCTGTGCTGCACTTTATGTACAGGCTCAGTATTGACCAGTGCTGTAGGGTCAGAGTTATGGAAAGTCCTATAAATGTCTGTTCTCTTCCTGATCTAAGGATCTGGGCTTTTAGTGGATATGGAATCTGTGCTGCACTTTATGGACAGGCTCAGTAGTGACCAGTGCTGTGGAGTTATGAAATGTCCTATAAATGTCTGTTCTGTTCCTGATCTAAGGATCTGGGCTTTTAGCTGAGATGAATCTGTGCTGCACTTTATGTACAGGCTCAGTATTGACCAGCGCTGTGGAGTTATGAAATGTCCTATAAATGTCTGTTCTGTCGCTGATCTAAGGATCTGGGCTTTTAGTGGATGTGATCTGTGCTGCACTTTATGTACAGGCTCAGTAGTGGCCAGTGCTGTGGAGTTATGAAATGTCCTATAAATGTCTGTCCTGTTTCTGATCTAAGGATCTGAGCTTTTAGTGGAGATGAATCTGTACTGCACTTTATGTACAGGCTCAGTAGTGACCAGTGCTGTGGGGTTGGAGTTATAAAATGTCCTATAAATGTCTGTTCTGTTCCTGATCTAAGGATCTAGGCTTTTAGTGGAGATGAATATGTGCTGCACTTTATGTACAGGCTCAGTAGTGACCAGTGCTGTAGGGTCAGAGTTATGAAATGTTCTATAAATGTCTGTTCTTCTCCTGATCTAAGGATCTGGGCTTTTAGTGGAGATGATCTGTGCTGCACTTTATGTACAGGCTCAGTAGTGACCAGTGTTGTGGAGTTATGAAATGTCCTATAAATGTCTGTCCTGTTTCTGATCTAAGGATCTGAGCTTTTAGTGGAGATGAATCTGTACTGCACTTTATGTACAGGCTCAGTAGTGACCAGTGCTGTGGGGTTGGAGTTATGAAATGTCCTATAAATGTCTGTCCTGTTTCTGATCTAAGGATCTGAGCTTTTAGTGGAGATGAATCTGTGCTGCACTTTATGTTCAGGCTCAGTAGTGACCAGAGCTGTGGGGTCGGAGTTATGAAATGTCCTATAAATGTCTGTTCTGTCCCTGATCTAAGGATCTGGGCTTTTAGTGGAGATGAATCTGTGCTGCACTTTATGTACAGGATCAGTAGTGACCAGTGCTGTGGAGTTATGAAATGTCCTATAAATGTCTGTTCTGTCCCTGATCTAAGGAGCTGGGCTTTTAGTGGAGAAGGAATCTCTGCTGCACTTTATGTACAGGCTCAGTAGTGACCAGTGCTGTAGGGTCAGAGTTATGGAAAGTCCTATAAATGTCTGTTTTCTTCCTGATCTAAAGATCTGGGCTTTTAGTGGATATGGAATCTGTGCTGCACTTTATGGACAGGCTCAGTAGTGACCAGTGCTGTGGAGTTATGAAATGTCCTATAAATGTCTGTTCTGTTCCTGATCTAAGGATCTGGGCTTTTAGCTGAAATGAATCTGTGCTGCACTTTATGTACAGGCTCAGTATTGACCAGCGCTGTGGAGTTATGAAATGTCCTATAAATGTCTGTCCCATTCCTGATCTAAGGGTCTGGGCTTTTAGCTGAGATGAATCTGTGCTGCACTTTATGTACAGGCTCAGTATTGACCAGCGCTGTGGAGTTATGAAATGTCCTATAAATGTCTGTCCTGTTCCTGATCTAAGGATCTGGGCTTTTAGTGGAGATGAATCTGTGCAGCACTTCATGTACAGGCTCAGTAGTGACCAGCGCTGTCGAGTTATAAAATGTCCTATAAATGTCTGTTCTGTTCTTGATCTAAGGATCTGGGCTTTTAGTGGAGATGAATCTGTGCTGCACTTTATGTACATGCTCAGTAGTGACCAGTGCTGTGGAGTTATGAAATGACCTATAAATGTCTGTTCTGTTCCTGATCTAAGGATCTGGGCTTTTAGTGGAGATAAATCTGTGCTGCACTTTAAGTACAGGCTCAGTAGTGACCAGTAGAGTTGAGCGACTTTTGGTTTTTTAGGGTCGCGTTTCATTTCGTGAAACCCGACTTTTCCAAAAGTCGGGTCGAGCAAGATCGTCCGATTATAGGGAAAAGTCGGGGTCGTCCCGAAACACGAAACCCAATGTAAGTCAATGGGGAATAAAAGTCGGCAGTGAGAGGAGGACAGGAAACACACCTACAGTTCCCATTTGAATGCCAAAAGCATCAATTCTTCTTTCTTAAGCTTGTCAACCTTAATTAACTTCATAATACAAGTTACGCACTGAAAAATGGGGGTTATTTGGCTACAAACTGTGGGGGGGGGAGGGCTGGCTCCAGGTTTTCATGTGCCCTGGGCGAAAGAGCGCCCCTTTAACACATACCACAACTCATCATGCTCCGATACGGCAGAGAAATAGCGGTATAGTCCAATGAAAAATACCTCACTTTTTACATCTCATGACGAGGCCCATCTATTTCTCCATACAGAATCATTGGTCCCATATAATGTTTGAAACAGTATATGATGAGCTCCACATAATGCTACAGTATATGTTGGTCCCCATGGATGAAGCTCCACTGTCTTATGGGTCCAAATAATGCTCCAAACATAATGGGCCCCATTTCTAATGCTCTAGAGTATAATGGGCCCTGTAAATGCTGCTCCAGTGTCTGATGTCCACCTTTGGAATGTTCCAGTGTATGGTGGGCCCCATCTATCATTCTCCAGAGTATAGTGCTCCCCAAAAATTGCTGTCCCAACATTGAAAACAATCAAATAAGTCTCCTCGCTAGGGAATCCCTGTACTTGTCTGGACAGGTGCTGTAGCTTGCTTAACAGCTCGCCAGCCGTTCTCACGCCCAGTATGGATTACACGTGATTGCACAAAGGTGAGAAAGGGTACCGTATTCCCAGATAACATGTATGGATAGCGTACACATTCAAAATATATGTCTCAGGAGGCAGGCTCAGACGGTGTTAGGCCCAGTATGGATTGCACGTGATTGCACAAAGGTTAGAAAGGGTACCGTATCACCGGATAACATGTATAGATAGCGTACACATTCAAAATATATGTCTATACAGCATGAGGCAGGCTCAGACGGTGTTAGGCCCAGTATGGATTGCACGTGATTGCACAAAGGTTAGAAAGGGTACCGTATCACCGGATAACATGTATGGATAGCGTACACATTCAAAATATATGTCTATACAGCATGAGGCAGGCTCAGACGGTGTTAGGCCCAGTATGGATTGCACGTGATTGCACAAAGGTTAGAAAGGGTACCGTATCACCGGATAACATGTATGGATAGCGTACACATTCAAAATATATGTCTCAGGAGGCAGGCTCAGACGGTGTTAGGCCCAGTATGGATTGCACGTGATTGCACAAAGGTTAGAAAGGGTACCGTATCACCGGATAACATGTATGGATAGCGTACACATTCAAAATATATGTCTATACAGCATGAGGCAGGCTCAGACGGTGTTAGGCCCAGTATGGATTGCACGTGATTGCACAAAGGTTAGAAAGGGTACCGTATCACCGGATAACATGTATGGATAGCGTACACATTCAAAATATATGTCTATACAGCATGAGGCAGGCTCAGATGGTGTTAGGCCCAGTATGGATTGCACGTGATTGCACAAAGGTTAGAAAGGGTACCGTATCACTGGATAACATGTATGGATAGCGTACACATTCAAAATATATGTCTATACAGCATGAGGGAGGCTCAGACGGTGTTAGGCCCAGTATGGATTGCACGTGATTGCACAAAGGTTAGAAAGGGTACCGTATCCCCGGATAACATATATGGATAGCGTACACATTCAAAATATATGTCTATACATCAGGAGGCAGGCTCAGACGGTGTCAGGCACAGTATGGATTTGACGGCCCAGATTACACAGCGGAGGAGCAGGGAGAGGTAAAGATTGCAAATGCAGGGGCCCTGCCCAAGCAAGGGGGGCCCACTCGTGGGCGTCGGTACTGGCACTGGGCCCCTCATAGTACAGCGGTGTGTCTGACGGCGGGTGTGCACCACCACCGTCAGAGACACTTGATTGCACTATGAGGGACCCTGTGCCAGTGTCCGCGCCCAAGAGTCGGCCTACCCACCTGTCCAGGGCAACGGCACTCGCACGGTGTCGTGCGCTAGGTGGTGACCCCAGCCATGGGGGGGAGGCAGCACAGTTAGGGAGTTTTAGAAAGTGGCATATGTTGATGTTGGACATTCAGCTGATGCAAAAGGCGAAATAGGTGAAGTACCAGGAAGAGGTGGACCAAAGCAAGCCATTTTTCTGTCACCCTATGTGTCATCAGGGGAAGGTGGGAAAAAATCCTTGGAAACCCATGCGTGGTTCATTTTAATGAAGGTTAGATCATCCACATTTTGGGTTGACAGACGGGTCCTTTTTTCTGTCAGGATTGATCCAGCTGCACTGAAGACTCTTTCCGATAGCACACTTGCAGCTGGGCAAGCGAGCTCCTGTAAGGCATATTGGGCCAATTCAGGCCAGGTGTCCAGTTTAGCGGCCCAATAGTCAAAGGGAAATGACCTGTGTGGGAGAACATCGATATGGGAGGAAAAGTAGTTTGTAACCATAGTTGACAACTGCTGTCTCCTGTCACTTTCCATCGATGCAGTATTACCAGTTGTGTGAGCGGTATTTGAAAAATCAGTCCACAACATTGTCATGAAACCCCTGTCTCCAACGCCACTTCTGCTGTGTGCACCACGAACACCTCTGCCAAGCTGCCCCCGGCCCGTACGGCTCGTGTGAGAACCATCACCGCTGCTGTGTGCTGGAAATGCCTCAAGCAACCGATTTACCAGAGTTGCTTGTTTATTAGCCAATATTAGGTCACGGTTCTCCTGTGGCATGATGTTTTGTAATTTGCCTTTATAGAGTGGATCCATGATACTGGCCAACCAGTAGTCGTCATCGTTCATCATTTTGGCAATGCGGGGGTCCCTTTTTAGGATCCGCAAGGCATAATCTGACATGTGGGCCAATGTTCCCGGTGTCAATGATGCACTGCGAGTGCTGGGTGGAGGAGCACTTTCTGGCAAATCCACATCCCTCCAGTCACGCCCAAACCCTGTACCAGACCTTGCCACGCCAACATCTTCACTTGCCCCACGAGATGCATCCTCCTCCCCTAAGTAATCATCCCCATCATCATCCTCCTCCTCCTCCTCTTCTTCCTCCACCTCGTCCAGGAGAGGTCCCTGAGCAGACAATGGCTGAATGTCTTCAAGGATTCCCTCCTCCTCTTCCTCCTCATCAACATTGGCTGCAGACGCCTGCTACTTAAGGTGCGTCAAAGTTTGCATGAGCAGACGCATAAGTGGGATGCTCATGCTTAGGATGGCGTCGTCTGCGCTTACCAGCCGTGTGCATTCCTCAAAACACTGAAGGACTTTACAAAGGTCTTTCAGCTTCGACCACTGCACACCTGTCAACTCCATGTCTGCTCTCAAAGTGCCTGGCCGTGTATCCTCCCACAAATGCATTATGGCCTGCCTCTGCTCGCACAGCCGCTCCACCATGTGCAGGGTGGAGTTCCACCTTGTTGCAATGTCGATAATGAGGCGGTGGTTGGGAAGGTGGAGCAATCGCTGCAGCTTCTGCATACGAACGGAGTGTACAGGCGACCGGCGGATGAGCGCCCACAGTCTTCGCACCTTCTGGAACAGGGCTGTTAACTCCGGATAATTTTTGAGGAAGCACTGCACCACCAGGTTCAAGGTGTGAGCCAAGAAAGGTATGTGGCTGAGTTTTGAAAGGGCTATGGATTCCACAAAATTACGGCCGTTATCACTAACTACATTGCCTGCCTCAAGATGTACACTGCCCAGCCATGACTCAGTTTGTCGCTTCAAGTACTCGGCCAGCACCTCGGCGGTATGTCTGTCGCCCAAACACATCATCTGCAACACAGCCTGCTGACGCTTTCCACTAGCTGCTCGATAGGGGGACTCATCGTGTGCAACAGTGGCAGCTGCAGATGGAGTGCTCGTACGACTGCGCTCTGTGGACGAGCTTTCGCTTCTGGAGGAGGAGGAGGAGGAGGAGGAGGATGGTGGAATGCCTACAGCCAACTGTTTCCTATACCATGGGATAGGCAGCACTGTCCCACCACCGCTGTCCCCTGTGGACCCTGCATCCACCACATTAACCCAGTGCGCAGTGATGGACACGTAACGGCCCTGGCCATGCCGACTGGACCATGCATCAGTTGTGAGGTGCACCTTTCCGCTCACTGACTGCTTGAGTGCATGGACAATGCGGTTTTTCACATGATGGTGGAGGGCTGGGATGGCTTTGCGAGAGAAGAAGTGGCGACTGGGTAGGTCATAGCGTGGTACTGCATAGGCCATGAGTTCGCGGAAAGCTGTGCTTTCCACCAACCGAAAGGGCATCATCTCAAACGAGATTAGTTTGGCAATGTGGGCGTTCAAACCCAGTGTACGCGGATGAGAGACTGAGTACTTTCTTGACCTACTCATAGTGTCTGGGAGGGTGAGCTGGACTTGAGAGCTGCATATGGTAGAAGTAGCGGTGGACAGGGCGGACTGAGAGAGGGTTGATGATGGTGATGGAGTTGGTGTTCTTTCTGATGGCCTAGAATCAGTCTTTCGTTGATATAACAGTGGGATTCCCTGACTGCTGTGGCCTTGCAACGACACCTCAACATTTGCTGCTGTGCTAACCGGTGGGATTACAGTGGGGGAAACAATGTAGCGTTGATGACTACCTTCGTTGTGATCAGTTGCACATGTGGCACTTGAGGTTTGGTGTTGTGTCCACGCTTGCAAGTGCATGCTGGTTAAATGTCTAAGCGTGCAACTGGTATTCAAATTTTTCAGATTTTTCCCTCGGCTAAAGGTCTTTGCGCACTTCTTACAGATAACCTTGGCCTGATCATGAGGATTTTGTTCAAAAAAGTGCCACACTGCACTCTTCCTACTTTGGCAGACATTTTGCGGCCTAGCACGCTGTGATCTTTTGACCCTCTGGACAAGCTGTCCAGCAACTCTTTTGATGTTTGGAACCTGTCTTTGGAGTGCTCCGGGCCTGCCAGATAACAGCTGTTGCGATGTCGATGTCTGCTGTGGATGCTCCTCATCTGAGCTATTGGAAGCAGCACCCTCTTCCCCCAATGGATGCCAATCTGGGTCAACAACTGGGTCATCCATCAACTCCTCTTCTATGTCATGTGCACCTTCCTCTGTGTCACTGTGTATGGTGGTATAGTGTGCGGGAAGGGGCACCTGAGTCTCATCAGGGTCAGAATCTGGCTCTGTACACTGCGAGGACAATGTAGTGCTCTGAGTGAATGTACCAGCAGAATCATCCATCAGCGGCTGTGCATCAGTGCACTCCATGTCAGATTCATCTTGGCCTGGGTAATTCACCATTTGACTTGATAATCCAGGCATGGTATGTGAAAACAGCTCCATGGAGTAATCAGTAGTATGGCCTGCGTCATCCTTCAATCTTGGTTGGGGTGAAGGACACAAGGAAAGGTGTGGTTCATGAACATGAGCCTCCAATGACGACTCAGTGCTTTTACTTTTTACAACTGAAGAAGAGGAGGCGATAGAGCTGGAGGCTGAGTCAGCAATGTAAGACAAAACTTTTTCCTGATGCTCTGGCTTTAAAAGCGGTTTGCCAACTCCTAGAAAACTAAGCGTTCGAGGCCTTATGTAGCCAGACGATGACGCAGGCTCAACACCTCCTGCATTCGGTCCTATTTTGCTCTTGCCACTACCATCAGATCCACCACCAACACCATCATTACCAGCTGGCAACCCCCGCCCAATTCCACGGCCTCTTCCACAAGCCTTCCTCATTTTTGGTAGAAATGTAGACAAAATCCAACAAACTATATAGTATGTAAAACAAGGTACAAGGTGTCTATAGGACAGGGGAGATTTTGAATGTCTGCACACACTTTTGGACACTGGACACTTTTGGATTGTGTGAGGCCCAATGAATATCTGAGCGCTATGTGACAGGCTCAATGGCACAGCTGTGACCTAAGTGACTAGAGGATAAGTGAGATTTTGAATCTCTGCACACACTTTTGGACACTGGACACTTTTGGATTGTGTGAGGCCCAATGAATATCTGAGCGCTATGTGACAGGCTCGATGGCACAGCTGTGACCTAAGTGACTAGAGGATAAGTGAGATTTTGAATGTCTGCACACACTTTTGGACACTGGACACTTTTGGATTGTGTGAGGCCCAATGAATATCTGAGCGCTATGTGACAGGCTCGATGGCACAGCTGTGACCTAAGTGACTAGAGGATAAGTGAGATTTTGAATGTCTGCACACACTTTTGGACACTGGACACTTTTGGATTGTGTGAGGCCCAATGAATATCTGAGCGCTATGTGACAGGCTCGATGGCACAGCTGTGACCTAAGTGACTAGAGGATAAGTGAGATTTTGAATGTCTGCACACACTTTTGGACACTGGACACTTTTGGATTGTGTGAGGCCCAATGAATATCTGAGCGCTATGTGACAGGCTCGATGGCACAGCTGTGACCTAAGTGACTAGAGGATAAGTGAGATTTTGAATGTCTGCACACACTTTTGGACACTGGACACTTTTGGATTGTGTGAGGCCCAATGAATATCTGAGCGCTATGTGACAGGCTCGATGGCACAGCTGTGACCTAAGTGACTAGAGGATAAGTGAGATTTTGAATGTCTGCACACACTTTTGGACACTGGACACTTTTGGATTGTGTAAGGCCCAATGAATATCTGAGCGCTATGTGACAGGCTCGATGGCACAGCTGTGACCTAAGTGACTAGAGGATAAGTGAGATTTTGAATGTCTGCACACACTTTTGGACACTGGACACTTTTGGATTGTGTGAGGCCCAATGAATATCTGAGCGCTATGTGACTGGCTCGATGGCACAGCTGTGACCTAAGTGACTAGAGGATAAGTGAGATTTTGAATGTCTGCACACACTTTTGGACACTGGACACTTTTGGATTGTGTGAGGCCCAATGAATATCTGAGCGCTATGTGACAGGCTCGATGGCACAGCTGTGACCTAAGTGACTAGAGGATAAGTGAGATTTTGAATGTCTGCACACACTTTTGGACACTGGACACTTTTGGATTGTGTGAGGCCCAATGAATATCTGAGCGCTATGTGACAGGCTCGATGGCACAGCTGTGACCTAAGTGACTAGAGGATAAGTGAGATTTTGAATGTCTGCACACACTTTTGGACACTGGACACTTTTGGATTGTGTGAGGCCCAATGAATATCTGAGCGCTATGTGACAGGCTCGATGGCACAGCTGTGACCTAAGTGACTAGAGGATAAGTGAGATTTTGAATGTCTGCACACACTTTTGGACACCGGACACTTTTGGATTGTGTGAGGCCCAATGAATATCTGAGCGCTATGTGACAGGCTCGAAGGCACAGCTGTGACCAAAGTGACTAGAGGATAAGGGAGATTGGATTGCTTTTAAAAAAGCAGTTTGCGGAGCAGTGGGTAAACAGCAATGCCAGCCTGTCAGGAAGCCTTAAAAGGCAGCCCAACAACCAACACCACTGATACACCACTATATAGCCTCCCCTTGCACTGCACACACAGTGACTGGTGTGTTGTGCAGGCCAAATTGCTATCAGCAGCAGAAGCAGTTTTTTTTTCTTCTCAGCAGGACAAAAAAAAAAAATTGGGATTGCTTAAGCAGTTTGAGGCCCAATGAATATCTGAGCGCTATGTGACAGGCTCGATGGCGCAGCTGTGACCAAAGTGACTAGAGGATAAGGGAGATTGGATTGCTTTTAAAAAAGCAGTTTGCGGAGCAGTGGGTAAACAGCAATGCCAGCCTGTCAGGAAGCCTTAAAAGGCAGCCCAACAACCAACACCACTGATACACCACTATATAGCCTCCCCTTGCACTGCACACACAGTGACTGGTGTGTTGTGCAGGCCAAATTGCTATCAGCAGCAGAAGCAGTTTTTTTTTCTTCTCAGCAGGACAAAAAAAAAAAATTGGGATTGCTTAAGCAGTTTGAGGCCCAATGAATATCTGAGCGCTATGTGACAGGCTCGATGGCGCAGCTGTGACCAAAGTGACTAGAGGATAAGGGAGATTGGATTGCTTTTAAAAAAGCAGTTTGCGGAGCAGTGGGTAAACAGCAATGCCAGCCTGTCAGGAAGCCTTAGAAGGCAGCCCAACAACCAACACCACTGATACACCACTATATAGCCTCCCCTTGCACTGCACACACAGTGACTGGTGTGTTGTGCAGGCCAAATCGCTAGCAGCAGAAGCAGTTTTTTTGTCTTCTTCCCTGCCTAACGCTCTCCCTAAAGAATCAGCAGCAACCTCTCCCTATGCTAAGATCGGCAGAAGTAAGATGGCGGTCGGCGTGCACGCCCTTTTATACCCCCTGTGACGCCCACCAAAGCAAGCCAATCACTTGCATGCCCTTCTGAAAGATGGTAGTGACCCGTGCCTATGTCATCACGTTGCCCACAGTGTCCGTGGATCCTGATTGGCTGAAAAAGAGCGCAAAACAAACTTTTGAAACGCGACTTTGGTGCGTAAGTCGCCGACCTCGTGGCTGACCTCATCCTAGGGTCGGGTTTCGTTTCATGAAACCCGACTTTGCCAAAAGTCGGCGACTTTTGAATTTTTTCAACCCGTTTCGCTCAACTCTAGTGACCAGCGCTGTGGAGTTATGAAATGTCCTATAAATGTCTGTCCTGTTCCTGATCTAAGGATCTGAGCTTTTAGTGGAGATGAATCTGTGCTGCACTTTATGTACAGGCTCAGTAGTGACCAGTGCTGTGGGGTTGGAGTTATAAAATGTCCTATCAATGTCTGTTCTGTTCCTGATCTAAGGATCTGGGCTTTTAGCTGAGATGAATCTGTGCTGCACTTTATGTACAGGCTCAGTATTGACCAGCGCTGTGGAGTTATGAAATGTCTTATAAATGTCTGTCCTGTTCCTGATGTAAGGATCTGGGCTTGTAGTGGAGATGAATCTGTGCAGCACTTTATGTACAGGCTCAGTATTGACCAGCGCTGTGGAGTTATGAAATGTCCTATAAATGTATGTTCTGTAATTGATCTAAGGATCTGGGCTTTTAGTGGAGATGAATCTGTGCTGCACTTTATGTACAGGTTCAGTAGTGACCAGCGCTGTGGAGTTATGAAAGGTCCTATAAATGTCTGTTCTGTTTCTGATCTAAGGATCTGAGCTTTTAGTGGAGATGAATCTGTGCTGCACTTTATGTACAGGCTCAGTAGTGACCAGTGTTGTGGAGTTATGAAATGTCCTATAAATGTCTGTCCTGTTTCTGATCTAAGGATCTGAGCTTTTAGTGGAGATGAATCTGTGCTGCACTTTATGTACAGGCTCAGTAGTGACCAGTGCTGTGGGGTTGGAGTTATAAAATGTCCTATAAATGTCTGTTCTGTTCCTGATCTAAGGATCTGGGCTTTTAGTGGAGATGAATATGTGCTGCACTTTATGGACAGGCTCATTAGTGACCAGTGCTGTAGGGTCAGAGTTATGAAATGTCCTATAAATGTCTGTTCTTCTCCTGATCTAAGGATGTGGGCTTTTAGTGGAGATGATCTGTGCTGCACTTTATGTACAGGCTCAGTAGAGACCAGTGCTGTGGGGTCGGAGTAATGAAGTGTCCTATAAATGTCTGTTCTGTCTCTAAGGATCTGGGCTTTTAGTGGAAATGAATCGGTACTGCACTTTATGTACAGACTCCGTAGTGACCAGTGCTGTGGGGTCAGAGTTATGAAATGTCCTATAAATGTCTGTTCTTCTCCTGATCTAAGGATGTGGGCTTTTAGTGGAGAAGAATCTGTGCTGCACTTTATGTACAGGCTCAGTAGAGACCAGTGCTGTGGGGTCGGAGTAATGAAGTGTCCTATAAATGTCTGTTCTGTCTCTAAGGATCTGGGCTTTTAGTGGAAATGAATCGGTACTGCACTTTATGTACAGACTCCGTAGTGACCAGTGCTGTAGGGTCAGAGTTATGAAATGTCCTATAAATGTCTGTTCTTCTCCTGATCTAAGGATGTGGGCTTTTAGTGGAGAAGAATCTGTGCTGCACTTTATGTACAGGCTCAGTAGAGACCAGTGCTGTGGGGTCGGAGTAATGAAGTGTCCTATAAATGTCTGTTCTGTCTCTAAGGATCTGGGCTTTTAGTGGAAATGAATCGGTACTGCACTTTATGTACAGACTCCGTAGTGACCAGTGCTGTGGGGTCAGAGTTATGGAATGTCCTATACATGTCTGTTCTCTTCCTGATCTAAGGATCTGGGCTTTTAGTGGAGATGGAATCTGTGCTGCACTTTATGTACAGGCTCAGTAGTGACCAGCGCTGTGGGATCAGGAGTCAGGGAAATGTTCTATAAATGTCTGTTCTGTTCCTGATGTAAGGATCTGGGCTTTTATTGGAGGTGATCTGTGCTGCACTTTATGTACAAGCTCAGTAGTGACCAGTGCTCTGGAGTTGGAGTTATGAAATGTCCTATAACTGTCTGTCCTGTTCCTGATCTAAGGATCTGGGCTTTTAGTGGAGGTGATCTGTGCTGCACTTTATGTACAGGCTCAATAGTGACCAGTGCTGTAGAGTTATGAAAAGTCCTATAAATGTCTGTTCTGTTCCTGATCTAAGGATCTGGGCTTTTAGTGGAGACGAATTTGTGTTGCACTTTATGTACAGACTCAGTAGTGACCAGTGCTGTGGGTTGGGAGTTATGAAATGTCCTATAAATGTCTGTTCTGCTCCTGATTTAAGGATCTGGGCTTTTAGTGGAGATGAATCTGTGCTGTACTTCATGTACAGGCTCAGTAGTGACCAGTGCTGTGGGGTGGGAGTTATGAAATGTACAGGCTCAGTAGTGACCAGTGCTGTGGGGTGGGAGTTATGAAATGTCCTATAAATGTCTGCTCTGCTCCTGATCTAAGGATCTGGGCTTTTAATGGAGATGAATTTGTGCTGCACTTTATGTACAGGCTCAGTAGTGACCAGTGCTGTGGGTTGGGAGTTATGAAATGTCCTATAAATGTCTGTTCTGCTCCTGATCTAAGGATCTGGGCTTTTAGTGGAGATGAATCTGTGCTGCACTTCATGTACAGGCTCAGTATTGACCAGTGCTGTGGGGTGGGAGTTTTGAAATGTACATTCACAGTAGTGACCAGTGCTTTGGGTGGGAGTTATGAAATGTCCTATAAATGTCTGTCCTGTTCCTGATCTAAGGATCTGGGCTTTTAGTGGAGGTGATCTGTGCTGCACTTTATGTACAGGCTCAGTAGTGACCAGTGCTGTGGAGTTATGAAATGACCTATAAATGTCTGTTCTGTTCCTGATCTAAGGATCTGGGCTTTTAGTGGAGATGAATCTGTGCTGCACTTTATGTTCAGGCTCAGTAGTGACCAGGGCTGTGGGATCGGAGTTATGAAATGTCCTATAAATGTCTGTCCTGTTCCTGATCAAAGGATCTGGGCTTTTAGTGGAGGTGATCTGTGCTGCACTTTATGTACAGGCTCAGTAGTGACCAGTGCTGTGGAGTTATGAAATGACCTATAAATGTCTGTTCTGTTCCTGATCTAAGGATCTGGGCTTTTAGTGGAGAAGAATCTGTGCTGCACTCTATGTTCAGGCTCAGTAGTGACCAGAGCTGTGGGGTCGGAGTTATGAAATGTCCTATAAATGTCTGTTCTGTCCCTGATCTAAGGATCTGGGCTTTTAGTGGAGATGAATCTGTGCTGCACTTTATGTACAGGATCAGTAGTGACCAGTGCTGTGGAGTTATGAAATGTCCTTTAAATGTCTGTTCTGTCCCTGATCTAAGGAGCTGGGCTTTTAGTGGAGATGGAATCTGTGCTGCACTTTATGTACAGGCTCAGTAGTGACCAGTGCTGTGGGGTCAGAGTTATGGAAAGTCCTATAAATGTCTGTTCTCTTCCTGATCTAAGGATCTGGGCTTTTAGTGGAGATGGAATCTGTGCTGCACTTTATGTACAGGCTCAGTAGTGACCAGTGCTGTGGAGTTATGAAATGTCCTATAAATGTCTGTTCTGTTCCTGATCTAAGGATCTGGGCTTTTAGCGGAGATGAATCTGTGCTGCACTTTATGTACAGGTTCAGTATTGACCAGCGCTGTGGAGTTATGAAATGTCCTATAAATGTCTGTCCTATTCCTGATCTAAGGATCTGGGCTTTTAGCTGAGATGAATCTGTGCTGCACTTTATGTACAGGCTCAGTATTGACCAGCGCTGTGGAGTTATGAAATGTCCTATAAATGTCTGTCCTGTTCCTGATCTAAGGATCTGGGCTTTTAGCTGAGATGAATCTGTGCAGCACTTTATGTACAGGCTCAGTAGTGACAAGCGCTGTGGAGTTATGAAATGTCCTATAAATGTCTGTTCTGTTCTTGATCTAAGGATGGGGGCTTTTAGTGGAGATGAATCTGTGCTGCACTTTATGTACAGGCTCAGTAGTGACCAGTGCTGTGGAGTTATGAAATGACCTATAAATGTCTGTTCTGTTCCTGATCTAAAGATCTGGGCTTTTAGTGGAGATGAATCTGTGCTGCACTTTAAGTACAGGCTCAGTAGTGACCAGCGCTGTTGAGTTATGAAATGTCCTATAAATGTCTGTTCTGTTCCTGATCTAAGTATCTTGGCTTTTAGTGGAGGTGATCTGTGCTGCACTTTATGTACAGGCTCAGTATTGACCAGTGCTGTGGAGTTATGAAATGTCCTGTAAATGTCTGTCCTGTTCCTGATCTAAGGATCTGAGCTTTTAGTGGAGATGAATCTGTGCTGCACTTTATGTACAGGCTCAGTAGTGACCAGTGCTGTGGGGTTGGAGTTATGAAATGTCCTTTAAATGTCTGTTCTGCTCCTGATCTAAGGATCTGGTCTTTTAGTGGAGATGAATCTGTGCTGCACTTTATGTACAGGCTCAGTAGTGACCAGTGCTGTAGGGTCAGAGTTATGAAATGTCCTATAAGTGTCTGTTCTGCTCCTGATCTAAGGATCTGGGCTTTTAGTGGAGATGATCTGCGCTGCACTTTATGTACAGGCTCAGTAGTGACCAGTAGAGTTGAGCGAAACGGGTCGAAAAATTTTAAAATTTGCCGACTTTTGGTAAAGTCGGGTTTCATGAAACGAAACCCGACCCTAGGGTGAGGTCGGCCACAAGCTCGGCGACTTTATCGCCAAAGTCGCTTTTCAAAAATTTGTTTTCCGCCCTTTTTCAGCCAATCAGGATCCACGGACACTGTGGGCAACATGATGACATAAGCAGGGGTCACCACCATCTTTGAAAAGGGCATGCAATTGATTGGCTTGCTTTGGGGGGCGTCACAGGGGGTATAAAAGGGCGTGCACGCCAACCGCCATGTTAATCATGCTGATCTCAGAATAGGTAGAGCTGCTGCTGCTACTGATTCTGTAGGGAGAGCGTTAGGCAGGGAAGAAGACACCAAAAACTGCTTCTGCTGCTAGCGATTTTGCCTGTACAACACACCAGTCACTGTGTGTGCAGTGCAAGTGGAGGCTATATTCTGCTGGATCAGCTGTGTTGGTTGTTAGGCTGCCTTATAAAGGGGGTTTTACACTAAGCAATATCGCTAGCAATATCGCTAAAACGTCACTGGTTTTGTGACGTTATAGCGATATTGCTAGCGATATCGCTATGTGTGATACTTACCAGCGACCGGCTCCCCCGCTGCTCATCGCTGATCGTGCGAGAATGTCCGGCTCCATTTCTCGTCGTCAGCTTCCTGCTGGGCTTCCTGCTGTGACGACGAGCGACGCGTGGAGGCGGGCGGGAGGACGCCAGGATCGCTGTGTGTGAAAGGTGAGTATCGTGCGCTGCGTCGCTGCTGCATCGCTGTGAGATCTTTCTGTATGAAAGCTCACTAGCGATCATTTAGCGATGCACCAGCGATCCTGACCGGGTCGGATCGCTGGTTGGATCGCTGGTGCATCGCTAAATGTAAAAGGGCCTTAAGGCTTCCTGATAGCTGCATTGCTGTTTTCCCACTGCTCTGCAAACTGCTTTTTTAAAAGCAATCCAAATTTTTTTTTTGTCCTGGTGAGGTACTGAGCGTGCATTTTCTCACACCATACAGCGGTGTACGCTCCTCACACAGTACCGTGTAACGGCTGTTATCACGGCCACAGTGAAGCTATCTGTGTGTCACTCTGTACGAATAAGTCGAGGACATGTTCCGTTCTTACAGACCTACATCTTCTATCTAGTTTTGTCTGCTTTTCAAACAGTTAAGTATATTTGCTGTTTGATCACATTCAAAACTATAGAGAGACAGTGTGTGTCAGTCCGTATACTTAAAAAACACGGAGCTTGACAATTTTACGGACACCGGACAGCGGTGTACGTGCATGCTCCTCTCTCAGTACCGTGTAACGGCTGTTATCACGGCCACAGCGAAGCTATCTGTGTGTCACTCTGTAAGAATAACTCGAGGACATGTTCCGTTCTTACAGACCTACACTCCCAGATTCCTATTCTGCCCAATTCTATATAAACATTGTAGTTTGTCATACACTAGCCAATTTCTGCCTGTGACATAGCGGTGTGATATTCACTGGGCCTCACACAATCCAACAGTGTCCACAAGTGTGTTCAGAAATGCTACATCTCCCCTGTCCTATAGTGACATTTTTCACACCTGCGACATTGAGCCTGTGACATAGCAGTGTGATATTCACTGGGCCTCAAACAATCCAACAGTGTCCACAAGTGTGTTCAGAAACTCTACATCTCCCCTGTCCTATAGTGACATTTTTCACACCTGCGACATTGAGCCTGTGACATAGCGGTGTGATATTAACTGGGCCTCACACAACAGTGTCCACAAGTGTGTTCAGAAATTCTACATCTCCCCTATCCTATAGTGACATTTTTCACACCTGCGACATTGAGCCTGTGACATAGCGGTGTGATATTAACTGGGCCTCACACAACAGTGTCCACAAGTGTGTTCAGAAATTCGACATCTCCCCTGTCCTATATACACCTTGTACCTTGTTTTACATTACTATATAGTTTGTGGGATTTTGTGTACATTTTTACCAAAAATGAGGAAGGCTGGTGGAAGAGGCCGTGGAATTGGGCAGGGGTTGCCAGCTGGTAATGATGGTGTTGGTGGTAGATCTGATGGTAGTGGCAAAAGCAAAATAGGACCGAATGCAGGAGGTGTTTAGCCTGCGTCATCGTCTGGCTCCACAAGGCCTCGAAGGCTTAGTTTTCTAGGAGTTGGCAAACCGCTTTTAAAGCCAGAGCATCAGGAAAAAGTTTTGGCTTACATTGCTGACTCAGCCTCCAGCTCTATCGCCTCCTCTTCTTCAGTTGTAAAAAATAAAAGCACTGAGTCGTCATTGGAGGGTCATGTTCATGAACCACAACTTTCCTTGTGTCCTTCACCCCAACCAAGATTGAAGGATGACGCAGGCCATACAACTGATTACTCCATGGAGCTGTTTTCACATACCATGCCTGGGTTATCAAGTGAAATGGTGAATTACCCAGGCAAAGATGAATCTGACATGGAGTGCACTGATGCACAGCCACTGATAGATGATTCTGCTGGTACATTCAGTCAGAACACTACATTGTCCTCGCAGTGTAATGAGCCAGATTCTGACCCTGATGAGACTCAGGTGCCCCTTCCCGCATACTATACCACCATACACGGTGACACAGAGGAAGGTGCACATGACATTGAAGAGGAGGTGATGGATGACCCAGTTGTTGACCCAGATTGGCATCCATTGGGGGAAGAGGGTGCTGCTTCCAATAGCTCAGATGAGGAGGAGGAGCATCCACAGCAGACATCGACATCACAACAGCTGTTATCTGGCAGGCCCGGAGCACTCCAAAGACAGGTTCCAAACATCAAAAGAGTTGCTGGACAGCTTGTCCGGACGGTCAAAATAGCACAGCATGCTAGGCCGCAAAATGTCTCCCAAAGTAGGAAGAGTGCAGTGTGGCACTTTTTTGAACAAAATCCTCATGATCAGGCCAAGGTTATCTGTAAGAAGTGCGCAAAGACCTTTAGCCGAGGGAAAAATCTGAAAAATTTGAATACCAGTTGCATGCTTAGACATTTAACCAGCATGCACTTGCAAGCGTGGACACAACACCAAACCTCAAGTACCACATGTGCAACTG
Organism: Dendrobates tinctorius; assembly: GCF_039654945.1. Taxonomy (NCBI): domain Eukaryota; kingdom Metazoa; phylum Chordata; class Amphibia; order Anura; family Dendrobatidae; genus Dendrobates; species Dendrobates tinctorius. Next base: position 15,944,559 of record NW_027361796.1, read on the forward strand.
ATCACAAAGAAGGAAGTCAGCAACGCTACATTGTTTCCCCCACTGTAAGCCCACCGGTTAGCACAGCAGCAAATGTTGAGGTGTCGTTGCAAGGCCAAAGCAGTCAGGGAATCCCACTGTTATATCAACGAAAGACTGAATCTAGGCCATCAGAAAGAACACCAACTCCATCACCATCATCAACCCTCTCTCAGTCCGCCCTGTCCACCGCTAGTTCCACCATATGCAGCTCTCAAGTCCAGATCACCCTCCCAGAGACTATGAGTAGGTCAAGAAAGTACTCAGTCTCTCATCCGCGTACACTGGGTTTAAACGCCCACATTGCCAAACTAATCTCGTTAGAGATGATGCCCTATCGGTTGGTGGAAAGCGCAGCTTTCCGCGAACTCATGGCCTATGCAGTACCACGCTATGACCTACCCAGTCGCCACGTCTTCTCTCGCAAAGCCATCCCAGCCCTCCACCATCATATGAAAGACCGCATTGTCCATGCACTCAAGCAGTCAGTGAGTGGAAAGGTGCACCTCACAACAGATGCATGGTCCAGTCGGCATGGCCAGGGCCATTACGTGTCCATCACTGCGCACTGGGTTAATGTGGTGGATGCAGGGTCCACAGGGGACAGCGGTGGTGGGACAGTGCTGCCTAGCCCACGGTATAGGAGACAGTTGGCTGTAGGCGTTCGACCCTCCTCCTCCTCCAGAAGTGAAAGCTCGTCCACAGAGCGCAGTCATACGAGCACTCCATCTGCAGCTGCCACTGTTGCACACGAGGTGTCCCCCTATCGAGCAGCTAGTGGAAAGCGTCAGCAGGCTGTGTTGCAGATGATGTGTTTGGGCGACAGACACACCGCGGAGGTGCTGACAGAGTACTTTCAGCGACAAACTGAGTCATGGCTGGGCAGTATACATCTTGAGGCAGGCAAGGTAGTTAGTGATAACGGCCGTAATTTTGTGGCAGCCATAGCCCTTTCAAAACTCAGCCACATACCTTGCTTGGCTCACACCTTGAACCTGGTGGTGCAGTGCTTCCTTAACAATTATCCAGAGTTAACAGCCCTGCTTCAGAAGGTGCGAAGACTGTGCGCGCACATCCGCCGGTCGCCTGTACACTCCATTCGTATGCAGAAGCTGCAGCGATTGCTCCACCTTCCCAACCACCTCCTCATTATCGACATTGCAACAAGGTGGAACTCCACCCTGCACATGGTTGAGCGGCTGTGCGAACAGAGGCAGGCCATAATGCATTTGTGGGAGGATACACGGCCAGGCACTTTGAGAGCAGACATGGAGTTGACAGGTGTGCAGTGGTTGAAGCTGAAAGACCTCTGTAAAGTCCTTCAGTGTTTTGAGGAATGCACACGGCTGGTAAGCACAGACGACGCCATCCTAAGCTTGAGCATCCCACTTATGCGTCTGCTCATGCAAACTTTGACGCACCTTAAGGATCAGGCGTCTGCAGCCAATGTTGACGAGGAGGAAGAGGAAGAGGGAATCCTTGATGACATTCAGCCATTGTCTGCTCAGGGACCTCTCCTGGACGAGGTGGAGGAAGAAGAGGATGATGATGGGGATGATTACTTAGGGGAGGAGGATGCATCTCGTGGGGCAAGTGAAAATGTTGGCGTGGCGATGTCTGGTACAGGGTTTGTGCGTGACTGGAGGGATGTGGATTTGCCAGAAAGTGCTTCTCCAACCAGCACTCGCAGTGCATCATTGACACCGGGAACATGTCAGATTATGCCTTGCAGATCCTAAAAAGGGACCCCCGCATTGCCAAAATGATGAACGATGACGACTACTGGTTGGCCAACATCCTGGATCCACGCTATAAAGACAAATTACAAAACATCACGCCACACGAGAACCTTGACCTAATATTGGCTAATAAACAAGCAACTCTGGTAAACCGGTTGGTTGAGGCATTCCCAGCACACAGCAGCGGTGATGGTTCTCACACGAGCCGTACGGGCCGGAGGCAGCTTGGCAGAGGTGTTCGTGGTGCACACAGCAGAAGTGGCGTTGGAGACAGGGGTTTCATGACAATGTTGTGGACTGATTTTTCAAGTACCGCTCACACAACTGATAATACTGCATCGATGGAAAGTGACAGGAGACAGCAGTTGTCAACTATGGTTACAAACTGCTTTTCCTCCCATATCGATGTTCTCCCACACAGGTCATTCCCCTTTGACTATTGGGCCGCTAAACTGGACACCTGGCCTGAATTGGCACAATATGCCTTACAGGAGCTCGCTTGCCCAGCTGCAAGTGTGCTATCGGAAAGAGTCTTCAGTGCAGCTGGATCAATCCTGACAGAAAAAAGGACCCGTCTGTCAACCCAAAATGTGGATGATCTAACCTTCATTAAAATGAACCATGCATGGGTTTCCAAGGATTTTGTCCCACCTTCCCCTGAGGACCCATAGGGTGACAGAAAAATGGCTTGCTTTGGTCCTCCTCTTCCTGGGACTTGAACAATTTCGCATTTTGCATCAGCTGAATGTCCAACATCAACATATACCACTTTTTAAAACTCCCTAACTGTGCTGCCCCCCCCCATGGCCGGGGTCACCACCTAGCGCACGAAACCGTGCGAGTGCCGTTGCCCTGGACAGGTGGGTAGGCCGACTCTTGGGCGCGGGCACTGGCACAGGGTCCCTCATAGTGCAATCAAGTGTCTCTGACGGTGGTGGTGCACACCTGCCGTCAGACACACCGCCGTACTATGAGGGGCCCAGTGCCAGTACCGACGCCCACGAGTGGGCCCCCCTTGCTTGGACAGGGCCCCAGCATTTGCAATCTTTACCTCTCCCTGCTCCTCCGCTGTATAGTCTGGGCTATCAAATCCATACTGGGCCTGACACCGTCTGAGCCTGCCTCCTGATGTATAGACATATATTTTGAATGTGTACACTATGCTATCCATACATGTTATCCGGTGATACGGTACCCTTTCTCACCTCTGTGCAATCACGTGTAATCCATACTGGGCCTGACACCGTCTGAGCCTGCCTCCTGATCTATAGACATATATTTTGAATGTGTACACTATGCTATCCATACATGTTATCCGGTGATACGGTACCCTTTCTCACCTTTGTGCAATCATGTGTAATCCATACTGGGCCTGACACCGTCTGAGCCTGCCTCCTGATCTATAGACATATATTTTGAATGTGTACACTATGCTATCCATACATGTTATCCGGTGATACGGTACCCTTTCTCACCTCTGTGCAATCACGTGTAATCCATACTGGGCCTGACACCATCTGAGCCTGCCTCCTGATCTATAGACATATATTTTGAATGTGTACACTATGCTATCCATACATGTTATACGGGGATATGGTACCCTTTCTCACCTCTGTGCAATCACGTGTAATCCATACTGGGCCTGACACCGTCTGAGCCTGCCTCCTGATCTATAGACATATATTTTGAATGTGTACACTATGCTATCCATACATGTTATCCGGTGATACGGTACCCTTTCTCACCTTTGTGCAATCACGCGGTTGACCTGCACTTACTGGGAAATCATCGTTCGCGGGTAATAATTGTAATCCCAGATCCCCATCACTAACGTTGTTCAGCGGGTTATCTGCACCTGTAAGCGACAAGCGCTGGCCTTTTCAGTGTAGCGCACATGCTGCCACGGACATGTAAGGGCATGACACTCCAGTTATTGGCCAATCTCACGTGCCAGAGCCTCGCGTGTCCCTCTAATAAGCCGGACTCGGACCGCGGGGCATGACGGAGTCTCGTTCGTTAACGGAATTAAGCTTGCAATGTGTGCATCTTTTTTGTTGCTGGATGGTTGAGGTTGCCCGTGTTGAGTCAAATTACGCCGTAGGCTCCACTCCCTTCTGGACATTCCTTTAAGGTTCAGCTTTGCAACCATACTGCCCACGTAAAACAAACACTTTGCCTTCATGAACGCTGTTTGGAGGGTCGTGACTTGTGGGAATAACGCCGCCCAATCAGTTAACCTGCTAGAGAGATCCTTCGTTGCTCCCAAGCATGACATCACACTCCCTAGGAGGAAGGTAATGCCACTGTGGCGACCGTACTCCTGGGGCGACACAAGTGCACTGATGCCCAGCCACTGCTCGATGAATCTGCTGGTACATTGACCCAGACCACTACATTCCCCGCGCACGCTACACGGCCTGAATCTGACCCTGATGAAACTCAGGTTACCCTTCCCATATACAGTTCCATCTTACACGGTGACAAAGAGGAAGCTGCAGATGAAAGTGAAGGTTCGGCCCACCCGCCATCAGACACACCACCGTACAATCAGGGGCCCTATGCCAGTGCCGTCGCCAATGAGTGGGCCCCCCCTGCTTGCTCAGGATCACAGCACTTGCAAGGTTGAAATACTAGGTACAATAAAAATTCCAAGACAATAGTGCTTATCCTATCTCAATAGATTAGTTGTAATAAACCAGTTTATGCGCACAAATGGACAAATTAAAAGGACAATTCGGAAAACTGACCAAATCAAACCACGAAAAACCGAACTAGTATCCAATACAAGAATTTTTCGTTTTGATGATTAAAACATATACAATAAATATATATATGCAAAAAAGGATGAGATCCCAATACCAAAAAAGGGAATACTGGAAACCAATGAGGCATCAATAAATTTGCACAAAAAATAAGTATAATTGTAATTAAGTGTCCACAATAAAGTGCAAATGTAAAAAAATTATTATTAAATAACATATGTCATGATGAAATTTTTACCAAAATGTATACTAAGGTTTTACCAAAATGTATACAACATAACATAATTAGCATAGATAGAACATGCGGTCCAAATCTAAGTGAATTAATATGGGAAATGTCAATACGCCCAAAGTACAAGTGATTATAATGAACATTGAGGTATAGTAACAAATAATGGGCAGTAGATACCGATACTAAATAGTATAAGCATACATATTTCACTGCAGACTGGTGCCAATATAATAGGAATAAGTATACAATTCCACAATTACTGGGAACCTGGCACTAACTGATATTAGATATTTATTGTTACTTTTCTAAACATGTGTCCCTTATAATTGTATACAGTATGGCACGCCCACCTAGTTTGCAGCATATTGGTGCATATAGAGGTGGAGTTCATTAACCCCAATGATAATGGCACTAGTTTACAGTATATAAATGTGTATTGTGGAATTGTATACTTATTCCTATTATATTGGCACCAGTCTGCAAGGTTGAAATACTAAACATGGATGTGGAAACCACAAAAATACGACCAAAAGATCCTTTATCATGATATAAATGTTTCTTTATTAGAAAGGACATAAAAGGACAAGAAGGCAGACATGTGCAAAATGCAAACTAAAGTGCAGATAGTGCCTAAAGACACCCTGGACCACCACCAGTCACAGAGGACTTACCACACGACAACTGAAAGTTCGGATCAGGGAGCATGTCCTGGGTATACAAGCCGCGGTAAGTGAAGAAGATATTCATCTGCTCAAAACACTACCAAAGCACTTTAAAATATATCATAATTGTGATAGTAGTGGTCTGAGAGTCAAAGGTATTGACATGGTGGATATGGGGATTCGGGGAGGTAAAATATCTCAAAGATTAGCCCAAAAAGAAACTCGTTGGATATGGACCCTTAATACGGTACATCCAAAAGGATTGAACGAGAGTTTATCCTATATTCCATTCCTGTGAGGTGGCTGTCCGGTATGGGACGGTGCTGGTGCATATGTAGGTGCAGCAGTCGTTGTTTTTATTTCTTTTTATTTCTTGTATTGTTTTTTAATTCATTGCTTGTTTTTTAGTTTTTCACCTTGGAGCCAATCTCGGTTTTCGTATATACTGCACCTGGTGATGTGACTGAAGTGGCCAAGCTATCCTGCATTATCTGTGGGAGAGGTGGAGAAGATGAGTGATGTGAAGTCGGACGTACTTAAATCAGGAAGACCATATATTCTGGACAATGGAGGTGTTTTTACCTCGACAATGAACTTGATACTGATAATGGTCTATTGGGACTTCAATGTATACAGTATTTTTGGTATATTGTGCCCTCGGGCATGATAATTACTACTTGTATGTATGGTATTTAGTTTTTGTCTTTGTTTTTGGTACTGGTTTTCTTTTTTGTTACTGATATATATATACATCCATAAATATTTAGAGATATGGACCTATGTTAATCTGTAACATCATTCCATTTATTGATGTTGTATAGGGGAGAGTCAATTGTGTGTATCTGCGTGTCGTATGTTTGTCAGTCAAATAAGATTAATTCTGGAATATATGGTGAATGGATATCTCGACAGTTGTCCCGGGTGGGATACCCTTTGTATCCCATTTGGGACATGGATAGTGGGGATTTGTCTCCCCGTTTTGGGAATATATGAGAAAGTCTTTTTTTGATTTTTTTGAGACAGCACAATGTGAGTGGGATTGGTTGCTCTCATATGTGATTTGAAATGATGATGGTTTATGGGTCGAATTATCATTTTGTTTTCTTTAACCCTTTCCCCCCCCCCCCTCTTTTGGTCACGCTGTTCTAATAGTTTGGTGTAATGAGGCATGTTATATGCTGGTATGGCGGTATTCCGATGTTTTGGCCCCTTATTGTTTTTAATATTGTGCACGTTTGCCTTGGGCTTTGCCCTGCATAAAAATGGCCGCTGCATGATCACTGGGTTGCGCAGGCGCGCTCGTTGCTTCTGTGTGGGTTGGTGCTCCGCCCATGTCGGGTGCCGGATCACGTGGGCCCGCGTAGATCCGGACGCGTCATGGACAGGAGGCGCCACCCATCGCGGGATGTGCGAGAGACGCGCCCGCACCACTTCCGGTAGGCGCATATAAATACGGGCAATCAGTGCTGTACATTCACGCCCCCTGAGGAAGGAGCAATCGGCTCCGAAACGCGCGTTGGGGTGACACCTGGACCACCTGGTCATTTGAGGACTGTGTTGAGGTAATTTTGGGGTTGGTTTTTTAACCCCTATAGATGGGTAATAGTTTAGCCCTCCATGGGAAGGATTTCTTTCCCGGTTTAGGTTACATGTGGGCTTATGGCATTAGTGGATAGGAGGTTTTTTTGAGCACACCATACGTTATAGGCAGTGGTTCCTTCTATATATGCATAATCATGGATATTTATTTATATCTGGCACCTCTGTTTGAGGTGATATAGGTTTTCCTGTGTAGCTCTGTGATACACTTTAAATCTTGGCCTCTGTTTGCCCTCAATATACCTTATGCCTCTTGTATAATAGATTTATATATCTTTCTACCTTTCCTCTGTGACTGGTGGTGGTCCAGGGTGTCTTTAGGCACTATCTGCACTTTAGTTTGCATTTTGCACATGTCTGCCTTCTTGTCCTTTTATGTCCTTTCTAATAAAGAAACATTTATATCATGATAAAGGATCTTTTGGTCGTATTTTTGTGGTTTCCACATCCATGTTTAATTTATTGCAGCGACTGATCCATGACGGTTCTATACTTGAGCACCAGTGTGTTATGATTTTACATATAAAATGCTCATATATACCTTGGTTATTGTATTTTGTCAAGGTTGAAATACTGTGTAGTGAGATGGAAGATGGGGACGACGAGGAGTCCAGACTAGTACAGGGATTCCCTAGCGAGGAGACTTATTTCATTGTTTTCAATGTTGGGACAGCAATTTTTGGGGAGCACTATACTCTGGAGAATGATAGATGGGGCCCACCATACACTGGAACATTCCAAAGGTGGACATCAGACACTGGAGCAGCATTTACAGGGCCCATTATACACTAGAGCATTAGAAATGGGGCCCATTATGTTTGGAGCATTATTTGGGCCCATAAGACAGTGGAGCTTCATCCATGGGGACCAACATATACTGTAGCATTATGTGGAGCTCATCATATACTGTTTCAAACATTATATGGGACCAATGATTCTGTATGAAGAAATAGATGGGCCTCGTCATGAGATGTAAAAAGTGAAGTATTTTTCATTGTACTATACCACTATTTCTCTGCCGTATGGGAGCATCATGAGTTGTGGTATGTGTTAAAGGGGCGCTCTTTCGCCCAGGGCACATGAAAACCTGGAGCCAGCCCTACCCCCCACAACTTTAGCCAAATAACCCCCATTTTTCAGTGCGTAACTTGTATTATGAAGTTAATTAAGGTTGACAAGCTTAAGTAAGAAGAATTGATGTTTTGGCATTCAAATGGGCATGGTAGGTGTGTTTCCTGTCCTCCTCTCACTGCCGACTTTAATTCCCCATTGACTTACATTGGGTTTAGTGTTTCGGTCGGACCCCCGACTTTTCCCTATAGTCGGCCGATTTTGCTCGACCCGACTTTTGGAAAAGTCGGGTTTCATGAAACGAATCTCGACCCTAAAAAAGCAAAAGTCGCTCAACTCTAGCCTCCGGTGTTCCAGTTCCATCCTGCTCCAACCCTTCCGTCCTCTAATCCTGTCTCCTGTGTTCCTGCTCCAGCCATCACTCCACGTTCCACTCTATTGTCTTACTCCATTCCTGTCCCCTGGGTTCCAGCTCTGTCCTGTCATCTACACTTCAGTCTCTCCACGTTCCAGTCTACAGTCTTACTCCACTCCTGTCCCCTGTGTTCCAGCTCTGTTCTGTCATCTACTCTTCAGTCCCACAATCCTACTCCAGTCCATCCTGAGCCGACCCTCTCGGTACCCGCTACTGTGGTACTCAAACCCCTGGGTCTGCTCCTAATGGTCCCTGTATAGGGGTCGGTTCCACCTGGCAGCTCGCCCAGGGCCCCTCGGTGCCACGGCCCAGAGGGTCCACTCCTGCAGTTTCCAGCTCCAGACCAGCCACGGTAACAGTACGATCAGGCCATGGACTACGCCGGTACTACTGCTGCTACCCAGAAAGAGTTACTCTTCCTGCGGGAGAATCAGGGATGCATTATGTCTGTCATAAAGTCTATGGACACCCGTTTGTCAGCCCTGCAGATGGCCGATCTTGGAACTGCCACTTTACTGGCCAGTCTTCAACAGGAGCTGGGCCAGCAACAAGATACTCAAGCCCATATTTTGTCTCACATGGCCTCCTTTGATAGCCGCTTGTCGGCTCTACACTCTGCCGCTGCAGCTTTAACTCCTCCCTCCACTCCTACAGCTCTCCCGACTCCCCGCCTCGCCAAACCGCCTCGCTTCACTGGGGGTCCTAAGCTCTGCAGGGGGTTCTTAAATCAGTGTAGCCTCCACTTTGAATGGTTGCCGCAACAATTTCCCTCTGACCGGGCCAAAGTAGCCTTCATTATGTCCCATCTGGAGGGAGAGGCCCTGTCCTGTTGAATCCCCTCTGGGAACATGACGATCCCGTTGTCTCAAGTCTTCCGGTTTTCCTGGATACTTTTCGCAGGGTCTTCGATGAGCCGGGTCGGTTAGCTGCTCTCACCGAATCACTCTTTAACCTACATCAGGGTTCTATCACGGTCGGTCAGTACGCTATCCGCTTTCGCACTCCTCCGAGCTCGGCTGGAATAACACGGCTTTGGTAGGGGCGATCTGGCGTGGTCTTTCAGGCAGAATAAAAGATGAACTTGCAGGTTGAGATACCCCGACCACCTTAGAGGACCTTATCTCTCTGGCTACCCGCATTGACATACGCTTCCAGGAGCTCGCTCGGGAGTCAGCGAGACACAGGAGATCCACCAGGCCAGCTCCCTTTTTCACCTGTTCTGCCAGTCCTCGTTCGGCCGGGTCTTCTCCTTCCTCCTCGGTCGAGCCCATGCAGATAGACTGTCTCTACCTGGCCGAGTTGCGTGAGAAAGAGAGGCGGGCACAAGGTCTGTACCTTTATTGCGGAGTTTCATCGCACTATATCCGCACCTGTCCTAAGAGACAGGGAAACTCCTCCGCCTAGGTCAGGTAAGAGAGGCCTCCCTAGGTGACGATGATCCCTCTTAACCTCTTACTATTTCTGTGCTTATGGTTTCAGGGGAGAGACGTGGGTCCGAGGTGGCCTACGTGGATTCGGGCTCGGCAGGTAACTTCATTCGGCCAGAAGAGGTGGACAAATACCAAATTCCCGTGGTTGCTCTATCTAACCCTCTCCAGATTGCTGCGGTGGATGGAAAACCGCTACAGGTGACCGTCAACTTGGTTACTGAAGAAGTGGAGTTGCAAGTCGGTGCCTTACATCAAGAGAAGATAGTCTTTTACATTTTGCCTAAGCTCTCCCACGCCATTCTACTTGGTCTCCCATGGTTAAGGACTCATCAGCCTGTTCTCGACTGGTCTTCTGGGGAGATACTCTGCTGGGGGCACCCGTGCCAAGCTCACTGTCTGACTCCTGTCCGCCTGGCGGCCGCTCCCCGTTCACCCCCAGACCTTCCGGGTCTCCCTCCAGCCTACAGTTCCTATGCTGATGTCTTTGATAAGAAGGAAGCGGAGGTCCTTCCTCCACACCGGCCTTTTTACTGCCCAATTGAACTTGTTCCTGGTTCAACCCCCCAAGGGGCAGAATCTACCCCCTGTCTCCCGCTGAGACCACAGCCATGTCCGAATACGTCCGGGAGAACCTTGCCAAAGGTTTTATACGGAAATTCTCGTTGCCCGCGGGAGCCGGGTTTTTCTTCGTCAAAAAGAAGGACGGAACTCTACGGCCGTGCATTGACTATAGGGGCTTGAATGAAATTACCATCAAGAACAGGTACCCTCTTCCACTCATTCCAGAGCTGTTTGACCATCTCACAGGAGCCCGGGTCTTCTCCAAGCTGGACCTCAGAGGATCCTATAATCTGGTCCGTATCCGCGCTGGAGATGAGTGGAAGACGGCCTTCAACACTCGAGACGGCCATTACGAGTACCTGGTCATGCCCTTTGGTCTCTGCAATGCTCCTGCGGTGTTTCAAGAGTTCGTCAACAAGCTCTTCCAGGACCTCTTGTACTCCTGTGTGGTCGTGTACTTGGACGACATCCTCTTCTTCTCGCCGGATCTCTCGTCCCACAGACAGAGTGTCCGCTTGGTGCTACAGTGTCTTCGGGAGAACCGCCTGTATACGAAGATTGAGATATGTCTCTTCGAACAGACCTCCTGCCATTTCTGGGATACATTATCTCCGACGCTGAACTAAGGATGGACCCCGAGAAGTTGTCTTCCATTCTCAAATGGCCTCGCCCCGTCGGGGTAAGGGCTATACAACAATTTCTCGGATTCGCCAATTATTACTGGCAATTCATCTCTCACTTTTCCGCAATCACAAGACCTATTTCTGCTCTCACCCGTAAAGGGACTACTCCCAAGGATTGGCCTCCGGAGGCTGAAGAGGCCTTTCTGACCCTAAAACGGGCTTTCTCCATGGCTCCGGTCCAGCATCACCCGGAGAGCAACCGACCTTTTGTACTCGAGGTGGATGCTTCCTCGACAGGTGCCGGGGCAGTATTGTCCCAGTGATCCGCCTCCGGTCGTCTGCACCCTTGTGGCTTCTTCTCGAAGGCCTTTTCTCCATCCGAGCGTAACTACTCGATCGGCAACCAGGAACTTCTGGCCATGAGGTCGGCCTTGGAGGAGTGGCGTCACCTCCTGGAAGGAGCTGTCCATCCCTTTGTCATCTTCTCGGATCACAAGAATCTGGCCTATCTCCAGTCTGCCCAGAGACTCAACCCTCGTCAGGCCAGATGGTCTTTGTTTTTCGCCCGATTTGACTTCGAGCTCAGTTTCCGTCCCGGCAACAAAAATACCAAAGCCGACACTCTTTCCAGGGTCTTCCAGCCACACAAAACCATGGAGGAACCCTCGCATATCATTGACCCAACTAGGAGCATCACAGTGGCTCCAGTGAACTGGCTTGCTCCTCCTCCTGGCAAAATGCTTGTGCCTGAGAACCTCAAGCAAAAAGTCCTCCTATGGGGGCACTCCTCCAAACTGGCCGGCCATGCTGGGACTAAGAAGACCCTGGATCTTATCGCGCGTCACTACTGGTGGCCCACACTTCGCCAAGATGTACTCGATTTTGTGGCTTCTTGTCCATCCTGTGCAAAAACCAAAGTGCCACGAAGACCTCCATCTGGCTTGTTGCTACCGTTGCCCGTCCCTGCGGTTCCTTGGGAAAACATCGCCATGGATTTCATCACCGACCTACCCTGTTCTTCTGGCTGCACAGTCATCTTGGTGGTGGTGGATTGTTTTTCCAAGATGGCTCACTTCATGCCTCTGCCCGATCTCCCCTCGGCTCTGGAGCTGGCCAAAGTCTTCATCCATGAAATCTTCAGACTCCATGGACTACATCAACGCATTGTGTCGGACCGGGGGGTTCAGTTCACCTCCAAGTTCTGGTGATCACTTTGTAAGCTCATGAACATTTCCCTTGACTTCTCCTCGGTCTACCATCCACAGTCCAACGGGTAGGTGGAGCGTATCAACCAGACGTTGACTGAGTACCTACGTCATTTCTCCAACGCCCACCAGAACAATTGGGTTGACTTACTTCCCTGGGCAGAGTTCGCTTACAACAACCATGCTGGCGAGTCCTCGGCCAAGTCTCCGTTTTTCATTGTGTTCGGCAGACATCCTGGTGTTCCCCTTCCGATAACCCCTACCTCCGAGGTACCCGCGGCCAATGCTTTGTCCTCCGAATTTTCCAAGATTTGGGCCGAGACCAACACGTCTCTCAAGAAGTCCGCTGATCAGATGAAGAATTATGCCGACAAGAAGAGATTGGATCCTCGACCCTATCGTGCCGGGGGCAAGGTCTGGCTCTCGTCCAAATTCATCCGGTTGAAACTGCCTTCCTTCAAGTTGGGGCCACGCTACATCAGTCCGTTTGAAATTCTTGGACGTATCAACGAAGTCGTCTACAAATTGAGGTTGCCTGCTTCGCTCCGGGTCCCGAACACCTTCCACGTCTCTCTCCTGAAACCTGTGGTGCTAAATCACTTCCACTCCTTGCCTGATTCTGGTCCTCAGCCGGTGGGTGCCGATGATGTCTTTGAAGTGGAGGACATTATCGCCATGAAGAAGGTTAGAGGTAGGACATTTTTTCTTATTGAGTGGAAGGGCTTTGGTCTTGAGGAGAGATCCTGGGAACCTCGGGAGAATATCAATGCTCCTCGTATCCTCAAGAGATTTCTTGCTAATCTCCGGGGAGAGCGGCTTAGGGGAGGGGGTACTGTCACGCCGTCTCTGCATACTCACCTGGCCATCGCTCCCACGCCGCAGCCCCTCGCTGCCCGACAACCACGGCAGTCACCTCTGACAGGCGTGCGGCCGACGGCGTCATTGCATGCAATGTGCATGCGCCATAGGCAGCTGCCGCGCCCAGGGGTGAACCTAGCCTATCTGCTGCCTGAGGCGAACAGCAACATGACGCCCCCCTCCCCCCCGCACACAAAGTAAATTTTCATATCTATCCTGTGAAACTGAGTACAATAGTGGACATTTTGATTTAGATAAATAGAAAAAAAAGTGTCCAAACACAAGGATGTCAGCGCCATCACACGCACATACGAGAACAACACAAAAGTATCCAAAACATGGGTCAATAATGGCAATGGTAGGCTTGGCACAGGGCCGGACTGGGACAAAAATGCAGCCCTGCCACACAAATCCCACTAGCCCACAAACTATAGCACTCATCACCCCGATCAGTGAATTTTTGCTATACTTTGCTGTCCCCTCATCACTCTCTATAAGGAGTTATTTGAAGAGCCACATGTGAATGGCACCACAGTGCATATCACTGACACAGCTCCATTTACATGGTGCTCTTCAAAGCTATGTTTCCTAGGATCATGGGGGGTCCCAGCGGTCTGATCCACAACAAACAGAAAGTCATCCCCTATCCCCACATAATGCTCCATACAGTAATATGGGCCCCATATATTACTGCATACAGTATATTGGGCCCCAAATGTTATTTCATACAGTATAATGGGTCCCATATATTACTTCCTACAGCATAATGGGCCCCATATATTACTTAATACAGCATAATGGGCCCCATATATTACTTAATACAGCATAATGGGCCCCATATATTACTTAATACAGTATAATGGGCCCCATATATTACTTCATACATTATAATGGGCCCCATATATGACTTCATACAGCATAATGGGCCCCATATATTACTTAATACAGCATAATGGGCCCCATATATTACTTAATACAGTATAATGGGCCCCATGTATTACTTCATACAGTATAATGGGCCCCATATATGACTTCATACAGCATAATAGGCACCATATATTACTTCATAGAGTATAATGGGCCCCATATATCACTGCATACAGCATAATGGGCCCCATATATGACTTCATACAGTATAATGGGCCCCATATATTACTTCATACAGAATAATAGGCACCATATATTACTTCGTACAGCATAATGGGCTCCATATATTACTGCATACAGTATAATGGGCCCCATATATTACTTCATAAAGTATAATGGGCCCCATATATTACTTCATGCAGTATAATGGGCCCCATATATGACTTCATACAGTATAATGGGCACCATATATTACTTCATACAGTATAATGGGCCCCATATACAGTATTACTTCACACAGCATAATAGGCACCTTATATTACTTTGTACAGCATAGTGGGCACCATATATTACTGCATACAGTGTAATGGGCCCCATATATTACTTCATACAGTATAATGGGCCCCATATATTACTTCATGCAGCATAATGGGCACCATATCTTACTTCTTACAGTATAATGGGCACCACATATTACTTCATACAGTATAATGAACACCATATATTACTTGATACAGCATAATGGGCACCATATATTACTTTGTACAGCATAATGGGCACCATATCTTACTGCATACAGTATAATGGGCACCATATATTCATACAGCATAATGGGCTCTATATATTACTTCATACAGTATAATGAGCCCCATATATTACTGTATACAGTATAATGGGCCACAAATATTATTTCATACAGCATAATGGGCCCCATATATTACTTCTTACAATATAATGGGCCCCATATATTACTCCATACAGTATAATGGGTCCCATATATTACTTTATACAGTATAATGGGCACCATATATTACTTCATACTGCATAATGGGCACCATATATTACTTTGTACAGCATAATGGGCACCATGTATTACTGCATACAGTACAAAGGGCACCATATATTACTTCATACAGCATAATGGGCACCATATATTACTTCATACAGTATAATGTCCCCCATATATTACTGTATACAGTATAATGGGCCCCAAATATTATTTCATACAGCATAATGGGCCCCATATATTACTTCATACAGTAAAATGGGCCCCATATATTACTTCATACAGTATTATGAGCACCATATATTACTGCATACAGTATAATTGGCACCATATATTACTTCATACAGTGTAATGGGCCCCAAATATTATTTCATACAGCATAATGGGCCCCATATATTACTTCATACAGCATAATGGGCCCCATATATTACTTCGTACAGTATTATGGGCACCATATATTACTTCATACAGTATAATGGGCCCCATATATTACTTCATACAGCATAATAGGCACCATATATTACTTTGTACAGCATAATGGGCCCCTTATATTACTGCATACAGTATAATGGGCCCCATATATTACTTCATACAGTATAATGGGCCCCATATATTACTTCATACAGCATAATGGGCACTGTTGTGAGTTCATTTTCCCCTTCATTACTGAGGCCCGAGGAACTCCCTCTTCTGGTAAAGAAAGGTAGTGAGCCTGATTATCAAACACCTGAGGCTGATGATGATGACTGGCTGAGTGGAGTTACTGACTGGATATAAGGTTGCCGATGCCCTTCTGCCCTGCGGGTGATTTCTCTGTGGATCCTTGGAGACCAGTCTGAATTCCTGCTCCTCTAAAGCTAAGCTTGCTGCTCGGCCTTTTGCTTTGTGCTTTGACTTTGTTTTGCTTTGTTTTTCTGGATTTCTGCCATTCCCTGCTGGGGTGTGCTGAATTCATTTAGCTCTGTCTTCTGAAAATACCTGAGTGCTGATTTAGTTTTTGAAGCCTAGCTGCTTCAGGGCCTTTTTCATATCAGCTTGTTGGCTTATGTCTTTGATAGGGTTTTGGCAGATTGCAGACAGCAGCCTTCCTGTCCTCTCCTATCTAGGTAGTTTTGGGCCCCGTTTTTGCTCAGTCTATCTTTCTGTCTGTGTTAGTATTTTCATCTTGCTTCACCGTCATTATATGTTGGGGGCTGCCTATTGCTTTGGGGTCTGCTCTGGGGCAGTTTAGATTTCCCCTTTCTTTCTTTAGGCCTATGTAATTCTCCGGCTGTGATCGAGGGGTCTAGGGCATCGTAGGAACCCCCCACGGCTACTGCTAGTTGTGTTGATAGGTTCAGGGGTCTGCAATCTGATAGTTGCCAACTTCTCTGGTTTTCTGGACTTAGCTTGCATTTCTGCTTTTGCCTCCTACGGTGACTCATTCATAACAGAATCACCCGCCCCCGGGCTCAATGGAGATAAAGCAATTGTCTGATCGAGTGGAGCAGCTCGCTGCGGAAGTGCGGGGAATTTCCGCCTACCTTGCTCATTCACATGCTGCTGAACCAAAGATTCCTACACCTGATGTATTTTTTGGGGATCGGTCTAAATTTTTGAATTTCAAAAATAATTGTAAATTATTTTTTGCCTTGAAGCCTAACTCGTCAGGGAGCTCCGCGCAGCAGGTTAAAATTGTCATCTCTTTGCTGCGTGGCGATCCCCAGGATTGGGCGTTTTCTTTGAAACCAGATGATCCTATTCTGACTAATGTTAACGCATTCTTTCAAGCTTTGGGGTTGTTGTATGACGAACCTAATGCCATTGATCAGGCTGAAAAGACCCTGCTGGCATTGAGTCAGGGTCGTGATTCTGCAGAATTGTACTGTCAAAAATTCCAAAAGTGGGTAGTACTTACTACCTGGAATGATAATGCCTTGGCTGCTCTCTTTCGGAAGGGGTTGTCAGAAGCCATAAAATATACTATGGTGGGATTTCCTGTTCCCTCTGGTCTTGACGATTCTATGTCATTAGCCATTCAGGTTGATCGGCGTTTGCGCGAACGCAAAGCTGCACGAGAGGTGTTGCCACCTGTTGAACAAATGTCTGAACCTATGCAATGTGATAGAGTTTTTTCCAGAGAGCAGCGTCAGGAGTTCAGAAGGCGTAATAAGTTGTGTTTTTTCTGTGGAGATGCCTCGCATATTATTTCTGTCTGTCCTAAATGAGAGAAACGCTTTGCACACACGTTTTCTGTTGGGGGTGTTCAACCTAAGTTTCTTCTGGCTATTACTCTGATCTGCTCCCTGTCCACATTTTCCGCCAAGGCTTTTGTGGATTCGGGAGCAGTCCTAAACCTAATGGACTTGGATTTTGCTAAACGTTGTGGATTTCCGATGACACCTCTGCAGACGCCTATCCCTTTGAGGGGGATTGATGCTACTCCTTTGGCTAAAAATAAACCCCAGTTTTGGACCCAGGTGGTAATGCGGGTCGCCCCAGACCATCAAGAAAATTGCAGATTTTTGGTGTTGCATAATCTGCATGATACTATTGTTCTGGGGTTTGCGTGGTTACAGATTCATAATCCAGTTTTGGATTGGAAATCTGTGTCTGTGGTGAGTTGGGGTTGTCGGTGTGCCTTTAGTGAGGCTCCGGTGTTTTCCACCTCTCCTCAGTCGCATGATGTTCCTGATTATTTGGCGGACTTTTATGATGTATTTAGTGAGAATGAGTCTGCGTCTCTGCCTCCTCATAGGAGTTATGACTGTGCAATTGAACTGAGCCCGGGGTGTAAATTTCCCAAGGGTCGGCTCTTCAATTTATCTGTACCCGAGCACGAGGCTATGCGATCCTATATTAAGGAGGCGTTGGAGAAGGGTCATATTAGACCATCCTCATCACCCTTAGGTGCCGTTTTTTTTTTTGTAGCCAAAAAGGATGGATCATTAAGACCTTGTATTGATTATCGTGCCCTCAACAAAATTACTGTTAAATATCAGTATCCGTTACCCCTGATTTCTGATCTATTCTCCAGAGTTAAAGGTGCTTGCTGGTTTACCAAGCTTGACCTCAGGGGGGTGTATAATCTTATTCGCATTAAGCATGGGGATGAATGGAAGACGGCGTTTAATACTCCGGAGGGACATTTTGAGTACCTGGTGATGCCTTTTGGGTTCACTAATGCCCCTTCTGTCTTCCAGTGCTTCATGAACGATATTTTCCGAGATTTTGTCGATAAATTTTTGATTATCTATCTGGATGATATTTTGATCTTCTCCAAGGATTGGGATTCTCATGTGGAACATATTCGGACTGTGTTCCGGATCTTGAGGGAGAATTCCCTGTATGTCAAAGGATCTAAATGCCTTTTTGGAGTACAGGGGATTTCTTTTTTGGGATTTATTTTGTCCCCGTCAACTATTGAAAAGGACCCGGCCAAGGTACAGGCCATTCACGATTGGGTTCAGCCCACTTCTTTGAAGGCCCTCCAGAAGTTTTTGGGTTTTGCTAATTTTTATCGGAAATTTATAGCAAAATTTTCTAGTATTGCCAAGCCATTGACTGATTTAACTAAGAAGGGTGCTGATGTGTTAAATTGGTCTCCGGAGGCTGTTTCTTCCTTTCAGGAGCTGAAGCGAAGATTCACCTCCGCCCCGGTTTTGCGGCAACCTGATGTCTGACTTCCATTCCAGGTAGAGGTGGATGCTTCTGAGATTGGTGCAGGAGCTGTTTTGTCACAAAAGGATCCTGTAACATCTAAAATGAATCCCTGTGCTTTCTTTTCCCGAAAGATCTCTCCATCTGAACGTAACTATGATGTGGGGAATAGGGAACTGTTGGCCATGAAATGGGCATTTGAGGAGTGGAGACATTGGTTGGAGGGAGCTAAGCATCAAGTCCTGGTCCTCACTGACCACAAGAATTTGATTTACCTAGAGTCCGCTAAGCGCTTGAACCCTAGACAGGCTAGGTGGGCCTTGTTTTTTACACGTTTTGATTTTGTGGTTTCTTTTCTTCCTGGAACTAAGAATGTCAAGGCAGACGCCCTCTCTAGGAGCTTCTTTGCTGATTCTCCTGTGGTGACCAAGTCTGCTACCATCTTAGGCGAAGGGGTAGTTCTTTCTGCCATCTCGCCCGATTTGAGATGTGCTCTGGAAGAGTTCCAGGAGGACAAACCTGAGCATTGTCCCAGTGGAAAGTTGTATGTTCCTGACCAGTGGAAGAAGAGAGTGATGTCTGAAGTTCATTGCTCTGCTTTGGCTAGTCATCCAGGTATTTTTGGTACTAGAGATCTGGTGAGTCGTTTTTTTTGGTGGCCCTCCTTGTCTCGTGATGTCAGGAATTTTGTGAAGTCCTGTGGGACGTGCTCCCGGTCTAAATCGTGTTCTCGCTCTAGTGGGTTGTTGATGCCTTTGCCTGTCCCCAAGAGGCCATGGACCCATATTTCAATGGATTTCATCTCTGATATGCCTGTCTCTCAGAGGATGACTGTTATTTGGGTGATTTGTGATAGGTTCTCTAAGATGGTTCATCTTGTACCACTCCCTAAGTTGCCGTCTTCCTCTGAGTTGGTGCCCCTGTTTTTACAACAGGTGGTTCGTTTGCACGGGATTCCTGAGAACATTGTATCTGACAGAGGAGTCCAGTTTGTGTCTAGATTTTGGAGAACTTTCTGTTCCAGGCTGGGAATTCAGTTGTCCTTCTCCTCTGCTTTTCACCCTCAGACCAATGGGCAGACAGAGAGAACAAACCAGACCTTGGAGTCATATTTGAGATGTTTTATTTCTGCTGATCAGGATGATTGGGTTTCATTTTTGCCCTTGGCCGAATTTGCTTTAAATAATAGAGCTAGTTCTGCCACTTTGATGTCAACTTTTTTTTGTAACTTTGGGTTTCCTCCTCGATTTTCTTCAGGGCAGGTGGAGCCCTCTGCCTGCCCAGGTGTTGACACTGTGGTGGAGAGAATGCACCAGATCTGGGACCAAGTGGTGGATAAGTTGTCTCTCTCCCAGGAAAAGGCCCAGCGGTTTTCCAACCGACATAGGACCATTGGTCCCCAGTTTAAGGTTGGTGATATGGTGTGGTTATCATCAAAAAATATTGCTATGAAGGTGGCTTCTCCTAAGTTTAAGCCTAGATTTATTGGACCTTACAAGATTGTGGAGATTATTAATCCGGTCTCTTTTCATTTGGCTCTTCCTGTCACATTTAAAATCCATAATGTGTTCCATAAATCTTTGTTGAAGAGGTTTGTTGAACCTGTTGTTCCGGGGGTGGCACCTCCAGACCCTGTATTGGTTGAAGGTAACATGGAATATGAGGTAGAGAAAGTACTGGATTCCCGTCTGGCTAAACGGAGACTCCAGTATTTGGTTAAGTGGAAGGGTTATGGTCAGGAGGATAATTCCTGGGTCTCTGCCTCTGATATCATGCCAAAAGATTGGTGCGTGCCTTTCATCGGGCTCACCCTGATCGCCCTGGTGGCGTAGTTGTGGGTTCGGTGACCCCTCCTCAAGGGGGAGGTACTGTTGTGAGTTCATTTTCCACTTCATTACTGAGGCCCGAGGAACTCCCTCTTCTGGTAAAGAAATGTAGTGAGCCTGATTATCAAACACCTGAGGCTGATGATGATGACTGGCTGAGTGGAGTTACTGACTGGATATAAGGCTGCCGACGCCCTTCTGCCCCTGCGGGTGATTTCTCTGTGGATCCTTGGAGACCAGTCTGAATTCCTGCTCCTCTAAAGCTAAGTTTGCTGCTCGGCCTTTTGCTTTGTGCTTTGACTTTGTTTTGCTTTGTTTTTCTGGATTTCTGCCATTCCCTGCTGCCATTCCCTGCTGCCATTCCCTTTCATATCAGCTTGTTGGCTTATGTCTTTGATAGGGTTTTGGCAGATTGCAGACAGCAGCCTTCCTGTCTTCTCCTATCTAGGTAGTTTTGGGCCCCATCTTTGCTCAGTCTATCTTTCTGTCTGTGTTAGTATTTTCATCTTGCTTCACCGTCATTATATGTTGGGGGCTGCCTATTGCTTTGGGGTCTGCTCTGGGGCAGTTTAGATTTCCCCTTTCTTTCTTTAGGCCTATGTAATTCTCCGGCTGTGATTGAGGGGTCTAGGGCATCGTAGGAACCCCCCACGGCTACTGCTAGTTGTGTTGATAGGTTCAGGGGTCTGCAATCTGATAGTTGCCAACTTCTCTGGTTTTCTGGACTTAGCTTGTATTTCTGCTTTTGCCTCCTACGGTGACTCATTCATAACAGGGCACCATATATTACTTCATACAGTATAATGGGCCCCATATATTACTTCATACAGTATGATGGGCCCCATATATTACTTCATACAGCATAATGGGCACCATATATTACTTCATACAGTATTATGGCCACCATATTGTAACAACCCTGCTGGCGTCACTGCATGGCCTCCCATCCCCCGCACATCAACTTACTCACTGCTCCGGGTCATGCTGTGAATTCTGTCTGTTGCCAGTCCTGTGCTATGTGCCTCTGCTCTCCTGTATTTTTCCTGGCTATGTGTGTATAGGGGGGCGGCGCCAGAATGCTCTGGTTCTTATGCAGTCAGGGTGCACCTGTCTAATCTGTCCCTGACCAATCACCTAGAGGCCTTGACTATTTAGCTCCACCACACCCACTGAAACACTGCCTGTGCAATGTCTAATCTCAGTTAGTATCTTGCTGCTGAGAAAGCCAGGCCCTGTCCTGTGTATTTCCTCCTTCTCTGGAGGAATACTTCTTGTCTTGCTTTGTACCTTGTCTGCCTGCCAGGAGGCTGAATATCCTGGCCCTTGAGTCTTGGTCCCAGTACCTTTTCTGTACTCTGTCCTACCTTAGTATCCCTTTCTCCTTGTCTGTGGCTTCCTTCCCTGCTGAGTCTTTCCTTGTGTCCTCTCTGTGCATCTGCACCCTTGCAGCTCTGTCTGTGCATCTGCACCCTTGCAGCTCTGTCTGTGCATCTGCACCCTTGCAGCTCTGTCTGTGCATCTGCACCCTTCCAGCTCTGTCTGTGCAGCTGCACCCTTGCAGCTCTGTCTGTGCATCTGCACCCTTGCAGCTCTGTCTGTGCATCTGCACCCTTGCAGCTTTGTCTGTGCATCTGCACCCTTGCAGCTCTGTCTGTGCATCTGCTCCCTAGCTGCTCTGCCTGCTTGGCTCCCTAGCTGCTCTGTCTGCTTGGCTCCCTAGCTGCTCTGCCTGCTCGGCTCCCTAGCTGCTCTGCCTGCTTAGCTCCCTAGCCGCTCTGCCTGCTCGGCTCCCTTGGAGCCCAGCCTACTCCGCACTCCTGCAGCTCCGCCTACTCCGCACTCCTGCGACTCCGCCTACTCCGCACTCCTGCGGCTCTGCCTACTCCGCACTCCTGCCTATATCCAAACCTGCACCTCCTGTGTGAACAGGTCCAAATCCTGTTCCAACATACACCACTCCCTCCTGCCTACACCTGCACCTGCTGTGTGAACAGGTCCTTACCTGTCCCTTCTCATACCATGCCAGTCTGTCCTGTGTCTCCAAGCCGTGCCTGCTTGCCCTGTGTCTCAAAGCCGTGCCTGCTTGCCCTGTGTCTCCAAGCCGTGCCTGCTTGCCCTGTGTCTCCAAGCCATGGATGCTTGCCCTGTGTCTCAGCCTGCCTGTTAGCCACACCTGTCCAAGTGACTTGTCCCCGAGTGGGATCAGCAGCCACAGCCAGACACCACCCTGGAGTGGCAGCCAACAGCTACCTGCCGCACAAGCCTGACCACACCATCAGAGGCTCCAGTGAAGACCGAGGTAGCTGTCGTAGTCACGCCCCTTCCAGGGTAGTCTGGTTTGTGGCACAGTGGGGCCACAACCCCCCCGGCTCGCGCCATTCAGCCAAGGCACGAGCGTGACAGTTTGCTCAGGCCATGGTCCCTGCTGAGTCCCTTTTCTTTCCGCTCACAGAGCATGATGAAATTTCTCCCTGCCAGTGTGAGCCACCGGAAGAGTTTGTTCCGCCTTGCGTGGTTCCAATTGTTGAGACTTCTGAACCACTCATAGTCTCCAAGGCCATCTATGAGCAGCTCCTGACCTATGAAGAGCACAACCCAGCAGACCCGCCTAGGTTCTATGGGGACCCCAAAGAGTGCCAAGGGTACCTGAAAAAGTGCCTGCACTACATCCTGCAGAATGCAGCTTGTTTCCCCTCTGACCGGGTCAAGGTGGGATACATCATGTCCTACCTAGCTGGTGATGCCTTGATGTGGATCTGTCCCCTTTGGGAAGCAGGGGACCCTGTCGTCATGAGCCTGGGGGCCTTCCTGGTGTCCTTCTGTAAAGTGTTCGACATGCCTCGTCCAGCTGCTCTTGAAAAGTCTTCCCCTCCAAGCTTCCAGAGACAAGAGGAACCTGTGGGTGAATTGTCTCAACCACCTATGACCGTCCAGCCATCTCCTGTTCCACAGTCTGCCGATGCGGGATGCGGCCTCCCGTGCAAGATCCAAGAAGTCTAAAAAGAAGAAGCGGGCCAAGTTGCAGCCGGAATCTGGCCTCTGCCCTGTGAAGCCCGTACTCCAGAACCCTGGGCCAGTAGGAGAGGCTGCCCCTGGTGAGAGTCCTCCCTCTCTATTAAAGCCTATGACTGTTTCGTTGCCTTCTGGGAGCTTTGGGGTGTTCGAGCCACCAGCCATACAGAGTCGGTGTGTGATCTCCATTCTTCAGCTCCAGAACCCGGCGTGGGCATCGTCTAAAGGTGGCCGAGCCCTCTTTGAGAACAGTCTAGTCCTGCAAGGACAACTACAGCTCCAGGTCGGAGCTTTGTATACGAAGAAGTTCGTCTTCCATTGGCTGTCTGGTATGCCCATGGGTCATTCTGAACCAGAGACCCTGATGCCCATTTATGTTTGGAGACCCAGCAAGGCACCACACTTAAAACAACCAAGTGACAAGAGGTGTCTGGTTCCCTTGCGTCGCATTCAGTCAGCAAGGTCGTCTTCTTCGCCTGGTTTGCTAGGCGCCGAGTCAAGGTGTGAGGATGCCTCTGAAGAGGGGGAGGCGATCTCAGTCTCCTCACACATCCCCTGCGACTATACCAGTGTTGAGCACCCTGCCTCTTGATTGTCTTCCCCAGGATAAAGGGCTGAAGATGGATCCAGAGTGTATGCCTTCAGCTCCCCTGTGGCCTAGTGGTGAAGGTCCCAAGACAGAGCATCACTCATCCTCTAACCAGGAAGATGTGGTCCAGTTTTTTCAGGGTAACAGGCTGAAATGGCTCCCTGAATGTATGCCTCCAGCTTCCATGTGGCAGGTGGATGAAGAGGTTGGAACAGTGGCCTACGTATCTCCGTTTCTCACCCTCCTGGAGCAGGTCAAATTTTCTTTTGACAATGAGGAGGAAATTGGACTTATTGAAGGTGTCCAGTTTCCAGCTGGCCGGCTGATGTAGGGATCAAGTCTGAAGCTTCCAGGTCCCTACTTTCTGACAATCAGGAGGAAGAAGTCCTTGTACCCTCTGTGTTGGAAGCTGTTGGGCACCAAAAGACTGGGCACTCAGTGATTCCGGATGGCACGCCTACTTCACATCACCTGAAGGATGCCCTGTCAGCCTGGACTGTGTGTGGTCTAGTACTCCTTCTTCAGGTCATTCTGGCAGGCTTGAGGAAGAGGGGCCGTAAAGGGGAGGTACTGTAACAACCCTGCTGGCGTCACTGCATGGCCTCCCATCCCCCGCACATCAACTTATTCACTGCTCCGGGTCATACTGTGAATTCTGTCTGTTGCCAGTCCTGTGCTCTGTGCCTCTGCTCTCCTGTATGTTTCCTGGCTATGTGTGTATAGGGGGGCGGCGCCAGAACGCTCTGGTTCTTATGCAGTCAGGGTGCACCTGTCTAATCTGTCCCTAACCAATCACCTAGAGGCCTTGACTATTTAGCTCCGCCACACCCACTGAAACACTGCCTGTGCAATGTCTAATCTCAGTTAGTATCTTGCTGCTGAGGAAGCCAGGCCCTGTCCTGTGTATTTCCTCCTTCTCTGGAGGAATACTTCTTGTCTTGCTTTGTACCTTGTCTGCCTGCCAGGAGGCTGAATATCCTGGCCCTTGAATCTTGGTCCCAGTACCTTTTCTGTACTCTGTCCTACCTTAGTCTCCCTTTCTCCTTGTCTGTGGCTTCCTTCCCTGCTGTGTCTTTCCTTGTGTCCTCTCTTTCTGTGCATCTGCACCCTTGAAGCTCTGTCTGTGCATCTGCACCCTTGAAGCTCTGTCTGTGCATCTGCACCCTTGTAGCTCTGTCTGTGCATCTGCACCCTTGCAGCTTTGTCTGTGCATCTGCACCCTTGCAGCTCTGTCTGTGCATCTGCACCCTTCCAGCTCTGTCTGTGCAGCTGCACCCTTGCAGCTCTGTCTGTGCATCTGCACCCTTGCAGCTCTGTCTGGGCATCTGCACCCTTGCAGCTCTGTCTGTGCATCTGCACCCTTGCAGCTCTGTCTGTGCATCTGCACCCTTGAAGCTCTGTCTGTGCATCTGCACCCTTGAAGCTCTGTCTGTGCACTCTTGAAGCTCTGTCTGTGCATCTGCTCTCTTGCCGCTCTGCCTGCTCTGCTCCCTAGCCACTCTGCCTGCTCTGCTCCCTTGCCGCTCTACCTGCCCGGCTCCCTTGCAGCCCAGCCTACTTCGCTCTCCGGCGGCTCTGCCTACTCCGCATTCCTGCCTATATCCAAACCTGCACCTCCTGTGTGAACAGGTCCAAATCCTGTTCCAACATACACCACTCCCTCCTGCCTACACCTGCTCCTGCTGTGTGAACAGGTCCTTACCTGTCCCTTCTCATACCACGCCAGTCTGTCCTGTGTCTCCAAGCCGTGCCTACTTGCCCTGTGTCTCCAAGCTGTGCCTGCTTGCCCTGTGTCTCCAAGCCGTGCCTGCTTGCCCTGTGTCTCCAAGATGTGCCTGCTTGCCCTGTGTCTCAGCCTGCCTGTTAGTCACACCTGTCCAAGTGACTTCTCCCCAAGTGGGATCAGCAGCCACAGCCAGACACCACCCTGGAGTGGCACCCGACAGCTACCTGCCGCACAAGCCTGACCTCACCATCAGAGGCTCCAGTGAAGACCGAGGTAGCTGTCGTAGTCACGCCCCTTCCATGGTAGTCTGGTTTGTGGCACAGTGGGGCCACAACCCCCCGGCTCGCACCATTCAGCCAAGGCGCGAGCGTGACACATATTACTTCATACAGTATAATGGGCCCCATATATTACTTCATACAGTATAATGGGCCCCTTATATTACTTCATACAGAATAATGGGCCCCATATATTACTTCATACAGTATAATGGGCACCATATATTACTTCATACAGCATAATGGGCACCATATACCATATATTACATCATACAGCATAATGGGCACCATATATTACTTTGTACAGCATAATGGGCACCATATATTACTGCATACAGTATAATGGGTGTAATGTACTGTAGATATGTTTCTGGAACATTCTAGAAAATCCCTCTGTCATGTAGCTGCAACCCCCCCTCTTCCCCCACAACACACACCAGCGTCTTCCTGCGTGCAGCTCTGTGAAACCTGAAGCCTCAGTGTAGAATTCTTCTCCTCCCCCCTCCCTGCACAGCTAAAGGAAGTCCTTTGTCCTCTCAGGTCATGTGTCTGAAATAAAACTGTGAGAGATATTAAAATAGGCTAGCCTGGGCTCTGATCGCAACAGAAAAACTAAATGAACATTTCTGTGATCTGCGCAGACCCGGCTTCCCTACGGTAGCTCTTGCAAAATCCTAATCTCTCCAGAAACTGAGATATGGATTGCTCCCAAATGGAGGGTCTTAATTATGGCATGCTTGATGTTTTTGGATTCTATTTGGTAAATCACAAACAATGATGCCCTATGTGTGTTGGTACAGGCTTTTCTTGTTTAGATATAGTTATTCTAAGCTTTGTAGCCAAATCATAACTTGGAGAGAGGGAGGTTGGACCTCTCCAGACCGTCCATTTCGTTAGGTCACAGACCCTAGGCTATAAGGTACTCCCTACCATATCCCAGGCAGTTCAGCTGGAGTCCTCCTGCCAGAGAGATGTGCCGATGAGTGGGGACATTTGGTTAAGTGCCCCTCCCCCAGCCACATGGTCTGTCTAATACCAACTACGCACATGTGAGTGTTACTTTCTGTTCTTCCATCCACTTTGTTTTATATTTGTATTTGTACATATGTAATGTCTCAACTTTATAGCAACTTTTATCTATGTAATCACTGCCCGCATTCTTTTGGGAATAAATGATAAAATCTATTAGCTCTGTCTCCATGCTCTAAGAAACAAACTATGCGCCTTTTTTAGATAATCGCTACTAATTTCAGGGGTTTGCCATGGACCCTCTTAATTAACACTTTGATTAAGTAAAGCGTGGCTGGTGGCAGCGTGGTGTGCGTGGCTGGTGAGGCTAGCTGGCAGTACAGAAGGGTCTTATAATGCTGAATGAGTGGTTGAGGCCACAGCATTGATAATTCCCTTTCTGCAGTAGTCTAATTGCCCGTGCACAACAAGCAGCCCGTCCGGCGACTAATTATCCTAGGTGCCGTTTACCTGAGAGACCTGAGGGTAAGGGGGGCGCCGGAGAGCTGCGAGTTCCAAAGTGGAACTGAGAAAGTGGTATATACATAAATCCCCGCAGTTCTTGGAAGATTGTTAGCAGTGGTGGGGCAACCAAAATCCCCCCTTGCGGTAAATTGTTAGAGCAAGATTATCTTGCTGTATATGTTTGTCACATGGTACCAGTGGCGGGATAACTAAGAGAAGCCCCACTGTACCTGTGATAGCGGTGTGTCGGCAGTGCGTCGCGTCCCTCCATCCGCTGACATACCCATGTCAGTGGTGGGTTTGTGACGTATTGGTGGAACAGGGTCCACTGTCCGTCGCAATTTGGCAACAGCGGTCCGCCCGTTCTTCACAATGGGCACCATATATTACTTCATACACCATAATAGGCACCATATATTACTTCATACAGTATAATGAGCCCCATATATTACTGTATACAGTATAATGGGCCCCAAATATTATTTCATACAGCATAATGGGTCCCATATATTTCTTCTTACAGGATAATGGGCCCCATATATTACTTCATACAGTACAATGGGCACCATATATTACTTTGTACAGCATAATGGGCACCATATATTACTGCATACAGTACAATGGGCACCATTTATTACTTCATACAGCATAATGGGCACCATATATTACATTATACAGTATAATGAGCCCCATATATTACTGTATACAGTATAATGGGCCCCAAATATTATTTCATACAGTATAATGGGCCCCATATATTACTTCTTACAGCATAATGGGCACCATATATTACTTCTTACAGCATAATGGGCCCCATATATTACTTCATACAGCATAATGGGCACCATATATTACTTCGTACAGCATAATAGGCACCATTTATTACTGCATACAGTATAATGGGCACCATATATTACTTCATACAGTATAATGGGCACCATATATTACTTCATACAGCATAATGGGCACCATATATTACTTCATACAGTGTAATGGACCCCATATAATTCTTCTACCCAAACCCCACTGTTCTGGTCTCCTCAGTGTATTCTGATCCTCCGCAGTGCTTGGCACAGGGACATCATTAACTTTACCTATATAATTGTCCACTTGGACTGATAGTAATAGTGATTTGTTTGTACCCTGTTGTCTGGCGCTGGCCCACTATATGGGGGTGCTCAGGGCATATGATTATACACCAGTAAAAAGGATGAGAGGCTCAATGTGACCAGTGCCACCTAGTTTCCTACCCCTCTTATTCGACTGGTACTGTGGGCACACTGACTGGTACTGAGGAAAAGAAAGAACAGAGAGATAAAAAACACAGAGAGAAAGAAAGAACAGAGAGAGAAAAAAAGAGGGGAAAGAAAAAAGAGAGAGAGAAAGAAAGAGGGGAAAGAAAGAAATAACAGAGAAAGAAAGAAAGAAGAAGGAAAGAAACAGAGAGAGAAAGAAAGATTCTCTAAAGATCCTATAGCAGCCCGGCTCACACTGTAGTGCCCACCTCAGCTTCCCAATGCAGGACATATCATGATCCGCTCACATGGCCGGCATCCCGAGTCCATGGCGATCCTGCTGTCTGCGCTGTTGGGGGAGGATATGGTGATGGATCTGAAGCATTCCCTGAAGTGCCTCCATGGTTCTGTCACAATCTCCTCCCAAAATTACCTCATTTCCAGTCAGCTTCTAGCACGTCACTTCCGGTGGAACGTCACGTGCGAATTTTAAAGTGCTCCTCGTGGCTCCGCCGTGTACTTCTGTGTCAGCGGGAAAAGTAAGCTCCCAGCCGGGGCAGTGGGGCAGAATCTCTCTTAAAATTGGGACTGTCCCGCTGGGAGGTATGAATGCTCCCCACCATACACCTTGTACACGTATGGCTCTGCATACATCATACACACACGGTTCCGCTTTTTATGCCTCATACACACACGGCTCCGTTCTGTACACCTCGCATACACATGGCTCCACTCAGTACACACATGGCTCCACTCCGTAAACCTCGTACACATGTGGCCACGCTCTGTAAACCTTGTACACAAATGGCTCCACTCCGTAAACCTTGTACACATGTGGCTTTGCTCCATACACCTTGTACACATGCGGTTCCGCTTCATACACCTCACACACGTGACTCTGCTCCGTACACCTTGTACACGTGCGGCTCTGCTCCATACACGTGTGGCTCTGCTCTGTACACCTCGCACATGCACTGCTCTGCTCTGTACACCTCGCACGTGCGCTGCTCTGCTCCGTACACCTCGCACACGCGCTGCTCTGCTCCGTACACCTTGCACACGCGCTGCTCCACTCCGTACACCTCGCACACGTGCTGCTCCGCTCCGTACACACAGCTCCACTCCGTGTACACACACGGCTCCGCTCCGTACACATCTCTGCTCCGTACACCTCGTACACAAGCAGCTCTGCTCCTTACACCTCACACACACGTGGCTCCACTCCGTACACCTCGCACACACACACAGCTCTGCACACCCCACACACTCGCGGCTCTGCTCCGTACACCTCGTACACACACACGGCTCCGCTCCGTACACACACACAGCTCCACTCCGTACACATCTCTACAACGTACACCTCGTACACATGCAGCTCTGCTCCGTGCACCTCCAACACTCGCGGCTCCGCTTCATACACCTTTTACACACACGGCTCCGCTCTGTACACCTTGTACACACGCGGCTCTGCTCCTTACACCTCGTACACACGCGGCTCTGCTCCTTACATCTCGTACACAAGCGGCTTCGCTTAGTCATGGATCTGTACCTGCACTATAGGTTTGACAAAGCTATTTTGCTCAGACAAAATCTGGAAACTCTGCCAGTAAGAGCTGATCGGCGGGGAACCTGGTGTCGCATCCCACTAATCTGATGTCAATGACCTATCAAAAAGGATAGGCAATCGATAAAAAAATAGCGGCGAGCCTCATTAATTGTCTATTTAGTAATCTCACTACAAAACATTACCTTTGTCTAGTTAATGTGCTGATCTTAAAATGAAAGTAACAGCCCTCCCATGAAGATTTTTTACTATGTGACTCTGTATAGGCATGTAGTGTAATGCAGTATTAGTATGCTCGCCTACTACTATGTCATCCGGGATCCAGTGACGACATGCTCCTCTTCTGACCCTCCGGATCACTCTTATGTATGAGCCAGAATTCTCTTTACGAGGCACAGTAGACTTACATTGTAATGTAATAGACTTACACTGTAAAAGCCACTTCTGGCTCACACACCAATCAGTGTGATCCGGAGTCAGCAGAGTGGTGACGTTACTCAGAAGAGCGGAGTGGCACTGAGTACCAAAGAAGATGGCAGTAGGTGAATAAATGAACACATACACACTATACTACATGCACATAAACACACAGAAAATCTTCATGGGAGGAATTTTTAACTATTGGCTTACTTACGGATGAGTACTTTTTTAACATGTACTGCAGCTCATTAACATTAACATAATTAATAGCTCTCGTTATACTGTTGGCACAGGCCGGCTTCGGATGTGCACTAAAAGGTTTACCTTTTGCATAGCAGAAAAGATCACTTCACGTGACAAAGGCGCATTTTGCCAGTTCATTGGGTTATCGGCAGCCTGTTTCCCTAGGAACACTCACTACAATTAAGTGTAAAAGGATTTTATGGTTGTTCCCTTTTACCAAAGAATGGGTTCATAGGTCCTCTGTGTTAGGTCTGCTGCTGTCGCCCATTAAGCACCACTCAATGAATCGTATCAATGCCTAGTCTAGAACATATAGACAGGGAGGGCGCACACAAAACTATAAAGTAACAAAAATTTCTTTATTGAATCAAAATGCAACAATGGTAAAAGCACAAGTGAGCCTAAACGCTCAGTGGTGAGCAAAAAAATCTAATGTGGCACCACAGCTGACCAGGAACCGATAGTACTATAGCAGCAGAAAGATGTACATAAGTTTGGTGCATTTATGCAATCATAAGGTAGTGGCCAGCAGTGGGCCTGTTTAACCCAAGTTGCTTTAAAAGTGCATAGTGCATAAGGCTACTGCAGTGGACAAAAAGAACGTGATGGTAGCTAGCATGGCATGTAGTGCTGCAAAAAAAGTGTAATGATGGTTTACCTGTAGACAGCAATGGTGCCACAACCCCAAAATATGTGTATATGTTCTGATCCATTAAGGCGCTGAACCCTAGTATTCAGCAGTCCTATATCTGAATTCCCATATGATACCCAATTAAAGATTGATATGATTTAGTTTAGGTGGCATTGTTTTTTTTAGGGTTTTACTTTTGTTCCAATTAATGCCTAGTCTCTATATTTTCTCCTTGACAAGTTTAAGAGCTGAATATCAGCTTAAGGTATATTAGTCTTAGACATCACATTTCTAACTCTACTACCTCCATAACACAGGGCCGGAGTTGGAGCTCCAGTGATTGGAGACATCGATGGAGACTACCACCACGACGGTCGGAGGAATATACTTGAGTGGACTCTGCCTGTTATTGACTCCAAAAACAAGAGTGGAAGTCTGGAGTTTAGCATTGCTGGACATCCCAATGATTTCTTCCCCGTCAGTGTCCTTTGTATCCAAGAAGAACTACTACAATCTACAGGTTGGAATACTGCCTGCCTGTGTATTCCATTCAGACATGCAGATTTTATTTACAGCATAATAAATGTGTGTTTTATGGATTAAAGGGGAACTGTGTACAGAGAAACTGTAGAGAGGTTGGTGATGAATCTGACTGCTGAGGCACTGGGACTCCTATGGGTCACTGGGAGGGTCCTGACCCCCTTGTTTCATCTTAGAATGATTGCACATGGTTGTGGTGGCATGGCTTTGAGATTGCTGCTGTTTCTTTCATGTCTATTAGACTGAGGTACCTGAACGCTGTTCTTGGCTACATCCATGGCCCCTAGGCGCTGGATGGAGGAGAAGCTTTCATGTACAGTGTGCCACTTCTTTAAATTACACCCAAAGTCAGGAGAAACAGGAGATGAGTTGGAATGATTGAGGCCCCATTAGTCAGACAGACCGTCTTTTGTGGGAAAACCCATTACACTGGCCATAGACATGATAATCTTCAATGATCCAAACATTGGAGAATTACTTGTTCATTGGGTTGACATCTAACTGGAGGGTCTTAAGAGTATATGATGTCTGATGACTGACATGAGTGAATTCTTGCAGTCATTGAGCATTGGTTGCATGATATTTGTACTCTATGGTAGAGAAGCAGTTACATAAGGTGCTCTCACTCTTTCTTTGGTTTTATTCGTTTGGCCTTGGGCATAGTAAGCAGGCTTGTCGTTGTTACTTTTCAGGGGATATTTCTTACTCGGTGTGCCATACTTTATAAACATGAAGGACATTTTTTCTCTTTCTTCTGCACGTGGCTAAAGTGACTCAGGTGGATGGCAACAGCCCTGTGAGGTTTTCTATCGAGACTTCGTTTCTTGTGGACAAATATGAAATCCTGTAACCAGCAGAAAGAACAAGGGTCTATCCTGGAAATCATTTTCTGTAAATATTCTGAATAGAAACCACCAAAGGGGTTTTCTCTATGCCTTGCACTTTTCAGGCGGCGTACAGAAAATCCCAATAAGTACTATCCAGCAGATCTTATTCACTCCTTCCATGGAACGGAAAACCAGATTTTGTTCCATGTACTATTTTTATTTCCTACTTGCAGAAGGGGCAGTACAAACGATTGTCCTGCAGGAAGTGCTCCCGTGCACGTCCCGATATTGAGGGAAAACTCTATTTCAAAGAAGGAGAATTTATATATCTGTCCTGTTAGCAACACGTTTCTTTTCATTCTCTGGAATATTCTAATTTTTATGGTTTGGTTGTCATTTAGGCAATTATTTTTGGAGGAAAACTGAGGATTTTTTTTGTGAGCAAATAGAAAATGTGGGCATGTGTAACCTTGTAGGAGACTGGCAAGAGGAATAACGGGACATGTTTTTTGTAACCCTGTATAATTACATAAAGAATACACACATTCCATAACGCAGAAATATTGTTCTGTAACCCAATAAAAAAAAAAAAGCTGAGAATGAGTGTGATTTATTATGTAGTGTATAAGCTATGCCTCCTAGGATCTACCCATAAAATAACAGAATAACTCAACCTGTCGAACACTTCACACGGCCTTACATGCCTGGTTTTCTATGTTACACTGGCTGAATCTTGGTAGATTTCACTAAAAATTTTTATTCCTTTTTTGGATTTGTTGTTGGTTTGTTGTAAGTTCAAAGAATTTATTTGGGAGGAAATTTTGTTTTCCAAAACTTTTATTAAGGTTTTATAACAATAAGGGGGGGGGGGGGAAGGGGATGGGACAAGGGAGGAAAAAGACAAAAGGGACCAAGTGGTCCTTGAAACCCGAAGGGTAGGAAATCAACAAGTCAAATTTTACAAACATTTCAATAAATTCTATAACTACAAAGCAACTCATATTAAGTATAGTGACTTAAGAAAACTTTATGGAAATAGACATATCCATCTGGACCATTTTTTTGCAAATTTATCGAGTGACATTCACCATCGCTATTTGTTGTTCAAAGGTTTTATGGAGGGTAATTTTTTCGATAATATCTTGGATTTTGGGAGGGTCAGATCTTTTCCAGTGAAATGCAATGGCATTTTTTGTAATTAGTAAGATATGAACCACCAAAGGAATGGTGGATTGCTCAATGCCATCAGAATTTAATGATAAGAGCTAGTTGAGGTGACAGGGTGATGGATTTGGGGAGTAGAGAGTTAATTAAGGAAGATATGTCTTTCCAAAGAGATTTAATTAGAGGACAGTGCCAGAATATGTGGAGTAAGCTTAGTGACCGCATCCTCTCCAGCAGGTCGAGGGATTTTCCGGATTGATCTTGGAAAGTCTGGCTGGTGTGTAGTACCACCTAGTCAGCATTTTGTGATGGGCTTCCTGAAGAGACATGGAGATAGAGGCAGCAAAGGAAATGGAGCAGGCCTGTTCCCAATCTGCTGAGTCTGGGGCTATATGTAGTTCTTTTTCCCATCCCAGCAGATTGTGGGTTTTGACAAATGTTTGGCTCCTATTCAGCCACATGTGTGTATGTATGTGTGTGTGTGTATATATATACACTCACTGGCCACTTTATTAGGTACACCATGCTAGTAAGGGGTTGGACCCCCTTTTGCCTTCAGAACTGCCTCAATTCTTCGTGGCAGAGATTCAACAAGGTGCTGGAAGCATTCCTCAGAGATTTTGGACCATATTGACATGATGGCATCACACAGTTGGCGCAGATTTGTCAGCTGCACATCCCTGATGCGAATCTCCCGTTCCACCACATCCCAAAGATGCTCTATTGGATTGAGATCTGGTGACTGAGGAGGCCATTTGAGTACAGTGAACTCATTGTCATGTTCAAGAAACCAATCTGAGATGATTCGAGCTTTATGACATGGCGCATTATCCTGCTGAAAGTAGCCATCAGATGTTGGGTACATTGTGGTCATAAAGGGATGGACATGGTCAGCAACAATACTCAGGTAGGCTGTGGCGTTGCAACGATGCTCAATTGGTACCAAGGGGCCCAAAGAGTGCCAAGAAAAAATTCCCCACACCATGACACCACCACCACCAGCCTGAACCGTTGATACAAGGCAGGATGGATCCATGCTTTCATGTTGTTTACGCCAAATTCTGACCCTACCATCCGAATGTCGCAGCAGAAATCGAGACTCATCAGACCAGGCAACGTTTTTCCAATCTTCTACTGTCCAATTTCGATGAGCTTGTGCAAATTGTAGCCTCAGTTTCCTGTTCTTAGCTGAGAGGAGTGGTACCCAGTGTGGTCTTCTGCTGCTGTAGCCCATCTGCCTCAAAGTTCGACGCACTGTGCGTTCAGAGATGCTCTTCTGCCTACCTTGGTTGTAACGGGTGGCAATTTGAGTCACTGTTGCCTTTCTATCAGCTCGAACCAGTCTGCCCATTCTCCTCTGACCTCTGGCATCAACAAGGCATTTCCGGCCACAGAACTGCCGCTCACTGGATTTTTTTTCTTTTTCGGACCATTCTCTGTAAACCCTAGAGATGGTTGTGCGTGAAAATCCCAGTAGATCAGCAGTTTCTGAAATACTCAGACCAGCCCTTCTGGCACCAACAATCATGCCACGTTCAAAGGCACTCAAATCACCTTTCTTCCCCGTACTGATGCTCGGTTTGAACTGCAGGAGATTGTCTTGACCATGTCTACATGCCTAAATGCACTGAGTTGCCGCCATGTGATTGGCTGATTAGAAATTAAGTCTTAACACACAGTTGGACAGGTGTACCTAATAAAGTGGCCAGTGAGTGTATATATATATAATGTATGTGCTCCAAAAAATATTGTGGTTTGTTTGTAATGAGATTGGCAGCGGTTCTGACAAAGTTGGTTTAGTTAAAAGAAATTTATCGATAAGGTCTTTTAGTATAATATAGTTGCAGAATGAGGAAGATGAGACCTTGAATCTCTCTTTAATTAGAGTGAAAGGGATGAGAGTATTATCATCTTTAGATATCGTAATGCCGTATCCTGCCCAAGGGGAGTCAATATCCTGATTGTAAAGGGAGCAAATTAAATGCAGTGGGAGATTTTTAAGGAAAGTAAGTTTGTTTAAACCCCATTTTTGTCTGGAAAATCTCCATGCATCTAAAGTAGCACTGAATATGGGGTGGGAGAGAGGGGGTATTTTTTTTAGTAGGATGGTGTCTAGAATTAGGCGGTAAAGTGGGAGCTTCTTATTGAGGAAAAATTCCAGTTCTTAGAGTAAAGGGCTGAGATGCTAGATAGAATTTTTGATTGGAAACCAAATTTACGGAGAGTTGCAAGTAAATAGACCCAATTTAGGCGATCAAATGCCTTTTCGGCATCAAGGGATATAATAGTTGTTTTAGATTTCTTGGAATTGATCAGTTTAATCAGATTGATCAATCTCCTTGTGCCGTCAACAGATTGCCGATAAATATCAAATCCAATTTGATCGTTGTTTATTAGTTTGGGGAGGAACTGATTTAATCTGTTTGCTATAGTCTTGGCGTAAATCTTAATGTCGGTGTTGATCAAGGAGATCGGCCTATAATTTGTCAGTTGGGATGGGTTGGAATTGGGTTTGGGTATGAGAACAGTCGTAGCTTCTAGCATCTCTTTTGGGAAGTTTCTGGAGTATGAGGCTGAACTGAAAATTTTAGTCAGGTGCGGGGCCAGGAGGTTGCCGAATGTTTTATAATAGTCATTCGTGAAGCCGTCTGGGCCAGGGGCTTTAAAGAATTTTGGGTGTTTAATGGTATCTAAAATTTCTTGCTCTGTAAAAGTGGAGGAAAGGAAGTCCAAGATTTCTTTATCTAATTTGGGCAGGTTTATTGAATCCAAAAAGGATTGGATGTCCGACTGATTTGGCTGAGACTGGGGTGAATCTTAGTTAATATTATAAATATTATGAAAGAATTCAGCAAAAGAATTTGCGATGTCCTGGGGGTGATATAAGATAGAACCGTTGGGGAAGGATATAGCATCAATCCTGCGCTTGCGTCTAAGATATATAAGTCTATTTGACATGTATAAGGATGGGTGGTTGAGGTTGGAGTACTATTTAAACTTAGACTTAATTGCGGAGTCATAAAAAGAGAAAATCAGAGTCCTAAAGGGCCCGTCACACTAAGCGATATTGTTAGCAATATCGCTATAACATCACTGGTTTTTGTGACGTTATAGCGATATCGCTATGTCTGATACTTGCCTCCGACCGCTCCCCCGCTGGTTATCCCTGATCGCGCGAGAATGTCTTGGACCGTTTCTTGTCAGCTTCCTGCTGGGACGACGAGCGACGCGTGGACGCGGGCGGGAGGACGTCAGGATCGCCTCGTCTGACAGGTAAGTAGCTACCCCCGACCCCCTGTGATGTCGCTGGTGAGATCTGCAGTGTGGCAGCTCACTAGCGACCACTTAGCGATGTACCAGCGATCCTGACCGCGTCATATCGCTGGTCGGGATTGCTGGTGCATCGCTGAGTGTGACAGTACCTTAAGTTCCAGCTGGAGCTCAGAGATTCGGCAAGGATTAGACATATTAGCAAGAGACAATTCTATAGTCCTGATTAGATTTTGTAGGGCTGAGATTTTTTCTCGGTTGGATTTTTTTTATCTTTGAGGATATTTGGATAAATATACCTCGCAAGACTGCCTTTTGGGCGTTCCAACATGAGTAGGGACTAGAGAGGTTTGCACCGTTTTCTTTGAAGTAGTTGGAGATGGCCAATGAGATTTCTGATTTAATATTTGGAGAGTGGATGAGGAAAGAATTACATTTCCATAAGAACTGCCGATTGGAAGCTGGGCAGTCTATAAAATCAGCGGTTACGGGTGCGTGGTCGGAGATTGTCTTGGGGAGAATGGATATTGAAGTATATTTTGGGAGGGAAAAAATATCTGTCAGGATCAAGTCTATCCTGGAAGCTGAGTGAGTGATGGGTATCGGAGAAATGGGTATACTCTATGGAGGTGGAGTTTAGACTTCGGAAGATGTCAAATAATTAATTGGAGTATAGCCAGTTGTTAAGCGATTCTGATTGAGATCTGGTTAGGGATGAGGAGTCCATACTGCTATTGGGGACCATGTTGAAGTCAACGGAAAGAATTAGTGAACCTTTTTTGACTGAGTTAATTTTTTTTTTTAATGAGTTTGTTTAGGAATTTGATTTGTCTCTTCACCGGGACATATGTATTAACTATTGTGTATTCCGAGTTATTTAATTTACAGATTAGGATGTGATAATGACCCGACTCGTCTCTAATTTCATCAATAAATTCAAATGAGAGTGAATTTCTGATAAGTGTCAATACTCCAGCTTTCTTTTTTGGTCCAGAAGATTCATAGACATAGGGGAAGTTTTTATGTCCAAAACTAGGCTGAGAGTTGGATTTGAACTTGGTCTCATATGGAGACATACAATGTCAGAGCGCATCTTATTGATCTCATTGCGAATAGTGAAGCGTTTTCTGGGACTGTTGAGACCCCTGACATTACACGTGACCAATTTGAGTTTCATGGTGAGAGAGAGCTAATCCAGAGGAACTAGATCAAGGAAGGAAAATGAAACAGGAAAAAAAAAACAATGCAGTTATAAGTAGAACTACAAAAAACAAACAATAAAAATGTAAAAGGAAACTTAAAACAGAAAAATACCGATATTAACTCTGTTGTTGTTCCAAGGGCCACTAGAAGGAGACCGTTCTAACGGCCTCTACTTGAACGTGGGGACCTTGGGGGAAAGTTCGTGAGAGGGTATTCCGGGGAACATCCTCAGAAAAATGAGAACGAAGAAATAGAGACCAAGTAATTATAACATATTATAATAGACCATCTATAGGTGTGAAGAAATAAACAGAAACCTGCAAAGGAAAGAAACAGTATGCAAGACCAGGTATGTTAAGACATATATCAGGTATGTGAACCCATAAAAGAAGAAACAATATGCAATACGAGGTGCATTAAAGCGTACATCAGGTATGTAGACCTGTAAAGAGAAACAATATGTAAATCCGGATGCAATAAAGCGTGTATCAGGTAAGCGGACCCGTAAAGAAAGAAACAATATGCAAAACCGGGTGCATTAAAATGGATATCAAGTACTGTATGTAGACCTGTAAAGAAAATAAGCCTGGTTCTGCATATTGTTTTTTCCTTTTAACCCCTTACCTACAATTGACGTAATATTCCGTCCATGTGACCATGGACCTAATTACCATGGACGGAATATTACGTCATCGCGATCAGCGGCGCCCACGTGGTGAGCGCCGCTGATCGCGGCCGAGTGTCAGCTAATTATCATAGCTGACACCCGGCACAATGTGTCAGGGGCGGTCACGGACCGCCCCGACACGTTAACCCCTTGCACACCGCGATCAAACGCGATCGCGGTGTACCGGGGGTTAAAGGGAAGCATCGGCAGGGAGGGGGCTCCCTCCGTGCTTCCCTGAGCCCCCCACGGCAGCGCAATGTGCAGCGCTGCTGTGGGGGACTCCCTTCCTCCAGGCCCCCGAATCCAAGATGGCGACGGGGGCCTTCGGGGGCCTGAGGAAGCTGGCTTCCTCAGTGCCTGCAAAGCGCAGGCATGAGGAAGTCTGCAGCAGTGCCTGTGACAGATCGCTGATCTGTCACAGTGATCTGTGATGTGACAGATCAGCGATCTGTCACAGGACAGTGATGTCCCACCTGGGACAAGGTAATAAAGTAAAAAAAAAAAAAAAAAAAAGTGTTAAAAATAATTTAAAAAAAATCGCTAAATAAATTAGTTAAAAAAAAAAAAATATTCCCCAATAAATCCATTTTTTGAAAATAAAAAAAAACCAAAACAATAAAAGTACACATATTTGGTATCGCCGCGTCCGTAATGACCTGCCCTATAAAACTGTCCCATTAGTTAACCCCTTTACCGAACCCCTTAAAAAATAAAAATAAAAAACGAAGCAAAAAATAATGATTTATTATCATACCACCGAACAAAAAGTGCAATAACGCGCGATCAAAAAGACGCATATAAATATCCATGGTACCGCTGAAAACGTCATCTTGTCCCGCAAAAAACGAGCCACCATACAGCATCATCCGCAAAAAAATAAAAAAGTTATAGCTCGCAGAATAAAGCGATGCAAAAATAATTATTTTTTATATAAAATTGTTTTCATTGCAAAAAACCGACAAAACATAAAAAAACGACCTAAATGAGGTATCGCTGTAACCGTACTGACCCGAAGAATAAAAACGCGTTATCAATTTTACCGCACGCGGAACGGTGTAAACGCACCCCCCAAAAGAAATTCATGAAAAGCTGGTTTTTGTTCATTCTGCATCCCAAAAATCGGAATAAAAAGCGATCAAAAAATGTCACGTGCCCGAAAATGGTACCAATAAAAACGTCAACTCGTCCCGCAAAAAATAAGACCTCACATGACTCGGTGGGTCAAAATATGGAAAAATTATAGCTCACAATATGTGGTGATGCAAAAACTATTTTTACAATAAAAAGCGTCTTTTAGCGTGCGACAGCCGCCAAACATAAAAACCGCCATAAATCGTAAATCAAACCCCCCGTTATCACCCCCTTAGTTAGAGAAAAATAATAAAACTAAAAGAAAATGTATTTATTTCCATTTTCCCGCTAGGGTTAGGGTTAGGGTAGGGTTAGGGCTAGGGTTAGGGCTAGGGTTAGGGCTAGGGTTAGGGTTAGGGTTAGGGCTAGGGTTAGGGCTAGGGTTAGGGTTAGGGATAGGGTTAGGGCTAGGGCTCAGATTAGGGTTAGGGGTGTGTTGAGGTTAGGGTTGGAGTTATAATTGGGGGTTTCCACTGTTTGGGCACATCAGGTGCTCTCCAAAGGCAACATGGCGTCTGATCTCAATTCCAGCCAATTCTGCGTTGAAAAAGTCAAATGGTGCTCCTTCCCTTCCAAGCTCTGCCATGTGCCCAAACAGTGTTTTACCCCCACATGTAGGGTATCAGCCTACTCAGGACAAATTACAAAACAACTTTTGGGGTCCAATTTCTCCTGTTACCCTTAGGAAAATAAAAAACTGGGGGCAAAAATATAATTTTGCGGAAAAAAATGTTTTTTTTATTTTCACGCCCAGGCGTTATAAACTTCTGTGAAGCACTTGGGGGTTCAAAGTGCTCTCCACACATCTAGATAAGCTCCGTGGGGGGTCTAGTTTCCAAAATGGGGTCACTTGTGGGGAGTTTCAATAGTTTAGGTACATCAGGGGCTCTCCAAACGCACATGACACCCGCATACCAATCCATCAAAGTCTGCATTCCAAAACGTCACTACTTCCCTTCCGAGCCCCGACGTGTGCCCATACAGTAGTTTTCTCCCACATATGAGATATCAGCGTACTCAGGACAAATTGGACAACAACTTTTGGGGTCCAATTTCTCCTGTTACCCTTGGGAAAATAAAAAAAATGGGGACTAAAAGATGATGTTTGTTGAAAAAATACGATTTTTTTATTTTCACGCCCGGTCGTTATAAACTTCTGTGAAGCACTGGGGGGTTCAAAGTGCTCACCACACATCTAGATAAGTTCATTAGGGGGTCTAGTTTCCAAAATGGGGTCACTTGTGGGGGGTTTCCACTGTTTAGGTACATCAGGGGCTCTCCAAACGCAACATGACACCCGCAGACCATTCCATCAAAGTCTGCATTCCAAAACGTCACTACTTCCCTTCCGAGCCCCGACGTGTGCCCATACAGTAGTTTTCTCCCACATATGAGATATCAGCGTACTCAGGACAAATTGGACAACAACTTTTGGGGTCCAATTTCTCCTGTTACCCTTGGGAAAATAAAAAAATGGGGACTAAAAGATCATGTTTGTGGAAAAAATACGATTTTTTTATTTTCACGCCCGGTCGTTATAAACTTCTGTGAAGCACTGGGGGGGTTCAAAGTGCTCACCACACATCTAGATAAGTTCATTAGGGGATCTAGTTTCCAAAATGGGGTCACTTGTGGGGGGTTTCCACTGTTTAGGTACATCAGGGGCTCTCCAAACGCAACATGACACCCGCAGACCATTCCATCAAAGTCTGCATTCCAAAACGTCACTACTTCCCTTCCGAGCCCCGACGTGTGTCCATACAGTAGTTTTCTCCCACATATGAGGTATCAGCGTACTCAGGACAAATTGGACAACAACTTTTGGGGTCCAATTTCTCCTGTTACCCTTGGGAAAATAAAAAAATGGGGACTAAAAGATCATGTTTGTGGAAAAAATACGATTTTTTTATTTTCACGCCCGGACGTTATAAACTTCAGTGAAGCACTGGGGGGTTCAAAGTGCTCACCACACATCTAGATAAGTTCCTTGGGGGGTCTAGTTTCCAAAATGGTGTCATTTGTGGGGGGTTTCTACTGTTTTGGTACATCAGGGGCTTTCCTAATGCGACATGGTGTCCGATCTCAATTCCAGCCAAAAACGTCAAATGGCGCTGCTTCCCTTCCGAGCTCTGCCATACGCCCAAATAGTGGTTTACACCCACATGTGGGGTATCAGCGTACTCAGGATAAATTGCACAATATCTTTTAGGGTCCTGTTACTTTTGGAAAAATAAGAATTGAGGGTGAAAAGATCATTTTTGTGGAAAAAATATGATTTTTTAATTGTACTGCTGTACGTTATAAACTTCTGTGAAGCCCTTGGGGGTTCAAAGTTCTCACCACACATCTAGATAAGTTCCTTGGGGGGTCTAGATTCCAAAATGGTGTCATTTGTGGG
The DNA here is from genome assembly GCF_039654945.1 of Dendrobates tinctorius. Lineage (NCBI taxonomy): Eukaryota > Metazoa > Chordata > Amphibia > Anura > Dendrobatidae > Dendrobates > Dendrobates tinctorius. The sequence goes on from NW_027361796.1 coordinate 15,987,443, forward strand.
GGGTTTCCACTGTTTTGGTACATCAGGGGTTTTCCAATCGCGACATGGTGTCCGATCTCAATTCTAGCCAAAAACGTCAAATGGCGCTGCTTCCCTTCCGAGCTCTGCTATGCGCCCAAATAGTCATTTACACCCACATATGGGGTATCAGCGTACTCAGGACAAATTGCACAAAAACTTTTAGGGTCCTGTTACCCTTGGAAAAATAAAAATTGTGGGTGAAAAGATCATTTTTGTGGAAAAAATATGATTTTTTAATTGTACCGCTGTACGTTATAAACTTCTGTGAAGCCCTTGTGGGTTCAAAGTTCTCACCACATATCTAGATAAGTTCCTTGGGGGGTCTAGTTTCCAAAATGGGGTCACTTGGGGGGGTTTCCACTGTTTAGGTACATCAGGGGCTCGCCAAACGTGACATGGCGTCCGATCTGAATTCCAGCCAATTTTGCATTGAAAAAGTCAAACGGCGCTCCTTCCATTCTGAGCTCTGCCATGCGCCGAAACAGTGGTTCCCCCCCACATATCAGGTATCAGCGTAGTCAGGACAAATTGCACAATAACTTTTGCAGTCCAATTTCGCCTGTTACCCTTGGTAAAATAAAGAAAATTGAACCTGAAGTATTTTTTTTGTGAAAAAAAGTTAAATGTTCATTTTTTTTTTAATATTCAAAAAATTCCTGTGACGCACCTAAAGGGTTAATAAACTTCTTGAATGTGGTTTTAAGCACCTTGAGGGGTGCAGTTTTTAGAATGGTGTCACTTTTGGGTATTTTCTATCATATAGACCCCTCAAAGTGGCTTCAAATGCGAAGTGGTCCCTAAAAATAAAATGGTGTTGCAAAAATGAGAAATCGCTGGTCAAATTTTAACCCTTATAACTTCCTAGCAAAAAAAAATTTTGGTTGCAAAATTGTGCTGATGTAAAGTAAACATGTGGGAAATGTTATGTATTAAGTTTTTTGTGTGCCGTATCGCTGTGATTTAAGGGCATAAAAATTCAAAGTTGGAAAATTGCGAAATTTTCAAAATTTTCGCCAAATTTCCATTTTTTTCACAAATAAACGCAAGTTATTTGAATGCAATTTTACCACGAACATGAAGTACAATATGTCACGAGAAAACAATGTCATAATCACCAGGATCCATGAAAGCGTTCCAGAGTAATGACCTCATAAAGGTACAGTGGTCAGAATTGTAAAAATTGGCCCGGTAGTTAACGTGCAAACCACCCTTGGTAGTGAAGGGGTTAAGTCATATATCAGGTATGAGAGCCAGCTCCGGGGGAGGTTTTTGGTTTGGCTTTGGGTTGAACATTGATGGACTTCAGGAATTCTCTGCCTTCCTCAGGTTAAAAAAGAGCAAGTCTTCCCTCTGTAGTAGACAAGAAGCTTTAGGGGGAATCCCCATTTGTATTCCATTGTCTCTCAACTGGATGGTTATTTCTCTGAACGACTTTCTCCTGTCACTAGTCGCCTTTGATAAATCAGCATAAAATTTCAGATGAGAGAATGGGTCTGGGAAACCTCCATTATCCCTAACCTTGGATTGAAGAAGCTCTTTTATGTGGAAGAAATGGATTCTTAAAAACTTATCTCTTGGGAGATCTTTGGGGAGATGAGGGGATTTCGGGAGCCTGTGGATTCTATCAATCAATAAGTCCTGATCGGACAAAGATGGAATGATTTTTTTGAAGACAGTCTTAGTATAATCTGCAAGTTTGGTAGGTGAGACAGACTCGGGGATGCCTCTGATTTTGATGTTATTGCGTCTATTTCAGTCTTCCAGGTCGGCTAATTTAGTTTTCAGAGAAATCAACTCCGATTTGATTGTTAGATTTTTATCCAGGATGGTATCAGATTTCTTTTCGATCAGAACAATTCTTAACTCGTGGTTGTTCAATTTATTTTTATTAAGGCTGTGTGCCCACGATGCGATTTTTAAGCGTTTTTGCCGCGATTTTCGGCGCGAAAACGTTTAAAAAAAACTCGTACAGAACGCCCCCCATGCATTCCTATGGCATTCCGCACATGCTGTGCTAATGCTGCGCTTTTTACCGCGGCAGAATCGCATCGCGGTAAAAAGCGCAGCATGCTCATTCTTTTTGCGGAATCGCAAAGAATTGCCGTGATTCCGCACCCATAGGAATGCATGAGAATCGCTTACTTCCCGCATGTGGCTATGCCCACCATGCGCAAAGTTAAGCATCTCGTGCGGATGGTACCCACGGTGTGGAGGAGAAGAGACTGTCCTCCAGGCCCTGGGTACCATACCCCTGTAAAAAAAGAATAAAAAATAAAAAATCGGGGTATATTTACCTTTCGGTGTCACGCACAGCCTTCCCGGGCCTCAGCGTTCACAGTAATGCCTTGCGGCAAGGACCTGTGATGATGTAGTCTCGCGTTACTCTAGCGGTCTCATGAGATCACAATAGCAACGCGAGACCAACATCATCACAGGTCTCGCAAGGCATCGCTGGGAACGGGAGCGTCGCTGAGGCTGCGCGGGACGTCGGAAAGTAAATATACCCTGATTTTTTATTTTTTTTATCATTTTTAACATTCTATCTTTTACTATTGATGCCACATAGGCAGCCTCAATAGTAAAAAGCTGGTTACACTTGTCAAACACTGTTTGACGAGTGTGACCAACCTGTCAATCACTTTCCAAGCGATGCTTCAAATCGCTTGAAAAGTGCTTGAATTTCGCACGCGAAAATCGCGGTAAAATCGCGTGGAAAAAAAAGCGTTTTCTGGGAAGGAGTCCGGTTTTGAGTGTCCGGTTTAAAACGCTACGTGGGCACATAGCCTCAAGGATTCAAAAGTATCCTTGAAAATCTTCAATTGTGACCCTAAAGTGATTTTAAGGTTGCGGTTGATTTTTTCGGCGAGAGTTGCCATATAAGTTTCAATAGAATCCATACCTGGTTGTTTGTAGACATGACTTTCGGGGTCATCCATTTTGGGTCTCGATTTCTGTGGACTTGAGTCGGGGGACCAGGAGTCATTGGGAACATCCCTTCCACAGTCGTATTGGAGAGTGGGTTGATCTTCCCAGTTTTCAGGATTCTTCCTTTTGGAGGAAATGGGGGTGTCCATGTTATTACGGCCCCTAAGGGGGGACCTGGATTTGATAGGACTGGTGACATTGGTCAAGTCAGAATACAGGTAGCATCTGGAGTCTTTTCCTTTAGGATCTCTAAGGCTACTTTCTCACTAGCGTCGTGCGACGCACGTCGCAATGCGTCGTTTTGAAGAAAAAACGCATCTTGCAAAGTTGCCCACAGGATACGTTTTTCTCCATAGACTTACATTAGCGACGCATTGCCACACGTTGCATCCGTCGTGCGACTGATGCGTCGTGTTTTGGCAGCCGCAACGCTCACAAAAACATTACATGTAACTTTTTGTGTGTCGTTTCCGCCATTATCGACCGCGCATGCGCGGCCGAAACTCCGCCCCCTCCTCCCCGGACATTACAGTGGGGCAGCGGATGCATTGTAAAACTGCATCCGCTGCCCCCGTTTTACACAACTTTCATAACGTGGGACGATACGTCGCCCCGACGCAGGGCGACGGCCGTCGCACGACGCTAGTGTGAAAGTAGCCTAATGGGTATAGATGAAGTTGTGGAGGAGCTCTTTTGTGTGTGTTTTGTTTGTTTATACTGGTTCATCGTTATTGTCATAGTAACTGAAGCTGCCTTTAAGATGATGTGAGGGAGTGCACTTGCGCACTGAGAATGTAAATCCAGCTGCAGATCTGTAGAAGCAAATTCAATCGCGGCAGCCACCGGTATAATTTTGTAAGAGCAACACAGATCCATGTAATAAACAGAGCCTAATAAACTGAGCCTCACCACGCCATTGGGGTCAGAAAATTTATTTTACTGACACCGGGAATACCGCAGGCTTGTGTGGCTGGGCGCTGCTGAGAAGTGCTCCTGCGTGCCGGGCATGTAAAGCTATCTTGCGAAACCGCGGCTGCAGATTCGCTTGTAATCCCGGTAATAGAATAAAATGTCTGGCCAGGGGGACTGATGACAGCTGCAGGGGTTACGGCATGGGTCCAGCTGAGTTAAGGGAGCCTCTCCGGATCGCTGGGAAGCAGATATGCGTATCCACACAGGAGTTCGGGAGCACTGTTGCCTGAAATGGCTCGGGGTTGTCTGCCAGGCAAGGAAGTTGTGCTCATGTGCCTGGTCTTTATTAGCAGCATCTCTAACTGGGATCTCTGGTTTGTAGAACTCAAGGCTTTGGGAGTTTATCAGAGGGGTATCCTCTCTTTGTCCAGGGTCACCAGGAAGGTAGCTTGGGCTCCGTTTGACCGGTGTCAGACTGAGACTGGGTATTGTCCGGGGTCACATCCGGAAATTAGCCAAAATAGAGTCTTAATCTGAAATAAAATAAAATGTGGATAATTGGTGGTAATACCAGGTTTGTAGGAGGTAATAGGACTGTTTGTGTGGGTCCAAAGGTGTTGCAGGGAAGCACCGTGTAGGCGAGGCGTAAATGCCTCAAGGCTTCAGTCCAGTCAGATTGTGACAGGCCTCAAATGAAAATTTGTCCAAATTGGCCCAAATAAATATTTTATGACAGAAAACTGACACAAAAGTTGACCGTAATGTACTCATAAACAGTCTGTGATGTTTTGTCACCAAAAATATGCTAAATAGCGGGGATTTATCGTCAAATTAATAGAGGAGTCCTCAGAGCCCACAGACAGCACAACCTAGTCCATCAGCTGCCTAAGCCACGCCCCTGGGAGGAAATTTTGTACCAGGTTTCCAGATGATCTTCATCACAATATTTTATCAACTTCATTAGCAGCTTATATACCAAAATCAACATGTTTGTATTTGCTAGCACTGATCGTAACCTTTTAACCCGACCACGGTGGGAGAAGGCCCTCTCTGTATCACTTTGGCACCCCTCTCGATTGCATGGTGCCGCTGCTTGCCATAGCAGACGGAGACCAAACAACCTCCGGTTCGGCCATCAATTGGGGTCCAAGAGGCTGGCTGTCCAATGTGAAACTGACTAGTACAATTACTGCAATACAGAAGTACTGCGGTGTGTCAGATCAGTGATCACACCACTGAGTGTCCTCAGCAACAAAGATACCAAGTAAATAGAGCTAAACTTTGGGGGTTTTTTTAAAAAAAGGGTGTTTTTTTATTGTTCATTTCGCTACTAGAGAATGCAAAAAAAATTACTACCTCAATAATTATCAAATTTATCTTAAATGTAATTTCTGCAAAAAAAAAAAAATTAAAAAAAGTAAATTGCCAGAATAAACTGTTTTTGCTCACCTCCCTTTAAAAAACAAAAATGTACATGCTCAGAATGCTACAATTAGAAACTACAGCTCGTCCTGCGAAAGTGGGGGAAAAAAAAGCAAGCCCCCACTCAGCTTCATTGGTGGAAAAAACAAACATTATGACAAAAAAAAAATGTAAAAAGTGAATTTATTGTAAAGATGTGGAAAGACGCGCAACTTTTTATAAATGTAGTATTGTCAGAAACTTATAAACCAACAAAGCAGTGTCATTTGTCATGTAGTAAATTATACGAAGAAAATATAAGCAGAATTGCGGTTTCTAGCCTCGTAATTTTATCTACAATAAAATAATCTAAAAGTAAATCTAAATAATCTAAAAGTAAAAATGTGACAAAGTAATCGTCAGCTCATCCAAAATAACCCCCCCTTCCCCACCAAAATATAACGCCCTGCGTGCTGCACGGCTTGGATACTGTTCTCATTTTGCCATCTCACATTTGCCTAGTGTGTAAAATTCTTTCCAAAAGTCCAATGTGGCAGAGCTGTACGTCACCGTCAGACGTGTAACAATTGTTTGACTATCTCTTTGCTGTGGATATGATTCTTACAGATGTTGGACAGTGCAGGATACCACACTTTTCCTCACTTCTGAGGTCTACCTTTCATGAAAACTGCAGACATTTTACCACTGCTTACGTTTGACAGAACTGAACCTATTAAATACTTAAAAGGGGTTTTCTTAATAATGATTACAGTTGTGAATGGCTTCTAAAAACAAGCAACTTTGCAATCTTTGTTATTTTTTTTTTATGCTGTAGTGTACAGCTTGTAGCATAAGTTACCCTGCAGTCTGAGTGGCATTTACCTAAGGAAGCATCGCTTTCACACTGGCCGGTGTGTGAACCGGCCATCCACATTATAAATTGAACTCCCAGTAAGGGCACATACTCATCTACAACAAAAACTGTGTAGTACAATTCAATAAAAAAATCGGATTGCACTCTGACCAATATTCAGAATTGAGAGTCCTTAATGGCTAACTGAAAAGATTTTCTATCTACTGGCTAACACGGTACAAAGATACATCTTTCCTGTATCAACTCGGACCAATACTAATCTATAATTCCCTACTCATCTGCAATTTTTTACTTTTTTCTCAGCTGAAATCGGACTGTGGAAAAAAAGATTGCATGTTGCGATTTTCCCTGTATCTCGGATGAGAGTCGCTAATGCAAGTCAATGGGTGTGATTTAAAAAAGAAATAAAATCGCATGGCACTCTGACAAAGCCAGTGCTGTCTGATTTTTTCACACCCATGTCTTTAAAAACCTGACATTTCAGCAGCCACGTACAGTAAAATCACAGCATGACCTGACAAATTTGAATAGATATATACACATAGATAAGTCAGTGACCTATTAGTACAGTGCATACGTAGCTTACTGTACATGTATTTAATAAATACATGAAAAATGGCTTGGGATCCCCCAACATTTTATTAACCAGCAGAGGAAAAGCAGACAGCTGGGGGCAGATATTTATAGCATGGCAAGGTTGTAATACCCATGGAGCTCCCCAAGCTATTAATATCAGCCACAGCTGCATTCTTAGCCTTTTCTGTTTATTAAATGGGGGAACCCCCCCAAAAAAAGGCATAGTGTCCCCCTATGACTAATAGCAGCAAAGTCTAGGCAGATAGCTTTGGGCTGATATTAATAGCTTAGCTAGGGGCCATTGATTTTAGCCCCCTCCCAGACTAAAATCAGTTTTCAGCTGCCCCAGTGTGAGACATGGAAAAATGATATCTAATTGTTATTTTGAAATCTGATGGAAGGTCCTGTCAGATACATTTTGGCCCAGAATGCATGCTCCTAAACTCAGCCCCCACACTTGGTATTCCACAAGACCATTTATTGTTTTCCTTTTAATCAACCCAAGCAACCAGGCTTTTGAAGCTCTCTCCAGTGGGGACATAGACCCTGTGTCAAGCAATTATCACAGGGGTGTGAACTCTCGTACAGCTACAAGCCAACTGGTTTCCTTTGTTTGACTCAGGCAGCCATCGTGGCACAACAGATCCCAGACTAACTAGTGCAAGGCTCTGAGATACGGAATATGGAAAATGACCTATAATAACAGAATGCAATATCGCTTAGCAAAACAGATAATTGGAATCGGCATTCCTTTCCCCACACGCCCAGACCATGCAGCCACCTCCAGAACCTTGCGTTATGGAGTTATAAAGCATAGCTACCAGGAATTAAATACAGTAGCCATATTTCTCTTTTGTCTCATTGGGGGACACAGGAACTGGGGGTGTGTGCTGCTGTCACTAGGAGGTTGACACTATGCATGAAATAAAGTTAACTCCGCTTCCGCAGTATACACCCCTCCGACCGGCTGTAGGACAATCAGTTTTGCTTAGTGTCAGCAGAGGTCTCTCATAGACCCATGCCTACCTCAATGTGCGTCGCTCCTTTTCAGGTAACCATGGAGGGATACAGTGTAGATATGCTACATCTGTATTCCCACACCGGGATTATGAGTACGGCGTGTACTGCCACCCCGTATCCCCATGAATCCCGCGGGCAGGACCTTATCCCCTAACACAGGACTCGTGTTCAGGTGGCAACTCCTGGTCCTGACCTTCATCTCCCATCACTCGCCCACCAGAGCCTGATGATTGAGAGAGATGCCCTGCAGAAAAGGTTTGGGACAGCAATCTTCATGCAGGTAAACCGACCCCTGTTGCGGGGTGAACTGGAGGTAAGAGGCTGCAGCGTTGTATGATCTTCTCACCAGCTGCTCTGGCTGAATGTGACCGCTGTAATCAGCATTCGGACTTGCAGCCATGGCTCTATACTTAATTTAAGAGCCAACACTTACTTTCAAGCACGCGGTGCAGGGGGTTCCAGCCTCCTCCCGTGGCAGCGTTATGGCCCTGGGCTCCAGTAGGAGCCCAGCATGGCCGACGAAAGATTCTGGCTCCCGGCAGGCTCCACCCCCGGCTTCCTCTTCCTGTACCAGTGCCATCTTGGTGCTCCAGGAGGCCAGAGCAAGGCCCCGCCTTCCCGGCGGGGACTTCATAAGGCTTCTAGGCAGCGGCAGGGCTGTTCACCTCGCTCTCATCAGCCTTCGGGTGGCAGCTGCGGCGGGAACACAGGTCGTGGGTATGTGAGTACTGCACTACACATTGTTCCCTCACTCCGCTCTCTACCCCCAATGGTCTGCACCAGGTAAAACCTGTCAGTATGCCCAAGGGAGAGCAGTCCCGCTCCTCCTCGTCCGCTTCAGTGACCTTGGTCAAATATTTTGTATGTACCAAATGCAATGTCAGGCTTCCTTCAGGTCAGTCCTCGCCACTCTGCTCAAATTGCAGCAGACCTACGGTGTCACCTACGCTAGAGAGCAGGTGCAGCCCCCCACTTTGCCTGTCAGAGCTCCTACATTACCCCTGGAGCAGGAGGAAGCCACCTTGCCTACCGCCCAGGGGCCATCTATCGCCACGGGAGACAAGTGTCCAGGATGGGCCTCTTCCTTATCTAAGTCCGTGACTGACCTTACCAAGGTATCACAGACCTTGATAACGGTGCATAACAGATTGCCACTTCAGACTCCAGTGGACACAGGAGCACCAAAGGAGCCTCCTTTTTGGGCCTTCTAGAGGCCGTCAAAGTTTTAGACAGGACCACCAACCCAGGTCCCCTTCTCACTCCATCTCATTGCTAGAATTCCTCTGGCCAGCTGCCTCCTCCCGATCCTCATCCCCGGAATCAGGCGAGGCATTATCAGATACACACTCAGAGGAGGGTTCTGAGTACGGGCCAGAACAGTCCCAGGTCAAGGATATGGTTCAGGGCCTCATTGCCACAGTCAATAAGACTTTTAACATTGGGGACACCACATCAAAACCTAATGATCAAGTTTTTTCATTTAAGCGTCATAAGTCCCCCTCTAGGGTCTTCGCCTCCCACAAGGATTTTGAGGAAGTGTTGGCCAGGGAAAGGGATAACCCAACAAGGTGGTTTCAGAAAGGGAATCGTTTTGGGATTCTATATCCCTTCCTTCCAGATCTCACCGCCTACTGGACCGCCTCCCCTTCGGTGGACCCACCAGTGTCCAGACTCGCTACCAATACAGTCCTCCCACTCGCCAGTGGGGCAGCCCTAAAAGATCCCAATGATAGGAGGATAGAATCCCTGGCAAAATCCACCTTTGAGGCAGCAGCCGCTACTTTGTGTCCAGCCTTCGCCTCAGCCTGGGTAGCTAAGTCTGTTAGAGAATGGGCCAAACAGCTTAGACAGGGCATATTGGCCAGGACACCACCAGCGGAACTGGCGGAGTTCGCAGATCAAATCTCTCATGCCGGGAGGTATATGGTATTAGCAGCCCTGGATGCTGCGTCTTGCGCAGCTAAAGCATCCAGTAACATAGTAGCCATCCGGCGGACAGTCTGGCTAAAGGCTTGACAGGCTGATTTGTCCTCAAAGAAATCACTGACCAATCTGCCGTTTCAGGGCACCCGGCTCTTTGGGTCAATGTTAGATCAAATAATTAAGGATGCAAGGGGGGGTACAAGCTCCCTTCTCCCTCAGGCCAAACCTCGTCGATATGTTTTCAAACGTAGGGCTCAGCCCTTTCGCCATACCCCAGCGACAGGCACTTATGCTCAGGGCCCGCAGAGGTCGCAAGCACCGAGAGATAGGAGGAAGGTATCATTTCGAAGGTTTCCTCCTTTCTAAAAACTGCTCCATCAACCCTATCCAACCCCCACCCTCACTTATCCTCCCTTCTTTCGAGGTTCCCTCTGTCCGTATCTACTCTCCCTCTAATCTCCAAATGGCTGTCATATACCGACCACCGGGCTCAGCCACTACCTTCATTGACCAATTTTCCACCTGGCTCTTCCACTTTCTCTCTGCGGACATCCCCACCATCATCATGGGGGACTTCAACATCCCCATTGACACCCACCAGCCAGCAGCCTCCAAACTCCAGTCACTTACCTCATCCTTTGGACTTACTCAGTGGTCCTCCACAGACACCCACACAGACGGACATACATTAGACCTCATCTTCACCCGCCTCTGTTCCCTATCTAATCTCACAACCTCTCCATTCCCCCTATCTGACCACATCTACTCATCTTCTCATCCTTGTCCTTCTCACCTGCCCCCCATGTCCAGCCACTAGCACATCTTCGCAGAAACCTCGCACACCTAGACATTCACAGACTCTCTTCTACCTCTGTCCTCCATATCTTCATTCCACAACACGGACAGTGCCACTGCTTTCTACAACGCCACCCTCACATCAGCCATACTCAGCCACCCCTCTCATGCATAGAAAAGTGCGACAAACCAATAGGCAACCCTGGCACAACAGCCTCACCAAAAAACTTCAACAAGCATCCAGGGTCGCAGAGCGGCGTTGGAAGAAAACACGCCTGTCAGGCGACTTCACTGCTTTCAAGCAAGCTACACTTGCCTTTAAATCAGCCCTCACCTCTGCTAAACAGACCTTTTTCACAAACCTCATATCTTCACTATCCCATAACCCAAAACAACTGTTCAGCACATTCAACTCTCTCCTCCCCCCACCACTGCCACCTCCATCTCCCCTCATCTCTGCTGAGGACTTTGCCACCTACTTCAAAAACAAGATCGACCAAACAAGGCAAGCCTTTACAGTTCCACCACTACAACTGCTCCACATACCAGACCTCTGCCCTTCCCTAATAACCTCCCTCTCCAACATCACTGAAGGAGAGCTTACTCATCTCCTTTCCAAATCACGCTTCACCACCTGTGCACTTGACCCCATCCCTTCCCACCTGCTTCCCAACCTCACTAACATGATCATTCCAGCCCTAACCCATCTCTTCAACCTATCCCTAACTTCTGGTACCTTCCCCTCTGCCTTCAAACATGCCACCATAACACCCATCCTCAAAAAATCAAACCTTGACCCAACTGCTATGCCCACCTATCGCCCCATATCCCTGCTCCTGTTTGCTTCCAAACTCCTTGAACAGCATGTCCATGCTCAACTTTCCTCCCACCTCTAATCTAACTCCCTCCTTGACATCCTGCAATCTGGCTTCCGCCCCCACCACTCCACTGAAACTGCCCTGACCAAAATTACTAATGACTTACAGCCAAAGCTAACAGACAGTTCTCCATCCTCCTCCTTCTTGACCCGTCCTCTGCCTTTGACACAGTTGACCACTGCCTACTGCTACAGTTTTGTTTCTTCCCTTGGCATAAAAGACCTCGCCCTGTCCTGGATTTCCTCATACCTTTCTGACTGCACATTCAGCGTTTCCCACTCCCACACTACCTCCTCATCCCGCCCCCTCTCTGTTGGAGTCCCCCAAGGCTCTGTCCTGGGGCCCCTACTTTTTTCCATCTATACTCTTGGCCTAGGACAACTCATAAAGTCCCATGGCTTCCAGTACCACCTGTATGCAGACGACACTCAGATCTACCTCTCTGGCCCAGATGTCACCTCTCTGCTGTCCAGAATCCCGGAGTGTCTATCAGCTATATCCTCCTTTTTCACCTCTCGCTTCCTAAAACTCAACGTAGACAAAACTGAACTCATTATCTTTCCTCCATCTCATGTATCTTCCCTACCCGATCTATCTCTTATGGTAAATGGCATCATGTTCTCTCCCGCACCTGAAATCAGCTGCCTTGGAGTAACTCTCGACTCTGTCCTGTCCTTCAAACCGCACGTCCAATCTCTTGCCACCTCCTTTCGCCTCCAACTCAAAAATATTTCCAGAATCCGTCCCTTCCTCAGTCTACTAAAACTCTTGTACATGCCCTCATCATCTCCTGCCTTGACTGCAACACTCTCCTCTTTGGCCTTCCTGCTAACTCTCTTGCACCACTCCAGTCTGTCCTCAATTCTGCTGCCCGACTAATCCACCTCTCTCCTCGCTACTTCCCTGTCTCCCCCATCTGCAAATCCCTCCATTGGCTCCCAATTCCCCAACGAATCCAGTTCAAACTACTAACACTGACCTACAAAGCCATCCACAACCTTTCCCCTCCCTATATCTCTGAACTAATCTCCTAATATCTTCCCTCTCGTGCTCTTCGATCCGCCCAAGACCTCCTACTCTCCTCCACACTTATTCGTTCCTCACACAACCGCCTCCAAGATTTGTCCCGAATATCCCCTATCCTCTGGAATGCCATGCCTCAACACGTCCGATTATCCACCACCCTCGGATCCTTCAAACGGTACCTGAAAACCGATCTTTTCAGGAAAGCTTACAGACTGCAATAACCATTCTGCTGCCTCACCACCGCCTGAGCTGCCGCCTCATCACCACCAGAGCTGCTGCACCCCCGACCTTCTGTCTTTTCCCCGCTATCCCATAGAATGTAAGTCCGCAAGGACAGGGTCCTCTCCCCTCTGAACCAGTCTGTCATTGTAAATTTGTTGTGGAAACTTGTTTACTGTTAACGATATCTATAACTTTGTATGTAACCCCCCCTTCTCATGTACAGCACCATGGAATTAATGGCGCTATATAAATAATAATAATAATAATAATTTCGGGCCACCCCGTCATGGCATTCCCGCAGTTCCAACAGCAGAGCTACTAGGTCAGAGCCGGGCAGAGCCAATTCAGCCTGACGCCAGCAGGGAGTCCAACTCCCTTCCCAGTACCTCTCCCAGACTAGGAGGCTGCCTTCTCCTCTTCAGAGATGTCTGGCAGAATTCAGTAGAGTATATCTGGGTAAAGGAGGCAGTATCAACAGGATACAAGATAGAAGCGATCTCGCTGAAGCGCGTTGATGTCTTTCTATCGTAGCCACCAAAAGACGTTGCTATGGTTCTAGGTTTTTTTGCAGCAATCGACTCTCTATTCAACGCAGGAGTAATCGTCCCCGTTCCCAAGCAGGAACGTTTTACCGGCTTTTGCTCAAACCTGTTAGTGATACCAAAAAAGGATGGCTCAGTTCGTCCCATACGAGACCTGAAAAGGCTAAACAGATGGGTCTGCTTACGCCATTTCAGGATGGAATCGATTCGGTCGGTAATTATGTCTATGGAGGATCAGGAATTCCTATGTTCCATAGATATCTGGGACGCCTACCTACACGTCCCCATTTTTTTAGGAACATCAGAGGTTTCTGCGTTTTGCTGTCCAAAACCATAATTTCCAGTTTGTGGCCCTGCCATTTGCCCTGGCAACAGCCCCCAGAATTTTTACAAAGATTATGGGAGCGATGGTAGCTATATTAAAGGTCAGAGGCATAATTTTGGTACCATATCTCGACGATATTCTCGTCAGGACGCCTTCCTTCGCTCAGGCCCAGGAAAATCTAGAGGTAGATTTAAACACGCTCTCCCGGTTTGGTTGGATCATAAACAGGGAGAAATCCCACCTAACGCCAACACAACGCCCAGAATTCTTAGGAATGGTAATCGACACCCGCCACTCAAGGGTCTTTCTCCCAGAAAGAAAGTGGATTACCCTCCAGCAGGGAATTCGCTCTCTGTTGAAATTCCAGCTTCTATCCTTTCGCTCTGCCATGAGAGTCCTGGGAAGAATGGTGGCAGCTTCAGAGGCAATACCCTTTGCCCTGTTCCGTTCCAGGATACTGCAGATGAACATCCTCCTTCAGTGGGGACAGGTCCATCTCTTCGCTGGATCGCCCCTTCCTCCCTTCCATTCAGACCAGGGAGTCCCTCAAATGGTGACTGACCTCCCCCTTTGCTCATCTGGGATGGCCTTTTCCCCCTGTTCACTGGCAGGTAGTAACTACAGATGCCAGTCTCCTGGGCTGGGGTGTGGTATTCCGCCACCTGATTGTCCAGGGACGATGGTCGAGGCAAGAATCCTCACTATCAATCAACATTCTAGAACTGAGGGCGGTCTTTCTAGCACTTCTACATTGGGAAAGATACCTCAACAACCAGCCAGTCTAGAATCAATCGGACAACGCCACGGCGGTGGCATACATCAATCACCAAGGGGGTACCAGAAGTCCCCGGGCACTGGCCGAGGGATCCAGAATCTTCAACTGGGCAGAAACCGCAATTCTGGCAGTTTGCAGTCCTGGCACAGACAACACGGCCGCCGACATCCTCAGTCTGAAGGGGCTCGCGGCAGGGGAATGGTCCTTACACCAGGAAGTGTTCCGTCAGATATGCCAGCTATGGGGGACTCCAGATGTGGACCTCCAGGCATCGCGACAGAACAGAAGGGTCCAACAGTTTGTCTCAAGATACCAAGATCCTTTAGCAATAGGGGTCGACGCGCTGGTCATTCCCTGGGCACAATTCAGACTCTCTTACCTGTTCCCTCCCCTTCCTCTCCTGCCCAGGCTGCTAAAGAAGATCAAGGCGGAAGGGGTGCTGGTCATATTGATCGCCCCGTACTGGCCCAGGAGGGACTGATTCACAGAAATTATCAATCTTCACACAGGCACCCCCTGGAGACTCCCCGACAGACCAGATCTCCTGGCTCAGGGGCCATTTTACCACCCATCTCGGTTGCTCAATTTGACGGCATGGCCGTTGAAACCATAATACTGAGAGCAGCGGCTTTTTCGGACCGAGTCATTAATACAATGATCCAGGCTCTTCCAGGGTCTATTATCGAGCCTGGAAGGCCTATTTTGGCTGGTGTGAGTCTAATCACGTCACACCTATGCCCTGTTCCCTGCCAGCTGTCCTAGCTTTTCTCCAGGCAGGGTTAGATGGCGGTCTGGCCCTAAGTTCCTTGAAAGACCAGGTATCTGATCTCTCTATTCTTTTTCAAAAGAATTTGGCCTCCCGCTTAAAGTTTAAGACCTTTCTGCAAGGAGTGGCACATGCGGCCCCTCCTTACAGATCCCCTAAGGCTCCATGGGATCTTAACTTGGTCTTGGAAGCCTTGACAGGTTCACCCTTTGAACCCCTACAGGAAGCTCCCATGTCTTTGTTGTCCTGGAAGGTGGTATTTCTCGTAGCCATCACCTCTATTAGGCGGGTTTCAGAATTAGCTGCATTGTCCTGTTGTCCTCCATTCCTAATTATGCACCAGGACAAGGTTGTTTTGCGGCCTCCTCCTAACTTTCTTCCCAAGGTGTTATCGGCCTTCCACCTGAACGAGGATATAATCCTTCCGTCATTTTGTCCCACTCCAACCCATCCTCTGGAGCGTTCTTTGAATAAGCTAGACCTGGTCAGGGCAATAAGGATCTATCTGGCCAGAACCGCTCCTTTCAGGAAGGTGGACACACTCTTTGTTATCCCCAATGGGGTGAGAAGAGGCCTGCCGGCCTCTAAGGCAACAATTGCCTGCTGGATCAGAATGGCAAGCCTACCGGGTAAAGGACAGGGGGTCCCCTGCTGGGGTCAAGGCCCATTCAACCTGGGCGGTGGGCGCCTCCTGGGCAGTACACAACAGGGCATCAGCCATGCAGTTGTGCAAGGCTGCCACATGGTCGTCCGTGCATACCTTTTCAAGGTTCTATAAGGTCCATACCTATGCTTCAGCGGACGCCAGCCTAGGCAGAAGAATCTTGCAGGCGGCAGTGGTGAGTTCTCCGACCTGAAGGAAGTTTCTGTCTTTTCCCACCCCAGGGACTGCTTTTGGACGTCCCACGGTTCCTGTGTCCCCCAATGAGATGAAAGAGAAAACAGGATTTTGGTTGCTTACCGTAAAATCTGTTTCTCAGAGTCTTCATTGGGGGACACAGCGCCCTCCCATGATTTTATTACATGTAATGAATATATGATGACTTACATGATGTCTCCTTCTACTGCTTTTTCACTAACTGATTGTCCTACAGCCGGTCGGAGGGGTGTATACTGCGGAGGCAGAGTTAACATTTTTCATGCATAGTGTCAACCTCCTAGTGACAGCAGCACACACCCACAGTTCCTGTGTCCTCCAATGAAGACTCTGAGAAACAGATTTTACAGTAAGCAACCAAAATCCTGTTTTGGTCTCCCTGCACAGATAAAATCCAGCGGAATCAAGTGGTGCCTCTACCGTCTTATTTGGACCTTCGGTCGAAAGTTATGGGCCATCCTTGGTTCTGGCTGGAAAATCATACTCAGATATGGGAGGGGGGAGACGGCCCAGCCCAGGGGTGGGTGCAGCATGTGGGAGGGAGCAGCCCAGGGTATATTGGGCAGCTCCTCATTTTGAACTCAGTTTTTCTACTGGCAGGAAGCCCGTTACCGGAAGTGGCCAGGGAATTGCGTAACAAAGATTTGGACCTGTCATCCATCGCCGCCTCCCTGTGGTCACATGCTACATAACACAGTAATTGCAATCTATCTATACCTTACCCTTGTACTACATTCTTGACTGTATACTTGCATATCTGTTCTTGTAAATATATACCTGTATATTTCTAGTGCGCATTTCGGCGATTAAACATAAAATTAATCTTGAGCTGCTCTTTTATCTCGATTCACGAGTCCCCACGTCTTCACGCTCCATTGGTTATATACTACCCGGGTTGGTTTCTGATATATAGACCCAGCCTGCACTGGTGATATATATCCCCCCTCACTGGGAGCGCCTCAATAACTTGTACTTTATAAGGGAAGCCTTTAAGGTGACTATTTGCCCTCGGTGCAGTTCCCTGACTGACCTAGGGCAAGTGATGGCGCCAGAGAGCCGATCCCTGCTGGGTCCTTCTCTCCCTTCCCCAGAGGTGGGTGAAGTTGACACACCCTTTCCCCTGCGATCCGTCACACCCAGAAATGATGGATCCATAGAATAGCCAAATCTTGCACTTAAGCCGGGTCAGACTTGCGAGAAACTTGCACGAGTCTTGCATCTCAATACCTGGCACTGCCGCCGGCACTCGGGACTGGAGTATGTGGCTCCATGTATTTCTAAGCAGCTAAGCGCTCCGATCCTGAGTGCCGGCGGCAGTGCCAAGTATTAAGATGCGAGACTCGTGCGAGTTTCTCGCAAGTCTGACCCCTGCCTTAGCTTCACTCTTCCCACTTGCCCTGGTGTGGTGGCAAGTGGGGTGATAGTATTGGGGTCGATGTCACCTTTGTTTTGTCAGGTGAGATCAAGCCCAGAGGTTAGTAATGGAGAGGGGTCTATAAGATGCATTTACTACTAACCCCATAGTCAAATTGTAAAAAAACCCACCCAGAATAAGGTCTTTTATTTCATATAAGACAGACTCCTTTTAAAGGGCACCTGTCACCCCCTCCAGGCATTATTAAGTAAAAGAGCCACCTTGTGCAGCACTAATGCTGCATTCTGTCAATGAGGCTCTTTTACTTAGCCTCTGTTCCACCGCAGAAATAATCGATTATAAAGTTATTCCAAAATACCTGAAATTTGTCAGGTGGGCAGGACTTTCCTCCTCTGCCAGATGCCTCTCATCCATCCTTCCTTTCAGATCTGGCGCCGCCTCCTTAGTTTGCTTTTGAAAGTCTGGCGCCTGCGCTGTACTGTATGTTAGGGGGCATGCGGAGTTTGCGCTGCCTGACGTGACCAGGCTGTCAAATAGCATCTTGGCCTTTGATCTCGCGCGGCCTGAGATCCCGCCCCGCAGTCGTTTATGACTTATCCACACTGCGGGGCTGGGATTCTCAGGCATGCGCAGTGTTGACCTGCGGCACTCCGCCTCCTTCTTCCTACATTGCTTCGTCAGCCTTGTAATCGTCTGCCCGAGAATCCCAGCCCCGCAGTGTGGATAAATCATAAACGACTGCGGGGCGGGATCTCAGGCCACGCGAGATCAAAGACCAAGATGTTATCTGACAGCCTGGTCACGTCGGGCAGCGCAAACTGCGCATGCCCCCTAACATACAGTGCAGCGCAGGCGCCAGACTTTCAAAAGCAAACTAAGGAGGCGGCACCAGGTCTGAAAGGAAGGATGGATGAGAGGCGTCTGGCAGAGGAGGAAAGTCTTGCCCACCTGACAAATTTCAGGTATTTTGGAACAACTTTATAAACGATTATTTCTGCGGTGGAACAGAGGCTAAGTAAAAGAGCCACCTTGACAGAATGCAGCATTAGTGCTGCACAAGGTGGCTCTTTTACTTAAAAATGCCTGTAGGGGGTGACAGGTGCCCTTTAATGAATCTAAATGTACCAAAAACACGCATACTCACCTTACACCCGATCCACTGAAGCCAATGTCCCCTGTAAAAGAATTAAAATTCCATGGTCTGTTTCATCTTCTGTACCTTTTTTACCTTTTTCCCCTGATCTCATCAAGATCAAAGTGGAAGGAGTTCCAGTAATCCTAGTGACTCCAGACTGGACCAGAATGGCCTAGTATGCACAGTTGGTCAACCTACTCGGGAACTCACCAGACTTACTCTCTCAGGGTCCCCTTTTCCACCAGAATTCTCGGTCTCTCAATTTAATGGCATGGCCGTTGAATCTGCAGTCCTGAGGACGGCAGTCTTCTCATTCTGGGTCATGCAGACCATGATCAAGGTGAGGAAACCCTCGTCCTCACGCATTTATCGTCAGACCTGGAAGGCTTTCTTTCGCTGGTGTGGAAACACCCACACAGTTTCCATGTCTTTTCCCCTTCTTACACTCAGGGTTTGAGTTACTGTTGTCTCTTACCACCCTCAAGGTCCAGGTCTCGTCGCTCTCCATTCTGTTTCAATGGATCTTGGCCTCTCGTCCCCAGGTTAAGACCCTCCTTCAGGAAGTTGCTTGCTAAGCGCCACCATATTCTCCCTGTGGACTTGTGAGATCTTAACCTAGTTTAGAGTGATCTTCAGAATGCTCTCTTCGAACCCATACAGGACATCATGTCCTTTCTTCTCTCCTAGAAGGTTGAAATTACTTGCATCAGACGGGTCTTAGAATTAGCAGCCCTCTCTTGCTGCTCTCCTTTCCTCATCCTCCACCAAGACAAGGTGATCCTATGGCCAGTTCATTCATACCTTCCCAAGGTAGTCTCCCAGTTCCACATCAAAAAATGTAAATTATTTTATCTTCACTGCCCAATGGTACAAAAGTCAGAGATACACCTGTGGTGTCAATATAATCAATGCACCACTAGATGAATTCATTGAGAGGTTTAGTTTGTAAAATGGGGTCACTTATGGGAGGGTTCTACTGTTCTGGCACTTCAGGGGCTCTGCCAATCTAACATGGCACCCTCAAACCAGTGCAGCAAAATTTACACTATAATATGCCGTTTTTTCCCTTTTCAGCTTTGCAATGTGCCTCAAGAGTAGTTTTCAACAACATATGGGGTATCTGTAAACTCGGGAGAAGTTGCACAACAAATTTTGGGTTACATTTTCTCCTGTTACCCTTGTAAAAATACAAAATTTGGAGCTAAAAAAGATTTATCTTAGAAAATGTGATTTTTTTTTCACAGCTCAACATTATACACTTCTGTGAAGCACCTGTGGGTTCAAGGTGCTCATACACATCTAGATAAGTTCCCTAAGGGGTCTAGTTTCCAAGATGGTGTCAATTGTTGGGGGTTTCCACTGCTTAGGCACATCAGGGGCTCTCCAAACATGACATGGTATCCGCTGATTATTATAGCAAATTTTACATTCAAAAAGTGAAACGACGCTCCTTCCCCTCCAAGCCCTGCAGGGTCGTATTCCTCCACATATCGGATATCTGCGCACTCAGGAGAAATTCCACAACAAATTGAAAATGTATGGTCCATTATCTCCTGTTACCCTGGCAAAAGTAAAAAATAAAATCGGTTTAAAGGAAAATTTTGTGAAAGAAAAGTAAATGTTTATTTTTCCCTTTAACATTCCATTAATTCTTCTGAAGCACCTGAAGGGTTAATAAACTTCTTGAATGTGGTTTTGAACGCCTTGAGAGGTGGAGTTTTTAGAATGGTGTCACTTTTGGGTATTTTCTGTCACATAGGCCCCTCAAAGTGACTTCAAGTGTGATGTGGTCCATAAAAAAAATTGTTTCTGCAAATTTTGTTGTAAAAATGAGAAATCGCTGGTCAAATTTTAACCTTTATAGCGTCTTAAAAAAAAAAATGTTTAAAAAATTGTGTTGATGTAAAGTAGATATGTGGAAAATGTTATTTATTATTAGAGTTCAGCGAATTTGTTCAGATCTGAATTTGCCACATTTATGCCATATGGGTACCCTATCCGTACCGAATATACAGTGGGGCAAAAAAGTATTTAGTCAGTCAGCAATAGTGCAAGTTCCACCACTTAAAAAGATGAGAGGCGTCTGTAATTTACATCATAGGTAGACCTCAACTATGGGAGACAAACTGAGAAAAAAAAACCCAGAAAATCACATTGTCTGTTTTTTTTTCATTTTATTTGCATATTATGGTGGAAAATAAGTATTTGGTCAGAAACAAAATTTCATCTCAATACTTTGTGATATATCCTTTGTTGGCAATGACAGAGGTCAAACGTTTTCTGTAAGTCTTCACAAGGTTGCCACACACTGTTGTTGGTATGTTGGCCCATTCCTCCATGCAGATCTCCTCTAGAGCAGTGATGTTTTTGGCTTTTCGCTTGGCAACACGGACTTTCAACTCCCTCCAAAGGTTTTCTATAGGGTTGAGATCTGGAGACTGGCTAGGCCACTCCAGGACCTTGAAATGCTTCTTACGAAGCCACTCCTTCGTTGCCCTGGCGGTGTGCTTTGGATCATTGTCATGTTGAAAGACCCAGCCACGTTTCATCTTCAATGCCCTTGCTGATGGAAGGAGGTTTGCACTCAAAATCTCACGATACATGGCCCCATTCATTCTTTCATGTACCCGGATCAGTCGTCCTGGCCCATTTGCAGAGAAACAGCCCCAAAGCATGATGTTTCCACCACCATGCTTTACAGTAGGTATGGTGTTTGATGGATGCAACTCAGTATTCTTTTTCCTCCAAACACGACAAGTTGTGTTTCTACCAAACAGTTCCAGTTTGGTTTCATCAGACCATAGGACATTCTCCCAAAACTCCTCTGGATCATCCAAATGCTCTCTAGCAAACTTCAGACGGGCCCGGACATGTACAGGCTTAAGCAGTGGGACACGTCTGGCACTGCAGGATCTGAGTCCATGGTGGCGTAGTGTGTTACTTATGGTAGGCCTTGTTACATTGGTCCCAGCTCTCTGCAGTTCATTGACTAGGTCCCCCCGCGTGGTTCTGGGATTTTTGCTCACCGTTCTTGTGATCATTCTGACCCCACGGGGTGGGATTTTGCGTGGAGCACCAGATCGAGGGAGATTATCAGTGGTCTTGTATGTCCATTTTCTAATTATTGCTCCCACAGTTGATTTCTTCACTCCAAGCTGGTTGGCTATTGCAGATTCAGTCTTCCCAGCCTGGTGCAGGGCTACAATTTTGTTTCTGGTGTCCTTTGACAGCTCTTTGGTCTTCACCATAGTGGAGTTTGGAGTCAGACTGTTTGAGGGTGTGCACAGGTGTCTTTTTATACTGATAACAAGTTTAAACAGGTGCCATTACTACAGGTAATGAGTGGAGGAAAGAGGAGACTCTTAAAGAAGAAGTTACAGGTCTGTGAGAGCCAGAAATCTTGATTGCTTGTTTCTGACCAAATACTTATTTTCCACCATAATATGCAAATAAAATGAAAAAAAAACAGACAATGTGATTTTCTGGATTTTTTTTCTCAGTTTGTCTCCCATAGTTGAGGTCTACCTATGATGTAAATTACAGACGCCTCTCATCTTTTTAAGTGGTGGAACTTGCACTATTGCTGACTGACTAAATACTTTTTTGCCCCACTGTATATTTGATGTTCAGTAATTTCTACTCGCATTGACTCTAATGATGTTCGGCTGTGTTCGACGAATATTGCAAAAACAATATTCGCTGTCGATCGTATTCGGAACCGAATCCGATCAAATTCGTTCAACTCTAAAAAACTATTTTGTGTGATATGACTGATTGAAGGGCATAAAAAATAAAAGTTTGAAAATTGCTAAATTTTCACCAAATTTCTGTTTGTTTTTTTTTCCACAAATAAGCGCAAGCTATATCAAAGAAATTTTACTATCATGGAGTACAATATGTCACAAGAAAACGCTCTCAGAATCAGTGGGATCCACGGAAGCATTCCAGAGTTATAGCCTCATAAAGTGACAGTGATCAGAATTGTAAAAACTGACCTGGTGAGGAAGGTGAAAAAAACAGGCTTTGGGGGTGAAGGGATTAAAGTCTTCAACAAAAAGGAGGACAGCACTGTGTACATTACTATAAAGTGTGTGAAACTAAATATTAGGGATTTTTCATTTTTTTATCCCTGTATAGACTAGATTGGATTTGATGGACTACGGTGGACTAACGTGAGATCTTGATCACCATATAAAAGCAAGAAGCGAAACGCGCGTCAGGGTAACGGGCTGGTGATCTCCTTCTCCCCCACTATAGGTAAGTGATCTACTCTACTTTGGTGTTGTTTATGTACACGCTCCATGGTTTAATTCATTTTCCTCTGTGCACATTTTGAGATTGTATCTATATCTGCAGGCCTGCATTGGCATTTTCACAGACACATGCATTATTCACGCATCTTCCATACATGTTTTATGCACTTGGCACTTAGATTATGCACTTGTAACTTAGATTATGCACTTGTCACTTTTTACTCTCTTCTTATGATCAGTAATTCTGTATAATTACTCCATGCATGCCTTATATATGTCTCTGTATAGGTAGCCGTAGATCTGTGTGTATTCATAAGGACTCTTTACATATATTGACCCACCCATGCTGTGTATACTATAGTGTGGATACACACATTCCTGTGTCTAATAATATCCTAACTACCAATTACCACCACTTTATGCAATCGCTTTTGGAGATCGTTCCCTTCTCGTTTTTTTCTACTTGTGTTATTTTTTATGACCTCCTACAGAATTTGTTTTTAAGTTTATCTATAAATCATTCTTATTTTTAATGCATTTTCATTGTTCCTCTCTTGGTGTTTTCAGCGTACTCCATTCCTTTTCCATTTAATGATTACATAGGAGCACATCACCGCTACTACTATTATGATACATTGTGGGGGACACCATACTAACGTGATATGTTTCCAACCCAACATAATATATTTGTTTGCTCTGGTTTTTTCTTGTTAACAAGGGATCTAGTTGGTTAGTAAAATTATCAGAGGGGATGATGTAGAGTAGTTGTTCTGTTTGCTTTTTGATAGTTTTTTTGTAACACTTTATTATAACATTAGTAATGGAGGTTCCTGATAGACACCTTTTAAATTATACTCTCTGTGGCTTAGTGTCAGCCAGCGTTGTTTTGTTGCCTCGAAAATGTACCCGTCCTCACTATTAATTCACTGCTTAATCCACCAGGGGAATTGGGAAGGAGTCAGTTACCACCAGAAACAGACCATCCAATTTGGTAGTTTGTGCCTATGACGGCTGCAAGCCATTATTTGTAGATAGGGAAGTGACCAGCATCTAATTACCATGTATAATGCAGGCAGCTGCCATGCTACCAGTCTGGAGCCACAATGTACAGTGTGTGTAAGCTTCAAAGAAAAGTGGAGGGCAGCTTCTAAGTGAACAACTAGATGAGGAACGTAGCACTTACTATGAGATAGATGAGAGTGCTATACGTCCTGATCTTCTGGTTGCTGGGGCAAACCTTGGTGTGAAGCAAGCGGCGATGGGGAGCGTCCTCTCGTTGCTAAGTATTCCCCTGGTACTCGTGAAGACACGAGGTGGTGGTGAACTCCAGTCGAAAGCACCGCCATGAAGTAGCGAAGTGAGTGGGAGGCGTGATTATGGTGACAGCTCGTGTATGGACCAATTACAGACGTGTTTTGAAGGACCTAGTCCTTCCTCAAGGTATAGTCCATCTATGTGAGCTGTCTCCAAATAACCTTGCTCGCTTCCTCTGCTGAATACTATTGGTTCAAAGCTCTCCATGAACTTGAAATTGCTGCAATAGTCTGAGTTTGCATGTGGCAAACGTCCATGCATGCCAAAGATGTGGAACAATATGTAAAAAGTATATATATGCTTTTGGTGGCAAATACTTACGGTAATTATTTCATAATAGCCCCTACTATTATAGTCTGAACTGCCACTGATTCATGAATAAAATAAATAGAATAAAGAATGAATCCCTAATTGTTGTATATTGGCAGTATTAGCTCCCCCTAAAACATAACTACGGACTGAGCTCTCTTCCTCAATACTGTATGTGGTGGAGATGTGTCCAATGTGAAACATATTAAAAAAATATTTTATTCATTTATTTAAAAACTTTTTGTAATGTTTTGTTTTATAACAAGGTCTCTCCTTACAAAAATTACATCTTATGTAAAAAAGGTGCCTGTTTAATTAAAAATTCTTTATTAATTTAAATAAAAACTGTTATTGAAAAAATAGAATGTAAAGTAAAAGAATAACCTGCAAATTTTTAAAATTTAGTAAATTTTTTTTAGATATTCAAGTCAAGTATGTATACTAAGGTTGTTTGTAACTAATCAAAAAGTAGGAGCGTGACTAATAGTCTGAGAACCAGACACTATGCATTACGTTTCCCTATACAGACCTTTATTGTGCAAATATATACTAAGCAGTCACCCTCTCCACAAATGGGTAGGTGGTGAGTGGCTGTCTATTTTTGGAGGATTTTAATTCTCTTTTTGTGGCTTTGATATTAGTTTAGTGATAGGACTCGCAAGTGTGGGGACCAGTGACATGGGTTGCGAGTTTACATGTTTTGGCCAAAATATCGACCGATACCTCACTATTTTGATGTGTTTTGTGCACTATATTTTTCAGAGTGCAGCCAAGCCCAGTACGTTTGGTCTTGTATACAGGGGTGTTTACACTGGGATGCATTGAGATAGTGTCGGCCAGCCCGCCCAATCGAAAAGTAGGGGCGTGACTAATAGGCTGAGAACCAGACACTATGCGTTACCTTTATGTGAACAGTGCCCTATACAGGCCTTTATTGTGCAAATGTCTACTAAGCACTCACCCCCTCCATGAATGGGTAGGTGGTGAGTGGCTGTCTATTTAGTATTTTGAACCTGTGTTGCCAACATCTTGTTGTATGGGCTGGCTGCATCCTGTAGTGCATTTGTCCAAAGACCTGGGCAGGTAAGCGGTGCTGACTTTTTTTTCTGCTATTTTTTTTTGTTTGTAACTAGTACTATATGTTCTATGTGTGTTACAAATAAGCATCCTACGGACATGTGCTTTGAGCGCTCTATAAAGCATATAATTCTATTTTGTGGTTAAGCCACTTAAAGGGGATCTGTCACCCTTTTTTTCCCTTATTAGCTGCCGGCATAGACATCGGGGGCTTATCTACAGCATTCAGTAATGCTGTAGATAAGCCTCCGATGTAACCTGAGAGATAAGAAAAACACGTTATATTATACTCACGGAGGTGGGCGGTCCAGTCTGATGGGTGTTGCGGTCCGGTCCGGCGCCTCCCTTCTTCATGCGATGACGTCCTCTTCTCCCGTCCTGAAATGGCTCCGGCGCAGGCGTATTGCTCTGCCCTGTTGAGGGCAGAGCAGAATTCTGCAGTGCGCAGGCGCCAGACCTCTCCCGATGCCTGCGCACTGCAGGACTCTGCTCTGCCCTCAACAGGGCAGAGCAGTGCGCCTGCGCCGGAGCCATTACAGGACGGGAGAAGAGGACATCATCGCATGAAGAAGGGAGGCGCCGGACGGGACGGCGACACCCATCGGACCGGACCGCCCACCTCTGTGAGTATAATATAACGTGTTTTTCTTCTCTTTCAGGTTACATTGTAGGCTTATCTACAGCATTACAGAATGCTGTAGATAAGCCCCCGATGTATATGCCGGCAGGTGAAAGGCCATAAAAAGGGTGACAGATTCCCTTTAAGGACCAGACTGTCCAGTATAAAGATCAATTTGGATTCAATCCTGGACATTTGTGTCAAGTAGTCCCCCCCTCTCGGATTTTTCTGGACAATTTGGATGCCACTAAAATAGATCCCACTATAGGACCAATTATGTTTGTCCAAATAGTGGCGGCTGTTATGAATGGGTCACCGAGGAGGAGAGCAGGTCCAGGCTAAGCCACAGAAAACCAGAGAGGTTGGTACCTAAGTTGATTGCAGACCCCTGATTCTATCCACACAACTAGCAGTCGCCGTGGAGCGTACCTACGATGATCCTAGACGCCTCGGCACAGCCGGAGAGCTAACTAAGCCTAAAGCAAGAAGGGGAAATCTAAACTGCCCCAGAGCAGACCCCAAAGGAATAGATAGCCCCCAAACATATATTGTCGGTGAGACAAGATGAAAATAAACACAGGCAGGAAAATAGACTGAGCAAATGATGGGGCCCACACTGACGAGACAGGACAGGAAAGACACTCTGCAATTACGCAAAAAACCATGCAAAAGTCCAACACATCTGATGCAAAAAACACTGAAGTCACATGACTTCGCCCCCCACTATATCAGCACTCTGGTATATTCTGAAAGCAGAGCAAAAAGAGACCAATCTAACAGGGGATAAAACAAACTGGCACAAGCAGTGACATATGGGCAGTGATTCAGCACAGCCCCAGCCAGAGCTGGTTGACCACCACCAACCAGATCAAGTGCCAACAGAAAAGCAAATAAACCACTTAGTTGAACATGCAGGGACAGAGCTGGAGAAATCAGACCTCAGAAGGAACAGGAAGCAAATCACCAGCAGGGATAGAGGGAGTCGGCTGTCTTAAATCCCAATCTGTAACCCCAGATCTCCAATCGTCATCATCATTATCAGGTGGCCAGCCTCTGTCAATCAGATCAGCTCCATTACCTCCAGTAACCACCAGAGGGAGCCCAGAAAGAGAACTTGCAACCCCTCTGTCGATCTGACCAGCTCCACTACCTTCAGTAATAACCAGAGGGATGCCAGAAAGCGAATTCACAACAGTACCCCCCTTGAGGAGGGGTCACCGAACCCTCATCCACGCCACCAGGCCGATCAGGATGGGCCCGGTGAAAAGTACGAACCAATCTTTCGGCATGAATGTCAGAAGCAGAGACCCCAGAATTATCCTCCTGGCCATAACCCTTCCATTTGAACAAGTACTGGAGTCTCCATCTAGCCAAACTAGAATCCAATATTTTCTCTACCTCATACTCCAAAATGCCTTTAACCAATACAGGTTCAGGAGGCGCCGCCATAGGAACTACAGGCTCCACAAACCTCTTCAACAAAGATTTATGAAACACGTTATGGATCTTAAACGTAACTGGAAGAGCCAATCGAAAGAAACGGGATTAAGGATCTCCAAAATCTTATAAGGTCAAATGAATCTTGGCTTGAATTTTGGAGACGCAACCTTCATAGGAATATTCTTTGAAGACAACCAAACTATATCACCCACTTTAAACCGGGGACCAATGGTCCTATGCCGGTTGGAAAACCATTGGGCTTTTTCCTGAGAGTGGGACAACTTATCCACCACTTGGTCTCAAATCTGCTGCATTCTCTCTACCACAGAGTCCACACTTGTGCAGGCCAAAGATTCCACTTGCCCTGAAGAAAAGCGAGGCTGAAACCCAAAGTTACAGAAAAAGGGCGACATCAAAGTGGCAGAACTAGCTCTATTGTTTAGCGCGAATTTGGCCAAGGGCAAAAATGAGACCCAGCAATCCTGATCAGCAGATCTGAAACATCTCAAATAGGACTCCAAAGTCTGATTTGTTCTCTCATTCTGCCCATTGGTCTGAGGATGAAATGCAGAGGAGAAAGATAACTGAATTCCCAGTTTGGAATAAAAAGCTCTCCAAAATCTGGAAACAAACTGGACTCCTCTGTCCGACATAATGTTCTCAGGAATCCCGTGCAACTGAACCACCTGTTGTAAAAACAAGGGCATCAACTCAGAAGAAGATGGCAACTTTGGGAGTGGTACAAGATGGACCATCTTAGAAAATTTATCACAAATCACCCAGATAAGTCATTCTCTGAGAGACAGGAAGATCGGAAATAAAATCCATTGAGATATGGGTCCATGGCCTCCTGGGCACCGGCAGGGGCATCAACAACCCACTAGAACAAGAACAGGGCTTGGACCGAGAACAAGTCCTACAGGACTGCACAAATTTCCTGACATCACGAGATAAGGCAGGCCACCAAATCTCTGGTACCAAAAATACCTGGATGACTAGCCAACGTGGAGCAATGAATTTCAGACATTACTCTTTTCCTCCACTGGTCAGGGACATACAATTCTCCCATAGGGCAACGTTCAGGTTTGTCCTCCTGAAATTCCTCCAGGGCACGTCTCAAATCATGTGAAATAGCGGAAAAAACTACACCCTCATTTAGAATGGTAGTAGGCTCTGTCACATCAAGAGAATCCGCAAAGAAACTCCTAGAAAGGGCGTCCGCCTTAACATTCTTAGTGCCTGGAAGAAAAGAGACCACAAAATTAAAATGCGTGAAAAACAAGGCCCACCTAGCCTGTCTAGGATTCAAGCGTTTGGCTGATTCAAGATAAATCAAATTCTTGTGGTCGGTGAGGACCACAACTTGAAGTTTAGCTCCTTCCAACCAATGTCCCACTCTACAAATGCCCATTTCATGGCCAACAATTCCCAATTCCCCACATCATAGTTGCGTTCAGATGGGGAGAATTTTCGAGAAAAGAAGACACAGGGATTCATCTTAGAAGTCACTGGATCTTTTTTGGACAAAACGGCTCCTGCACCAATCTCAGAAGCATCTACCTCCACCTGAAATGGGAGTGAGGCATCAGGTTGCCATAGAACCGGAGAAGTGAATCTCCGCTTAAGCTCCTGAAATGCCGAGACTGCCTCTGGAGACCAATTCACCACATCAGCACCCTTTTTGGTCAAATGAGTCAGTGGTTTAACAATACCAGAAAAATTACTTATAAATTTACGGTAGAAATTAGCAAAACCCAAAAACTTCTGGAGAGCCTTCAAAGAAGTGGGCTGAACCCAAGCATAAATGGCCTGTATCTTGGCCAGGTCCATTTCAATAGCAGACGGGGACAAAATGAATCCCAAAATTAAAATCCTCTGTACACCAAAAAGGCACTTTGATCCCTTAACATACAGAGAATTTTCCCTCAAAATCCGGAACACAGTCCGGACATGTTCCACATGAGAATCCCAATCACTGGAAAAGATCAAAATATCATCCAGATAAATGATCAAAAACTTATCCACAAAGTCCCGGAAAATATCGTTCATAAAAGATTGGAAGATAGAAGGGGAATTAGTGAGCCCAAAAGGCATCACCAGGTACTCAAAATGTCCCTCCGGAGTATTAAACGCCGTCTTCCATTCATCCCCGTGCTTCATGTGAATAAGATTATGCGCCCCCAGAGGTCAAGCTTGGTAAACCAACAGGCACTTTTAACTCTGGAAAATAAATCAGAAATCAGGGGTAACATGTACTGATATTTAACAGTGATTTTGTTAAGGGAACGATAGTCAATACATGGCCTTAATGAACCATCTTTCTTGGCCACAAAAAAAACCCCAGCACCTAAAGGTGAAGAGGATGGTCTAATATGACCCTTCTCCAATGACTCCTTGATATAAGATCGCATAGCATCATGTTCAGGTACCGATAAATTGAAAAGCCGACCCTTGGAAAATTTCCACCCAGGCATTAACTCATAGCTCCTATGAGGAGGCAAAGACGCAGACTTACTCTCACTAAATACATCAAAAATCAGCCAAATAGTCAGGAATATCATGATATTGGGGAGAGTTGGAGAAAACAGGAGTGTCACTAAGAACACATTGACAACCCCAACTCACCACAGACACAGATTCCCAATCCAAAACAGGATTATGAGTTTGCAACCAAGGAAAACCAAGAACAATAGTATCATGCAAATTGTGCAACACCAAAAATTTTCAATTTTCTTGGTGGTCCGGGGCGACCGGCATTATCACCTGGGTCCAAAACTGGGGTTTATTCTCTGCCAAAGGAGTAGCATCAATGCCCCTCAAAGGGATAGGAGTCTGCAGGGGTATCATGGGAAAACCACAACGTTTAGCAAAGTCCAAATCCATCAGATTCAAAGCTGCTACTGAATCTACAAAAGCCTTAGCGGAAAATGTTGACAAGGAGCAGATCAGGGTAATCGCCAAAAGAAACCTAGGTGGTACACTGCCCACCGCAAATGTGTGAGCAAAACGCTTTTCTCGTTTAGGGCAGACAGAAATGGTATGAGGCGTCTCCACAGAAAAAACACAGCTTATTACGCCTTCTAAACTCCTGACGTTGCGCCCTAGACAAAACCCTATCACATTGCATAGGTTCAGACGTTCGTTCGAAAGGCGGCAACGCCTCTCGTGTAGTTTTACATTCATGTAAACGCCAATCAATTTGAATGGCCAATGACATCGAATCGTCTACACCAGAGGGAACAGGAAATCCTACCATAATATCTTTTACGGTTTCTGCCATACCCTTCCGAAAGAGAGCTGCTAGGGCATCGTCATTCCATTTAGTAAGGACCACCCACTTTCGGAATTTTTGACAATATAACTGCAGAATCCTGAGCCTGGTTCAATGCCAATAAGGTTTTCTCAGCTTGATCAATAGCATTAGGTTCATCATACAACAACCCCAAGGCTTGAAAAAAAACGCGTCCACATTAGCTAGAATAGGAACTCCGGGTGTCAAAGAAAAGGCCCAATCCTGGGGATCGCTGCGCAGTAGGGAGATGACAATTTTAACCTGCTGCACAGATTTCCCCCATGAGTTAGGTTTCAAAGCAAAAAATAGTTTACAATTATTCTCAAAATTCAAAAATTTAGACCGATCCCCAAAAAACACATCAGGAGTAGGAATTTTTGGTTCAACAGCAGATGATTGAGCGAGATAGGCAGAAATTCCCCTCACTTCAGCAGCGAGCTGCTCAGCACGATCAGAGAATTGCTTAGTCTCCATTTAGAGAAAAAAAAAAAATCTCCTCCTGCAGCCCCCCCCCCTAAAAAAAGGGGTGCACCATACGAAGACTGGAAAACATGTAATTGGAAATCGCCTTGCTACACTTATAAGGAGAGCTTCAAACTAGAACAATGCGGGAGGGGAAGCCAAAGGCCCGAAAAAGCAATACACCTGACAAATGCTATTGAGAACTCTGCTATTAGAAGTGGAAAGGAAGAACAAAGACAAAAGAATCTAAATAATAAAAATATTGGAGAAAGAGAAACCAATCACAAACTAAAATGTTTCTATACTAATGCACAAAGCATGGGCAACAAACAAGGAGAATTGGAAATACTAATGCAGGAAAAGAAATATGATGTCATTGGAATCACAGAAACTTGGTGGGACAATATACATGATTGGAATACAAGGCTAGAGGGATACAACTTATTTGCAAGAAACAGACTTGATAAACGAGGAGGAGGTGTCACATTGTATGTTAGAAACACGTATATCTGCACAGAGATTGAAGCTTCAGAGCCTGGGAGTTCTGCAGAAACTGTTTGGGTAAGAATACAAGGACAGAACAATGGAAAGGACACCATTGTAGACATTTACTACAGGCTGCCTGTGCAAGCTGTAGATATGGATGAACTCTTTATGCTTCACATGGTCAAGTTCTCCAAAAAATATGACATAGTTGTCATGGGAGATTTCAACTATCCAGACATTTGTTGGGAATCTCTCTCAGGCAAAACTAACAGGTCAAGGAAATTCTTATCCTCTCTTGCTGACAACTTTATCTTCCAAAAGGTAGGGGAGAAAACAAGGGGAACTGCTACCTTGGATCTAATCCTTATAAACAGGGAGGAAATGGTTGGAGGTAAAAGAGGCTGGGACCCTAGGACGTAGCGACCATGCTATTTTAGAATTTTGGATAACTAGAGGAGGAAGACCTGTGAAGACTCAGACGTCAAGGTTAGATTTCAGAAAGGCAGATTTTAAGGGATTCAGAAAGAATTGGAGGGATCCAATGGCTGGATATCCTTAAGGATAAAAATGTCCAGGAAGGATGGGAAATCTTGAAAAATGAAATTCTCAAAGCACAATCATTAACAATTCCGAAAAGAGGGAAGAATAGGAAGCATTTAAGGAAACCAGGATGGATGAACACAGAACTTAAGCACATGCTAAAAAGGAAGTAAGAAATGTTTATAAAATTGAAAGAGGGAGGCATATCTAAAGAAGAATATAATGCTGTCTGCAGAACCTGCAGGGCACGAATCAGATTACTAAAGCTGACAATGAATTGAGGCTTGCAAGAGACATCAAAAGCAAAACTAAAGGATTTTTGGGATATGTCAAAAGTAAAAGAAAAGTCAAAGATGCTATAGGATTTTTACAGGATGAAAATGATGAAATGATAAGACAGGATGTTGAGAAGGCCAAACTTTTAAATTCCTATTTTGCATCTGTTTTCTCTCAGAAAGGAAATGTAACATCAACTGTTCTTCACTGTCCTATTAAGGGAATAGAAGAATCCAGGATATCTATAAACAGAAATATAGTGAGGAAACACTTAGATAACCTAAATTCAAGTCTCCAGGTCCAGAAGAGTTACACCCCAGAGTATTGAAGGAGATAGCAGAAGAAATTTTTGAACCGCTCTCCATAATCTTTGAAAATTTGTGGAGAACAGGAGAAGTCCCAGAAGACTGGAGAAGAACAAATGTTGTTCCTATCTTCAAAAGGGGAAGAAGGTGGACTCAGGCAACTATAGGCCGGTGAGTCTGACTTCTATACCAGGAAAGATCTTTGAACAAATTATTAAACATGTATGTCAGTACCTGGATAAGAATGAAGTGATTAAACAGAGTCAGCATGAGTTTGTAACTAATAAGTCATGTCAGACTAACTTAATTTCCATCTATCACAGAATCACTGATTGGGTGGATCAGGGAAATGCTGCAGATATAGTATATCTTGACTTCAGCAAAGCATTTGACAAAGTATCTCACACAATCCTTAATGAAAAAATAACTAAGTAAGGAATGCGCAAGGCAACTGTTAAGTGGATTCATAACTGGCTTAGCGATCGGACCCAAAGAGTGGTCGTAAATAGCTGCACATCCAGTTGGAAGAATGTCTAAAGTGGGGTACCACAGGGCTGTCCTGAGCACTGTATTGTTCAACATCTTTATCAATGATTTTAGATGAAGGAATTGAGGGTAAACTGATTAAATTTGCTGATGACACAAAGCTAAGAGGGATAGCCAATACTAGAGAAGAGAGAGAGAGAAGATTCAAAAAGATATAAATAAACTGGAGCAGTGGGCAGCAACTAACAGAATGGTTTTTAACAGGGAAAAATGCAAAGTACTACATCTGGCAATAAAAATGAAAAAAGCATATACCGAATGGGAGGAATAGGGCTAAGCAACAGCACATGTGAAAAGACTTGGGTATACTAATAGATCAGACTGAATATGAGTCAACAGTGTGATGCAGCAGCAAAAAAGGAAAATGCAATTCTAGGATGTATTAACAGAAGCATACAGTCTAGATCACGTGAAGTCATTATTGCCCTCTACTCCTGTTTGGTCAGACCTCATCTGGAATACTGTGTCCAATTTAGGACGCCACATTTTAAAAAAGATATCAACAAACTGGAGCAAGTTCAGAAAAGAGCGACCAGAATGGTAACCGGTCTGCAAACCCTGTCTTATGAGGAAAGGTTGCAGGATTTGGGAATGTTTAGCCTGCAAAAGAGAAGACTGAGAGGCGACTTAATAACGGTCTACAAATATCTCAATGGCTGTCACATTGCAGAAGGATCATCTTTATTCTCATTTGCACAAGGAAAGACTAGAAGCAATGGGATGAAACTGAATGGGAGGAGACACAGATTAGATATTAGAAAAAACTTTTTGACAGAGTGATCAATGAGTGGAACAGGCTGCCACGAGAGGTGGTGAGTTCTCCTTCAATAGAAGCCTTCAAACAGAGGCTGGACAGATATCTGTCTGGGATGATTTAGCGAATCCTGCTTTGAGCAGGGGGTTGCACCAGATGGCCCAGGAGGTTCCTTCCAACTCTACGATTCTATGAAAAAATATATATATAAAAAAAAATTTGACACTTACTGCCCCAGAGCAGACCCCGAAGGAATAGATAGCCCCCAAACATATATTGTCAGTGAGACAAGATGAAAACACAAACACAGGCAGGAAAATAGACTGAGCAAATGATGGGGCCCACACTGACTAGACAGGAAAGGAAAGACAGTCTGCAATCACGCAAAAAACCCTGCAAAAAGTCCAACACGTCTGATGCAAAAAACACTGAAGTCACACGACTTTGCCCCCCACTATATCAGCACTCTTGTATATTCTGAAAGCAGAGCAAAAAGAGACCAATCTAACAGGGGATAAAACAAACTTGGGCAAGCAGTAACATATGGGCGGTGATTCAGCACAGCCCCAGCTGGAGCTGGCTGACCCGCACCAAGAAGAGAGAGACAAAACCAGATCAAATGCCAACAGAATAGCAAATAAACCACTTAGCTGAACATGCAGGGACAGAGCTGGAGAAATCAGACCTCAGGAGGAACAGGAAGCAAATCACCAGCAGGGATAGAGGGAGTCGGCTGTCTTAAATCCCAATCTGAAACCCCAGATCTCCAATCGTCATCATCATTATCAGGTGGCCAGCCTCTGTCAATCAGATCAGCTGCATTACTTCAAGTAACCACCAGAAGGAGCCCAGAAAGAGAACTCGCAACCCCTCTGTCAATCTGACCAGCTCCACTACCTTCAGTAATAAACAGAGGGAGGCCAGAAAGCGAATTCACAACAGGCGGCATACTTTGATATTATCAAAATGTTTTGTCATTCTGTCCAATAGCCGTCTCTTGGTTCGACCTATATATTTTTGTCACAAGGACATCTGACCATATGGATGACCCCTGTGGAGTGGCAGGAAATGATATCTTTAATAGTAAATTGCCTAGTTTTGTTGTTATCCATAAAGGACGTTTGCAGTGTTATTTTGTATGTTATGCGTATGCAACAGGAGCAACTGCCGCACGATGTAAAGCCCATGTTCAGTAATGAAAAGTGTTTGTTAGATGGAACTTTTTTTTGCCTATAGTTTGGGCTTTTCTGTAGATAACCATCAGGTGGACCAGTAATAGTTCCCCTGTACTCTTGTGTTTCTGAAGAACGGGCCAGTGTTTCCGGATAATATTCATGAACCTCCTTGTCATGATCCAGTCCAGTTTGTTTTCTGCGGTCTTCTCTTTGGACTGGTCATGCGGGGGTTAATCCCCTCTGCCTCATTCTGGAGCTGGCTGGGCTATTTCAGTCCTCTGCAGCCTGCGGGCCAGCGTCAGCTATACTGCAAGCTTCCAAGCTACTGCCTCTGACCTGTATTCATTTAGTGTTCCTCTTGCCACTGATTACCTGGACCTGTGTATGACTTGGCTTGATCTCTGGACTCTGCGTCTGGTTTTTGTGTTTCTGATACCACGCTTTCCGACTGGCTTATACCCTGACAACGGCTTTTGTTTCTGATACCACGTTCCTGGTAGGTCCTGACTTATCACTCATCCCTGACTTGCTGTCTCCCTTGGTGCTTCTGCTCCTGACAGTTGCTGACTTCAGCTAGTCTGACCACTCTCATTACCTGTGACACCTGTGGTGGTGCACTGTACTACTACGCTGTGTGTGCAACCTCTCTTCCCTCACCATCACCCCCTGGTGGAGGTTGCGCTGTACTGCACTGCAGCAGCACGTTACACTGCTATGATCTACATAATAGGTAGTTCCCTAATTTGTTGTGCAAGACTAGGAGGTTCAAGTGTTTTTACCTTATGGATGATTGGTTCTGGGAATACCTCTTACATCCAGCCTTGCTTTCTCAAGCAATGGCAGTTGGTATACTTTTTCCAGGAACTGATTTTTGAGATAATCTGGCTCAATATTGTAGTCTCTTACATTAGTACAGTTCCACCTGATTCGTGTAAATTGGCCCCTAGGGATGTTGGTAAGCCATACCTGTAAATGGCAGCTGCTAGTATGGATAAAACTGTTGGAGTCAACCTCTTTTGCGATAACATTTGGTTATCAAAGTACTGTTGTCCACGCAAATGTTAAGATCCAAAAAATTCACATTCGTGTTACTTGTAGTTGGTGTGAACTCCAAGACAAAATTATTATTGTGTCCAGCCATAAAACAGTTGAGATCCATCTGTGTGCCTTCCCGAATGAAAAAAATGTCCATGAAGCGATACCATAACTGACCATTTGTGAAAATGAGTTTACTTCCATTTTCCTACATACAGGTTGGCATAACTTGGGGCAAACCGTGTCCCCATTGCCATTACCCACATTTGGAGATTATTATTTCACATATGAGTCTGACCAACAATTTTATGTTTCAGAATGAATTAGATGCTTTCCACAATGAATTGGACTTAGATCTGACTATATATACCTAGTGTACATAGGAAATAGTCTGCAGATTTGCATACTTTCTGTTGATTAATGATCTTATATAGTGACTTAATGTCCAAAGTACACAAGATGTAATTTTCTGTCCAATTGACCGATTCTAGAATTTGAATTGTGTGTCCAGTATCCTTTAGATATGCAGATAGCAGTGACACACATTTTTGTAGATGTGTATCCACATAGTTGTGCTCAAAAGTTTACATACCCCTGCAGAATTTTTGCTTTCTTGGCCTTTTTTTTTTTTTTTTTTTAGAGAATATGAATAACACTTATTCTCCACTCATTGTTTGGCTCTTTTTACACTTACCGTGTTTTTGCGGCCACAATAGATTTCTTTGGGGCCGCAAAAACAGCCCGCAAAAAATTTGTCGCATCGCCGTATTTACGGCCGTGAAAAAATATTGAGCTTGCTCGATATTTTTCACGGCTTGCGGACACAGCCCCCATTTAAATCAATGGTGCCACAAAAACAACGGTAGCTTGTTTTTGCGGTACACGGTATTTTTTCCCCCAATTGTCAAAACGGCGATCCGAGAAGGTTTTTTGTGGTCCATTTTTGCGGGTGACCGTGAAAATCACGGCAATACAGCCCGCGAAAATCACGGGAAGTGTAAAAGAAGCCTTAGGCCTCCTTCACATCTGTTTTTTGGCATCAGTAGCAATCCAGCAGTTTTGGAAAAAAACGGATCCGTCGCAGATTGTGAAAAACTGATGCAACGGATCCGTTTTTTTGCTGGATATGACTGCCCTACCTGATAATTAGAGCATGCCAAGTTTAAAAAAAACGGAATCCGTCGCTGGATTCTGTCATTTGCCGGACAGCGAAGGATCCTGCGCCCATAGGCTTCCATTACAGCCAACGACTGACGGCGCTGCATCCGTCGCTGTTCGACTTTTCGACGGAGACAAAAAACATTTCTTTGTCCGTCGTCTCCGCCCGACAGACACAAAATTTCTGACGGATCCAGTGAATGACGGACAAAACGTGAGGCCATCCGTCGCAAATACAAGTCTAGAAGAAAAAAAACGGATCCAGCGTTATCAGTCGCCGGATTCATTTTTTTCTAAAAACTACGGATTGCAACTGATGGCAAAAAACTGATGTGTGAAAGGGGCCTAAGTTCAGTTGTGTACCTGGACTGTGTCTAGGCATACATACATATTAGAGCTGTTCAAAGAGTCAACATAGGGTAAATCATAATTATTTACAAATCGCTAAAGGCAAATAGTCCTTAACTTAAGACTTATGGTATATAACTTTTTTTAATAACAGGAATTTTAATGCTGTTAAAAAGACAATGCTTAGCAGGTGGAATGCAAGGAGACACAGCACAGTGG
Organism: Dendrobates tinctorius; assembly: GCF_039654945.1. NCBI lineage: Eukaryota > Metazoa > Chordata > Amphibia > Anura > Dendrobatidae > Dendrobates > Dendrobates tinctorius. Next base: position 16,025,419 of record NW_027361796.1, read on the forward strand.
CTCAGTGGATAGCACTGCAGCCTTGCAGCGCTGGAGTCCTGGGTTTGAATCCCACCAAGCACATACTGATAGGGAATTCAGATTGTGAGCCCCATCGGGGACAGTGATGATAAACTGTAAAGCGCTGCAGAATATGTTAGCGCTATATAAAAATAAAGATTATTAGTAGTAGTATACACACTCCCAATCAGATACATACAGGGTATCTGTCTAATCAGGTGATTCCTTAATAATTATTGAAACTATCATTTGATGTCAGACTTTGTGTGGCTTCGTACCTACATGCACTTGCCAATACACACTTATTAATGACCACCCAAAGCTAGCTTATGCCATTCAAAATCATCATTAGCCTCTTTCTTGGGCAGATAACCTGAGCCCTGACTCCATGGACTTCCGGGTCAACAGACTGGTTCTAGTTTGCCATGGTTGTACTGTTTTGTCCTTTCCCGGGTGTACTGTCAGAAAGGGTATTCAAAGGCTTTGTCATGCTTCAGCTGACCAGATTGTTCTCCACAAGTGTGGAAATCCTTATATTTCTCAAAATAAATCAGGCATTAATCAGTGTGGATTTTTACTTCTCTAATCTCAATGACTACATCTAGCATCTACCTTTCTATTGTGATCTGTACTGTTCTGTTGCAATTAGTGCTGAACCCTCACACAACCAAATATATCTTCCCTATGCATCATGTTATATCTATACTGCTACCAGGGCTGCTCATCTCCTGTCTGTCCATCATGTTCCATACTGTGGTATTGCTGACTCTTCCACTCCTAATAGATTTTTGAAAAGCTTTCAAGAACTGCTGATTTTTTAGTTTTTGCACTTGTTTCCTCCACTATTTTCAACAGACATATTTTTTATTTTTCCATCAACATGGCCAAATGAGGGCTTGTTTTTGCAAGTTAAGATGTAGTTTTGAATAACACTATACATTTTATTGTATGATGTACTGGAAAATAGGAAAAAAATCAAAGTGCGGGGAAAAGGATGCACATTCCTGTGTTAGGTTTTGTTTTTACAACATTCAGCATGTGTTAAAAAAATAAGCTGACAATATGATTCTCCAAATCAATATCAGTGTGAATACGGGGATATTAAACTCATGCAGTTTTCTGTTTAAGGGTGTGTGCACACGCTGCGGATTCTGCTGCGGATCCGCAGCGGTTTTGGCCCTGCGGATCCTCAGCAGAGTTAGCTGTATTGTACAGTACCATTATATCCAATGGAAACTGCAGTGCAGACAGTGCGGAATTTTCCATGCGGTTTTTGCTGCGATTTCCAATCCGCAGAAAGAATTGACATGTCACTTCTTTTCTGCCAATTCCGCAGCATTTTGCCATCTCCTCCATTATAGAGATGATAAACCGCAGGCTAATCCGCAGATAAACCGCAGGTCTTTTGAGTTTGCAAAATCTGCGCGGATCAATCCGCAGCGTGTGCACGTACCGTAACAGTTAAAGTCTGTTTTTAAATCAATGAGAAAATGGAAAACGGTCTTAGGAGTGCAGGAAAGACACTCAGACAAGAGATGGGTTTAAACCACAACTTCCACCTGATGAAGACGGATCCTCCGTCGAAACGCGTTGTGGTTTAAACCCATCTCTTGTCTGAGTCTCTTTCCTGCGCTCCTAAGACCGTTTTCCATTTTCTCATTGCTACTATCCTCCATTGGAGGTTTTCGGCTAGAGCTGTGGTGGAGAACTGACATCCTTGTCTGCCCCTGGGTTGCTTCCTAAGCACTCCTTTATGACCGCTTATCACTGACTCTTGTTTTTAAATCAAATCATTTTTATTCAACAACTCCAAATACAAAATTGCCATAAATTGCATAATAATTCCATAGTATAATACATAAACTCAACTTCAATTCCTTAACCCACCCTAAACCCAAATCCCAACATTCCAGAGAGGACCATTTTCATTTTTAGAGCAGTTCTAGAATAATGAAAATTCGTAGGAGGGAGAAGAAAAAAAAAGTTAACAATTAACGGATAGCATCGCAAATATTCAATCTCCAATTAGAAGATTTGTAGGCAGCCCTGGAACATCCAACCAAGGACTCTATCTTTTTAAATTCGAGACTAGAGGTAAGCTTATGATTTGCTCCTCTTTCCAACCAGATTATATTATTTATCCTTCATTGTAGTTCTCCCACAGATGGAGATTGTGCGTTTGTAACCAAAGAAATGCAAGAAGTTTACGTGCTTGAAATAAGATATGAGAGATACCTGTGATCAGGGGCAACTCAGGATCCACTCCGTCTTCAAAAAAGTCTAATAAACATATACAGTATATAGGGATCTGTTAACATTTCATTCCACACACTCTACCAAGGAGATTCCAGTGAACCTGGAAATTATAGGCCAGTAAGTCTAACCTCTATTGTTGGTAAAATATTTGAAGGGTTTCTGAGGGATGTTATTCTGGATTATCTCAATGAGAATAACTGTTTAACGCCATATCAGCATGGGTTTATGAGGAATCGCTCCTGTCAAACCAATCTAATCCGTTTTTATGAAGAGGTAAGCTATAGACTGGACCAAGGTGAGTCATTGGATGTGGTATATCCTGATTTTTCCAAAGCGTTTGATACCGTGCCACACAAGAGGTTGGTACACAAAATGAGAATGCTGGGTCTGGGGGAAAATGTGTGTAAATGGGTAAGTAACTGGCTTAGTGATAGAAAGCAGAGGGTGGTTATCAATGGTATATTCTCTAACTGGGTCGCTGTGACCAGTGGGGTACCGCAGGGGTCAGTGTTGGGACCTATTCTCTTCAACATATTTATTAACGATCTGGTAGATGGTTTGCACAGTAAAATATCGATATTTGCAGATAATACAAAGCTATGTAAAGCAGTCAATACAAGAGAAGATAGTATTCTGCTACAGATGGATCTGGATAAGTTGGGAACTTGGGCTGAAAGGTGGCAGATGCAGTTTAACAATGAGAAATGTAAGGTTATACACATGGGAAGAAGGAATCAATATCACCATTACACACTGAACGGTAAACCACTGGGTAAATCTGACATGGAGAAGGACTTGGGGATCCTAGTTAATGATAAACTTACCTGGAGCAGCCAGTGCCAGGCAGCAGCTGCCAAGGCAAACAGGATCATGGGGTGCATTAAATGAGGTCTGGATACACATGATGAGAACATTATACTGCCTCTGTACAAATCTCTGGTTAGACAGCACATGGAGTACTGTGTACAGTTTTGGGCACCGGTGCTCAGGAAGGATATAATGGAACTAGAGCGGGTACAAAGGAGGGCAACAAAATTAATAAAGGGGATGGGGGAACTACAATACCCAGAGAGATTAGCAAAATTAGGATTATTTAGTCTAGAAAAAAGACGACTGAGGGGCGATCTAATAACCATGTATAAGTATATAAGGGGACAATACAAATATCTCTCCGAGGATCTGTTTATACCAAGGAAGGTGACGGTCACAAGGGGGCATTCTCTGCGTCTGGAGGAGAAAAGGTTTTTCTACCAACATAGAAGAGGATTCTTTACTGCTAGAGCAGTGAGAATCTGGAATTCCCTGCCTGAGGAGGTGGTGAAGGCGAACTCAGTCGAAGGGTTCAAGAGAGGCCTGGATGTCTTCCTGGAGCGTAACAATATTGTATCTTACAGTTATTGTTAGGTTCTTTAGAAGGACGTAGATCTGGGGATTTATTCTGAAAGAATTTTATAGGCTGAACTGGATGGACTAATGTCTTTTTTCGGCCTTACTATGTTACCTCTTTCCAAAATGGGCCTATCCGTCTACATTTCTATGTCATATGCATCAAATGTGCCTCCTTAATCCATCACCTAGGGCATTTTGCACCATGGCGATATCCTATTCTTGCGTAAAAAGCTTGGAGTTTTGTACACTCTATGAAATATATTTCAGAGCCTTTGGGCCTCACAGGGAAATAATTTGAGAATAGTTTCTAGAATCTCTCCTCACTGCTCTGTTTTTTAACTGTCAGAGGGTGATTATCCAGTTGGGATGACAATAGGCACTTATATATGGTTGAAATTAAAGCGGATCTGTCACCCCCCTGGGACGTATATGACCTATTAATATGGGCATACAGGTAATAGAAATGTTACACTAGTCCCACATGTATGCCTCATATTAGCAGTTTTGTTGCTGAGAAATGTTATATTCTGTCTTTATGTTAATGATTTCTTAAAGGCTCTGGGGGCGTGCAGTGCCAGGAAGAAATCCCGGCCTCCTGTCCGCATTTCAATACTACCCCTCTCCCATGCACGTCAGTTATGGCCCCAGAATCCTACGTCCTGTAGTCCCTCAGAAATACATACCTCATCATCTTTTCTATGGGCGCTGCATTTAGGAATCTTCTGTGCAGGTGCCAGTGACTTCCGATGTGCGCACTGATAAGGTGCTCTCCCCACTTCCTCCCTGCAGTCATCACTATGTACACATGGTTCCTAGTGATGACTGTACAGGGAGGAAGTGGGGAGAGCACACCGGTGGTCACAGTGACTTGCCTGCGCAGAAGATCCCTGAATGCAGTGCCCACAGAAGGGAGGATTAGGTAAGCATTTCTGAGAGGGTGCAGGACTCCGAGGAAATAACTGAAGTGCATGGAAGGGGGGTAGTATTGTAATGAGGAGAAGAGGCAGGGATTTCTTACAGGCACCGCACACCCCGGGGCCTGGAATAAATCATTAACATAAAGACAGAATATAACATTTCTCAGTATCAAGACCATTAATGAGGAATACAGGTAGGACTAGAGTAACATTTCTGTCACCTGTATGCCCATATTATTAAGACATATACATCCCGGGAGGGTGACCGATCCGCTTTAAACCCTTTGTATGACCTGTAGAAGTAACAGTATTAGATGATGTTGTATGCAAACCATAAGGCTATGTGCACACGTTGTGGATAGTCCCGTGGATTCTTCCACAAAAAAAACGCAGCTCTTGGCAGGTGTGTTTTTGCCGCGGATTTGATGCGGTTTTTCTTGTGTGGTTTTGCCTGCGGATTTATATGTGTTTTTGTAAGCTAAATAAAGATGTTATTTAACAAAAAAAAAAGATTTGTGATGTCATTTCTGTCCAACCTCCTCTTTGACATTTGTCCAACCCACACTCCATTACATAGACAGATGATAATAGATAGATAAATAGATACATATGGGATAGATGGATAGATAATAGAAAGATACAAGGATAGATGATAGATAAATATGGAATAGATAAATATGGGATAGAAAGATAGATAAATTTGGATAGATATAGTTAGATATAGATATATGTCCATCCATAGATATATCCATAGATATTTCCATAGATATATCTATAGACATATACATAGATATATCTAAAGATATATAGCCATATTTATTTAAAAAATAAGGGAAAAAAATGGCGGGGGCTCCTGCGCAATTTTCTGTGCCAGAGGGGGAAAGCCGACAACCGGGGCCAATATTTGTAGCCTGGGAAGGGGGTAATACCCATGGCCCCTTCCCAGGCTATGAATATCAGCCCGCAGTCTGCATAGCCTTTACTGGCTATTAAGATAGGGGGACTCCAAAAAAAACAAATACCAACCCGAAGCAGCCCCAGAAATGGCGCATCACTAAGATGCGCCAATTCTGGCACTTAGCCCCTCTCTTCCCACTCCAGTGTAGCGGTGGGATATGTGGTAATATAAGGGGTTAATGTCACCTTGCTATTGGAAGGTGACATTAAGCCCGGTTAATAATGAAGCGGCGTCAATAAGACGTCTATCCATTACTAATCTTTTGAAAGGGTTAAAAAAAACCCACACACATAATAAAGTCTTTTAATTAAATAAAAACACGGTTTTCATATTTTTATTTGACTCCCAGATCCAAGCGACGCCCTCGTCTCCTACGAAAAATAATAAACCAACCGTATACTCCCTGTGAGACGCGGTCCAATTAATAACGAAGGTCCCACAACGCTCTCCCCTATAGAACAGTGACATCAGGTGATGTCACTGCTCTATGGGGCCTCCAAGTGATGAACTGACAGGAGACAATGCCTACTGCAGTCCATCACTGAGGTTACCTGAGTTCAGGGTCTCACTTTACAGCACTGCTGCGTGAAAATTAGGGTTAGGGCTAGGTTTACAGGACCGCTTTCCCGGCGGAGAGATACACAGCCTGTCATTTCAGTGCTGGAGCCTCTGGAGAGCGGTCGCATCAGCTGATGCGGCTGTTCTCCACGGGAGATCGTCGTGGTACCCTTGATATTAATTGGACTATGGGGGAGAGGTAAATATAGGTTGGTTTATTATTTTATGTTTATTACAGGAGATCGATGGCTTCGGGTAATTAGGTGTGTGTGGTGAGTATGTACTCTGTTATGTGTTGTGTGTTCTGTATGTTATATGTTCTTTGTTATATGTTCGTTCTGTATATTATATGTTGTATGTTCTGTATCTTACATGTATGTTCTGTATGTTATATGTTGTTTGTTATATGTTCGTTCTGTATGTTATATGTTCTGTATCTTACATGTATGTTCTGTATGTTATATGTGCTGTATCTTATACGTATGCTCTGTATGTTATATGTTCTGTATGTATGCTCTATGTATGTTCTATATATGTTCTGTATGTTGTATGTTCTGCATGTTGTATGTTCATTTTTTTTTTACATTCAACACATTAGTCGGATGATGGGATTACTACTGTCTATAGACTGATAGACTGTCCTGAGGAAGTGGTGTGATCACCATGAATCGTGTAGAAATAGTCTATTTTCTATTACATCCACTTGGACTCCTCTGGTACATCAACCTGACAGGCGAGCAGTGCAGTCTGATGCCAATTCTCTTCACCTAGCAAAGGATCATCACATCGGGGTTTGCAGCAGCCGCCAATGCTAAGTGCAGTGGTTGTGTCTCACACAACCAAAATAGGTGAGTGAATTTGATTATCCCTCACGAATATTCCTTTTATCTCGGATAAGACCCTATGTGCGCTCTATATCCCTTCTAGGTACTTATGATGTGTTTCTTGGATCCAACATTTTCAGCCTCTCTCTTTGACCACTTTCCCCAAGTCTGTGACATGCCAAGCTATCACATTACTGATATGCGCTATATTAAGTAGTATGTGATTTTAGAACAGGATAAGTCATACAAAAAATCCTGTCAGAAGCCATACTGGTGCTCTGATTTAGTATTCACCAGTATGGCTTCTGACAGGTCAGTGACCTGCCCCCTAGTTTACATAATGAATATTATACATACATAGTGAAAAAAAAACGTTCTGCAGGCAGTTAGGCGCCAGCCATGGTACCTGCGCTGCAGCATAATCATATGTGCTGTGCATATAATTAAAATATTTCAGGTCATCCTGATGTTCCAAAAAAAAAATAATGCATTTGAAAATGGTACCCGCCGCACCTGCGCAGTAGCATCTATCGGTGTATATACAGAAGTGATCTGATAGCTATTACTGCGCAGGAGCCGACAGTGTCATCTTAATAGAGGGAAAAAAAAAGTCCTCCTCCAAGATGGCGCCGCTGCTCTCTTGGAGGAGGAAATGTGTTGTTTTTTTCTTTTCTAGCAAACTGGCGCCTGCGCAATAGGTGCTACTGCCATCTTGGAGGAGAAATTTGTTTTCACTAGCAAGATGGCACCGCCGGTAGCACATTATGCACAGTAGCAGCTACCGGATCTCTGATAGCTGCTACTGTGCAGGCGCCATTTTCAAATGCATATTTTTTGGGGAATATCAGGATAATCTGAAATATATTAATTATATACACAGTACATATGCAATTATGCTGTAGCGCAGGTGACACCGCTGGTGCTTGCCTGCAGAAGGTTTTTTTTTTTTTCAAAATGGATATATAATATTCATTATGTAAACTAAGGGGCAGGTCACTGAGGGGATTACTGACCTGTCAGCAGTCTTCATTATGAATACCTAATCACAGCACCGCATGAAGAGCCCCCCACAGGCCGCCCCCAAAGCACGAGCATATCATTAACATAAAACTGAAAATAAAGATTAAAGAACCACATGACGGATTTCATCAACCAAGCTATCATTTTAATCAGTATAACGGCGCCGACCTGACAATGTCTGTAGGTTACTGTGCACAATGCTGCAGACAGGGTCCGTTTAATATAATTTAGGCTAATTAACAAACTTAATGCCCTTAAAAGAATAGTTTGTATGTACAATAATGTAGGTACATATATTATCATAACTCAACACTTTCTGCTCATAGTGAAATAGCTGAGCATAATCAGATGTTGGCAAAACAAGCATAGTATAGGCACTTTTTCATAATGGAATATGAAAAATATTTGGAGAAAACTGCCTCTAGAAGTCTCTCATTAGCTCCATTTCGCAGAGATCTCTCATTGGTGTCCAACCATGATAAAGCATCTGGAGCAAAGTCAAACATATGAATTCCACCCAGGGCAACCACCCTGAGTGGAGTAGATCATATAAAAGGAAATTTGCTTTTCACAGAACCTTCTTTTTAGATCCCATAACTTGGCCCTCTTGTTCTGAACTTCTGTTGAAAACTCAGGATAAATGGATATTTTTCTTCCATCGATGGTAAGAGTGGTCCCTGGCCTTTCGTAGCTTAAGATCTACATTTTAAAATGTAGTAATTTGATGAGTACAGGCCTTGGGGGAGCTGCCGGGGGCAAAGGACATGTTGTCAGGTTTTTCAATTGCAAAAAAATTGAGATAGTGTCTTTGCTCAAGGCCGGGGTCACACTTGCGAGAAACTTGCACGAGTCTCGCGTCTCAATACCCGGCACTGCCGCCAGCACTTGGACCGGAGCGCTCAGCTGCACAGAAATACAATGCCTTGCGAAAGTATTCGGCTCCATGGAACTTTTCAACCTTTTCCCACATATCATGCTTTAACCCCTTACCTACAAGGGACGTAATATTCTGTCCATGTGACCCTGGACCTAATTACCATGGACGGAATATTACGTCCCAGCAATCAGCGGCACCCACGTGGTGAGTGCCGCTGATCGCGGCCGGGTGTCAGCTGATTATCACAGCTGACACCCGGCACAATGTGTCAGGGGCGGTCACGGACCGCCCCGACACGTTAACCCCTTGTATACCGCGATCCTTGCTTCCCTGAGCCCCCCACGGCAGCGCAATGTGCAGCGCTGCTGCGGGGGTCTCTTTCCCTACAGGCCCCCGGATACAAGATGGTGATGGGGGCCTTCGGGGGCCTGTAGGGAGCTGACTTCCTCACTGCAAGCAAAGCGCAGGCATGAGGAAGTCTGCAGAACTGCCTGTGACAGATTGCTGATCTGTCACAGTGATCTGTGATGTGACAGATCAGCGATCTGTCACAGGACAGTGATGTCCCACCTGGGACAAGGTAATAAAGTAAAAAAAAAAAAAAAAGTGTTAAAAATAATTTAAAAAAAAATCGCTAAATAAATTAGTAAAAAAAAATAAAATATTCCCCAATAAATCCATTTTTTCAAAATAAAAAAACAAAAAAGCAATAAAGGTACACATATTTGGTATCGCCGCGTCTGTAGCGACCTGCCCTATAAAACTGTCCCATTAGTTAACCCCTTTAGTGAACCCCTTAAAAATTAAAAATTAAAAACGAAGCAAAAGATAATGATTTATTATCATACCACCGAACAAAAAGTGCAATAATGCGCGATCAAAAAGACGCATATAAATATCCATGGTACCGCTGAAAACGTCATCTTGTCCCTCAAAAAACGAGCCACCATACAGCATCATCCGCAAAAAAATAAAAAAGTTATAGCTTGCAGAATAAAGCGATACAAAAATTATTATTTTTTATATAAAATTGTTTTCATTGCAAAAAACCGACAAAACATAAAAAAACGACCTAAATGAGGTATCGCTGTAACCGTACTGACCCAAAGAATAAAACCGCTTTATCAATTTTACCGCTCGCGGAACGGTGTAAACGCACCACCCAAAAGAAATTCATGAAGCGCTGGTTTTTGTTCATTCTGCGTCCCAAAAATCGGAATAAAAAGCTATCAAAAAATGTCACGTGCCCGAAAATGGTACCAATGAAAATGTCAACTCGTCCCGCAAAAAATAAGACCTCACATGACTCGGTGGGTCAAAATACGGAAAAATTATAGCTCACAATATGTGGTGATGCAAAAACTATTTTTACAATAAAAAGCGTCTTTTAGCGTCTGACAGCTGCCAAACATAAAAACCGCCATAAATAGTAAATCAAACCCCCTGTTATCACCCCCTTAGTTAGGGAAAAATAATAAAACTAAAAGAAAATGTATTTATTTCCATTTTCCCATTAGGGTTAGCGTTAGGGCTAGGGTTAGGGTTAGGGTTAGGGCTAGGGTTAGGGTTAGGTCTAGGGTTAGGGCTAGGGTTAGGGCTGAGATTAGGGTTAGGGGTGTGTTTGGGTTAGGGTTGGAGTTATAATTGGGGGGGTTTCCACTGTTTGGGCACATCAGGTGCTCTCCAAAGGCAACATGGCGTCTGATTTCAATTCCAGACAATTCTGCGTTGAAAAAGTCAAATGGTGCTCCTTCCCTTACAAGCTCTGCCATGCGCCCAAACAGTGTTTTACCCCCACATATGGGGTATCAGCCTACTCAGGACAAATTACAAAACAACTTTTGGGGTCCAATTTCTCCTGTTACCCTTAGGAAAATAAAAAATTGGGGGCAAAAATATCATTTTTGCGGAAGAAAATGATTTTTTTATTTTCACGCCCAGGCGTTATATGTAAATCAATCAGCCGCGGAGACACCATCACATGTTTCTCAATGCAAGCAATGACTAGCCAAGTCTTTCACCGGGAAGGAACAACCACGGGAAGGGCAGTCTCCAATGAAGGAAACCACCTATGCCAAAACATGGTATCCATCCACAGACAGCTGTTTCGGGGTATTGACCCTCATCAGTGTGGAGTAGGAAACTGGCTAGTAGGAGCAATGCCTAGTAAAACTTCTGTGAAGCACTTGGTGGTTCAAAGTGCTCACCACACATCTAGATAAGTTCCATGGGGGGTCTAGTTTCCAAAATGGGGTCACTTGTGGGGAGTTTCAATAGTTTAGGTACATCAGGGGCTCTCCAAATGCACATGACACCCGCAGACCAATCCATCAAAGTCTGCTTTCCAAAACGTCACTACTTCCCTTCCGAGCCCTGACGTGTGCCCATACAGTAGTTTTCTCCCACGTATGAGGTATCAGCGTACTCAGGACAAATTGGACAACAACTTTTGGGGTCCAATTTCTCCTGTTACCCTTGGGAAAATAAAAAAATGGGGACTAAAAGATGATGGTTGTTGAAAAAATACGTTATTTTTATTTTCACAAATGAAAAAATATTTTTTAACAACCAACGGCGCTGAGTGGGGGTATGACAGCTGCAAATTAACAGACTATGCCACCTATTTGTCTGAATATTAAAACAATTAAAAATAAAGCAGAAATTTGCGCTAGTGATACCCACATAGAACCACTCTCTCTAAAGAAAGTAAAATAAATGCCAATCTGTATGCAATAATAATGATACCCCTTAATAGCTGTGGGGGTGTATTATAAATATATATCTCGCTATAGAAACTATATAACAGTTTAAAAAATACAATCAATCTCAATGTCCAATATACATAAATGCATCTATCACCAAGGAAAAGACATCATACTGACTGTCCAGGTTACTGTTCATACCATGGGCAATAATGGTGGTCTTGGATTCAGCACATAGCAACTCCTCTCCTAATAGGTTTTGATGAATTCCAGTGGTGGTATATTTCTCAGTCCAAAAAATGCACGATCCGAAAGAATGCAGGCTAGTGCTGGGTAAAATCCAAAAAGGGTCACCTCTATTATGATACCGGGCGATGCTCCGGACGGTAGCAATCGCCCAATTCCCCCGTTGTTGCGCTACCCGTTAGTAGTGGGACATGTAGCGGGGGACGCAGTTAATGCCGGCAAGGTACAGGACCTTGCGTGACGTCACAGTCACGTGTTGAGTCACGTGACCGGCTTAGAAAGACTGACAGAACCAACAACCAATCCTACGCGTTTCGGAGGCTTACTGCTTCCTTCCTCAGGGATGATTCCTGTCATAGAGGTGACACATATATATATACCCAGTCCGTATAATGTATTTATCCTATTTATTAAAAGCAAATAATTCAATTTCGCTATTCAAGCCATTTGGTCTAAGCGTGTTCATTTTAAATATCCACTCACTTTCTACTTTTGACATTTGTTCAATGAAGTTACCTTTTCTCCAGCTTTTCTTAACTGTTTTAATACCGGTTACCGTAATTCCCCTAATAGAGCCTCCATGATGTGTAAGAAAGTGGTTAGAGGATGACCAGTAAATTTGTTAATAATATTGCGAAGATGTTCAGCAATTTGTACCCGCATTAGACGGATAGTTCTTCCAATATATAATTTACCACATGGGCAAGTTACCCCATAGATAACCCCTTTTGTGTTGCAATCAATAACGTCAGTTATATTATTCACATTACCTTTATTGGTGATCATTTTTTGTTTCTTAGTATTTAATTTTTTACATGGTCCACATTTCTTACATGGGAAAAAGCCACTTAGAAGGTTTCGTTCACCATTAGTTATACCATTTGGAACCCTTGGGATTGAAGGTGCTATCAAATTCCCAAGATTATTTGCCTTCCGAAAAACAAATCTAGGGTGCATGGGCAATAATTCCCCAATAATTTTGTCATTTTGTAAGATATTCCAATGTCTACTAACAATATTCCTAATAATCCTGACATTGGAATTGTATTGTAAAATAATCGGAATTTCATTTTTATCAAAAAAATCATTAGGATTGCGTTTTATTATAGGGTCCAGTAGTTGGTCTCTTGGTATTTTTCTAACCATTTCTGTAGTTTTTTCCAATGATTTTACATCATAACCCTTATATTTTAACTTGATATTCATGGACTCGGCTTCTTTTTCAAAATCTTGCTGTTTAGAGCAATTTCTATGTGCTCTAATAAGCTGACTCTTAGGAACATTAAGAAGCCATTTGGGAAGGTGGCAACTATCTAGAGAATTAGTGAAGGGGTTAAACATAAATCTTCACCAAAAATTTACATTTGGTATCTTTAACAAATGGAACACAACTAGTGTTGAGCATTCCGATACCGCAAGTATCGGGTATCGGCCGATACTTGCTGTATCGGAATTCCGATACCGACTTCCGATATTTTTTCAATATCGGAAGTCGGCATCGGAATCGGAAGTTCAAAGTTGATTGACAGCCTAACGTCATCATGATGCGCGGTGTGTGCGCATCATGATGCGCCGTCATTTCGGGCCTTCCGGGGGTCTCTGCCGGCCTGCCGGGGGGCTGTGTGGACTGCCCGGGGTCTGTACCGGACTGCCGGGGGGCTGTGCCGGCCTGCCGGTGGTCTGTGCACCCTGTGGGGGTCTGTACCGGCCTGCCGGGGGGCTGTGCCGGCCTGCCGGTGGTCTGTGCACCCTGTGGGGGTCTGTACCGGCCTGCCGGGGGGCTGTGCCGGCCTGCCGGGGGGCTGTGCTGATGTCCGGGGGTCTGTGCAAGCATCGTCTGATGGGACTACAAGTCCCATCTGGCGATGCCTGCTACCATGACAGTGATTGACACATTAGCGAATGATGGGACAGTAGTAGTCCCATCATCCGGCTAATGTGTTAAATGTTAAAAAAAAAAAAAAATACTACATACATACTACATGCATGCTACATACATACTACATGCTACATACATACTACATACATACCACATACATACTACATACATACTACATACATACCACATACATACCACATACATACCACATATATACCACATACATACTACATACATACTACATACATAACACATATATACTACATGCATGCTACATACATACTACATGCTACATACATACTACATACATACCACATACATACTACATACATACTACATACATAACACATATATACTACATGCATGCTACATACATACTACATGCTACATATATACTACATACATACTACATACATACTACATATATACTACATGCATGCTACATACATACTACATGCTACATACATACTACATATATACTACATACATACTACATACATACTACATGCATGCTACATACATACTACATGCTACATACATACCACATACATACTACATACATACTACATACATACTACATGCATGCTACATACATACTACATGCTACATACATACTACATATATACTACATGCATGCTACATACATACTACATGCTACATACATACTACATATATACTACATGCATGCTACATACATACTACATGCTACATACATACTACATATATACTACATACATACTACATACATACTACATGCATGCTACATACATACTATATGCTACATACATACCACATACATACTACATGCTACATACATACTACATATATACTACATGCATGCTACATACATACTGCATGCTACATGCATGCTACATACATACTACATACATACTACATGCTACATACATACCACATATATACTACATACATACTACATACAATACATTCATACAATACATACATAGACATACAGTACATATAACATAGAGTAACATACTTACCAATACTTGTCACATTGTTCCCCGAAGCCATTGTCTTTTACGGAATAAATATTAACATAACAAACCACAAAAATACTCACCCACGATCCGAAGCAGTCCACGAGTGTGTCCCACGACGATCTTGGGTAGAGAACTGCAGCATCAGCTGTTGCTGCCGTTCTCTACGGGCTGCAGGAATCCAATGACGGAAGGTAGGTATCCTTCCGCACTGTATTCCTCCGCCACTTAAAAAAAAAAAAGTCCCTAGTCTCACTTTATGCCATTGCTGTGTGGGAAATTCCCACGCAGCAATGGCATAAAGTGAGACTAGGGACTTTTTTTTTTTTAAGTGGCGGAGGAATACAGTGCGGAAGGATACCTACCTTCCGTCATTGGATTCCTGCAGCCCGTAGAGAACGGCAGCAACAGCTGATGCTGCAGTTCTCTACCCAAGATCGTCGTGGGACACACTCGTGGACTGCTTCGGATCGTGGGTGAGTATTTTTGTGGTTTGTTATGTTAATATTTATTCCGTAAAAGACAATGGCTTCGGGGAACAATGTGACAAGTATTGGTAAGTATGTTACTCTATGTTATATGTACTGTATGTCTATGTATGTATTGTATGAATGTATTGTATGTAGTATGTATGTAGTATATATGTGGTATGTATGTAGCATGTAGTATGTATGTAGTATGTATGTAGCATGCATGTAGCATGCAGTATGTATGTAGCATGCATGTAGTATATATGTAGTATGTATGTAGCATGTAGTATGTATGTAGTATGTATGTGGTATGTATGTAGCATGTAGTATGTATGTAGCATGCATGTAGTATGTATGCAGTATGTATGTAGTATATATGTAGTATGTATGTAGCATGTAGTATGTATGTAGTATGTATGTAGCATATATGTAGTATGTATGTAGCATGTAGTATATATGTAGTATATATGTAGCATGTAGTATGTATGTAGTATGTATGTGGTATGTATGTAGCATGTAGTATGTATGTAGCATGCAGTATGTATGTAGTATATATGTAGTATGTATGTAGCATGTAGTATATATGTAGTATGCATGTTGCATGCATGTAGTATATATGTAGTATGTATGTTGCATGTAGTATATATGTAGTATGTATGTTGCATGTAGTATATATGTAGTATGCATGTTGCATGCATGTAGTATATATGTAGTATGTATGTTGCATGTAGTATATATGTAGTATGAATGTAGCATGTATGTAGTATGAATGTAGCATGTATGTAGTATGCAAGTTGTATGTATGTAGCATGTATGTAGCATGTAATTTTTTATTTTTTTTTTTTTACATTCAACACATTAGCCGGATGATGGGACTACTACTGTCCCATCATTGGCTAATGTGTCAATCACTGTCATGGTAGCAGGCATCGCCCGATGGGACTTGTAGTCCCATCGGACGATGCCTGCACAGCCCCCCGGCAGGCCGGCACAGCCCCCCGGAGCCTGCACAGCCCCCCGGCAGGCCGGCACAGCCCCCCGGCAGGCCGGCACAGCCCACCGGAGCCTGCACAGCCCCCCGGCAGGCCGGCACAGACCACCGGAGCCTGCACAGACCCCCTGGCAGGCCGGCACAGCCCCCCGAAAGGCCCGTACAGACCCCAGAGAGGCTGTACAAGGGAAAAACAGGATTTTTCTTATTCCGATACCGGAAGTCCCATAGACTTGAATGGGACTTCCGGTATCGGAATCGGCGATACCGATACTTTTTTTTAAGATCGGCCGATCCATTCCGATCCGATACTTTGAAGTATCGGACGGTATCGCTCAACTCTAAACACAACTGTGCAGTTGAACAAAATTTATTGATTATTTTAAATTTTTGTGGAAAGTCAAAAACTGAAAAGTGGGGCGTGCAATATTATTTGGCCCCTTTACTTTCAGTGCAGCAAACCCACTTCAGAAGCTCATTGTGAATCTCTGAATGATCCAATGTTGTCCTAAATGACTAATGATGATAAATATAATCCACCTATGTGTAATCAAGTCTCAGTATAAATGCACCTGCTCTGTGATAGTCTCAGGGTTCTGTTTGAAGAGCAGAGAGCATCATAAAGACCAAGGAACACAACAGGCAGGTCCGTGATACTGTTGTGGAGAAGTTTAACCCCTTTAACACCAAGGGTGTTTTGCACGTTAATGACCGGGCCAATTTTTACAATTCTGACCACTGTCCCTTTATGAGGTAATAACTCTGGATCGCTTCCATGGATCCTAGTGATTCTGACATTTTCTTGTGACATATTGTACTTCATGATACTGATAAAATTTCATTCATATAACTTGAGTTTACTTGTGAAAAAAAAAGGAAATTTGGTGAAAATTTTGAAAATTTTGCAATTTTCTAACTTTTAATTTTTATGCCCTTAAATCACAGAGATACGGCACACAAAAAACTTAATAAGTAACATTTCCCACATGTTTACTTTACATCAGCACAATTTTGGAACCAAACATTTTTTTTGTTAGGAAGTTATAAGGGTTAAAATTTGACCAGCGATTTCTCATTTTTACAACACCATTTTTTTAGGGACCACATCACATTTGAAGTCACTTTGAGGGGTCTATATGATAGAAAATACCCCAGATTGATAATATTCTAAAAACTGCACCCCTGAAGGTACTCAAAACCACATTCAAGAAGTTCAATAATCTTTCAGGTGCTTCACAGGAATTTTTTTAATGTTTAAAGGGAACCTGTCACTCACCCAGGGCGTTTTTAAGTAAAAGAGCCACCTTCAGCAGTACTAAGGCTGCATTCTGTGAAGGTGGCTCTTCTGTTTCTGATCCACAGGAACGCCCAAATATTAATTTTTATAAATAGGTCCAAATACCTGTAATACGTCCCATAGGTAAGGTGCGTCCCCCTATAGCAGCCGCCTCCCCGCCATCAATCATGCCCGCCCTGCGCCGCCTCCTCCTGCTTTCCTGTCGTAGTTACATGGCACAGCGCAGGTGCCCGCCGGCAACAGTTTTCGGGCATGCGCACTGCCCTGGAACTGACATCAGGCTATTGCGCCTGCGCGTTTTGCAGGCCCCAGATTCCCAGCTCCGCAGTGGGAATACATCATAACACACTGCGGGGCGGGACCTGGCGCCTGCAAAACACAAAAAAATTACTTCAGGTCCAATTTTTTTTATTTTACCAAAGGTAACAGGAGAAATTGGACTGCAAAAGTTATTGTGCAATTTGTCCTGAGTATTCTGATACGTGGGGGGAACCACTGTTTTGGCGCATGGCAGAGCACGAAAGGGAAGGAGGGCTGGAATTCAGATCGGACACCACGTCACGTTTAAAGAGCCCCTGATGTGCCTAAACAGTGGAAACCCCCACAAGTGACCCCATTTTGGAAACTAGACCCCCCCAAGGAACTTATCTAGACATGTGGTTATGAGAACTTTGAACCCCGAAGGGCTTCACAGAAGTTTATAACATACAGCCGTACAATTTAAAAATCATATTTTTTCCACAAAAATGATCTTTTCATCCCCTATTTTTATTTTCCCAAGAGAAACAGGACCCCAAAAGTTATTGTGCAATTTGTCCTGAGTACACCGATACCCCATGTGTGGGGGTAAACCACTGTTTGGGCGCATGGCAGAGCTCGGAAAGGAATGAGCGCCATTTGACTTTTTCAACGTAGAATTGGCTTGACGCCATATCGCATTTGGAGAGCCTCTGATGTGCCTAAACAGTGGAAACCCCCCCACAAATAACACCATTTTGAAAACTAGACTCCCAAGGAACTTATCTAGATGTGTGGTCAGAACTTTGAACCCCCATGGGCTTCACATGTTTATAACGTACAGCGTAAAATTAAAAAATCCTATTTTTTCCACAAAAATTATCTTTTCACCCCCAATTGTTATTTTCCCAAGGGAAACAGGACTACAAAAGTTATTGTGCAATTTGTCCTGAGTACCCTTGATACCCCATATGTGGGGGTAAACCACTGTTTGGGCGCATGGCACAGCTCAGAAGGGAATGAGCACCGTTTGACGCAAAATTGGCTGGAATTGAGATCGGGTGCCATGTCGCGTTTGGAGAGCCCCTGATGTGCCTGAACAGTGGAAACCCCCCACAAGTGACCACATTTTGGAAATTAAACCCCCCCAAGGAACTTATCTAGATGTGTGGTGAGCACTTTGAACCCCCAAGTGCTTCATAGAAGTTTATAACGTAGAGCCATAAAAATAAAAAAAATCATTTTTTCCACAAAAATATTTTTGCCCCTAATATTTTATTTTCCCAAGGGTAACAGGAGAAATTGGACCTCAAAAGTTGTTATGAAATTTGCCCTGAGTAGGATGACACCCCATATGTGGGGGTAAACCACTGTTTGGGCGCATGGCAGAGCTTGGAAGGGAAGGAGCACCGTTTGACTTTTTCAACGCAGAATTGTCTGGAATTGAGATCAGACGCCATGTTGCATTTGGATAGCCCTTAATGTGCCTAAACAGTGGAAACCCCCCAAATCTAACTCCAACCCAAACCCCAACACACCTCTAACCCTAATCTCAGTCCTAACCCAAATGGGAAAATGGAAATAAATACATTTTTTTAATATTATTCTTCCCTAACTAAGGGGGTGATAAGGGGGGCTTGATTTACTATTTAGCCAGGTTTTTATGTTTTGCAGCTGTCAGTCGCTAAAAGACTATTGTAAAAATAGTTTTTGCATCACCACATTTTGAGAGCTATAATTTTTCCGTATTTTGACCCACAGAGTCATGTGAAGTCTTATTTTTTGTGGGACGAGTTGACATTTTTACTGGTAGCATTTTTGGGCACGTGACATTTTTTGATCGCTTTTTAATTCCGATTTTTGGGATGCAGAATGAACAAAAACCAGCATTTCATGAATTTCTTTTGGAGGGGGCGTTTATACCGTTCCGCATGTGGTAAAATTGATAAAGCAGTTTTATTCTTCGGGTCAGTACGATTACAGCGATACCTCATCTATATCATTTTTATATGTTTTGGCTCTTTTATACAATAAAAACAATTTTATATAAAAAATAATTATTTTTGCATCGCTTTATTCTGCGAGCTATAACTTTTTTATTTTTTGCTGATGACGCTGTATGGCGGCTCGTTTTTTGCGGGACAAGATGACGTTTTCAGCGGTACCATGGATATTTATATCTTATGTCTTTTTGATCGCGCGTTATTGCACTTTTTGTTCGGCGGTATGATAAAGCATTGTTTTTTACTTTGTTTTTTTAAGGGGTTCACTAAAGGAGTTAACTAGTGGGACAGTTTTATAGGGCGGATCGTTACGGACGTGGCGATACTAAATATGTGGATTTTTATTATTTTTTTATTTACAAAAAAAGAATTTATTAGGGATTTTTTTTTAATTTATGATTTTTTAAAAATTATTTTTACATTTGTTTTTTTTTTACTTTATTATATTGTCCCAGTGTGGGGCAATATACCGTATATACTCGTGTATAAGCCAAACCCCCTAATTTTGCCACAAAAAACTGGGAAAACTTATTGACTCGCGTATAAGCCTAGGGTGGAAAATGCAGAAGCTGCTGGTAAATTTCAAAAGTTAAAATAGATACCAATAAAAGTAAAATTAATTGAGACATCAGTAGGTTAAATGTTTTTGAATATCCACATTGAATCAGGAGCCGCATATAATGCTCCATACTGTTCATGATGGCCCCGTAAGATGTTCCATACAAAATACACCCCATATAATGCTGCATAAAGGTTAATAATGGCCACATAAGATGCTCCATAGAATATGCCCCATATGCTGCTCCATAAAGGTTATGGCCACATAAGATGTTCCATAGAATTATGCCCCATATGCTGCCCCATAAAATGATCCATAGATTATGCCCCATATGCTGCCTCATAAGATGCTCCAAAGATTATGCCCCATAAAATTCTCCATAGACTATGCCCCATATGCTGCTCCATAGATTATGCCCCCATAAAATGCTCCATAGATTATGCCCCATAAGATGCTCCATAGATGCTGCCCCATAAAATGCTCCACAGATTATGCCCCCATATGCTGCTCCACAGATTATGCCCCTATATGCTGCCCCCATAAGATGCTCCATAGATTATGCTCCCATAAGATGCTCAAGATTATGCCCCCATATGCTGCTCCCATAAGATGCTCCACAGATTATGCCCCCCTATGCTGCCCCATAAAATGCTCCACAGATTATGCCCCCATATGCTGCCCCATAAGATGCTCCATAGATTATGCCCCATATGCT
This sequence comes from Dendrobates tinctorius, assembly GCF_039654945.1. Lineage (NCBI taxonomy): Eukaryota > Metazoa > Chordata > Amphibia > Anura > Dendrobatidae > Dendrobates > Dendrobates tinctorius. Next base: position 16,046,315 of record NW_027361796.1, read on the forward strand.
GCCCCCATAATATGCTCCACAGATAATGCCCCCATATGCTGCCCCCATAAGATGCTCCATATATTATGCCCCCATAAGCCACCGCCGCCGCTGCTGTAAATAAAAAAAAAGACATACTCACCTTTCCGTCGCTGGGGCCAGGTGCCGGGGCCCTGAGCAGGCAGGGACAGGTGCTGATCTTGCCGCTGGCTCAGGACGCCAGCACTGGCAATATTCATCTGTCCCCACTCCATCGCTGCGCCCGCTCTGTCTCTTCCGGGTCTTCTGTCAGTGACGTTCAGGCAGAGGGCGCGGCGCATACTAACTACGTCACCGCGCCCTCTGACTTGAACATCACAGCCAGAGGATGGAGGACAGAGTAGCGCACAGCGATGGACCGGGGACAGGTGAATATTGCATATACAGTTAGGTCCATATATATTTGGACAGAGACAACATTTTTCTAATTTTGGTTCTAGACATTACCACAATGAATTTTAAACAAAACAATTCAGATGCAGTTGAAGATCAGACTTTCAGCTTTCTTTTGAGGGTATCCACATTAAAATTGGATGAAGGGTTTAGGAGTTTCAGCTCCTTAACATGTGCCACCCTAGAATCATAGAATCATAGAATCATAGAATCGTAGAGTTGGAAGGGACCTCCTGGGCCATCTGGTCCAACCCCCTGCTCAAAGCAGGATTCGCTAAATCATCCCAGTCAGATGTCTGTCCAGCCTCTGTTTGAAGACTTCCATTGAAGGAGAACTCACCACTTCTCGTGGCAGCCTGTTCCACTCATTGATCACTCTAACTGTCAAAAAGTTTTTTCTAATATCTAATCTGTGTCTCTTCCCATTCAGTTTCATCCCATTGCTTCTAGTCTTTCCTTGTGCAAATGAGAATAAAGTTGATCCTTCTACAATGTGACATCCCTTTAGATATTTGTAGACAGCTATTAAGTCTCCTCTCAGTCTTCTCTTTTGCAAACTAAACATTCCCAAATCCTGCAACCTTTCCTCATAAGACAGGGTTTGCAGACCGGTCACCATTCTGGTCGCTCTTTTCTGAACTTGCTCCAGTTTGTTGATGTCTTTTTTAAAATGTGGTGCCCAAAACTGGACACAATATTCCAGATGAGGTCTGACCAAAGAGGAGTAGAGGGAAATAATGACTTCACGTGATCTAGACTGTATGCTTCTGTTAATACATCCTAGAATTGCATTTGCCTTTTTTGCTGCTGCATCACACTGTTGACTCATATTCAGTCTGTGATCTATTAGTATACCCAAGTCTTTTTCACATGTGCTGTCACTTAGCCCTATTCCTCCCATTCTATATATGCTTTTTTCATTTTTATTGCCCAGATGTAGTACTTTGCATTTCTCCCTGTTAAAAACCATTCTGTTAGTTGCTGCCCACTTCTCCAGTTTATTTAAATCTTTTTGAATCCTCTCTCTCTCTTCTCTAGTATTAGCTATCCCTCCTAGCTTTGTGTCATCAGCAAATTTAATCAGTTTACCCTCAATTCCTTCATCTAAATCGTTGATAAAGATGTTGAACAATACAGGGCCCAGGACAGAGCCCTGTGGTACCCCACTTGAGACATTCTTCCAACTGGATGTGCAGCCATTCACGACCACTCTTTGGGTCCGATCACTAAGCCAGTTATGAATCCACCTAACAGTTGCCTTGTCCATTCCATACTTAGTCATTTTTTCAATAAGGATTGTATGAGAGACTTTGTCAAATGCTTTGCTGAAGTCAAGATATACTATATCTACAGCATTTCCTTGATCCACCCAATCAGTGATACCGTCATAGAAGGAAATTAAGTTAGTCTGACATGACTTATTAGTTACAAACCCATGCTGACTCTGTTTAATCACTTCATTCTTATCCAGGTATTGACATACATGTTGTTTAATAATTTGTTCAAAGATCTTTCCTGGTATAGAAGTCAGACTCACCGGCCTATAGTTGCCTGGGTCCACCTTCTTCCCCTTTTTGAAGATAGGAACAACATTTGCTCTTCTCCAGTCTTCTGGCACTTCTCCTGTTCTCCAAGAATTTTCAAAGATTATGGAGAGGGGTTCAAAAATTTCTTCTGCTATCTCCTTCAGTACTCTGGGGTGTAATTCATCTGGACCTGGAGACTTGAATTCATTTAGGTTAGCTAAGTGTTTCCTCACTATCTTTCTGTTTATAGATATCCTGGATTCTTCTATTCCCTTAATAGGACAGTGAATAACAGTTGATGTTGCATTTCCTTTCTGAGAGAAAACAGATGCAAAATAGGAATTTAAAAGTTCAGCCTTCTCAACATCCTGTCTTACCATTTCATCATTTTCATCCTGTAAAAATCCTATAGCATCTTTGACTTTTCTTTTACTTTTGACATATCCCCAAAATCCTTTATTATTGCTTTTGACATCTCTTGCAAGCCTCAGTTCATTTTCAGCTTTAGCTAATCTGATTTGTGCCCTGCGGGTTCTGCAGACAGCATTATATTCTTCTTTAGATATGCCTCCCTCTTTCCATTTTATAAACATTTTTTTCTTCCTTTTTAGCATGTGCTTAAGTTCTGTGTTCATCCATCCTGGTTTCCTTAAATGCTTCCTATTCTTCCCTCTTTTCGGAATTGTTAACAACTGTGCTTTGAGAATTTCATTTTTCAAGATTTCCCATCCTTCCTGGACATTTTTGTCTTTAAGGATATCCAGCCATTGGATCCCTCCAATTCTCTTTCTGAATCCCTTAAAATCTGCCTTTCTGAAATCTAACCTTGACGTCTGAGTCTTCACAGGTCTTCCACCTCTAGTAATCCAAAATTCTAAAATAGCATGGTCGCTACCTCCTAGGGTCCCAGCCACTTTTACCTCCTCAACCATTTCCTCCCTGTTTATAAGGATTAGATCCAAGGTAGCAGTTCCCCTTGTTTTCTCCCTTACCTTTTGGAAGATAAAGTTGTCAGCAAGAGAGGATAAGAATTTCCTTGACCTGTTAGTTTTGCCTGAGAGAGATTCCCAACAAATGTCTGGATAGTTGAAATCTCCCATGACAACTATGTCATATTTTTTGGAGAACTTGGCCATCTGATGCATAAAGAGTTCATCTATATCTTCGGCTTGCACAGGCGGCCTGTAGTAAATGCCTACAATGGTGTCCTTTCCATTGTTCTGTCCTTGTATTCTTACCCAAACAGTTTCCACAGAACTCCCAGTCTCTGAAGCTTCAATCTCTGTGCAGATATACGCGTTTCGAACATACAATGCGACACCCCCTCCTCGTTTATCAAGTCTATTTCTTGCAAATAAGTTGTATCCTTCTAGTCTTGTATTCCAATCATGTGTATTGTCCCACCAAGTTTCAGTGATTCCAATTACATCATATTTCTGTTCCTGTGTTAGTAGTTCCAATTCTCCTTGTTTGTTGCCCATGCTTTGTGCATTAGTATAGAAACATTTTAGTTTGTGATTGGTTTCTCTTTCTCCATTCTCCATTCTCCCTGTTTTTAAAGGAACCAAAAGTAATTGGACAATTGACTCCAAGGCTATTTCATGGACAGGTGTGGGCAATCCCTTCGTTATCTCATTCTCAATTAAGCAGATAAAAGGCCTGGAGTTGATTTGAGGTGTGGTGCTTGCATTTGGAAGGTTTTGCTGTGAAGGAAACATGCGGTCAAAGGAGCTCTCCATGCAGGTGAAACAAGCCATCCTTAGGCTATGTGCCCACGTTGCGTGTTAAAACGCACACTAAAACTGGACTCCTTCCCAGAAATCGTGCATTTTTTTCCACGTGATTTCACAGCGATTTTACCGCGATTCTGTTCGTGATTTTGCCGCGATTTTCTCAAGTACTTTCCAAGCGATTTGAAGCATCGCTTGGAAAGTGATTGACAGGTTGGTCACACTCGTCAAACATAGTGTTTGACAAGTGTGACCAGCTTTTTACTATTGAGGCCGCCTATGCGGCATCAATAGTAAAAGATAAAATGTTAAAAATGATAAAAAAATAAAAAATCGGGGTATATTTACCTTCCGATGTCCCGCGCTGCCATCCCAGGCCTCAGCGTTCCCAGTGATGCCTTGCGAGACCTGTGATGACGTTGGTCTCGCGTTACTATAGCGATCTCGCGAGACCGCTAGAGTCACGCGAGACTACGTCATGACAGGACCTTGCCGCAAGGCATTACTGGGAACGCTTAGGCCGGGAATGCAGCGTGGGACGTCGGAAGGTAAATATACCCTGATTTTTTATTCTTTTTTTACAGGGGTATGGTACCCAGGGCATGGAGGACAGTCTCCTCTCCTCCACACCGTGGGTACCAACCGCACATGAGACGCTTAACTTCCCGCATGGTGGGTATAGCCACATGCGGGAAGTAAGCGATTCTCATGCATTCCTATGGGTGCGGAATCGCGGCAATTCTTTGCGATTCCGCACAAAAGAATGACCATGCTGCGATTTTTTCCGCGATGCAATTCCGCCGCGGAAAAAAGTGCAGCATTAGCACAGCATGTGCGGAATGCCATAGGAATGCATGGGGTGCGTCTGTACACGATTTTTAAACGTTTTCGCGTTTTCGCGCCAAAAATCGCGGCAAAAACACTTAAAAATCGCATTGTGGGCACACAGCCTTAAGCTGCAAAAACAGAAAAAAACCCATCCGAGAAATTGCTACAACATTAGGAGTGGCATAATCTACAGTTTGGTACATCCTGAGAAAGAAAGAAAGCACTGGTGAACTCATCAATGCAAAAAGACCTGGGCACCGACGGAAGACAACAGTGGTGGATGATCGCAGAATAATTCCCATGGTGAAGAGAAATCCCTTCACAACAGCCAACCAAGTGAACAACACTCTCCAGGAGGTAGGCGTATCAATATCCAAATATGTAAATAGAGGAAGGCACCGCGCTCACAGGAGGATTCACAGATGATAACGTAAAAATGAAAATCTGCCACAGCAAGATACACTGATGAATGGTAAAGGACTTATACAAACTTACCCTAGCTCTGCTGAATGAAGGTGCTGTGCTGATCACAGTGAATGATCCACAGAAATGCTGGAAAACCAGGTGAGAAGCTGGGAGGATGAAGTAAATGAACTAGCTGACTGGGGTGCAAGTAATGAAGAGAGCTGGGCAGAGCCAGGATAGCTCCGGCCGGTAGCGTCCTGGATGCACAGCTGAGGGGGGCCGACACTGTCCTGCACTGACAGCGTGTGACGTCACAGGCTGAGGCTACGGAGCCTAGCTGGGGCCAAAAACCTACGCGTTTCAAGCAAAACGTGCTTCTTCATCAGGGTTACTGCTCACCCAGTGTAGCTGTCATATATAGTGTGCATATGTTCAAACACCTGTTTAACTCTTGGATTGAACACTCACCCCCACCCTCCCAGTAGAAGGCTAATTAATGATTAAGATAATATCATACATTTAAAAAGAAAGAGAAAAGAATAGCCATAGCGTATACCTCACAAAAATGGGTTGCAATATTGAGAATAATAAGGAATGTTAAAAATTATAACTTTATTATGCTGATAATTTTTTTAACATTTTAATATGAATAAAATCGAATACAAATATAAATATAAAGAAAAACTATGCGCGTAAAAATAAAATATGCTCTACCAACCGCAAATACTCATACAAAAAGCAGACATTGAAAATATGAATATAGAGAATATGGTAGGGGAAGGCAAATGCATCTATCCAAAAAAAAAAAAATATTTATAAAACCACATAATGTATATATGGCTGATAAAAACAGTCATAAACAACCTCTATGTATGCATTTCACACTACTAATATTGGTTATAAACGCTGTTCTATTGCATACCAAATCTTAGTATAACTAGTGAGGATAATGACTAAAATTACTTGTATATAAATACCCCTTATAGATATAGTAAAAATCCAGTTTGAATAGTAATAAAAATAGAATAAGTGTGAAAGAACTGGTTAAAAATAATTAATAGGTACATGAAACCTCTAATGCAAGCATCCATATGTATTCATTTGTCTACAATCATATTAGAAGGCATATAATTCCAGTTCGTGATTCAGGCCTTTTGGGGCCAAACTGTCCAAGGAGAATATCCAATAGGACTCTGCTCTAGACATTGCCTTGAGGAAATCACCCCCTCTCTGGTTATAATGGACCACCTGAATGCCGCAAAAGTGAACGCCTTTCAAAGATTGGCTATGTTTGTCTTTAAAATGGCGTGAGAGAGTGTGTCCTATAAAGCCTTTACGAATGTTAGAAAAGTGTTCTTTGATGCGATCCATCAAACGACGTTTGGTGCGGCCCACATACAATTTGTTACATGGGCACCTGATGCAATATATAACCCCCCTGGAAAAACAGGATATGTTCTCTGTGATATTAAACTCCATCGTGCCACTGGAGTTAGAAAAGGTCAATTGGCGTATCTTTTTAAAAGAGGTGTTCATACACCCAAAACACCCTCCACATGGTAAAAAGCCTGTATTGCCTTGATTGAGGGCTTTCCATGGACCTGGAGGGCCCCTGAAAACCATCTTTGTAGTTGGGGCCACAAGGTTCCCTAATGTTTGTGACTTCCTATATACAAATCTAGGGTTGCTAGGGAGAAATTCCCCAATCACTTTATCCTTCTGAAGGATTGGCCAATGTTTGCGTATAATGTTGGCATACTTATTGTAACCCATGTTAAACTGAGTAATGATTGGGAGTTTTGAAATCTGTTCCTGTATACTAGAGCCTGGAAGGTCATTTAATTGTGTGTTGCTGATCAAGTTTTCTCTAGAAATAGAGGCAATGTCTTGCCGAACCTGTTCAAGTAGGGCACTAGGGTACCCCTTATCCAAAAATTGTTGAGTTAAATGATCAGCTTCACTATTAAAATCATCCATTTTACAACAGTTACGCCTAATCCTCATGTATTGCCCTTTTGGTATATTTGTGAGCCAGACCGGAAGGTGGCAACTGGTGATATGGATAAAACTATTTGAGTCAACCTCCTTCCGGTGGCATCTGGTAATCAGTCGGTTGTTTTCCACATAAATATTCAAATCTAAGAAAGTCACACTACTTGTACTAATGTTTGGGGTAAACTCAAGGCCATAAGAGTTGTCATTAAGGCTAACAATAAAAGTGTTTAACTCAATTTCAGAGCCTTCCCATATGAACAAAATGTCGTCAATAAAGCGATGCCACATAATTAAGCCTGGACGTAATTGTCCAAAAGGCTGAATATGCGACTCCTCCCACTTGGCAACATATAAATTAGCATAGCTTGGGGCAAATTGCGTCCCCATAGCTGTACCCCAAGTCTGAAGATAAAAATTACCCTCATAAACAAAATAATTGTGCTGCAGGATGAATTTAATGCACTCCACAATGAACTGAATTTGTGGTTCATCATGTATGCCCAATGATTGGAGAAAATGCTCAGCTGCTTGGCACCCTTTCTCATGGTTGATAACAGTATATAATGACTTAATGTCTAGAGTGCCAAGCATATAATTTTTATCCCATTTAATTGAATCGAGGACTTGTATAGTATGACCCGTATCTTTAAGATATGCTGGTACTAGGGACATGCACTTATGCAAATGCACATCCACATAATGTGACAAATTAGCTGTTAAGCTATTAATCCCTGAGATGATGGGTCTCCCTGGCGGACATGTTACACTTTTGTGAATTTTAGGGATATGGTAAAACACCGCCAGGTTTGGGTTTTTGTTCATAATGTATTGAAACTCTTTTTTATTGAGAATACCAGAAGACTTGCCTTTAGAAGCCAGGCAGTTTAATTTCCTAATATATTGTTCCGTGGGATTACTATCTAGTTTTTTAAAAGTGATACTGTCCCCAAGAAGTCGGTGGGATTCCTCCTGGTACATATTCTGACTAAGGATAACTATACCCCCACCCTTATCGGCAGGGCGGACCACGATATCATGATTATTTTTCAAGTCTTTAATAGCTTTAATTTCTTGAGGATTTAAATTACGTGGTGCATACCTAGAATTCCTCTTGGTAAGGCGTCTGATATCCCCTGTTACCAACATATCAAACGTGTGAAATGCACTTGAATATTCCTGGATAGGATTAAGGTGAAAGGATTGGCTAAATTAGTATGTATAAAGCCTGATGTAATCTGCTGTGTGTGCATAGTAGTACGTTCTTTTTTAAGAAAGTACTTTTTTAATGCTAAATTCCGAAGATATTTTTTCATACCAATATACAAATGAAATGGTTTGGCCTCATTGGTTGGTGCAAACTTTAAGCCTTTTTGTAAGAGAGAAATCTCATTCTCAGACAATTGATGACAACTGAGATTATATATTTTCTGTGGAACCTTTTGTGTTTCTCTTACTACCTTTTTGGTAAGTTTCCCCCCCCGTTTACCTCTTTTTGTTTTTGGGTTCTGACTCGAAAAAAATCCCTATTAATTAATGAACGGTTTCCTGCTCCTCTACTAGACTTAGATAGCGTATTAGAATTTCTTTGATTGGTACTCTTGTTAATAGAAACTGGAATAGTACTAGGTACCCTACTGGAGAGGGACTGAGAAGGTTTAGAATATAGTTTTGAAGATGCCTTTTGGTTAACAATAGGGATTTGGTTTCTGACCAATTCGTGATTGTGGGCAGAGACCTGTGGTTCACTCTGATTGGGTGTTAGCCCTGAACTAGTGATAATGGATTCCTCAGCGAGGGATAACAGAGGCGAATATCTATTGCTGGAATAAATTGGGGTATACCAATATCCAAATATACCATAAAGAGAAGACAGCATGAAAGTAAATACAGAGGGTTCACTGCACGGTGCAAGCCACTCATAAGCATCAAGAATCAAAAGGCTAGACTTGACTTTGCTAAAAAACATCTAAAAAAAGCCAGCACAGTTCTGGAAGAACATTTTTTGGACAAATGAAACCAAGATCAACCTCTACCAGAATGATGGAAAGAGAAAAGTATGGCGAAGATGTGGTACAGCTCATGATCCAAAGAATACCACATCATCTGTAAAACACGGCGGAGGCAGTGTGATGGCTTGGGCATGCATGGCTGCCAGTGGCACTGGGTCACTAGTGTTTATTGATGATGTGACACAGGACAGAAGCAGCCGAATGAATTCTGAGGTATTCAGAGCCATACTGTGTGCTCAGATCCAGCCAAATGCAGCCAAACTGATCGTCTTTTCAAACTCCAGATGGACAATGACCCAAAACATAAAGCCAAAGCAACCCAGGAGTTTATTAAAGCAAAGAAGTGGAATAGTCTTGAATGGCCAAGTCAGTCACCTGATCTCAACCCAATTGAGCATGCATTTCACTTGTTAAAGACTAAACTTCAAACAGAAAGGCCCACAAACAAACAGCAACTGAAAACCACCGCAGTGAAGGCCTGGCAGAGCATCAAAAAGGAGGAAACACAGTGTCTGGTGATGTCCATGAGTTCAAGACTTCAGGCAGTCATTGCCAACAAAGGGTTTTCAACCAAGTACTAGAAATGAACATTTTATTTACAATTATTTAATCTGTCCAATTACTTTTGGTCCCTTTAAAAACAGGGTGGCACATGTTAAGGAGCTGAAACTCCTAAACCCTTCATCCAATTTTAATGTGGATACCCTCAAATGAAAGCTGAAAGTCTGAACTTCAACTGCATCTGAATTGTTTTGTTTAAAATTCATTGTGGTAATGTCTAGAACCAAAATTAGAAAAATGTTGTCTCTGTCCAAATATATATGGACTTAACTGTACTTACCCCCTCCTGGTGCGGTCTCTGCAGCCCCGCTTCTCCCGGTCTCAGGCTCCTTCCTTCATCGGTCACGTGGTACCACTCATTAAAATACATGAATAAGCGCATATTTATGGCTTTAATGAGAGGTACCACGTGACCGCTGAAGGAAGGAGCCTGAGACCGGGAGAAGCGGGTGGCTGCAGAGACAAGGGGGGGTGTAAGTATGATCTGGCACCCCCCTCTCACCCTCCCGGTATATGACTCGCATATAAGCCGAGAGGGGGATTTTCAGCCCAAAAAAATGGGCTGAAAGTCTCGGCTTATACGCAAGTATATATGAAATAAAGTGTCAGATCGCTAATTTGACACTTTGCAGTGCACTGTCAGATCAGCGATCTGACAGGCACTGCTGCAGGCTTTCTCAGAGCAGGCACTGAGAAAACCACCTGCTCCGGGGGTCTCAGGGAAGCACGCAGGGAGCCCCCTCCCTGCCCTGCGCGATTCTTCCCTGTGCCTCTGGTACACTGCTATCATGTTTGATCGCAGTGTGCCGAGAGTTAATGTGCCGGGGTGGTCTGTGACAATCTGCTGACACCGGGCCGCGATCAACTGATCGCGGTGATGTACTATCCCGTCCACGGGTACCGTGGACGGGATAGTACGGGAGATGGTAGAAAGGAGGTAAAAGCCGAATGTGGATACAAAATGATTTCCAAATCTTTAAACATCCCAAGGAGCACTGTTGCAAGCGATCATATTGAAATGGAAGGAGTATCATACCACTGCAAATCTACCAAGACCCGGCCGTCCCTCTAAACTTTTATCTCAAACATGGAGAAGACTGATCAGAGATACAGCCAAGAGGCCCTTGATCACTCTGGATGAACTGCAGAGATCTACAGCTAAGGTGGGACAGTCTGTCCATAGGACAACAATCAGTCGTGCACTGCACAAATCTGGCCTTAATGGAAGAGTGGCAAGAAGAAAGGCATTTCTCAAAGATATCCATAAAAAGTGTCACTTAAAGTTTGCGACAAGCCCCCTGGGGGAGACACCAAACGTGTGGAAGAAGGTGCTCTGGTCAGATGAAACCAAAATCGAACTTTTTGGCAACAATGCCAAACGATATGTTTAGCGTAAAGGCAACACAGCTCATCACCCTGAACACACCATCCCCACTGTCAAACATGGTGGTGGCAGCATCATGGTTTGGGGCTGCTTTTCTTCAGCAGGGACAGGGAAGATGGTTAAAATTGATGGGAAGATGGATGGAGCCAAATACAAAACCATTCTTGAAGAAAACCTGTTGGAGTCGGCAAAAGACCTGAGGACTGGGACTGAGATTTGTCTTCCAACAAGACAATGATCCCAAACATAAAGCAAAATCTACAATGGAATGGTGCACAAATAAACGTATCCAGGTGTTAGAATGGCCAAGTCAAAGTCCAGACCTGAATCCATTCGAGAATCTGTGGAAAGAGCTGAAAACTGCTGTTCACGAACGATCTCCATCAAACCTCACTGAGCTCGAGCTGTTTGCCAAGGAAGAATGGGCAAGAATTTCAGTCTCTCTATGTACAAAACTGATAGAGACATACCCCAAGCGACTTGCAGCTGTAATCGCAACAAAGTATTAAGTTAAAGGAGCCGAATAATATTGCACGCCCCACTTTTCAGTTTTTGACTTTACACAAAAATTTAAAATAAACAATAATTTTCGTTCAACTTCACAATTGTGTTCCACTTGTTGATTCTTCACCAAAAAATGTACATTTGGTATCTTTATTTTTGAAGCAAGATATGTGGGAAAAGGTTGAAAAGTTTCAGGGAGCCAAATACTTTCGCAACGCACTGTATATGCAGCGCTCACTCTGGTCCCGAGTCCCGGGTATTGAGACGCGAGACTCATGCGTGTTTCTAGCAAGTGTGACCCCGGCCTAACATTGTAGTCACAAGATTAAAAAAAAATTCAATTGAATTACGACCTTCCGCTTTTTCAGGAACCCCAACTAAACGTTTATTTTGCAGAAGCCTATTCTCTAGATCATCAGCCTTGTGGAGAAGAGCATTAATGTTCTGAAGACCTCTCCAGAGATCTTTATGTACAGTAGGCATTTGGTCCTCAACAGAATAATTCTTTCTGCATGTTTTGCATGATTAGATTAATAAGCCCTCCTATGTGTTTGTTGAGAGTTTCTAAAGAGAGGCTGCAGGATTTTACAGCAGAGAAAACATCTTGTAGTGTAGCCTCTTGCCCAGAAACACTGGCTGGATCTCCATAGGTGTTGTTAGTGCTCTGTATATCCTGTTGAACTGTTGCTGTGAGAGCGGAGCCATATTGCCTACTCAGCACAGACTGTTTCTTTCTCCCCCTGCGAGCATAAGAGCATACTGGATCAGGTGGTAAATAATCTGAAGGGTCCTCAGGGTCTAAGGTGGGTCCAGCAAATCGCCCCAGCTTTGCTGCAGCAGCTGCTCTCACTCTGGCATGATGTCGGGGAAGGAAGCTCCATGTTGGAAGGTACGCTAGCTCACTCTGCTCCTCCTGATACTTGCTTCTTGTCATGCCTGAGTGCACTTTAAGCTTCTCCATTTATTTCTGGGACTTTCCTCCTGCCTTCCGGGCAAGGAATCCATATTTCACTGCTAATAGCCGTGGAAATGACAGGCTGTAGTGCAGAGCGAAGCTCAGTGTGTCCTCTTCACATGGCCGTCTAGACGCGCCCACCTTAAAAATAAATAATTCTTAACCAGAACTTTTTGTCTCTATTGACAATTTCTAGCAGCCATAACTATTTTAATTTTTCTGTCAATGGAACTTTGGGAGGGAATTCATTTTTATGCACCGAGTTGTAGTTTTTACCACCATTTTAGGGTACATATAAAGTTTTGATCTCTTTTCTTTGCATATTTTGGCATTTCAATTTTTATTACTCTACAACGTTTATCTTATTGTTAAAATATTGTTACATTTTCATTGATCAGGTTTTTACAGATACAGCTAAATGTTTATTAATTTACAATTTTATTTTTGAATGGGGAAAGTAAACTGATTTAAACTTTTATATTTTAGTCCCTCTTATGGGAACTGCACAGGCAAAATATGCAGCAACAAAAACTCAGCAAATACTCATAATAGGAAGTTAAGGGTATAAACCTCTATTGTTTCTTCTTTTTGCAAATAACAAACCTGTTGCTTTTCCCTAATAGGAATAATATTTGGATCAGCACTTGTCAAAATGTCATGGATTCATGGTGTAGAACGGGCAAAATAAGCATCTGGCAGCCAAAAATATATTTTCTTTGGCCATTTTTAAATTTTAAATGTAACACCCCTTTAAGCCGACATTGTAAACAGGGAGTCTGGTAGAGCTCACCTCAATATGTCTTAGCACCTCCATTCAATTCTTGGCAGGTGCTCTAGGGAAATGCAGCAAGGTCTTCCTCAAGGGTTTAAATGGTGAACTATGCAGGGTGAAGAAAAAGAAATAGCAAATCAAATGATGCCACACAAACACAAGAAATGTGTTACACTCTTAAAGGAATTGTCTACTCAAAACTGATAAGTCTGCAGTCACTCTGAATGTCTGCAGACTTATGAATCCTCCCAGTGTACACACTGTGTGCTGCAGGGATTGGCCGGTTTCAGACCCAGGACCGGAGGGTACGTAGAACTTAGTTATCAGTTTTGAACGGACACCACCTTTAAATGTAAAGGATGTACGCTTCAATGCTGTGACAGTATGGGGTAGTCCCTGGATGGCACAACTGTATTAACAAAAAATCCCCAATTCTACTTCTGCTACTTACACACAGTTAAGAATGACAGTTTTCCTGTAAGTGACAACAGACACTCCTAATTAAGAACACATAACACACAAATGGCTGCACTAATGTAAGAACTGCAGTCCAATGTTGTGGTCTAGTTGCAATGAATGTTAGCACGCTTTGAGGAACCGCAAGTTCAAGTTACTATTGCGATCAAAGCAGAATTATATATAAAAACACGTATGCACAGAGCGCATACATATACAGTACACATCTGTATACACAAAGCACTATATACACTCACTGGCCACTTTATTAGGTACACCTGTCCAACTGTGTGTTAAGACTTAATTTCTAATCAGCCAATCACATGGCGGCAACTCAGTGCATTTAGGCATGTAGACATGGTCAAGACAATCTCCTGCAGTTCAAACCGAGCATCAGTATGGGGAAGAAAGGTGATTTGAGTGCCTTTGAACGTGGCATGATTGTTGGTGCCAGAAGGGCTGGTCTGAGAATTTCAGAAACTGCTGATCTACTGGGATTTTCACGCACAACCATCTCTAGGGTTTACAGAGAATGGTCCGAAAAAGAAAAAAAATCCAGTGAGCGGCAGTTCTGTGGCCGGAAATGCCTTGTTGATGCCAGAGGTCAGAGGAGAATGGGCAGACTGGTTCGAGCTGATAGAAAGGCAACAGTGACTCAAATTGCCACCCGTTACAACCAAGGTAGGCAGAAGAGCATCTCTGAACGCACAGTGCGTCGAACTTTGAGGCAGATGGGCTACAGCAGCAGAAGACCACACTGGGTACCACTCCTCTCAGCTAAGAACAGGAAACTGAGGCTACAATTTGCACAAGCTCATCGAAATTGGACAGTAGAAGATTGGAAAAACGTTGCCTGGTCTGATGAGTCTCGATTTCTGCTGCGACATTCGGATGGTAGGGTCAGAATTTGGCGTAAACAACATGAAAGCATGGATCCATCCTGCCTTGTATCAACGGTTCAGGCTGGTGGTGGTGGTGTCATGGTGTGGGGAATTTTTTCTGGGCACTCTTTGGGCCCCTTGGTACCAATTGAGCATCGTTGCAACGCCACAGCCTACCTGAGTATTGTTGCTGACCATGTCCATCCCTTTATGACCACAATGTACCCAACATCTGATGGCTACTTTCAGCAGGATAATGCGCCATGTCATAAAGCTCGAATCATCTCAGATTGGTTTCTTGAACATGACAATGAGTTTACTGTACTCAAATGGCCTCCTCAGTCACCAGATCTCAATCCAATAGAGCATCTTTGAGATGTGGTGGAACGGGAGATTCGCATCAGGGATGTGCAGCCGACAAATCTGCGCCAACTGTGTGATGCCATCATGTCAATATGGTCCAAAATCTCTGAGGAATGCTTCCAGCACCTTGTTGAATCTCTGCCACGAAGAATTGAGGCAGTTCTGAAGGCAAAAGGGGGTCCAACCCCTTACTAGCATGGTGTACCTAATAAAGTGGCCAGTGAGTGTATATAATTTATTACATGTTCCAGAAAATGGAGTATTTATCTTAGAAAATTATTGAAATTACACGTTTAGTTATACACGTCATTTGTGTGTATTGGAACAACACACAAAAAAAGAGGAAAAAAAAAAAGGCAAATTGGACATAGTTTCACACAAAACTCCCCAAATGGGCCTGGCAAAATTGTTGGCACCTTAAAAAAACTGTGCATAGGCAACTTTGTTTTAAGCGTGCGATGCTCGTTCAAACTCACCTGTGGCAAGTAACAGATGTGGACAATATGAAAATCACACCTGAAACCAGATAAAAATGGGAGGTGATTCAATATTTGCTTTGTAGCTAATCTCCTTGAACGTGGATGACAGAGAAAAAATTGATGAAAAGTTGCAACGCAGGATAGTCTAGATTAAGATAAGCAGCCCCAATCAAGTTCCAAAGAAATTCAGGCTGTCTTGCAGTCTCCGGTTGCATCAGTGTCAGTGCAAACTATAAGTTGACATTTGAATTAAATGAAAAGGTATGGCAGGAGACCCAAAAGCAACCCACTACTGATACAGATACTTTTTTTAGACTGCAGTTTGTGAGTAAGCCAAAATCCTTCTGGGAAAGCGTCTTGCGGGCAGTTGAGACAAAGATAGAACTTTTTTGTAAAGCACATCATTCTACTGTTTACTGAAAAAGGTCTACAAAGAAGAGAACACAGTACCTACAGTCAAATATGGTAGAGGTTCAAAGACATTTTGCTGCCTCTGACACTGGGTGCCTTTATAGTCTACATGACATCATGAAATATGAAGATTACCAAAGGATTTTGGATCTCATTGTAGTGCCCGGTGTCAGAAAGCTGGGTTTGCGTCTTCCAACAGAACAATGACCAAAAACATACTTAAAGCATCCAGAAATGGGTGGCATCCATATATATGACCTTAATGAGCAGTAACATGTGGACCACGCGCTTTCACAGGAAAAAAAGATACTAGTGATTATGATGTTTTGCGGAGGGCGGTTGACTGACCCCGGACTTATACATAAAAAAAAAACTTGTTCAGGTGCCGAGTAGGCCCCCCCATCTCGTCAGGGCCCCGGCACTTGCCCGTGTACGTCGGGTGCTAACACCGGCCCTGGTTGTAGCCATATTTGGTGTAACCCCCATAACTCCGTCATCCACAGATCCCCCATAACAGTGCGTCACCACAGATTCCGCATAACAGTGCGTCACCACAGAACCCCCATAACAGTGCGTCACCACAGATCCCCTATAACTGTGCGTCACCACAGATCCCCCATAACAGTGCGTCACCACAGATCACCCATAACAGTGTGCCACCAGAGCCCTCATAACAGTTCATCACCACAAATTCCCATAACAGTGTGTCATCCGCAGATTCTCCCATAAGTGTGTACCCTGCAGATTCCCCATAACAGTGCGTCACCACAGATCCTCATAACAGTGCGTCACCAGATTCCCCATAACAGTGTGTCATCCGCAGATCCACCCATAAGTGTGTACCCTGCAGATCCCCCATAACAGTGCATCACCACAGATCCCCCTAACAGTGCGTCACTACAGATCCCCCATAACAGTGCGTCACCACAGATCCCCATAAGTGTCACCACAGATCCCCCATAACAGTGTGTCACCAGATCCTCATAACCGTGCGTCACCACAGATCCTCATAACAGTGTGTCACCACAGATCACAGATCCTCATAACAGTGTGTCACCACAGATCCTCATAACAGTGCGTCACCACAGATCCCCCATAACAGTGCGTCACCACAGATCCTCATAACAGTGCGTCACCACAGATCCCCCATAACAGTGCGTCACCACAGATCCTCATAACAGTGTGTCACCACAGATCCCCCATAACAGTGTGTCACCACATTCCCCATAACAGTGTGTCACCACATTCCCCATAACAGTGTGTCACCACAGATCTTCATAAGTGTGTCACTACATTCCCCATAACAGTGTGTCATACGCAGATCCTCCCATAAGTGTGTACCCTGCAGATCCCCCATAACTGTGCGTCACCACAGATCCTCATAACAGTGTGTCACCACGGATCCTCATAAAAGTGCGTCACCACAGATCCTCATAACAGTGCGTCACCACCGATCCTCATAAAAGTGCGTCACCACAGATCCTCATAACAGTGCGCCACCACAGATCCTCATAAGTGTCACCACAGATCCTCATAACAGTGTCACCACAGATCCTCATAACAGTGTCACCACAGATCCTCATAACAGTGCGTCACCACAGATCCTCTTAACAGTGTGTCACCACAGATCCTCATAACAGTGTCACCACAGTTCCTCATAACAGTGTGTCACCACATTCCCCATAACAGTGCGTCACCACAGATCCTCTTAAGTGTCACCACAGATCCTCATAACAGTGTCACCACAGATCCTCATAACAGTGTCACCACAGATTCTCATAACAGTGTCACCGCAGATCCTCATAACAGTGTGTCACCACATTCCCCATAACAGTGCGTCACCACAGATCCTCATAAGTGTCACCACAGATTCCCCATAACAGTGCATCATCCGCAGATCCCCCCCATAAATGTGTACCCTGCAGATCCCCCATAACAATGTTTTTCTTCATCACAGGTTCTTAGTTACGTAATTACGGTAGACTGTATGAAGCCGCTAGCACATGACGGCGAAACTCTTAGTGAGCAAAAATAGGCGGAACCCCTATTGCAGTCTCCAGCCTTGCAGCATGGGTACTGTGGGGCACCAGGTACCCACCCTGCTGGTTCATTGCAGCTGTGGTGGTGGTCGGCACATTGCTCCACACCTTTAAAGCTACAGTATTTAAAGCTATGGACACACTGAGATTCATAAGCTTCATAAGTCTGACCATAATGTTACGGAAAACTAAAAACTTCTTGTTCAGTCGAACATGGTACATTTTTGCCTAACACCACTAGATCAACTTGCGATTTTTGGATGTACGGTCCATGTCTTTTCTACAGCAATAGTACCGTATTCATTCATGCTCTCAGTTGCAATGCCCCCTGTTATGAATGAGTCACCGTAGGAGGCAAAAACAGAAATGCTAGCTAAGTCCAGAAAACCAGAGAAGTTGGCAGCTATCGGATTGCAGACCCCTGAACCTATCAACACAACTAGCAGTAGCCGTGGGGGGTTACTACGATGCCCTAGACCCCTCGATCACAGCCGGAGGACTATATAGCCTAAAGAGAGCAAGGGAAATCTAAACTGCCCCAGAGCAGACCCCAAAGCAAAAGGCAGCCCCCAACATATAATGACAGTGAAGCAAGAAGAAAGAACACTAACACAGACAGAAAGATAGACTGAGCAAGGACGGGGGCCCAAGCTAACTAGATAGGAAAGGACAGGAAGGCTGCTGTCTGCAATCCGTGAAAAACCCTATGAAAATAAGAGCCAACAGACTGACAGTGAAAAAGGCCCTGAAGACGCTAGGCTTCAAAAAGGCT
Source organism: Dendrobates tinctorius (assembly GCF_039654945.1). Taxonomy (NCBI): domain Eukaryota; kingdom Metazoa; phylum Chordata; class Amphibia; order Anura; family Dendrobatidae; genus Dendrobates; species Dendrobates tinctorius. The sequence goes on from NW_027361796.1 coordinate 16,064,796, forward strand.
ATGTCAGTACTCAGGAATATTCTGAAGACAGAGCAACCAGCAAAAGGAGATTCAGCTCACCCCAGCAGGGAATGGCAGAATCCAGAAAAGCAAGGCAAACAAAAACAAAACACAAATGCTAACAGGCAAAGCAGAAAACTTAGCTTTAGAGGAGCAGGAATCAGACTGGTCTCCTAGAAGTCCACAGAGAAATCACCCGCAGGGCAGAAGGGCGTCGGCAGCATTATATCCAGTCCGTGACTCCACTCAGCCAGTCATCATCATTAGGCTCAGGTGCCTGATAATCAGGCTCATTACCTTCCTTTACCAGAATAGGGAGTTCACCAGATCTCAGTGACGAAGGGGAAAATGAAATCACAACAGCCCCCATAACTATGAAGGACAGAGCTGAAAATTGTTTCAATACTGTATTGCCACCCTATGCGGCATCAATAGTAAAAGATAAAATGTTAAAAATGATAAAAAAAATAAAAAATCAGGGTATATTTACCTTCCGACGTCCCGCGCTGCCATCCCGGGCCTCAGCGTTCCCAGTAATGCCTTGCGAGACCTGTGATGACGTTGGTCTCGCGTTACTATAGCGATCTCGCGAGACCGCTAGTCACGCGAGACTACGTCATCACAGGACCTTGCCGCAAGGCATTACTGGGAACGCTTAGGCCGGGAATGCAGCGTGGGATGTCGGAAGGTAAATATACCCCAATTTTTTATTTTTTACAGGGGTATGGTACCCAGGGCCTGGAGGACAGTCTCCTCTCCTCCACACCGTGGGTACCAACCGCACATGAGACGCTTAACTTCCCGCATGGTGGGCATAGCCACATGCGGGAAGTAAGCGATTCTCATGCATTCCTATGGGTGCGCTAAAGAGCATGGGAACAGAGCAGTGAAGAGACATTTTGGACCGCCTCCCACTGAAAAACTGATAAGAGAGTGGAGGAAACAGGACGATGAGCTGCAAAAAGCAGATCTGGTCTTCGTAGGCGTGGTGCAAAGTGGCCAGAGACGTGGACGTAAAAGAATGGATCATACACCACAGAAATAATGGCAATTCGGTCTCAACAAAAATGATCATATTCGAAGCCAAGCGGATTGCTGCTGAGAAAGGCATCAATGACTTCACTGGATCATCATCATGGTGCTTCAGATTTATGAGATGTGGCCTTGCTATGCGCACTAAAACTAGAATTGCGCAAAAAATGCCACAAGAATATGAAGCAAAGATTCTGTCTTTCCACAAATTTGTAATTGACAGCAGAAAAAACAATGGATATGAATTAGGCCAGATTGGGAATATGGATAAAGTCCCTTTAACCTTTGACGTGCCATCCAACAGGACTGTTGATGCAAAGGGTGCCAAAACCGTAATGGTAAAAACTGCAGGACATGAAGAAAACTGCTGTGCCGATGGCACGAAACTGCCACCAATGTTAATTTTTAAAAGAAAGAACATGCCCAAAGAAGCTATCCAATGAGGAGGATTTGTGCACGTTCACGAGAAAGGATGGATGGATGAGAACGGAATGAGATTGTGGGTTGATAAAGTGTGGTCCAAACGTCCTAGAGGGCTTCTGAAAAAACATCCCTGTTAGTGCAAGACAAGTTTAGGCCACATATTAGTGAAAGCACAAAAAAAAGTGTTTAAAGAAGTGAAGACCCATCTCGCGGTAATTCCAGGGGGGCTTACCAGCCAGCTACAACCTCTCGATGTTTCTATAAACAAGCCGTTTAAAGTCTACATGCGAGAACAGTGGAATAAATGGATCGCTGCTGGCAATCATGACCTGACACCAACTGGACGGATGAAGAGGCCCAGTATCACTCAAGTTTGTGAGTGGGTGAAAACATCATGGGAATCAGTAAAGGATGAAACGGTTATAAGGTCATTAAAAAAATGTGGCATTAGCAATGCCTTAGATGGCACTGAAGATGGTTTTCTTTGAGGACAGTGAGGAAAGTGATACTAATGACTGTGAGGACTTGAGCTTTCTAGATTATGACAGCAGTGATGAGGAGTTACTGGGATTCTCTGACTAGAAGACTGCGGTGTCTGACGATTAACATTTCTCCTCACTTGTTAGCCAGAACATGGCTCTTGCTGTTACTTACGGTACATGGGACTGTTCTTACATGTTACCCACAATGCTGCTGTTGAGTCTACTATATTAAAATATTTTGTTATTTAATTAAAGTTTTTTGCACACTATTTGGCTCAAAATATTTTCTTATATTCCTCCTCTAAAATAAAATCTAGGTGCGTCTTATAAAGCGAAAAATACGTATGTATAATTTAAGTCCCCAGGAACGAGAAAGGTTAGATTTTTTGAAGGCTCTTCCTGATGTAGTGCTGAAGCCAGCTGACAAGGGTGGTAACATTGTAATTTGGCCCAAGCCCCTCTATGAGAAGGAGGCTTTCAAACAACTGGGTAATAAAATATGTTACAAACGTCTTACGTTCAATCCCTTGTCAATATTTATGGAACAACTATTAAAAATCTTAAATAGAGCCGTACAAACTGGCATAGTCACAAAAGAACTGGCTTCAGCACTACAGGTTCAGGAACCAACCATTTCAACATTGTACCTCTTACTAAAGGTGCATAAAAATGTGGAGTCTCCTCCAGGGCGCCCTATTATTTCGGGTTCAGGCAATTACTTAGAGAAGGTTAATTGCTGGATTGACTACAAAATAAAAGCCGATTGTGGAAAGTCTCCCTTCCTTTCTTCTTGATACTGGTGAGATCCTGAGAAGGGTTGATGGTCTCCACATTGGGGGTGATACCATACTTGTAACGGGTGATGTTGAATCACTTTATACAAATATAAGACACACGGATGGTTTGGCAGCTACTAAATACTTTTTGAACATGTCCAATCTGCCTGTGGGGATCATCAACCTGATTCTGGAACTCCTAGAATTTTCACTTACGCACAATTTTTTTTTACCTTTAAGGGGTCCTTCTACCTACAGCTCCAGGGTACAGCCATGGGTGCATCTTTTGCGCCATCATACGCCAACCTGTTCCTGGGGCTGTGAGAGAGGGACCTCCCCCTGTCAGATTGGGGGTCGTCGTTGGACCGCATCCCCTTTTGGGTGCGGTACATCAATGACATATTCCTAATCTGGCAGGGTTGCTCTTCTCAATTGAGCAAATTCATGGATGGTATTAATTCTAATGATCGCAACATCCATATTACTCATCAAGCACATGTTAACAGAATTGATTTTTTGGATGTTACAGTATAGCGCAATTCTGATGATATCCTTCAGACTACCATTTTCAGGAAGGAAACATCAACTAACATGTTACTCCATGCATCTTCCGCACATCCAAAGTCACTTATTAATTCCATCCCCACTGGACAGTTTCTGCGGTTGCGCCGAATCTGTTCAGATGATTGTGACTTTGAAAGACAGGCTTTGGATCTTTCAGTTCGATTTCAAGAGAGAGGTTATAGTAAACGGTCCATAAAGCGAGTTTATAATAGAGCAAAACATTTTACAAGACATTCTCTGCTATATAACCAAAAAGTGAAAAGATCACCTCAGAAAATTAGATTCATCACTATCTATCATTCTCAATTTGCACAAATGAGACACTGTATTCAGAAGGCAGGGCCCATCCTTCAAACCGATTCAATTTTGAAGCAAATTCTTCCCAATGTACCTAGTATAACCATTAAGAGGTCCAAGAACCTCAGAAATTATTTGGTGCATAGCCATTATCATGGTGAACCCAAGCCCAATATTTTTGGTAGTAGTGGTCCTAAGCGTGGTTGTTTTCCTTGTGGTGGGTGTGTCGCCTGTCCAAACATCGAACGTACGGATTCCTTTTTTAATTCTAGTGGCACCAGGACATTTGACATTAGGGGACATATTTCTTGTACCTCTCGTTATGTAATCTAATTTGCCTTGTGTCCATGTAATTTAATTTATATAGGTACGACGACTCGTCAATTAAAAGTACGTGCCCGTGAACACATCCTGGGCATTCAGGCGGCAGCCGGCCATGATGATCTGACCACGCTTAGGACACTACCTCGGCACTTTAAATTGCACCACGGCTGTGACGGCTCGTTACTTAAAATCAGAGGTATCGACATTATTGAGCCAAATATCCGCGGTGGAAAAATTAGCCAAAAATTATCTCAATGTGAGACAAGATGGATCTGGGCATTGGACACTGTTCACCCGAAGGGCTTAAATGAATCAAATAGCTTTGTTCCATTTTTATAACATCTTTTCTGGCTTTGACATCTATAGTTCTCTTGTACATTGCAGGTAATAGTTTTCTTCTAATTATCATTCTCATATTTTTATTCTTTTTTATTTAGTCTTTGTCCATCTTCGCATGCACACCTCATGTGGTGTGGGCCGTTATTTGGATGGTGATGCGTTATATGATCACAGATTCTAGTCACGTCGCGGGATTTATTCATCTTGAACTGTACTATCTTACAGCCTATGGTTATTTCATTCAAGTTGTATTTTAATTGATGTATACTATTGCCCAGTTGGGGATTTGTTATGTCATTTGTGGTGATTTAAATTGCATGATCAGGATATTGTGACATGTATATTCCTTTTGTTACATTATAACAAATCTGTTCATGTGATATTTCTACATGTATATTTAATTTTTAATATCTCTGTAAATATTATGGCAATAATAGTTATCAATTCAGAGTATTCATGTAGACACAGTTTCAATTGTGCTTCTATATCAGTAATTGTATATCATAATTTGAATGGCGTAACGATCTTGCCTTGTGGGGTTTTTCATCCATTACCCTGCTCTGAATTTTGTATATACACAATCATTTACCATGTGTGATCTATATATTTGCTACTTAAATACTAATAATTATTATTATACGGCCACATCTAATTGAACCAAATCGGTGCTTGCTTATAATAATATAATCTTATATTCGCTCCCGGTTTTTAGCCAGTATTAACAATGCCATCTCACGACGACCGCTGGTACGCACGCGCTCTGCGGCTTCTGTGACGCCCGGTGGCTCTCGGCGTCCTTGCTGGTCTGGTGGTAGTCACACCCACTGTGACGTCACCAGATGGCTGACGCCGACGCCGCCCGGCGTCTCCAGTTGCCGCGGTGATGCGTGCGTCACAGGAGGCGGTCCGGACATGACGTGGATATACTGAGGCACAATTATACTCTGATGCTAACCGGTGACTACAACTGAATAGCCACTACCTGATTGGTTGTACTAGTCACGAGTGGCTCTTGCGTCTGTGATTGGTGGACACTGCGGTTTTAATCCCCTCACTTCCTCCTTCCTATCACCCCTTGAGAAAGGCATTTCACACCGAAACGCGCGTTGGGTGGGACACACACTGGGCGGCACGCCTCTTATCCTTACCAGGTATGAATTTAGCTCTTATATCTTCATCATTGAATGCTGACACTTTTCATTGATATATGTCTGGTAGTGTGCACTTTATGAGGCCTTTTTGGGGGATGTGTAATTTTGCTTTGAGCAAGCATAATTGAATCTATTTGCAGTAAGGCACTATATGTGATTTATACTTACCCCCTCCCTCCTGTGTATGTGTGTCCCATGGTCTTTTCTGCATGTACAAGCAGTTTTGGATCTCCCACCTCACTGTGTTTCCACATATCCTGTGTGTTAATTTATCAATAAATTATATTTTGCATTATTTTATGTCTTGTGAGATTTTCTGGTCGTTTGTTTTTCCCTCATACTCAATGCTGCTGTTGAGTCTACTATGTTAAAATAATATTTTGTTATTTACCGGTATTAAAAGTTTTTACACACTATTTGGCAGTGATGAGGAATTCCTGGGATTCCCTGATTAGAAGATTGTGGTGCCTGAAGAATAAAGTTTCTCCTCACTTGTTAGCCAGAACACGGTTCCTGCTGTTACTTACGGTACATGGGACTGTTCTTACGTTACCTACAATGCTGCTGTTGAGTCTACTATATTAAAATATTTTGTTATTTAATTAAAGTTTTTTGCACACTATTTGGCTCAAAATATTTTCTTATATTCCTCCTCTAAAATCTAGTTGCGTCTTATAAAGTGAAAAATACGGTATTTGGTCACCTAAAAACATGCAAGATTTCTGGCTCTCACAGACCTGTAACTTCTTCTTTAAGAGGCTCCACTGTCCTACACTCATTGCCTGCAGTAATGGCACCTGTTGGACACCAGAAACAAAATTGTAGCCCTGCACCATGCTGGGAAGACTGAATCTGCAATAGGCAAACATCTTGGTGCGGTGAAATCAACTGTGGGAGCAATAATAAGAAAATGGAAGACATACAAGACCACTGATAATATCCCTCGATCTGGGGCTCCACAAAAGATCTCACCCCTTGGGGTCAAAATCATCACAAGGACGGTGAGAAACAAATCCCAGAACCACACGGGGGGGACACCTAGTGAATGACCTGCATAGAGCTGGAACCACCGTAACAAAGGATACCATCAGTGACACTGTTAGGGTTCTTGGTAGGAACCCGAGAGTGGACCCTCTGGGTCGTGGCTCCAGAGCCCCCAAGGGTGAGCGGACCAGGTGATGACCACCCCCTATAAAGGGAGTGTTAGGGGCAAGCCCAAGGGAGATGGAACCACGACAGCCGGAACCAAAGGGACGACCCGGGGTGTTTACAGGAGAGAAGATCAGAGTGCAGGAGAGCATATGAGAGAGGGTATGGACCCGAGGCAGGAGGAGACACGCTGAGGGGTCTGGGATGGATCAGGACGAGCAAAGACCAATAGCTGAAATAGAAGGGCGACACAAGGAGACAATGGACCAAGGGGTACTGGCAGAACACAAGAAAAGATGGAAGAGGCAAAATACACAGATAACTACAGAGGCAGCGGTACAGGCGAGGAAACAGGCACGGTAGTAATACAGGATGGCTAGCGGAGGAACAGGAGAGGGAGGTAGGACGAGAGGACAGAGGAGGGAGCGAGAGCAGGGAGACACAGGACGGGGAAGCCAGGCGAGAAACAAGGCAGAAAGCTGACCGCAGCACAGAGGGTGCACAGGGACCTGAGAGTCGGGGGTGATGCTGCGCAAAGAATGCTTAGCGCCACAGAGATAGACAAACAGGCGTCTTTCCTGCCAAGACGCCAAGTAGAAATACCCAGTGGGCGCCGCCATGATGGGGCAGAGCCACTGGATCACGAGCTCCCAGGATGCCTGGCGGCCGGGGAAGAGCGAGCGCGCATGCGCGGACCTCTGACGCGCCGTGACCCTGCAAAGCCAGACAAGGAACGGCGTGAGAGCGGACTGGGAGGGCGCCGGGAGGAGGCGGTCACCAGGTGAGAGTCTGGGGGTGTAACAGTACCCCCTCTCTTACTCCCCTCCTTCTTAAGGCGGGACAGAAACCTCATGATGTGAGGGGCATTGATGTTCTCCCGGGGCTCCCATGCCCTCTCTTCAGGAAAAAACCCTTTCCAATCAATAAGAAAAAAGGTCCTACCCCCGGACTGTCTTCTTCGCCAAGATGTCCTTGACATCAAAGATGTCTTCAGCGGTGCTAGGCTGAGGAGAGTGGGACGAAGCTGGGTGAAAGCGAATAAACACCGTAGGTTTGAGGAGCGAGACGTGGAAGGTATTGGGAATCCGCAGAGAGGCAGGTAGTTTTAATTTATAGGCCACGTCATTGATGCGACTCAAAACCGCAAAGGGACCAATATAACGCGGGCCCAACTTATAAGAGGGAAAAGTCGGATGAAGCGCGAGGATAGCCAGACCCTGTCGCCCGGATGATAAGGAGGGGTGTCAAGGCGTTTCTTGTCTGCATACCTCTTCATCCGATCGCTAGCTCTCTCAAGGGCCCCTTTTGTCTCCTCCCAAATTTTAGAGAATTCTGAGGACAAGGAGTCTGTCGCCAGCACGCCCGAGGCGGGGGAAACGGGAAGAGGAATGCCCGGATGTTGCCCAAAAACCACAGAAAAGGGAGACTTGGAAGAGGATTCGTTGGGGTGGTTGTTGTAGGCGAATTCAGCCCACGGAAGCAGCGAGACCCAATTGCTCTGGTGTGCGTTAGAAAAATGCCAAAGATAGGAGGTTAACACTTGATTGACTCGCTCCACTTGGCCGTTGGATTGCGGGTGGTGGGCAGAGGAGAGATCCAGGGTTACCTTCATTAAGCCGCAGAGGGCTCTCCAGAAACGAGAGGTGAACTGAACAACGCGATCTGACACGATGTGCCGGGGAAAACCATGAAGTCGGAAAATATGGTGCAAGAAGATCTTTGCCAACTCTGGAGCAGAAGGCAGACCAGACAGAGGGATAAAGTGGGCCATTTTGGAAAAACGATCCACCACCACCAAAATGACGGTACAGTTGGAAGACGGAGGTAGATTCGTGATAAAATCCATGGCGATATGGCTCCAAGGGACCGAAGGTACAGGCAACGGATGCAAGAGACCAGAGGGCAATTGTCTTGGGACCTTGTTTCGGGCGCAGGAGGAGCAAGAAGCGGTGAACTCTAAGATGTCCTGGCGGAGCGAGGGCCACCAATAATGGTGGGAGATGAGGGATAGAGTCTTCTTGGCTCCGGCATGCTCGGCGACTTTAGGAGTGTCCCCAACGCAGAACCCTTACTCTGTCATGGTCCAAAACAAAGGTCTTGCCAGGTGGTGGATTGACCAGACTTAGAGGAGCTAAGGTGATGATCTTGGCTGGATCGATGATGTGGGCAGGACTCTCCTCTTCATCGGCAGGAAGAAACGACCTCGATAGAGCATCTGCTTTAGTATTCTTATTACCCGGCCGAAAGTGGAGCTCGAAGTCAAAGCGTCCAAAGAATAAGGACCATCTGGCTTGCCGAGGGTTGAGCCTTTGAGCAGACAGAACGTAGGCCAAATTCTTGTGGTCGGTAAATATGGTGAAGGGATGGACGGCTCCTTCGAGAAGTTAACGCCACTCCTCTAAAGCCAGTTTTATTGCAAGTAGTTCCTTGTCCCCGATGGAATAATTGCGTTCGGGAGGAGAAGAGGCTTTAGAGAAGAATCCACATGTGACAGCCCGACCAGTGGAGGTTCTTTGCAGAAGAACTGCTCCAACAGATGATGCGTCGACCTTGAGAATGAAGGGCCTATCGGCATCCGGATGGTGGAGAACAGGCGCTGTAGATAATTCCTTCTTCAGAGTTTGGAAGGCATCCTCTGCCTCAGGGGACCAGAGGTTGGGATTTGCCCCTTTGCGTACGAGAGCAGAGATAGGCTTGGTTAAGGTGGAGAAATGAGGGATGAATTGCCTATAATAATTGGCAAAGCCGAGGAAGCGTTGAATGGCTTTGAGTCCAAGGGGACGAGGCCAGTTAAGGACAGCGGACACTTTCTCGGGATCCATCTTCAGACCAGACTTCGAGACGATGTAACCTAGAAAAAGCATGGACGGTAGCTCGAAGATGCATTTCTCCAACTTGGCAAAAAGGTGTTTCTCTCTTAGACGTTGTAAAACTTGCCGTACATCTAGCCGATGGGTAGAGAGATCCGGAGAAAAGACAAGGATGTCGTCTAGATAAACCACGACACAAGAGTAGAGGAGATACCGAAAAATATCGTTGAAGAGCTCCTGAAATACTGCTGGTGCATTACAGAGGCCAAAAGGCATAACAAGGTACTCATAGTGACCGTCACGAGTGTTGAACGCGGTCTTCCACTCATCCCCAGCGCGAATTCGGACCAAGTTATAGGCTCCTCGAAGATCAAGTTTGGTAAATATTTGTGCTCTTCTCAGGCGATCAAAGAGTTCGGGGATGAGGGGTAACGGGTACTTGTTCTTTATTTTAATGCTGTTTAAACCTCTGTAGTCGATGCACGGACAGAGCGAGCCATCCTTGACAAAAAAGAAACCTGCGCCTGCAGGAGAGGAAGACTTTCATATGAAACCCTTAGCCAAATTCTCTTGAACGTACTCCAACATGGCTTGCGTCTCTGCCGGCGAGAGCAGGTAAATCCTACGCCTCGGAGGGATGGCTCCAGGGACGAGATCGATGGGGCAATCGTAGGGTCGGTGCGGCGGGAAGTTCTCGGCTTCCTTCTTGTTAAAGATGTCCGAAAAAGAACTGTAAGCGATGGGCAACCCAGGGGAAATGGAACGGGGACCACCCATGGGACGCACCGGCAGCAGACACCTCGCTCCACAGGACTCCCCCAGCGCAAAATATTGCCCTTATGCCAGTCTAAGGTAGGCTCGTGTGCCCGTAACCAGGGAAGGCCAAGAAGAATAGGATGAGAGATGCCCGCTAAGACATAAAAGGCGATTGTGCAAGGCCCCTACCTGGAGTTCTACCTCATGGGTGACTAGGGTAATGGCCTCTTGAAGGGGTTTGCCATCCATGGAAGCGAGGATCCGTGGAGTCTCTAAAGTTTTAACCGGGACCGAAAATTTAAGGACCTCCTCGAGCCTAATAAAATTTCCTGCTGCGCCGGAATCCACATAGGCTGCCAAAGAAAAATGTTTACCACCAATGTGCAACAGGACGGACAGAGTGAGGGGTAGAGATGTATCAGATATACCTAGGGAGGCCTCTCTTACCTGACCTAGGCAGAGGAGTTTTACGGGCGTTCCGGGCAGGCACGGATCAAATGAGGCACTGCCACAGTAGAAACAGAGACCCTGGGTGCGCCTCTCATCACAGCGTTGTCCAGATAGTCTGAGCCGGTCCACTTGCATGGGTTCTGGCATTGAAGCTGAAGCGGATGTCCCGGACCGAGGACAGGGTGGTCCACGGATACCTGGGGAAGAACGGGAAAGTTTCCTCTCACGAGCACGTTCTTGGAATCGAAGATCGATACGTGTGGCCAGCGAAATCAGATCTTCTAAGGCAGTGGGGGTGTCGCGACCAGCCAACTCATCCTTAATTCGACCCACGAGTCCTCGCCAGAAGGCCCCTACCAACGCTTCGTTGTTCCATCCCAAATCGGGACAGGGTACGAAATCGGATGGCGTGCTGACCCACAGTTTGGGATCCCTGGGGAAGGTTAAAGATTCCGTGGTAGAGGCCAGGCGACCCGGCTCATCGAACACTCGACGAAATGTCTCAAAAAAGGTACTTAGCTGGGAGACCACAGGATCGTCATGCTCCCAGAGGGTTAACCCATGCCAAAGCGTCTCCCTCAAGGTGGGAGACAATAAAAGCCACCTTGGCCCGCTCAGTGGGATACTGGTGAGGCAGGAGTTCAAAGTGGAGGCGGCACTGGTTCAGGAAACCCTGACACAGCTTGGGGTCCCCGTTGTAACGAGGTGGCTTAGCTAGGCGGGGAGGTGGGTGAGGAGCCAAAGCTAGGGCGGGGGATGCGGCGGCCGACTGCAGGGAGAGTAAGTGGTCGTCTACAGAGGCCATATAGCTGAGGATATGGATCTGGGTATCTCTCTGCTGAACCAGCTCTTGCTGCAGTCCAGCCAATTGGGAGGCGTTCCCTGGATCGGAGGCCTGGAGCGCGGAGAGACAGGAGTCCATAGACTTCATGAAAGCCATGATACGGGTTTGATTCTCCTGCAAATAGGCCATGGACCCCACTGGAGCCGCTGCGGCTCAGAAAGAGCTAGTCTGTTTGTTCTGTTAGGGTTCTTGGTAGGAACCAGAGAGTGGACCCTCTGGGTCATGGCTCCAGAGTCCCCAAGGGCGAGCGGACCAGGTGATGACCACCCCCTATACAGGGAGTGTTAGGGGCAAGCCCAAGGGAGATGGAACCACGACAGCCGGAACCAAAGGGACGACCCGGGGTGTTTACAGGAGAGAAGATCAGAGTGCAGGAGAGCATACGAGAGAGGGTATGGACCCGAGGCAGGAGGAGACAGGCTGAGGGGTCCGGGATGGATCAGGACGAGCAAAGACCAATAGCTGAAATAGAAGGGGGACACAAGGAGACTAAGATAAGATGGAAGAGGCAAAATACACAGCTAACTACAGAGGCAGCGGTACAGGCGAGGAAACAGGCACGGTAGTAATACAGGATGGCTAGCAGAGGAACAGGAGAGGGAGGTAGGACGAGAGGAGGGAGCGAGAGCAGGGAGACACAGGACCGGGAAGCCAGGCAAGAAACAAGGCATAAAGCTGACCGCAGCACAGAGGGTGCACAGGGACCTGAGAGTCGGGGGTGACGTTGCGCAAAGAATGCTTAGCGCCACAGAGATAAACAGGAGTCTTACCTGCCAAGACGCCGAGCAGAAATACCCGGTGGGCGCCGCCATGATGGGGCGGAGCCACCGGGTCACGAGCTCCCAGGATGCCTGGCAGCCGGGGAAGAGCGAGCGCGCATGCGCGGACCTCTGACGCGCCGTGACCCTGCAAAGCCAGACGAGGAACGGCGTGAGAGCGGACTGGGAGGGCGCCGGGAGGAGGCGGTCGCCAGGTGAGAGTCTGGGGTGTAATAGACACATTACGCCGCCAGGAACTCAGATCCTGCAGTGCTAGACCCTGCTTAAGGCAGTACATGTCCGGACCCATCTGAAGTTTGCTAGAGCGCATTTGCATTACCCAGATGAGTATTGGGAGAAGGTTGTATGGTCTGATGAATCCAAGGTAGAACTGTTTGGTAGAAACAAAACTCGTGGGGGGGGCGTGGCCTGGCAGGCAATGTGAAAGGAAGCAGGGTCTGTTTCTCCCTCTGGTGCCTGGAGTAATTCGCAGCCCCGCTGACACCACTGATATCCTCAGCCAGACGATCAGATAGATAAGGGGGGAGACTACCTGCAGCTGCATTCTGAAGCCCTGGTGAGGAGCCATGACCCGCAGGAGACAGAAAGATGCAGGAAGGGGAGATGTACTCAGCTCACAAGATGGAGCTGAGGCCAGGAAGGAGGCGGAGAGAGCCAACACTGAATGTCAGACATGTATGGAGGCTGCAGCTAAGCTGAAGAAGTTTGCTAGAACTGAGGAGGATTCCCTGCGATCTGGAGGCAAACAAGGGGAGGAGGAGGAGGAGAATGATTCAGAGGATTCCCTCGGAGAGATGGGGGAGGAAGAGGAGCAGCCGCAAAATGGAGGAGCTGTGGTGGGGGCAGGTGAGACCCAGGAGGCAGGGGAGGATCATGAGAATCCCACACTGAAGGACATATTTGCTGCGGTCTCCTTCTGTAAGAATGCCTTAACCACGCTGACACAGCATGTTCTGGGAATTCAATCTGAAGTGGCTGGTTTAAAAAAAAGATGAAAAAAGCTGATACCACAACAGAAGAGGTAGAAAAGAGAGTGGGACAAGCAGAGGACCACATCACTAAACTCCAGAAAGCAGAAAAAAGATTCGCTCAGCAAATCTCTGAAATAGTGGGCAAAAATGATGATCTAGAGAATCGCTCTAGACGTAATAATATAAGGATTGTTGGCCTCCCGGAAAAATCAGAAGGGAGAAACCCCACAGAATTTATGGAAGAGTGGCTCAGGGAGAAATTTGGCACAGATACTCTGACCAGGTTTTTTGCTGTGGAGCGTGCACACAGAGTTCCCATGCAGCCACAACCACCGGGTAGGGGGCCACGCACTATGCTTGCTAAGCTTCTCCATTATAAGGATAGAGACATAATTCTAAGGAGGGAGAGAGAGATGAGGGATCTTGCCATGAATGGTGAAAAAGTAGCTATCTACCCAGACTTTTCTATTGCAGTCCAAAAACAGCGTATGCAATTTGGAGGAGTAAAGAAGCGTCTTAGAGAGCTGGGAGTGCAGTACTCCATGATTTTCCCGGCTAAACTAAGGGTGGTGGCGCTTGATAAAGTGCAATTTTTCATCGATCCGATAGAAGCTAACCAATGGATTTACATTAATGCACATAAACTCCAGGGGAAGACATGAGCTGGAATTGATTGATTAGTCAAGAGGACTATGCCTGAGATGGTCAGCTGAGGACATATTACATCTTTCAGTGTCTCGCAAGGAATTCTTAACCGTTTTTTTCCTGTCGAAGAACTGATTTTTGGCAGGCTTCGGCCTTATTCCTGGTTTTCCTGCCTGTTTTTTTTTTTTTTTTTTTGCCATCGGTTCTTTGGCCCTCTTATTATACGCCTCTTGCTCTCCTGAATATGATCTTCTTTAGATCCACTGGCATATGGTTGAGATTTAGGCTTTGGCGGGGCGAGATGATTGAGATTTGGTGGTTGCCCAATGTTGGGCACAGCGGGGGTGTTTATTGTTATAGTTTCCAAAATTTGAATTGTATATATGTTTTATAATATTATTGATGATGTTATACAATGGGATCTTCTATCCTACACAACAGGACTGGGAAGGGAGCTGGGAAGATAGTTGCTCTACGTATGCAATTAGATGAATGTAGAAGCATAGTGGGAGGGGAGGGGGCCAGGGACCAGATTACCCAGCTCTCTTTGAGAGTATATGCACTAGGAAGGGGGAGAAGAGGAGGGGGGATGGGTGAAGGGGAGGGTGAGGGAGGAGGGATGGGTTCAGACAGCAAGGGGGAAAACTACACCGATTAATAATTCCAGTTATCAACACTATGGAGGGGGGGAAATTAAGGTACTAAGTTGGAATGTTAAGGGTTTATCTGACAAAACTAAGAGGGCAGCTATATTCAAATATATACAAGACCAGGGCCCATCGGTGGTATGCCTCCTGGAGACTCATCTTTTACCGGACACAACGAGACTCTTGAATAGGCGATGGATACAGAGGGCCTATCACTCTACTTTTTCTAGCTAAGCAAAGGGGGTATCTGTGCTAATTCATACTTCAATACAATATGAGGAAATAGAGGTGCATATTGACCTGGATGGGCAGTGTGTAGTCATCAAATGTAAATTATTTGGCCACCTTATGTGCATTGCCGCTATTTATATTCCACCCCCCTACTCGAGTACTAAGCTGAGGGAGACTTGGGAATTCTCAGGAAGAGGGGGAGTAATGCCTCTTTTGGTAGTGGGTGACTATAATAATGTAATAGACTCTTATTGGGACAGGAATAGGAGGCCGTTGGGAGTATTGAGTGACACTATAACCCCATTTGGCAATTTAGTTCGGGAAATGGGTTTGATGGACATTTGTAGGGTAAGAAATGACGGGAAACAGTGCTTCTCCTGCTATTCAGCTTCTTATAATACCCTATCCCGCATCGACATGGCATTAGCTAATGAGTTGATGAATGCAGTGGTGAGGGATGTGCAATACTTACCGAAAGTGATCTCGGACCACATTCCCATCCTTGTGTCCATTAAACGGGAGCGTTTGAGAGGGGGGATAAGGGGAGAGTGGAAGTTACATCCGGCCTGGATACAACATATAAATATGCAGGGCATCATGCGGGAGATTGGGGAATTCTTTGTCCATAATGATGATAGTGCTCATCCTCTGGTGGTATGGGACGCCATGAAGGCATATCTCCGGGGAATTCTATACAGGGATATATGTTGGAGAAAGACACAAACTAAGCGAGATGAGGTGGATAGTCTGGAAGCCCTAACTAGGGCGGAAATAGAAATGGCACAGCACGCTACACCCGACACTCAACTGACACTTAGGCAGGCACATGAAAGGGTCAATAAGTTACTACTAGATAAAGCAACTAAGAAGCAGGCTTTTCAGAAGATTAGATTCTATGAAGAAGGGGAAAAAGTTGGTCATCTATTGTCGATTATAGCTGCAGCCCAGAGAGGCAGCTCATTTATACATAGTATGGATACTGCAAAGGGGACAAGGGTTACTGAGACGCCCGAAATTCTGGAGGTCTTCGCAGATTTTTACCAGAACCTCTATTCATCGATTAGAATGGGAGGGGAAGGGGGGGCGGAGGCATTTCTGGGAGCGGGACTGCTTCCAACACTATCTATGGAAGATAGGGATAAGTTGGAGTCTCCTATCACAGTAGAGGAGTTGGAGATGGCTCTGTATGGCATGACTAATGAGAGGGCCCCGGGAGCAGACGGTCTTCCTGCGGAAATATACAAACACCTAGAAGAAATTCTGCTACCCAAGCTATTAATAGTGTTTGAGGAGGCTATGAAAGAAGGGATTTTGCCTGCGTCTATGCGGGAGGCGGTGATAGTGGTGATTCCTAAGGACGGTAAGAATCCAGGAATTCCAGAGTCATACAGGCCAATATCCTTGCTGACAGCTGATGTGAAAATACTAGCTAAAGTGCTGGCGAACCGACTAACTGGTGTTGTTGATACATTGATCCATACGGATCAATCGGGGTTTATGCCCAACAGAACAACAGCAGCCAATATACGGAGACTATATCTCAATCTGCAGTTGCCAGTTGATAACCCAGGTGGGAGGGTGATAGCCTCACTTGATGCCCATAAAGCCTTTGACTCTGTAGAATGGTCATACCTGTGGAGAGTGCTGCATAGTATGGGCTGTGGTCCTCAATTTACAGCGTGGATTCAGCTATTGTATACTCAACCCACAGCCCTCCGTCAGGCGCAATATAGATTCTCCTCAGTTCATGCGCAATGTGCCTGACAAGCACAGGTCAGAAAACCATCTATAGTAGCTACATATTTCAATTTCAGGACTATAGAAGTAGTCAGTGACCTTCATAGGAATGTATTAAAAGAGATTACACCAAATCAGATGCAAAAAAAAACATTTATTAACCATAAACTTATTAAAACTAAAAGTACCACTTTTCGGTAGTACCGCCAAATAGGCTCCAGTTATCTTTACTTAACTATTGCTTAAATATAAAATTATGGAAAAAACTTAAAGGATATTGCACTTAGATGTTACTTAATTATTTTCTACTCATCTTCAGTGGTTTCAATTGCAGCAGAAGCAGCACAGGTACACTTAGAAAAGCAAGGCTGGCAGACGAAAGTTGCATGGGAAAGGCAGATTGATTCTTTACATATTTTGCAGTCATATTTAGAAAACCTTCTGAAACCAGATACAAATAAGCAGGTAGTACAACTGCGTCTTTTAGAAGGTGGTAGAGTCGGTGTTTGTTCTGGAACGTCCTTGGGACGTCCTTTGTATTTTTATCTTTTCCCAAATAATAAGCTAGATCTGTGTCTGTTTCCTCTGTATCAGTGTCATCACCATCCTGCTCTGTTCCAGAATCAGTGTTACATTCTGCTACCTCATCTTCAGATGAAATGTCACTAGATTCCTCTAAATCCTCAGTTACTGCTGGTTCTTCCTCATCATCTTCTAACAAAAAAATCTTCATTTCTTCTAAATGAAGGGGTTTAGATGAATCATACTGTTTTCTGGCCATTGCAGCAGAAAATCTGAAGCAAGAGAGAAAGACTATTAGGGCGCAATGTGCCTTAGAAGCCACCCTCCTTTTGTCTAAGAAAACAGTACTTATGTACACTAACTTAGCATTAATCCTTCATAAAACAAGCTAAATACACAATCGTGATGAATAAAAAAAGAAAATACTAACCTTTCAATTTGTGTTGAAATCAGGCGCAATGTGCCTGAGAAGCCAAAGTGTTGATATCTGCTCACTAGAAGGTCTGCTGAGTCACTGTGATATCAGGTTTCACAGAGCCTCTAGAGTCAGGAGATAACTAGGAGGGGTGGGGTTTTCTGATAAGTGGGCAAGGAGAGAGAAGTGAAACTAATTACTGTGTGCCTGTCAGATCTATTGCGCCTGACGGAGGGTTACGATTAATGT
This sequence comes from Dendrobates tinctorius, assembly GCF_039654945.1. Classification (NCBI taxonomy): domain Eukaryota; kingdom Metazoa; phylum Chordata; class Amphibia; order Anura; family Dendrobatidae; genus Dendrobates; species Dendrobates tinctorius. Next base: position 16,082,389 of record NW_027361796.1, read on the forward strand.
GGTAATGTCCGCGGGAATACAGCTGCATAGAGGAACGAGGCAAGGCTGTCCATTGTCACCGCTCCTGTTCGCTATTGCGATAGAGCCATTGGCGGCTGCTATTAGACGCAACAAGCCAATAAAGCCAACACTCTATCATTACTCCATTACTAAAGAAACCCACCCTCGACCCATCCTGCACAAACAACTACAGACCAGTCTCCAATCTCCCCTTCATCTCTAAACTCTTGGAGCGCCTGATATACTCACGCCTTACCCGATACCTCTCCACTCTCTCCCTCCTAGACCCTTCACAGTCCGGTTTCCGCCCCCTACATTCGACAGAAACTGCACTCATCAAAGTGACCAATGACCTTCTGACAGCAAAACGTAATGGTGACCACTCTCTGCTCATTCTTCTCGACCTTTCTGCAGCTTTCGACACTGTTGACCATCCTCTCCTACTCTCTAGGCTCCAGTCACTAGGCATTAAGGACACTGCTCTTTCCTGTTCTCCTCCTATCTTTCTGACCGCTCCTTCAGTGTTCTGTTTTCTGGCTCCACTTCATCTCCTCTTCCTCTCGCTGTTGGGGTACCTCAGGGCTCAGTCCTTGGCCCCCTTCTCTTCTCTCTCTATACGGCCCCAATTGGACAGACCATCAGCAGATTTGGCTTTCAGTACCATCTTTATGCTGATGACACACAACTGTACACATCATCCCCTGACCTTACCTCCGCTGTACTACAGAACGCCACTGACTGTCTGTCTGCAGTCTCCAACATCATGTCTGCTCTCTATCTGAAACTCAACCTCTCCAAAACTGAACTTCTTCTGCTCCCACCATCTACTAACCTCCCTAAATCTGACATTTCCCTCTCTGTGGGTGGCACCATAATAACACCCCGACAGCAGGCGCGCTGTCTGGGTGTTATGTTCGACTCCGATCTCTCCTTCACCTCCCATATACAATCTCTTGCCCGCTCATGCCGCTTACACCTAAAGAACATCTCTAGAATCCGCCCTTTTCTCACCATGGAAACAACAAAAACTCTCACTGTCGCCCTGATCCACTCCCGCCTGGACTACTGTAATGCTCTATTAATTGGCCTCCCTCTCACTCGACTCTCCCCTCTCCAGTCTATCCTTAATGCAGCAGCCAGGGTTGTCCATCTGGCTAATCGTTACTCAGATGCGTCCGCTCTTCGCCAGTCGTTACACTGGCTGCCAATTCATTACAGGGTACAATTCAAAGTACTTGTTCTCACCCACAAAGCTCTCCACAGTGCGGCACCCCCTTACATCTCCTCCCTCATTTCTGTCTATCGGCCTAACCGATCGCTGCGCTCTGCAAATGACTTTTGACTAACCTCTGCCCTAATCCGTACCTCCCACTCCCGACTCCAAGACTTCTCCCGTGCTGCGCCAATCCTCTGGAATGCTCTACCCCAAGATATTAGGACCATCCACAATTTGCATAGTTTTAGGCTCTCGCTCAAAACACATTTGTTCAGAGCGGCCTATCACATTCAGTAAAGTCATGTTTGTGTGTGTGTAGCTGTCACGGCACCGCCAGACTCAGGGCCTGCTGTCCCGGCCTCGGCCAATAGGAGGCGCCGGACTATCACATCACCGTCAGACTCAGGGCCTGCTGTCCCAGCCTCGGCCTGTAGGAGGCGCCGGACTATCACATCACCGTCAGACTCAGGGCCTGCAGTCTCGGCCTTGGTCTCTGGGAGGCGTTGTGCTTCAACCCCGAGTGATGGCGGCGATAGTCATGAGGCTCCTGCGCAGGCGTCCGCTGAACGCAGGCTTCACTCCTCGGTCAGTCATGAAGGGGCTGGTGCATCACCATCCAGCCTGGTCCTGGGGGCGGTCCGGATGACATCATCAGTCCAGCAGCCTGTGAGGGCTGATCTGATCCCTCAAATACCTTGGGACTGCTCTTGCAGGCCGCCGGATATATTCTTGGTTCCCCTGCGTGTTACTGTGTGAATTGCTGTTTGACTGACTCTGACTTTTGCCTGGACTTCTGACTCTGCTTCTGCCTAACGATTCTGTACCTCTGCTGCCCTCCTGGTTTATGACTCTTACTTTGGCCTGGATTCTGACTCTGCTTCTGCCTAACGATTCTGTACCTCTGCTGCCCTCCTGGTTTATGACTCTTACTTTGGCCTGGATTCTGACTCTGCTTCTGCCTAACGACTTTGTACCTCTGCTGCCCTCCTGGTTTATGACTCTGGCTTCGGCCTGGAAATCTGACTCTGCTACTGTCTACTGTTTTTTACCATTTCTGCCTGACTGGTTTAGTCTCGGATATCATTGCCTCTGTGTCCTGTATTGGAACACCTTTCTGGCGACCGTCCTGCTCTGGTCATTGCTCCTATTCAGACAGCGCCTCCTGGGCTCTGCTATAAATCCAGATCCCTGTATAGGGGTAAAGGGTATCAGTGTTTCTCGGGGTGCTGTCTTGCTGCAGTCCAGACCGCAGGCAGACGTCACATTATATCCGGCCACAAAACTAAAACGGCTTTTTGTGTCTAAACTTACACATATAAAAGCAGTTTTTCCTCACTTTTTTTTTTCCTTCCTCCTGACTGAGCTGATTCTTGGCCCAAACACCTGTTACATTGCACAGCCTGGAAGGTCACTCTCAGGCTCAAGCATGCTGCAGCCTGGAAGCTTCAAGGAAAATGCTGGCTGTTGGAAATCCACATTCCTGGATCATCACCCCCTGGACAGCTCTGGGGGTCAGGTATTGCCCGCAAATGCGGCCAAACTGTTTTTACCAGTTTCCCTTTCTTTTGCTAAGAAACGTCTGTGTGCGAAGGCTTATGTGGATTGTGGTGCTGCTGGCAACCTTATGGATTTTTTATTTGCTAAGAGCCTTGGTGTACCTCTGTCAAGGCTTAAAGCGCCTATTCAGACTACTGCGATTAATGGTACATCTATATTCCAAGGAGGCGTGGAATTCGTTACTGCCGAAATTTCTATGTCAGTGGGGACATTACATAACGAGCAAATGTCATTTTTTGTTATATACAATTTATCTGATCCAGTTGTGTTAGGCATGCCATGGTTGCACCAACATAATCCGGTTATTGACTGGCGCATAGGTGACGTTGTGCGCTGGAGTCCACGGTGTCAGAGTAACTGTATGTCTTTTTCAGTAAACCAGATTAAAATTAAAACACCTTCTATTCCCTATGCGTTTAGGGATTATGAAGATGTTTTCTCTATAGTGGAGTCGGAGAAACTACCTCCTCACAGAGAATACGATTGTCCTATTGAATTGGTCCCTGGTGCCCGTCTCCCTAAGGGGAGAATATTTAACCTCTCTGGTCCTGAGCGTGTAGCCATGAAGGAATACATAGCAGATAGCCTTCGAAAAGGCTTCATTAGACCTTCCACCTCACCTGTAGGAGCTGGGTTTTTCTTTGTAGAGAAAAAAGATGGTGGACTTAGACCATGCATTGACTACCGTGAGCTGAACGCCATAACCGTAAAAAATCAATACCCGCTGCCACTCATTCCTGATCTGTTTAATCAGTTACTGGGAGCTCGCTGGTTTACTAAGCTTGACCTCCGGGGGGCATATAACCTGGTCCGCATTAGAGATGGGGACGAATGGAAAACGGCCTTTAATACACCCCTTGGCCATTTTGAGTACCTGGTAATGCCCTTCGGACTCAGTAATGCTCCTGCAGTATTTCGGCACTTCGTCAATGATATTTTCAGAGATATTTGTGGGGTGTATGTCGTCGTATATCTGGACGACATTTTGATTTATTCTGCTGACCCTGTGACACATGCTCAACACGTCCGTTCAGTACTGCAGAGACTGCGCGAAAACTCTTTGTTCGCGAAATTTGAAAAATGTGGTTTTTTTGCCGAAGAGGTGCAGTTCTTAGGATACATGGTCTCAGGCAAGGGGTTCCGCATGGATCCCGCCAAGATTCAACCCATTAAGGATTGGGTACAACCCAAATCGCTGAAAGCACTACAGCGATTTTTGGGATTTGCGAATTATTATCGCAAATTCATCAGGGGATTCTCAGAGATTGCCAAGCCACTCACGGACCTTACCCGGAAAGGGGCGGACGTGACTAATTGGAATCCTGAGGCAACCAGGGCTTTTTCTACACTAAAAGAGTGCTTCGTGGCCAACCCGGTGTTGATTCAACCAAACTTGGACCACCCGTTTATTGTGGAAGTAGATGCCTCCGAAGTCGGAGTGGGAGCAGTGCTCTCACAAGGCACTGCAGCCCTCACTCAGCTTCGCCCATGTGCCTTTTTCTCCCGCAAATTCTCTGCCATGGAGAGAAACTATGACATCGGCAACCGAGAATTATTAGCAATCAAGTGGGCCTTCGAGGAATGGCGCCACTTCCTCGAAGGCGCCAAACACAAAGTTACTGTTATTACCGATCACAAAAACCTAACCTACCTAGAGTCGGCTAAAAGACTAAACCCTAGGCAGGCCAGGTGGGCCTTGTTTTTCTCCAGGTTCAATTTTTTAATCACCTTTCGCCCCGGAACCAAAAATGTGAGGGCAGATGCCCTCTCCCGCAGCTTTTGTCACACACACACCGAGGACTATGAACCAGCTCCCATATTGGCTAATGGCATTGTCGTGTCGGCAGTATCTCTGGACCTTCTGGAGGAGATCCGTAGGTCATCAGAACAAGCTCCTGACACTACGCCCCCCAAAAAATTATTCGTTCCAGCTACCTTTCGCTTACGAGTGTTAAAAGAATCTCACGACTCCGTCCTGGCAGGCCACCCTGGTCTCAATAATACCACTAGGCTGGTAACCAGGAACTTTTGGTGGACAACGGTGGCCAAGGACTGTAAGGAGTACGTCTCAGCGTGTGAAGTCTGTGCCCGCGCCAAGTCCCCCCATAACCGTCCTGCCGGCTGGCTTCAGCCCTTGCCCACCCCTGAAAGTCCATGGACCCACATCTCCATGGACTTCATTACAGACCTGCCACCCTCCGAAGGGAAAACTTGTATTTGGGTGGTGGTGGACAGGTTCAGTAAACAGTCTCACTTTGTTCCCCTGTCCGGCTTACCCAACTCTGAAACCTTAAGTAAGTTGTTTGTTCTTCACGTTGTACGTTTGCACGGCGTTCCGGCAAATATCGTATCCGACAGGGGTACCCAGTTCGTCTCGAAGTTCTGGAGGGCGTTCTGTAGACGTATTGGTGTTGAGTTGTCCTTTTCCTCGGCATACCATCCCGAGACGAATGGTCAAACTGAGCGTGCCAACCAAACGCTGGAGCAATACCTCCGCTGCTATGTCTCAGCACATCAGTCAGATTGGGTGGAACATTTGCCATTGGCAGAGTTCGCTCTCAATAATAGATACCAAGACTCCATCAAAACCACCCCCTTCTTCTGTAACCTTGGACTACATCCACGCTTTGGATCATTTTCGGCCAAGATGTCGGAAATCCCAGGGGTTGAGCAAAATATACATCGTCTAAAGACTATTTGGTCCGAAGTAAACTCTAATTTAAAAGGGGCTCAAATTAGACAGACTTCGGCAGCTAATAGATGACGATCCCAGGGGCCGCACCTGGGAGTTGGTGACAAGGTTTGGCTCTCTACAAGAAACATCAAACTTAAGGTACCGTCGGCCAAACTGGGTCCCAGGTTCATCGGCCCATATGAAATATTAGAGGTAATTAACCCGGTAGCGTTTCGGTTAAGGCTCCCGCAGTCTTTTAAAATTCCTAACGTTTTTCATAAGTCCCTCCTCAAGGTATACCGCTCCCCAATTCGTCCCGTCCGGTCCCCTCCTCCTCCAGTTTTGGTCAAGGGCGCCTTGGAGTACGAGGTCCAGGGCATATTTGATTCCCGTCTAGTGAGAAACTCGGTACAATATTCGGTGCATTGGAAGGGCTACGGCCCAGAGGAGAGGTCCTGGGTCCCCGCTAGTGACATTTGTGCAAAGCGGTTGATTAGGAGGTTTCACCTCCTCCACCCTGACAAACCGGGTTTTGAGGGTCCGGAGGCCCCTCTTAGAGGGGGGGTACTGTCACGGCACCGCCAGACTCAGGGCCTGCTGTCCCGGCCTCGGCCAATAGGAGGCGCCGGACTATCACATCACCGTCAGACTCAGGGCCTGCTGTCCCAGCCTCGGCCTGTAGGAGGCGCCGGACTATCACATCACCGTCAGACTCAGGGCCTGCAGTCTCGGCCTTGGTCTCTGGGAGGCGTTGTGCTTCAACCCCGAGTGATGGCGGCGATAGTCAGGCTCCTGCGCAGGCGTCCGCTGAACGCAGGCTTCGCTCCTCGGTCAGTCATGAAGGGGCTGGTGCATCACCATCCAGCCTGGTCCTGGGGGCGGTCCGGATGACATCATCAGTCCAGCAGCCTGTGAGGGCTGATCTGATCCCTCAAATACCTTGGGACTGCTCTTGCAGGCCGCCGGATATATTCTTGGTTCCCCTGCGTGTTACTGTGTGAATTGCTGTTTGACTGACTCTGACTTTTGCCTGGACTTCTGACTCTGCTTCTGCCTAACGATTCTGTACCTCTGCTGCCCTCCTGGTTTATGACTCTTACTTTGGCCTGGATTCTGACTCTGCTTCTGCCTAACGATTCTGTACCTCTGCTGCCCTCCTGGTTTATGACTCTTACTTTGGCCTGGATTCTGACTCTGCTTCTGCCTAACGACTTTGTACCTCTGCTGCCCTCCTGATTTATGACTCTGGCTTCGGCCTGGAAATCTGACTCTGCTACTGTCTACTGTTTTTTACCATTTCTGCCTGACTGGTTTAGTCTTGGATATCATTGCCTCTGTGTCCTGTATTGGAACACCTTTCTGGCGACCGTCCTGCTCTGGTCATTGCTCCTATTCAGACAGCGCCTCCTGGGCTCTGCTATAAATCCAGATCCCTGTATAGGGGTAAAGGGTATCAGTGTTTCTCGGGGTGCTGTCTGGCTGCAGTCCAGACCGCAGGCAGACGTCACAGTAGCCCATTCACTATCTCCATCTAACCCCCACCCCCTGAAGATGGCTGGACCGTCATTGTAAATACATCATTGTAAATACAAACCTGTGCTTTGTATCTCCCCCACCTCATTGTAGATTGTAAGCTCCACGAGCAGGGTCATCTTATTTCACTTTAATTATTGTATTGTTAACGTTGTTACTTATGACTGTTGTGTTTGAAACTGTTCAACTGTAAAGCGCTGCGGAATATGTTGGCGCTATATAAATAAAGATTATTATTATTATTATTAATAAAGGGGTTTCAATATGGCGATTTGGAGGAAAAGGTGGCCCTATATGCGGATGACCTTTTGTGAAACAGGTGTCTTGTATCATCCGGCTGGAGGAAAGGATATATGCTAAAAGAGGCAATTATAAAACCTATGAGAGGTTGTGGAATCCCTGGTTACAATACGGTACAGTTAACTGATGGGAATGTGCTATATTTTACAATGCTGGTGTTGTGGATAGACCATTAATACCTGGACATAGGAACATTTCTGTTTTGTATGGTTTGACTGACAATATGGGTAAAAAGGATGACTAATGGTAAATTACGGTGTAAGAGAAATCTTATGGAGAAAAGAGTTATATAAGCTGTCTACATGGGGGGGTGGGAGGGGGGGGAACAGGGATGTTCAATTTGTAAATCTATTGTTTGTGGAAGATTTACTGTATATTCTGTATTTTGAATTCTGATTAATAAAAATCTATTTGATCAAAAAAAAAAGAAACAAAACTCGTCTTTTTTGGAGGAGACAAAATGCTGAGTTGCATCCAAAGAACATCATGCCTTATTGTGAAGCATGGGGGTGGCAACATCATGTTTTGGGGCTGTTTCTCTGCAAAGGGACCATGACGACTGATCCATGTACATGAAAGAATGAATAGGGCTATGTATCATGAGATTTTGAGTGCAAACCTCCTTTCAACAGCAAGGGCATTGAAGATGAAACGTGGATGGGTCTTTCAGCATAATAATGATCCCAAGCACACCGCGAGGGCAACGAAGGAGTGGCTTTGTAAGAAGCATATGAAGGTCCTAAAAAGCCAGTCTCCAGATCTCAACAACATATAAAACCTTTGGAGGGATCGGAAAGTCCGTGTTGCCCAGCGACAGGCCCAAAACATCACTGCTCTAGAGATCTGCATGGAAGAATGGGCCAACATGCCACCAACAGTGTGTGCCAACCTTGTGAAGACTTACAGAAAATGTTTGACCTCTGTCATTGCCAACAAAGGATATATAACAAAATATTGAGATGAACGTTTGTTAATGACCAAATACTTATTTTCCACCATAATTTGCACAATAAATCTTGCCAAATCAGACAAGGTGATTTTCTGGATTTGTTTTCAAATACTTTTTTCCCCACTGTATATATTATGCCAATATTTTATTCTAAAGATGTTTTACCGTATATACTCGAATATAAGTCGAGATTTTCAGCCCAAAAAATTGGGCTGAAAGTCCCCCTCTCGTCTTGTATTCGAGTCATATACAAAGGGGGTCGGAGGGGGCGGAGGTGTCAGATCATATTTACCCGTCCTGACGCTGTGTCTTGAGCCCCCAGCTTCTCCCCGTGCTCTCTCTTCCTGCCTTCAGCGGTCACGTGGTGCCGCTCATTAAAACTCATGAATATGCGCATATTCATGAGTTTTAATGAGCGGTACCACATGACCGCTGAAGGCAGGAAGAGAGAGCGCGGAGAAGCTGGGGGCTTAAGACACAGCGTCAGGACGGGTAAGTATAGCGATACTCACCTGTCCTGCGTCCATGGCTGCTTGCTGCTGTCTGTCATCGGTCAGTGACTTCAGACAGCAGAGGGCGGGGTGACGTGGTTAGTGCGCACCGCGCCCCCTGCAGTCTGAACGTCACTAACTGATGACGTGGCAGATAGCGGTGAGCAGCCATGGACGCAGGACAGGTGAGTATCTGACACCCAGCGACGGAGAGGTGAGTGTCATTTTTTTTATTTTTACATGCAGGAGCAGCAGCATGGGGGCAGCATATGGGGGAACAATCTATGGAGCTTCTTATGGGGCAGCATATGAGGGAACAATCTATGGAGCTTCTTATGGGGCAGCATATGAGGGAACAATCTATGGAGCTTCTTATGGGGGCAGCATATGGGGGAACAATCTATGGAGCTTCTTATGGGGGCAGCATATGGGGGAACAATCTATGGAGCTTCTTATGGGGGCAGCATATGGGGGAATAATCTATGGAGCTTCTTCTGGGGACACCATATGGGGGAATAATAATATATGGAGCATTTAACACCCTAGGCTTATACTCGAGTCAATAAGTTCTCCCAGTTTTTTGTGGCAAAATTAGGGGGGTCGGCTTATACTCGGGTCGACTTATACTCGAGTATATACGGTAATTAAAAATGTACTTTGTTTATGGGACAACTCCTATACCATAAAACACAGGTGTATGATGTGTCATAAAAGTCTTTATGAAATAGCAAAAAATATTTACCGTATATACTCAAGTATAAGCCGAGGCCCCTAATTTTGCCATGGGAAACTGGGTAAGCTTATTGACTCGCGTATAAGCCAGGTGTACATTGTCCCCTCATCCTTGTCCTGCTGTGTGGTTCTTCCCCCTCCCAGTATGCATGGCTCGGCTCCCCCATCCCATCCTTTTATGTATGGTTCAGCTCTCTGTCCTCCCCCGTCCTCCACAGTGCTCTCCTGTCGTCCTCCATGCTCCTCAGTGCACCCTCATCCTCCTCGGTGTTCCTCCCTTCCTCTCCTGTACTCCTCCATGCTCCTCAGTGCACCCCCAGACTCCTCCGTGCTCCCCCATCCTGCTCTGTGCCCCCCCATCCTCTGTGCTCCCCAGTCCTGCTCCATGCTTCCCCTGTCCTTTTCCGTCATACTCACCCTGCTGTGCCATCGCCGAATGTCCCTGCATCCTCCATTGTCCTGGTGCGGCAGGTTCTTCCTGTGCTGAGCGGTCACGTGGTACTGCTCATTAAGGTCATGAATATGGACGCCATGCCTATTGGAGTGGAGTTGCGTCCATATTCATGACCTTAGTGAGCGGTAACATGTGACTGCTTACACAGGAAGAAACTGCCAGCCCTGGGACAAGGAGGATGCAGGGAATGTTCAGCAATGGCAAAGGAGAGTGATTATGAAGTCCCAGCCACCGGCTACTGCTGCCGCTCCCCCTCCCCCCCGCTGGTTTCTGCACAATGACTCGTGTATGAGCCGAGGGGGCATTTTCAGCACAAAAAAAGTGCTGAAAATCTCGGCTTATACACGAGTATATATGGTAAACCCCTTACCCTCCAGCCTGTTTTCACCAGGCCAAATTTTACAATTCTGACCAGTGTCACCTTATGTAGTAACTGGAACGCTTCAACAGATCCCACTGATTCTGAAACTGTTTTGTACTTCATGATAGTGGTAAAATTTGCTCAATATGTCTTGCGCTTATTTGGAAAATATCGTACATTTGGCAAAAGTTTAACAATTTTCAAACTTATAACTCTCTGATTTAAAGGGCATAAGGATCGAGTCACACAAAACAGTTAATAAATAACAATTATCTCATGTCTACTTTACATCTGCAGTCATTTTTTAAACAATTCTTTTGTTAGGAAGTTAGGATAGTTAAAAGTTGATCAGCAATTTCTCATTTTTGAAACAAAATTTACAAAACCAGTTTTTTTAGGGACCACATCACATTAGAAGTGATTTTGCTGGGCCTATATGCCAGAAAATACCCAAAAGTGACACCATTCTAAAAACTGCACCCCTTAAAACAATACTCAAGAAGTTTATTAACCCTTCAGTTGCTTCGCAGAAATTATTGCAATGAGAATGAAAAAATAAACATTTAACTTTTTTCACAAAAATGTTACTGTAGCCGCAATTTTTTTACTTTCACAAGGATAACAGGAGAAAATAGACCCAAAATCTGTTGTGCAATTTCTCCTGATTATGCGAATACCACATATGTGTGGAGCAACTACTGTTTGAGTGCAGCAATGCTCAGAAGGAGTGTAGTTTGACTTTTTGAAAATCTGCTGGAATTGTTAGTGGACGCCATGTTGGGTTTGGAGAGCCCCTGATGTGGCTAAACATTGGAAACCCCCTCACAAGTGACCCCATTTTGGAAAATAGATCTTTCAAGAAACCTCCAGGTGCTTCATAGAAGTTTTTAACTTCGAGCCGTAAAAGAAAAAAAAAAAACATTTTTCCACAAAAATGTTCTTTTAGCTCTAAAGTTTTTATTTTCACAAATATAACAGGAAATAATTTGAACCCAAAATGTGTTGTGTAATTTTTTTTTTGAGTACATCGATACCCCATGTGATCGAAATCCACTTTTGAGGCACAGTGCAAAGTTGAGAAAGGAAGAAGTGCCATGCTGGAGTTCAGATTGTGCTGGAATGGTTTGAGGGTGCCATGTCATATCAGTAGAGCCCCTGAGGTACCATAACAGCAGAAACCCTCCATAAATGACCTAATTTTACAAACTACACCCCCCAATTTTAGTTCACATTTTACTGTTATGGTCTGCGGGTACCATAATCCACTGGGAGAGCTCCTGATGTGCCAGAACAAATGAACCCAGTGACCTAAGTGACCACATTTTACAAACTACACCTCTCAATGATTTCATCTAGGGGTGCATATTGACACCACTATTTTGTCACAGAATTTTATACCATTGGACAGGGAAGAAAATATTACATTTTTACCACCAAAATTTTGTTTTATTCCCAGATTTTACATTTTCAACTTGAGTAAAAATTACAACAAAATTTGTCCCACAATTTCTGCTGAGTGTGGAAGTACCCCATATGTGGCTGTACAGTACCGCTTAGCCATACGGCCAGTGCACACTTCCAACTCAAGTGATCCCATTTTGGAAATAATAACCCTTTGGGTATTTATCTACAGGTGTAGTGACTATTTTGACTCCATGCGTCTTCTCCAGAAACAAGCACCAGTGGGATTTGCCGAGTGAAAATTGCAAACTGCTATTGTAGTGCCGAGTACGTCGTAGCGCCCAGTACTTTGTAGTTCCCAGCTCATACTTCTGGATATATGAACCCGTAAATTAGGCGGATTCTCATCGCTACAAAAATGTCAAACATGCAGATTTAGTTTAGTCACGCTGTGGCTCAAAAGGGAGAGGAGCATAAAGATTTTTGAGTGCAGGCAGATATTTGTGCTCACAGAGAACAGTAAGCACCCTTCTTTAGGGTACTACATATCCTATAGCATGCCTTTATATAATTGCAATGTTAAAGGTATTAAAACATTATAACAATAGTGGTAGTGGCTTTTAAGAGTGAACGTACAGCACCCAATGTTTGCATGATGCTTACTTTGTTTCAGGTCAATCAATTTTCATGAGTAAGTGACATTCATTTTGTTTCTGGTTTAAGAGCACATCATATTTGTCGCCACATTTGACCTATCTAAAATATTAATATGGGCATACAGGTTATAGACAGATGAAAAAAGTCCTCCCTGTATGTGTCACGATTCATTTGTGGATCTGTATCAGTTTGGGCTGCTCTGATATTAACTTTCTTCCTTTCAAGCCATCGGGGGTTAATCAGTTTTTGCCCCCGGTGGCCGCTGGTGTTACTGCATGTTTAGTTAGTCTGCATGTGACCACTCCCACCTTCCTATATAAGGTCACCTGGTACACCAGCTAGCTGTTGGTAATACAGGTCATTTGCAAACCAACCTTTCTGAAGAGAGGAGCTATCTGGAGCAGTGCTGTTTACAGCCTGGCTGGAGCTGTGGTGTTTCTGCTGAAATCAGTGTTCGGGTGCCTTACTCTGCTGTCCAGTGCATGGCAGCAGAGGAAGCTAAGTGTTGTTTGCTTTTTCCTGTCTGCTTTCTTTCCTTGGTGTTGTATTAGTGCAGCGGTGGAACCAGTGTCCGCACTAGCCAAATCCCTAGTGAGGGATAGGTGGAGGGCAAGTGAGGGCTGAAGCTATCCTGGTCGGCGACGATTTGAAAGAAGCCATATAGGGACGTCAGGATAGTCCAGGACACAGCCTCAAAAGAGTGCAGGAGGTGTCCCTTCCCCCGTTCCCTATTGCAGGGCCCACCGTTGTAATTGTGTCCCCTTGTTTTGTCTTGTTGTTTGGTGACCAACCAATCGTCGGGTCGCGTCACATAGGGCCAGTCACATCGTGACAGTATGCCTCACATCAAATGCCTTGTTGTTGAGAAATCATCTTTCATCACTTTATACACCGTATTTTTTGGACTATAAGGCTAGTTTCACACTAGCGTTCTCGGGTGCAGCGCAGGGCCACCACTTAGCTCCGCCCCCGGCTGCGCCCCCTCCGGTCAGCTCCTCCTAGGATCGCATGACGCTGCATGCGATCAGCATACCGTATATTTAGCGTTCGGTACGTTGACCGTGCGCTGGTATGATTTTGCTGGTGCTGCGCCCAGCGCACAAAAATGCTTGTTTTTGTACGCTGGGCGCAGCGCCAAAATGGCACAGCACCAGCAAAATCATGCCAGCGCACGACCAGCACACAGTCAGCGTACCCAACGCTAAATATACGGTACGCTGATCGCATGCAGCGTCATGCGATCCTAGGAGCTGACCGGAGGGGGCGCAGCCGGGGGCGGAGCTAAGCGGCGGTCCTGCGCTCGAGAATGCTAGTGTGAAACTAGCCTAAGACACTTTTTTCTTCCAAAAATTTGGAGGAAATTGGGGATGGGGTGCATCTTATAGTCCAGTTTACCTGCTGTGGCTGGGGGGACAGGTGAGTGGCAGTGGCGGACGAGCAGGTCACTTGAGGCAGGAGCTGGCTGCTGTGTCTAACCCCTGTGCCCGCTGTTAGAGACATCATTCACTACTCCCCACATACATAATCCCTCTCACCCTGAAGATAGCGCCAAGAGGTTGGAGGGATTATGGGCATGGAGAGCAGTGAATAATCATCTTTAATAGCAGGCACACTGTTAGCCGCAGTCTCCAGCTTTCTGTAGTGCCTGGGCGATTATGTGCACCCGCTATGAAAGAGAATGGATTGGGGCCATGCATACCAGGTTAGGGATGAGAGGGCCATGCATACCAGGTTAGGGATGAGAGGGCTATGCATACCAGGATGGAGATGAGGGGGACATGCATACCAGAATGGGGATGAGGGGACCATGAATACCAGGATGGTGATGAAGGGGCCAAGTATACCTGGATTGGGAACATATATATACCAGGATTGGGGATATTAGTACAGAATTGATCACGTTTTTTACTTTAAATTTTTTTTCTATTTTCCTCCTCTAAAACCTAGGTGCCGTCATATGGTCCGGTGCATCTTCATAGTCTGAAAAATAAGGTAAATGACCTCTTCCAGGCTCTGGTAAAGATGGTGCCTGGAGAATAACTCTGCCTCCAGTGCTTGTTTTACATGAAGGGGAGTTACCAGCGTGGTATGTAATGGAACAATAAAAACATACAAAACAGAAGATAAAGTGGATTTTACAGGAAAAATTTTTTTAGGAACCATTCTTTCCTGTATAACTTGTGTATATAAAAGCAAAAAAAAGCCTCCTTAACCCCTATGTACATAGCGATAACTATGCAGGGAAGTGGGGAGAACACCTTATTTGAGCGCACATCGGAGGTCACAGGAGCAGAAGTCGCTGGCGCCTGTGCAGAAGATCCCTGAATACAGTGCCCATAGAAGGGAGGATTGCGCGCCATAGCTGACATGCATGGGAGGGGGAGTAATATTACATTGAAGATAGGAGGCATGGATTTCTTCCTGGCACCGCATGCCCCGCAGCCTGGAAGAAATCATTATCATAAATACAGAATAAAACATTTCTCCACAACAAGACCGTTAATTTGAGGAATACAGGTAGGACTAGTGTAACATTTCTGTCACCTGTATGCCCATATTAATAGGTAATATACAGTTGTGCTCAAAAGTTTACATACCCCGGCAGAATTTTTGCTTTCTTAGCCTTTTTTCAGACAATATGATTGATAAATTGATAAGACCAAAACTTTTTCTCCACTCATGGTTAGTGGTTGGATGAAGCCATTTATTGTCAATACAAAGTCCAGAAATAGAAGAGGAGCACCATCACAATAGTCCACACATCCGAACCATCATACGTGTATAAAATAGATGCAGCCAGCAATACCACTGTTTTACCCTTTCATGGAAAATAAGCTAATCCACATAGCAAAAAATAGTAGAAAAGAGCGGCACTCACCGGGTAGTGTAGTCAAGACTTTCTTATAAAAGCATATCAGTGGGAGAACGGGTGCAAAAAGGAGAGAGCAACGACGATCGTTTCGCGCTGCAAAGGCGCTTCCACAGGTTACATCATTTTTAAATAATGATAACTCAAAACATCCAAATGACCCTGATCAAAAGTTCACATACCCTGGTGATTTGGCCTGATAACATGCATAGAAGTTGACACAAATGGGTTTGAATGGCTACAAAAGGTAACATCCTCACCTGTGACCTGTTTGCTTGTAATCAGTGTGTATGCATAAAAGCTGAGTGAGTTTCTGGGATCCAGATAGACTCTTGAATCTTTCATCCAGCCACTGATGGAACAAACAGATATTACAACAGAAGAACAGCAAAATTATACTGTAGAAATAGATGATCTTGTTGAAGCTGCTTCAAAACACTTTCATATTCATCACATGCGTTGTGTTGTGCACACGCTGCAGCTGGCAATAAGAGACAGTCTGCAAGAGGGACATGCTGGAAATCTGATTGGAAAAGTGAGGAAATTGGTTATTACCGCCAGAACCCCTAAAATTGATTCCATCTTGAAGAGACGTGCTGGGAAAGGGGAAATTGTCGATCAAACCACTCGGTGGGGCAGCACTTATTTAATAATTGAGCGATTGCTTGAACTAAAACAGTTTCTTATAGATATGACGAACCCTCAGGTAACCCTAAATGAAGGTCAATGGACACAGGTGGCTGAATTGAAGGAATTGCTTAACCACCCATTTACAGTGACTAAAAAATTACAAGCTGAGGATTTAACTCCTGGCATTTTCATAAGGGAGTGGAAGAACTTGCTATTTTGCCCATCCCAAATAGGAGGTTTAAACGCAGATGGCATTTCTGCTTCAATGAAACAGAGAGAGACACTGCTATTGGAAAATAAAAAAAATTCTGGCAGTTGTTTATGTGGACCCAAGTCATCGTATACTGCTTGATGATCAACAGCGTACTAAAGGAAAAGAAGCTCTGACTGAGGTAGCAGTTAGGATGAGTGGCCTACAGGAGGACTGCCAGACGCAAGAGGACTTTGGTCCTTACAGTGCCACTGCTGCCATATCTTCATCCTCATCAGATGAGGCGTTTGACTTTGACAAGTATTTGGATGACATGGAGCAGGCAAAGCGTTGCCGCAAGGAAAAAGATTTCACTCCATCTCCTATAGCAAGCAGATTGACCATATTTCAGCAAAATGTTTCACTTGCTCTCAAAGAAATAGAAAAATTCAACCGTTCATAAAAGCTGACTGTGCATGAGGCCAATAATTTATACCCGGAAATTGTTAGAGATGTTCCCATGTGGTTACAGCTTTGCCTCCAACCCAAGTTAGTGTAGAGAGGTTGTTCTCTGGCCTTCAAATTATTAGGTCAGATTTGAGGTCATCTATGAAGGAGGATCTGATGGAGGCAATTCTATTTCTTAGAACAAATTCATAGACTGCACAAATGTTATTTAGTATGTTTTTGTTGAAAACTGTTTTTTGCCACTTACAGTCATGGCCAAAAATATTGACACCCCTGCAATTCTGTCAGATAATACTCAGTTTCTTCCTGAAAATGATTGCAAACACAAATTCTTTGGTATTATTATCTTCATTTAATTTGTCTTAAATGAAAAAACACAAAAAGAATTGTCCTAAAGCCAAATTGGATATAATTCCACACCAAACATAACAAAGAGGGTGGACAAAAGTATTGGCGCTGTTCGAAAAATCATGTGATGCTTCTCTAATTTGTGTAATTAACAGCACCTATAACTTACCTGTGGCACCTAACAGGTGTTGGCAATAACTAAATCACACTTGCAGCCAGTTGACATGGATTAAAGTTGACTCAACCTCTGTCTTGTGTCCTTGTGTGTACCACATTGAGCATGGAGAAAAGAAAGAAGACCAAAGAACTGTCTGAGGACTTGAGAAACCAAATTGTGAGGAAGCATGAGCAATCTCAAGGCTACAAGTCCATCTCCAAAGACCTGAATGTTCCTGTGTCTACCGTGCGCAGTGTCATCAAGAAGTTTAAAGCCCATGGCACTGTGGCTAACCTCCCTAGATGTGGCCGGAAAAGAAAAATTGACAAGAGATTTCAACGCAAGATTGTGCGGATGTTGGATAAAGAACCTCCACTAACATCCAAACAAGTTCAAGCTGCCCTGCAGTCCGAGGGTACAACAGTGTCAACCCGTACTATCCGTCGGCATCTGAATGAAAAGGGACTGTATGGTAGGAGACCCAGGAAGACCCCACTTCTTACCCCGAGACATAAAAAAGCCAGGCTGGAGTTTGCCAAAACTTACCTGAAAAAGCCTAAAACATTTTGGAAGAATGTTCTTTGGTCAGATGAGACAAAAGTAGAGCTTTTAGGGCAAAAGCATCAACATAGAGTTTACAGGAGAAAAAAGAGGCATTCAAAGAAAAGTACATGGTCCCTACAGTCAAACAAGGCGGAGGTTCCCTGATGTTTTGGGGTTGCTTTGCTGCCTCTGGCACTGGACTGCTTGACCGTGTGCATGGCATTATGAAGTCAGAAGACTACCAACAAATTTTGCAGCATAATTTAGGGCCCAGTGTGAGAAAGCTGGGTCTACCTCAGAGGTCATGGGTCTTCCAGCAGGACAATAACCCCAAACACACTTCAAAAAGCACTAGAAAATGGTTTGAGAGAAAGCACTGGAGACTTCTAAGGTGGCCAGCAATGAGTCCAGACCTGAATCCCATAGAACACCTGTGGAGAGATCTAAAAATGGCAGTTTGGAGAAGGCACCCTTCAATTATCAGGGACCTGGAGTAGTTTGCCAAAGAAGAATGGTCTAAAATTCCAGCAGAGCATTGTAACAAACTCATTGATGGTTACCGGAAGCGGTTGGTCGCAGTTATTTTGGCTAAAGGTTGTGCAACCAAGTATTAGGCTGAGGGTGCCAATACTTTTGTCGGGCCCATTTTTGGAGTTTTGTGTGAAATGATCAATGTTTTGCTTTTTGCTTCATTCTCTTTTGCGTTTTTTCATTTAAGACAAATTAAATGAAGATAATAATACCAAAGACTTTGTGTTTGCAATCATTTTCAGGAAGAAACTGAATATTATCTGACAGAATTGCAGGGGTGTCAATACTTTTGGCCATGACTGTACATAGTTTATTACATAGTGTTTATATATATATATATATATACACACACACATATAATATATACTGTATATGTAATCGATATTACATAGTGTATTACATATTTACAATTTATTACAGTTTTTTGTGTTCTAAAGTTGTATTCCAAGAAATATATATTATGTTCTATCTAAATATCTTGATTATTGTATCATAAAAATGATTAAATGTCTGATGTTCACATTGTACTACAATAAATTTTTCACTTAAATATAAGCAATATATGTGGGAGTCGGAGTCAGGGAAATTGAGGAGTTGGAGTCGCAGGTTTGGCTTACCGACTCCACAGCCCTGATTATTACTATAGTGACTCGCGTCGCATCTCGCCTACAATAAGCAAAAACAGCACAGAGACAAGCCTCAAAATTTCTGGAACAAGATAATTTGGACTGATGAGACCAAAACGGAACTGTTTGGCCACAACCATATACGTTGCATGTGGAGAGAGGTCAACAAGGCCTACGATGAAAGGAACACCATTCCTACTGCAAAGCACAGTGGTGAATTCCTGATGTTTTGGGGATGTGTGAGCTACAAAGGCACAGATATCTTGGTCAAAGTTGAAGGAAAGATGAATGCAGCACCTGATCAACAAATACTGGAGGCAAATTTTCACTCTTCAGCCCCAAAGCTGCGCATGGGACATACTTGGACATTACAATATAACAATGATCCAAAACACAAGGCCAAATCGACTTGTCATTGGCTACTGGAGAACAAAGTGAAGGTTCTGGAGTGGCCATCTCAGTCTCCTCACCTCAATATCATTGAGCCACTCTGGGGAGATCTCGAGCGCACAGTTCATACTAGAGAGCCCAAGAATTTACAGGAACTGGAGGGTTTTTGCCAAAAAGAGTGGGCAGCTTTACCATCTGAGAAAATAAAGAACCTCATCCGCAACTACCACAAAAGACTTCAAGCTGTCAATGATGCTAGAAGGGGCAATACACGGTATTAAGAAATGGGGTATGTGATCAGGGTCATTTGGATGTTTTGGGTTGTCGTTACGATTTAAAAAGATAAAACAGTAGTTTGACAATAAATGGTTTCACCAAACCACTAACCATGAGTGGAGAAAAAGTTTTTGTGTTATGATTCATATTCTATGAATGTCACAAAGGAGGAAAGAAAAAGACCAGGTTTTTCAATGTATCTGCCCTGACCACACAAGGACAGGATTATTCTTGAAAAGCTTTATTGTGCTGACGCGTTGTGGCAAATCTGCCACTTCCTCAGGGCCAAAGAATTGAGGAAGTGGCAGATTTGCCACGAAACGCGTCGGCACAATAAAGCTTTGAAGAATAATCCTGTCCTTGTTTGGTCAGTGCGGATATATTGAAAAACCAGGTCTTTTTCTTTCCTCCTTTGTGACATTGGTATCTACGGGAGTCTGCAGCAACCACTGTTCACAACCTGTAAAGGTGAGTGCACTAACCGTGTATTGTCACCCAAAATATCACTTTTATCGCCCTATGTGCGTTCTCTTTCCTTAATTTCATATTCTCTGAAAAAAGGCTAAGAAAGCAAAAATTCTGCCGGGGTATGTAATCTTTTGATAACGGTTATTTGGATATTTTGGGTTGTCAATATGAGAATACACAGTAGTTTGACAATAAATGGCTTCACCCAAACACTAACCATGAGTAGAGAAAAAGTTTTGGTGTTATGATTCATATTCTCTGAAAAAAGGCCAAGAAAGCAAAAATTCTGCACGGTTCTGTAAACTTTTGAGCACAACTGTACATCCCGGGGGAGGGGGGGTGACATATTCCCTTTAAGAACTTTCCTTTGGTCCTACAGATAAATGGCTAATATTAATCATTGTTTTTGCTGATAATTCAGACAATAATGAAAAACGATTCACAGGCTGACCTAGCCTGGATATTCAGAGAGTGAGAAGAAAAGTTTGTCCCTTTAGGGGTACAATTATTTGTGACATTTATTTATCTCTTTATTATTGTTCATCCTTAGGGGTTCTCAATAGAGACATTAAAACTGTTTTATTGTATAATGTCTATCCATTTCAATGTTATCACTATAATAATTCCCTATTGGGATTCAATTACCTGGTGATCTCACTATTCAACTGTCTTTTTCAAAAGATAGAGTTGTACTAGTAACTATTAAATTTCTGAAATATCGCGTCATTAGTTTTCTGTCCCCTCTGGGATAAACACACTAGCTCTCTCAAATCCTCACAGTATTTGACTGACAATTGTTTCTGTTGGAATGTGGTCCACAGTACTAGAGTATTACTATTCTAATTGCCCCCCACTATTTTATATGACTTTCTCACTAGAACCAGACTAGTCGTAGGTCCATAGTGTATCTCAGGACATCAATTCATGGCTGGCTTGATAATGACTAACATTACTGGCACCATCAGGACAAATTAGGCTGCAATGGCCACTGGGCAGAACCCATAAGCTTTTAAAAGGTAAGTTATGATGTAATTTAGGTCATCCATGAGTCAGAGTTAATACATCTGCTAATCCGGAACAGTTTTGTTGGTAGAAAAAACAACAATTGATTGTTAAAAAGACATGTCACTCATCAAAGGTTAACCTCATAGTAACGTATTTGTTTAGGGAAAGCTCACATGTCCAATTGTAGTTTTGGCATGCAAGGACCAACACAAAGGTCCTTCCAGGTCACCATCAATCTCGCTGGCACCTGAGCAGAGAAGACAAAAAAACTAGATGGGCATTTCCTGAAGGAAATACATGGTGCTTGAACAGCGCTGCCAGATTTACAGCAGTGTATCAGGTGTCGACTGTAAGAAAGTAAAGTTAGAATATGAATGCATTACACATCCCCATTCTAGTGATTTGGGGATGTTTTTAAGTAATTTTTTTACACAGTAAACCTTTGGAGGGTGCCCTGATCCTTATGCACACACTTAAAATTAAATCTGTGATGAAAAAATCACTCAGACCCCGTTTTTCGGGGTATATTTTCGTCGCAGTCGAATGTTAATGTGTGCAGTAGCATCAGCTAAGGATTCCTCAGATTTTCCCGCATGCGTTTTTTGCGGGAAAATCTGAGGAATCCTTAGCTGATGCTACTGCACACCTGAAAATTGGACTGCGAAGCCAAAATACCCCAAAAACCAGGGTCAGAGTGACCTTTTCTTCACAGATCGCCTCTGAACCTGCCCCAGGCTCTTCCAGCCTTTGACAACCTGCCCCAGGCACTTCCAGCCTCTGACAACCTGCCCCAGGCTCCAGCAGCCTCTGACAACATGCCCCAGGCTCTTCCAGCCTCTAACAACCTGCCCCCAGCCTATGACAACCTGCCCCAGGCTCCGACAGCCTGACAACCTGACCCAGGCTCCGACAGCCTCTGACAACCTGCCCCCAGCCTCTGAAAACCTGCTCCAGGCTCCAGCAGCCTCTGAAAACCTGCCCCAGGCTCCAGCAGCCTCTGAAAACCTGCCCCAGGCTCCAGCGACCTCTGAAAAGCTGCCCCAGGCTCCGACAGCCTCTGACAACCTGCCTCCAGCCTCTGACAACCTGCCCCAGGCTCCGACAGCCTCTGACAACCTGCCACCACAGCCTCTGACAACCTGCCCCCAGGCTCTGACAGCCTCTGACAACCTGCCCCCAGGCTGTTCTAGCCTCTGACAACCTGCCCCCAGCCTCCGACAACCTCTGACAACCTGCCTCCAGTCTCTGACAACCCGCCCCTAGTCTCCGACAGCCTCTGATAACCTGCCTCTGACAACCCGCCCCAGGCTCTGACAGTCTCTGACAACCCGCCCCCAGGCTCCGACAGCCTCTGACAGCCTGCTCTAGGCTCTTCCAGCCTCTGACAACCTGCCCCCATCCTCTGACAACTTGGTAGTCACTTTGGCTATTGCGTAATACGGGTCATGTGTGGAAGCTGCATTTGCATAGCTGCCATCTTTGTAAGGTCACTGCACCTGCGCTGTGGCGTCAATCCATGTCAGTTGGGGGTTATGGAAAGGTCGCCATTTATTACTATGGGAAACTTTTTGCTTAAAATGTGATTTTTTTAAAAAAACTACAAATCGGATAGACTCCAAAAATACATAGCACACCTGTCCCCACCGAGGGCTTTGAAACGCCGCCGGAATTTCCCACGCAGCAATGGCATAAAGTGAGACTAGGGACTTTTTTTTTTTTTTTTAAAGTGGTGGAGGAATACAGTGCGGAAGGATACCTACCTTCCGTCATTGTATTCCTGGAGCTGGTAGAGAACGGTAGCATCAGCTGATGCTGCTGTTCTCCACGCAAGATGGACGTGGGACCCTCGTGGACTTCTGCGGATCGGGGTAAGTATATTGGTGTTTTTTTATTTTGATATTTATTCCTCAAGGGGACAATGGCTTCGGGGATCAAAGTGACAAGTGACGGTGAGTATGTACTCTATGTTATATGTACTGTATGTCTATATGTATGTATTGTATGTAGTATATATGTATGTTGCATGCAAGTAGTATATATGCAGTATATATGTAGTATGCATGTTGCATGCATGTGGTATATATGTAGTATGTATGTAGTATGTATGTAGTATGTATGTTGCATGTATGTAGCATGTAGTGTGTATGTTGCATGTATGTAGCATGTAGTATATATGTAGTATGTATGTTACATGTAGTATATATAGTATATATGTAGTATGCATGTTGCATGCATGTAGTATATATGTTGTATGTATGTTGCATGCATGTAGTATATATGTATTATGTATGTAGTATGTATGTAGCATGTATGTAGTATGTATGTTGCATGTATGTAGCATGTAGTATATATGTAGTATGTATGTAGCATGTAGTATATATGTAGTATGTATGTTACATGTAGTATATATAGTATATATGTAGTATGCATGTAGTATATATGTTGTATGTATGTTGCATGCATGTAGTATATATGTATTATGTATGTAGCATGTATGTAGCACGATGTAGGACGATGCCTGCACAGACCCCCGGAGCCTGCACAGACCACCGGCAGGCCGGCACAGCCCCCCGGAGCCTGCACAGACTACCGGCAGGCCGGCACAGCCCCCCGGCAGGCCGGCACAGACCACCGGAGCCTGCACAGACCACCGGCAGGCCGGCACAGACCCCCGGCAGGCCGGCACAGCCCCCCGGAGCCTGCACAGCCCCCCGGCAAGCCGGCACAGACCACCGGAGCCTGCACAGACCACCGGCAGGCCGGCACAGACCCCCGGCAGGCCGGCACAGCCCCCCGGAGCCTGCACAGACCACTGGCAGGCCGGCACAGCCCCCCCCGGCAGGCCGGCACAGACCCCCGGAGCCTGCACAGACCACCGGCAGGCCGGCACAGCCCCCCCGGCAGGCCGGCACAGACCCCCGGACAGTCGGCACAGCCCCCCCGAAGGCCCGAACTGACGGCGCATCATGATGCGCACAGACAGCGCATCATGATGACGTCATTTCGGCAGCCAATCAGAGCCACAAAAGTGGCTCATTGCATTTTAGACTTCCGATTCCGGTATCCGATACAAAAAAAGTATCGGTACTCGGTATCAGAATTCCGATACGGCAAATATCGGCCGATACCCGATACTTGCGGTATCGGAAAGCGCAACACTAGTCATCAGGCATAGTGAGAGTCCAAACGAGGGGTATCAACTGCGCATGTCAAAGGATCCACACAGTGCTTCGGTATATACATTAGGATTGCGTGTCTGATAGATGTCAACAATTTATCATCTCCACAGAAACTTCAAAGTTTTTCAATAAATCTGCATCCACATACAAAATTCATTATAAAGGTACCACATTAAAATCTTATAATGTGACCATTATACCATAAGATATATAATTAGGACAAGACTATCTTTACTACAAACCAAGAAGTTGGAGTAATTACTCAATATTGAATTATCCCTGTAAGTGTCACTTATAATTGATGTAAACTATCAACAAATTCTCACTAATTAAGAAAGGCAAACAATGAGAACGCTGTGTGCTAACCAATGCTATTTGTCCAACACAAAAGAAATTATATGTGTATATATATATATATATATATATATATATATATATACACATACACACACACATTCTGCTCCCTGGAAATTTTCAACCTTTTCCCACATATCATGCCTCAAACATAAAGATACTAAATGTAAATTTTTGGTGAAGAATCAACAACAAATGGAACACAATTGTGCAGGTCAACGAAATTTATTGGTTATTTTAAATTTTTGCGGAAATTCAAAAACTGAAAAGTGGGGCGTGCAATATTATTCCGCCCCTTTACTTTCAGTGCAGCAGACTCACTCCAGAAGTTCATTGCGGATCTCTGAATGATCCAATGTTGTCCTAAATGACTAATGATTATAAATATAATCCACCTGTGTGTAATCAAGTCATCGTATAGTGATAAACAAAAGGGATGGAGGGCACCACTTAATATATTCCAAAAAGACAGGAGGGCTCACTAAGGGCATGTAAAGAACATGGAATCCAAGAACAAGAAAAAGATCACGCCCATAATCAAGGAGCACCTCAAGAATGTATAAAAAACATGACACTTTATTAAACAGCTATAATACAACAGCAAAAAAACCACATGATATTAAAAACATTTAAAAAAGAGAAATCCTGTTCAAAATCATCCCCTATAATAAAGGCAATGATAACCCCACACCTGAAAATCTCCCCTGAACAGCACAAAAGATTTATATGTGTATATATATATATATATATATATATATAGGAATCGCTACAAGTGGTCCAACATTCACCACTGGGATACTAATTAGAAAATTCTGGGAGAGATAAAAAACAGCTGCTATGTCACATAAATGTTGCATGAATTTATAACTAATACAGTTACAAATAATTGCTGTCATACAGACCCAGATATGAAAAGAAGATTAAATATATAAAAGTCCCAGCAAGGGACTTAGAATGGATACCAAAAAAATATCCCAGAAGAACTAGATCGTATACACAATAATTTCAGGGTATGTGCACACGCTGCGGATTCTGCTGCGTTTCCGCAGCGTTTTTGGCTCTGCAGAAATGCTGCAGATTCTGCTGCGTTGTACAGTACCTTTATTTCCTATGGAAATAAAAAAAAGCTGTGCACATGCTGCGGATTTTTCCGCGCGGTTTTGCTGCGGTTTACAATCCGCAGCATGTCAATTGTTTGGTGCAGAAACGCTGCGGTTTTACACCTCATCCATTATGAGGTGTAAAACCGCAGGGCAAAACCGCGGAAAAAACGCAGATAATCCGCAGATAAACCGCAGAAAAACCGCAGCACTTTGTCCTGCGGATTTCCTGCGGTTTTCTCTACAAAATCCGCAGAGACTAAAAACTACGTGTGCACATAGCCTTAAAGTGCATATAGCTGAAGCCTATAACTAGTGCCATATGGGTCCAATAAAGCAAGCATCCAAATATCAAGGAGAAAAAGTATGCCAGAGAGAAGGCAATAATAGCCACACTCAATCCAGACTTTTTAAACAATCGCCAGGAAATAATAAGACTGGCAAACTGCAATACAAGAGATAGATAAACAAACCTATTCCCAAAGCAAAAAAAGTTCACACATCAGTTACATGTGGAGCCAGGAAGGAATAGCTATTCCTTCCCTGAGGAAGCCACAATCTGTGGCGATACGTGTGGGAATTTATCCCCCACCTCTCTCTCCCCCTTGCCAGGGCCCTGGCTCGCATCTTTGGCTCCATATGTAACTGATGTGTGAACTTTTTTGCCTTGGGAATAGGTTTATCTATCTTTTGTATTGCAGTTTGCCTGTCTTATTATTTCCTGGCGATTGTTTAAAAAGTCTGGATTGAGTGTGGCTATTATTGCCTTCTCTCTGGCATACCTTTTCTGGTAAACCCATCATACATATCCACGATCCCATAGGCCCATGCCCATATACACATCATACATATCCTTCATCCCATAGTCGAGTGTCCATATACCCATCACACATATTCTCCATCCCATAGTCCCATGCCCATATACCCATCATACATATTAGCCATCCCATAGTCGAGTGCCCATATACCCATAACACATCCTTCATCTCATAGTCCCATGCCTATGTACCCATCATACATATCCTCTATGACATCAGCGTCGCCATGGCAACCATTGTGACATCATAATGAGGGGCGGGGCTTGATACGCACACACTGTTTCCCCATTATGTAGATAGGGGCATTATGACATCATGAGGGGCGGAGCTTGACGCGTCCAGTATGTAGATAGGGGCAAAATTGTTTGGTGAATTGGAACATGCGGGGTTAAAATTTCGCCTCACAACATAGCTTAGGATGCTCTCGGGGTCCAGACGTGCGACTGTGCCAAATTTTGTGGCTGTAGCTGCGACGGTGCGGATGCCTATCCCGGACATACATACATACATACATACATACACACACTTGAGCTTTATTAAATAGATATATCTTTTGTGCTGTTCAGGGGACATTTAAAGGTGTGGGGTTATCATTGCCTTTATTATAGGGCATGATTTTGAACAGGATTTCTCTTTTTTAAATGTTTTTAATATCATGTGTTTTTTTTGCTGTTGTATTACAGCTGTTTAATAAAGTGTCATGTTTTTTATACATGCTTGAGGTGCTCCTTGATTATGGGCGTGATCTTTTTCTTGTTCTTGGATTACAAGTCTCCGTATAAATGCACCTGCTCTGTGATAATCTCAGGGTTCTGTTTGAAGCACAGAGAGCATCATGAAGACCAAGGAACACAACAGGCAGGTCCGTGATTCTGTAGTGGAAAAGTTTAAAGCCGGATTTGGATACAAAATGATTTCCAAAACTTTAAACATCCCAAGGAGCACTGTGCAAGCAATCATATTGAAATGGAAGGTGTACCATACCACTGCATATCTACCAAGACCCGTCATCCCTCTAAACTTTCATCTCAAACAAGGACAAGACTGATCAGTGATGCAGCCAAAAGGCCCATGATCATGCTGGATGAACTGCAGAGATCTACAGCTGAGGTGGGACAGTCTGTCCATAGGACAACAATCAGTCGTATACTGCACATGTGACGAGTGTCAGCTTACGCTGAGTTGTTCTTCTTAGAAAGAGTGGACCCTCTGGGCCGTGGCACCCACCCACCTAGGGCGAGCTGACCTAGTGAGAACCACCCCCTATACAGGGAGTGTCAGGGGCAAGACCAAGGAGGTGAGCCACCACGGCTGCTGGACCAGACGGCCGGCTCAGGGAAACAAGACAAGGCAAGACGAGTCGTTAAATCAAAGAAACTTCATTAAGGAAGACTTTAGGTACAACAGTTGCAAAACGTGAACACACAGAACATAAGACAAGGTGCGTGCAAGGGCACGCCGAGGTCCAAGACTTGAGGAACTCTTCAGGGTGCAACAGGAGCAAACGTGAACACACAGAGTTCATGAAACAGGGTGCGTGCAATGGCAGCCGAGGTCCAAGCATGGAACGTGCAGATGGTATGCGGACATAGGACTCCGGACAACAGTCCACGATCAACCAGGGCATCTGGGTCTGTAGCTCAGAGGGTGATCGGCAGGATCCGGACATCCAGCAGTTAGCCAGGGTTCCAAGCATGGAAACATGAGAGTTAGTGACATGGTGCATGTTAACGGACACGCCAGGATCAGGTTCACAGGACAGAGACCTGCGCATGCCGAGGGGCATGCCAGGGACAGGTCAGGTTCACAGGACGGTGGCCTGCGCATGCCAAGGGGCAAGCCAGGGACGGGTCAGGTTCACAGGACTGTGGCCTGCGCATGCCAAGGGGCATGCCAGGGAGAGGCACAGAGTACGGTGGCATCGGAATCCAAATGCTGGCATCGACCGACAGGGTCCAGGTATCTGGCTACGGACATCAGCTCCGGACAGCAGGCCGCAGTCATTTAGGTCCGGACCTCTGGCAGCGGTTGGCAGGTTATGGAATCCAGCAGGCAAACTAGGGAACAGAGAAGAGCAAAAGAGACAAAGGCTTTGTGCAAGAGTAGCACGAAAAGGCACAGTGCGAGAACCAGCGTGAGTGCAAGGGAGCACAGAGACCACGGCTGGGAGCACCGGCAGGTGGTACCGACGATGGCAGTTGCAAGCGGGCACGACTAGAGGCGGCACCGCTGCGGGGCCACGCAGCCAGACCACTATAGCACTGGACGGGGCACGGCTGGGGCACACAGGCGAGCACGGCTAGAGGCGGCACGGCTGAGGCACACCAGGTAGGCACAGGCGACCAGGCATGTGCACAGAGGCACGGAGCCACAAGGCAGGGCTAGGCAAAGGGTACAGGACAGAGCCACATGCGAGACAGCATGGCAAAGCCTAGTATGAAATGTGCCAGGGCGCACGAAACATCAGGGACAATACAAAGAACGAGGCAGAGACCTGCGCATGCAAAGAGCATGCCAGGGACAGGGACAGTCTAGCAGCGGAGCGTAGGCCGAAGCCCAGAGCCGGGCCAAGGAAGGACCTTGGGACTAGACAGGATACAGAATGAGGCCTGCACGTGTAGAGACACGCCAGGGAGAGGTTCAGAGCGGAGGCCTGCACGTGTAGAGACACGCCAGGGGCAGGTTCAGAGCGGAGGCCTGCACGTGTAGAGACACGCCAGGGACAGGTTCAGAGCGGAGGCTTGCACGTGTAGAGACACGCCAGGGACAGGTTCAGAGCGGAGGCTTGCACGTGTAGAGACACGCCAGAGACAGAGGCAGGGTACCTGAAGCCACAAAGCAGAGCGAGACATGAAACAAGGAACAGAATCAGCAAACGAGGACTATAAGGCAAAGCAGAGCAGGGACAAAACATGGCACGAAGGACAAACACTAGACAAGACACGAGACAAGACCAGAGACGGAATACGAGCACGGAGCGTGTGCAGAGACGCACGACAGAGCAGAGTGCAAGGGCACAGAATAGAGGGAGCGCCCCACAGCCCAAGCAGCCATGCAGGGACCCCACACAATACTCCGGCCCTGAGCATAGGAAGGGGCGGCCTGATATAGGGCATAGCACCTGCTCTTCCAGGTCAGGACCAGGGGAGCACTTCCGGGTTCAGATCCACAGGATAACAGAGCATAGTCACATGATCAGAGTTCCAGACATGACAAGATGACTCCAGATCCAGTGCTGAAACCTAGACAGGTCACATGATCAGAGTTCTAGACATGACGAGACGACTGCAGAATCAGTGCTGAAACCAAGACAGGTCACATGATCAGAGTTCTATACATGACGAGATGATTACCAAACCAGACAGTGCAGGATCCTAGGAAAGGTCACATGATGAGCGTTTCAGACATGACAAGATGATTACAGAACCAGACAGTGCAGGATCCTAGGAAAGGTCACATGATCAGCGTTTCAGACATGACGAGATGATTGCAGAACCAGACAGTGCAGGATCCAGGCAGGGACACATGACCAGGGACTCTAGACATGACGAGAAGATCACAGAAGGCAGAGCAGAAACGCAGGCATCCTGTAGCTCAGACATGAGGTGAGTGTGCACACTGCTCAAGGGAACATGCAGGATAGCAGACAAGATATGCGCATGCACATCGCTCCAGGAGTTCTTGAGAGAAAACAGACAGGGCAGACATGGCGGACATGACAGCACAAATCTGGCCTTTATGGTAGAGTGGCAAGAAGAAAGCCATTTCTCAAAGATATCCATAAAAAGTGTTGTTTAAAGTTTGCAACAAACCACCTGGGAGACACACCAAACATGTGGAAGAAGGTGCTCTGATCAGATGAAACCAAAATTGAACCTTTTGGCAACAATGCCAAATGATATGTTTGACGTAAAGGCAACACAGCTCATCACCCTGAACACACCATCCCAACTGTCAAACATGGTGGTGGCAGCATCATGGTTTGGTCCTGCTTTTCTTCAGCAAGGACAGGGAAGATACAGGACGCCGATACATGGCGCAATTACAATAGTTACCATGGGGTGAGTCATGCTCATTTATATGCTAATACAGCTGCCACTGATTTGAAATTAAAGGACATTACTAGATATTAATGGTTTTTAAGTGGAGATTAATATATTTTCATCAATTGAGGCCCTTTTGCACATTGCACTATAAATGCACTTTTTGATTCTTATTCATGTTTTGTAAAACTATGTATTGCATAATGTATATTATCTAATTGTCTGTGAACACCTGTATGATTGGTGAGCTTTAAATAGCACACACTTTGCATTGTTACAATGCTTGAGAAACGACCACAACTCCCAGGGCCGAAACGTCACTGTATGGGCAACTAGCCAGATGGGCTAATAAATAGCACTTTGACTGAAACTCTTTTTGTGTGCTGCTTTTATCTTGAGGACACTATTTTTGAGGTTTGGTATATGCCTGGAAGTCTTGCACCCGCATTGTCTGTTTATTTTTTGTGCTGCTTTTCCTCTTTTTTCACACACACACACACACACACACACACACACATATATTATTGTAAGGTAGCGCTGTCATTCGGGTAGGGGATACTCGCTTGGCAGCCAATAAATCACATCCGGCACAGGTTTTCCATAAAACCAAAACAGTCCAAGTGGTTTATTTTGGCATCATAAACCATCAAAGCAATAGAAAGCTTAGCGTCCATGACAGAGCTTCACGCCGTTTATCCTGTAGTCATACAGGTTATGCAATGTTCCATACGCAGGCTCTTCAGCCTCACAGTTAGCTCACCCGTCAGGGTTCCCTCATGGATGTTTCTTCATACTGCAGATGTCCTTTCCCTCCAGGGAACTATCAGGCACGTGTAGCCATTAACACAGCATTCACTTGCTGTCAGGAAGACAGCCCCATCTCTCTCAGACGGGACCTTCCACAACGGACCAACCAGGTCCCAGCATTCTCTCCATGTGACCTACCCTGGCCACCTTACATGGTCCGTAGCCACGCCCACCGGGTCACATGGCTATGACCTCACCCCAGGTCCTTCAACCACTCATACACACTTTATAATAGCGTTTCTTAAACACACCCCCTGGGTGGGATTGTAGGTAACTAGTCCAGCCAAACTCATCAGTTACCTGGAGACTTCCCAAACACAGTGAAACAGCACCTCAGCAGTATCACTGCTGATCAACAGACACATAAGTCTCCATCTCAAGGCCACCCACCTTGAGATACATAACGGTCCTTCAGTCTTCTGCCATTCATCCTCTCTCCTAGGACATCCACAGTGCCCCCTAGCGGACACAGTGGTCACTACACCACATACCTCCCCCTCTGTTCAAACTTGTGGGATTGAACACATATTACCCTGGGATCTCGAGACCGAGCACTCATTACACCTTGGCCCACAGGTCGAGAGAACCGTCTCTGTCTGTCATCTGGCCTCATCTCTACGTTAGGCTTCCCCCGCCCCCAGCGTTCAGAATATCGATCGTTGTCTTTGACCCTCCAGTCACGGTCTGTCTGCGTTGTCAGACTAGTCACCATCCTTTCTCTATCTAAGGCCTCTTTCACACTTCCGTTTTTGACAATCAGTCAAGATCCGCCGATTTGGAAAAAAAACGGATCCGCCATTTTTCATGGCGGATCCGTTTTTTTACCCATTGACTTTCATTATTGGCGGATCTTGACGAATTGCCGTCCTTTGCATCCGTTTTTGTGCGGATCCGCCAAAATGTTGCTGTCCGTCAACATCCTCAAAGAGTTCCAAACGGAGCTTGCAACTTTTTTGGCCAGCGGATCCTCCACACACTGATTTAACCCGAAATTCTGTCTGGGTGCCAGACAAAAAAAAAAAATTCTCTCTCTCCCGGCCAGTGGCTCCTTTAAAATTCTTCATTCTGCGGATCCGTCATAAAACGGATCCTATTGCATCCGTTCACATCAGTTACAGACGGATCCGCTTTTCCGCCTTTTTGGCGGATTTTGACTGATGCAAATAACTGAAGTGTGAAAGAGGCCTTAGCGTCTTGTAACAAGTGGTACCCCACCATGTCTAAAGTTTTCTTTTCAGTGCATTAACCTCACAGTTCTTTGCATCTTCTGTCTCTGTAGCATCCTTCAGTTCACACTGTAATCTACGGTGCAACGTATTGGCACGTTGAGCCTCTTTCTCTGCTTCTTCCACCTGGCGTTTCAGCTGTTTCAGACGCACATCATTTCCTTCCGCCAGGTCTTTGTACTGCTCAGAACTACGCCTTTCGTCATCCATTTGCCTTAGTACCACCTTCAGCTTTTTCTCCGTAAGACGTACTTGTTTGCTTGCAGATTGTCGCACTTTAATTTCCGCATCAAGCTGTTCCTCCAGTAGTGCAACCTTTGCTTCTAACTCCTTATTCTGGCGAACTAATTGCTGACAGGCACTCTCATTCTTCTGAGCATTACTACGTTCTTCCGCCACTTCTTGAAGCTGAGCCATGCGAGACTCTAACTGCCTCTTTTCTTCCAAAGCCAGAGCATCTTTACCACTGTTATTAGCAACTAAATCAGCCAGTTCATCTCTTTCCTGCTGTGCTTGTCTTTTAGCACACTCTGCAGCAGCAAGCGCCGTTTGCAAACGGATCACCTCTGCTTCCATACTTTTCAGTTTCTTTTTTTCTTCACACTGTTTCTCACTCAGGCCTGGCCGCTGTAAGTCTTCGTCCCACTTCTCGTGCAGAAGACCTCTTACAGTTTCTGTGAGTACTCCTACCTCTTCTCTGAGGGACTTATTCAGACCTTGCCACGATGCCAGGTGACCTTTGGGCTCGAGGACTTTTCTCTAGCTCTTCTAGTCTGTGCTCCCTTTCTCTCTCAGAGCCACAGTCACCCCTAGAATCTGAGTCACACCGATCATCCGAGTCAACCCTCCAGTTACCCTCTGACCGTGTGTCCACTCCAATCGTCTCATCTCCCAGCCCACCATCTGTCTTCTCATGAGACGTCAGGTCCGTCAGTTGAGTAGATGTACCCCTTCTTCCAGTCACTTCTACATCAGCCCTGTCCACTTTAACAGGCGCCACCGTCACACTGTTTGCTAACCCAACAGTAGAAACGTCTCCCTCACTCGACCATACATCAAACAACACAAGGTCCCTGCCCCTCTCAAAGGCATAGACTAAGTCAGGTGGTATCCCTCCACCTTGGCATTCACCACTTTTGGACCCTTCAAACATTACTGTCTACCGCATAGTTCACCTTGACCCCATGTTTACAGCAAACCTGAACTCATACACACACACACTGCGGTTCCCCAGACATATCCACTGAGGTACCCAGTGCTGCCCCTTTTGACAAGTCGGCCCCTTTCTGGACCACCATCCCGATTTGGGCCACCGTCCCCTTTCGGTACTCCACCCCCTTTTGGGTTACCACCCCAAGCTGGGTCACCGCTCCCCTCTGGGACTCCACCACCTTTTGGGTCACCGCCCCCTTCTGCAACTCCACCCCTTTTGGGCTACCACCCCGATTTGGGCCACCGCCCCCTTTCGGGATTTCACAATGTCCGTTTTACCGGTCTCCTTAGACCGCAATCTCTTATGATACCACACAAGTCCTTGCTGGCACCACCACAGTTCCTGCTGTCACCGATCACCGACACCACCGGCTGCCGTTCACACACAGCGGCTGGTGTCACCTTCGTAACCCCGTCGAGTTACTGGAAGCCGCTTGTCCCCTTCGTAACGCTGAGTTACAGCAAGCCGCTTGTCACCTTCATAACCCCGCTGAGTTGCAGCAAGCCGCTTGTCACCTTCTTGACTCCAAGTGAGCCACCGCAGGCTAAGTTGAGAAAAGAAAAAAAAAAAACACCACACAAAACTCACGTGTCCTGTCTGTGTGCTATTCAGGACGTTCCGTCTCCGCCTGAGACCGTCCAACACACAAGGCGCACCGGGTGCTATTCAGGGAGCTGACCCTCCTCCCAGGGTTTCCCAACACACCGGCCTCACCAGGTCCAGGGGCTTAGCGGGTGCTCTTCAGGACATCCATCTCCTCCTGAGACAGCCCAACACTCATGCCTCACCAGGTCCAAGGTCATACCACATGCTCCAGGGATCCGATTCTTCTCCCAGAACCTCCCAACACTGACCCTCCAGGACCTTGCTCACTGAACCCTCCAGGTACAGTCTTTCCCACTGACCCAGGTCAGTACAACACAAACACCTGTCCGTTACCTGTGTCGGCCACACAGGTCCTCGGGTACCTCTTCTCTACAGAGGCCCCCTATAGCAATCACCAGTCTCTTTCTCACTGACCCCGGTCAGTACAACACGGCTTTCACGGCCGTCACCTGCTGGCCGCGCAGGTTCTCGGACCTCTCTACCGCTGAGGTGTCCTATAAGTCTTTTCCACTGACTCCAGTCAGCATATCACACGGCTTTCCAGACCGTCAACCCTTCTGGCTCAGCGTTGCCCTTAGCATCTTGGATCGGCAAAATCCCGTGATACTCAAGATGGCGTCGCCGCAAGAACATGTAGCCGGCGCAGACGACGTTGGGATCCAGGATGGCGTCGACAAAATCTCACGAGATTTCGCCGACGCCATCTTGGATCCCGCGGAATTTCGTCATTTACCTCACTCCGACTTGCTGTGCGGACGTGTTGCCTTGCTCCTCTGCCTGTTCACTGCCGGTGTCTAATTACAGGGCCAATTTGCCTCTACCACTTCATAACTACTGCTGCCTTGCTCCTCTGCGTGTTCACTGCTGCTGTCTAATAACAGGGCCAATTTGCCTCTACCACTTCATAACTACTGCTGGGCAATTACAGGGCCAATTTGCCTCTACCACTTCATAACTACTGCTGGGCAATTACAGGGCCAATTTGTCTCTACCACTTCATAACTACTGCTGGGCAATTACAGGGCCAATTTGCCTCTACCACTTCATAACTACTGCTGGGCAATTACAGGGCCAATTTGCCGCTACCACTTCATAACTACTGCTGGGCAATTACAGGGCCAATTTACCGTTACCACTTCATAACTACTGCTGGGCAATTACAGGGCCAATTTGCCACTACAACTTCATAACTACTGCTGGGCAATTACAGGGCCAATTTGCCTCTACCACTTCATAACTACTGCTGGGCAATTACAGGGCCAATTTGCCGCTACCACTTCATAACTACTGCTGGGCAATTACAGGGCCAATTTGCCTCTACCACTTCATAACTACTGCTGGGCAATTACAGAGCCAATTTGCCCCTACCACTTCATAACTACTGCTGGGCAATTACAAGGCCAATTTGCCACTACCATTTCATAACTACTGCTGGGCAATTACAGGGCCAATTAGTATCTGTTTACACTAAAATACTCCAGGACGCCTTCTTCACTGCCAGATAACTGCCAAATAGACTCCTTTACCTGTGCCAACATGAGTCTTAACAACAAGTATGCCAATGCCAGTGAAAGGAAAGCAGCTTTAGCAGTACGACAAAAACAACGCTGTGCTAATGAGACTCCTGAGGAAAAACACCATTGCCTTGACAAGATTAAGGCTTATAAACGTCGTCGCCTCACACACGAATCCCCTAACTCTAAATCCATTAGATGGCTGAAGAAGTCTCTGCACGCCATCACCGCCAACAATAGACGGCTTCTTCTTCATCATTATTAGACTCACAACAGGATGCTTCCACATCAGCATGTGGAACAAGTTACTACCACATTCATCCTATATGCCGTTCACTGACATAACTAATCAGCAATCTGTTTCTGCCCTATCAATACCACCATTAGTCAATACCGACGCACAGTTTCTTCACATACAAGCTGCAACAGTTAGCCCGCAGAAAGTGCAACCAAGACAAATATACGTTGGTCTCAAAACTAGGCGCACCCCCCGGTTGGACATGCACTTCTACTACAACCTCACATCTTCACTAATGATGAAAATAGTATTACTGAACACAGCTGTGGTGACATGACCCATGTATGTGAGCATTGCCAAGCTTTGCATTTTGTAGCAGAGATACCTTCTGATAACAACTTTACGCTCTGCTGTCAGAAGGGTAAAGTCCATGTACCCATACTACAATATCCTGATGTCTTTACACGTTTGCTGAAAGGGCAAAGTAAATTTAGCAAAAATGTCATGGATAATATTCGAAGTATTAACAGTTCCTTTGCTTTTGCCTCCATGGGTGCAAATATTTCACCACCTCCTGGATATGGCCCATACTGGTTCCGCATACATGGGCAGATCTATCATAGAACTGGAACACTACATCCCTCAGATGACCAACAACGCGCATTTGCCCAACTTTACATTCTCGATACTGCTACCGCTAACGAACAACGCTTACGTAAAGAAAATCAAAAATGTCATCCTACATTGATGAACATTATTGCCCTTCAAATCCAAACTATTAATCCTTTTGTGGCAGCTTATCAAATGTTACGTGATGTGGAAGAACAAGAAAAAATTAAATCTCTACAAAACGGAACTGTCATGCCAAACATCACTATGGCTATTAAACAAGATCATACTCAAGACCCTCGACGCTACAATAATCCCACTGTCAGTGAAATAGCAGTCGTGTTTCAAAATGACAATGGTGAGCCACCTTTCAATAGACATATTAATTTATTTAAAACCTGATCCCCACAACCCTTTAGCTCCAAAAACACAACAAATTAGCATTCTCCATAGCAATTTGGATGCCCTCCTCTATCCAATATTTTTCCCTTATGGAGACCAAGGATGGCATGATGGACTCAAACAACAAGGCAAAAGTCCGAGGAGGATCACACAACTCTAGTGCTATTGCTATATGTTATCTGTCAGAAATTACTTTAATCCACTCCTCAATGGTGGTAAGCTAACACAGCAATATTTAGTAGATGCTTATGTCAAAATCGAAGCTAATCACCTACATTACATCCGCAACCACCAAAAAGATTTAAAAGTGGAGGATTACTACCTCCTTCAAGAACACCTCAAAAAATCGGTTCAAAAGGGCATCCCAATTGGGAAAACCGTCATTTTACCATCTTCTTTTGAAGGCAGTCCAAGAAACATGCAGCAGCGCTACCAGGATGCTATGGCTATTGTTACGAAGTATGGTCGACCAGATCTATTTATCACCATGACATGTAATCCTAAGTGGAGTGAGATTACTACACATTTAGAACCGTGGCAGCGTGTTGAACACAGACCAGACTTGGTTGCACGAGTCTTTAAAATTAAACTGGAATCCCTCTTAAAAGACATTAGCAGTGGATTATTTGGAAACGTCACTGCAATGGTCCATGTCATTGAATTTCAGAAGCGTGGTCTCCCGCATGCTCATATTTTAATTATTCTTGACAGCCTGTCTAAATTACGGACTGAGGCGGACATAGATAATATAGTCTGGGCTGAAATACCTGATGAAACAATCTACACTCAGCTCCATAACATTGTTCTTCAACACATGATTCATGGTCCTTGTGGAGAACACAATCCTAATTCTCCCTGTATGGATCTTGGAAAGTGTAGCAAAGGTTTCCCTAAACAATACCAACCATATATCATCAAAGAAAAGGACCAACTATTGATATAGTTTCAATAAGTTATACTATATATATATATATATATATATATATATGAACAACGACAAAGCAAAGTCCATCAATAACGTGAGCAATCCAGGATGCTGTTAAAAATTTTTTTCTTTTTATTCATAAATCCATTAAAACAGCAATAATGCAGGAAAGTTGTGCAGATAGGACTACGTGTTTCAGCGGTAGAACCCGCCTTCTTCACGGTCCAGAATCTAATCTGCTTTCCAAACATGGAACCTTATATACATCCCACTCCCATCAGGGTAATTATAAACATATGTGAGAGACTTAAAAACATGTGCTATAAAAGCAGATCAAACATATAAACTATCCACATATTGATCAGTATACAACATGCATAAAGATTATAAGGAAAGAATTCAACATATTGGAGAAAAGTACATTAGGAATGTCCGATAACCTGACCATAAGATTTAAGGCCCTGTGCACACAGTGCAGACTCCGTGCAGTTCCGCAGCAGATTTGGCCCTGCAGAACCGCAGCAGAAAAGCAACAGAACTGCACGTGATGCACAGTACCATTTAAGGCTATGTAAAACAAAAAAGGCTGTGCACATGCTGCAGATTTTTCTGCGCAGATCTGGTGCAGAATAAAAGAAGCAGCATATCGCTTCTCCTGTGCGGCTCTGCTGCAGCTCTCCACCTGCTCCATTATAGAAATCTGCAGGCGGAAACTGCAGGGGAAATCCGCACAAAAACTGCACCAAATCTGCGACAAATCTGCACTAAATCTGCACTAAAACTGCAGGCAAAACGCAGATCATCTTACCTAAAGATTTAGCAAAATCTACGCGGAAAATTCCACAGCAGAATCCGCACCGTGTGCACATAGCCCCAGTGGTACAAAAACATAGAACAATAATAATACTCCAGGTGGTTCACAGGAGTGAGCTGGTCTACATTGTTGTATATATATATATATATATATATATATATATATATATATATATATATATTCAGCTCTTTGAACCTTCCTAGAAGGTCATTGAATCTTGTTTCAACCAGACAAATTGTCCAAGCAGAACAAATAACTGGCTTAGGCTGGTTTCACATTCGCGCTTTTTAAGCGCACGCACGGCCGGGGGTAGCTCCGCCCCCGAGCCGGCTCTCTGCCCGGCGTGCCCGCCCCTTCCTTGTAGTGCCGCCTCCTAGCGCACAGCGGCGCCTGCGATCGGCGCACCCTATCTTTAGCGTAGGGTGCGCAGATCGTGCGCAGGCCGTGCGCTAGTTGCGCTTTGACCTGCGCTGCGCACTTTTGACGGTGCGCCGTGCTCGCCAAAATCCGAAAAGTTTGATTTTGGCGCGCACGGCGCACCGTCAAAAGTGCGCAGCGCAGGTCAAAGCGTAACTAGCGCACGGCCTGCGCACGATCTGCGCACCCTATGCTAAAGATAGGGTGCGCCGATCGCAGGCGCCGCTGTGCGCTAGGAGGCGGCGCTACAAGGAAGGGGCGGGCACGCCGGGCAGAGAGCCGGCTCGGGGGCGGAGCTACCCCCGGCCGTGCGTGCGCTTAAAAAGCGCGAATGTGAAACCAGCCTTACACTTATCTACCAACAAAGGGCCTTCATTGTCATAATTAGATTGGGTGTGTAAACATTCCCAAGGATGTGATTTGGTCAGGGGACTTTCTCATTAGCATTCAAGGATAGATCAAAGAAGACACATTTGAATGCCTTTGGGGGGGTAAAAGGAGGGTAGATGAGCAGAGAGAGAGAGAGAGACACAGAGAAAGAGATGTGACAGACCAGAGAGGACACTGAGATGAGACTATCTGAATAATGTATGAATAATGCCTGTTTCTGATTAATGCATATGTATTTATTAGTTTTATATTTTAATATTATCATTTATATAGTAAATCAATTTAGTAAATTCAATTCTTGTGTGAGCATTTTCTTATTCATTACAATCCATTGGAACCCTTACAATACAAATTGGTGT
Organism: Dendrobates tinctorius; assembly: GCF_039654945.1. Taxonomy (NCBI): domain Eukaryota; kingdom Metazoa; phylum Chordata; class Amphibia; order Anura; family Dendrobatidae; genus Dendrobates; species Dendrobates tinctorius. The sequence continues at coordinate 16,122,229 of NW_027361796.1, forward strand.
CAGAAGTGGGATTGTTTTGAATAAAAATGTTTGCAAAATTGAATAAGTTTGTTAAGAGTAGGAAAACAGTTGAGAGTAGTGTCAGATCTTTGCCAGAATGGGTGTTACCAGGAAAGTGGACCCCAATGGCACAGGAATGTAACAAATATATGGAGGGACAGCGCTCATCAAATCCTCAGGATGTGGCTGGCAAATTTGATCTCTCAAGGTATGATGCAAAAGAGCTGCAGCAGCCGTTGGATGGATCTGTGTGCAAGTGTCCCAAAGATTACAGGAGGAGATAGATCATTTGCGTTTAGAGCTGCATATAGCTATAGAGCAAAGGATTAGCTTGCAATCAGCCTTGAGACCAAATGAAACAGCATGGCAATATGCAAAGGAATTTTGAAGCTTATGTAATGAAAAATGTGAATAAGAATAGGTGCAGGAGGAGACAGCGGCCAGTGTCAGATATTTGTACTGCACAGATTAGAACCATGATTGCACATGAGAAATGGTCAGATTTGCTAGAATGTGATGGTTGTGACAGTGAAACAGATGAGGAAGAAAAGCAAGCCAGACGGATTGTGATTACTAAAACTAGGAGAGAAGTCACACAGCGTAGTGGAGATAGGATGGATGCAGGAAACGCAGCTACAGGAGCAGAAGCTTCAATGACCGAAGAAACTAGGAATTATACAGCCGGAGAAATAACAGAATTAGCTACCAGGTACAGGCAGCAAGCAGCAGAACCTTTGTTAGCATGGATTCTCAGATTATGGGATCAGGGAGCGATAGTATAATCTTGAACCGTCTTGAGGCAGTAGGCTTTGTAGTATTTGTACTGATCCTATGGTACGTCTAAAAATGAGACGTGCAAGGGAAACTGCAGAGAATTTCTCTTTGTTGCATTTGGTGAGGGATTCTGTGGCACAAGTGTATGACTGCACAACATAAAGAAGGATTTTTCCAGCGTCTCCAGGAGATAAAATAATAATTGCTTTATTGAGAATAAATGGCATTCCATGATTAAGCCCTCTTAGGGTGAAACGCGTAGGAAATTGCTCCCCTCCATACGCCTCTTTATGTCGTTTTTACCTGATGGTATGAAGATTTTATATTCTCAATAAAGCAATTATTATTTTATCTCCTGGAGACGCTGGAAAAATCCTTCTTTATGTTGTGCAAGCACTGTACGCCCGGGTCAGGGTGTTTCCGTGCGTCAGAGGTGTGATCAGGAGTGAAGAGGGGTGAGCTGAATACTTCTTGCAAGTGTATGACTCTCCTATGGAAGTAATACCACAGACACGATGGGAGACTCTTGCAGATGGAGTTCAGAGATTGAGAGAAATTGCATGCATAGGAGGTATAACTCGCAATCCTGTGCCAGATCTGAATGATCACTTTGCTGTTGTTGAGGATTGGAAGGGACCAGATGCTGCAATATTGACAGTATTGATGAAGAATAAGTTCATAGAAGGTGCCCCAGCATCATACAAAGCCCCATTGTTCACTATGTTCAGTGCACTTATGGGAAATTCCACTAATGTCTACACAGCATGCAATTTAATCTCCCAGCTATCTGCTCTAGAGAGCAAAAGTATCAAAAAATAGTACAGTAAAGAGAGTAGATCAAGAAAGGAGAAAAGAGGATGATACTCAAATTAGAAAGAGCAGGAAGGAGTTGTTTTGTGACCTGATAGCTAGTGGAGTTCCATTCCAGGATATAGATGGGATCTCTACAAGTGACCTGTTGAGGAGATGCCAAGATCTGAGGAGAAAAGGTAAATTGCAACTCGCCAGACCCAAGAGGGTGGCGACTAATGAGATGGGGGGTTGGAAAGATAGAGGTGGGACACCTGATGGAGGCATGCAAAGCCCCCTCTGTAACCGCCCCTTGCACTCTTCCAATACCATGGCATACTACACCCCCTGCCAAGATTCCCTCATGGACTAATTTTAAATGCAGATTTTAGATAAGAGTTCTTGAACATCCCTGAAAATTGTTGTTTGAACAGTTTTGCCATTTTTTTTATGTCTAATGATGTTTGTTTTCATACTAGAGTTTTTTAGAGAAATAATCCTGGGAGCATACTGTGACATATGCACTGGCTGATATATGATGAGAAGTATTCCTGTGAGCGTAATGTGATGTATGCGCTGTCTGATATATGAATTGGGTTTGGTCTTGGTGATGCATAAATGTGCATTCTTCACCTGAGGGTTTGTAATAGACCTTCATGTTTTAAAAGGCAAAAGACCACAGCAGATATAAGATAATAATAATAATAATAAATTTTATTTTTATAGCGCCGACATATTCCGCAGCACTTTACATTTCAGAGGGGATTTGTACAGACAATAGACATTACAGCATAACAATAATCACATACAGTAGATTATAACAAATACCAAGAGGAATGAGGGCCCTGCTCGCAAGCTTACAGTCTATGAGGAAAGAGGTAGACACGAAAGGTGGGTGGTAACAGTTGCCCTGATTGTATGGACCAGCCATAATGTTAAGTGTGTAACAGTACAGACACAAAGGGCTAATGGATGCATAAAGCATGTGGGAACATGATGCTGGGAACCTGGTTATGGTAAAACTTTTGGCTCTGCCACACAGGGATAGGTTAGGTTAATGTGTTGAGGCGATAGGCCAGTCTGAATAAATGCGTTTTCAGGACACGCTTAAAATTGTGGGGATTGGGGACTAATCGTATTGACCTGGGAAGTGCATTCCAAAGAATTGGCGCGGCACGTGTAAAGTCTTGGAGACGGGAGTGGGAGGTTCTGACTATTGAGGATACTAACCTCAGGTCATCAGCAGAACGGAGGGCGCGGGTAGGGTGGTATACTGAAACAAGAGAGGAGATGTAGGGTGGTGCTGAGCCATGGAGGGCTTTGTGGGTGAGGGTAATAAGTTTATACTGAATTCTGGAGTGGATGGGTAGCCAGTGTAATGACTGGCACAAGGTAGAGGCATCGGTGTAACGATTGGTGAGGAATATGATCCTGGCTGCAGCATTCAAGACAGATTGGAGAGGGGAGAGTTTTGTAAGAGGGAGACCGATTAGAAGAGAGTTACAATAGTCGAGACGAGAATGAATAAGAGAAACAGTAAGAGTTTTTGCAGAGTCAAAAGTAAGAAAAGGTCGAATTCTAGAAATGTTTTTGAGGTGCAGATGACAAGAGCGAGCCAGTGATCGAATGTGGGGGGCAAAGGAAAGCTCGGAATCAAGTATGACCCCAAGACAGCGGGCATGTTGCTGGGGAGTAATAGTGGAACCACAGACGGAAATGGCAATGTCGGGTGTAGGTACATTAGTAGCGGGAGGAAACACAAGGAGTTCAGTCTTTGACAGGTTCAGTTTCAGATATAGTGAGGACATGATATTAGACACAGCGTTTAGACAATCGCCAGTGTTTTCTAGAAAGGCTGGCGTGATGTCAGGAGAAGAAGCGTATAATTGGGTGTCATCAGCATAGAGATGGTAATGGAAACCAAATCTACTGATTGTTTGACCAATAGGGGCAGTGTACAAGGAGAAGAGGAGGGGGCCTAGAACCGATCCTTGAGGAACCCCAACAGTAAGGGGAAGGTGAGAGGAGGAGGAACCGGCAAAAGAAACAGTAAAGGAGCGGTCGGAGAGATAGGAGGAGAACCAGGAGAGAACGGTGTCCTTGAGGCCAATGGAATGGAGCATAGTGAGGAGGAGCTGATGATCCACAGTGTCGAATGCTGCAGAGAGATCCAAGAGAATTAGCATGGAGTAATGACCATTTGTTTTAGCTGTTAGCAGATCATTAGAGACTTTAGTGAGGGCAGTTTCAGTGGAGTGTAAAGAGCGGAAACCGGATTGGAGAGGGTCGAGAACAGAGTTTTCTGAGAGATAGCGGATAAGACGGGAGTGGACCAGGCGTTCCAGGAGTTTAGAGATGAAGGGAAGATTAGAGACAGGTCTATAGTTAGCGGCACAGTTTTGGTCGAGGGATGGTTTTTTAAGTAGTGGATGTATGATGGCATGCTTAAATGAGGAGGGAAAAATACCAGAAGAGAGAGAGAGGTTAAATATTTTAGTTAGGTGAGGGGTGACAGCAGGGGAAAGGGACTGGAGGAGATGTGACGGAAATGGGTCACTGGTGCAAGTAGTTGGGCGAGAAGATGCAAGGAGCCTGCTTACTTCTTCTTCTGTGACTGGTTCAAAATCAGAGAGTGAGTTAGATGCAGTGGGGGAGGGAGGACAGTGCATTGTATGAGGGGATTTGGAGATAATTTCCTGTCGGATCTGGTCAATTTTTTCTTTGAAGTAAGTGGCCAGATCGTCAGCTCGGAGCTCTGTGGTTGGGGCCTGTACTCTTGGATTGAGTAGGGAATGAAAAGTGTCAAAGAGACGTTTCGGGTTATTGGACAGTGAGGTGATGAGGGTGTTGAAATAGGTTTGTTTGGAGAGGTGAAGGGCAGTGTTGTATGTTCTAAGCATAAACTTAAAATGGATGAAATCTTCGTGTAGATTGGATTTTCTCCACAGAAGTTCGGCGCACCTGGAGCACCGCTGCAGGAAACGTGTTTGCACCGTGTGCCAGGGTTGTCGCCGTCTGCGTTGTGGTGTTCTATTTATAGGGGGTGCAAATTCATCCAGGGCAGTTTGAAGTGTTTCATTGTAATGCTTCAATGCAGAATCAGGACATGAGAGGGAGGAGATAGGGGCCAATGAAGACTGCAAGTTCTTCAGAAGTTTCTGGGTGTTAATGGCCTGTATGTTTCTATAAGTCTGGACAGTGGGGGTGACCTGAGCAGCCTGGCAGTTCTTGATAGAGAATGAAAGAAGATTGTGGTCAGAGAGCGGGAGAGGGGAGTTTGCAAAATCATCCACTGCACAAAGCCGAGAGAAGACCAAGTCGAGGGAGTTTCCGTCTTCATGCGTTGGAGAATTAGTAAGCTGCGAAAGGCCAAATGAGGAGGTTAGAGATAAAAGGTGAGTAGCAGATGGGGAGAGGGGAAGAGCAATGGGGATGTTGAAATCTCCCATGATGAGGGTAGGGATGTCACAGGAGAGAAAATGTGGAAGCCAAGTGGCAAAATGATCCAGGAACTGATGGGAGGGGCCGGGAGGACGATACACCACCGCCACTCGCATGGAGAAGGGGGTGTAGAGTCTGACGGCATGGACCTCAAAAGAAGGGAAGACAAGTGAGGGTACTTGAGGGATAACCTGAAATGTACATTTTGGTGATAGGAGCAGACCAACGCCTCCACCAGCTCTATTGTCTGATCTTGGGGTATGAGAGAAGTGTAGCCCCCCGTATGAAAGAGCAGCAGCAGCGGTAGTATCTGACTGCTGGATCCAGGTTTCAGTAAGAGCCAGAAGGTTAAGAGAATTAGAAAGGAAGAAGTCATGAATGAAGGAGAGTTTGTTACACACTGAGCGAGAATTCCAAAGTGCACAATTAAGAGAGACAGATGGCATGCAGGGAATATTAATAAGATTAGAGGGGTTACTGAGTGTAGCAGTGGGGGGGTTTGACTTTCTATAACATGGGGGACCAGGGTTGGGAGCAATGTCTCCTGCAACTAGGAGAAGGAGGATAGAAAGAGTGAGCAGATGGTTAAGTGATTTGTGAGAGCGTCTCTGGTGTTGAATGGTGGGACTGGCTGGATCTGTGCAATTTAACAATGTGAAAAGAGCATGAGTGCTATACAAAGGAGAGGAAAGAAGCGAGGGGCCAATATGGATGGAGTGTGGTGAGTTAATGCCAGGGCGGTGGATGTGTGTGAATGCAGCGGCAAGGATATACATTACACAAATGCATATGGTATATATTTGTTGTCCTCCAAATGTACAGAGAGTAGATGTATATAAATGTCTTACCTGTCTCCTGCCTTGTCTAACTGCCATGTTATAACTGCCAGAAGTACTTTGATACATGTACTTAGATTACATGTGCATAAATGCCACCCCTGCATAAATGCTCCCCCTAGCTAGGTCTGAATATATAGGAGGTTGAGGCTAAGTTTTTTGTTTTTTTTTTTTTTTTTGTGGCTCTCTCTCTTCTCGTTAATCAATCACAATAAATTGAGACACCAGGACCCAATAAAATGTTGTGGTCAAATAAACACATGTCCAGCACTACATGGATCATAAAGCACTTTGAAAAGTTTCTTGACCTCACAACATAAGGGGACAAGCAGAGTAAGTTGAAAAAACTATATACCAGATATAAGCTTGCAGAGTTGAAAACACATAGATAGCATTCAGGATTAACTGCTTGCTGACATTGAATGGAGACACAGGAGTGGATTCAGAGCGGAGATTGGAAAAGCTGGTTACCTGTATGAAGAGAATAGAGATGCGTGTCACATTCATCCATGTTATAACTGCCAGAAGTACTTTGATACATGTACTTAGATTACATGTGCATAAATGCCACCCCTGCATAAATGCTCCCCCTAGCAAGGTCTGAATATATAGGAGGTTGAGGCTAAGTTTTTTTTTTTTTTTTTGTGGCTCTCTCTCTTCTCGTTAATCAATCACACTAAATTGAGACACCAGGACCCAATAAAATGTTGTGGTCAAATAAACACATGTCCAGCACTACATGGATCATAAAGCACTTTGAAAAGTTTCTTGACCTCACAACATAAGGGGACAAGCAGAGTAAGTTGAAAAAACTATATACCAGATATAAGCTTGCAGAGTTGAAAACACATAGATAGCATTCAGGATTAACTGCTTGCTGACATTGAATGGAGACACAGGAGTGGATTCAGAGCAGAGATTGGAAAAGCTGGTTACCTGTATGAAGAGAATAGAGATGCGTGTCACATTCATCCATGTTATAACTGCCAGAAGTACTTTGATACATGTACTTAGATTACATGTGCATAAATGCCACCCCTGCATAAATGCTCCCCCTAGCAAGGTCTGAATATATAGGAGGTTGAGGCTAAGTTTTTTTTTTGTTTGTTTTTTTTTTTTTTTTGTGGCTCTCTCTCTTCTCGTTAATCAATCACACTAAATTGAGACACCAGGACCCAATAAAATGTTGTGGTCAAATAAACACATGTCCAGCACTACATGGATCATAAAGCACTTTGAAAAGTTTCTTGACCTCACAACATAAGGGGACAAGCAGAGTAAGTTGAAAAAACTATATACCAGATATAAGCTTGCAGAGTTGAAAACACATAGATAGCATTCAGGATTAACTGCTTGCTGACATTGAATGGAGACACAGGAGTGGATTCAGAGCAGAGATTGGAAAAGCTGGTTACCTGTATGAAGAGAATAGAGATGCGTGTCACATTCATCCATGTTATAACTGCCAGAAGTACTTTGATACATGTACTTAGATTACATGTGCATAAATGCCACCCCTGCATAAATGCTCCCCCTAGCTAGGTCTGAATATATAGGAGGTTGAGGCTAAGTTTTTTTTTTTTTTTTTTGTGGCTCTCTCTCTTCTCGTTAATCAATCACACTAAATTGAGACACCAGGACCCAATAAAATGTTGTGGTCAAATAAACACATGTCCAGCACTACATGGATCATAAAGCACTTTGAAAAGTTTCTTGACCTCACAACATAAGGGGACAAGCAGAGTAAGTTGAAAAAACTATATACCAGATATAAGCTTGCAGAGTTGAAAACACATAGATAGCATTCAGGATTAACTGCTTGCTGACATTGAATGGAGACACAGGAGTGGATTCAGAGCAGAGATTGGAAAAGCTGGTTACCTGTATGAAGAGAATAGAGATGCGTGTCACATTCATCCATGTTATAACTGCCAGAAGTACTTTGATACATGTACTTAGATTACATGTGCATAAATGCCACCCCTGCATAAATGCTCCCCCTAGCTAGGTCTGAATATATAGGAGGTTGAGGCTAAGTTTTTTTTTTTTTTTTTTTGTGGCTCTCTCTCTTCTCGTTAATCAATCACACTAAATTGAGACACCAGGACCCAATAAAATGTTGTGGTCAAATAAACACATGTCCAGCACTACATGGATCATAAAGCACTTTGAAAAGTTTCTTGACCTCACAACATAAGGGGACAAGCAGAGTAAGTTGAAAAAACTATATACCAGATATAAGCTTGCAGAGTTGAAAACACATAGATAGCATTCAGGATTAACTGCTTGCTGACATTGAATGGAGACACAGGAGTGGATTCAGAGCAGAGATTGGAAAAGCTGGTTACCTGTATGAAGAGAATAGAGATGCGTGTCACATTCATCCATGTTATAACTGCCAGAAGTACTTTGATACATGTACTTAGATTACATGTGCATAAATGCCACCCCTGCATAAATGCTCCCCCTAGCTAGGTCTGAATATATAGGAGGTTGAGGCTAAGTTTTTTTTTTTTTTTTTGTGGCTCTCTCTCTTCTCGTTAATCAATCACACTAAATTGAGACACCAGGACCCAATAAAATGTTGTGGTCAAATAAACACATGTCCAGCACTACATGGATCATAAAGCACTTTGAAAAGTTTCTTGACCTCACAACATAAGGGGACAAGCAGAGTAAGTTGAAAAAAACTATATACCAGATATAAGCTTGCAGAGTTGAAAACACATAGATAGCATTCAGGATTAACTGCTTGCTGACATTGAATGGAGACACAGGAGTGGATTCAGAGCAGAGATTGGAAAAGCTGGTTACCTGTATGAAGAGAATAGAGATGCGTGTCACATTCATCCATGTTATAACTGCCAGAAGTACTTTGATACATGTACTTAGATTACATGTGCATAAATGCCACCCCTGCATAAATGCTCCCCCTAGCAAGGTCTGAATATATAGGAGGTTGAGGCTAAGTTTTTTTTTTTTTGTTTTGTTTTTTTTTTGTGGCTCTCTCTCTTCTCGTTAATCAATCACACTAAATTGAGACACCAGGACCCAATAAAATGTTGTGGTCAAATAAACACATGTCCAGCACTACATGGATCATAAAGCACTTTGAAAAGTTTCTTGACCTCACAACATAAGGGGACAAGCAGAGTAAGTTGAAAAAACTATATACCAGATATAAGCTTGCAGAGTTGAAAACACATAGATAGCATTCAGGATTAACTGCTTGCTGACATTGAATGGAGACACAGGAGTGGATTCAGAGCAGAGATTGGAAAAGCTGGTTACCTGTATGAAGAGAATAGAGATGCGTGTCACATTCATCCATGTTATAACTGCCAGAAGTACTTTGATACATGTACTTAGATTACATGTGCATAAATGCCACCCCTGCATAAATGCTCCCCCTAGCAAGGTCTGAATATATAGGAGGTTGAGGCTAAGTTTTTTTTTTTTTTGTTTTGTTTTTTTTTTTGTGGCTCTCTCTCTTCTCGTTAATCAATCACACTAAATTGAGACACCAGGACCCAATAAAATGTTGTGGTCAAATAAACACATGTCCAGCACTACATGGATCATAAAGCACTTTGAAAAGTTTCTTGACCTCACAACATAAGGGGACAAGCAGAGTAAGTTGAAAAAACTATATACCAGATATAAGCTTGCAGAGTTGAAAACACATAGATAGCATTCAGGATTAACTGCTTGCTGACATTGAATGGAGACACAGGAGTGGATTCAGAGCAGAGATTGGAAAAGCTGGTTACCTGTATGAAGAGAATAGAGATGCGTGTCACATTCATCCATGTTATAACTGCCAGAAGTACTTTGATACATGTACTTAGATTACATGTGCATAAATGCCACCCCTGCATAAATGCTCCCCCTAGCTAGGTCTGAATATATAGGAGGTTGAGGCTAAGTTTTTTTTTTTTTTTTTTGTGGCTCTCTCTCTTCTCGTTAATCAATCACACTAAATTGAGACACCAGGACCCAATAAAATGTTGTGGTCAAATAAACACATGTCCAGCACTACATGGATCATAAAGCACTTTGAAAAGTTTCTTGACCTCACAACATAAGGGGACAAGCAGAGTAAGTTGAAAAAACTATATACCAGATATAAGCTTGCAGAGTTGAAAACACATAGATAGCATTCAGGATTAACTGCTTGCTGACATTGAATGGAGACACAGGAGTGGATTCAGAGCAGAGATTGGAAAAGCTGGCTACCTGTATGAAGAGAATAGAGATGCGTGTCACATTCATCCATGTTATAACTGCCAGAAGTACTTTGATACATGTACTTAGATTACATGTGCATAAATGCCACCCCTGCATAAATGCTCCCCCTAGCTAGGTCTGAATATATAGGAGGTTGAGGCTAAGTTTTTTGGTTTTTTTGTGGCTCTCTCTCTTCTCGTTAATCAATCACACTAAATTGAGACACCAGGACCCAATAAAATGTTGTGGTCAAATAAACACATGTCCAGCACTACATGGATCATAAAGCACTTTGAAAAGTTTCTTGACCTCACAACATAAGGGGACAAGCAGAGTAAGTTGAAAAAACTATATACCAGATATAAGCTTGCAGAGTTGAAAACACATAGATAGCATTCAGGATTAACTGCTTGCTGACATTGAATGGAGACACAGGAGTGGATTCAGAGCAGAGATTGGAAAAGCTGGCTACCTGTATGAAGAGAATAGAGATGCGTGTCACATTCATCCATGTTATAACTGCCAGAAGTACTTTGATACATGTACTTAGATTACATGTGCATAAATGCCACCCCTGCATAAATGCTCCCCCTAGCTAGGTCTGAATATATAGGAGGTTGAGGCTAAGTTTTTTGGTTTTTTTGTGGCTCTCTCTCTTCTCGTTAATCAATCACACTAAATTGAGACACCAGGACCCAATAAAATGTTGTGGTCAAATAAACACATGTCCAGCACTACATGGATCATAAAGCACTTTGAAAAGTTTCTTGACCTCACAACATAAGGGGACAAGCAGAGTAAGTTGAAAAAACTATATACCAGATATAAGCTTGCAGAGTTGAAAACACATAGATAGCATTCAGGATTAACTGCTTGCTGACATTGAATGGAGACACAGGAGTGGATTCAGAGCAGAGATTGGAAAAGCTGGTTACCTGTATGAAGAGAATAGAGATGCGTGTCACATTCATCCATGTTATAACTGCCAGAAGTACTTTGATACATGTACTTAGATTACATGTGCATAAATGCCACCCCTGCATAAATGCTCCCCCTAGCTAGGTCTGAATATATATGAGGTTGAGGCTAAGTTTTTTTTTTTTTTTTTTGTGGCTCTCTCTCTTCTCGTTAATCAATCACACTAAATTGAGACACCAGGACCCAATAAAATGTTGTGGTCAAATAAACACATGTCCAGCACTACATGGATCATAAAGCACTTTGAAAAGTTTCTTGACCTCACAACATAAGGGGACAAGCAGAGTAAGTTGAAAAAACTATATACCAGATATAAGCTTGCAGAGTTGAAAACACATAGATAGCATTCAGGATTAACTGCTTGCTGACATTGAATGGAGACACAGGAGTGGATTCAGAGCAGAGATTGGAAAAGCTGGTTACCTGTATGAAGAGAATAGAGATGCGTGTCACATTCATCCATGTTATAACTGCCAGAAGTACTTTGATACATGTACTTAGATTACATGTGCATAAATGCCACCCCTGCATAAATGCTCCCCCTAGCAAGGTCTGAATATATAGGAGGTTGAGGCTAAGTTTTTTGGTTTTTTTGTGGCTCTCTCTCTTCTCGTTAATCAATCACACTAAATTGAGACACCAGGACCCAATAAAATGTTGTGGTCAAATAAACACATGTCCAGCACTACATGGATCATAAAGCACTTTGAAAAGTTTCTTGACCTCACAACATAAGGGGACAAGCAGAGTAAGTTGAAAAAACTATATACCAGATATAAGCTTGCAGAGTTGAAAACACATAGATAGCATTCAGGATTAACTGCTTGCTGACATTGAATGGAGACACAGGAGTGGATTCAGAGCAGAGATTGGAAAAGCTGGCTACCTGTATGAAGAGAATAGAGATGCGTGTCACATTCATCCATGTTATAACTGCCAGAAGTACTTTGATACATGTACTTAGATTACATGTGCATAAATGCCACCCCTGCATAAATGCTCCCCCTAGCTAGGTCTGAATATATAGGAGGTTGAGGCTAAGTTTTTTGGTTTTTTTGTGGCTCTCTCTCTTCTCGTTAATCAATCACACTAAATTGAGACACCAGGACCCAATAAAATGTTGTGGTCAAATAAACACATGTCCAGCACTACATGGATCATAAAGCACTTTGAAAAGTTTCTTGACCTCACAACATAAGGGGACAAGCAGAGTAAGTTGAAAAAACTATATACCAGATATAAGCTTGCAGAGTTGAAAACACATAGATAGCATTCAGGATTAACTGCTTGCTGACATTGAATGGAGACACAGGAGTGGATTCAGAGCAGAGATTGGAAAAGCTGGTTACCTGTATGAAGAGAATAGAGATGCGTGTCACATTCATCCATGTTATAACTGCCAGAAGTACTTTGATACATGTACTTAGATTACATGTGCATAAATGCCACCCCTGCATAAATGCTCCCCCTAGCTAGGTCTGAATATATATGAGGTTGAGGCTAAGTTTTTTTTTTTTTTTTTGTGGCTCTCTCTCTTCTCGTTAATCAATCACACTAAATTGAGACACCAGGACCCAATAAAATGTTGTGGTCAAATAAACACATGTCCAGCACTACATGGATCATAAAGCACTTTGAAAAGTTTCTTGACCTCACAACATAAGGGGACAAGCAGAGTAAGTTGAAAAAACTATATACCAGATATAAGCTTGCAGAGTTGAAAACACATAGATAGCATTCAGGATTAACTGCTTGCTGACATTGAATGGAGACACAGGAGTGGATTCAGAGCAGAGATTGGAAAAGCTGGTTACCTGTATGAAGAGAATAGAGATGCGTGTCACATTCATCCATGTTATAACTGCCAGAAGTACTTTGATACATGTACTTAGATTACATGTGCATAAATGCCACCCCTGCATAAATGCTCCCCCTAGCTAGGTCTGAATATATAGGAGGTTGAGGCTAAGTTTTTTGGTTTTTTTGTGGCTCTCTCTCTTCTCGTTAATCAATCACACTAAATTGAGACACCAGGACCCAATAAAATGTTGTGGTCAAATAAACACATGTCCAGCACTACATGGATCATAAAGCACTTTGAAAAGTTTCTTGACCTCACAACATAAGGGGACAAGCAGAGTAAGTTGAAAAAACTATATACCAGATATAAGCTTGCAGAGTTGAAAACACATAGATAGCATTCAGGATTAACTGCTTGCTGACATTGAATGGAGACACAGGAGTGGATTCAGAGCAGAGATTGGAAAAGCTGGTTACCTGTATGAAGAGAATAGAGATGCGTGTCACATTCATCCATGTTATAACTGCCAGAAGTACTTTGATACATGTACTTAGATTACATGTGCATAAATGCCACCCCTGCATAAATGCTCCCCCTAGCTAGGTCTGAATATATAGGAGGTTGAGGCTAAGTTTTTTTTTTTTTTTTTTTTGTGGCTCTCTCTCTTCTCGTTAATCAATCACACTAAATTGAGACACCAGGACCCAATAAAATGTTGTGGTCAAATAAACACATGTCCAGCACTACATGGATCATAAAGCACTTTGAAAAGTTTCTTGACCTCACAACATAAGGGGACAAGCAGAGTAAGTTGAAAAAACTATATACCAGATATAAGCTTGCAGAGTTGAAAACACATAGATAGCATTCAGGATTAACTGCTTGCTGACATTGAATGGAGACACAGGAGTGGATTCAGAGCAGAGATTGGAAAAGCTGGTTACCTGTATGAAGAGAATAGAGATGCGTGTCACATTCATCCATGTTATAACTGCCAGAAGTACTTTGATACATGTACTTAGATTACATGTGCATAAATGCCACCCCTGCATAAATGCTCCCCCTAGCAAGGTCTGAATATATAGGAGGTTGAGGCTAAGTTTTTTCTTTTTTGTTTGTTTTTTTTTTGTGGCTCTCTCTCTTCTCGTTAATCAATCACACTAAATTGAGACACCAGGACCCAATAAAATGTTGTGGTCAAATAAACACATGTCCAGCACTACATGGATCATAAAGCACTTTGAAAAGTTTCTTGACCTCACAACATAAGGGGACAAGCAGAGTAAGTTGAAAAAACTATATACCAGATATAAGATTGCAGAGTTGAAAACACATAGATAGCATTCAGGATTAACTGCTTGCTGACATTGAATGGAGACACAGGAGTGGATTCAGAGCAGAGATTGGAAAAGCTGGTTACCTGTATGAAGAGAATAGAGATGCGTGTCACATTCATCCATGTTATAACTGCCAGAAGTACTTTGATACATGTACTTAGATTACATGTGCATAAATGCCACCCCTGCATAAATGCTCCCCCTAGCAAGGTCTGAATATATAGGAGGTTGAGGCTAAGTTTTTTTTTTTTTTGTTTTGTTTTTTTTTTTGTGGCTCTCTCTCTTCTCGTTAATCAATCACACTAAATTGAGACACCAGGACCCAATAAAATGTTGTGGTCAAATAAACACATGTCCAGCACTACATGGATCATAAAGCACTTTGAAAAGTTTCTTGACCTCACAACATAAGGGGACAAGCAGAGTAAGTTGAAAAAACTATATACCAGATATAAGCTTGCAGAGTTGAAAACACATAGATAGCATTCAGGATTAACTGCTTGCTGACATTGAATGGAGACACAGGAGTGGATTCAGAGCAGAGATTGGAAAAGCTGGTTACCTGTATGAAGAGAATAGAGATGCGTGTCACATTCATCCATGTTATAACTGCCAGAAGTACTTTGATATATGTACTTAGATTACATGTGCATAAATGCCACCCCTGCATAAATGCTCCCCCTAGCTAGGTCTGAATATATATGAGGTTGAGGCTAAGTTTTTTTTTTTTTTTTTTTGTGGCTCTCTCTCTTCTCGTTAATCAATCACACTAAATTGAGACACCAGGACCCAATAAAATGTTGTGGTCAAATAAACACATGTCCAGCACTACATGGATCATAAAGCACTTTGAAAAGTTTCTTGACCTCACAACATAAGGGGACAAGCAGAGTAAGTTGAAAAAACTATATACCAGATATAAGCTTGCAGAGTTGAAAACACATAGATAGCATTCAGGATTAACTGCTTGCTGACATTGAATGGAGACACAGGAGTGGATTCAGAGCAGAGATTGGAAAAGCTGGTTACCTGTATGAAGAGAATAGAGATGCGTGTCACATTCATCCATGTTATAACTGCCAGAAGTACTTTGATACATGTACTTAGATTACATGTGCATAAATGCCACCCCTGCATAAATGCTCCCCCTAGCAAGGTCTGAATATATAGGAGGTTGAGGCTAAGTTTTTTTTTTTTTTGTTTTTTTTTTTTTTTTGTTGCTCTCTCTCTTCTCGTTAATCAATCACACTAAATTGAGACACCAGGACCCAATAAAATGTTGTTGTCAAATAAACACATGTCCAGCACTACATGGATCATAAAGCACTTTGAAAAGTTTCTTGACCTCACAACATAAGGGGACAAGCAGAGTAAGTTGAAAAAACTATATACCAGATATAAGCTTGCAGAGTTGAAAACACATAGATAGCATTCAGGATTAACTGCTTGCTGACATTGAATGGAGACACAGGAGTGGATTCAGAGCAGAGATTGGAAAAGCTGGTTACCTGTATGAAGAGAATAGAGATGCGTGTCACATTCATCCATGTTATAACTGCCAGAAGTACTTTGATACATGTACTTAGATTACATGTGCATAAATGCCACCCCTGCATAAATGCTCCCCCTAGCTAGGTCTGAATATATAGGAGGTTGAGGCTAAGTTTTTTGTTTTTTTGTGGCTCTCTCTCTTCTCGTTAATCAATCACACTAAATTGAGACACCAGGACCCAATAAAATGTTGTGGTCAAATAAACACATGTCCAGCACTACATGGATCATAAAGCACTTTGAAAAGTTTCTTGACCTCACAACATAAGGGGACAAGCAGAGTAAGTTGAAAAAACTATATACCAGATATAAGCTTGCAGAGTTGAAAACACATAGATAGCATTCAGGATTAACTGCTTGCTGACATTGAATGGAGACACAGGAGTGGATTCAGAGCAGAGATTGGAAAAGCTGGTTACCTGTATGAAGAGAATAGAGATGCGTGTCACATTCATCCATGTTATAACTGCCAGAAGTACTTTGATACATGTACTTAGATTACATGTGCATAAATGCCACCCCTGCATAAATGCTCCCCCTAGCTAGGTCTGAATATATAGGAGGTTGAGGCTAAGTTTTTTGGTTTTTTTGTGGCTCTCTCTCTTCTCGTTAATCAATCACACTAAATTGAGACACCAGGACCCAATAAAATGTTGTGGTCAAATAAACACATGTCCAGCACTACATGGATCATAAAGCACTTTGAAAAGTTTCTTGACCTCACAACATAAGGGGACAAGCAGAGTAAGTTGAAAAAACTATATACCAGATATAAGCTTGCAGAGTTGAAAACACATAGATAGCATTCAGGATTAACTGCTTGCTGACATTGAATGGAGACACAGGAGTGGATTCAGAGCAGAGATTGGAAAAGCTGGTTACCTGTATGAAGAGAATAGAGATGCGTGTCACATTCATCCATGTTATAACTGCCAGAAGTACTTTGATACATGTACTTAGATTACATGTGCATAAATGCCACCCCTGCATAAATGCTCCCCCTAGCTAGGTCTGAATATATATGAGGTTGAGGCTAAGTTTTTTTTTTTTTTTTTGTGGCTCTCTCTCTTCTCGTTAATCAATCACACTAAATTGAGACACCAGGACCCAATAAAATGTTGTGGTCAAATAAACACATGTCCAGCACTACATGGATCATAAAGCACTTTGAAAAGTTTCTTGACCTCACAACATAAGGGGACAAGCAGAGTAAGTTGAAAAAACTATATACCAGATATAAGCTTGCAGAGTTGAAAACACATAGATAGCATTCAGGATTAACTGCTTGCTGACATTGAATGGAGACACAGGAGTGGATTCAGAGCAGAGATTGGAAAAGCTGGTTACCTGTATGAAGAGAATAGAGATGCGTGTCACATTCATCCATGTTATAACTGCCAGAAGTACTTTGATACATGTACTTAGATTACATGTGCATAAATGCCACCCCTGCATAAATGCTCCCCCTAGCTAGGTCTGAATATATAGGAGGTTGAGGCTAAGTTTTTTTTTTTTTTTTTTTTTGTGGCTCTCTCTCTTCTCGTTAATCAATCACACTAAATTGAGACACCAGGACCCAATAAAATGTTGTGGTCAAATAAACACATGTCCAGCACTACATGGATCATAAAGCACTTTGAAAAGTTTCTTGACCTCACAACATAAGGGGACAAGCAGAGTAAGTTGAAAAAACTATATACCAGATATAAGCTTGCAGAGTTGAAAACACATAGATAGCATTCAGGATTAACTGCTTGCTGACATTGAATGGAGACACAGGAGTGGATTCAGAGCAGAGATTGGAAAAGCTGGTTACCTGTATGAAGAGAATAGAGATGCGTGTCACATTCATCCATGTTATAACTGCCAGAAGTACTTTGATACATGTACTTAGATTACATGTGCATAAATGCCACCCCTGCATAAATGCTCCCCCTAGCTAGGTCTGAATATATAGGAGGTTGAGGCTAAGTTTTTTTTTTTTTTTTTTTTTTTTTTTTGTGGCTCTCTCTCTTCTCGTTAATCAATCACACTAAATTGAGACACCAGGACCCAATAAAATGTTGTGGTCAAATAAACACATGTCCAGCACTACATGGATCATAAAGCACTTTGAAAAGTTTCTTGACCTCACAACATAAGGGGACAAGCAGAGTAAGTTGAAAAAACTATATACCAGATATAAGCTTGCAGAGTTGAAAACACATAGATAGCATTCAGGATTAACTGCTTGCTGACATTGAATGGAGACACAGGAGTGGATTCAGAGCAGAGATTGGAAAAGCTGGTTACCTGTATGAAGAGAATAGAGATGCGTGTCACATTCATCCATGTTATAACTGCCAGAAGTACTTTGATACATGTACTTAGATTACATGTGCATAAATGCCACCCCTGCATAAATGCTCCCCCTAGCAAGGTCTGAATATATAGGAGGTTGAGGCTAAGTTTTTTTTTTTTTGTTTTGTTTTTTTTTTGTGGCTCTCTCTCTTGTCGTTAATCAATCACACTAAATTGAGACACCAGGACCCAATAAAATGTTGTGGTCAAATAAACACATGTCCAGCACTACATGGATCATAAAGCACTTTGAAAAGTTTCTTGACCTCACAACATAAGGGGACAAGCAGAGTAAGTTGAAAAAACTATATACCAGATATAAGCTTGCAGAGTTGAAAACACATAGATAGCATTCAGGATTAACTGCTTGCTGACATTGAATGGAGACACAGGAGTGGATTCAGAGCAGAGATTGGAAAAGCTGGTTACCTGTATGAAGAGAATAGAGATGCGTGTCACATTCATCCATGTTATAACTGCCAGAAGTACTTTGATACATGTACTTAGATTACATGTGCATAAATGCCACCCCTGCATAAATGCTCCCCCTAGCTAGGTCTGAATATATAGGAGGTTGAGGCTAAGTTTTTTGTTTTTTTGTGGCTCTCTCTCTTCTCGTTAATCAATCACACTAAATTGAGACACCAGGACCCAATAAAATGTTGTGGTCAAATAAACACATGTCCAGCACTACATGGATCATAAAGCACTTTGAAAAGTTTCTTGACCTCACAACATAAGGGGACAAGCAGAGTAAGTTGAAAAAACTATATACCAGATATAAGCTTGCAGAGTTGAAAACACATAGATAGCATTCAGGATTAACTGCTTGCTGACATTGAATGGAGACACAGGAGTGGATTCAGAGCAGAGATTGGAAAAGCTGGTTACCTGTATGAAGAGAATAGAGATGCGTGTCACATTCATCCATGTTATAACTGCCAGAAGTACTTTGATACATGTACTTAGATTACATGTGCATAAATGCCACCCCTGCATAAATGCTCCCCCTAGCTAGGTCTGAATATATATGAGGTTGAGGCTAAGTTTTTTTTTTTTTTTTTGTGGCTCTCTCTCTTCTCGTTAATCAATCACACTAAATTGAGACACCAGGACCCAATAAAATGTTGTGGTCAAATAAACACATGTCCAGCACTACATGGATCATAAAGCACTTTGAAAAGTTTCTTGACCTCACAACATAAGGGGACAAGCAGAGTAAGTTGAAAAAACTATATACCAGATATAAGCTTGCAGAGTTGAAAACACATAGATAGCATTCAGGATTAACTGCTTGCTGACATTGAATGGAGACACAGGAGTGGATTCAGAGCAGAGATTGGAAAAGCTGGTTACCTGTATGAAGAGAATAGAGATGCGTGTCACATTCATCCATGTTATAACTGCCAGAAGTACTTTGATACATGTACTTAGATTACATGTGCATAAATGCCACCCCTGCATAAATGCTCCCCCTAGCTAGGTCTGAATATATAGGAGGTTGAGGCTAAGTTTTTTGTTTTTTTTGTGGCTCTCTCTCTTCTCGTTAATCAATCACACTAAATTGAGACACCAGGACCCAATAAAATGTTGTGGTCAAATAAACACATGTCCAGCACTACATGGATCATAAAGCACTTTGAAAAGTTTCTTGACCTCACAACATAAGGGGACAAGCAGAGTAAGTTGAAAAAACTATATACCAGATATAAGCTTGCAGAGTTGAAAACACATAGATAGCATTCAGGATTAACTGCTTGCTGACATTGAATGGAGACACAGGAGTGGATTCAGAGCAGAGATTGGAAAAGCTGGTTACCTGTATGAAGAGAATAGAGATGCGTGTCACATTCATCCATGTTATAACTGCCAGAAGTACTTTGATACATGTACTTAGATTACATGTGCATAAATGCCACCCCTGCATAAATGCTCCCCCTAGCTAGGTCTGAATATATAGGAGGTTGAGGCTAAGTTTTTTTTTTTTTTTTTGTGGCTCTCTCTCTTCTCGTTAATCAATCACACTAAATTGAGACACCAGGACCCAATAAAATGTTGTGGTCAAATAAACACATGTCCAGCACTACATGGATCATAAAGCACTTTGAAAAGTTTCTTGACCTCACAACATAAGGGGACAAGCAGAGTAAGTTGAAAAAAACTATATACCAGATATAAGCTTGCAGAGTTGAAAACACATAGATAGCATTCAGGATTAACTGCTTGCTGACATTGAATGGAGACACAGGAGTGGATTCAGAGCAGAGATTGGAAAAGCTGGTTACCTGTATGAAGAGAATAGAGATGCGTGTCACATTCATCCATGTTATAACTGCCAGAAGTACTTTGATACATGTACTTAGATTACATGTGCATAAATGCCACCCCTGCATAAATGCTCCCCCTAGCAAGGTCTGAATATATAGGAGGTTGAGGCTAAGTTTTTTTTTTTTTTTGTTTTTTTTTTTTTTTTGTGGCTCTCTCTCTTCTCGTTAATCAATCACACTAAATTGAGACACCAGGACCCAATAAAATGTTGTGGTCAAATAAACACATGTCCAGCACTACATGGATCATAAAGCACTTTGAAAAGTTTCTTGACCTCACAACATAAGGGGACAAGCAGAGTAAGTTGAAAAAACTATATACCAGATATAAGCTTGCAGAGTTGAAAACACATAGATAGCATTCAGGATTAACTGCTTGCTGACATTGCATGGAGACACAGGAGTGGATTCAGAGCAGAGATTGGAAAAGCTGGTTACCTGTATGAAGAGAATAGAGATGCGTGTCACATTCATCCATGTTATAACTGCCAGAAGTACTTTGATACATGTACTTAGATTACATGTGCATAAATGCCACCCCTGCATAAATGCTCCCCCTAGCTAGGTCTGAATATATAGGAGGTTGAGGCTAAGTTTTTTGTTTTTTTTGTGGCTCTCTCTCTTCTCGTTAATCAATCACACTAAATTGAGACACCAGGACCCAATAAAATGTTGTGGTCAAATAAACACATGTCCAGCACTACATGGATCATAAAGCACTTTGAAAAGTTTCTTGACCTCACAACATAAGGGGACAAGCAGAGTAAGTTGAAAAAACTATATACCAGATATAAGCTTGCAGAGTTGAAAACACATAGATAGCATTCAGGATTAACTGCTTGCTGACATTGAATGGAGACACAGGAGTGGATTCAGAGCAGAGATTGGAAAAGCTGGTTACCTGTATGAAGAGAATAGAGATGCGTGTCACATTCATCCATGTTATAACTGCCAGAAGTACTTTGATACATGTACTTAGATTACATGTGCATAAATGCCACCCCTGCATAAATGCTCCCCCTAGCTAGGTCTGAATATATAGGAGGTTGAGGCTAAGTTTTTTGTTTTTTTTGTGGCTCTCTCTCTTCTCGTTAATCAATCACACTAAATTGAGACACCAGGACCCAATAAAATGTTGTGGTCAAATAAACACATGTCCAGCACTACATGGATCATAAAGCACTTTGAAAAGTTTCTTGACCTCACAACATAAGGGGACAAGCAGAGTAAGTTGAAAAAACTATATACCAGATATAAGCTTGCAGAGTTGAAAACACATAGATAGCATTCAGGATTAACTGCTTGCTGACATTGAATGGAGACACAGGAGTGGATTCAGAGCAGAGATTGGAAAAGCTGGTTACCTGTATGAAGAGAATAGAGATGCGTGTCACATTCATCCATGTTATAACTGCCAGAAGTACTTTGATACATGTACTTAGATTACATGTGCATAAATGCCACCCCTGCATAAATGCTCCCCCTAGCTAGGTCTGAATATATATGAGGTTGAGGCTAAGTTTTTTTTTTTTTTTTTTGTGGCTCTCTCTCTTCTCGTTAATCAATCACACTAAATTGAGACACCAGGACCCAATAAAATGTTGTGGTCAAATAAACACATGTCCAGCACTACATGGATCATAAAGCACTTTGAAAAGTTTCTTGACCTCACAACATAAGGGGACAAGCAGAGTAAGTTGAAAAAACTATATACCAGATATAAGCTTGCAGAGTTGAAAACACATAGATAGCATTCAGGATTAACTGCTTGCTGACATTGAATGGAGACACAGGAGTGGATTCAGAGCAGAGATTGGAAAAGCTGGTTACCTGTATGAAGAGAATAGAGATGCGTGTCACATTCATCCATGTTATAACTGCCAGAAGTACTTTGATACATGTACTTAGATTACATGTGCATAAATGCCACCCCTGCATAAATGCTCCCCCTAGCTAGGTCTGAATATATAGGAGGTTGAGGCTAAGTTTTTTTTTTTTTTTTTTTGTGGCTCTCTCTCTTCTCGTTAATCAATCACACTAAATTGAGACACCAGGACCCAATAAAATGTTGTGGTCAAATAAACACATGTCCAGCACTACATGGATCATAAAGCACTTTGAAAAGTTTCTTGACCTCACAACATAAGGGGACAAGCAGAGTAAGTTGAAAAAACTATATACCAGATATAAGCTTGCAGAGTTGAAAACACATAGATAGCATTCAGGATTAACTGCTTGCTGACATTGAATGGAGACACAGGAGTGGATTCAGAGCAGAGATTGGAAAAGCTGGTTACCTGTATGAAGAGAATAGAGATGCGTGTCACATTCATCCATGTTATAACTGCCAGAAGTACTTTGATACATGTACTTAGATTACATGTGCATAAATGCCACCCCTGCATAAATGCTCCCCCTAGCTAGGTCTGAATATATAGGAGGTTGAGGCTAAGTTTTTTTTTTTTTTTTTTTGTGGCTCTCTCTCTTCTCGTTAATCAATCACACTAAATTGAGACACCAGGACCCAATAAAATGTTGTGGTCAAATAAACACATGTCCAGCACTACATGGATCATAAAGCACTTTGAAAAGTTTCTTGACCTCACAACATAAGGGGACAAGCAGAGTAAGTTGAAAAAACTATATACCAGATATAAGCTTGCAGAGTTGAAAACACATAGATAGCATTCAGGATTAACTGCTTGCTGACATTGAATGGAGACACAGGAGTGGATTCAGAGCAGAGATTGGAAAAGCTGGTTACCTGTATGAAGAGAATAGAGATGCGTGTCACATTCATCCATGTTATAACTGCCAGAAGTACTTTGATACATGTACTTAGATTACATGTGCATAAATGCCACCCCTGCATAAATGCTCCCCCTAGCTAGGTCTGAATATATAGGAGGTTGAGGCTAAGTTTTTTTTTTTTTTTTTTTTTTTGTGGCTCTCTCTCTTCTCGTTAATCAATCACACTAAATTGAGACACCAGGACCCAATAAAATGTTGTGGTCAAATAAACACATGTCCAGCACTACATGGATCATAAAGCACTTTGAAAAGTTTCTTGACCTCACAACATAAGGGGACAAGCAGAGTAAGTTGAAAAAACTATATACCAGATATAAGCTTGCAGAGTTGAAAACACATAGATAGCATTCAGGATTAACTGCTTGCTGACATTGAATGGAGACACAGGAGTGGATTCAGAGCAGAGATTGGAAAAGCTGGTTACCTGTATGAAGAGAATAGAGATGCGTGTCACATTCATCCATGTTATAACTGCCAGAAGTACTTTGATACATGTACTTAGATTACATGTGCATAAATGCCACCCCTGCATAAATGCTCCCCCTAGCAAGGTCAGAATATATAGGAGGTTGAGGCTAAGTTTTTTTTTTTTTGTTTGTTTTTTTTTTTGTGGCTCTCTCTCTTCTCGTTAATCAATCACACTAAATTGAGACACCAGGACCCAATAAAATGTTGTGGTCAAATAAACACATGTCCAGCACTACATGGATCATAAAGCACTTTGAAAAGTTTCTTGACCTCACAACATAAGGGGACAAGCAGAGTAAGTTGAAAAAACTATATACCAGATATAAGCTTGCAGAGTTGAAAACACATAGATAGCATTCAGGATTAACTGCTTGCTGACATTGAATGGAGACACAGGAGTGGATTCAGAGCAGAGATTGGAAAAGCTGGTTACCTGTATGAAGAGAATAGAGATGCGTGTCACATTCATCCATGTTATAACTGCTAGAAGTACTTTGATACATGTACTTAGATTACATGTGCATAAATGCCACCCCTGCATAAATGCTCCCCCTAGCAAGGTCTGAATATATAGGAGGTTGAGGCTAAGTTTTTTTTTTGTTTGTTTTTTTTTTTTTTTTTGTGGCTCTCTCTCTTCTCGTTAATCAATCACACTAAATTGAGACACCAGGACCCAATAAAATGTTGTGGTCAAATAAACACATGTCCAGCACTACATGGATCATAAAGCACTTTGAAAAGTTTCTTGACCTCACAACATAAGGGGACAAGCAGAGTAAGTTGAAAAAACTATATACCAGATATAAGCTTGCAGAGTTGAAAACACATAGATAGCATTCAGGATTAACTGCTTGCTGACATTGAATGGAGACACAGGAGTGGATTCAGAGCAGAGATTGGAAAAGCTGGTTACCTGTATGAAGAGAATAGAGATGCGTGTCACATTCATCCATGTTATAACTGCCAGAAGTACTTTGATACATGTACTTAGATTACATGTGCATAAATGCCACCCCTGCATAAATGCTCCCCCTAGCTAGGTCTGAATATATATGAGGTTGAGGCTAAGTTTTTTTTTTTTTTTTTGTGGCTCTCTCTCTTCTCGTTAATCAATCACACTAAATTGAGACACCAGGACCCAATAAAATGTTGTGGTCAAATAAACATGTCCAGCACTACATGGATCATAAAGCACTTTGAAAAGTTTCTTGACCTCACAACATAAGGGGACAAGCAGAGTAAGTTGAAAAAACTATATACCAGATATAAGCTTGCAGAGTTGAAAACACATTGATAGCATTCAGGATTAACTGCTTGCTGACATTGAATGGAGACACAGGAGTGGATTCAGAGCAGAGATTGGAAAAGCTGGTTACCTGTATGAAGAGAATAGAGATGCGTGTCACATTCATCCATGTTATAACTGCCAGAAGTACTTTGATACATGTACTTAGATTACATGTGCATAAATGCCACCCCTGCATAAATGCTCCCCCTAGCTAGGTCTGAATATATATGAGGTTGAGGCTAAGTTTTTTTTTTTTTTTTTGTGGCTCTCTCTCTTCTCGTTAATCAATCACACTAAATTGAGACACCAGGACCCAATAAAATGTTGTGGTCAAATAAACATGTCCAGCACTACATGGATCATAAAGCACTTTGAAAAGTTTCTTGACCTCACAACATAAGGGGACAAGCAGAGTAAGTTGAAAAAACTATATACCAGATATAAGCTTGCAGAGTTGAAAACACATTGATAGCATTCAGGATTAACTGCTTGCTGACATTGAATGGAGACACAGGAGTGGATTCAGAGCAGAGATTGGAAAAGCTGGTTACCTGTATGAAGAGAATAGAGATGCGTGTCACATTCATCCATGTTATAACTGCCAGAAGTACTTTGATACATGTACTTAGATTACATGTGCATAAATGCCACCCCTGCATAAATGCTCCCCCTAGCTAGGTCTGAATATATAGGAGGTTGAGGCTAAGTTTTTTTTTTTTTTTTTTTGTGGCTCTCTCTCTTCTCGTTAATCAATCACACTAAATTGAGACACCAGGACCCAATAAAATGTTGTGGTCAAATAAACACATGTCCAGCACTACATGGATCATAAAGCACTTTGAAAAGTTTCTTGACCTCACAACATAAGGGGACAAGCAGGGTAAGTTGAAAAAACTATATACCAGATATAAGCTTGCAGAGTTGAAAACACATAGATAGCATTCAGGATTAACTGCTTGCTGACATTGAATGGAGACACAGGAGTGGATTCAGAACAGAGATTGGAAAAGCTGGTTACCTGTATGAAGAGAATAGAGATGCGTGTCACATTCATCCATGTTATAACTGCCAGAAGTACTTTGATACATGTACTTAGATTACATGTGCATAAATGCCACCCCTGCATAAATGCTCCCCCTAGCTAGGTCTGAATATATAGGAGGTTGAGGCTAAGTTTTTTTTTTTTTTTTTTTTTTTTTTGTGGCTCTCTCTCTTCTTGTTAATCAATCACACTAAATTGAGACACCAGGACCCAATAAAATGTTGTGGTCAAGTAAACACATGTCCAGCACTACATGGATCATAAAGCACTTTGAAAAGTTTCTTGACCTCACAACATAAGGGGACAAGCAGAGTAAGTTGAAAAAACTATATACCAGATATAAGCTTGCAGAGTTGAAAACACATAGATAGCATTCAGGATTAACTGCTTGCTGACATTGAATGGAGACACAGGAGTGGATTCAGAGCAGAGATTGGAAAAGCTGGTTACCTGTATGAAGAGAATAGAGATGCGTGTCACATTCATCCATGTTATAACTGCCAGAAGTACTTTGATACATGTACTTAGATTACATGTGCATAAATGCCACCCCTGCATAAATGCTCCCCCTAGCTAGGTCTGAATATATAGGAGGTTGAGGCTAAGTTTTTTTTTTTTGTTTTTTTTTTTTTTGTGGCTCTCTCTCTTCTCGTTAATCAATCACACTAAATTGAGACACCAGGACCCAATAAAATGTTGTGGTCAAATAAACACATGTCCAGCACTACATGGATCATAAAGCACTTTGAAAAGTTTCTTGACCTCACAACATAAGGGGACAAGCAGAGTAAGTTGAAAAAACTATATACCAGATATAAGCTTGCAGAGTTGAAAACACATAGATAGCATTCAGGATTAACTGCTTGCTGACATTGAATGGAGACACAGGAGTGGATTCAGAGCAGAGATTGGAAAAGCTGGTTACCTGTATGAAGAGAATAGAGATGCGTGTCACATTCATCCATGTTATAACTGCCAGAAGTACTTTGATACATGTACTTAGATTACATGTGCATAAATGCCACCCCTGCATAAATGCTCCCCCTAGCTAGGTCTGAATATATAGGAGGTTGAGGCTAAGTTTTTTTTTTGTGGCTCTCTCTCTTCTCGTTAATCAATCACACTAAATTGAGACACCAGGACCCAATAAAATGTTGTGGTCAAATAAACACATGTCCAGCACTACATGGATCCTAAAGCACTTTGAAAAGTTTCTTGACCTCACAACATAAGGTTACAAGCAGAGTAAGTTGAAAAAACTATATACCAGATATAAGCTTGCAGAGTTGAAAACACATAGATAGCATTCAGGATTAACTGCTTGCTGACATTGAATGGAGACACAGGAGTGGATTCAGAGCAGAGATTGGAAAAGCTGGTTACCTGTATGAAGAGAATAGAGATGCGTGTCACATTCATCCATGTTATAACTGCCAGAAGTACTTTGATACATGTACTTAGATTACATGTGCATAAATGCCACCCCTGCATAAATGCTCCCCCTAGCTAGGTCTGAATATATAGGAGGTTGAGGCTAAGTTTTTTTTTTTTTTTTTTTTTTTGTGGCTCTCTCTCTTCTCGTTAATCAATCACACTAAATTGAGACACCAGGACCCAATAAAATGTTGTGGTCAAATAAACACATGTCCAGCACTACATGGATCATAAAGCACTTTGAAAAGTTTCTTGACCTCACAACATAAGGGGACAAGCAGAGTAAGTTGAAAAAACTATATACCAGATATAAGCTTGCAGAGTTGAAAACACATAGATAGCATTCAGGATTAACTGCTTGCTGACATTGAATGGAGACACAGGAGTGGATTCAGAGCAGAGATTGGAAAAGCTGGTTACCTGTATGAAGAGAATAGAGATGCGTGTCACATTCATCCATGTTATAACTGCCAGAAGTACTTTGATACATGTACTTAGATTACATGTGCATAAATGCCACCCCTGCATAAATGCTCCCCCTAGCTAGGTCTGAATATATAGGAGGTTGAGGCTAAGTTTTTTTTTTTTGTTTTTTTTTTTGTGGCTCTCTCTCTTCTCGTTAATCAATCACACTAAATTGAGACACCAGGACCCAATAAAATGTTGTGGTCAAATAAACACATGTCCAGCACTACATGGATCATAAAGCACTTTGAAAAGTTTCTTGACCTCACAACATAAGGGGACAAGCAGAGTAAGTTGAAAAAACTATATACCAGATATAAGCTTGCAGAGTTGAAAACACATAGATAGCATTCAGGATTAACTGCTTGCTGACATTGAATGGAGACACAGGAGTGGATTCAGAGCAGAGATTGGAAAAGCTGGTTACCTGTATGAAGAGAATAGAGATGCGTGTCACATTCATCCATGTTATAACTGCCAGAAGTACTTTGATACATGTACTTAGATTACATGTGCATAAATGCCACCCCTGCATAAATGCTCCCCCTAGCTAGGTCTGAATATATAGGAGGTTGAGGCTAAGTTTTTTTTTTTTTTTTGTGGCTCTCTCTCTTCTCGTTAATCAATCACACTAAATTGAGACACCAGGACCCAATAAAATGTTGTGGTCAAATAAACACATGTCCAGCACTACATGGATCATAAAGCACTTTGAAAAGTTTCTTGACCTCACAACATAAGGGGACAAGCAGAGTAAGTTGAAAAAACTATATACCAGATATAAGCTTGCAGAGTTGAAAACACATAGATAGCATTCAGGATTAACTGCTTGCTGACATTGAATGGAGACACAGGAGTGGATTCAGAGCAGAGATTGGAAAAGCTGGTTACCTGTATGAAGAGAATAGAGATGCGTGTCACATTCATCCATGTTATAACTGCCAGAAGTACTTTGATACATGTACTTAGATTACATGTGCATAAATGCCACCCCTGCATAAATGCTCCCCCTAGCTAGGTCTGAATATATAGGAGGTTGAGGCTAAGTTTTTTTTTTTTTTTTTTTTTTTTTTTTTGTGGCTCTCTCTTCTCGGTAATCAATCACACTAAATTGAGACACCAGGACCCAATAAAATGTTGTGGTCAAATAAACACATGTCCAGCACTACATGGATCATAAAGCACTTTGAAAAGTTTCTTGACCTCACAACATAAGGGGACAAGCAGAGTAAGTTGAAAAAACTATATACCAGATATAAGCTTGCAGAGTTGAAAACACATAGATAGCATTCAGGATTAACTGCTTGCTGACATTGAATGGAGACACAGGAGTGGATTCAGAGCAGAGATTGGAAAAGCTGGTTACCTGTATGAAGAGAATAGAGATGCGTGTCACATTCATCCATGTTATAACTGCCAGAAGTACTTTGATACATGTACTTAGATTACATGTGCATAAATGCCACCCCTGCATAAATGCTCCCCCTAGCTAGGTCTGAATATATAGGAGGTTGAGGCTAAGTTTTTTTTTTTGTTTTTTTTTTGTGGCTCTCTCTCTTCTCGTTAATCAATCACACTAAATTGAGACACCAGGACCCAATAAAATGTTGTGGTCAAATAAACACTTGTCCAGCACTACATGGATCATAAAGCACTTTGAAAAGTTTCTTGACCTCACAACATAAGGGGACAAGCAGAGTAAGTTGAAAAAACTATATACCAGATATAAGCTTGCAGAGTTGAAAACACATAGATAGCATTCAGGATTAACTGCTTGCTGACATTGAATGGAGACACAGGAGTGGATTCAGAGCAGAGATTGGAAAAGCTGGTTACCTGTATGAAGAGAATAGAGATGCGTGTCACATTCATCCATGTTATAACTGCCAGAAGTACTTTGATACATGTACTTAGATTACATGTGCATAAATGCTCCCCCTAGCTAGGTCTGAATATATAGGAGGTTGAGGCTAAGTTTTTTTTTTTTTTTTTTGTGGCTCTCTCTCTTCTCGTTAATCAATCACACTAAATTGAGACACCAGGACCCAATAAAATGTTGTGGTCAAATAAACACATGTCCAGCACTACATGGATCATAAAGCACTTTGAAAAGTTTCTTGACCTCACAACATAAGGGGACAAGCAGAGTAAGTTGAAAAAACTATATACCAGATATAAGCTTGCAGAGTTGAAAACACATAGATAGCATTCAGGATTAACTGCTTGCTGACATTGAATGGAGACACAGGAGTGGATTCAGAGCAGAGATTGGAAAAGCTGGTTACCTGTATGAAGAGAATAGAGATTTG
The DNA here is from genome assembly GCF_039654945.1 of Dendrobates tinctorius. Taxonomy (NCBI): domain Eukaryota; kingdom Metazoa; phylum Chordata; class Amphibia; order Anura; family Dendrobatidae; genus Dendrobates; species Dendrobates tinctorius. The sequence goes on from NW_027361796.1 coordinate 16,152,447, forward strand.
TGTCACATTCATCCATGTTATAACTGCCAGAAGTACTTTGATACATGTACTTAGATTACATGTGCATAAATGCCACCCCTGCATAAATGCTCCCCCTAGCTAGGTCTGAATATATAGGAGGTTGAGGCTAAGTTTTTTTTTTTTTTTGTTTTTTTTTGTGGCTCTCTCTCTTCTCGTTAATCAATCACACTAAATTGAGACACCAGGACCCAATAAAATGTTGTGGTCAAATAAACACATGTCCAGCACTACATGGATCATAAAGCACTTTGAAAAGTTTCTTGACCTCACAACATAAGGGGACAAGCAGAGTAAGTTGAAAAAACTATATACCAGATATAAGCTTGCAGAGTTGAAAACACATAGATAGCATTCAGGATTAACTGCTTGCTGACATTGAATGGAGACACAGGAGTGGATTCAGAGCAGAGATTGGAAAAGCTGGTTACCAGATATAAGCTTGCAGAGTTGAAAAAACATAGATAGCATTCAGGATTAACTGCTTGCTGACATTGAATGGAGACACAGGAGTGGATTCAGAGCAGAGATTGGAAAAGCTGGTTACCAGATATAAGCTTGCAGAGTTGAAAACACATAGATAGCATTCAGGATTAACTGCTTGCTGACATTGAATGGAGACACAGGAGTGGATTCAGAGCAGAGATTGGAAAAGCTGGTTACCTGTATGAAGAGAATAGAGATGCGTGTCACATTCATCCATGTTATAACTGCCAGAAGTACTTTGATACATGTACTTAGATTACATGTGCATAAATGCCACCCCACATAAGATGATTCTGTATGTGGGAGCCATGTGAGAGAAACATACAAGGAAAAGAGGGAGTGACAGTACAGACAATGAATTTAAGACTAGCCTAAAGTTAGATGACTGATAATATACTGGGGGGTTGACAAGATAATAGATGACTTATTTGTACTAAGTGTTGTATTGTCATTGTATGTGCTTTGTGTATTTGTCATGGATATCCCTTGATTAAAATTGGTTCACAGCCAAAGAAAAAAATCTACGTGGTATTTTTTTATTTTTACTTTTTATTTGGTATATTTTCATTTTTTATGAGCTCATTTTCTGAATTTTTATTGTACTGTGTTTAGCATTCTTGGTTTTTAAAGGAATTGTTTTTTCTCTTTTCAGTCCACTACATGTTTGATTGGGGGGTGGGGTGTGTAATTAACCTTTTGTTTGTTTGCAGGAGTGAAAGAAGAAACCTTGGCCATTTAATTAACATGTAAATACAGTGCACAGTAAATTGTTCATTCCTGCAGTAGTGAAAAAGGAGTCAATCTACCTAATAAAAGATTATATTTTATGACTTATTTTTGAGTTTTAACATTTTTTATTTTTTGGGAGCTCCCATGCAAATTGGGTTTTGAAGTCTATGTTAAATGATTTCAATGAATGCTAGTTTGTTAATGTCTTGATATAGCTTTGCTCACCTACACCTGAGTCATGCAATGCAAATGTGTGAGTACCCAAAGTGTTGTGAGTTCATTTTCCCCTTCGTCACTGAGGTCTGGTGAACTCCCTATTCTGGTAAAGGAAGGTAATGAGCCTGATTATCACGCACCTGAGCCTAATGAGGATGACTGGCTGAGTGGAGTCACCGACTGTATATAAGGCTGCCGACGCCCTTCTGCCCTGCGGGTGATTTCTCTGTGGACTTCTAGGACACCTGTCTGATTCCTGCACCTCTAAAGATAAGTTTTCTGCTTTGCCTGTTAGCAGGTCTTTTGTTTTTGGTTTCCTTGCTTTTCTGGATTCTGCCATTCCCTGCTGGGTGAGCTAAATCTCCTTTTGCCGGTTGCTCTGTCTTCAGAATATTCCTGAGTACTGACATAGCTTTTTTTTTTTCACTGTCAGTCTGTTGGCTCTTATTTTCATAGGGTTTTTCACGGATTGCAGACAGCAGCCTTCCTGTCCTTTCCTATCTAGTTAGCTTGGGCCCCGTCTTTGCTCAGTCTATCTTTCTGTCTGTGTTAGTGTTTTCATCTTGCTTCACCGTCATATGTTGGGGGCTGCCTATTGCTTTGGGGTCTGCTCTGGGGCAGTTTAGATTTCCCCTTTCTTTCTTTAGGCCTATTTAATTCTCTGGCTGTGATGGAGGGGTCTAGGGCATCGTAGGAACCCCCACGGCTACTGTTAGTTGTTGTGATAGGATCAGGGGTCTGCAATCCGATAGCTGCCAACCTCTCTGGTTTTCTGGACTTAGCTAGCATTTCTGTTTTTGCCTCCTACGGTGACTCAATCATAACACCAAAGTGTGTGTTTGTCTATATATAAATGAGAATCTCTCCTGCTTACTGAATGAATGCATTTAGGTTTAGCCAGAGAGTGTGTGTTGATGTAATGTGTATATTATGTAAAAATAATAATTTGCTAGAATTGGGTTAATAGCAAATTGGTTTGGGTTCGGTTTTCCTTAACATGTAATTGTACTGATTCTGATTAGTAGTTGTCATGATCCAGGACGGGATTTCGCTTTGACCCGTCCTGGTTAGACTATGGGTTAATTGTGCTGCCTCTCTCTGGCAGCAGGAGGCTATTTAGTGTTCACTGGACCTGGGTCCGGTGTCGGTTATACTCCTGCCCTCGGCTGAGTTAAGTGACCTCTTGTATACGTGTGCCTTGTGCCTGATATCTTGCTTGTTTGTTCGGTTGTGATCTGGTTCTGTCCCTGTTACGAGTTCTGCCTGACCCTCTTGTACTGCGCTACCTCTCGTGTATGACTCTCTGCTTGTGACCCGACTTCTCTCTGCTCGTCCCCTTGGTACCACGTCGCCCTCTTGTGTATGACAATTGGCTCTGTCTGACTACCCGTCTGTTCGTCCCTCCTGTACCTCGTTCGCCCGTACTGTGTGTGACCTCTGTTTTGCCTGACTCTGAGTTGTTGTATGGTGTCCTGTCCTATCTGAATACAGGACGCTAAGCCCCGCCCCCTTGCAGTCACATGACCATAGGTCCCGTGCACATTATTCAGTTTTTGTGTCCGCAGGTCCTATGCATCTTTACTCTCCAGCACTGACTGGATCCTGACACTATTAGCCTGAAGCACGCATGGTCACCTCTGCTGCCCTGCTCCCCAGGTATCTTTTAGCACTGCTTCTGTTCTCAGGACACACGCACTGGCTCTATGAGCAAGTGCAGTGCGGTGTCTCTGACATTATAACTGACACCGGACCCAGGTCCAGTGAACACTAAATAGCCTCCTGCTGCCAGAGAGAGGCAGCACAATTAACCCATAGTCTAACCAGGACGGGTCAAAGCGAAATCCCGTCCTGGATCATGACAGTAGTAACATTATTTTGTGATCTCCATGAACATGATTGTACTGGTAAGATCATCGTTCTTATGCAAATGTGATTGACATGAATTTGATGTGTTTGATCAGTGTATAAGTCCATACAAATATGATATATATTTTATGTAGTATTATCTAGAGTAGAAATATTTGGTACAGTAGAAAATTTCAAAGGTCATTCTGGGCACAATTTGGACCAACAAACTTACAGTAATTTTGTTTGATTCATTTGATCAAGGGGTGGAAAACAAGCCACCAGGACTGAGTTATATTGAACAAGTTAATCTATCTTGGACTGTGAATATATCATGGACTGAGTTATTTTGGATTGTTGCTTTGGACTGAGTTAGCTCTGCCAAGACTTTGGAACTTTCAAGTATGATTGTGAATTTCACTTTCCCTCAGTGCAGGCTGTGTCTTGTGTGTAGACTGAAGATGTCCAATTGAGCGCTGAGACTGAGCCCGGATGATACTGAACCGTCAACCAGGGTGAATCCTCATGACTGCCAGCTGATGCAAATGGCATATAAAGTGAGGCCCTGATTAGCTGCAGCAATAGATGAAAGGACTCTTATGCTCAGTCATTGGACACCTGCACCGAGGGGTTAATGTCATGAAGGGCAGGGACAGATTGCTCTTTAGAGTCTGTTCTTTTGCTAACCAGGGAAAGTAGTGGTCACCCCAAAGTGATGAGGGCATAATAATCCCCGTGCTTTCCCTGCAACAGAGACCCATTTAAAAATTGCGGTCAAGAAGATCCGAAGAAAGAAGATTTCTACAGACATTTGATATTTCAGTACCTGCTGGTCCAATGTTGTTTTTGTTCCGTTTTAAGCCCAGGATGTTATTTTTTACCAAGCGGTTTTCTATTGGTAGCAAATAAATAAATTTATATACGAGCAATGCAAATAATGATAAATGGTATAGTTTAGTGGCAGGTTAATTAATTAAAGTGATTGAAACCAAGGGGTGGAATGTATACTATGATTTATTTTTAATGGTTTCAACACTCCAATTAAATAATACCAACTATTCATATAGTTTCAATCAGTTGTACTATATATATATATTCAGCTCTTTGAACCTTCCTAGAAGGTCATTGAAACTTGTTTCAACCAGATGGTCAAATTGTCCAAGCAGAACAAATAACTGGCTTACACTTATCTACCAACAAAAGACCTTCGTTGTCATAATTAGATTGGGTGTGTAAACATTCCCAAGGATGTGATTTGGTCTGGGGACTTTCTCATTAGCATTCAAGGATAGATCAAAGAAGACACATTTGAATGCTTTTGGGGGGGACAAAAGGAGGGTAGATGAGAAGAGAGAGAGACACAGAAAAAGAGATGTGACAGACCAGAGAGGACACCGAGATGAGACTATCTGAATAATGTAATGTAAGAATGCCTGTTTCTGATTAATGCATATGTATTTATAGTTTTATATTTTAATCTTATCATTTATATAGTAAATCAATTTAGTAAATTCAATTCTTGTGTGAGCATTTTCTTATTCATTACAATCCATTGGAACCCTTACAATACAATGGGTAGTTCCATATAACCCATTTTTACTCACCAAATACAAGTGCCATATTAATGTAGAAATATGTGCTTCCATTCAAAGTGTAAAATATTTATTTAAATACGTTTACAATGGACATGGCAAAGCCAACCTTGAAATTTCCCAAAATAACATCCAACATGATGAAACTGTTACACCGCTCCGCCATACTCACCCGGCCTCCGCTCCCACGTCGCAGTCGCCCTCCGCTCCCACGCCGCAGCCTCTCTCCACCCGACGGCCGCGGCGGTCACCTGAGACAGGTCCGCGACCGATGCCTTCCCTGCATGCTATGCGCATGCACCATAGGCCGCGGCCGCGCCTCCTTCCTGCTTCTTATGCTACGGCTGTGCCGTAACCCGGAAGCACCTGTGCACCAATGGCTGACCAGACGGGGCCATATCAGGCCGCTTCCCCCTGAGGGAGGTGCCTGATCGTTGTGTTTCCTGACACTCTGGCCTCGCTCCATCGTGCACACACTGCTGCTGCAGTTCCTGTCTCGGCTGCTCCTCACAGCAGCTTCTCAGTCCCGCTACCTGTGTTCCTGCCGACCTACTCCAGTCCTGCCTTGTGTTCCTGCCGACCTACTCCAGTCCTGCCTTGTGTTCCTGCCGACCTACTCCACTCCTGCCTTCAGTGTTCCTGTCGTCCTACTCCAGTCCTGCCTTGTGTTCCTGCCGACCTACTCCAGTCCTGCCTTCAGTGTTCCTGCCGTCCTACTCCAGTCCTGTCTTCAGTGCTCCTGCCGTCCAACTCCAGTCTCAGTCTTACTCCGGTCCATCCTGAGCCGCCCCTCTCGGTACCGGCTACCGTGGTACTCGAACCCCTGGGCCTGCTCCTAACGGTCCCTGTATAGGGGTCGGTTCCACCTGGCAGTTCGCCCGGGGCCCCTCGGTGCCACGGTCCAGAGGGTCCACTCTCGGAGTTCCCACTCCTGACCACCCGCGCTAACAGTACGATCAGGCCATGGACTCCGCCGGTACTACGGCTGCTACCCAGAAAGAGTTGCTATTCCTACGGGAGAATCAGGGGCGCATTATGTCAATCATGAAGTCGATGGACACCCGTTTGTCGGCCTTACAGGTGGCCGATCCTGGAAATGCCACTCAGCTGGCCAGTCTCCAACAGGAGCTGGGTCAGCAGCAAGATACTCAAACCCACATTTTGTCCTACATGGCCTCCTTTGATAGTCGCTTGTCGGCCCTCCAGGCTGCCGCTGCAGTGCCGACACCTCCACCTGCGTCTACTGCTCCTCCGACGCCCCGCCTCGCCAAGCCGCCTCGTTTCACTGGGGATCCCAAGCTCTGTAGGGGGTTCTTAAATCAGTGTAGTCTCCACTTTGAATGACTGCCCAATTGAACTTGTTTCCGGTTCAACCCCTCCAAGGGGCAGAATCTACCCTCTGTCTCCCGTGGAGACCACCGCCATGTCTGAGTACGTCCGAGAGAACCTCGCCAAAGGCTTTATACGGAAATCCTCTTCGCCCGCAGGAGCCGGGTTCTTCTTCGTCAAAAAGAAGGACGGGACTCTTCGGCCATGCATTGACTATAGGGGCTTGAATGAGATTACCATCAAGAACAGGTACCCTCTTCCACTCATTCCAGAACTGTTTGACCGTCTCAGAGGGGTTTGGGTCTTTACCAAGCTGGACCTCAGAGGAGCCTACAATCTGGTCCGTATCCGTGCAGGTGACGAGTGGAAGACCGCTTTCAACACTCGAGATGGCCATTACGAGTACCTGGTCATGCCCTTCGGTCTTTGCAATGCTCCTGCAGTCTTTCAAGAGTTCGTCAACGAGATCTTCCGGGACCTCTTGTACTCCTGTGTGGTCGTGTACTTAGACGACATCCTCGTCTTCTCGCCGGACCTCTCGTCCCACAGAAAGAGTGTCCGCCTGGTGCTTCAGCGGCTTCGGGAGAACCGTCTGTATGCAAAGATCGAGAAATGTCTCTTCGAACAGACCTCTCTGCCATTTCTGGGATACATTATCTCTGACGCTGGTCTAAGGATGGACCCCGAGAAGTTGTCTGCCATCCTCAAATGGCCTCGCCCCGTCGGATTAAAGGCGATACAACGATTCCTCGGATTCGCCAACTATTACCGGCAATTTGTCTCCCACTTCTCCGCGATCACAAGACCCATTTCTGTGCTCACCCGTAAAGGGTCTACTTCCAAGGATTGGTCTCCTGAGGCAGAGCAGGCCTTTCTGACCCTAAAACGGGCTTTCTCCACGGCTCCGGTCCTGCATCGCCCTGAGAGCGATCGACCTTTTGTACTCGAGGTGGACGCTTCCTCGACTGGTGCCGGGGAGGTGTTGTCCCAGAGAACCGTCTCCGGTCGCCTGCACCCTTGTGGCTTCTTCTCGAAGGCCTTTTCTCCATCCGAGTGTAACTACTCGATCGGTGACCGGGAACTTTTGGCTATCAAGTTGGCCTTGGAGGAATGGCGCCACCTCCTGGAAGGAGCTGTACATCCTTTTGTCATCTTCTCGGACCACAAGAATCTGGCCTATCTCCAGTCTGCCCAGAGACTAAACCCTCGCCAGGCCAGATGGTCTTTATTTTTTGCCCGATTTGATTTCGAGCTCCGATTCCGTCCCGGCAACAAGAATTCCAAAGCCGACGCCCTGTCCAGGGTCTTCCAACCACACGAATCCACGGAGGAACCGTCACATATCATTGATCCCACTAGGATCATCACCGTGGCTCCAGTGAACTGGCTTACTCCTCCGCCTGGCAAGACGCTTGTGCCAGAGAATCTCAAGCAAAAGGTTCTTCTATGGGGGCACTCCTCCAAACTGGCCGGCCATGCCAGAACTAAGAAGACTCTTGACCTTATCAAACGTCACTACTGGTGGCCCTCACTTCGCCAAGATGTACTCGACTTTGTGGCTTCTTGTCCATCCTGTGCAAAAAACAAGGTGCCACGGAGATCTCCGTCCGGCTTGTTGCTTCCGTTGCCTGTCCCTACGGTTCCTTGGGAGAACATCGCCATGGATTTCATCACCGATCTACCCTGCTCTGCGGGCTGCACAGTCATCCTGGTGGTGGTGGATCGTTTTTCCAAGATGGCTCACTTCATCCCTCTGCCGGGTCTTCCCTCAGCGCCAGAGCTGGCCAAAATCTTCATTCATCAAGTCTTCAGGCTTCATGGTCTACCTCGACGCATTGTGTCTGACCGAGGGGTTCAGTTTACCTCCAAGTTCTGGCGTTCGCTTTGTAAGCTCATGAACGTTTCCCTCGACTTCTCCTCGGCCTACCATCCACAGTCCAACGGACAAGTAGAGCGTACCAACCAGACGCTTACGGGATACTTACGCCACTTCTCTAACGCCCACCAGAACGATTGGGTCAACTTACTCCCCTGGGCAGAGTTCGCTTATAACAACCATGCTGGTGAGTCTTCGGCCAAGTCTCCGTTTTTCATTGTTTTTGGCAGACATCCTGGTGTTCCTCTTCCGATAACCCCTGCCTCTGAGGTACCCGCGGCCAATGCCTTGTCCTCGGAATTTTCTAAGATTTGGGCTGAGACCAACACATCACTCAAGAGATCCGCTGATCAGATGAAGAACTATGCTGACAAAAAGAGGTTGGATTCTCCTCCGTATCGTGTTGGCGACAAGGTCTGGCTCTCCTCCAAATTCGTCCGACTAAAACTGCCCTCTTACAAGTTGGGTCCACGCTACATTGGTCCGTTTGAAATTCTGGGACGTATTAACGAAGTTGCCTACAAATTGAGGTTGCCTGCTTCGCTCCGGATCCCGAACACCTTTCACGTCTCTCTCCTGAAGCCTGTGGTGCTGAATCGTTTCCACTCCTCGCTTGATCTTGGTCCTCAGCCGGTGGGGGCCGACAACATTTTTGAAGTACAGGACATCCTCGCTGTGAAAAGGGTTAGAGGTAGGACTTTCTTTCTCGTTGATTGGAAGGGCTTTGGTCCTGAGGAGAGATCCTGGGAGCCTCAGGAGAATATTAATGCTCCCCGTATCCTCAAGAGGTTTCTTGTTAACCTCCGGGGGGGGAGGCTTAGGGGAGGGGGTACTGTTACACCGCTCCGCCATACTCACCCGGCCTCCGCTCCCACGTCGCAGTCGCCCTCCGCTCCCACGCCGCAGCCTCTCTCCACCCGACGGCCGCGGCGGTCACCTGAGACAGGTCCGCGACCGATGCCTTCCCTGCATGCTATGCGCATGCGCCATAGGCCGCGGCCGCGCCTCCTTCCTGCTTCTTATGCTACGGCTGTTCCCTAACCCGGAAGCACCTGTGCACCAATGGCTGACCAGACGGGGCCATATCAGGCCGCTTCCCCCTGAGGGAGGCGCCTGATCGTTGTGTTTCCTGACACTCTGGCCTCGCTCCATCGTGCACACACTGCTGCTGCAGTTCCTGTCTCAGCTGCTCCTCACAGCAGCTTCTCAGTCCCGCTACCTGTGTTCCTGCCGACCTACTCCAGTCCTGCCTTGTGTTCCTGCCGACCTACTCCAGTCCTGCCTTGTGTTCCTGCCGACCTACTCCACTCCTGCCTTCAGTGTTCCTGTCGTCCTACTCCAGTCCTGCCTTGTGTTCCTGCCGACCTACTCCAGTCCTGCCTTCAGTGTTCCTGCCGTCCTACTCCAGTCCTGTCTTCAGTGCTCCTGCCGTCCAACTCCAGTCTCAGTCTTACTCCGGTCCATCCTGAGCCGCCCCTCTCGGTACCGGCTACCGTGGTACTCGAACCCCTGGGCCTGCTCCTAACGGTCCCTGTATAGGGGTCGGTTCCACCTGGCAGTTCGCCCGGGGCCCCTCGGTGCCACGGTCCAGAGGGTCCACTCTCGGAGTTCCCACTCCTGACCACCCGCGCTAACAGAAACACACCAATTTACGGATACCAGATATGTTAGTGCACCTGAGGCTGCGTGGCGGATATTTGCTTTTCCTATGCATAAACAATCTCATGCCATCATTCGCCTAGCTGTACATCTGCCTAATTCTCAACCACTCTATTTTCATGAGAATGACTCTGCAGACAACATCCATCAAAAGCTCAATTCCAATTCTACACTTATGGCATATTTCAACCTTAATAAGATCGACCACAATGCACATAACTATTTCTACCGCGAAATTCCAGAACACTACGTTTGGAAACAAGGCACATGGGAACGAAGAAAACGAGGGGGTCTCACAGTTATTGGAAGAATGTATACTGTTAGTGTGAAAGACCAAGAACGCTATTATTTACGTTTGTTACTGTATGTAAAAGCTGCTACCAGTTTTGACAGCATTAAAACCGTCAATGGAGTTATGCATGAAACCTTTAAGGATGCTGCGTTAGCACTCGGATTATTATTCGATGATAGCATCTGGAGACATACTTTAAGAGATGCTTGCATTCTTAACATGCCTTCCCAACTTAGAGACATGTTTGCATATATCTGTATTTTTGGCCCCCCCAGTAATCCACTTGAATTGTGGAATGAATTTAAGGACCATTTTTTACAAGACTACTGTCATACATACCACAGCGACACTGAAGAGTGTATCAATTGTGAAGGATATGCTATGAAAGATTTCCAAGATGTCCTCATAGTCCATGGAAAAACTTTTGCTGATTTCAATTTACCACGCCCAGCAAAAAATATTAAACACCTCCTTAAACAATATGATAAGGATTATGAGTTAAAAAAAGCTGCAGAGATGAAACTCTTAATCAGGAGCAACTTTTTGCCTATGATGTCATTACTGAAGCTTTACAAAATAGCAGTTTAACACCAAAGTGCTTTTTTCTCGACGGACCTGGTGGCAGTGGAAAGACCTACCTATACCATCTACTTACACATCATTTAAGAGGCCAAGGAGAAATTGTCTCACATGCAGCGACTACAGGAATAGCAGCTATCTTGATACAAGGAGGCCGAACAATCCACTCTCTATATGGCATACCTATTCCGATCAACGAAACATCCGTTTCCAGGATTAAAAACGATACAAATGCAGGAAAACATTTACAGAGTACAAAACTTTTTATTATTGATGAGTGCACTATGGTCCAAAAACATGCATTGAATGTGATAGACTTCTACGTGACATCATGACAACAAATGTTGCTGAAAAAAATAAAACACCGTTTGGAGGTAAAGTAATTATCTGAAGTCTCCTCCAAGAACAATGTCTTCCCGTCACCGCTCATGGAACAAGAATAGACATTGTAGATTCCTGCATTAAATATTCACAACATTGGCAACATTTTACCAGACTACCGCTAATCAACAGCATGCGCTCCACTGATCCTGAATACAGCACTTGGTTGCTTAAACTTGGAAATGGTGAGCTGTCTAATGAACATAACCTTGGAGAGGATGTAATTGAAATTCCTCCAGACATGCTTTGCACTGGCTCTATAGTAACCGAGATCTTTGGAGACCATATTTGCATTGATGTTAATGACAAACAAAGCCTCAACACTGCTGCATCACATGCTATACTATGTCCAAAAAATGAGGACGTAGACTTTCTGAACTGTAAAGTAATGGATCGCATCAGTGGTGATTATACTGTATATACAAGTGATGATTCTGTCGATGCTGATGAGGCAGAGGAATGTGAAAACTACCCAGTTGAATTTTTAAACTCTCTGACACCATTAGGAATGCCATCGCATATCTTAAAACTTAAAATTGGCACCATTGTGATGCTATTAAGAAACCTAAACACCAAGAAAGGTCTCCGCAATGGCACTCGCCTCATTGTCACTGCCTTACTCCGCAACATCATACAGGCTAAAGTTATTACTGGCTCAGCTGAAGGAGACATTGTATTTATTCCACGCATCGATTTGTGTCCTTCAGAAACTGGGTTACCTTTTAAATTAAAACGTCAACAGTTTCCTCTAAAACCTGCTTTTGCTATGACCATTAACAAATCAAAAGGACAGACCCTCAATCGGGTTGACATTTTTTTGCCCGAACCTTTATTTGCCCATTGACAATTGTATGTTGCATTCTCCCGAGTAAAGCAACGCAGCAACGTTAGGGTCAAAGTGGTGGATACACTACTTCAAGGACAATTGAATCATAGAATCGTAGAGTTGGAAGGGACCTCCTGGGCCATCTGGTCCAACCCCCTGCTCAAAGCAGGATTCGCTAAATCATCCCAGTCAGATGTCTGTCCAGCCTCTGTTTGAAGACTTCCATTGAAGGAGAACTCACCACTTCTCGTGGCAGCCTGTTCCACCCATTGATCACTCTGTCAAAAAGTTTTTTCTAATATCTAATCTGTGTCTCCTCCCATTCAGCTTCATCCCATTGCTTCTAGTCTTTCCTTGTGCAAATGAGAATAAAGTTGATCCTTCTACAATGTGACAGCCCTTGAGATATTTTTAGACAGCTATTAAGTCTCCTCTCAGTCTTCTCTTTTGCAAACTAAACATTCCCAACTCCTGCAACCTTTCCTCATAAGACAGGGTTTGCAGACCGGTCACCATTCTGGTCGCTCTTTTCTGAACCTGCTCCAGTTTGTTGATGTCTTTTTTAAAATGTGGTGCCCAAAACTGGACACAATATTCCAGATGAGGTCTGACCAAAGAGGAGTAGAGGGAAATAATGACTTCACGTGATCTAGACTGTATGCTTCTGTTAATACATCCTAGAATTGCATTTGCCTTTTTTGCTGCTGCATCACACTGTTGACTCATATTCAGTCTGTGATCTATTAGTATACCCAAGTCTTTTTCACATGTGCTGTTCCTTAGCCCTATTCCTCCCATTCTGTATATGCTTTTTTCATTTTTATTGCCCAGATGTAGTACTTTGCATTTTTCCCTGTTAAAAACCATTCTGTTAGTTGCTGCCCACTTCTCCAGTTTATTTATATCTTTTTGAATCCTCTCTCTCTTCTCTAATATTAGCTATCCCTCCTAGCTTTGTGTCATCAGCAAATTTAATTTACCCTCAATTCCTTCATCTAAATCGTTGATAAAGATGTTGAACAATAAAGGGCCCAGGACAGAGCCCTGTGGTACCCCACTTGAGACATTCTTCCAACTGGATGTGCAGCCATTTACGACCACTCTTTGGGTCCGATCACTAAGCCAGTTATGAATCCACCTAACAGTTGCCTTGTCCATTCCATACTTAGTCATTTTTTCAGTAAGGATTGTATGAGATACTTTGTCAAATGCTTTGCTGAAGTCAAGATATACTATATCTACAGCATTTCCTTGATCCACCCAATCAGTGATTCCATCATAGAAGGAAATTAAGTTAGTCTGTCATGACTTATTAGTTACAAACCCATGCTGACTCTGTTTAATCACTTCATTCTTATCCAGGTACTGACATACATGTTGTTTAATAATTTGTTCAAAGATCTTTCCTGGTATAGAAGTCAGACTCACCGGCTATAGTTGCCTGGGTCCACCTTCTTCCCCTTTTTGAAGATAGGAACAACATTTGCTCTTCTCCAGTCTTCTGGGACTTCTCCTGTTCTCCAAGAATTTTCAAAGATTATGGAGAGGGGTTCAAAAATTTCTTCTGCTATCTCCTTCAGTACTCTGGGGTGTAATTCATCTGGACCTGGACACTTGAATTCATTTAGGTTAGCTAAGTGTTTCCTCACTATCTTTCTGTTTATAGATATCCTGGATTCTTCTATTCCCTTAATAGGACAGTGAAGAACAGTTGATGTTACATTTCCTTTCTGAGATAAAACAGATGCAAAATAGGAATTTAAAAGTTCTGCCTTCTCAACATCCTGTCTTACCATTTCATCATTTTCATCCTGTAAAAATCCTATAGCATCTTTGACTTTTCTTTTACTTTTGACATACCCCCAAAATCCTTTATTATTGCTTTTGACATCTCTTGCAAGCCTCAATTCATTGTCAGCTTTAGAAAATCTGATTTGTGCCCTGCAGGTTCTGCAGACAGCATTATATTCTTCTTTAGATATGCCTCCCTCTTTCCATTTTATAAACATTTTTTTCTTCCTTTTAAGCATGTGCTTAAGTTCTGTGTTCATCCATCCTGGTTTCCTTAAATGCTTCCTATTCTTCCCTCTTTTTGGAATTGTTAACATTTGTGCTTTGAGAATTTCATTTTTCAAGATTTCCCATCCTTCCTGGACATTTTTGTTTTTAAGGATATCCAGCCATTGGATCCCTCCAATTCTCTTTCTGAATCCCTTAAAATCTGCCTTTCTGAAATCTAACCTTGACGTCTGAGTCTTCACAGGTCTTCCTCCTCTAGTTATCCAAAATTCTAAAATAGCATGGTCGCTACCTCCTAGGGTCCCAGCCACTTTTACCTCCTCAACCATTTCCTCCCTGTTTATAAGGATTAGATCCAAGGTAGCAGTTCCCCTTGTTTTATCCCCTACCTTTTGGAAGATAATACCTAATAGCCCAAAAATCTTCACTAGAAATGTCGTTTACAAAAATGTTTTACTTTAAACTATTTAAGTTGGTCCTGGAATGGATAGATATATAAATGAGTTACATTCTAAATAGATATAGATAGACTTCTATACATAGCTTGATATGTTATATATACACTCACTGGCCACTTTATTAGGTACACCTGTCCAACTGTGTGTTAAGACTTAATTTCTAATCAGCCAATCACATGGCGGCAACTCAGTGCATTTAGGCATGTAGACATGGTCAAGACAATCTCCTGCAGTTCAAACCGAGCATCAGTATGGGGAAGAAAGGTGATTTGAGTGCCTTTGAACGTGGCATGATTGTTGGTGCCAGAAGGGCTGGTCTGAGTATTTCAGAAACTGCTGATCTACTGGGATTTTCACGCACAACCATCTCTAGGGTTTACAGAGAATGGTCCGAAAAAGAAAAAAAATCCAGTGAGCGGCAGTTCTGTGGCCGGAAATGCCTTGTTGATGCCAGAGGTCAGAGGAGAATGGGCAGACTGGTTCGAGCTGATAGAAAGGCAACAGTGACTCAAATTGCCACCCGTTACAACCAAGGTAGGCAGAAGAGCATCTCTGAACGCACAGTGCGTCGAACTTTGAGGCAGATGGGCTACAGCAGCAGAAGACCACACTGGGTACCACTCCTCTCAGCTAAGAACAGGAAACTGAGGCTACAATTTGCACAAGCTCATCGAAATTGGACAGTAGAAGATTGTAAAAACGTTGCCTGGTCTGATGAGTCTCGATTTCTGCTGCGACATTCGGATGGAAGGGTCAGAATTTGGCGTAAACAACATGAAAGCATGGATCCATCCTGCCTTGTATCAACGGTTCAGGCTGGTGGTGGTGGTGTCATGGTGTGGGGAATTTTTTCTTGGCACTCTTTGGGCCCCTTGGTACCAATTGAGCATCGTTGCAACGCCACAGCCTACCTGAGTATTGTTGCTGACCATGTCCATCCCTTTATGACCACAATGTACCCAACATCTGATGGCTACTTTCAGCAGGATAATGCGCCATGTCATAAAGCTCGAATCATCTCAGATTGGTTTCTTGAACATGACAATGAGTTCACTGTACTCAAATGGCCTCCTCAGTCACCAGATCTCAATCCAATAGAGCATCTTTGGGATGTGGTGGAATGGGAGATTCGCATCAGGGATGTGCAGCCGACAAATCTGCGCCAACTGTGTGATGCCATCATGTCAATATGGTCCAAAATCTCTGAGGAATGCTTCCAGCACCTTGTTGAATCTCTGCCATGAAGAATTGAGGCAGTTCTGAAGGCAAAAGGGGGTCCAACCCCTTACTAGCATGGTGTACCTAATAAAGTGGCCAGTGAGTGTATATTCTAAGCAGATAGATATATCATACACTAATTATCTCTTTCACATATATGTCATAGACATATTTAAATCCATAAAAACATATAGGTATATATAGATTTAAAAAAAAAAAATACAAAAACAAAAAAAATTTAGGCACCGATACGTAGATTTCAACTACATAGCTAACACATACCTACATAACTTAGGTAATAATAATTAAATTTTTATTTATTTATTGAGTACTATTATTTCAATAGCACTTTACATACGTCAGTAATACTGTCCCTCTTCAGGCTCACTATGTAAATATCCTATCCAAATAAAAACATTGGTGTGATACAGTAATATTGAGAATTATGTGTAAATGTAACACACATGAAGTATAAAAGGGGAGATGTGTATCATCAAAATTCTTTCATTTGGTGATATGAACCCGGATGTCAAGGTCCAGCATCATATTTGCTGCTGAGATATGTTATTTCCTCTTTTAACAGGGCCGGGTTTTTGTGAACAGCTAAAGAGATAGGCGGGATGGCTGTCCACCACATCTCCTTCTCAAGGTGTGCTGCTCACAGTGCCACACAACACATGGTCAACGCTACATCACTATCCTCCCGATGCGATAGCATCGGGCCTTAATCTAGTAAGTAATAACAATGCTGTAGGAACAAACAGGTGTTTTCGTCGTTGGTGAGCTGACTTTTCCTGTTTTCTTTAACAACAGGAATAAAGGTACAGTATGTTATGACACTTTCTACATTACATACAATACCTTATTAATGCTCTATTAACATACATCATCCTTATTAGCATGTAGACGACTAACATGGCCTGTATGCCTCAACCTAACAGAGGTCACTCCCAGTACTAGGCCTGTCACTGCCATATATTTGTTTTGGCACCTCTAGTAATTACAACAACTGCCATAAGTCCCAGGAGAGTCAATCGATACCCAGTGTATAATCTCGCTGGCTTCCTTCATTCTCTGAATCGCAGCCTCCGTCCACACCCTGTACCGTACATCTGCGCTGGAAGTAATGTCCTGATTCACCCAAGGCTTCTCTTCAGCATGACAGAAGCTTCATCCCATCCAACAATCAGCATCTGACTTTCTGTGCTTGACCTACGGGAGTCTGAGCTTTGGGTCTTGACAGGCAATGTCTGGGCGCTGGGTCTTAACTAGCAAAGTCTGGATGTCGATACTTGGCCAACGATGTCTCACCTGCTCTGGTACCAAGCTACCCTCCTATAGCTCTACTCTGGGGATGGCCACAAGCTTGTTAACCCCTTAGTGAGAGGGCTACATTTTTTAAATCTGACCAGTATCCCTTTGTATGGTAATATCTCTGGAATTCTTCAACAAATCCCAGTGATTTTAAGATTGTTTTTTCGTGGCACATTATAATTTATTATTATAGTAAATTTAGGTCAATATTTTGTGTTTATTTATAAAAAAAAATTAAAATATTTGACAAAAAAATAAAAATAGCAATTTTCAAACTTTGAATGATTATCTTTTTTATCCAGATAGTCATACCACAGAAAAACAATAAAACAATAATAAATAACATTTCCCACATGTCTGCTTTACATCAGCACCATTTGTAAACTGTTATTTCATTCTGTTAGGCCTCTTTCACACTTCCGTTTTTTACAATCAGTCAAAATCCGCCAAGTTTTGAAAAAAACGGATCCGCAATTTTTTTTTGCGGATCCGTTTTTTCCCCATTGACTTTCATTATTGGCGGATTTTGACGGATTGCCGTCCGTTGCATCCGTTTTTGTGAGGATCCGCCATAATGTTGACACTAAATTCTCTCTCGCTCTCCTGTGCCATCCATTCACATCAGTTAAGAACTTATCCGCTTCTCCGCCTTTTTGGCAGATTATAACTGACACAAAACACTGAAGTGTGAAAGAGGCCTTAGCATTTTAGAAGGTTTAACCCCTTTACCCCCAAGGGTGGTTTGCACGTTCATGACCGGGCCAATTTTTACAATTCTGACCACTGTCCCTTTATGAGGTAATAACTCTGGAACGCTTCTATGGATCCCGGTGATTCTGACATTGTTTTCTCGTGACATATTGTACTTCATGTTAGTGGTAAAATTTCATTCATATAACTTGCGTTTATTTGTGAAAAAAATGGAAATTTGGCATACAAAAAACTTAATAAGTAACATTTCCCACGTTTACTTTACATCAGCACAATTTTGGAACAATTTTTTTTTTTTTAGGAAGTTAAAAGGGATAAAAGTTGACCAGCAATTTCTCATTTTTATAACACCATTTTCTTTTAGGTACCACATCACATTTGAAGTCACTTTGAAGGGTCTATATCAGGGGTGGGGAACCTCAGGCCCCAGGGCCATTTACGGCCCTTAATGACCTTTTATCCGGCTCCCGGACAGATTCTCAGGGACTGCATTGCTTTGGCAGGGAGTTGTATTTTGACTGCCACCAGCTCATTATTTTCTTCTTGCTCTGTTAGCACACACACGCAGTGTTCACTACTGAACACTGAAGGGCATGCAATGAAAGATTAAGTCCTGACACCAGTCCCAGAGTCAGGATATACTTTGTGGGTGGAGTTTGTACAGCCCCCGAAGGATGGTATAAATATCAAAATGGCCCTTGGCAGAAAAGATTCCTTACCCCTGGTCTATATGATAAAAAAATACCCAAAAGTGACACCATTCTAAAAACTGCATCCCTCAAGGTACGCACAGGAATTTTTTGAAACAGGAGAAATTGGACTGCAAAAGTTATTGTGCAATTTGTCCTGCGTACGCCGATACCTGATATGTTGGGGGAACCATTGTTTCTAGGCCTGGCAGAGCTCAGAAGGGAAGAAGCGCCTGTTTGACTTTCTCAGCAGAAAACTGGCTGGAATTGAGATCGGACGCCATATCACGTTTGGAGAGCCGACCCCATTTTGGAAATTAGACCCCCCCAAGGAACTTATCTAGATATGTGGTGACAACTTTGAACCCCCAAGGGCTTCACATAAGTTTATAACGTACAGCCGTACAATTTAAAAATCATATTTTGGGGGGGGCGTGACCGGATGTGGAGCTGAGTGGACGTGTGCGGCCCGTGCTCCCCAGCCACCAGCAGTAAATAAGCGGCTCAAAGCGCAGGAGGGTTACCGGAGGCCAATTCAGGAGGCAGGAGTGGCGGAGGCACCGGAGATCAGAGCGCAGTAAGAATGATGCGGGGAAGGAGGGAGCAGGCTCCAGGCAAGGTCCAGGTCTTTGAGGCAGCGGGCAGTCGGATCCAAGATGGCGGCCGCGACTCTCACCACGTGGCCGCCGGCAGCAGCAGGAGCAGTAACAGTGTGCAGCAGAGCTCAGAGCCGCACACTGAAAAAGCACACCACCAGCCCCACACCCCCAATAAAGCTGCAAACACCCTGGTCGCACAGAACTTTTCACCAACGCTGCAGTCCCTGCTCCTCTCCCCTGCTAAAAGTGCTGGAGGTCCAAAGCCTCATGATCTACAGTTACAAAGCACAGCCCTGACCATCCCCTCACAATCTCCTATTAAAGACTCCAATTCTGCCCCAGTCACTGTAGCCACACTCAGATCCCTGCTGGGAGACCAGAAAAAAGCCATTCATACTGATATCACAATGGCTTTCACTGCGCTATATAAAGAAATTACGCAGATTGGCGACAGAACCTCACACAGAGGGGAAACTGGAAGAATATACTACAGCGCATAACTATCTTGTGGATGCGCATAATGAAGCGGACGAAGAAATCATGGCCTTAAAACTAAAGCTTGCAGACTTAGAAGACCGTTCCAGGCGCAATAACTTGCGCTTCAGAGGAATCCCTGAGTGTGAAAGCGGAGGCCTTAAAGGAGTTTCTAACACACTTTTTCACAACCCTAGTGCCTTCGGCGGATCAAAGAGACCTGCTGATTGACAGGGCGCATCGGATCCCTAAGCCAAAGTCGGCTCCCAGTTCCACAACACAGGACGTGATAGCCAGGCTGCACTTCTACCACTTCAAGGAGGCAGGGACCAGGGCAGCGACAACAAAGCAGGATCTTCCAGAAAGATTTCAGAGCATCTTGGCTTTCACAGATTTGTCCGCAACCACCCTGAAGAGGAGGTGGGAATTTTCATCTGCATCCAAGATTCTACGGGACAACAATATCACCTACAAGTGGGGATATCCGGTAAAGCTCATCGTGATGAAGAACGGAGTCACTCACATCCTTGTGTCCCCCAGAGGCCATGACCCTGCTCCAGGAGCGGTCCCTGGCGTCAGTGGATGAAGACACTAGCTCCCGCTAAAGAAGAGACCCCCGACGCTGAGCAAAGAATGGACCTAATCCCCACGCAAATATACTGTGACTATATGTGGCCCGTGTGCCTATGCCGGGACACCCCACTGCTAGTATTTTTTTTTTGTTTTGCTGGCAGGTTGAAGGGACATGAGAATATTTTCTTTTCTCTATTCTCACCCCCCCAATACCGGATAGGAACGAGTATCCAGTTGGTTCACATAGAACCGGACTCTGAGTTGTACAAGTTGTACTTGTTATAGTTGTTGTTAATAACCTTAACCCCTTCATTTTCCCAATTATTGCCCCATATTTGGTGACTTATTGATTCCTTTACTTACTACTGTAACCGATGGTATTTCAGATTTCAAGCATCAATGCAAAAGGTCTAAATAGCCCCTATATAAGATCGCTACTTTGGAAGGAAGCCCAGAAACTTAAGGCGGACATATTATGTGTCCAAGAAACACATCTAAACCGTGAAGATGGGCATAGATTACAACATAGAAACTATCCCTATATCTGTGTGTCATATGCGGCGAAAAAGAAGAGAGGTGTAGCGATCGCAATAAAAGATACTACAGCGTTCCAACTTATTGATAGGGTTCTAGATGAAGAAGGCAGATATGTAATATTAATATGCAATATCAATAATAAAGTGTATACAATCACATCCATATACGCACCCAATTCAGGTCAAATCACCTTCAATAAAGAGCTTATAACTAAATTAACATAAAACAAGGATCCCTGCTAATTTTTGGGGTTTTTAACATCACTCCAATCCCTAGTATAGACAAATCCTGGTGCTCGAAGAAAAAACCCTAGTCCCAAGCGTTATCTCAGTGTCTCATGTCAGAAGAATTGTAAGATTGCTGTAAAAGAGATAGCGCAATAGTGCATTATCCGGTGTGCAGATAAAAAAAAAAACAGGGTTTTTTTTCCTGAGGAAGGAGTTCTGTGAGACTCTGAAACGCGTAGAATAAAGACAACTGTATTAATAATCTGAGTTTTTAGTGATTCGCAGCACGGATTGTCTGACCACATTTTTCCTATCCAGAGTCAGAAAAATTGTATGACGCGTGGAGAGTCCTTCACGCTTCTGAGCGGGATTATACGTATTACTCCCACCCACATAAAATATATTCAAGAATAGATCTAATGGTAGTGGATAAATGGCTCCTGCAGAATATAGTCAGCCAAAATTGGAAACATAACCTGGTCGGACCATGCCCCTCTAACTAACTTGCCAAATTAAAGAGATGTACAATAATGTAAATTATTCCCCTTGGAGAATTAATAACTTTCTAACATCCTCAGATAACATCAAATCCCAAGTGACCTCGCCTATATAAGACGGCGACTAATACAGATAGCAGCTCAACACAAAAAATTAAGAATGCGGAGAACACCCATAAACAGAATCCTTCACCCATGGTATATGGGAAACTACAAAAGGCAAGGTATGAATTATATCCGCTACTCCAATATAAATGAGCATAACTTGGAGAAACAAAGCAAAATATTATTGGCAAGGGAATAAGGCGAGTAAAATACTAGCCAATAAGATCAAAGCGAGATTAACAAAGCAAAAAATAGCCCATATACAAGAATCCCAAAAGAATAAAATTTACAACCCTAAAGAAATTTCGAATACCTTCGCAAAATATTATTCTCTCTATAATCTCGAGAGCGATAATCTGACCCCACAACCAAATGCGGATCTAATCAATAATTTTTTGAACAGCATATCCCTACCCCAAATCCCAGAAGATAAACTGATGGTAATAAGCCAACCCATAAGCCAAAAAGAAATCCAACAAACCATTCAAGCAACCAAAAATAACAAATCTCCAGGACCGGATAGTATAACCAATGAACACTTGAAGTTATTCTACCAAATTTTGTCCCCACATCTATTATTAGTCTTCCAAAACATATTCGAAACGGGCAAAATACGTGACGAAATGTTACAATCGACCATAGTTCCCCTCCCTAAGCCAGGCAAATCACCCGACCATCCAAATAATTTTAGGCCAATTTCCCTTTTAAACACAGACCTCAAGCCGTACTCCAAAATTTTAGCAAATAGAATCTCTGATATAATCCCTTCCCTGGTGCACTGGGATCAGATCGGCTTTATTAAATCTAGACAGACATTGGACGCTACCAGACGAATGATTTATCTCATTCATGTGGCGAGGGGGAATCGGACGCCTTCTCTGCTCCTATCATTGGATGCGGAAAAGGCGTTCGATCGGGTGCATTGGGGATATTTGTTTGAGGTCTTAACCAGGTTCGGATTTAAGGGTAGTATTTTTAAGGCAATTACTCTGTTATATTCTCACCCATGAGCGTCAGTCTCTATCTCGGGAATGATGTTGGATAGGTTTTTTATTACCAATGGGACGAGACAGGGGTGTCCGTTATCACCCCTTATATTTGCTTTGGTGATTGAACCTCTAGCGGGAAAAATTAGGCTACATTCAACAGTATCAGGGATCCAGGTGAATTAAACGGAACACAAAATCAGATTATTTGCAGACGATATCATCCTAGCGTTAACAAATCCCACAGTCGTTACCGGCAGCAATGCAAATAATCGAATCATACACTAAAATATCATATTATAAGCTCAATATGTCTAAATGTCAGGTATTAAATTTAACCCCATTTGTAGTGTATCCAAAAATATTTCAGGATAAATATCCTCTTAAATGAGGGAATGATAGTATTGAGCACCTGGGTATTTCGGTTACACTATCAGCAGATAAATGGCTATCATTAAACTATGAGGCTCTGAAGAAGAAAATCCAGACAGACATGTTACGTATGAAGAATCATGAACTATCATGGCTGGGCAGGATAGCGTCAGTTAAAATGTTCATTCTCCCACAGATATTGTATCTGTTCCGCAATCTCCCCATCATATTCCCAATGAAAATATTAAAAGAGATCCAAGCAATGATCTTAAAATACAGTATATTTGGCCAGAGAAAAAATCCAGGGTCCAAGCAGATACGCTTTACATCCCTATGAGTAAGGGAGGCCTGGGATGCCCCTCGGTGGTCCGTTACTACATAGCCACGTTATTCGAACAATTATGATTTATGTGGAACAACGATGATGACCGGCATTGGATAACAATTGAAAAACATTTGATGAGAACCTCCGTCTCAGCTTTTTACCATGCACATCACATCACAATCGCTAATGGAGATACAGTTGACGCGGCTCTGGAACTATGGAAAATGTTGAATAGTAAACTAGGCCTTATACAAACCACACTTCTAACAGCCCCCATAGAGACACTGGAGCATTGTATCCCGAACCTCAACCTCCAAAATAGGAAATCTTCCGGAGCCGCTCCGGTTGGGAGTTTGTATGAGGGACTAATTACTTTCTCATCATTGCGGGATAGATACAATGTCCCCCAAAGGGATTTCTATAAATATTTTCAGATTCGGCACTTTCTGACTGAAAGGAAGGAGCAGGTACATGTTCCACCATCTAAACTATACTCTATACTGTTAAACCTCACGTTACAAATTAGGGCATTATCTATAGGCTATGATTGTATGTTGGAGAATGCCCTCCCCTCACTAACTTCATACCTTAATTGCAGACCTTAATTGCACATTTACATCAGAGCAGTAGAGGGCATCCTTCTTAATAATTGGAAGCCAATCTAAATGCACTAACCACTTTGAGAATGCAAGTAAATAATTATATAGGTGGTAATTCACTCCTTATAGGCTGTCCGGGATGTTCCGCAGTTCCCCAGACACGTGCTGGAGATGTGGAAACCCTGACGCAGATATATTACATATATGTGGAGTTGCGGTAATGTTAGGAGTCTGTGGGAAGCTATAAACCATTTGATACTTCAAATTTGTGGTATATCAGTGTCTCTTACCGCACAGCATGCACTACTCGCCATTGATCTCGACTCGTTTCCCTATGAGTTCCGCACAGTAATTTTACATATTATTGTAGCTACAAGAATTAAAATCGCTAGCTATTGGAAAAACCCCAAATGCCCTTCATTGTCCGAAGTAGTCTCGCTGATAGTGTTGAACATTCCGATACCGCAAGTATCGGGTATCGGCCGATATTCACTGTATCGGAATTCCGATACTAAGTTCCGATACTTTTAGCATATCGAATACCGGAATCGGAAGTTCCCATAATGCTATGAGCCAGTTTGATTTGATTCAGCCAATGACAATCCTCAGAAGTGTGGGCACATCCTGTTAGGCATGTTAACTAATGGCAAGGCTGTGATTGGCTGCTGAAATGATGTCATGATGCACTATAAAAGCCGCCGCCATTTTTGGTTCACTCTGCTGTGAATTCAGTTAGGGACAGGCTACTGTTCAAGACTCTGAGGTACAGTTAGTGATAGCGATTTTCAAAAGCATATTGTGCTTTACCCAGGCTACATTCTCAATAAGTGTAGCTTTGTTTTGCCTTGCAGCAGTGTTCACAGCTGTCTGCAAGGTCTGGGTGAGTGCAGCTCACGCTGTGTAGTGTGTCTTGCAGGCACGTCTGCTTGTAGGCCACTCAGCTTGTCACTGCCTCATACATATTTTTTCTTTTATAGCTGCAAATTTTTCATTCTATTAGTGTGCAATTGCATCCATCCGTATTCATATACGTTGGTTGCAACCACTATAGGAGTAGAGAGCGGAGCCTTTCAATGCTAGTGCCCATTTATCTGCACTGTTCACGGCTGTCTGAGAGGTCTCTTTGTGCGAGTGCAGCTCACGCTGTAGTGTGTCCTGCAGGCACGTATGCTTGTAGGCTGCTCAGCGTGCGTCACTGCCTCACACATATTTTTCTTTTATTGCAGCTAATTTTTAATTCTCCTATTAGTGTGCATCCATCCGTATCCATATACGGTGGTTGCAAACACTATAGGAGTAGACAGCGGAGCCTCTCTGCAGCCTTTCAGTGCTAGTGCCCACTTATCTGCACTGTTCACGGCTGTCTGAGAGGTTTCTGGGTGTGAGTGCAGCTCACGCTGAGTAGTGTGTCTTGCAGCTCATCTGGTTGTAGGCCGCTCAGTGTGCGTCACTGCCTCACACATTTTTCTTTTATTGCAGCTCATTTTTTATTCTCCTATTAGTGTGCATCCATCCGTATCCATCTACATTGGTTGGTTGCAAACACTATATAGGAGTAGCTAGAGGAGCCTTTTTTCTGGCTTGTGCCCTTCAGCCGCAGCCAGATTAGTATTACCCTATTTTTTGGAGCCTCATCTTTTGCAGTGTAGGTTACCTGCCTGCACTGGAATAGCTCCAAAAAGTTTGTGATATTATCGCTTTCAAATCTTTGGTCACATCCTTTTAGTTTTTTTCAAAAAACGCAACAAAATAAAGTTCACCAAATACTACATTTGACAGCTGTGTAGGCCAAATTACCTCCTATTAAAGTGTAGTCCACACACACACTTCATGGAATAAGCACACTAAGCCCCCCTTTGTACTTTTCTGCCTATCTTTATCAGTCTACCAAGATGAAGAAGGCAGGGAGTAAGGCACGTGGGCGTGGAGTTTCAGCAGGGAGAGGACGTGGGGATACTGCAGGGAGAGGATGTGGGGATTCTGTGCCTGCTGCGGGCACCAGTGAGTCAGCATCCCCCAGTTTTAGCAGGCAACAGTCCTTTATGCGCAGCTTTGTAGGACCTCACCGTACCCCACTGCTGCGGGAGGAACAAATTGAAGCCATTGTCGGATGGATGGCAGCTAACGCATCAGCTTCAATGACTTCCATGTCCTCTCAGGGCCAGAGCACTGAAGAGCCAAAGGCAGTCAGAGAGCCCTGGATAGGAGCCATCAGTCTCTATTTCTGTTCTCTGAATCTGTTGGCTTGGAAAGAGGGGGCCAGCCAAGCAGAATTCAAGAATGTGAAGAGGGAGTATGCAGTGATGCGCAACTTCTTTGTCCCTCTGAATCTGAAGAGGCGGGTGGGCCAGTGCCTATTGTCAGCACACCTCAGTACGCATCAGATGATGAGACTCAGATGCCATTTTCTGGTGCGTACAGTGCTGGCGAGACAACCCAGGAGAAGCAGGTGTTTGAAGAGGGGAGTGTAGATGAGGTCCTTGACCCATCATGACGTGAGGAACAGGAAGGTGGTGGGAGCAGCTCTGAGGAAGAGATTCCCCCGAACGGCGAAAACAGGAGGGAGAGGGAGGGGGCAGACTTGGTTGCCTGTAGCCTCCACTTCGGCACCCGGTAGGAGCATTCCTCTTTCAAAAGCCAAAACGGGCGCTCCCAAGACTTGCAGTGCGTGGTCCTTTTTTGACAGCTGCAGATGACATTTGCTTTGTCAAATGCAAGCTGTGTCATCAGAAAGTCAAAAGAGGGAAAAATGTCAGCAACCTCAATACCACAAATATGTGGAAACATGTGCGGACCAAGCACGAGGTGGAGTTACACAGACACACTGAAGAAGTAGGCCAACGTACAGCACCACCTACCACCTCTTCAGCTCATGTTGGGGCCTCTTCCTCCAGCTCACACACAGCTGGTTCGGCTTCCTCACAGGATCGCCAAGGAAGAACCACTGGCACTGTTGTCCAGAGACCCAGTGACATTCCACCCACAGCACCACGTTCCCAGTCATCCTCACACTCCCAGGCCACTCTACAGCCATCGGTAGCACAGGCATGGGATAAAAGGCAGCCATACTCGGCAAACCATCCCTGAGCACAGGCTCTGAATGCTGGCATTGCCAAATTACTGGCCCTTGAAATTCTCTCATTCAGGCTGGTGGAGACTGACACCTTCCGGAACTTCATGGCATTGGCAGTCCCACAATACACCGTGCCGAGCCGCTTTTATTTCAGCAGGCAAGCTGTCCCTGCCCTGCAAAAGCATGTGGAGGGAAAAATAAAACATGCGCTACTAAACGCCATTAGTAGCAAGGTCCACCTGACCACCGATGCGTGGACCAGTAACCATGGACAGGGATGATACCTTTCCCTAACTGCCCATTGGGTCAATATTGTGGAGCCGGGTACAGATCTGGAGTGGCGCTGTACGTGTTCTGCCAACTCCACGGATTGCAGGACTCCAGTCTCTACACATTGACTCCTCCTACTCAAGTTCCTCAGAAACAGCGCTGCAGGAGCCTGTTACGACTGAAATGAGCACAGCCGTGGCCAAAGGTCAACAGGCCGTACTCAAATTAATTTCTTTGGGGAATCGAAGCCACACAGCGCAGGAGCTCTGGAATGCCATCAAGCAGGAGCGACGTGTGGTTTGTGCCAGCGAATCTCGAGCCAGGCTTGGTAGTGTGTGACAATGGCCGAAATCTGGTGGCAGCTCTGGGCCTAGGCAACCTCACTCACATCCCATGTCTGGCACATGTGCTGAACTTGGTCGTGCAGAGCTTTCTGAGGGACTATCCGAATCTTGATGCATGGCAAGATCGCGCCTTGCAGCGCCGATTACGCCTTCCAGAACATCGCATCATATGTGACCTACCCACCAGGTGGAATTCAACGTTACATATGTTGGAGCGGTTGTGTGAGCAGCAGGCAGCAGTCATGGAGTACCAGCTGCATCAGGCGCAAACAAATCGCTGTGCGCCGGTCACACTTCAGCACCATTGAGTGGGCCTCTATGAAGGACATCTGCCTCGGTTTGCGTGCCTTCGATGATTCCACGTGGATGGCGAGTGCAGATGATGCACTAGTCAGCATGACTGTCCACCTTATCTCCCTGCTTCAAAAAACACTGCAAGCACTAAGGGAGGAGGTTTTGGAAGAGGTGGAGGATGAGGAGTCACAAATGCCATCTGCTTCTGGACAGTCTGCCCTACGTGGTTCCTCACAAAGGCCTAGGCAGGGGACACTTTGTGAGGATGAGTCAATGGAGGAGGAAGACATCTCTCCAGAGGAGGGAGGTACACAATGCTCTAGTCAGTATGTACAGCGAGGGTGGGGTTATGCAGAGCAGGCAGAGATGACGACTCAAGCAGGGGACAGCGTTTCTTTGGCAGTTGGGAGTCTGAAGCACATGGTTGATTTCATGCTGCAGTGCCTGAGAAACGACCGCTGCATCGCCCACATTCTCAACACGGCTGATTATTGGGTGTACACCCTCCTAGATCCTCACTACCGGGACAACTTACAAAGCCTCATACCACCGTTGAATCGAGTGCAGGAGGCAACGTTTCCGTAAGATGGTGACAGACTACATGTCTTGCCCTGTCAGTGTACTCCCAGATGGCTCTTCCCCCTTCAAGTTTTGGGTCTCTAAGCTGGATACATGGCCAGAGCTTAGCCAGTATGCATTGGAGGTGCTGGCTTGCCCTGCTGCCAGTGTATTATCGGAACACGTCTTTAGTGCCGCAGGTGGTGTACTAACAGACCGTCGCACGCGACTATCTTCCGATAGCATTGACTGGCTAACTTTTCTGAAAATGAACAAGGCCTGGATCTCGCCAGAATTTGCCAGTCCTCTTCCAGAATAAATAATTGGTTGGCAACAGTATCCAGGTCTCCTATTGTGTTCATGTTTCTACCACCTGAACTGTAATCCCTGGGCTTCAACACAGCCAGTTGTCGCTCAAAAGTGCCGTCTGCAGAGAAAAACACTAGCTCCTGTGTTAGTGGGGTTCAGTAACGCCAGCTGCTCCCCTGCCGTGTGGATGGCAAAGTCTCCTGCTGCCTACACAGTCACACTACTACAGATTTTTAACCGTGCTCCACTTAGGCCGCTGGCTCCACTGTCTCTAGTATTTCCCCTGGCCTCCAACCCCGCCAGTTGATGCTCTGAAGTGGCGTCTGCACAATCCACACTTGTTCCTGTGTTACTGGGGCTCAGTCACGTCAGTTGATCCCCTGATGTGTGTCCGGCAATTTCTCCTGCTCTGTCCACATTCCCATTACTAGTAGTGGGAATGTGGACAGAGCAGGAGACCTTGCCGGACACACATCAGGGGATCAACTGACGTGACTGAGCCCCAGTAACACAGGAACAAGTGTGGATTGTGCAGACACTACTTCAGAGCAGTAACTGGCGGGGTTGGAGGCCAGGGGAAATACTAGACAGTGGAGCCACAGGCCATAGTGGAGCACGGTTACAATCAGTAGTAGTCTACAACCTATATAAAACTTGCTGCAAGTTGGCCTCCGCCTGCTGCATGATTGATCCTGGGCTCCAACAATGCCAGTTGGTGTTCATTAGTGCCGTCTTCAGAGAAAAACACACTAGCTCCTGTGTTAGTGGGGTTCAGTAATGTCAGCTGTTCCCCTGCTGTGTGGACGGCAATGTCTCCTGCTGCCTCCACATTCAAAAAACAGCAGGCTTCAGACTGCTCCATGCTTGATCCTGGGCTCCAACAATGCCAGTTGGTGTTCAGAAGTGCCGTCTTCACAGAGCAAAACACACTAGCTCCTGTGTTAGTGGGGTTCAGTAACGTCAGCTGTTCCCCTGCTCTGTGGACGGCATTGTCTCCTGCTGCCTCCACATTCAAAAAACAGCAGGCCTCAGCCTGCTCCATGCTTGATCCTGGGCTCCAACAATGCCAGTTGGTGTTCAGAAGTGCAATCTTCACAGAACAAAACACACTAGCTCCTGTGTTAGTGGGGTTCAGTAACGTCAGCTGTTCCCCTGCTCTGTGGACGGCAATGTCTCCTGCTGCCTCCACATTCAAAAAACAGCAGGCCTCAGCCTGCTCCATGCTTGATCCTGGGCTCCAACAATGCCAGTTGGTGTTCAGAAGTGCCGTCTTCACAGAGAAATACACACTAGCTCCTGTGTTAGTGGGGTTCAGTAACGTCAGCTGTTCCCCTGCTCTGTGGACGGCAATGTCTCCTGCTGCCTCCACATTCAAAAAACAGCAGGCCTCAGCCTGCTCCATGCTTGATCCTGGGCTCCAACAATGCCAGTTGGTGTTCAGAAGTGCCGTCTTCACAGAGAAATACACACTAGCTCCTGTGTTAGTGGGGTTCAGTAACGTCAGCTGTTCCCCTGCTGTGTGGACGGCAATGTCTCCTGCTGCCTCCACATTCAAAAAACAGCAGGCCTCAGCCTGCTCCATGCTTGATCCTGGGCTCCAACAACGTCAGTTGGTGTTCAGAAGTGCCGTCTTCACAGAGAAAAACACACTAGCTCCTGTGTTAGTGGGGTTCAGTAACGCCAGCTGCTCCCCTGCTGTGTGGACGGCAAAGTCTCCTGCTGCCTACACAGTCAACTACTACAGATTTTTAACCGTGCTCCACTTAGGCCTCTAGCTCCACTGTCTCTAGTATTTCCCCTGGCCTCCCACCCCGCCAGTTGCTGCTCAGAAGTGGCATCTGCACAATCCACACTTGTTCCTGTGTTACTGGGGCCCATTCACGTCAGTTGATCCCCTGATGTGTGTCCGGCAATGTCTCCTGCTCTGTCCACATTCCCACTACTATCAGGGGATCAACTGACGTGAATGGGCCCCAGTAACACAGGAACAAGTGTGGATTGTACAGACGCCACTTCTGAGCAGCAACTGGCGGGGTTGGAGGCCAGGGGAAATACTAGAGACAGTGGAGCCAGAGGCCTAAGTGGAGCACGGTTACAATCAGTAGTAGCGTACAACCGATATAAAACTTGCTTCAAGTAGGCCTCAGCCTGCTCCATGATTGATCCTGGGCTTCAACACAGCCAGTTGTTGCTCGTAAGTGCCGTCTGCACAGAGAAAAACACATACTCCAGTGTTAGTGGGGTTCAGTAATGCCAGCTGCTCCCCTGCTGTGTGGATGACAAAGTCTCCTGCTGCCTCCAAAATCACACTACATCTTATTTACTACTTGCTCCAAGTAGGCCTCAGCCTGCTGCATGATTGACCCTGGGCTCCAACATCGCCAGTTGCTGCTCAGAAGTGTCTTTGGCACGGGTACTCCCTCCTGCCCAGCCTGGTTCCAGCACGCCTGCTGTTTCCAGGGAGTGTCAACGTCACTTTGCCACCAATACATTGTCCTGTCGTGTTGTGGTCGGGTTAGCTGAGTATATGGTGCCTGCAGTTTAGGTGCTTCCTATGTGGGCTGTGGGTTCTGGTAATAAAGGCTGGTTCTGTAGTGCCAATAGGACTAGCACCCCGTTGGACTGTGGGTTTCGGTAACTGCGGCCTGCTCGCGGCCTTGCAATTTTGTTTATTATGGGTACCTTCTGCTACCCATCCGGGTTCCAGCACCGTCAGCTGGTCCTCGCTAGTTCCATTTGCTCTTGCAGCTTCTGCTACCCATCCGGGTTCTAGCACCATCAGCTGGTTCTCGGCAGTGCCTTTGGCCTAGGTGCCTCCTTCTCGGTATCCGAGTTCCAGCAACGTCTGCTGGTCCTTGGTAGTGCTTTGTAGCACAGGTACCTCCTGCTTAGTAACCGTGTTCCAACACCGCCAGCTGGTCCACGGTTGTGCCATTGGCTCTTGTTCCTTCTGCTGCCACTCTGGGTTCCAGCACCATCAGCTGGTTCTCGGTAGTTCCATTGACTCTTGTAGCTTCTGCTACCCATCCGGGTTCCAGCACCATCAGCTGGTTCTCGGCAGTGCCTTTGGCCGAGGTGCCTCCTTCTCGGTATCCGAGTTCCAGCAACGTCTGCTGGTCCTTGGTAGTGCTTTTTAGCACAGGTACCGCCTGCTTAGAAACCGTGTTCCAGCACCGTCAGCTGGTCCACGGTTGTGCCATTGGCTCTTGTTCCGTCTGCTGCCACTCTGGGTTCCAGCACCGTCAGCTGGTTCTCGGTAGTTCCATTGACTCTTGTAGCTTCTGCTACCCATCCGGGTTCCAGCACTGTCAGCTGGTTCTCGGCAGTGCCTTTGGCCTAGGTGCCTCCTTCTCGGTATCCGAGTTCCAGCAACGTCTGCTGGTCCTTGGTAGTGCTTTGTAGCACAGGTACCTCCTGCTTAGTAACCGTGTTCCAGCACCGCCAGCTGGTCCACGGTTGTGCCATTGGCTCTTGTTCCTTATGCTGCCCCTCCGGGTTCCAGCACCGTCAGCTGGTCCTCGCTAGTTCCTTCTGCTAACCATCCACATTCCAGTACCGTCAGCTGGTTCTCAGCAGTTCCTCAGCCTTCTTATACCTTCTGCTACTTTTCCAAGTTCGAGCTTGTGGAAATGGTTTTTGGTTCTCACTCTGGCTCTCCCTGACGACGACCCTGAAGACCACACCGAATACCAAAAAGATGACCCTGAAGATGACCAAGAGGACAAAGAGCATGAAGACAACCACCAAGATGCAGAACAACAAGAGACAGAAGACCAAGAAGCAGAAAAACCAAAAGCAGAAGAACATTAAGCATAAGACTAAAAATCAGAGCAAATGATATTATCTAAATTATAAGCAGAAGACTAAGCAGTGTATGGGGTTGAGTCCGTTCCTCCTCGTGGTGCCCCTGGAAAATGCCTGCTGCTGCAGGCCAAACTGAACGCGGACAAATTCTGTTGTAAATCTTTTGTGACAGGCAGAACGGAAGGTATAATCTTCAAACTTTTATAGATAACAACTACAGGAATGCCTGTCACAAATAAGAATATGATGAAGAATAGGAAGAAGATGAAGAAGTAGAATATGAAGAATAATAGTTGAATAAGAATATGAAGAATGTAAAAAAAAAAAAGAATAATAGGAAGAAGGTGAAGAAGAAGATGAATAAGGTGAAGAAGTTGATGAAAAAGATGCTGCTGCTGAGGATGATGGAGAAAGTGTGGGAGAAGTAAGAAAGAAGGTGAAGAGCATGGAAGTAGTGAAACATACATATCTGACAAAATATAAAAGAGGTTAACATAGTCAATATCTTTGTAACTCCGAACGTCTTTTAAAAAAAATTTAATTCCTGCTATTCCATTTGATTGGGCTAAACCTCTATGGCTTTAATGTCTCCTACACCTCCCACAATACATTCTACATTATTCTTAGTTGTTTTTCTTCATATAGAATTAACCTACAAGGAAAGAAAGGGTTTTTTTAATTCCGATATTTCTGTTCCATTGACTTGAAAGGGACTTCCGGGATCGGAGTCGGCGATACCCGATACTTTTTAGAGATCGGCCGATCCAATCCGATCCGATATTTTTCAATATCGGGTGGTATCGCTCAACACTACTCTCTGATTAACGAAAATTCTTTATCGGAAAAAAACAATTGCTGCATCTAACAATAATATGTCTCAATTTCATAAAAAAAGGGAATAATTGGTTATCCTTCCGTTTAAATATTGTAGTTATGTAGTACAAAAACTTGGCACTCAAAAGAAAAATTGATTTGACAGTTCCTTTATTGTAAGAGGCATCCAGTTAAATATACTTCTTTTACTTCTTTAAACGTTTTCGGTCATACAACTGACCTTCATCAGAAACAGAATTTTTTCACAGTTGGTTTTAACTGAGAGGAACTGTAATGGAAAATTCCATATATTATTAAAGAACCGCTGTCATAAGTAGGCACTATTCAGTACTGGGTATATTCATTAACCCCTTCCTGACATCCGACGTACTATCCCGTCCATGGGACCCGGGCCCCTATGCCCATGGACGGGATAGTACGTCTACCGCGATCAGCGGCGCCCACGTGGTGAGCGCCGCTGATCGCGGCCGGGTGTCAGCTGATTGTCACAGCTGACACCCGGCACAATGTGTCGGGGCGGTCACGGACCGCCCCCGACACGATAACCTCTTGCACACCGCGATCAAACATGATCGCGGTGTACCGGGGGTTAAAGGGAAGCATCGGCAGGGAGGGGGCTCCCTCCGTGCTTCCCTGAGCCCCCCACGGCAGCGCAATGTGCAGCGCTGCTGCGGGGGGCTCCTTTCCTGCAGGCCCCCGAATCCAAGATGGCGACGGGGGCCTGCAGGAAGCTGGCTTCCTCAGTGCCTGCAAAGCGCAGGCATGAGGAAGCCTTCTGCAGTGCCTGTGACAGATCGCTGATCTGTCACAGTGATCTGTGATGTGACAGATCAGCAATCTGTCACAGGACAGTGATGTCCCACCTGGGACTATTTAATAAAGTAAAAAAAAAATAAAAAAGTGTTAAAATAAATTAAAAAAAAAAATCGCCAAATAAATTAGAAAAAAAAAAAATTCCCCCAATAAATCCATTTTTTAGAAATAAAAAAAAAAAACAATAAAAGTACACATATTAGGTATCGCCGCGTCCGTAACGACCTGCCCTATAAAACTATCCCATTAGTTAACCCCTTTAGCGAACCCCTTAAAAAATAAAAATAAAAAACAAAGCAAAAAATAATGATTTATTATCATACCGCCAAACAAAAAGTGTAATAACGCGCGATCAAAAAGACGCATATAAATATCCATGGTACCACTGAAAATGTCATCTTGTCCCGCAAAAAACGAGCCACCACACAGCATCATCAGCGAAAAAATTAAAAAGTTATACCTCGCAGAATAAAGCGATGCAGAAATAATTATTTTTTATATAAAATAGTTTTCATTGCATAAAACCGACAAAACATAAAAAAATGAGGTATCGCTGTAACCGTACTGACCCGAAGAATAAAACCGCAATTTTATCGCATGCGTAACGGTGTAAACGCACCCCCCCAAAAGAAATTAATGAAACGCTGGTTTTTGTTCATTCTGCGTCCCAAAAATCGGAATAAAAAGCGATCAAAAAAATGTCACGTGCCCGAAAATGGTACCAATAAAAATGGCAACTCGTCCCGCAAAAAATAAGACCTCACATGACTCGGTGGGTCAAAATACGGAAAAATTATAGCTCTCAATATGTGGTGATGCAAAAACTATTTTTACAATAAAAAGAGTCTTTTAGCTTGTGAAAGCCGCCAAACATAAAAACTGCCATAAATAGTAAATCAAACCCCCCGTTATCACCCCCTTAGTTAGGGAAAAATAATAAAATTAAAAAAATGTATTTATTTCCATTTTTCCATTAGGGTTAGGGCTAGGGTTAGGGCTGAGATTAGGGTTAGGGGGTGTGTTGGGGTTCGGGTTGGAGTTAGAATTGGGGGTTTCCAGTTTGGGCACATCAGAGGCTCTCAAAATGCAACATGGCGTCTGATCTCAATTCCAGCCAATTCTGAGTTGAAAAAGTCAAATGGTGCTCCTTCCCTTCCAAGCTCTGCCATGCGCCCAAACAGTGTTTTACCCCCACATGTAGGGTATCAGCCTACTCAGGTCAAATTGCAAAACAATTTTTGTGGTCCAATTTCTCCTGTTACCCTTAGGAAAATAAAAAATTGGGGGCAAAAATATCATTTTTGTGGAAAAAAATGATTTTTTTATTTTCACGTCCGAGCGTTATAAACTTCTGTGAAGCACTTGGGGGTTCAAAGTGCTCACCATACATCTAGATAAGTTCCGTGGGGGGCCTAGTTTCCAAAATGGGGTCACTTGTGGGGAGTTTCAATAGTTTAGGTACATCAGGGGCTCTCCAAACGCACATGACACCCGCAGACCATTCCATCAAAGTCTGCATTCCAAAATGTCACTGCTTCCCTTCCGAGCCCCGACGTGTGTCCATACAGTAGTTTTCTCCCACATATGGGGCGTCAGCGTACTCATGACAAATTGGACAACAACTTTTGGAGTCCAATTTCTCCTGTTACCCTTGGAAAAATAAAAAAATTGGGGACTAATTGATCATGTTTGTGGAAAAAATACGATTTTTTTATTTTCATGCCCTGGCATTATAAACTTCAGTGAAGCCTTTGGGGGTTCAAAGTGCTCACCTCACATCTAGATGAGTTCCTTAGGGGGTCTAGTTTTCAAAATGGGGTCATTTGTGGGGGGTTTCCACTGGTTAGGTACATTAGGGGCTCTCCAAAGGTAACATGACACCCGCAGACCATTCCATCAAAGTCTGCATTCCAAAACATCACTACTTCCCTTCCGAGCCCCGACGTGTGCCCATACAGTAGTTTTCTCCCACATATGGGGTATCAGCATACTCAGGAAAAATTGGACAACAACTTTTGGCGTTCAATTTCTCCTGGTACCCTTGGGAAAATAAAAAAATTGTGACTAAAAGATCATGTTTGTGGAAAAAATACAAATTTTTTATTTTCACGCCCGGGCGTTATAAACTTCTGTGAAGCACTGGGGGGTTCAAAGTGCTCACCACACATCTAGATAAGTTCCTTAGGGGGTCTAGTTTCCAAAATGGTGTCATTTGTGGGGGGTTTCCACTGTTTTGGTACATCAGGGGTTTTCCAATCGCGACATGATGTCCGATCTCAATTCCAGCCAAAAACGTCAAATGGCGCTGCTTCCCTTCCGAGCTCTGCCATACGCCCAAATAGTGGTTTACCCCCACATGTGGGGTATCAGCGTACTCAGGACAAATTGCACAATAACTTTTAGGGTCCTGTTACCCTTGGGAAAATAAAAATTGGGGTGAAAAGATCATTTTTGTGGAAAAAATATGATTTTTTAATTGTACTGCTGTACGTTATAAACTTCTGTAAAGCCCTTGTGGGTTCAAAGTTCTCACCACATATCTAGATAAGTTCCTTGGGGGGTCTAGTTTCCAAAATGGGGTCACTTGTAGGGGCACTGTTTAGGTACATCAGGGACTCTCCAAACGTGACATGGCGAATTCCAGCCAATTTTGCATTGAAAAAGTCAAACGGCGCTCCTTCCATTCTGAGCTCTGCCATGCGCCGAAACAGTCGTTCCCCCCCACATATCAGTTATCTGCGTACTCAGGACAAATTGCACAATAACTTTTGCAGTCCAATTTCTCCTGTTACCCTTGGCAAAATAAAAAAAATTGAACCTGAAGTATTTTTTTTGAAAAAAAGTTGATGTTCATTTTTTTTTTTTTAAATATTCAAAAAAATTCCTGTGACGCACCTAAAGGGTTAATAAACTTCTTGAATGTGGTTTTGAGCACCTTAAGGGGTGCAGTTTTTAGAATGGTGTCACTTTTGGGTATTTTCTATCATATAGACCCCTCAAGGTGGCTTCAAATGTGATGTGGTCCTAAAATAAAATGGTGTTGTAAAAATGAGAAATCGCTGGTCAACTTTTAACCCTTATAACTTCCTAACAAAAAAAAATTTTGGTTCCAAAATTGCGCTGATGTAAAGTAAACATGTGGGAAATGTTAGTTATCAAGTTTTTTGTGTGCCGTATCTCTGTGATTTAAGGACATAAAAATTCTAAGTTGGAAAATTGCGAAATTTTCAAAATTTTCGCCAAATTTCCGTTTTTCTCACAAATAAACGCAAGTTATTTGAATGAAATTTTACCACTAACATGAAGTACAATATGTCACGAGAAAACAATGTCAGAATCACCAGGATCCATGGAAGCGTTCCAGAGTTATGACCTCATAAAGGTACAGTGGTCAGAATTGTAAAAATTGTCCCGTCATGAACGTGCAAACCACCCTTGGGGGTGAAGGGGTTAATAATGTAGAGAAACAGACGTCTGGGAAGCAGCAGCTACTGAGGATGAAAGGACACCATTCATGTAGGAAATCACCAGACCCACGGGTTTGACACTTTAGGTTATACAGGGACCAGTAGATCCAATAATTGGTGTGGGTGTCCAGAAATTTGCACTGTAATATATTCAGGAAACTATCCTGTATTGTTTGTGACAGGCATGAATGTACACAACTGGGTGCTGCGTCCAGTCACAGACCAAGCGCTATTCCTCTGCACCCTCAGTGCTTCTCCTGAACAGTGCATTCACTCTCCCTGTTACACAC
Source organism: Dendrobates tinctorius (assembly GCF_039654945.1). NCBI lineage: Eukaryota > Metazoa > Chordata > Amphibia > Anura > Dendrobatidae > Dendrobates > Dendrobates tinctorius. The sequence goes on from NW_027361796.1 coordinate 16,190,034, forward strand.
TTGCCTCCCTGGGCAGGACAGACCATTTGGATAATCACAGCACCCAGTTGTCCCAATTATTGGATCTACCGGTCCCTGTATAACCTAAGGTGTCAAACCCGTGGGTCTGGTGATTTCCTACATGAATGGTGTCCTTTCATCCTCAGTAGCTGCTGCTTCCCAGACGTCTGTTTCTCCACATTATTAATGAATATACCCAGTACTGAATAGTGCCTACTTATGACAGCGGTTCTTTAATAATATATGGAATTTTCCATTACAGTTCCTCTCAGTTAAAACCAACTGTGAAAAAATTCTGTTTCTGATGAAGGTCAATTGTATGACTGAAAACGTTTAAAGAAGTAAAAGTAGTATATTAACTGGATGCCTTTTACAATAAAGGAACTGTCAAATCAATTTTTCTTTTGAGTGCCAAGTTTTTGCACTACATTGTTAGTTGGCTGGATACCCGACTTGTGCACCTCCCTCCTCATTGAGTGTCGTGTTTTTTCTATTTTTAAATATTGTAGTTAAGTAATAGATTCACACTTGGACAATGTGACTGGATGGTAAATGTAATGTCACCACCTTTCCCCTTTTTTCCTCCCTCCCCATTCCCTATAATATTGTGTTATTCATTAAGAAATCAATGTCAATACGATGTAATGCTTGGCACAAATTAATAAAAAATTATGGTTAAAAAAAAATAATTTTTTCCAAAAAATTGATCTTTTCACCCCCAATTTTTATTTTTCCAAGGGAAACAGGTCCCCAAAAGTTATTGTGCAATTTGTCCTGAGTACGCTGATACCCCATATGTGGGGGTAAACCATTGTTTGGGCGCTGGCAGAGCTCGGAAGGGAATGAGGGCCGTTTGACTTTTTCAACGCAGAATTGGCTTGACGTCATATCGCATTTGGAGAGCCTCTGATGTGGCCAAACAGTGGAAACCCCCCCCACAAATGACACCATTTTGGAAATTAGACCCCCCAAGGAACTTATCTAGATATGTGGTGAGAACTTTGAACCCCCAAGGGCTTCAGTTTATAACGTACAGCCGTATAATTAAAAAAATCATATTTTTTCCACAAAAATGATCTTTTCACACCCAATTTTTATTTTCCCAAGGGTAACGGGACACCAAAAATTATTGTGAAATTTGTCCCAAGTACGCTGACACCCCATACGTGGGGGTAAACGACTATTTCGGCGCATGGCAGAGCTCGGAAGGGAAGCAGCACCATTTGACTTTTTGGCTGGAATTGAGATAGGACGCCATACCGTGCTTGGAAAGCCCCTGTTGTGCCTAAACAGTGGAAACACCCCACAAATTACACCATTTTGGAAACTAGACCCCCCCCCCAGGAACTTATCTAGATGTGTGGTGAGCATTTTGAACCCCCCAGTGCTTCACAGAAGTTTATAACGCCCGGGCGTGAAAATAAAAAAATAAAAAAAACACATTTTTTCCACAAACATGATCTTTTAGTCTCCAAATTTTTATTTTCCTAAGGGCAACACGAGAAATTGGAACCCAAAAGTTGTCCAATTTGTCCTGAGTACACGGATATCCCACATGTGGGAGAAAACTACTGTATGGCCACACGTTGGGGCTCGGAAGGGAAGTAGTGACGTTTTGGAATGCAGACTTTGATGGAATGGTCTGCGGGTGTCATGTTGCCTTTGGAGAGCCCCTGATGTGCCTAAACTGTGGAAACCACCCACAAGTGACCCCATTTTGGAAACTAGACCCCCCAAGGAACTTATCTAGATGTGTGGTGATTACTTTGAACCCCCAAGTGCTTCACAGAAGTTTATAACGTAGAGCCATAAAAAAAAATCAGATTTTTTTTCACAAAAATGATATTTTTGCCCCCAATTTTTTATTTTCCCAAGGGTAACAGGAGAAATTGGACCCCAAAAGTTGTTGTGCAATTTGTCCTGAGTAGGCCGATACCCCATATGTGGGGGTTAACCACTATTTGGGCTCATGGCGGGAAAGAGCACCGTTTGACTTTAACGCAGAATTGGCTGGAATTGAGATCAGATGCCATGTTGCGTTTGGAGAGCCCCTGATGTGCCTAAATAGTGTAAAAAAAAACAATTTTAACTCCAACCCTAACCCCAACACACCCCTAACACGTTGCGGATACTGCTGCAGATCCGCAGCGTTTTTGGCCCTGCGGATCCGCAGCAGATTTTGCTGCGTTGTACGCTATCATATTCTATGTAAAATAAAAACCGCTGTGCACATGCTGCGGAAAAAACCTCGCGGATTCGCAGCGGTTTTTTTTCTCTGCAGCATGTCAATTCTTTTTGCGGATCTGCGGCATTTCTGCACCCATTGACTTGCATTGAGTCAGTTAAATCCGCAGCAAAACCGCAGATGGAAGAAAGATCTGCGTTTTTGCTGTGGATTGGGATGTCAAAAACGCTGCAGAGGGCAGTGATGTAGGAGGAAGAGGAAGTGTGTGGGTGGAGTGTAGTGTCCGGGAAGAAGGAGTCGCCATATTGTCAGCAGCATGGAAGGCTATCGTTGCATGGGGATCAATGTCAGCCATCTGATTTTATTTGGTATGTATGCATGTATGTGTCTGTCTGCGTCAGTCCCCATGCGGCGATAGTGCGTCAATTGTGCTTAGTCGCCGTATGGGACTGCTGCGACCGAGCACAATTGTGAGTCAAAAAAACACATAAAACATACATACATGTAACATACATGACATAAAACATAGAATACATACCACAGCTTGGTCCCTGAAGCCCTCTGTCCTCTAGAAAAGAAGTAAAAAAATTAAACCAAATTTATACTCTGTCCGCAGAAATCCCAAATCGATTGTCCCACGGCGATCTATTCTGTCCTCCGGCGATACAGTCGCCGTTTCCCGAAGTTCTGCAGCTGCGTGCTCTCTTTACGGCAATAGTGCTGCGTGGAAGTTTTCCCACGCAGCAGTGCCGTAAAGCGAGTACCGGAGTCACTTAACTCCGGTAAACTCTCACGCATGCGCAGTAACACACTGCAGGAGCTTAGCCGTGTAGAGCAGTCACATCTCCTGATGTGACTGTTCTCCATGGCAGATCGTCGTGGGACACTCGATTTTGGACTACATCGGACCAGGGAGTATATTATTGGTTTGTTATATTTTCTAGGAGAACGAGGGCGTCACTTGGTGGATTACCAGAAAGATATAATTTTGCCAAAAACTGTCTTTATTTCTTTAAAATACTTTTATTTTATGTCTGTTTTATTTCCCCTTTTATTTTTTAGATTAATAATGGATCGGCGTCTTATTGACGTCTCTCCAATATTAAATCGGGCTTAATGTCACCTTACAGTCAAAGGTGACATTAACCTTTTATTACCCCATATCCCACCGCTACACAGGAGTGGGAAGAGAAGGGCTAAGTGCTGGAATTTGCACATCTTACAGATGCGCCATTTCTGGGGCGGCTACGGGCTGGTAATTTGTAGCCGGGGGGGGGGGGGGGGGGCAATATCTATGGCCCCTTCCTAGGCTATGAATATCAGCCCGCAGTTGTCTTTCTGGCTATAAAATATAGTGGGACCCCATGTCATTTATTTTGGGGGGTCCCCCTATTTCTATAGCCAGAAAGGCTATGCAGACAGCTGAGGGCTGATATTCATGGTCTGGGAGGATCCGTGGGTATTAACCCCTTCCCAGGGTACAAATATTAACCCCTTCGTGACCGGGCCAATTTTTAAAATCTGACCAATGTCACTTTATGTGGTCATAACTCTGGAATGCTTCAACAAATCCCAGTAATTTTGAGACTGATTTTTCGTGGCACATTATAATTTATGATAGTGGTAAATTTAGATTGATATATTTTGTGTTTATTAAAAAATATCAGGAACTTGACAAAATTTTAAAAAAATTGCAGCTTTCAAACTCTGAATGATTATCCCTTTAATCCAGATAGTCATACCACAGAAAAACATTAATAAATAACATTTCCCTCATGCCTGCTTTACATCATCACCATTTTTAAAACACTAATTTTATTACCCTTTTAGGAGGTTTAAAAATGTAGCAATAATTTTTCATTTTTTCAAGGAAATTTACAAAATTTATTTTTTTGAGGGACCTATCCAAGTTTGAAGTGACTTTAGGGGTGCTATATATTGGAAAACCCCAAACATGATACCATTTTAAAACTGCACCCCCTGACATATTGAAAACTGCTGTCAGGTAGTTTATTAACCCTTCAGGTGATTTTCAGGAATTAATGCAAAGTGGTACAGCTGGAATGAAAAAGTGTTTATCACCTAAATGTCGCTAACTTCTCAACTGGCCGCAGTAGCCAGGAGACTTTAAGGCCGCTATTTTGCCATGAACTGCTATGGCAAACATCAGGACCACACAATCATGATCTTGGTGTGTCAATTAGATAAAGTGCAAAACCCCACAATCTATTAACCATTTATTTGATGTAGTCACTTTTGACAGCAGTAACTAAGGGGTTAAAGATATGGACGGTGCCAACACTGATCATTTGTGATACAGCAAGTTGTCAGATATAGTGGACAGCCAACAGCTGCTGGATTGTCACCTGTATGGGGATGATATTCCCTTATATCTCAGGTCAGTAAATATACGTATTGCCTGTCATGACGGGGTTAAGCCGCAGCTGTCTGCTTAGCCTTTCTGGCTATAAAATATAGGGGGACCCCCCACGTCATTTCTTTTTTGGGGTCCCCCTATTTCTATAGTCAGAAAGGCTACGCAGACAGCTGAGGGCTGATATTCATGGCCTGGGAAGATCCATGGTTATTAACCCCTTCCCAGGCTACACATATTGGACCCCGGCCGTCGGCTTTCCCACTCTGGCGCAGAAAATTGCACGGGAGCCCACGCATTTTTTGTCGCTAACCCCTTTTGTTAGCTACCCAAAATAAAAACTTAAAATAAAAATATATTTAATTATTTCTGCATTTTGTGATTAGGGTTAGGATTAGGGTTATGACTGGGATTAGTGTTAGGTTTAGGATTATGGTTGGGATTAGTGTTTGGTTTGGGATTAGGGTTGGGATTAGGGGTTGGGATGTGTTAGGTTTGGGATTAGGGTTGGGATGTGTTAGGTTTGGGATTAGGTGTTTTTGTTTGTGTTATCCTTCGGCCTGTGGTTATGGTAGGTTATATTTAAATATCTAATTTTTTTTTTGGTTGTTGACTATAGTATCTAATGACATTATTGTATACATTGTAGGTACATTATTTTCTTCCCATATGGGACCCCGCAGATGAGGCATACAAGGACCGATCTTCCCGTGACCACTGCTGTACAAAACCTTTAAGGCAGCTATATCCCGAATGGGATTCATTCCCAAATGCAACACAGTTGCAAATTGGTAATTATGTTATTTAAAATGTTTCTATTAGTTTTTAAAAATGTGATTAAGTGTTTATTTTTGATTTTTAGAGAAAGATGTTAAACAAAGGCGGCGGTCGGTGAGGGACAGATTCCACAAATTTGTCTCCAGCTGTGCCAAAAGTTGCTCCTCTCCCACCAGGCAAACCTTCTCATTTTATGATGAGCTACAATTTCTGCTAACAAGCAGGACATTGCGGAGGTAATTTTTTATTAAAAAAATCAAAATCTGTAATTACAGCTATTATCACGTGGTATAGCACAATTGGCTGCGTATTGAATGCTGCATACAGCTGCAGCACTCAATTTGTAGTGTCCAGATAGAACAGCATAGTTGAGATGTGATGAAATCCCCTCAACTATGCGTACAAACATGGAGGTGGCAGACCTATGTCATCGGACATGTGGCACGTCTTTTGACTCCACAGCATGTCACTTGTCTTGCGTTTCCCTCTGTCTCCGCAAGATAACTAGCACAGTATATTGATAGCATGTGTTGATTCTGCATGTGTTTTAACCCCTTCACGACCAATGACGCCACATAGGTGTCATGAAACCTGGTACAAATCTGACCAGTGACGCCTATGTGGCGTCATGACTTTAAAGCCCCCCTGCGGGTCGGGTGATCTAGGTCACTGAAAGGTCACCCGAACCGCAGATACAGGGGGCTTTGTTCTTCAGCATAGGGGGGCGTGGCTTCGCCCCCACGTGACTACGATCGCTCTGATTGGCTGTTAAAAGTGAAACAGCCAATCAGAGCAATAGTAATATTTCATCAATGAAAATTGATGAAATATTACAATCCAGCCATGTCCGACGCTGCTGTAGCATCGGACATGGCTGGTGAAAGCGATCCGACCCCCCCACCCGTTAACGGGGGCGATCTGCCCCCCGCCACTGAATGACAGTGGCGATGTGACGCCGCTGTCATCATCTCCCCCCCTGCCTTCCCTCCGCTCCCCCCGGCTTCCGATTGCCCCCCTCCCACCTCCCGGTACTCACCGAGTGCCGTTATGGCTCCCGGTGTCCTGCGGTCCTGGACCATGGGCCCCACCATATTGGAAAATGGCGGGCGCATGCGCAGTGCGCCCGCCGGCTCCAATGTCCATTCATTCATTTTGATCACTTTCACAGTGATCAAAATAGAATGAAATGTAAATATCCCCGTTTATCACCCCCATAGGCAGGATCAACTAATAAAATAAAGAAATTATTTTTATTTTTCCATTAGGGTTAGGGTTGGAAGGAGGGTTAGGGTTGGAAAGAGGGTTAGGGTCCGGGTTGGAAAGAGGGTCCGGGTTGGAAAGAGGGTTAGGGTTGGAAAGAGGGTTAGGGTCCGGGTTGGAAAGAGGGTCCGGGTTGGAAAGAGGGTTAGGGTTGGAAAGAGGGTTAGGGTTGGAAAGAGGGTTAGAATTAGGGTTATGGTTGGAATTAGGGTTAGGGTTGGAATTAGGGCTAGGGTTGGAATTAGGGTTAGGGGTGTGTTGGGGTTAGGGTTGGGATTAGGGTTAGGGATGTGTTGGGGTTAGGGCTGTGGTCAGGGGTGTGTTGGGGTTAGGGTTGAAGTTAGAATTGTGGGGTTTCCACTGTTTAGGCACATCAGGGGGTCTCCAAACGCGACCTGGTGCAACCATTGATTCCAGCTAATTTTACGTTCAAAAAGTTAAACGGTGCTCCCTCCCTTCCAAACCCCGATGTGTGCCCAAACAGTGGTTTACCCCAACATATGGGGTATCAGCGTACTCAGAAAAAATTGCACAACAACTTTGGGGGTCTAATTTCTCCTGGTACCCTTGGGAAAAAAAATTGGGGGCTAAAAAATTATTTTTGTGGAATATTTTTTTTTTATTTTCACGTCTCTGCGTTATAAACTTCTGTGAAGCCCTTGGGGGTTCAAAGTGCTCACCAGTAGAGTTGAGCGAAACGGGTCGAAAAAATTCAAAAGTCGCCGACTTTTGGCAAAGTCGGGTTTCATGAAACGAAACCCGACCCTAGGATGAGGTCGGCCACGAGGTCGGCGACTTACGCGCCAAAGTCGCGTTTCAAAAGTTTGTTTTGCACTCTTTTTCAGCCAATCAGGATCCACGGACACTGTGGGCAACGTGATGACATAGGCACGGGTCACCACCATCTTTCAGAAGGGCATGCAAGTGATTGGCTTGCTTTGGTGGGCGTCACAGGGGGTATAAAAGGGCGTGCACGCCGACCGCCATCTTACTTCTGCCGATCTTAGCATAGGGAGAGGTTGCTGCTGATTCTGTAGGGAGAGCGTTAGGCAGGGAAGAAGACAGAAAAACTGCTTCTGCTGCTAGCGATTTGGCCTGCACAACACACCAGTCACTGTGTGTGCAGTGCAAGGGGAGGCTATATAGTGGTGTATCAGTGGTGTTGGTTGTTGGGCTGCCTTCTAAGGCTTCCTGACAGGCTGGCATTGCTGTTTACCCACTGCTCCGCAAACTGCTTTTTTAAAAGCAATCCAATCTCCCTTATCCTCTAGTCACTTTGGTCACAGCTGCGCCATCGAGCCTGTCACATAGCGCTCAGATATTCATTGGGCCTCAAACTGCTTTTTTAAAAGCAAGCCCAATTTTTTTTTTTTTGTCCTGCTGAGAAGAAAAAAAACTGCTTCTGCTGCTGATAGCAATTTGGCCTGCACAACACACCAGTCACTGTGTGTGCAGTGCAAGGGGAGGCTATATTGTGGTGTATCAGTAGTGTTGGTTGTTGGGCTGCCTTTTAAGGCTTCCTGACAGGCTGGCATTGCTGTTTACCCACTGCTCCGCAAACTGCTTTTTTAAAAGCAATCCAATTTCCCATATCCTCTAGTCACTTTGGTCACAGCTGTGCCATCGAGCCTGTCACATAGCGCTCAGATATTCATTGGGCCTCACACAATCCAAAAGTGTCCAGTGTCCAAAAGTGTGTGCAGAGATTCAAAATCTCCCTTATCCTCTAGTCACTTAGGTCACAGCTGTGCCATCGAGCCTGTCACATAGCGCTCAGATATTCATTGGGCCTCACACAATCCAAAAGTGTCCAGTGTCCAAAAGTGTGTGCAGAGATTCAAAATCTCACTTATCCTCTAGTCACTTAGGTCACAGCTGTGCCATCGAGCCTGTCTCATAGTGCTCAGATATTCATTGGGCCTCACACAATCCAAAAGTGTCCAGTGTCCAAAAGTGTGTGCAGAGATTCAAAATCTCCCTTATCCTCTAGTCACTTAGGTCACAGCTGTGCCATCGAGCCTGTCACATAGCGCTCAGATATTCATTGGGCCTCACACAATCCAAAAGTGTCCAGTGTCCAAAAGTGTGTGCAGAGATTCAAAATCTCACTTATCCTCTAGTCACTTAGGTCACAGCTGTGCCATCGAGCCTGTCACATAGCACTCAGATATCAGTGGGCCTCACACAATCCAAAAGTGTCCAGTGTCCAAAAGTGTGTGCAGAGATTCAAAATCTCACTTATCCTCTAGTCACTTAGGTCACAGCTGTGCCATCGAGCCTGTCACATAGCGCTCAGATATTCATTGGGCCTCACACAATCCAAAAGTGTCCAGTGTCCAAAAGTGTGTGCAGAGATTCAAAATCTCACTTATCCTCTAGTCACTTAGGTCACAGCTGTGCCATCGAGCCTGTCACATAGCGCTCAGATATTCATTGGGCCTCACACAATCCAAAAGTGTCCAGTGTCCAAAAGTGTGTGCAGAGATTCAAAATCTCACTTATCCTCTAGTCACTTAGGTCACAGCTGTGCCATCGAGCCTGTCACATAGCGCTCAGATATTCATTGGGCCTCACACAATCCAAAAGTGTCCAGTGTCCAAAAGTGTGTGCAGAAATTCAAAATCTCCCATCCTATAGACATCTTGTACCTTGTTTTACATACTATATAGTTTGTTGGATTTTGTCTACATTTCTACCAAAAATGAGGAAGGCTGGTGGAAGAGGCCGTGGAATTGGGCGGGGGTTGGCAGCTGGTAATGATGGTGTTGGTGGTGGATCTGATGGTAGTGGCAAGAGCAAAATAGGACCGAATGCAGGAGGTGTTGAGCCTGCGTCATCGTCTGGCTACATAAGGCCTCGAACGCTTAGTTTTCTAGGAGTTGGCAAACCGCTTTTAAAGCCAGAGCATCAGGAAAAAGTTTTGTCTTACATTGCTGACTCAGCCTCCAGCTCTATCGCCTCCTCTTCTTCAGTTGTAAAAAGTAAAAGCACTGAGTCGTCATTGGAGGCTCATGTTCATGAACCACACCTTTCCTTGTGTCCTTCACCGCAACCAAGATTGAAGGATGACGCAGGCCATACTACTGATTACTCCATGGAGCTGTTTTCACATACCATGCCTGGATTATCAAGTGAAATGGTGAATTACCCAGGCCAAGATGAATCTGACATGGAGTGCACTGATGCACAGCCGCTGATGGATGATTCTGCTGGTACATTCACTCAGAGCACTACATTGTCCTCGCAGTGTGCAGAGCCAGATTCTGACCCTGATGAGACTCAGGTTCCCCTTCCCGCACACTATACCACCATACACGGTGACACAGAGGAAGGTGCACATGACATAGAAGAGGAGGTGATGGATGACCCAGTTGTTGACCCAGATTGGCATCCATTGGGGGAAGAGGGTGCTGCTTCCAATAGCTCAGATGAGGAGCATCCACAGCAGACATCGACATCGCAACAGCTGTTATCTGGCAGGCCCGGAGCACTCCAAAGACAGGTTCCAAACATCAAAAGAGTTGCTGGACAGCTTGTCCAGAGGGTCAAAAGATCACAGCGTGCTAGGCCGCAAAATGTCTGCCAAAGTAGGAAGAGTGCAGTGTGGCACTTTTTTGAACAAAATCCTCATGATCAGGCCAAGGTTATCTGTAAGAAGTGCGCAAAGACCTTTAGCCGAGGGAAAAATCTGAAAAATTTGAATACCAGTTGCATGCTTAGACATTTAACCAGCATGCACTTGCAAGCGTGGACACAACACCAAACCTCAAGTGCCACATGTGCAACTGATCACAACGAAGGTAGTCATCAACGCTACATTGTTTCCCCCACTGTAAGCCCACCGGTTAGCACAGCAGCAAATGTTGAGGTGTCGTTGCAAGGCCACAGCAGTCAGGGAATCCCACTGTTATATCAACGAAAGACTGATTCTAGGCCAGCAGAAAGAACACCAACTCCATCACCATCATCAACCCTCTCAGTCTGCCCTGTCCACCGCTACTTCCACCATATGCAGCTCTCAAGTCCAGCTCACCCTCCCAGACACTATGAGTAGGTCAAGAAAGTACTCAGTCTCTCATCCGCGTACACTGGGTTTGAACGCCCACATTGCCAAACTAATCTCGTTTGAGATGATGCCCTTTCGGTTGGTGGAAAGCACAGCTTTCCGCGAACTCATGGCCTATGCAGTACCACGCTATGACCTACCCAGTCGCCACTTCTTCTCTCGCAAAGCCATCCCAGCCCTCCACCATCATGTGAAAGACCGCATTGTCCATGCACTCAAGCAGTGAGCGGAAAGGTGCACCTCACTGCTGATGCATGGTCCAGTCGGCATGGCCAGGGCCGTTACGTGTCCATCACTGCGCACTGGGTTAATGTGGTGGATGCAGGGTCCACAGGGGACAGCGGTGGTGGGACAGTGCTGCCTAGCCCACGGTATAGGAAACAGTTGGCTGTAGGCGTTCCACCCTCCTCCTCCTCCAGAAGCGAAAGCTCGTCCACAGAGCGCAGTCGTACGAGCACTCCATCTGCAGCTGCCACTGTTGCACACAATGTGTCCCCCTATCGAGCAGCTAGTGGAAAGCGTCAGCAGGCTGTGTTGCAGATGATGTGTTTGGGCGAGACATACCGCCGAGGTGCTGGCCGAGTACTTGAAGCGACAAACTGAGTCATGGCTGGGCAGTGTACATCTTGAGGCAGGCAAGGTAGTTAGTGATAACGGCCGTAATTTTGTGGCAGCCATAGCCCTTTCAAAACTCAGCCACATACCTTGCTTGGCTCACACCTTGAACCTGGTGGTGCAGTGCTTCCTCAAAAATTATCCGGAGTTAACAGCCCTGCTCCAGAAGGTGCGAAGACTGTGCGCGCACATCCGCCGGTCGCCTGTACACTCCGTTCGTATGCAGAAGCTGCAGCGATTGCTCCACCTTCCCAACCACCGCCTCATTATCGACATTGCAACAAGGTGGAACTCCACCCTGCACATGGTGGAGCGGCTGTGCGAGCAGAGGCAGGCCATAATGCATTTGTGGGAGGATACACGGCCAGGCACTTTGAGAGCAGACATGGAGTTGACAGGTGTGCAGTGGTCGAAGCTGAAAGACCTCTGTAAAGTCCTTCAGTGTTTTGAGGAATGCACACGGCTGGTAAGCGCAGACGACGCCATCCTAAGCATGAGCATCCCACTTATGCGTCTGCTCATGCAAACTTTGACGCACCTTAAGGAGCAGGCGTCTGCAGCCAATGTTGATGAGGAGGAAGAGGAGGAGGGAATCCTTGATGACATTCAGCCATTGTCTGCTCAGGGACCTCTCCTGGACGAGGTGGAGGAAGAAGAGGAGGAGGAGGAGGATGATGATGGGGATGATTACTTAGGGGAGGAGGATGCATCTCATGGGGCAAGTGAAAATGTTGGCGTGGCAAGGTCTGGTACAGGGTTTGTGCGTGACTGGAGGGATGTGGATTTGCCAGAAAGTGCTCCTCCAACCAGCACTCGCAGTGCATCATTGACACCGGGAACATTGGCCCACGTCAGATTATGCCTTGCGGATCCTAAAAAGGGACCCCCGCATTGCCAAAATGATGAACGATGACAACTACTGGTTGGCCAGCATCCTGGATCCACGCTATAAAGGCAAATTACAAAACATCATGCCACAGGAGAACCTTGACCTAATATTGGCTAATAAACAAGCAACTCTGGTAAATCGGTTGCTTGAGGCATTCCCCGCACACAGCAGCGGTGATGGTTCTCACACGAGCCGTACGGGCCGGGGGCAGCTTGGCAGAGGTGCTCGTGGTGCACACAGCAGAAGTGGCGTTGGAGACAGGGGTTTCATGACAATGTTGTGGACTGATTTTTCAAATACCGCTCACACAACTGGTAATACTGCATCGATGGAAAGTGACAGGAGACAGCAGTTGTCAACCATGGTTACAAACTACTTTTCCTCCCATATCGATGTTCTCCCACACAGGTCATTCCCCTTTGACTATTGGGCCGCTAAACTGGACACCTGGCCTGAATTGGCCCAATATGCCTTACAGGAGCTCGCTTGCCCAGCTGCAAGTGTGCTATCGGAAAGAGTCTTCAGTGCTGCTGGATCAATCCTGACAGAAAAAAGGACCCGTCTGTCAACCCAAAATGTGGATGATCTAACCTTCATTAAAATGAACCATGCATGGGTTTCCAAGGATTTTGTCCCACCTTCCCCTGATGACACATAGGGTGACAGAAAAATGGCTTGCTTTGGTCCACCTCTTCCTGGGACTTGACCTATTTCGCCTTTTGTATCAGCTGCATGTCCAACATCAACATATGCCACTTTCTAAAACTCCCTAACTGTGCTGCCTCCCCCCCCATGGCCGGGGTCACCACCTAGCGCACGACACCGTGCGAGTGCCGTTGCCCTGGACAGGTGGGTAGGCCGACTCTTGGGCGCGGGCACTGGCACAGGGTCCCTCATAGTGCAATCAAGTGTCTCTGACGGTGGTGGTGCACACCCGCCGTCAGACACACCGCTGTACTATGAGGGGCCCAGTGCCAGTACCGACGCCCACGAGTGGGCCCCCCTTGCTTGGGCAGGGCCCCAGCATTTACAATCTTTACCTCTCCCTGCTCCTCCGCTGTGTAATCTGGGCCATCAAATCCATACTGTGCCTGACACCGTCTGAGCCTGCCTCCTGAGACATATATTTTGAATGTGTACGCTATCCATACATGTTATCCGGGGATACGGTACCCTTTCTAACCTTTGTGCAATCACGTGCAATCCATACTGGCCCTAACACCGTCTGAGCCTGCCTCCTGAGACATATATTTTGAATGTGTACGCTATCCATACATGTTATCCGGGGATACGGTACCCTTTCTAACCTTTGTGCAATCACGTGCAATCCATACTGGGCCTAACACCGTCTGAGCCTGCCTCCTGAGACATATATTTTGAATGTGTACACTATCCATACATGTTATCCGGGGATACGGTACCCTTTCTAACCTTTGTGCAATCACGTGCAATCCATACTGGGCCTAACACCGTCTGAGCCTGCCTCCTGGGACATATATTTTGAATGTGTACGCTATCCATACATGTTATCCGGGGATACGGTACCCTTTCTAGCCTTTGTGCAATCACGTGCAATCCATACTGGGCCTAACACCGTCTGAGCCTGCCTCCTGAGACATATATTTTGAATGTGTACGCTATCCATACATGTTATCTGGGGATACGGTACCCTTTCTAACCTTTGTGCAATCACGTGCAATCCATACTGGGCCTAACACCGTCTGAGCCTGCCTCCTGAGACATATATTTTGAATGTGTACGCTATCCATACATGTTATTCGGGGATACGGTACCCTTTCTAACCTTTGTGCAATCACGTGCAATCCATACTGGGCCTAACACCGTCTGAGCCTGCCTCCTGAGACATATATTTTGAATGTGTACGCTATCCATACATGTTATCTGGGGATACGGTACCCTTTCTAACCTTTGTGCAATCACGTGTAATCCATACTGGGCGTGAGAACGGCTGGCGAGCTGTTAATCAAGCTACAGCACCTGTGGTTTGCACACGTAAGTTTTTCATTTTTTCAGGAATGACGGTTAGGCCTAATTCCGGAACTGCAGTTGACCTGCACTTACTGGGAAATCATTGTTCGCGGGTAATAATTGTAATCAGTGATCCCCATCACTAACGTTGTTCAGCGGGTTATCTGCACCTGTAAGCGACAAACGCTGGCCTTTTCAGTGTAGCGCACATGCAGCTACGGACATGTAAGGGCATGACACACCAGTTATTGGCCAATCTCGTTCCAGAACCTCACGTGTCCCTCTAGTAAGCCGGACTCGGACCGCGGGGCATGACGGAGTCTCGTTCGTTAACGGAATTAAGCTTGCAATGTGTGCATCTGTTCTGTAGCTGGCATGGTTGAGGTTTCCCAGGTGGAGTCGAATTTAACCGTAGGCTCCACTCCTGGTGGTGCCCTTCTGGACATTCCTTTAAGGTTCAGCTTTGCAACCATACTGCCCACGTAAAACAAACAATTTGCCTTCATGAACGCTGTTTGGAGGGTCATGACTCGTGGGAACAACGCCGCCCAATCAGTTAACCTGCTAGAGAGATCCTTCGTTGCTCCCAAGCATGACATCACACTCCCTAGGAGGAAGGTAATGCCACTGTGTCGACCGTACTCCTGGGGGCGACACAAGTGCACTGATGCCCAGCCACTGCTCGATGAATCTGCTGGTACATTGACCCAGACCACTACATTCCCCTCGCACGCTACACGGCCTGAATCTGACACTGATGAAACTCAGGTTACCCTTCCCATATACAGTTCCATCTTACACGGTGACAAAGAGGAAGCTGCAGATGAAAGTGCAGGTTCGGCCCACCCGCCATCAGACACACCACCGTACTATCAGGGGCCCTGTGCCAGTGCCGTCGCCAACGAGTGGGCCCCCCCTGCTTGCTCAGGATCACAGCACTTGCAAGGTTGAAATACTGTGCAGTGAGATGGAAGATGGGGACGACGAGGAGTCCAGACTAGTACAGGGATTCCCTAGCGAGGAGACTTATTTGATTGTTTTCAATGTTGGGACAGCAATTTTTGGGGAGCACGTTACTCTGGAGAATGATAGATGGGGCCCACCATACACTGGAACATTCCAAAGGTGGACATCAGACACTGGAGCAGCATTTACAGGGCCCATTATACACTAGAGCATTAGAAATGGGGCCCATTATGTTTGGAGCATTATTTGGGCCCATAAGACAGTGGAGCTTCATCCATGGGGACCAACATATACTGTAGCATTATGTGGAGCTCATCATATACTGTTTCAAACATTATATGGGACCAATGATTCTGTATGGAGAAATAGATGGGCCTCGTCATGAGATGTAAAAAGTGAAGTATTTTTCATTGTACTATACCGCTATTTCTCTGCCGTATCGGAGCATGATGAGTTTTGGTATGTGTTAAAGGGGCGCTCTTTCGCCCAGGGCACATGAAAACCTGGAGCCAGCCCCCCCCCCACAACTTTAGCCAAATAACCCCCATTTTTCAGTGCGTAACTTGTATTATGAAGTTAATTAAGGTTGACAAGCTTAAGTAAGAAGAATTGATGCTTTTGGCATTCAAATGGGCACTGCAGGTGTGTTTCCTGTCCTCCTCTCACTGCCGACTTTTATTCCCCATTGACTTACATTGGGTTTCGTGTTTCGGGACGACCCCGACTTTTCCCTATAATCGGACGATCTTGCTCGACCCGACTTTTGGAAAAGTCGGGTTTCACGAAACGAAACGCGACCCTAAAAAACCAAAAGTCGCTCAACTCTACTCACCAGGCATCTAAGTTCCTTGGGAGGTCTAGTTTCCAAAATGGGGTCACTTGTGGGGGGTTTCTATTGTTTAGGCACATCAGGGGCTCTGCAAACGTAACGACGACCGCAGACCAATCCATCAAAGTCTGCATTTCAAAACGTCACTACTTCCATTCCGAGCCCTTATGTGTGCCCTACCAATGGTTCCCCCTATATATGGGGCACCAGCGTACTCAGGACAAACTGTACAACAACTTTTGGGGTCCAATATATCCTGCTACCCGTGAAAATAAAAAATTGCTGGCTGAAAATCTTTTTTTTTTTT
The DNA here is from genome assembly GCF_039654945.1 of Dendrobates tinctorius. Taxonomy (NCBI): domain Eukaryota; kingdom Metazoa; phylum Chordata; class Amphibia; order Anura; family Dendrobatidae; genus Dendrobates; species Dendrobates tinctorius. The sequence continues at coordinate 16,206,291 of NW_027361796.1, forward strand.
TTGAGGAAAAATTTTTTTTTATTTTCACGGCTCTGCGTTATAAACTTCTGTGACGCGCTTGGGGGTTCAAGGTGCTCACCAGACATCTAGATAAGTTCCTTGGGGGGTCTAGTTTCCAAAATGGGGTCACTTGTGGGGGGTTTCCACTGTTTAGGTACATCAGGGGCTCTGCAAATGTTACATGGTGCCCGCAGACCATTCCATCAGTCAGCATTTCATAATGTCACTACTTCCCTTCCGAGCCCCGACGTGTACCCAAACAGTGGTCCCCACCCACATATGGGGTACCAGTGTACTCAGGACAAACTGGACAACTTTTGGGGTCTAATTTATCCTCGTACCCTTGTGAAAATAAAAAATTGCGCACTAAAAAATTTTTTGAGGAAAAAATATTTTTTAATTTTCATGGCTCTGCGTTATAAACTTTTGTGAAGCACTTGGGGGTTCAAAGTGCTCACTATGCATCTAGATAAGTTCCTTAGGGGGTCTAGGTCCAAAATGGGGTCATTTGTGGGGGAGCGCCAATGTTTAGGCACACAGGGACTCTCCAAACACGATATGGTGTCCGATAACGATTGGAGCTAATTTTCCATTCAAAAAGTCAAATGGTGCTCCTTCCCTTCCGGACCCTGCCGTGCGCTCAAACAGTGGTTTATGACCACATATGAGGTATCGGTGTACTCAGGAGAAATTTTTTAACAAATTTTAGGATCCATGTGAAAATGAAAAAACTGAGACTAAAAGACAATTTTTGTGAAAAAAAGTACTTTTTTTTTTTACATATCAATTTGTGAAGTACCTGGGGGTTCAAAGTGATCACTATGCATCTAGATAAGTTCCTTGTGGGGTCTAGTTTCCAAAATGGGGTCACTTGTGGGGGAGCTCCAATGTTTAGGCACACAGGGGCTCTCCATACGCGACATGGCAACCGCTAAATAGTCCAGCATATTTTCCATTCAAAAAGTCAAATGGTGCTCCTTCCCTTCTGAGCCCTGCCGTGCGCCCAAACAGTGGTTTATGACCACATATGAGGTATCGGTGTACTCAGGAGAAATTGCCCAACAATTTTTAGGATCCATTTTATCCTGTTGCCCATGTGAAAATGAAAAAATTGATGCTAAAAGAAAATTTTTGTTGGAAAAATTAAAATGTCCATTTTTTCTTTCCACGTTGCTTTAGTTCCTGTGAAGCACCTGAAGGGTTAATAATCTTCATGAATGTAGTTTTGAGTAGCTTGAGGGGTGCAGTTTTTAGAATGGTGTCACTTTTGGGTATTTTCTGCCATATAGACCCCTTAAAGTGACTTCAAATGTGAGGTGGTCCCTAAAAAAAATGGTTTTGTATATTTTATTGTAAAAATGAGAAATCGCTGGTCAACTTTTAACCCTTATAACTTCCTAACAAAAAAATATTTTGTTTCCAAAATTGTGCTGATGTAAAGTAGACATGTGGGAAATGTTATTTAGTAACTATTTTTTTGTCACATAACTCTCTGGTTTAACAGAAAAAAAATTCAAAATTTGAAAATTGCGAAATTTTCTAAATTTTCGCCAAATTTCTGACTTTTTCACATATAAACGCATAAATTATCAACCTAAATTTACCACTAACATGAAGCCCAATATGTCAGGAAAAAACAATCTCAGAATCGCTAGGATCCGTTGAAGCGTTCCTGAGTTATTACCTCATAAAGGGACACTGGTCAGAATTGCAAAAAATGGCCTGGTCATTAAGGTCAAAATAGGCTTGGTCATGAAGGGGTTAAACATGCGTTATCACCATGTGTAAGAAAAAAAGTTGGCAGCGCTTTCGGCTGAGCAATCTTTTTGCTGCCTCCAAAGCGATGCTCCTACGCAGCACGGAAACATACCCCAATCAATATGTTTGTTTTTTTCCACACAGCACTCAAGGGAACATTTTACCTCCTGCTGAGGATGAATCCGAAGATGGAGCAGGAACTTCATCTGGAGCTGGCGGCACATGTTCTCCATCTCTGCTGGTGCCCCATCTTCATCAACTGCTGGCACATCGGCGTCCGCCACTGCTGGAGTTTCTGGTGCCGAAGAAGCGGTTACACAAAGAGCTGCCTATCCGGTGTCAGGAGAGCCAAACAAACAAAAAAAAAAAGTGATACAACCATCAAAGCTGCAACTGAGACTCTGGCAGTGATAAAAAAAAATTAACGACAGAGGATGAGTTCCAGTTTTTTGCCTTGCAAATTGCAAACAAGGCTCGCTCACTGACACTGGATAGGCAGTCCATTTTCACGAATCTGGTGCAAATGTCACCGACAGCTCTGCTCCAATTTCTCCATATGATGAAATTTTGATGGGGTTTTTTGGAAAAGAAACCAAGCCCAACAACAAACCCAACCTGACTACCAAACAAGTCGACCATAAAGCACTGAAATGCCCTCACCAACTGCAAGTTACCCTACGGATGCATCAACACTAGCTATTACCCGCAGTACCATAACTTAGTCATTTGTTGTTCTTTATAAACATTATCATAAGGAGGATATAAAAGGGCTATAACCTGTGTTATGGGTACATGAGCGCAGGACTATGGGGTAGAGGATATGTATGATAGTCTAGGGAACAGGACTATGGGAAGTAGAAGAATCTTGAACATTTTTGGGAACAAAACCCACTTAGTAAAAAGAAAAAAATAACGCACATAAAATTAACAATCCAAATACATACAGAATAATTTTTTTTTACTAAAAAAACATTTTCATGTTGCTTGACGGGTCCTTCATTGGTGCCGCTCAATCTTATTCTTTCATCTTTCACTGCTGTTCAGGGTGCCCAACACCATCACAGGAGTTTTGCCAGTGCACAGGACCTTCTAGACTCATAAAATAGTCAGTAAAAGTTTCTCTCACACGCACACCCGAGTTGGATGGCCTTCCCAGACCCACGTTGCGCATCCGGCAGCCAAGTCTCCTCGGTTGGGGAAGACATCACCATGAGCTGCAACTTCTGCCAGATGACGGTACATGTGCACCTTACAATTTTAGAGATGGTGGATTTACAATTCTAAATTGGAGGTGTAAAGATGTGTAGCTCTCTACTGTGGCTAAAAATCTGCAAAGAAAATTAAAAGATTATTAGAAATGTCACACAAAAATGTAAGGGAACCTGTCAGCAGTTATGGCCGCTATAAGATGCGTCCACCGCCTTTCAGGTCTTATCTGAAGCATTCTATAATGGTGTCGCTAACGCCCCGGTCTGACACGAAAGCTCTAAATAAACACAAAATTACAAACAATTGCGTGGGGCGGTCACGTCAGATGGGAGTTGAAGGTCCGCGTCAGGCCACTCCGATCTTTTCGCACCACCGCCGCCCTCCTGCTTGCTTCAACGCTCTACTGCTCAGCCGTGGTTATCTGGCCTGTTGAGGGCAGAACGAATTCCTGCAGTGAGCAAGCGCCAGGAAAGGTCTGAGAGGCCCAGCGCATGCACACCTCCGGACTTTAGTCCATACTCATCAGAACATAAAAGTACGCCTGTGCAGTACAGCAATGAAGCAAGCAGGAGAGTGGTAGTGCATTAACCGGGGCAGTTAATTATAGAATGCTGCAGATAAGCCCTACAGAAAGTGCAGTTACAAGGTGGCAGGTGCTGAAGACAAATCCCATTCTTCCTTGATGGCAGTGAAATCCTGCAGACCAGGGGAGAATGATGCCAGCACCTGCCGCCAGGGAACAGCGCTTCCTGTAGCGCTTCACCAGTGCAATGCGTGTTACACAGAGGACATCAATGTGTGTTCTCCATGTGCACGTGTGCATGACAGTGGCAGCGTGTTTTGCCCACTGACACATGATCCGCAAAAACACGCTGACATATGCATAGACCCATTAATTTAAGTGGGTCTACATGTGTCAGTGTCTCCAGTACATGTGAAAACTTTCATCACACGTACCGGATACAATGACGTGTGAAAGATGCCTAATGACATACAAACAGAAAATTAGTTACTTACCGCAAAGTGATGAGCAGCCTTTCCTCAGCAATGATGGCCTTCCTCATTAACATATCAGCCAATATAAGATGGGGACACAAGATTTGTAGCAGATTATCAAAGGCGGTGATTGTAAGCCGGTAGAACGACACATTTTTCCAGATATCTGCAAAGTTGACATAAAAAAAATGAAAAAAAATGATTATATATTTTCGGACACATTCTAAGTTGGAAACTATCTTGAGATATTTGGCAACTTACCTCCTCAAATTGTTGTAAAGAACATAAAAATGCCCTTTCTCTGTTCTCTCCACTAAGAGTGGGTGCACCCACAATTTACAGGCTCACATTCTCCTGTGCTGCTGCTCGGCCTAAAATAAAAATATTGTTTTAGTACACAACACAGTGAAAAAACAGACATGTCAAGAATTTTCGGAATCCCAATCCTAATCCCAAACCTATTCCTAACCCCAACCCAAACCCAAATCCCAACCATAACCCTAATCCCAACCATAACCCTAGTTTATTCCTTATCCAAACCCTAATTCCAACCCTAACCCCAATCACAACCTTAATCCCAACCATAACCCTAATCCCAACCACTAGTCTATTCCTAATCCAAACCCTAATCTCAATCACAACCCTAATCCAAATCCCTACCATAACCCAAATCCCAACCCCAAGTCTATTCCCAATCCAAACCCTAATCACAACCCTAACCCCAATCAACCCTAATCCAAATCCCAACCATAACCCTAATCCCAACTATAACCCTAATCTCAAACCCCAATCGCATTCCTAACCCTAATCCCCACCCTAAACCGAATCTCAACCCTAACTTAATCCAACCCTAATCTACTTTATCTTACCTGCTCTCTGTGACGCATCAGGATTTGCAGCAAACACCCCAGCATGAGTATTCTGAATGGCCTGCGGACCGATAAGCGCTGCGCGCTATACTCTTCAGCCCGCTGGGCACTCTGCTGCTCATTTCTGGCACTCACCATTGTTGATTTGGTAAAAGCAAAATAGAGAATGGAAGAAGGGGTTGGACAAGATAATAACATCAAATTTTTTTTTTTTCTTAAGTCTAGTTTGGCAAACTATCTGTTGCTGTGAAAAAATGCAGACAATTCCGCAGCCAAAACCACATCAAAAACGCACCTGCGTTTTCTGCCAAGAGTTGCGGATTTTGTGCAGAAAAATCCGGGGGAGAATCCGCAACGTGTGCACATAACCTAACCCTAGCTCTAATGGGAAAATGGAAATAAATGCTTTTTTTAATTTTATTTTTCCCTAACTTTGGGCGTGATAAAGGGGGGCTTGATTTACAATTTATAGCAGGCAGCTGTAACTCTAAAAGACGTTTTTTATTATAAAAAGTTTTTAATTTATGGGGGCTCTACATAGCGCTCCATTTAATATAGTGGACCCCACATAGCCATCCATTTAATATAATGAGCCTGACAGATTTCCTCATATAATGGGACAGGGGTCACATATAGCCCTCCATTTTTATTATAATGTGCTCTACAAAGCATTCCATTTAATATAATGAAACCCCCACAGTTTTACATAATATAAAAGGCTCTACATAACCCTCCATTTAATACAATGGGACCCATGTAGCCCTCCAATTAAGATAATGCGTCCCACAAAGAACTCAATATAATATAATGGGACCTGCATAGCACTCTTATAATGTGAATCAGAAAGCCTTCTATTTAATATATTGTGCCCCCTATAGCCTTAAATTAAAAATAATTACCCCACATAGCCTTCCTTTACCCGTGCCACAAGAGCGCACAGCCACTTTCCCGTTGGCGTTCCACAAGAGCGCACAGCCACTTTCCCGTTGGCGTGCCACAAGAGTGCACAGCCACTTTCCCGTTGGCGTGCCACAAGAGTGCACAGCCACTTTCCCGTTGGCGTGCCACAAGAGAGCACAGCCACTTTCCCGTTGGCGTGCCACAAGAGCGCACAGCCACTTTCCCGTTGGCGTGCCACAAGAGCGCACAGCCACTTTCCCGTTGGCGTGCCAGAAGAGCGCACAGCCACTTTTCCGTTGGCGTGCCACAAGAGCGCACAGCCACTTTCCCGTTGGCGTGCCGCCGAAGCACAGCCACTTTCCCGTTGGCGTGCCGCCGAAGCACAGCCACTTTCCCGTTGGCGTGCCGCCGAAGCACAGCCACTTTCCCGTTGGCGTGCCGCCGAAGCACAGCCACTTTCCCGTTGGCGTGCCGCCGAAGCACAGCCACTTTCCCGTTGGCGTGCCGCCGAAGCACAGCCACTTTCCCGTTGGCGTGCCGCCGAAGCACAGCCACTTTCCCGTTGGCGTGCCGCCGAAGCACAGCCACTTTCCCGTTGGTGTGCCCCGAAGCACAGCCACTTTCCCGTTGGCGTGCCACCGAAGCACAGCCACTTTCCCGTTGGCGTGCCACCGAAGCACAGCCACTTTCCCGTTGGCGTGCCACCGAAGCACAGCCACTTTCCCGTTGGCGTGCCACCGAAGCACAGCCACTTTCCCGTTGGCGTGCCACCGAAGCACAGCCACTTTCCCGTTGGCGTGCCACCAAAGCACAGCCACTTTCCCGTTGGCGTGCCACCGGAGCACACCCTATTTTCTGTTGGCGTGCCACCACACCACACCCTTTTCCCGTTGACGTGCCACCGAAGCACACCATTTCCCATGGCCAGAAGGTCCCAATACTTGGCCTTTTTGCTTACCAGTTGTGCGCGCCCATCTTGGGCTATTTAGCCTGCCATCGAGATACATTCACTGGCCTCATTGTCTGCCACCTTTGCGTCTATCTTGGCTTTTTTTTACACTGCCACTGCGGTTCATGTTCTGGCCCTTTTGCTTACCACTGGGACACCCATCTTGGCCTTTTTAGCCTGTCACTGCTGTGAATTCTTTGACTTTGCCTGCAGGGTGCCCATCTTGGCCTTTTTAGCCTGCCCTGCCAACAGTATAATGCCCACCCACACATAGCCCGACAAAGTAGAATGGGCTCCATATACCACAACATTTAATGCAATAGGCCCCATATAGCCCAACATTTAACGTAATGGGCACCGCACAACCCAACATATAATGTAATGGGCCCAATATAAAAGGCTCTGCATAACCCTCCATTTAATACAATGGGCCTCATGTAGCACTCCAATTAATATAATGCATCCCACAAAGAACTCAATTTAATATAATGGGACCTGCATAGCACTCTATTATAATGGGACCCAGAAAGCCTTCTATTTAATATATTGTGCCCCCTATAGCCTTAAATTCAAAATAATTAGCCCCACATAGCTTTCCCTTACCCGTGCCACCGGAGTGCGCCCTTTTCCCGTTGACGTGCCACAAGAGCTCACCCGTTTCCCATTGGCGTGCCACCGAAGCACATCCTTTTCCCGTTGTCGTCCCACCGGAGCACACCATTTCCGGTTGGCGTGCCACCGGAGCACACCCTATTTCTGTTGGCGTGCCACCACACCACACCCTTTTCCCATTGACGTGCCACCGAAGCACACCCTTTTTCAGTTGGCGTGCCACCAGACCACACCATTTCCCGTTGGCGTGCCACCGAAGCACAGCCACTTTCCCGTTGGCGTGCCACCGAAGCACAGCCACTTTCCCGTTGGCGTGCCACCGAAGCACACCCTATTTTCTGTTGGCGTGCCACCACACCACACCCTTTTCCCGTTGATGTGCCACCGAAGCACACCCTTTTTCAGTTGGCGTGCCACCGAAGCACAGCCACTTTCCTGTTGGCGTGCCACCGAAGCACAGCCACTTTCCCGTTGGCGTGCCACCGAAGCACAGCCACTTTCCCGTTGGCGTGCCACCAAAGCACAGCCACTTTCCCGTTGGCGTGCCACCGAAGCACAGCCACATTCCCGTTGGCGTGCCACCGAAGCACAGCCACTTTCCCGTTGGCGTGCCACCGAAGCACAGCCACTTTCCCGTTGGCGTGCCACCGAAGCACAGCCACTTTCCCGTTGGCGTGCCACCGAAGCACAGCCACTTTCCCGTTGGCGTGCCACCGAAGCACAGCCACTTTCCCGTTGGCGTGCCACCGAAGCACAGCCACTTTCCCGTTGGCGTGCCACCGAAGCACAGCCACTTTCCCGTTGGCGTGCCACCGAAGCACAGCCACTTTCCCGTTGGCGTGCCACCGAAGCAAAGCCACTTTCCCGTTGGCGTGCCACCGAAGCACAGCCACTTTCCCGTTGGCGTGCCACCGAAGCACAGCCACTTTCCCGTTGGCGTGCCACCGGAGCACACCCTATTTTCTGTTGGCGTGCCACCACACCACACCCTTTTCCCGTTGACGTGCCACTGAAGCACACCCTTTTTCAGTTGGCGTGCCACCGAAGCACAGCCACTTTCCCGTTGGCGTGCCACCGAAGCACAGCCACTTTCCCGTTGGCGTGCCACCGAAGCACAGCCACTTTCCCGTTGGCGTGCCACCGAAGCACAGCCACTTTCCCGTTGGCGTGCCACCGAAGCACAGCCACTTTCCCGTTGGCGTGCCACCGAAGCACAGCCACTTTCCCGTTGGCGTGCCACCGAAGCACAGCCACTTTCCCGTTGGCGTGCCACCGAAGCACAGCCACTTTCCCGTTGGCGTGCCACCGAAGCACAGCCACTTTCCCGTTGGCGTGCCACCGAAGCACAGCCACTTTCCCGTTGGCGTGCCACCGAAGCACAGCCACTTTCCCGTTGGCGTGCCACCGAAGCACAGCCACTTTCCCGTTGGCGTGCCACCGAAGCACAGCCACTTTCCCGTTGGCGTGCCACCGAAGCACAGCCACTTTCCCGTTGGCGTGCCACCGAAGCACAGCCACTTTCCCGTTGGCGTGCCACCGAAGCACAGCCACTTTCCCGTTGGCGTGCCACCGGAGCACACCCTATTTTCTGTTGGCGTGCCACCACACCACACCATTTTCCCGTTGACGTGCCACCGAAGCACACCCTTTTTCAGTTGGCGTGCCACCGAAGCACAGCCACCTTCCCGTTGGCGTGCCACCGAAGCACAGCCACTTTCCCGTTGGCGTGCCACCGAAGCACAGCCACTTTCCCGTTGGCGTGCCACCGAAGCACAGCCACTTTCCCGTTGGCGTGCCACCGAAGCACAGCCACTTTCCCGTTGGCGTGCCACCGAAGCACAGCCACTTTCCCGTTGGCGTGCCACCGAAGCACAGCCACTTTCCCGTTGGCGTGCCACCAGAGCACACCCTATTTTCTGTTGGCGTGCCACCACACCACACCCTTTTCCCGTTGACGTGCCACCGAAGCACACCCTTTTTCAGTTGGCGTGCCACCGAAGCACAGCCACTTTCCCGTTGGCGTGCCACCGAAGCACAGCCACTTTCCCGTTGGCGTGCCACCGAAGCACAGCCACTTTCCCGTTGGCGTGCCACCGAAGCACAGCCACTTTCCCATTGGCGTGCCACCGAAGCACAGCCACTTTCCCGTTGGCGCGCCACCGAAGCACAGCCACTTTCCCGTTGGCGCGCCACCGAAGCACAGCCACTTTCCCATTGGCGTGCCACCGAAGCACAGCCACTTTCCCGTTGGCGCGCCACCGAAGCACAGCCACTTTCCCGTTGGCGCGCCACCGAAGCACAGCCACTTTCCCATTGGCGTGCCACCGAAGCACAGCCACTTTCCCGTTGGCGCGCCACCGAAGCACAGCCACTTTCCCGTTGGCGCGCCACCGAAGCACAGCCACTTTCCCGTTGGCGCGCCACCGAAGCACAGCCACTTTCCCGTTGGCGCGCCACCGAAGCACAGCCACTTTCCCGTTGGCGCGCCACCGAAGCACAGCCACTTTCCCGTTGGCGCGCCACCGAAGCACAGCCACTTTCCCGTTGGCGCGCCACCGAAGCACAGCCACTTTCCCGTTGGCGCGCCACCGAAGCACAGCCACTTTCCCGTTGGCGCGCCACCGAAGCACAGCCACTTTCCCGTTGGCGCGCCACCGAAGCACAACCGCTCCCCGTTGGCGCGCCACCGAAGCACAACCGCTCCCCGTTGGCGCGCCACCGAAGCACAACCGCTTCCCGTTGGCGCGCCACCGAAGCACGACCGCTTCCCGTTGGCGCGCCACCGAAGCACGACCGCTTCCCGTTGGCGCGCCACCGAAGCACAACCGCTTCCCGTTGGCGCGCCACCGAAGCACACCCTTTTCCCGCTGGCGCGCCACCGAAGCACACCCTTTTCCCGCTGGCGTGCCACCGAAGCACACCATTTGACGTTGGCGTGCCACCGAAGCACACCATTTCCCATGGCCAGAAGGTCCCAATACTTGGCCTTTTTGCTTACCAGTTGTGCGCGCCCATCTTGGGCTATTTAGCCTGCCATCGAGATACATTCACTGGCCTCATTGTCTGCCACCTTTGCGTCTATCTTGGCTTTTTTTTACACTGCCACTGCGGTTCATGTTCTGGCCCTTTTGCTTACCACCGGGACACCCATCTTGGCCTTTTTAGCCTGTCACTGCTGTGAATTCTTTGACTTTGCCTGCAGGGTGCCCATCTTGGCCTTTTTAGCCTGCCCTGCCAACAGTATAATGCCCACCCACACATAGCCCGACAAAGTAGAATGGGCTCCATATACCACAACATTTAATGCAATAGGCCCCATATAGCCCAACATTTAACGTAATGGGCACCGCACAACCCAACATATAATGTAATGGGCCCAATATAAAAGGCTCTGCATAACCCTCCATTTAATACAATGGGCCTCATGTAGCACTCCAATTAATATAATGCATCCCACAAAGAACTCAATTTAATATAATGGGACCTGCATAGCACTCTATTATAATGGGACCCAGAAAGCCTTCTATTTAATATATTGTGCCCCCTATAGCCTTAAATTCAAAATAATTAGCCCCACATAGCTTTCCCTTACCCGTGCCACCGGAGTGCGCCCTTTTCCCGTTGACGTGCCACAAGAGCTCACCCGTTTCCCATTGGCGTGCCACCGAAGCACATCCTTTTCCCGTTGTCGTCCCACCGGAGCACACCATTTCCGGTTGGCGTGCCACCGGAGCACACCCTATTTCTGTTGGCGTGCCACCACACCACACCCTTTTCCCGTTGACGTGCCACCGAAGCACACCCTTTTTCAGTTGGCGTGCCACCAGACCACACCATTTCCCATTGGCGTGCCACCGAAGCACAGCCACTTTCCCATTGGCGTGCCACCGAAGCACAGCCACTTTCCCGTTGGCGTGCCACCGAAGCACAGCCACTTTCCCATTGGCGTGCCACCGAAGCACAGCCACTTTCCCGTTGGCGTGCCACCGGAGCACACCCTATTTTCTGTTGGCGTGCCACCACACCACACCCTTTTCCCATTGACGTGCCACCGAAGCACACCCTTTTTCAGTTGGCGTGCCACCGAAGCACAGCCACTTTCCCGTTGGCGTGCCACCGAAGCACAGCCACTTTCCCGTTGGTGTGCCACCGAAGCACAGCCACTTTCCCGTTGGCGTGCCACCGAAGCACAGTCACTTTCCCGTTGGCGTGCCACCGAAGCACAGCCACATTCCCGTTGGCGTGCCACCGAAGCACAGCCACTTTCCCGTTGGCGTGCCACCGAAGCACAGCCACTATCCCGTTGGCGTGCCACCGAAGCACAGCCACTTTCCCGTTGGCGTGCCACCGAAGCACAGCCACTTTCCCGTTGGCGTGCCACCGAAGCACAGCCACTTTCCCGTTGGCGTGCCACCGAAGCACAGCCACTTTCCCGTTGGCGTGCCACCAAAGCACAGCCACTTTCCCGTTGGCGTGCCACCGAAGCACAGCCACTTTCCCGTTGGCGTGCCACCGAAGCACAGCCACTTTCCCGTTGGCGTGCCACCGAAGCACAGCCACTTTCCCGTTGGCGTGCCACCGAAGCACAGCCACTTTCCCGTTGGCGTGCCACCGAAGCACAGCCACTTTCCCGTTGGCGTGCCACCGGAGCACACCCTATTTTCTGTTGGCGTGCCACCACACCACACCCTTTTCCCGTTGATGTGCCACCGAAGCACACCCTTTTTCAGTTGGCGTGCCACCGAAGCACAGCCACTTTCCCGTTGGCGTGCCACCGAAGCACAGCCACTTTCCCGTTGGCGTGCCACCGAAGCACAGCCACTTTCCCGTTGGCGCGCCACCGAAGCACAGCCACTTTCCCGTTGGCGCGCCACCGAAGCACAGCCACTTTCCCGTTGGCGCGCCACCGAAGCACAGCCACTTTCCCGTTGGCGCGCCACCGAAGCACAGCCACTTTCCCTTTGGCGCGCCACCGAAGCACAGCCACTTTCCCGTTGGCGCGCCACCGAAGCACAGCCACTTTCCCGTTGGCGCGCCACCGAAGCACAGCCACTTTCCCGTTGGCGCGCCACCGAAGCACAGCCACTTTCCCGTTGGAGCGCCACCGAAGCACAGCCACTTTCCCGTTGGCGCGCCACCGAAGCACAGCCACTTTCCCGTTGGCGCGCCACCGAAACACAGCCACTTTCCCGTTGGCGCGCCACCGAAGCACAGCCACTTTCCCGTTGGCGCGCCACCGAAGCACAGCCACTTTCCCGTTGGCGCGCCACCGAAGCACAGCCACTTTCCCGTTGGCGCGCCACCGAAGCACAGCCACTTTCCCGTTGGCGCGCCACCGAAGCACGGCCACTTTCCCGTTGGCGCGCCACCGAAGCACAGCCACTTTCCCGTTGGCACGCCACCGAAGCACAGCCACTTTCCCGTTGGCGCGCCACCGAAGCACAGCCACTTTCCCGTTGGCGCGCCACCGAAGCACAGCCACTTTCCCGTTGGCGCGCCACCGAAGCACAGCCACTTTCCCGTTGGCGCGCCACCGAAGCACAGCCACTTTCCCGTTGGCGCGCCACCGAAGCACAACCGCTCCCCGTTGGCGCGCCACCGAAGCACAACCGCTTCCCGTTGGCGCGCCACCGAAGCACAACCGCTTCCCGTTGGCGCGCCACCGAAGCACAACCGCTTCCCGTTGGCGCGCCACCGAAGCACACCCTTTTACCCGCTGGCGCGCCACCGAAGCACACCCTTTTCCCGCTGGCGTGCCACCGAAGCACACCATTTGACGTTGGCGTGCCACCGAAGCACACCATTTCCCATGGCCAGAAGGTCCCAATACTTGGCCTTTTTGCTTACCAGTTGTGCGCGCCCATCTTGGGCTATTTAGCCTGCCATCGAGATACATTCACTGGCCTCATTGTCTGCCACCTTTGCGTCTATCTTGGCTTTTTTTTACACTGCCACTGCGGTTCATGTTCTGGCCCTTTTGCTTACCACCGGGACACCCATCTTGGCCTTTTTAGCCTGTCACTGCTGTGAATTCTTTGACTTTGCCTGCAGGGTGCCCATCTTGGCCTTTTTAGCCTGCCCTGCCAACAGTATAATGCCCACCCACACATAGCCCGACAAAGTAGAATGGGCTCCATATACCACAACATTTAATGCAATAGGCCCCATATAGCCCAACATTTAACGTAATGGGCACCGCACAACCCAACATATAATGTAATGGGCCCAATATAAAAGGCTCTGCATAACCCTCCATTTAATACAATGGGCCTCATGTAGCACTCCAATTAATATAATGCATCCCACAAAGAACTCAATTTAATATAATGGGACCTGCATAGCACTCTATTATAATGGGACCCAGAAAGCCTTCTATTTAATATATTGTGCCCCCTATAGCCTTAAATTCAAAATAATTAGCCCCACATAGCTTTCCCTTACCCGTGCCACCGGAGTGCGCCCTTTTCCCGTTGACGTGCCACAAGAGCTCACCCGTTTCCCATTGGCGTGCCACCGAAGCACATCCTTTTCCCGTTGTCGTCCCACCGGAGCACACCATTTCCGGTTGGCGTGCCACCAGAGCACACCCTTTTATTGTTGGCGTGCCACCAGAGCACACCCTATTTCTGTTGGCGTGCCACCACACCACACCCTTTTCCCATTGACGTGCCACCGAAGCACACCCTTTTTCAGTTGGCGTGCCACCAGACCACACCATTTCCCGTTGGCGTGCCACCGAAGCACACCATTTCCTGTTGGCGTGCCACCGGAGTACACCATTTCCGGTGGGCCCGCCAGAAGGGCCCAATACTTGCCTTCTTGTTTACCACCGGAGGTGCCAATCTTGGGCTTTTCAGTCTGACACCGGGGTACATTCTCTGACCTTTATATTTACCAGTGTGGTGCCCACTTAGGACTTTTTAGTCTGCCACTGAGGTGCATTCATTAGACTTATTGCCTACCATCAGGGTACACACTGTGGCTCTTTTGCTTACCACCGGGACATCTATCTTGAGCTTTTTAGCCTGCCACCAGGGTGTGCCATTTGGCCTCTTGCCTACCATCGGTGCACCCATCTTGGGCTTTTTAGCATGCTACTGGGGTGCATTTTTTGGCCTTCTTGCGTTCCGCCAGGCTGCCCCTCCAGAGCATTTTAGCTTAGTAACGGGGTGCACTTTCTGCCGACGACCAGGGCACCCATTTTAGTCTTTTTATTCTGCCACTGGGGTGCATTCTCTGACCTTTTTATTTACAAGCATGACGTTCATCTTGGGCTTTTCCGCCTGCCACTGGGGTGCATTCATTGGCCTACCACCAGAGCACGTTCTTGGGCTTTTTAGCATGCCACTGAGGTACATTCATTGGCTTTATTGTCTACCACCATGGCGTCCATCTTGGGGTTTTTTTTACCCTGCCACTGCGGTACATGTTCTGGCCCTTTTGCTTACCACCGGGACACCCATCTTGGGCTTTTTAGCCAGTCACTGCGGTGCTTTGACTTTTCTATTTGACTGCAGGGTACCCATCTGTGCCTTTTTAGCCTGCCCTGCCAACAGTATAATGCCCCCACACATAGCCCTACATAGAGTAGAATGGGCTCCACATAGCACAACATTTAATGTACTGGACCCCATATAAAAGGCTCTACATAACCCTCCATTTTATACAATGGGCCCAATGTAGCCCTCCAATTAATATAATGCGTCCCACAAGGAACTCAATTTAATATAATGGGACCTGCATAGAACTCTATTATATTGGGACCCAGAAAGCCTTCTATTTAATATACTGTGCCCCCTATAGCATTACATTCAAAATAATTAGCCCTACAAAGCCTTCCCCTACCCGTGTCACCGGAGCGCACCCTTTTCCCGTTGGCGTGCCACCGGAGCACACCCTTCCCGTTGGCGTGCCACCGAAGTACACCCTTTTCCCGTTGGCGAACCACCGGAGCACACCATTTCCCGTTGGCGTGCCACCAACACACACCCTTTTCCTGTTGGTGTGCCACTGGAGCACACCCTTTTCCTGTTGGTGTGCCACTGGAGCACACCCTTTTCCCGTTGGCGTGCCACCGAAGCACACCATTTCCCGTTGGCGTGCCACCGAAGCACACCATTTCCCGTTGGCGTGCCACCGAAGCACACCATTTCCCATTGGCGTGCCACCGAAGCACACCATTTCCCATTGGCGTGCCACCGAAGCACACCATTTCCCATTGGCATGCCACCGAAGCACACCATTTCCCTTTGGCGTACCACCGGAGCACACCATTTCCCGTTGGCGTGCCACCGAAGCACACATTTTCCTGCTGGTATGCCACCGGAGCACACCCTTTTCCCATTGGCGTGCCACCGAAGCACACCCTTTTCCCGTTGACGTGCCACCGATGCACACCCTTTCCTTTTGGCGTACCACCGGAGCACACCATTTCCCATGGGCCAGCCAGAAGGTCCCACTACTTGGCCTTTTTGCTTACCACTTGTGCGACCATGTTGGGCTTTTTAGCCTGCCATCGAGATACATTCATTGGCCTCATTGTCTGCCACCTTGGAGTCCATCTTGGTTGTTTTTTTTTTTTTACACTGCCACTGCGGTTCATGTTCTGGCCCTTTTGCTTACCACCGGGACACCCATCTTGGCCTTTTTAGCCTGTCACTGCGGTGAATTCTTTGACTTTATTTGCCTGCAGGGTGCCCATCTTTAGCCTGCCCTGCCAACAGTATAATGCCCACCCACACATAGCCCGACATAAAGTAGAATGGGCTCCATATAGCACAACATTTAATAGGCCCCATATAGTCCAACATTTAATGTAATGGGCACCGCACAACCCAACGTATAATGTAATGGGCCCCATGTAAAAGGCTCTGCATAACCCTCCATTTAATACAATGGGCCCCATGTAGCCCTCCAATTAATAAAATGCGTCCCACAAAGAACTCAATTTAATATAATGGAACCTGCATAGCACTCTATTATAATGGGACCCAGAAAGCCTTCTATTTAATATATTGTGCCCCCTATAGCCTTAAATTCAAAATAATTAGCCCCACATAGCTTTTCCTTACCACCGGAGAACACCCTTTTCCCTTGACATGCCACAAGAGCTCACCCGTTTCCCGTTGGCGTGCCACCGGAGCACTCTTGTTGGCGTGCCACCGGAGCACATCCTGTTCCTGTTGGCATGCCATCGAAGCACACCCTTTTCCCATTGGCATACCACCGAAGCACACGATTTCCGGTTGGCGTGCCACCAGAGCACACCCTTTTTTTCAGCTAGCGTGCCACCAAAGCACACCATTTCCCGTTGGCGTGCCACCGAAGCACACCCTTTTACAGTTGGCGTGCCACCAAAGCACACCCTTTTCCAGTTGGCATGCCACCAAAGCACACCCTTTTGCAGTTGGCGTGCCACCGAAGCACACCATTTCCGATTGGCGTGCCACCAGAGCACACCCTTTTCCCGTTGGTGTGCCACCAAAGCACACCATTTCCCGTGGGCCAGCCAGAAGGGCCCAATACTTGGCCTTTTTGCTTACCACCAGTGCGCCCATCTTGGGCTGTTTAGCCTGCCTTCAAGATACATTCACTGGCCTTATTGTCTACCACCATGGCATCCATCTTGGGTTTTTTATTACACTGCCACTGCGGTACATGTTCTGGCCCTTTTGCTTAACACTGGGACACCCATCTTGGGCTTTTTAGCCTGACACCGCAGTGAATTCTTTGACTTTTTTATTTGCCTGCAGGGTGCCCATCTTGGCCTTTTTAGCCAGCCCTGCCGACAGTATAATACCTCCCCACACAAAGCCCTACATAGAGTAGAATGGGCTCCATATAGCACATTTAATGTAACAGGCCCCATATAGCCCAACATTTAATGTAATGGGCACCACACAACCCAACATAATGCAATGGGCCCCATATAAAAGGCTCTACATAACCCTCCATTTAATACAATGGGCCCTATGTAGCCCTAAAATTAATATAATGCGGCCCACAAAGAACTCAATTTAATAAAATGGGACCCAGAAAGCCTGCTATTTAATATATTGTGCCCCTATAGCCTTAAATTCAAAATAAATAGCCCCACATAGCTTTCCCTTACCACCGGAGAACACCCTTTTCCCGTTGGCGTGCCACCAGACCACACACGTTTCCCACTGGCGGACCACCGGAGCACATCCTTTTCTTGTTGGCGTGCCAAGGGAGCACATCCTTTTCCCGTTGGGTGTGCCACCAGAGCACACCCTTTTCCCGTTGGCATGCCACCGCAGCACACCCTTATCCAGTTGGCGTGCCACCGAAGCACACCCTTTTCCAGTTGGCGTGCCACTGAAGCACACCCTTTTCCAGTTTTGTGGAGCACATCCTTTTCCCGCTGGGTGTGCCACCGAAGCACACCATTTCCGGTAGGCGTGCCACCAGAGCACACCCTTTTATTGTTGGCGTGCCATCGGAGCACATCCTTTTCCCGCAGGCGTGCCATCGAAGCACACCATTTTCCCGTAGGCGTGCTCCCAAAGCACACCATTTCCTGTTGGCGTGCCACCGGAGCACATCCTTTTCCCATTGGCGTGCCACCGGACCACACCCTTTTCCCGTTGGCATGCCACCGGAGCACACCCTTTTCCCGTTGGCAGGGCTGCCACTAGGAATTTCGGGGGCCCCATACTGGCAAAATTTTCAGGGCCCCCTTGAGACTCCGCCCAGGCTCCACCCCAGCCCCACCCCTCAAACTGTCGACAGTAAAAACTGCACTTCTCATCAATCACACATTAACAGTTCCCATTACCAGATCACACATCTAGCCAGCAGCTCTAGTTTTGGCCTAAAGATTTTGTAAATCTGCCACCACTACAAGGTAGACTCTTTTGGCCGGGCCCTACTCTACTGTAACCTATTGAACATTTGCTAAAATATCCAATACAATTTAGGTATATTTTTATTTATTTTTCAATTTTTAAAATGACCAATAATCACATCCAAAGGGACTAATACCACCGCACCATCACCATGTCCAGACCACATATTAACACCACATAGTGACCTATAATACCACATACATGGAACAAATACAGCCACACCATGACCAGACCACATATTACCACCACAGAGACAAAAAGCCGGATTACTTACCGGTAATGCTCTTTTAATGAGTCCACGACAGCACCCACTGGAGGTATCGGATCCGCCCATTTGGAACAGGAAACCCTACAGGAAAGATAAAAGGGGCGGTCCGCCTTTCCTCCTCAGTTTTACGTTTCAGAGTACCAGAAGGACCGCCAAGGATTAGGCAGTGTTCTCTTATTTTAACATCTTTCTTATCCATTATTTGGTTGATATACTTTAACTATTGATATCTTTTGGGAGGGAAGTGAGCGGGTGCTGTCGTGGACTCATTAAAAGAGCATTACCGGTAAGTAATCCGGCTTTTTACTCTTCGCCACGACAGCACCCACTGGAGAGATTCCAGAGACCATCACCTGGGTGGGACCACCGTGCCAAGGACAGTCCTGCCAAAGCTTAAGTCAGAGGTTGATGAAAGATCAAGTCTATAGTGGTTATAGAAGGTAGAAGGGGATGACCAAACTGCCGCCTTACATATAATTTCAATCGGAACATCTCCCTTTTCCGCCCAAGAAGTTGCCATTGCCCTGGTGGAATGCGCCCTGATGTTCCCTGGAGGATCTTCGTTTTTTGCGGAGTAGGCTAAACGAATGGCCTCTCTGATCCACCGGGAAATGGTGCTCTTCGTGACTCCATACCCCTTCTTACAGCCCTGAAATGAAACAAATAGGGCCCTACTCTGCCTCCAACTGTTGGACCTCTCAATATATTTTAGGACAGTTCTTTTGACGTCCAGAGTATGGAACTTCTGCTCTTCCGGAGTAGAGGGATTTTTATAGAAGGTTGGGAGGAGTATCTCCTGAGATCTATGGTATTTTGTTGCCACTTTTGGCAGGTAGGCAGGGTCTGGTTTTAATACCAATCTGTCTTGGTATTCTTGGAAAAAAGGTGGATCTATTGACAAGGCCTGGATATCACCCACTCTTCTAGCTGAGGTCAGTGCTACCAAGAGGGCCATTTTAAGTGCTAAGTATTTGAAGGGTATTGTGTCGATCGGCTCAAAGGGGTCTAAGACCAGATTTAGATCCCATGTAGGGACGGAGGGTACGTGGATTGGAGCTATTCGTTCACATGCTGTAATGAATCGAGTTATCCACTTGTTGCCTGCTATATTATGGCCATATAGTGCTCCTAATGCCGATATTTGTACTCTTAGCGTATTTACTGCTAAGCCTAAGTCTTTCCCTTTCTGCAGAAATTCCAAGATTGGGATTATCGGAACTTCTGCTGTATGAGGTACTGTATGGAATTGAAGACATTTTTTCCATATTCTAGTGTAAATTTGGGTTGTGGACTGTTTTCTACTTTGTAGTAGTGTAGTAATTAAAGACTCAGAGAATCCTCTTGTCCTCAATAACTGCCTCTCAAATTCCACGCCGTCAAGTGCAAGCTGAGCACTTGAGGGTGGAAAAAGGGGCCTTGGGAGAGTAGGTTGGGAGTCGAAGGAAGGACCCAAGGATCTGTTATTGACATAATTTGCAGCCACGAAAACCACGGTCTTTTTGGCCAGAACAGTGCTATTAAGATTATCCTTGCTTTGTCGTCTCTGATCTTCCGAATTACTTGAGGTAGGAGGATCAATGGAGGGAACGCATACGCCAGGTTGAAATTCCACGGAGCTAGAAGGGCGTCTAGTATGTCTGGGTGATCTGATGGAGATAGGGAGGCAAATGTTTTTATCTGCCTGTTCTCCTTTGTGGCGAAAAGGTCCACCTCGGGTTGTCCCCATAGGGCTACTATGTCCCTGAAGACCTTCTGATTGAGGCACCACTCTCCTTGCCGTAGAGTGTGTCGGCTTAGGAAGTCTGCCTTTTGATTGCTCTCGCCTCTGATATGAAGGGCCGAGAGGGACAAAAAGTAGTTTTCTGCTAAGTTTAAAATTCTTGCCGCTGAAGACATCAGAGTCTCTGATCGAGTCCCTCCTTGTCTGTTTATATAGGCCACTGTGGTGGTGTTGTCCGATAGGATCCTGACATGCTTCTGTTGGAGCTGCGGAAGGAAGTTGTATAGAGCATAGAACACTGCAGTCAGTTCTTTTAAATTGGATGAGTACTCGCATTCCTCTCTATTCCACCTTCCCTGATGAAACCCATTCTCCATGTGGGCTCCCCAGCCCTGGGGACTGGCATCGGTGGTTACGATACAGGATGGAACTATAACCCATGGAACTCCTGAACATAAATGGTCATCATCTAACCACCACTCTAGAGAAGTCAAGACTTCTTGTGACAGGGTTATTTTGCTCTGTAAATGACCACTATGTCGCTTATCCTCTTGGAGGATCTGGTGTTGTAGTGTACGGACATGGTACTGGGCCCACCGGACTGCCGGGGTGCAAGAATTTAGTGATCCTAATAGTGACATTGCTCCTCTCAAGGACACACGTGGTCTATCTATAGCTGCTCGTATTTTTTGTTTCGTGAGGGTGATTTTTACCTGAGGTAGTAGACATCTCTGGGTCAAGGAATCTAGTTGAAATCCTAGAAATGTCTGGAGAGATTGTGGATCGAGTCTGGACTTTTGGATATTGATGATCCAGCCAAGGCTCTGAAAAGAGGAGATTGCGTCAGTCACGCGTTCGGTACATTGTTTGACTGAATTCCCAATTATTAGGAAGTCGTCTAAATACGGCACGATCAGTGTGTCCTTTTGGCGAAGGTAGGCCATCACTTCTGCCATCACCTTGGTAAATATTCTTGGTGCCGTGGAAAGCCCGAAGGGCATGGCCGCGTATTGGAAATGACGAATCCTGCCCTCGACTTCCACTGCGACTCTTAGGTATTTCTGGAATCTATTGTGAATAGGGAGATGATAATAAGCATCTTTTAAATCAATCCCTGCCATTACGCAATTTGGGAAAAGAAGCTTTATAGTGGATCTAATTGATTCCATTTTGAAGTTATAATTTTTTATAAATGAATTAAGCTTCTTTAAATTAATAATGGTTCTAAACGTACCGTCTGGTTTAGAAACCAAAAACAGGGGAGAGTAAAAG
This sequence comes from Dendrobates tinctorius, assembly GCF_039654945.1. NCBI lineage: Eukaryota > Metazoa > Chordata > Amphibia > Anura > Dendrobatidae > Dendrobates > Dendrobates tinctorius. The sequence goes on from NW_027361796.1 coordinate 16,227,712, forward strand.
CCTCTACCCTCTTGTTCCTCAGGGACGTCAACTAAAACTTTTTTAGCTAGTAGGACTCGAATCTCGTCTTCGAGAGCCTTTTGCTGAACTGAGGAATTAAGGCGAGTTATAACTAAGAACTCATAAGGGATCTGAAGGAATTCAATCTTTATTCCTTCCTTGATTATGTTCAAAATCCATGGGCTTAACGTAATTTGTTCCCATTTGGTAACAAAAAATTTTAATCTACCCCCAACTGGTGGGTCTAAACGCTTAATTTTTATCTCTCCTATATGTTGGCCCTCTGAAGATGGTACCCTTCTGCTTTTCGTCTTTCGTGGCCCATCTATTCGTTCTGTCCGACTGTCTTCTTCTCCCGAATGGCCGTCTCTTAAAGGTTTTCCTATAAAATGGAATGGGAGAATCACTGAAGGCCTTTTTCCTCTCTTTTGCCTTGGCGAGAATTTCGTCTAAGGCTTTCCCGAAGAGGAACTCACCCTCGCATGGGGTTGCACTAATTTTGGATTTTGATTGTGCGTCCCCTTTCCAGCTTTTTATCCACAGCGCACGTCTGGCGTTATTCACCAGGGCTGCCGACCTCGCTGCCAGTCTTAGGGTGTCCGCTGAAGCATCTGCCATAAAGGCAGCTGCACCTCTTATCAACGGGATGGCTGCACGCAGTTTCTCCCTTGACACTCTTTGCTCGATCTGCTGATCTAATTGATCTAGCCAAACCAGCATTGATCTAGCAGTACATGTGCTGGCTATTGCGGGTTTGAATACCCCGGTGGTGGACTCCCAGGACCTTTTGAGCGAAGATTCTGCCTTTCGGTCTAATGGGTCTGCTAACAATCCAGCGTCCTCGACCGGGATCGAGGTCTGTTTGGAAGTGGAGGCTATGATGGCATCCACCTTTGGTATTTTAGTCCATTTCAATAGGTCTTCATCAGTGAACGGATACTTCCGTTTTGAGGCTGATGGGAGAAAACCCCTCTGGTCGTGTTTTTCCCACTCTCTTTTGATGAGGTCCTTAATTGCCGGTATCACTGGAAATGATCTCCTCTTTTTTTTCTGCCAATCCCGCAAACATAATGTCCTGCGCGGTTTGGGCTCCCCTTTCCTCTTCACACCCCATAGTATTTCTAACCGCTTTGGCTAGGTTATCTACGCTGTCCAGTGGAAAACATGCGCGTCTTTCCATCTCCGAGGATGACGATGAGGACGTGAATGCGGAGCCTGAATTTAACTCCTGTTCTTCCTCTGACTCTGAACTAACAACGACCTGTTTCTTATGACTGGACTCTGAGGGAGTGCTGGCGCGGTTGATGGCTTGTATCTCCTCCCTAATTATGCCTCGGATATCTTTAGAAGATATCGTCGACCCCTGCCTGGTCTCTTTCATGCATTGTTTGCAGAGTTTTTTGGGGTAGGAGTCAGGGAGAGGCTCTGAACATAATGCGCATTCTTTATGTTTAGTTTTTTCTTTTTTCTTTGACTGAAGTGGGAGGTCAAAGGTAAAGAGAGGGGGGGGGGGGAGGAGGTTAGCTTAATAGGTAGAGTATATACTTTGCACACTCACCCAGTGAAGCTTAATACCGGGTCGGATGGCTGAGACGGTCTGGATCTGGTTTCTGCTGCCTCGCTCCTGCGGGCAGTCTCTGTCCTGGCGCTGCGGTCCCTGGTGGAATTGCCCCCAGCTGAATCCCCTGCTGGGGCCTGCGACTCTGTGGGGGACGACATGGTTCCATCATTGCAGAGCTGTTTTATCTTCACTCCTGTCGTGCCCCCGGAAGTCGCCCTGTGTCAGGGCGCATGCGCCGCGTCATCGCCATCCTACCCCGGAAGTTCAACCATTACTTCCGGGGTATAGGAGCGTCGGGCGCCGGCCGGCTCCTGCGCCACCGCTACTCACACGCGCGGTTCGCGCGCTCATGGCTTCACCTCCCACGCTGTATCCCCACCGATGGGGGGGGGTGTTCTGCCTCCGGATGCCAGACCGGCCCGCTCCCTGGTAAGACCGGGCGGCCCTCCCCGGACCCGGTCATCACCGTTATGCCACCAGACGAGGGGGGAGCCGTCAAACGGAATCTCCCCCGACGCTGCTTCCGGACCGCAGCCCCTGCCGTTCCCGAGGAGACCGCACAGGCGGATGCATGGCCCAGGTAAGATCCTGCAGGATCCTGCTCCATTTGGAACAGGAAACCAAAAACTGAGGTGGAAAGGCGGACCGCCCCTTTTATCTTTCCTGTAGGGTTTCCTGTTCCAAATGGGCGGATCCGATACCTTCAGTGGGTGCTGTCGTGGTGAAGAGTAAAATAATAGCACATACAAGGGACAAATACCACCACACCATGTCCCAACCACATATTACCACCACATGATGACCAATAATACCACATACAAGGAACAAATACTGCCACACCATGACCAGACCACATATTACCACCAGTGACAGAATAATAGCACATACAAGGCACAAATACCACAGCACCACGCCCAGACCACATATTACCACCACATGGTGACCAATAATACCACATACAAGGAACTAATACTGCCACACCATGACCAGACCACATATTACCACCAGTAACAGAATAATAGCACACACAAGGAACAAATACCACCGCACCATTCCCAGACCACATATTACCACGACATGGTGACTGAATACTACAATACTGATCATTAATAAAAAAACATAATACTATCACCATAAGTGCCATTATACACAGGAGAGCTGTACTTAGCATGTAGTGTCTGTGTTCAGGTAATACAGTGATCACCGGTGACATTATGCACAGGACCTCCGTATATAGTGCCAGTGTACAGGTAATACAGTGATCACTGGTGACATTGTACAAAGGCACTCTGTATATAGTGTACAGGTAATACAGTGACCACTGGTGACATTATACACAGGAGCTCTGTATATAGTGTCAGTGTACAGATAACACAGTGATCAGTGGAGACATTATACAAAGGCACTCTGTATATAGTGTATAGTGTCAGTGTACAGGTAACACACTGACTCACCAGTGATGTCTCTAGTGAAGTCCTTCATCTTTGTTTTTCATCTTTCATCCAGCACACACTGCCATCACGTCTTCCAGCCAGGGCTTGCCAGGAAATAACAGAATTATCTAGAGCTCCGCTTGCAGAACACATTCCTTATTTTTTTTCCCAACTTCTACACTACACCAGATGAAGAAAAAAAGGCGACAGTGTCACTCTGCACAGTAACAGAACCGCCCCCCCCCCCATTTAAAACAGTATCCTCAAAAAAATAAAATAAATACATCATTTTCGTATTTTCTGATGTAAAAATAATCTACTACAAAATACGAAAAATTTTAGTTTTTACACCAGCCCCTTATACACAATATGACAAAGGCCAAGTGTGGCTGATTCTTTTCTTTTTTTTTACTGCCGTGCTTCCCCCCAGAAATGAAAACATTACAAAATTGCAATTTTTTTTTTTTTTTTTACAAAACGTTTTCTTTTTTAACACTGAAATAAATTAAAAAAATCTTTGAGGTATGTGACCACGCTCAGGAAGAGCAGCGTTTTGGACGCAGCTCACCTGCACTACATACAAAACACTGCAATCTACTGTACACATTAGAAGCACAATGGATGGGATTTATAGAAATCCCATGCCCAATGTGCTACTACTTAGCGAGGCGTATACTCACCCGCGGTGCGGATTTACGAACATGCAGCTTCCCCCAAAGCCATTCATTAGATGCGGTAAATCCGCACAGTTCACTAAGAACATGCAGCTTTAACTACGTAACTAAATCGCAGCATTTTGGATGCAGTGAAAATACGCTGCATACGCTGCGTTCAAAACGCTGCTATTTTCTGATAATGGGCACACAGACTGAAATCGCCGTAATAGAACTGCCCTGCAGTATCATGTTGCCCAGCCCTGAAGGCGTTAAAACGTATTTAAAAAAAAAAAAATGATAAAAAGAAATATATTTACTTACTTCATTTTGCCAAACATTAGCATGAACAAAACCCATTACAGGAATTACTTAGAGGATTTTCAGGATCCCAATAAACAATTCCACCTTTTGCTCCAGATCTTCCATTGTTAACAAAGCAGCCATCAGTATGGACATCTGCTGATCTTCCTCTAGAATAGAAAAAAAAAGCCGTCTTGTCACAACAAGTAAGATATTTCAGAGTCAGTTTTACATAATAATCTTATTTTAGGTATTGCAAAGTATGTTCTCACATTTATTTCTGTAAGGCTAAGATCACATGACCATATTTTTGATCTGAGTGCTTTCTGTGAAAGAAAACGACAACACATGGACAGCGTTCAGGACAATGTTATTTAATGGGGCAATGCAAATGTTTTTTTTTTCACAGACTGAATCTGCAAGTGGCAAAAAAAATTGCAGCATGCATTAATTTCTTTCGTGTTTTGCATGAGACTTTTGCACGATGGTTGAGCAAAATATAAAAAATATCACATTTCACACAGGGCCACCATAGGGCATCCAAGGAATGGACACATTGCATTTCTCTATGAAAAAAATGCTGCACTCTATCGTGCTAAAGCAAGTCAATGTGAAATATATGAAATATGAATAGCAATACAGCTTTTGAATACTAGGAAAAAATGAATGCGACGCTTTGCACACAATTTGGCCAAATCACGTCTGCTCATCAACCAACATCAAGGTGGTCTCATAAGGCTGATAGGTCCCTATCTACATGATTACCTCTCTTAGGCCAGGGTCACACTAGCGTAAAATACTGACGAGTGCTACGCGAGAAAACATCGCAAAGCAGTCGGACTACTGTTAATCTATGGGGCAGCTCACATCAAAGTATTTTTTCTCGGGTGTATTCTACGTGCGTGTAAAATCACAGCATGCCGCGATTTTATGCATATATCGGCCAAGCCTCGCCAGTGCAAGCCTATGGGTGCGAGAAAACATCGGACACCACACAGACCATGCGAGTGCTGTCCGATGTATACGCACCGGTGTCCTTTGAAATGCCGTCAATTCATGTGCCGCATACAGTAAAATACTGACAAGTTAGAATAGGATATATACATATACACTGGGTGCAGAATTATTAGGCAAATGAGTATTTTGATCACATCATCCTTTTTATACATGTTGTCCTACTGCAAGCTGTATAGGCTTGAAAGCCAATGATTTGCATCTCTGTAATGAGGAGGGGTGTGGTCTAATGACAACAAAACTCTTTCTAAGGTGTGCTTAACTATTAGGCAACTTCATTTCCTTTGGCAAAATGGGTCAGGAGAGAGATTTGACGGACTCTGAAAAGTCAAAAATTGTAAGATGTCTTGCAGAGGGATGCAGCAGTTTTGAAATTGCTAAACTTTTGAAGCGTGATCACCGAACAATCAAGCGTTTCATGGCAAATATCCAACAGGGTCGCAAGATGTGTGCTGATAAAAAAAAAGGCGCAAAATAACTGCCCATAAATTGAGGAAAATCAAGGGTGAAGCTGCCAAAATGCCATTTGCCACCAGTTTTGCCATATTTCAGAGCTGCAACGTTACTGGAGTATCAAAAAGCTCAAGGTGTGCCATACTCAGGGACATGGCCGAGGTAAGGAAGGCTGAAAAACGACCACCTTTCAACAAAAAACATAAGATAAAACATCAAGGTTATGCAGACATCTGCGGGCTGACATTAATAGCCTAGGAAGTGGCCATGGATACTGCCCCCCCCCCGGCTAAAAACATCAGCTCTCAGCCGCCTCAGAAAAGGCGCATCTCTAAGATGCACCGATTGTGGCACTTAACCTCGCTCTTCCCACTTGCCCTGTAGCGGTGGCAAGTGGGGTAATAGTTGGGGGGGTTGATGATATCATCAGGTGACATCAAGCCCCAAGGTTAGTAATGGGTTTGCTGAGAGCTGATGTTTTTAGCCGGGGTGGTCAGTATCCATGGCCCCTTCCTAGGCTATTAATATCAGCTCACAGCTGTCTGCATAGCCTTTGCTGGTTATTAATTATAGGGGGACACCAAGACATTTTGGGGGGGTTTTAACCCCTTTACCCCCAAGGGTGGTTTGCATGTTAATGACCGGGCCAATTTTTAAAATTGACCACTATCCCTTTATGAGGTAATAACTCTGGAATGCTTCCATGGATCCCGGTGATTCTGACAGTTTTCTTGCGATATATTGTACTTCACGATAGTGGTAAAATTTCTTTGACATTACTTGCATTTATTTATGGGAAAAAAACGAAATTTGGCAAAAATTTTGAAAATTTCGCAATTTTCCAACTTTGAGTTTTCATGACCTTAAATCAGAGATATGTCACATAAAATACTTAAGTAACATTTCCCACATGTTTACTTTACATCAGCACAATTTTGGAACCAAAATTTTTTTCTTAGGAAGTTATAAGGGTTAAAAGTTGAACAGCGATTTCTCATTTTTACACCATTTTTTTTTGGGGGGACTGTCTACATCACATTTGAAGCCACTTTGAGGGGTCTATATGATAGAAAATACCCAAAAGTGACACCATTCTAAAAACTGCACCCCTCAAGGTGCTCAAAACCACATTCAAGAAGTTTATTGATCCTTCAGGTGCTTCACAGGATTATTTGGAATGTTTAAAAAATTTTTACTTTAGAATAGATCCAATTTTTTTGTTTAACCCCTTTCTGCCATGAGACGTACTATCCCGTCCATGTGCCCTGGGACTTAATTACCAGGGACGGGATAGTACGTCATGGCATTTAATGCGACATCGTGACTTCAGTCGCGATGATGGCATTAAATTTCCGACGTCCAGGGGTCTGTCGCCGCCCTCCCTTCCTCCCGATCGCTGTGATTGGCTGTTGAAATTGTTGAAATCGAAACAGCCAATCACAGCGCTTCTCATTGTTTCAGCCAATCGGCGCAGCTGAAACAATGATGTGCTAGGCTGGGATCGAGTACCGATGTACTCGATCCTGGATCCGATTACTTGCAACGCTAGGCACCGGCAAAACCCCCCCGGATTGGCGCGATCACATCGACCGCGGCAATCGCAGGGCAGAGCGGCGCTATAGCACCGCTCAACCCTGCCAGTATCGGTGCTGTATTAGCACCGATCCTAGGCAGGGACCTGATACAGGCCCAGTAGGGCCTGCAGGAGCTGGTTGGCGCGATCGATTAGATCGGCAATCGCGCCAACCACAGGGCACAGCAGCAGTCACTCTGTGACCGCTCTGTGCCCTCCTGATGACCTGGGCATGACCTGCCTTTGAATCGGAGCTGCGATCTCCGATCCTAGGTGGTTGCCATGGTCACCAGGCAGTACAGGGATTGGTGGATCGATATTATCATTCGATCCCACCAATGGCAGGTCACATCAGTGATGTGACCGCTCTGTGACCTGCCCCTGACCTGCCTGTGACCTGTATGACAGCTCTGCAGGGGGTCCTCACACTAGCTGAGGATTCCCTAGAGAGCGGTCATACGTCTGGATCTCCTGGTGTGCTGGGTATTGTGGTGCCACAGCAGCAGTTTAGCAATACCTGCTAAAGAAAGAAGAAAACCCTACAACTGTAAGTATTGCCTGATCCCCGATCCCTGCCCAATCTAGCTTCACCCCCCAAACTAGCTTCATCCCCCCAATCCCCCTTCCCGCTCTTTTAACCCCCCTCCACCCCTCCTTTGCGCCACCTCCGTGCGCACATTTAGCAGCCGCCGAGCGTTGATTGGTGACGCAGTTCACCAATCAACACTCGTGCTTGCTTTTTTTCCCTAAGCCCCCTTTGCGCCAGCTCCGAATTCGCATCCTACAGCCGCCAAACTTTGATAAGTTGACATAGTTCACTTATCATAGCTTGTGCTTGCTGATTTCCTTTTTTTTTTTCACCCCCTCTTTGCGCCACCTGACTACAAGCATAAGGCCTCTTTCACACTTCAGTTTTTTGCATCATAAGGCCTCTTTCACACTTCAGTTTTTTGCATCAGTTCAAATCCGCCAAAAAGGCAGACAAGCGGATCCATTCTCAGACGGATCCTGAAAATGAGGAAATTCAAAGGAACCGCTGGCCGGGAGAGGGAGTTTTTTTTTGTCCGGCACCCAGAAAGAATTTTGGGTTAAATTAGTGTCTGGAGGATCCGCCAGAAAAAAAATCTTTGAGGATGGTGACGGACAGCAACTTTTGGCGGATCCGCAAAAAAAACGGATGCAACGGACGGCAATCCGTCACAATCCGCCAGTAATGGAAGTCAATGGGGAAAAAAAACGGATCCTAAAAAGAAAATTGAGGATCCGTTTTTTTCAAAACCTGGCGGATTGTGGCGGATTGTGACTGATTGTAAAAAACTGAAGTGTGAAAGAGGCCTAAGTGCTAATCCCTGTCTGATCTCTCTTCATCCCCACCCTTCCCCCTTCCCTCTTTTTACCCCCTCAATCCCCCTTTGCGTCGCCTCTGTGCACACATTTAGCAGCCCCCTTTGCGCCACTCCGTATTCGCATCCCACAGCCGCCAAACTGTGATAAGTGACATAGTTCACTTATCAAAGCTTGTGCCTGCTGATTTCCTTTTTTTCACCCCCTCTTTGCGCCACCTAACTACAAGTGTAAGTGCTAATCCCTGATACCTGTCCGATCTCTCTTCATCCCCCCTTCCCCCACTTTTTACCCCCTCCATCCCCCTTTGCGCCGCCTCTGTGCGCACATTTAGCAGCCCCCTTAGCGCCAACGCCTTATTCGCATTGCACAGCCGCCAAACTGTGATAAGTGACAGTTCACTTATCAGAGCTTGTGCCTGCTGATTTCCTTGTTTTCAGCCCCCCTTGCACCACACCTTTACGCACACCCAGCAGCCGCCACTGAACTTTGATAAGTGACGCCGTTCACTTATCAGAGCTAGGGCCTGCTGTTTTAGACTTTTCCTTTCACATTTATTTTTCTCCCCATTTCCTTTTAGCTTTTTCTTTACAGGATAGTGTGCACCAATCACTAGCCCCCCACACCTACACATAGTTGTAAATAAAGTACACCCAAGCATCACTTTCACAAAAAATGTCCCGCCCATCGCGTTCGTCCCAACAGCGTTATTCAATGGAGGAGGCATATTCTTACCTTGCCTCCGACACTGATAGCGAGGATGACGATCCGACTTTTCTTTATTTTTCGGATTCTTCATCCTCTTCCCCCTCCTCATCTTCCTCCTCGGGTCCTGCGGAACCGCCACGCAGACGCTCCAGGACAGAAGATGAGGCAGTGCCCACCATGCCCGAAGCTGATTCAGTAGACCCTGTATGGACTTCGCCCCCCCGAAAATTACGAGCCACTGATTCCTGATTTTGTGGCAGAATCAGGAATCAAGTTTGACACCACCGGCCTCACAGAAAAACTTTTTCAAAGTCTTTTTTTCTCTGAGGATTTTGTTAACCTCATGGTGGAGCAAACTAATTTGTACGCTCGTCAATTTTTGGCGGAAAACCCGATTTCAACATATTCCAACTGGTCTCCTGTGGACGCAGTTGAAATGATGCAGTTTTGGGGCCTGGTCCTCCACATGGGGATACTGAAGAAGCCGGATATTCGGTCATGGTCCGGAAGCGTTTTGAGGCCATCCACAAGTTTCTGCATTATACCGATAATGCACTGTGTCCCGCACGAGATGACCCCAACTTTGACCGTCTGTTCAAAGTTCGGCCGGTCATTGAACACTTCAACAAAAAGTTTGTTGAAGTGTACGTGCCCCAAAGGATCATCAGCGTGGATGAGTCCTTGGTCCATTTCAAGGGAAGGCTCGGATTCCGTCAATACCTGCCCAGTAAGAGGGCCAGGGACGGAATCAAACTCTACAAACTTTGTGAGAGTACCTCAGGGTACACTCACAGGTTTAGAGTCTACGAAGGAAAGGACACCAGGACTGAACCCCCTGAGTGTCCCCCTGTCCTGGGAGTGAGTGGGAAAATTGTGTGGGATTTAATTCACCCACTGCTGGATAAAGGTTATCACCTCTACACTTATAACTTTTATACCAGCATCCCACTCTACAAATCCCTCTCTGCGCGAGGTACCGCAGCCTACGGTACTGTCCACAAAAATCAGAGAGGCCTTCCGAAGACGCTACTTGGGCAGATGCTCAGAAAAGGTGAGAGCAGAGCCCAATGTAGCGACCACCTGCTGGTGGTCAAGTACAAGAGGGATGTCCATCTCTTGACCACCATACACGGTGATGGCAGCACCCTCTGCACTGTATGGGGTACCTCCACACAGGTCAGAAAACCAACCTGTGTAGTGGGGTACAACAAAAACATGGGGGGCGTTGATCTCTCCGATCAATACCTCCAGCCGTACAATGCTCTCAGAAAGGCAAGGGCGTGGTACAAAAAGCTGGCCGCGCACATCGTACAAATGGCAATGCTCAACGCATTCCTGCTGTCACAATGTGCACACCCCACCAATACGTCGTACCTTCATTTCCAGGAGATAGTGGTTAAGGCCCTGATGTTTGGAGCTCAGGAAGGAGAGAGTCCCAGTACTTCCAGAACTAAAGGTGCTCGTATCGTACCAGGTCAGCATTTTCCGGGGGTGGTCCCGCCAACTGGTTGAAAAGGTAAGCCGCAAAAAAGGTGCCGAGTGTGTTGCAAAAAGGGAATACGCAAGGACACCATTTACCGTTGCGACACCTGCCCCGAAAAACCTGGCCTGTGTATGAAGGATTGCTTCAAATTGTACCACACCTCCATGCACTACTAATTTACATTAGTGTAGTTGGGGGCACATCTAGATTTGTTCTTTGGGGGTCCAGTATACAAAATGATGTCTCATGTGGGTTTTTCTCCTGTTTAGGCACATCAGGGGCTCTGCAAACGGAACATGACGCCAGCAGACCCATCAAATTCTGCATTCCAAAACGTCACTACTTCCCTTTCGAGCCCCGACATGTGCCTAAACAGTTTTTTCCCACATGTGTACCAGCGTACTCAGGTCAAATTGGACAACGTCTTTGGGGGTCCAATTTCTCCTGTTACTCTTGGGAAAATTAAAAATTGGGGACTAAAAATAATTTATGTGGAAACAAAATAGGATTTTATATTTTCACGCCTGGGCATTATAATCTTTAGTGAAACAATTGGGGGTTCAAAGTGCTCACCACACATCTAGATAAGTTCCTTAGGGGGTCTAGTTTCCAAAATGGGGTCACTTCTGGGGGGTTTCCACTGTTTAGGTACATCAGGGGCTCTGCAAACGGAACATGACGCCCGCAGACCATTCAATCAAAGTCTGCATTCCAAAACGTCATTGCTTCCCTTTCGAGCCCTGCCGTGTGCCCAAACAGTGTTTCTCCCCCACATATGGGGTATCAGCGCACTCAGGACAAATTGGACAACAACTTTTGGGGTCCAATTTCTCCTGATACCCTTGGGAAAATACCAAATTGGTGACTAAACGATCGTGTTTGTGGAAAAAATATGATTTTTTATTTTTACGCCCGGGTGTTATAAACTTTCGTGAAGCCCTTGGGGGTTTCAAAGTGCTCACCACACATCTAGATGAGTTCCTTAGGGGGTCATTTCCAAAATGGGATCACTTGTGGGGGGTTTCCACTGTTTAGGCACATCATAGGCTCTGCAAACGGAAGATGGCGTCCGATCTCAATTTCAGCCAATTTTAGGTTGAAAAAGTCAAACGTGCCCTTCCCTTCTGAACCCTGCCATGCGCTAAAACAGTGGTTCCTCCCCACATATGGGGTATCAGCGTACTCAGGACAAATTGGACAACAACTTTTGGGGTCCAATTTCTCCTGTTACCCTTGGGAAAATAAAAAAAATGTTGCTAAAATATCATTTTTGTGACTAAAAAGTTAAATGTTAATTTTTTCCTTCCACGTTGCTTCTGCTCCTGTGAAACACCTGAAGGGTTAATAATCTTCTTGAATGTAGTTTTGAGTAGCTTGAGGGGTGCAGTTTTTAGAATGGTGTCACTTTTGGGTATTTTCTGCAATATAGACCACTCAAACTGACTTTGAATGTGAGGTGGTCCCTAAAAAAAAATGGTTTTGTAAATTTTGTTGTAAAAATGAGAAGTCGCTGGTCAACTTTTAACCCTTATAACTTCCTAATAAAAAAAAAAATTTTGTTTCCAAAATTGTGCTGATGTAAAGCAGACATGTGGGAAATATTATTTAGTAATTACTTTGTGTCACATATTTCTCTATTTTAAGGGCATAAAGATTCAAAGTTGGAAAATTGCAAGTTATATGAATGAAATTTTACCACTAACATGAATTACAATATGTTACGAGAAAACAATCTCAGAATTGCCTAGATCCGTTGAAGCGTTCCAGAGTTATGACCTCATAAAGGGATAGTGGTCAGAATTGTAAAAAATGGCCCGTTCATTAACGTGCAAACCACTCTTGGGGCTTAAGGGGTTAATTAAGGGTAACAGGAGAAGTTGGACCCCACAGGTTGCTGTGCAATTTGTCCTGAGTACGCTGATACCCCACATGTGGGGGTAAACCACTGTTTGCGCACACGGCAGAGCTCGGAAGGGAAGTAGCGCTGTTTTACTTTTTCAACGCAAAATTGGCTGGAATTAAGATCAGACTCCATGTCGCGTTTGGAGAGCCCCTGATGTGCCTAAACAGTGGAAATTCCCCATAAGTGACACTATTTTAGAAACTAGACCCCCCTAAGGAACCTATCTAAATGTGTGGTGAGCACTTTGAACCCCCAAGTACTTCACAGACGTTTATAACGTAGAGCCATAAAAATAAAGTCATAAAAACGATCTTTTCGCCCCCAATATTTTATTTTCCCAAGGGTAACAGAAGAAACTGGACCCCAAGAGTTATTGTGCAATTTGTCCTGAGTACACTGATACCCCATATGTGGGGGAAAACCACTGTTTTGGGCACATGGCAGAGCTCAGAAGGGAAGGAGCGCCAGATTTTACTGTTAGGCTAAGTGCACACGTACCGGAACTCTCGCGGAAATTACCTAGAGAATTCCGGAATTCCATTCCGCGGGAAAATCGCATTTTAAAGTCCCGCGATTTTCCCGCGGAAAAACTAGCATTTTGCAAGCGTATTTAGCTTGCAGAATGCTAGCGTTTTCCAAGCGATCTGTAGCATCGCTTGGAGAACTGATTGACAGGTTGGTCACACTCCTCAAACATAGTGTTTGACGAGTGTGACCAACTTTTTACTACTCTGGCCGCCTATGCGGCATCAGTAGTAAAAGATAGAATGTAAAAAAAAATAAAAAATGGTGTTATTCTCACCTTCCGACGTCCCGCGCATCCGTTCCCAGTAATCCTTTGCGAAAATGCCCGCGATGGCGTCCGTTCTCGCGGGATCGCGATGTCTCGCTGTAATTCGCGATGACGTCGCGCAAATGACCACAAGACTTCACGATCCCGCGAGAACGGACGCCATCGCGGGCATTTTCTCAAAGGATTACTGGGACCGGGAGCGTGGAGAGAGGCGGGAATGCTGCGCGGGACGTCGGAAGGTGAGAATAACAATATTTTTTAAATTCTATTTTTTACACGGATATAGTACCCAAAGCCCGGAGGACAGTCTCCTCTCCTCCGGACCGTGGGTACCATCCGCAATTGTTCTGCTTACTTTCCGCATGGTGTGCACAGCCACATGCGGGAAGTAAGCGGAACAATGCATTCCTATGGGTGCGGGATCGCCGCGATTCTGCAAATTAATGAGCATGCTGCGTTTTTTACCGCAAAGCGATTCTGCCGCGGTAAAAACTGCAGCATTAGCACAGCATTGCGGAATCCCATAAGAATGCATGGATGCTTATTTTTCGCGTTTTCGCGGCAAAATCGCGCGGTTAAAACCGCCACGGAAACGCGAAAAATACGCCACGTGTGAACTCAGCCTTATGGTTTGCAGGTGCCATGACGCACTGAAAGAGCCCATGAGGTGCCAAAACAACCGAACCCCCCATAAGTGACCCCATTTTACGAACTACACCTTTCAATGAATTCATCTAGGGATGCAGTGATCATATTGACACCATGGGTGTGTCACAGAATTTTATACCATTGGGCAGCCATGCGGAGAAACTTGGGAGGGACGGAGCGCTATTTGCCTATTCAAGTGAATGGGTCTGTGTACATGTCAGTGTGTTTCCACAGACCGTGTGTCCATGGGCAAAACACGCTGACATGTCTGTTCTTTTATGTCAGCACAGGCCACAAAACATCCAGCACACGTGTATACACATAACACATGGATGTCATCCATGTGACACGCACTGGAGCCGGGGGAAGAAGCGTTAAAGTAAGTGCTGTTCCCCGGCACCGGGTGCTGAACACGGCTCTCATCATTATCCCTTGCTTGTGCCGATCACCGGCAGAGCAGGGGAGAATGATGAGAGCGAACAGCGCTTACTCTAAAGGGGGTTTTACACATAGCGATATTGCTAGCGATATCGCTATGTGTGATACTTACCTCCGACCGGCTCCCCCACTGTCCATCGCTGATCGCGCGAGAATGTCCGGCTCCATTTCTCGTCGGGCGCTTCCTGCTGGGGCTTCCTGCTGTGACGACGAGCGCGACGCCTGGAGGCGGGCGGGAGGACGTCTTCATCGCTGTGTGTGAAAGGTGAGTATCGTGCGCTGCATCGCTGTGAGGTCTGCCTGTGTGACAGCTCACTAGCGATCATTTAGCGATGCACCAGCGATCCTGACCGGGTCGTATCGTTGTCGGGATCGCTGGTGCATCGCTAAATGTAAAAGGGCCTTAAGGCTTCTTCCCTGACAACCGTCCTCGTAGTACTGATGCGGCATTCGCATGCCACACGTGACACAAGTATTACACACACGGACACTAATATCTCTGGAAATATCAGGACGTGTGAAAGAGGCGTTATAGCGGGTTTTTCTGTTTGGCTTCTGTCACACACTAAAAGACGCTTTTTATTGCAAAAAATAGTTTTTGCATCACCATATATTGAGAGCTATAATTTTTCCATATTTTGGTCCGCAGAGTCATGTGAGGTCTTGTTTTTTGCAGGACGAGTTGACGTTTTTATTGGTACCATTTTCGGGCACATGACATTTTTTGATTTTTTTTTAAAAATTTAATCTATCTATATTATTTATCTAATATATATACACACACACACATTATATATATATATATATATATATATATATACACACACATACACACACATACATACACAGCTCTTGTAAAAAATTAAGAGACCTCTGCAAAATTTTCAGTTTGTCTGATTTTTCTCTTTATAGGTATATTTCTGAGTAAAATGTAAATTGCTCTTTCAATCTATAAACTACTGACAAAAAACGAATAAGACGTTTTGCACAATTTGGCCAAATCATGTCTGCCAATCGACCAACGTCGAGGTGGTCTCATAAGACTAATGTGTCCCTCCCTATCTATATGATTACATCTCTTAGGCCGGGGTCACACTTGCGAGTGTGATGCGAGAAACTCGCGCGAGTCTCTCACATCAATACCCGGCACTGCTGCTGGCACTTAGGAGTGTGCAGCTGCATATTCTGTGCAGCCGCAGACTCTGGTCCCGAGTGCCGGCGGCAGTGCTGGGTATTGATGCGAGAGACTTGCACGAGTTTCCCGCATCATACTCGCAAGTGTGACTCCGGCCTTAGGCTGATGTCTGAATTCCTGAGTGAATGTGACACCTCTCTCAGTAATGACTGCATTTATGGGTAGGTAGGAACCTGCTGTAATTAAAATCACCACATCAGCCCAAGGCCGGGGTCACACTTACCGTATGAAAAATCGGTCTGAGTCCCCCTACTGAGAGTCGCAGGAGTGTAATGTGAGTATCATGCGAATACAATCCGATTTCTCACACCTAGCATCTGATTTACATCCGAATGCATTGCGATTGTAATGCGATTTTAACATGAGCTTTCACATACAGCAATTCTGTCATTACACATCATTTTCAAACAAAATATTCCTCAAAACACACAGATATATATTATAAATACACACACACATATTATATATATATACACACACACACACACACTTCTCTGACAAAAATGTGCAGTGCGCAGGTGCCGGGAAAGATCACAGAGTCATTGCCAACTCATGCAGATCTTGCACATGTGTGCCACTCA
Organism: Dendrobates tinctorius; assembly: GCF_039654945.1. NCBI lineage: Eukaryota > Metazoa > Chordata > Amphibia > Anura > Dendrobatidae > Dendrobates > Dendrobates tinctorius. The sequence goes on from NW_027361796.1 coordinate 16,243,795, forward strand.
TTTCGCCAGCATCACTGCGGATCTCTAGCTGAGTGTAGGCTTTTAGGCTTCAGATGCACACTGCACATGACTGGAACTTCAGAAGATGCCTTCTTCTGGTCATTCACAATACGATTCTGAAACCGGGAAACATATACCCAGCTACAGAGGTGCAGTCTAAATGAGCGGCACGCATATGAAAGATTTGCATGGGCTGGTGATGACGCCAGCTCGTGATACCATGGAGAAAGGGATAACTAGTCTGGGGAAATTAATGCCTCATCGACTAGTCAAAGCCCTAATTAGGATAATAAATGGAGACATTATGTTTTTTTAAAACATTTATTTAACTGAACAACGTTATACAGGGCTGGTTAGGTAGGGAATTTACTCATACATGGGTGAATTCTTCTGAGTTGGAGAACATGGATATGGAGGGCAAAGATATGTTCACTCAGGTAGTAATTAGTGCAGATTTTACATCCAGAAGTAGTTGCATAATACAATACTAGCATTGAGAATGAGATGTTACAAAATCTCTTCCAAAAGCCATTGAGAAAATCCACAGTCAGGGCTGTGGAGTCCGTAACCAAACCACAGACAACTCAATTTGCCAGACTCCCAACCCCAAAGCATTGCCTCACTACTGAGCCTGTACATAAAGGACAGCCACAGATTCATCTCAGCTAAAAGCCCAGGTCCTTAGATCAGGAACAGAACAGACATTTATCGGACGTTTCATAACTCCACAGCACTGGTCACTACTGAGCCTATACATAAAGTGCAGCACATATTCATCTCCACTAAAAGCCCAGATCCTTAGATCAGGAACAGAACAGACATTTATAGGACGTTTCATAACTCCACAGCACTGGTCACTACTGAGCCTGTACATAAAGTGCAGCACATATTCATCTCCACTAAAAGCCCAGATCCTTAGATCAGGAACAGAACAGACATTTATAGGACATTTCATACCTCTGACCCCACAGCACTGGTCACTACTGAGCCTGTACATAAAGTGCAGCACAGATTCATCTCAACTAAAAGCCTTAGATCAGGAAAAGAACATTTAATATCTTTCCCAAATTCTTATGAAACATTTACAGCACAACTCAATTTGTTATGTATTTTAGGAGTCTGTTCCTTTTACAACCAACTCCAACTCCACAAAAATGGACACAGACTAGTCCACAGCCTTGTGACCGCAGGTCAAATTGAACAATGCTGAGGATTTGATATCTGCAGCCTATTAATTTCTGTATGGTTAGTAATTAATCTGTGGTTACAGTAACGTACTGGAAATGGCCATGATTTGTAAACTTGTAGTAGGTCGGAGTCACACTACTGTACAACACGGCCAAGTGCTATGCGAGAAAACATCGCATAGCTCTCAGCCCAATGTAACTCTAGGGAAAGCTCAGATCTGCAATTATTTTCGCATGCTATATCGGCATGCGAGAACAATCGCAGCATGACTGGGCTCACTCATACACAAGTCTATGGGTGTGAGTGACAATGCACAGCACCCTGATATCACCCGAGTGCAGTGCGATATACGCCGACAGCAGAGATGGAGAAATTAATTTCTCCGCCTCCTCCGAAGCTGTGCTCCAATCCTCTCTGTGCGAGAGGATCAGAGCACAATAGCATTGATACTCGCTCGGCTCCTGCTCTGGTGTGAGCCAAGGGTCATTAGCATATTGCACACAGCATCACTAACATGTTTCTCTCAAGCAAAATGTCCCAGTATTTATTGCAAAAATCACTTTTCATACTTTAAGGCCGGGGTCACACTGGCGAGGAATTCGGCCGAGTGAGAGGCGCTAAAAGCACGCATTAGACACGGACCAATGATTCTCTATGGGGTCCCTCGCACCAGCCGTATATTTCTCATCCGTATTCTACGCTCCGTGCCAATCGCAGCATGCAGCGTTTGTCAGCTTACTACGCCCGTAGTACGCCAACGCAAGTCTATGGGTGCGCAAAAAATACGGATTACACACGGACCACACATGTGACTTGCGAGAAATACGCACCCGGTGTCTTTTAGCAAAGCCGGCAATTCAGTGCGCTATACAGTAAACTCACCCTGACAGGTTTAATAAAGAAACGAAAGAATAGATATATACACATAGAATGCATATATATATTTATATATATGCATTCTATGTGTCTATATCTATTCTTTGGTTTCTGTTAGAAACCCTGTCATAGGGTTCCATTATATGACCATTTTGCAAGCCTGCGAGAAAATCTCACCATACGGATGCAGACATGCGCTAAATACGCGACCACACCTTGATTACGGATGACATATGGAGCACTGTTTAGGGGCCATTCATCCGTATTACGCATGTAAAATACTGACCGTATTCGGTTAGTGTGACCCCGGCCTTATAGAGGTGGGCAGACGCCTGGATGTAAGGGTCCAGCTGAATAGTTATAAAAAGTTCGGGTTCAGGTACCAGAACTGTACTAGGACCCACTCACTTGAATCGGGGACCCAGGTGTGAAAAACTTGTTCCATCATTCCTAAGACGACTCATGGCTGTACTAGCTCAAAAGGGTGCTTCTACTCAATGCTGAGCAAAGGGTCTGAATACTTATGAACATGTGATATTTCAGCTTTTCTTTTTAATAAATTTGCAAAAATTTCTACATTTGTTTTTTTTTAGTCAAGATGGGGTGCAGACACATTAATGAGAAAAAATGAACTTTTTTGAATTTACCAAATGGTTGAAATGAAACAAAGAGTGAAAAGTTTAAAGGGGTCTGGATACTTTCCGTACCCACTGTATCTTTAACCTTTATACCGTATTTCTTACTCCTGCGATCATCTGATCTCTTCTACTTTATATAGTAAAATACAAATGCATGTTCACACACACAGGAAATTACACATGCACGCGCATACACATGAAAATACACATGTACGCTCCCACAGAAAAATACACATACACGCTCACACACAGGAAAAATACACATACACGTTCACACACAGGAAAATACACAAGCACGATTATACAGGAAAATACACATGCATGTTCACATACCAAAATACACATGTATGCTCACACATGCAGGTTCACACAGGAAAATACAAATGCACACTCACACAGGAAAATACACCTGCATGCTCACACACAGGAAGATACATATACATGCTCGCTCACACAAACAGAAAAATACACATGCACGCACACACACACACAGGATAAGACACATGCAGCTCACACACAGGATAATACACATGCACGATCAAACACACAGGAAAATACAAATGCGTACTCAAACACAGTGTGCACAGAGCACAACAATGTGATGATCTCTCTGCTGTGCTCTGAACAGGTTGGTGAGGAGAGGCACTGCAGACACTCACCCCAGACGGACCTCCCCTCCCTGGCATCTTCTTCCCCATGCAGGTCCTGTCATCGCACTGTCCAGTGCGTGCGATGACGAGAAAATGAAGCCCACAGCTTACGCTCCGAGGTACAACAAAATGGCCGCAATCTCCTCCCACAGCTGTGACCTGGACAGCCCAGGGCGCATGCCTAGATCACAGCTAATCAGCAGGTGAAGCGGCCTCAATGCTAGAGATGTAGTCGCTGTTCGACCGCAGGCTCTTTTATGCCCGTGGCTGCCGTAAGTGAGGTGTGCAAGCGTCATGGTTAGACACCCCCACTAATTAAAATGTCAGCTAAATAGAAAAAATATAAATTAGTTTTGTATTAAAAATTGATTATAGAGTCATATGTTAAAGTTTGGGCACCCCTATTAATGTTAGGCTACTTTCACACATCAGGTTTTCGGCGTCAGGCGCGATCCGGCGTCGTGCCGGAACGCCGGATCCGGCAAATGTTTCTTAAAACCGGATGTGACGGATCCGGTTTTCTGCCGGATCCGTCTTTTTCTGGACAGACAAAACCGGATCCGTCTCATCCGGTTCATCCGTTTTTTCGACGGATTACGCCGGATCCGGTTTTTAAAATTGACCCTTGTGGCCTTCCGATCGGGATTGGCTACTGGAAAACTATATATAGCGTGTTCCTACAGCCCTTCTTTGACAGGTTGTAGAGGAGAAAGTGCAGGTTGGAGAGAAGAGCAAGTTACTGGCGAAGATGGATGTTGTCATTGGAAATATTTTGAAGAATTTGGCGGATTTTACAGCGGAGGCAAATCGTTTGAGGGTGATTGTTCTGGAGAAGGAGAGAGCGAGACAGCAGCGCATCAGGCATCGTAGACGACGTTTGTGGATCCACCCCATCACAGCCAAGAGAATGACGCGTGGGGTCTATTCTACACTATGCATGGACCTTCGACGAAACCCGGATAAATTTTTTGGATATGTTAGGATGAAAATGGAGAATTTTGATTACTTGGTGGAGCGCATTGCACACCTCATAAGAAAAGCGGACACCTATTGCCGCTTCTCTGTTTCACCCGCAGAGCGTCTGATGGTGACTTTAAGGTAAGCCACATTTATTGGATATGATCGCATCAGAGCACACTTTCACTGCAATCTTGTTGGTGGTAATTTGTATCTCCAAGTGTTATAGGTCAGTTTTGGTATGTAATGCTGTGATTTAAAACTAATTTATTGTTTTTTAATTCCCCACAGATTTCTTGCAACTGGAGAATCCCTTTCGTCACTGCATTTCCAGTACAGACTCGGGATTTCCACCATATCTGGAATTGTGAAGTACACATGCCGTGCACTGTGGGACTCCTTAGCTGAAGAGTTTTTACCAGAGCCCACAACAGAGAGGTGGATTAAAATTGCTGACAAGTTTCAACAGATATGTCAGTTTCCAAACTGCTTGGGCGCTGTGGACGGGAAACATATCCGCATTGTAAAGCCAGCTGGATCGGGATCAGAATATTTCAATTACAAGAAATATTTTTCAATTGTCCTCATGGCCATCGCTGACGCGGAATACAAATTTATTGCGGTTGATATTGGGGCCTATGGCCGCTCCAATGACTCTCAAGTTTTCAAACTGTCTGCCATGGGGCGTAAACTGTATGGAAACACCTTCCAGTTCCCACCACCTAGACCGCTGCCGCAAACATCTGGTCCACCTATGCCATTTGTCTGTGTAGGGGATGAAGCCTTCCAGCTGTCAGAACACCTTTTGAAACCGTACTCTAGCAGAGGATTGACAAGACCAAAACGCATTTTTAATTACCGCCTCACAAGAGCAAGAAGAATGGTTGAATGTACCTTTGGTATTCTGACAGCCAAATGGCGGGTCCTATTGACTGCGATCAACCTCAAGACAGAAACTGTGGACGAGGTGATCAAAGCGTGCGTGGTACTCCACAATTTTGTTATCTGCAAGGAACCCATTTCCATTGAGGACACCTCTGAAGAAACCACCTTGCAAGATTACCATGACATTACCACTAGAAGTTCTGTGACGGTTTCAGTAATGAGGGACAATTTTGCACTATACTTTATGTCACCTCAAGGCAGAGTACACTGGCAGGATGACAGAGTGTGAAAGATTTGTGCCCTAACCAAACTTGTGTACCTTCTGGACCAACAGTATATACCTTTGCCAACCAAAGTTGGCTATCTTGTCATGGTCTCTATTTTTAGCTTTAGGCCACAGGTGTGTACCTGGTTGTGTTTTATGCAAAGTATTTCACCTTTTAACAAAAGTTGTGTACATTGTTAGGAAATCACCAACAATAAACACAACTTTTTAGGTGAAATACTTTGCTTCAAACACAACCAGGAACACAACTGTGGCAAAAAGCTAAAATTTACCCACAGTTATATACCTAGTTTTGAATACCATTTCACCTTTTAAATACCCTGTATTTAACCTTTTTCGCCGCAGAAAGAAATGACAGACAACCAGTGTAAAATAATTTAACTTTTATTGAAAAATGTTTTTTTTAGTAAACTTTTTTAAAATTTTAATAAACTTGTTTAATAAAACTTTGAAACTATAAAACTGAAACCATAAAACTGGTCATTTTTATTTAAATACACACATTATAATTCTGTGTAGTGTGTGGTGGAAATACTGCTGTAGGGGCTGCGGGACACTTCGACACTGGGAGTGTGGAGAGAGGACTGGGATCGTGGTGGGGAAGGAACAGTTAGAGGTGAAGGTGTGGAAAAAACTACAGAATGGGTGGACATGTGGGAAGCAGAAGAGGTGGTGGGTGGTGGAGTGGAGGGTTGGGCAGGGACTGTAGGAGCAGATGATGTTGATGGCAAGTTGTATGGGGAAGGAGTTTGGTACGGGGCAGGTTGCTGGAAGTGGGGAGATGTCTGGTACGGGGCAGGTTACTGGAAGTGGGGAGATGTCTGGTACGGGGCAGGTTGCTGGAAGTGGGGAGATGTCTGGTACGGGGCAGGTTGCTGGAAGTGGGGAGATGTCTGGTACGGGGCAGGTTGCTGGAAGTGGGGAGATGTCTGGTACTGGGGAGGTTGCTGGTACTGGGGAGTTTGCAGGTACTGTGGAGGTTGCTGGTACTGGTGAGGTTGCTGGTGCTGGGGAGGTTGCTGGTGCTGGGGAGGTGGATGGTGCTGGGGAGGTGGATGGTGCTGGGGAGGTGGATGGTGCTGGGGAGGTGGATGGTGCTGGGGAGGTGGATGGTGCTGGGGAGGTGGATGGTGCTGGGGAGGTGGATGGTATGTAATAGGAGGGGGAGGATGGAAAGTGGCTGGAGGTGGATGGTATGTAATAGGAGGGGGAGGATGGAAAGTGGCTGGAGGGGGTGTAGATGTAATAGGAGGGGGAGGATGGAAAGTGGCTGGAGGGGGTGTAGATGTAATAGGAGGGGGAGGATGGAAAGTGGCTGGAGGGGGTGCAGGTGGAGGAACTACTGTGGTGGGAGGAGGAGGAGGTTGGGAGGTAACTTGCTGGAGAGCAGCGTGGCATGAATGCATTACATGCATCTGCTGGGCAGGAGAGAGCGTTTCCATGCGCTCCACAACAGACCTGAAAAAGGTGTGGTTTGGCGAAGATCTTGCTTCTGAATGCATGGTTTGCAGAAGTGTCTTCACCTCCAGAATGCTGGAGTTGATCTGCTGATAGCCTGCGGATATTTGCTCTGACAAGACTTTTAGACAGTTCTGGAAAGATGCATTCAGATGCAAGAACTCTGGCGCATAAGTCTTTTCCTGACCCCTCTGCTGCTGCCGCCCAGTACCCGCAGGTGTACTAGAGGTGGCAGGGGCAGAAGGGTGGGGTAAAGGGAAAGCGATCTCCTCACCAGCAGCTTCATGTAATGTAGGCGGCCACGATGCTCCTGTGCTGGTGGATGGGACAGATGGGTCGAATGTGTGGGAAGGCTGGGAAGGTGCAGATGTACCGGGGCGGTCGAAGTGTCCCTCGGTGCCGGTCTCCTCAGGGATCGCCTCAGAAGGGTCCAATCGTGCCGGCTCCCGAGTGCTGCTCACCGTGCTGTGGAATAAAGAGAAAAAAAAACAATTAAAATACTGACATGGTATGGCCCTGGCTGAAAAAAATTTTTACATATAACATTTTTTTTCACATGTGGTGTGTAATATTTACCTTCTGGTGACCATTGTTTCCCGGAGGAACGACAGGGCTTCTGCGTACTTGTACTTGCTCCTGCGTCCTCCAGATCCACTCGGGGCCCGCATCTCTTTATTGAACTCCTTCTTGAAACGATCTCTCACAGACCGCCACCGATTCACAATTCTGTTCCCTGAAACGAGAAAGGAGTGGTTAGTATACAACATCAGTGTTTCCCAAACTCCAGTCCTCATGGTCCCCAGGGGTCATGTTTTCATGATTTCTATAGTAAATAGAAATCCTGAACACATGATCCGTGGGGACCACGAGGACTGGAGTTCGGGAAACACTGGTTTACATCAAGCAACCGGTACTGTATATACTTACGCTCTTTAATCTGGGCCCGAGCTTCGAGGTCCTCCCAGCGGCCAACAAGGAGCGAACAGATTTCCTCCCAGAGTCGTCGGGTAACGATCAGGTCAGCGTGGCGGCGGTCAGCCATATTCCAGAGTGGCTCCCTTTCTCTGACGAGATCGATGAGGCGGTCCACATCAATCCCTCCATCCTCACCGTCAGAGTCGGGAGCATGCTGTGAAGGCTGTTAAAGAAAAAGACAAAAATAACATAATTAGCCTCCACAAAAGAAATGAAATAAAAAGTGCAAAAAAACAAAGCAAAAATATTTATACTTACACGCTGGTGACCGCCGCGTTGCTGTCGCCGACGACCCTGGGAGGCACTGCGAGGACCTCTTGGCCAAGCACCAGAAGAAGACTAGAGAAGAAAACAAAAAATGTTATGTCTTTGGATGTAGGCATTTGTTTGCTGTGTGTGGTCTGCAGAACATTGTTTTCTATGTGTTGTGTGTAGTGTGATGTTGTGTTTCTGCGTTTGATGCAAAAAACTTACGAATTGTGAGCCCACTCCAGGTGTCTGTCCACCCCTACCTTCTTCTTCTGGGAGCTCCTCTTCATCTTGTGATTCCTGTTTTGAAATAAAAGGCAATGAATAGACATATATTACAGAGAAGATGGATTTTGGAAATAAAAACTTACCGTCAAACGCTGACGATGCGAGGGAGGGCTCCCAGAAGATGATGTGCTGTCTTCCTGGTGGCCACACTCCATGCCTGTGGGTGGTGTTCCAGCTGCTGCCATTGCTGCTGCTGCTGCATCTATTGGGCGGCTGTTGAATAAAGAGAAACAAAGGGCCAATGAATATCTTGATATTCAATAGCCCTAGTTTGGAGGAATGGGTTATTTGATAATTACCGTCTCTCATCTGCTGCTGGCCTCCCCTCCTCAGCATGTTCTATTTGCTGCTCCATTTGGGGTGGTGGTGGTGCGGATGGTGCTGCAGTGGTCTCCTGCCTTCTCCTGCGCCTGGTTGCTGTCTTGGGTGGCATGTTGGGTGTGGCTGTGGGTCCCACTGTCTTGCTTTTATATATGTCTTGTGGGCAGAGCTACTGAGCATGCTCAGACCAAAAAAACGGATCCGGCCGACTGTTTCGGCTTTCGCCGGATCCGGCGCATTGCGGCGCTCATAGGCTTTCATTGTGTGAAAAAGCCGGACGCGCCGGATCCGGCGTGTCCGGCTTTTTCGACGGAGACAAAAAACGTTACAGTCACCGTTTTTTCCAGACGCCGGATCGCGACACATTGCCGGATCTGGCGAAAACCGGATGAAACGCATGGCCATCTGGCGCAAATGCAAGTCAATGGGGGGGAAAACGGATCCGGCATTGCATTTCGCCGGATCCGGTTTCTGTCAAAAGCGCCGGATCGCGCCTGACGGCGAAAACCTGATGTGTGAAAGAGGCCTTAACCTTAATTCTTTGTAACAATTTTGTTTTTTGCAATAGCTATTTCAGTTTCATATATCTAATAACTGATGGACTCAGTTATATTACTGGATTCAAATGAGGTTTATTGTACTAACAGAAAATGTGCAATCTGCATTTAAACAAAATTTTAAAAATTAAAATCATGGCACCTTCCCGCATGTGTAAAAAAGGTAAATACGCATCTGCTAGTTTGCATAATAGGTGCGGACGTTATGCAGCGTCAAAACCACAGCAGATCCTGAACGTGGGAATGTACCCTAATGCAGTGACATTGAGTACCGCGACAAGCAGAAGTCAATGGCTATGTGCACACGATGCGTTTTTGCGTTTTTTTAACGTTTTACTGACCTGCGTCGGTCTGCGCACGGCAGCCGCTAAGCTCCGCCCCCTGGCCGCTCTGACTATGGGCACATGACACTGCATGCGACCTGTGTACCCCATTTTTAGCAGTGGGTACGCAGGCCGTGCGCAGGTATGCGTTTGTCGGCGCATGCGTCCTTTTAACGGTGCGCCGAGCGCACCAAAATGCAACACTGTGCGTTTGGCGCAGGTAGGGTACGCAGGTCGCATGCAGCGTTATGCGCCCATAGGCGGAGCGGCGGGGGCGGAGCTTAGCGGCGGCCGTGCACAGACCGACGCAGGTCAGTAAAACGCTAGCATGAAACTAGCCTAAATGGTCCAAAAACGGAATACTTATTGCAAGGTAATTCAATGACAATCCTGAAGTGTTGTGCACATGATCAGGAAATTTCTGTCCGTATTTGCTGCGTTTTATTTTCCGCAGCATGTCAATTCTTTTTGCGTTTCTACAGTGTGTTTTTGACTCATTGACTTCAATTGAGTCAGTCAAATCTGCAGCAAAAATACAGCTGTAAAAAGATTTGCATCTTTGCTGCATTTTTACTGCTTAGGCCTGTTTCACACATCAGTTTTTTAAAATCAGTCAAGATCCGCCGTTTTCCAAAAAAAAAAGGATCCGCATGCGCGGTCGAAAATGGCGGACACGACGCACAAAAAAGTTACATGTAACGTTTTTGTGTGCGTCGCGGCCGCCAAAACACGACGCATCCGTCGTACGATGGATGCGACGTGTGGCCATACGTCGCAATGCGTCGCTAATGCAAGTCTATGGAGAAAAAACGCATCCTGCGGACAACTTTGCAGGATGCGTTTTTTCTCCAAAACGGCGCATTGCGACGTACGTCACACGACGCTAGTGTGAAAGTAGCCTTAGATAAAAGAGAACCTAGAAATGTTTGGTGTCTATGAACTTGTAATGACCTGGAGAATCATAACGGCAGGTCAGTTTTAGCATTTAGTGAACCTAGCATAAAAGCCAAACAAAAAACAAGAGTGGGAATTCACTTTTTTTGCAATTTCACCGCACTTGGAATTTTTTTCCCCATTTTTCTAGTACAGAACAAATGGTGTCGTTCAAAAGTACAACTCGTCGTGCACATAGCGCAAGTCAGCCTTTTTGTGACTTTCCTCTTGTGGTATCCTTGTGGTTGTAATGCGACCGCCATTCACCTGAATTACGCTGTGATGCACCATAGTAACAGCACATAGTGATCTTTGCCATGGGACACGTGTCGCGGCTAAAGTCAGTGTAGCCCAGGTCTTACAAGGTCAGGCACCCTAACAAAACATGCAACTGTCAAACTCCTTGCATACTAAGGCCTGTTCCACACTTCAGTCTTTTGGAATCAGTCTCAATCCGTCAAATTGTGAAAAAAACGGATCCACTGCTGATTGCAAAAAACTGATGCACCAGATCAGTCTTTTTTACGTATTTGTTGCAGCATCCGTCACTGGATTCCGCCATGTGACGGACGGCGACGGATCCGTCGCCAATAGGCATCCATTCTACCAGACAACGGACGGCGACGAATCCATCACCGTCCGTCTTTTCTACACAGACAAAAAACGTTCTTCTGGACGTTTTTTCCGGCCGATGGACAGGTATTTTATGACGGATCCGTCGCACGGCGGACAAAACGGAAGGCCATCCGTCACAATCCGTCGCTAATACAAGTCTATGGGGAAAAAGACAGATCCGCCAGGCAAATCCGTCGGATCCGTTTTTTTCCGCTGACAGATTTTGACTGACGCTAGAAAACTTAACTATGAAACAGGCCTAATCCATAAAAAATAAAATTACAACATTGTTACTGCAGTAATCGTACAGATCTGGAGAATCCTGTTTCCATGTTTTCGTTATCACACTATACTCTATAAAACAAAATTTTAAAAAATGATGGCAGAATAATTTTTTCACACCACTTGAGACATTTTTCCCCCGTTTTTCATTACATTATATCAGTGGTCCCCAACCTTTTTTGCACCAGGGACCGGTTTCAAGCAAGACCATTCTTCCATGGCCCGGCAGGGCGGGGATGGAGGTGTGGCAGGGGCGGGGCTTTGGTCATAAGGGGGCGGGGCTATGGACACGGTTGTAGTGTAGCAGTGCATACTTATAATTAAATAACATTTATATTGTGACTCAACTCACCATAGGTTTTGAATAAGTGCTCCATCAATCCCTTCTCCCCATCACTGCCATCTCTCCATCATTGCCTTCACCCCATCACTGCCATCTCTCCATCATTGCCTTCACCCCATCACTCCCCTCTCCCCATCATTGCCTTCACTCCATCACTCCCTTCTCCCCATCATTGCCTTCACCCCATCATTGCCTTCACCCCATCACTGCCATCTCTCCATCATTGCCTTCACCCCATCACTCCATTCTCCCCATCACTGCCATCTCTCCATCATTGCCTTCACCCCATCACTCCCCTCTCCCCATCATTGCCTTCACCCCATCACTCCCTTCTCCCCATCACTGCCATCTCTCCATCATTGCCTTCACCCCATCACTGCCATCTCTCCATCATTGCCTTCACCCCATCACTGCCATCTCTCCATCATTGCCTTCACCCCATCACTCCCTTCTCCCCATCATTGCCTTCACCCCATCACTCCCTTCTCCCCATCATTGCCTTCACCCCATCACTGCCATCTCTCCATCATTGCCTTCACCCCATCACTCCCTTCTCCCCATCACTGCCTTCACCCCATCACTCCCCTCTCTCCATCATTGCCTTCACCCCATCACTCCCCTCTCCCCATCATTGCCTTCACACCATCACTCCCTTCTCCCCATCATTGCCTTCACACCATCACTCCCTTCACCCCATCATTGCCTTCACACCATCACTTCCCTCTCCCCATCATTGCCTTCACACCATCACTCCCTTCTCCCCATCACTCCCCTCATGGCCTTCTCCTCATGTCCCCATCTCCTCCAGGGCCAGGCTACACAAACACAGACCAACACACACACACACACACACACACACACACACCACCTCTCTCCTCTCACCTGTCGCAGCACCGCCCGCGTTTCCTCGCTCTGACACAGCAGCGGCCGCGGCACGCTCCTCTCTGTGTCAGTCAGAGACAGGAAGCGCGGGCGGCGGGCAGGAAGCTGGACGGGTCCTTGCAGCTCCGCTCCTGCTATTCCCTCTTGCAGGCAGCGGAGCTGCTTGATCGCTCCCTGGCCGCCGCCAAGAACTGCTGCGCGCCGCCCCAGCCCCCGCTACGCCACTGACCGCCCCTGGCTCCCCTTGTGTCCGCGGACCGGCAAGGGCACTGCAGCGGCCCGGTGCTGGGCCGCGGACCGGCGGTTGGGGACCCCTGCATTATATGGTAAAATAGATGGTGTGATTCAAAGTACAACTGGTGCTGCACAATAACTAGCTCTTGTATGGCTATGTCGGAAAATAAAACAAAATAAGACTCTTGGAAGAGAAGGAAAAAGCGGAAGCGCAAACAATTAATCAATCACCGGGTCAGAAAAGGGGTTACATGCTACATCTAAACACTCATCAAAATCCTGTCAGGTTAAAGTGACCTAAAAGGCTTTCCACTATTTCCAGCTGCAGTGAACTCTGCGCAGGGGCCGACAAGGAGATAGACAAGGATGAGAGAGAGAATTTAGCGGCTCCCGGGACGGTAGTTAAGGGTTAAAATGCTTCCCAGAGTGAAAACAGCAGACCGTCACTGCAAAAAAAACTTTGCAGGTTTCCTCTCATCCGCCCAGGAGGCGCTAAAATCTTGGCGGGTCTGTACAATAACGTGTGACGGACGACCGTCAGTCAAGATCCGCCAATAATGTAAGTCTATGGGTGTAAAAAACGGATCTGCCCCTTTTTTGGCGGATCCGTTTTTTAAAAATTGGCGGATCTTGACTGACGGGAAAAAACAGATGTGTGAAACAGGTCTTACAGTAACTGTTCTACTAACGCAGTACTAAGTTTAGCTTGCGCTATTTGCCAAGACGGTTGTATATTAATTTCCACCTCTTTATATGGCTACCCTTTGCGAGTGCAATACATAAAGCCTGCCATTAGGCATGAAACTACTGAACATTAGGTCCATGCTATTTATTTCGCTACTTCTACAATTCAACGGATTTGCTGCTTATTTCTTTATATAGAAATATCACGAGCGGTGCCGCTAATCCTTATATAGAAATATCACGAGCGGTGCCGCTAATCTTTATATAGAACTATCACGAGCGGTGCCGCTAATCTTTATATAGAAATATCACGAGCGGTGCCGCTAATCTTTATATAGAAATATCACGAGCGGTGCCGCTAATCTTTATATAGAAATATCACGAGCGGTGCCGCTAATCTTTATATAGAAATATCACGAGCGGTGCCGCTAATCTTTATATAGAAATATCACGAGCGGTGCCGCTAATCTTTATATAGAAATATCACGAGCGGTGCCGCTAATCCTTATATAGAAATATCACGAGCGGTGCCGCTAATCTTTATATAGAAATATCACGAGCGGTGCCGCTAATCTTTATATAGAAATATCACGAGCGGTGCCGCTAATCCTTATATAGAAATATCACGAGCGGTGCCGCTAATCTTTATATAGAAATATCACGAGCGGTGCCGCTAATCTTTATATAGAAATATCACGAGCGGTGCCGCTAATCTTTATATAGAAATATCACGAGCGGTGCCGCTAATCTTTATATAGAAATATCACGAGCGGTGCCGCTAATCTTTATATAGAAATATCACGAGCGGTGCCGCTAATCCTTATATAGAAATATCACGAGCGGTGCCGCTAATCTTTATATAGAAATATCACGAGCGGTGCCGCTAATCTTTATATAGAAATATCACGAGCGGTGCCGCTAATCCTTATATAGAAATATCACGAGCGGTGCCGCTAATCTTTATATAGAAATATCACGAGCGGTGCCGCTAATCCTTATATAGAAATATCACGAGCGGTGCCGCTAATCTTTATATAGAAATATCACGAGCGGTGCCGCTAATCTTTATATAGAAATATCACGAGCGGTGCCGCTAATCTTTATATAGAAATATCACGAGCGGTGCCGCTAATCTTTATATAGAAATATCACGAGCGGTGCCGCTAATCTTTATATAGAAATATCACGAGCGGTGCCGCTAATCCTTATATAGAAATATCACGAGCGGTGCCGCTAATCCTTATATAGAAATATCACGAGCGGTGCCGCTAATCTTTATATAGAAATATCACGAGCGGTGCCGCTAATCCTTATATAGAAATGTCACGAGCGGTGCCGCTAATCCTTATATAGAAATATCACGAGCGGTGCCGCTAATCCTTATATAGAAATATCACGAGCGGTGCCGCTAATCTTTATATAGAAATATCACGAGCGGTGCCGCTAATCCTTATATAGAAATATCACGAGCGGTGCCGCTAATCCTTATATAGAAATGTCACGAGCGGTGCCGCTAATCCTTATATAGAAATATCACGAGCGGTGCCGCTAATCCTTATATAGAAATATCACGAGCGGTGCCGCTAATCTTTATATAGAAATATCACGAGCGGTGCCGCTAATCCTTATATAGAAATATCACGAGCGGTGCCGCTAATCTTTATATAGAAATATCACGAGCGGTGCCGCTAATCTTTATATAGAAATATCACGAGCGGTGCCGCTAATCTTTATATAGAAATATCACGAGCGGTGCCGCTAATCTTTATATAGAAATATCACGAGCGGTGCCGCTAATCTTTATATAGAAATATCACGAGCGGTGCCGCTAATCTTTATATAGAAATATCACGAGCGGTGCCGCTAATCTTTATATAGAAATATCACGAGCGGTGCCGCTAATCTTTATATAGAAATATCACGAGCGGTGCCGCTAATCTTTATATAGAAATATCACGAGCGGTGCCGCTAATCTTTATATAGAAATATCACGAGCGGTGCCGCTAATCTTTATATAGAAATATCACGAGCGGTGCCACTAATCTTTATATAGAAATATCACGAGCGGTGCCGCTAATCTTTATATAGAAATATCACGAGCGGTGCCGCTAATCTTTATATAGAAATATCACGAGCGGTGCCGCTAATCTTTATATAGAAATATCACGAGCGGTGCCGCTAATCTTTATATAGAAATATCACGAGCGGTGCCGCTAATCTTTATATAGAAATATCACGAGCGGTGCCGCTAATCTTTATATAGAAATATCACGAGCGGTGCCGCTAATCTTTATATAGAAATATCACGAGCGGTGCCGCTAATCCTTATATAGAAATATCACGAGCGGTGCCGCTAATCTTTATATAGAAATATCACGAGCGGTGCCGCTAATCCTTATATAGAAATATCACGAGCGGTGCCGCTAATCCTTATATAGAAATGTCACGAGCGGTGCCGCTAATCTTTATATAGAAATATCACGAGCGGTGCCGCTAATCTTTATATAGAAATATCACGAGCGGTGCCGCTAATCTTTATATAGAAATATCACGAGCGGTGCCGCTAATCCTTATATAGAAATATCACGAGCGGTGCCGCTAATCTTTATATAGAAATATCACGAGCGGTGCCGCTAATCCTTATATAGAAATATCACGAGCGGTGCCGCTAATCCTTATATAGAAATGTCACGAGCGGTGCCGCTAATCTTTATATAGAAATATCACGAGCAGTGCCGCCAACCTGTGACCGCGCTTCCGCCAATTTGTGACCACTAGCTTCTGTGCGTAGGCGTAGTACGTCTCACGTTTTCCCGCCGAAATTGCCCGCAGTCTATGTCGCCTGCTCCAGCAGAACTGCGCAGTTATAAACATCGGCATGACAGATTCTATCGCGCAGTTCTCACTTGTGACATAATAAAGGTAAATGCTAGACTGTATGGGCTCCTTCCAGGTGTGATGTCAGCTCTGGGGGGCGTGTCATACCAGGGGGGGCGTGTTCTGACAGCAAAGGCAGGAAGAGAAGACGCCATTACACGTCTCTGCCGTCTGGTGCAGGGAGAGAAGCCTCCATTACATACTGTCTTAGCTGTCTCTATGGCGCCGGCGTCTGTGAGCAGTGTGGAGTTAGGTCAGCAGCGTCGGTGACAGGCAGGAGGGTTTAGTAACAGGTTGGTGTCTTAGATGTTTGGTTGATGGGGCTGATACTTGGGGCTAACTAGTGGGATTTGGGGGCTTACCTGGGAGCTGTTGGGTTCCCGGAGGGGAGGGGGAATTAATGCACGCTGGTGGGGTCTGGTTGGGTCGGGTGGTTAATGCATGCTTATGGGCTCTATTTGGGTTCGGGGGGGGGGGGTGTTAATGCATGCTTACGGGGTCTGTTTAGGGTCTGGAGGGGTTAATGCTTGTGGGGTCTGCTTGGGGTCCGGGGGGTTAATGCATGCTTGTGGGGTCTGGTTGTACTTTGGGGGGTACTAATGCATGCTTCTGGGGTCTGTTTGGGGCAGGGGTGGGGGTTAATGCATGCTTACGGGTCTGGTGGGGTCCGGGGAGG
The DNA here is from genome assembly GCF_039654945.1 of Dendrobates tinctorius. Classification (NCBI taxonomy): domain Eukaryota; kingdom Metazoa; phylum Chordata; class Amphibia; order Anura; family Dendrobatidae; genus Dendrobates; species Dendrobates tinctorius. Next base: position 16,260,972 of record NW_027361796.1, read on the forward strand.
GTTAATGCATGCTTGTGGGGTCTGGCTGTACTTTTGGGGGCGGGGGGGAGGGGGTTTAATGCATGCTTGTGGAGTATGTTTGGGGCAGGGGGTTAATCCACGCTTAGGGGTCCGGGGGGGTTAATGCATGCTTCTGGGGTCTGGTTGGGGGTGGTGGGGTTAATGCACGCTTGTGGGGTCTGGTTGTACTTCGGGGGGTACTAATGCATGCTTCTGGGGTCTGTTTGGGGCAGGGGTTAATGCACGCTTGTTGGGTCTGTTTGGGGCAGGGGGGTGGGGGTTAATGCACGCTTGTGGGGGTCTGGCTGTACTTGGGGGGGTTTACTAATGCATTTTTGTGGGGTCTGGTTGGGGGTGGGGGTTAATGCACGCTTGTGGGGTCTGGTTGTACTTCGGGGGGTACTAATGCATGCATGTGAGGTCTGCTTGGGCTCCCAGGAGGGTTAATGCACGCTTGCCGTGTCTGGTTGGGTCCCGGGGGGGGGGGGTGTTAATGCACGCTTGCCGTGTCTGGTTGGGTCCCGGGGGGTTAATGCACGCTTGCCGTGTCTGGTTGGGTCCTGGGGGGGGGTAATGCACGCTTGCCGTGTCTGGTTGGGTCCTGGGGGGGGGTAATGCACGCTTGCCGTGTTTGGTTGGGTCCCGGGGGGGTTAATGCACGCTTGCCGTGTTTGGTTGTGTCCCCGGGGGGGGGTTAATGCACGATTGTGTGTTCTGTTTGGGTCCCGGGGGGGTTAATGCACGTTTTTGAGGTCTGGTTGGGCTCCCGGGGGATTAATGCACGCTTATGGGTTCTGGTTGGATCTCAGGGGTGGTTAATGTACGCTTGTGGGTTCTGTTTGGATTTCCGGCTGGATTAATGCATGCTTGTGGGGTCTGGGTGGGCTCCTTACTGTGGGGGGGGATTAGTGCACGTTTTTGTGGTTTGGTTGGGCTCCAGGGGGGGTTAATGCATGCTTTTGGGGTCTAGTTGGGCCCTGGGGGGGTTAATGCACGTTTGCGGGGTCTGAGTGGACCCTGCATTAACCCACCCCAGATCCCAGAAGCGCGGAGGGTTTAATTCACACTTGTGTGTCTGGTTGGGCTCACGGGGAGGGGGTTAATGCATGCGTTTGTTGTCTGGTGGGCTCCTTGGGGGTCTAATGCAGGGCCCAACCAGACCTCTCAAGCGTGCATTAACCCTTCCCCGGGGCCCTACCAGACCCCACAAGCATGCGTTAATCGACCCCCAGAAGCCCAACCAGACCCCACGAGCTTGCATTATCCCCAGTAGGGCCCCCCGGGGACAAACAGACCCCACAAGCGTGCATTAACTCCTCCTGGTCAGGTTGGGACAGGGGGGGGATTTAATGCGCAATTGTGGTGTCCTGGGGACTTGATGCTAGGGCAACGGGGCCTGTCTGCATCTGTTGTGACTTGAAAGGGATGGATTGATTTTGGGGTAGGCGCTCCACTGGTAGAGCTTTTTGTTTGGGGAAGAGGTGCCATCTGGTGGGGGTTTATACTTTCGGGGGATGGACATCCGACAGGGGTTTATGATGGGGAAGCTGGACAACTGATGGGACTTATGCTGGGAGGGGGTGGACGTCCGATGAGGTTTATGCTGGGGAGGGGTCAGAGGTGGACGTCCGATGAGGTTTTATGCGGGGGGTGAATGTCCAATGATGGTTTTATGCTGGGAATGGCATCCAATAGGGGCTTAAGGGGGGTGTACGTCCGATAGGGGCTTAAGGGGGGTGGACGTCCGATGAAGGTTTATGCTGGGGGGTGGACGTCCTATGGGGGTTTATGCCGGGGTGGACGTCCAATGGGGGTTCATTCTGGGGGGTGGATGTCTGATAGGGTTTTATGCTTGGGGGCGTGTGGACGTCGGATGGGGGGCTTATGCTTGGGGGCGTGTGGACGTCGGATGGGGGGCTTATGCTTGGGGGCGTGTGGACGTCGGATGGGGGGCTTATGCTTGGGGGCGTGTAGACGTCGGATGGGGGGCTTATGCTTGGGGGCGTGTAGACGTCGAATGGGGGCTTATGCTTGGGGGTGTGTAGACGTCGGATGGGGGCTTATGCTTGGGGGCGTGTAGACGTCGAATGGGGGCTTATGCTTGGGGGCGTGTAGACGTCGGATGGGGGCTTATGCTTGGGGGCGTGTGGACTTCGGATGGGGGCTTATGCTTGGGGGCGTGTGGACGTCCGATGGGGGCTTATGCTTGGGGGCTTGTGCGCATGGGGGCGTGTGGACGTGCGCATGGGGGTGTGTGGACGTGCGCATGGGGGCCTGTGCGCTTGGGCGTGTGGACGTCCGATAGGGGGTTTTGCTTGGGGGTGGAGGGTGCATGATGGGGATTTATGCTTGGGGGAAGGGGGCATTTGGGCTTTGATGGGTTTATCCTGTGGGGTCCACTGATTAGTGTGAGGTGGAGGTTTATGATTGGACGGGGGGGGGGGGGTTACCCTGTGTGGCCCTCTGGTTGGTGTGCGGGGTGGTTAATGCTTCATTGGGGCACACAAAAAGCTATGTTTGTATGCTGCTTATGCTAGGAGGGAACACTACTAACTGGCATGAAGCTAATCCGTTTTCGCTTAGTGTCAGTAGGAGGCAGACATGGGTCCGGACCACCCAGGCTGGTTTCTGCCTTAGGTCTTCATTTTTTTTTTATTAATGATTTCCCTTTTTTCTTTCAGATATGGCTTTTAAGGGCGACAGAGTCGAGTTATCACTCTGATCTCCCACCTAGAATTGTCACTACCATATCATCTGTGGTCTACGAGGCAGGGCCCTAACACATCAAGAGTGTTTGCGGTTTTCCGGCGGACAGTCCTTGCCACTAATCCCCTACCCTCTCGCCCCCCAGAGCCAGATAGAGTAGGGAGGGAAGACAAATCCATTACCTGCCAGTCGCCTGAAAGTCTGTGTAAAGGTTAGGATTTGAAATCTTCAGGACAGGTATATCCTACCAGGCAGTGAGGGGGCTCCATTAAAAAAATGAAGGGACAAGACAAATATGTCCTAGTTTTCCCCTGAGCAATATGGACATCTCCTGGGGAAACCTTCCTATTCATGCGGCCTCCACGTTTGACAGAGGCTCCTGCGACCCTACTCTTAAAAATCCAGGCTCTTGTCTAGCCTCTGGTGGCCGGGCCACACCACCTGCGCCCTGAACAATCATGCACGCCAACTTTCTAGTGCTTCCTGCCCTCTACCTATCAGGGTAAGAGTACTTTTCTTCTGCAACAGAAGACTAAACTCCTGCTTCCCAAGAAGTGCACAGTCCAATTGTGGTTTCGGAAATGTTCAGTCCAAAAAAACAACCAACATGACAACTCCCCTACCCGCCAGGAAAAGAAACATTCCTTCAGGCCCAACCCCCTCCTGGCATCCACAAACCCATCAGCGCTGGTCTACTACGCCTGGATCTAGCAGACTCCCTTTGGCATGACGGGGCGTTCCCACCTTGGATGTCTCTCAGGGTTGGCTGCCATCTCCTTCACTATTCAAGGCTGGTATTATGATATCTGGTCCTAGACACCGGAAGCAGGCCATGGGGGGGGCCGAGCCACAGACCCTTCAGTCCTGCCTGCATGCACCAACATCATATTACAGTTGTACAATACATAGAAATGCATTGCATGAAACAAGCAAAATTTTTCAATGCAAAAAAATGCACTTTTATAAAATTAAAGGTTTCTATATATGTAAATGTTATTTAGCCAATATTTCTGTAAGTAAAAGTCTGAGATTTCTGGGGGATATCTTAATTTGTTCCTCTTAAACTGGTTCTGAATGTAAATAAAACATTGCTCTGATTTAAGTCTCCATGTTGTAATTTAGCCTTTTATTTCATGCATGGACAAGCCCATTGATGCATCTGTGTAAGGCCTCTTTCACACTTCAGTTTTTTTGCATCAGTCAAGATCCGCCAAAAGGACGGATGGCGGATCCGTTTTAGTACGGATGTCACCCGTCCGTTTTTTTTACGGATCCGACAAATGAAGAATTTTAAAGGAATCGCAGCCTGGAAAAGGAGAGAGAGAGTTTTTTTTTCTTGTCCGGCAGCCAGAAAGAATTTCGGGTTAAATGAGTGTCTGGAGGATCCCCCACAGAAAAAAACGTTGTAAGCTCCGTTTTGAAATCTTTGAGGATGGTGACGGACAGGAACTTTTGGCGGATCCGCAAAAAAACGGATGCAACGGACGTCAATCCGTCACAATCCGCCAATAATGGAAGTCAATGGGGAAAAAAACGGATCCTCAAAGGAAAATTGCGGATCCGTTTTTTTTCAATACCTGGCGGATTGTGACTGATTGTAAAAAAACTGAAGTGTGAAAGAGGCCTAACACATGGAAGGTACTGTAATAACTGGGTTAGGCTAGTCTCACACCAACATATCTACACGCAGTGCACGGCGCCCCCTCCCGTCATCTACTATCGCACATCGCTGCATGCCATCTGCGCACCCTATCTTGTGCATAGGGTGCGCAGACTGCGCTAGTAGGATTTTGCGTGCGCTGTGTTCTTTTCACGGTGCGCCGAGCGCCCCAAAATGCAACATGGTGCGCTCGGCGCACCGTCAAAAGGGCGCAGCGCACGCAAAATCCTACTAGCACACAGTCTGCGCACCCTATGCTAAAGGTAGGGTGCGCAGATCGCATGCAGTGATGTGCGATAGGAGATGACTGGAGGAGGCGGGGATTAGTGGCGCCGTGCGCTGCATGTAGATACACTAGTGTGAAACTAGCCTTAGACAGGTAAACCACTTTTAAGACAGTAAAGTTCACTTGTACAAGCTGCATAGATGTAAGCCTGCCTAAAGGGAACATGTCACCAGGATTCCCCATAAAAAACGATACAAACTGGTGTGCATGGAGCGTGTAAGCGCACGTTCACACTGGCCAGTGAACAGAAAAAAAACAAACATGACTGAATACCCTGCAGTAAATGGCATAGTGCATGAAAATAATATAGGGGATTAAGTTAACACGTTCTTTATTTAAAAAAAAAAAAAAGCCAAAGCCATCCCACCACTTCACTGTGACGTAATTGGGACAGTCCTAACTAATATTAAAAACCTTACCGCTTTGTCCTGTGACTTGCATGTGGATAAGGACTGAGAAGGATTAGCCCCAAATAGTGGACACAGGAATGGGAAACCACATCAATATATAAAGGGTTTTAATATTAGTTATCACTGTCCCAATTAGGGTCACTGTGAAGTGGTAGGATGGCTTATGCATTTTTTTTTAAATCGAGCGTGTTAACCAAGTACCTTATATTTTCATGCATTATTGCTGTCTACTACAGGGTATTCAATCATTGTTTATGCGCCCCCCCCCCGTATAAAGTACTACCACCACCTGTATGTCGCCATATACAGCATTCTAGAATGCTGTATATATAGTACGACCACTACCTGTATACCCTCTATATACAGCATTTTATAAAGCACGTCCACTATCTGAACGCCCTTATATATAGACAACATTCTAGAGTGCCAACCTGCATAAATTTTTTTTTTTTTTTTTTTCTTATTAGATTTGCCCTTGGGGCAGCCCCATCCAATGGGCTTCGCTAGTCTTAATCCGGTGCCTCCTCCTATCCTTTTGAGTCGACGACGCGTCCTAAGTCCATCCACACAGTGTCTTCCATCGCGCTTCGGTGCAGACTTCTCTTTGTGCTTTGCAATACTTTGCTTTGTGATCGGCAGGGCAGAGACGTGTTCCTGCACAGAAGTGTCATGGGGGAGGTTGTGTTGATGATGTAGGATGCATTATCCACGGGAAAAGGAGGACTGTACTGGAAGAAGAACAGTGACAAACATAATACCAGACCGCCCTGTAGGTGAGTATAAGATATTCACATTTGCCTCAGACCACACCTGAGGACGTTTCGAGACCGTGCCTCAGACCACACGTGAGGACGTTTCGAGACCGTGCCTCAGACCACACGTGAGGACGTTTCGAGACTACCCGCCAGACATCAGACCACATGGGAGAACATTCCTACGTTGTGCCTGCCATGCCTCAAAGTGGCACAGAAAGCAGAGTAGAAAGTTGGTCATTGTATTTTAACCCCTTCATGACCAAGCCTATTTTGACTTTAATGACCAGGCCATTTTTTGCAATTATGACCAGTGTCCCTTTATGAGGTAATAACTCTGGAACACTTCCAACAGATCCTAGCGGATTCTGAGATTATTTTTTCATGACATATTGGGCTTCATATTAGTGGTAAATTTAGGTCGATAATTTTTGCGTTTATTTGTGATAAAATCAGAAATTTGGCGAAAATTTTGCAAATTTTGAATTTTTATTCTGTTAAACCAGAGACTTATGTGACACAAAATAGTTACAAAATAACATTTCCCACATGTCTACTTTACATCAGCACAATTTTGGAAACAATTTTTTTTTTTTGTTAGGAAGTTAAAAGGGTTAAAAGTTGAACAGTGATTTCTCAATTTTACAACAAAATTTACAAAAAAAAAAATTTTTTTAGGGACCACCTCACATTTGAAGTCACTTTGAGGGGTCTATATGGCAGAAAACACCCAAAAGTGACACCATTCTAAAAACTGCACCCCTCAAGCTACTCAAAACTACATTCAGGAAGATTAGTAACTCTTCAGGTGCTTCACAGGAACTAAACCAACGTGGAAGGAAAAAATGGACATTAATTTTTCCAACAAAAATTTTCTTTTAGCATCAATTTTTTCATTTTCACATGGGCAACAGGATAAAATGGATCCTAAAATTTGTTGGGCAATTTCTCCTGAGTGCACAGATACCTCATATGTGGTCATAAACCACTGTTTCTGTGCATAGAAGGGAAGGAGCGCCATTTGACTTTTTGAATGGAAAATTAGCTCCAATCGTTATTGGACGCCATGTCACGTTTGGAGAGCCCCTGTGTGCCTAAACAGTGAAAACCCCCTACAAGTAACACCATTTTGGAAACTAGACCCCTTAAAGAACGTATCTAGATGTCTAGTGAGCACTTTGAAACCCCAAGTGCTTTACAAAAGTTTATAACAGTGAAAATAAAAAATCTTTTTTTCCCCAAAAATGATTTTTTAGCACGCTATTTTTTATTTTCCTAAGGGTAATAGGAGAAATTAGCCCCCCAAAGTTGTGCAATTTGTCCTGAGTACGCTGATACCCCATATGTTGGGGTAAACCACTGTTTGGGCACACGTCGGGGCCTGGAAGGGGGTGAGCACCGTTTGACTTTTGGAACGCAAAACTGGCTGGAATCAATGGTGGCACCATGGCGTGTTTGGAGACCCCCTGTGATGTGCCTAAACAGTGGAAACCCCTCAATTCTAACTCCAGCCCTAATCCCAATACACCCCTAACCACAACCCTAACCCCAACCCACCCCTAATCCCAACCCTAACTACAAGCCTAACCCCAACACACCCCTAACCCTAATTCCAACCCTAATTCTAACACTAATTCCATCCGAAACTCTAGTTGCACCCTAACCCTAATTCCAACCCTAACCCTAATTTCAACCCTATTTCCAACCCTAACCCTAATGGAAAAATAAAAATATGTTCTTTATTTCATTATATGTGGCTACCTATGGGGGTGATAAAGGGGGGGTTTATTTACTTTTTATTTTACTTTGATCGCTGTTAAAGTTTATCACAGTGATCAAAATGAATGAATGAAATCTGCAGCCGCAGATTCTGGTGGGCGCACTGCGCATGCGCCCGCCATTTTCTAAGATGGTGGTGCCCATGATCCGGGACCGCGGGACACCGGGAGCAGCACTCGGAAAGGTACCAGGGGGTGGGAGGGGAGGTGATCGGAAGGCGGGGGAGCAGATGATGACAGCGGCAGCCGATCGCCGCTGTCATTCAGCGGCGGGGGACAGATCAACCCCGTTAACCGTGTGGGGGAGTCAGATTGGTGTCTTCAGCCATGTTCGATGCTACTGCAGCATCGGCCATGGCTGGTTTGTAATATTTCATCAAATTTCATTGATGAAATATTACTATCGCTCTGATTGGCTGTTTCACTTTTAACAGCCAATCAGAGCGATCGTAGCCACGTGGGGGCGAAGCCACCCCCCCTGGTGAAGTACAAAACCCCCTGTATCTGCGGGTCGGGTGACCTTTCATTGACCCCGGGCACCCGACCCGCAGGGAGGCTTTAAATCCATGACACAGCATACAGTCATGTGTTAAAGTTTGGGCACCCCTATTAATGTTAACCTTTTTTCTTTATAACAATTTTGGTTTTTGCAACAGCTATTTCAGTTTCATATATCTAATAACTGATGGACTCAGTTATATTTCTGGATTCAAATGAGCTTTATTGTACTAACAGAAAATGTGCAATCTGCATTTTAACAAAATTTGACCGGTGCAAAAGTATGGGCACCTCAACATAAAAGTGACATTAATATTTCGTAGAGCCTCCTTTTGCAAAAATAACAGCCTCTAGTCTCTTCTTGTAGCTATTAATGAGTTCCTGGATCCTGGATGAAGGTATTTGTGACCATTCCTGCTTACAAAACAATTCCAGTTCAGTTAAGTTTGATGGTCGCCGAGCATGGACAGCCCGCTTCAAATCATCCCACAGATGTTCAATGATATTCCGGTCAGGGGACTGGGATGGCCATTCCAGAACATTGTATTTGTTCCTCTGCATGAATGCCTGACTAGAATTGGAGCGGTGTTTTGGATCATTGTCTTGCTAAAATATCCATCCCCTGCGTAACTTCAACTTCGTCACTGATTCTTGCACATTATTGTCAAGAATCTGCTGATGCTGAGTTGAATCCATTCGACCCTCAACTTTAACAAGATTCCCGGTGCCGGCATTGGCCACACAGCCCCAAAGCATGATGGAACCTCCACCAAATTTTACTGTGGGTAGCAAGTGTTTTTCTTGGAATGCTATGTTTTTTAGCCTCCATGCATAACGCCTTTTTGTATGACCAAACAACTCAATCTTTCTTTCATCAGTCCACAGGACCTTCTTCCAAAATGTAACTGGCTTGTCCAAATGTGCTTTTGCATACCTCAGGCGACTCTGTTTGTGGCGTGCTTGCAGAAACGGCTTCTTTCGCATCACTCTGCCATACAGCTTCTCCTTGAGCAAAGTGCGCTGTATTGTTGACCGATGCACAGTGACACCATCTGCAGCAAGATGATGCTGCAGGTCTTTGGAGGTGGTCTGTGGATTGTCCTTGACTGTTCTCACCATTCTTCTCTGCCTTTCTGATATTTTTCTTGGCCTGCCACTTCTGGGCTTAACAAGAACTGTACCTGTGTTCTTCCATTTCCTTGCTATGTTCCTCACAGTGGAAACTGACAGGTTAAATCTCTGAGACAACTTTTTGTATCCTGAAAAGCTATGTTGAATAATCTTTGTTTTCAGATCATTTGAGAGTTTTGAGGAGCCCATGATGCCACTCTTCATAGGAGACTCAAATAGGAGAACTACTTGCAAGTGGCCACCTTAAATACCTTTTCTCATGATTTGATACACCTGGCTATGAAGTTCAAAGCTCAATGAGGTTACAAAACCAATTTAGTGCTTCAGGAAGTCAGTAAAAAGTAGTTAGGAGTGTTCAAATCAAGAAAATGATAAGGGTGCCCATACTTTTGCACCGGTCAAATTTTGTTTAAATGCAGATTGCACATTTTCTGTTAGTACAATAAATCTCATTTGAATCCAGAAATATAACTGAGTCCATCAGTTATTAGATATAAGAAACTGAAATAGCTGTTGCAAAAACCAAAATTGTTAAAAAGAAAAAAGGTTAACATTAATAGGGGTGCCCAAACTTTAACATATGACTGTATGCGTCATTGGTCGGATTGGCACCAACTTTCATGACGCATACGCTGCCACTGGTCGGGAAGGGGTTAAGTCATTACTTGTAGGTGGTCATTACTGTATATACAGGAGATCTTCATATAAAGATCTGTGTGGCCCGGTAGTGTACAGTGATGTGAAATACTTTTTGCCCACCCCTCCTGGTTTTTTACTCTCTTGCATGTTTGTCATACTTAAATGTTTCAGAGTAACAAACAAATTAAAATATTTGACAGCACAAGTAAACACAAAATTCAATTTGTAAATGAAGGTCTTTATTATTTATTGGGAAGAAAAGACAGGGCCCTGTGTGAAAGTTATTGCCTCCTACTTTTTTTTTTAACTGTGGTTTGTCACATCTTCGAAAAGCAAAGTTGAGTTTCCGTAGCCCTACCCAGGCCTGATTACTGCCACACCTATCCTCAATCAAAAAATCACTTAAATAGGACCTGCCTGACAAAGTGAAGTAGACAAAAAGATCCTCAAAAAGTAGACATCATGCTGCGATCCGAAGAAATGCATGAACAAATGAGATGGAAAGTAATTCAGATCTATCAGTCTGGAGAAGGTTATAAAGCCATTTCTAAAGCTTTGATATTCCAGCGAACCACCGTGAGACCCATTATCCACAAATGGAGGAAACATGGTACAGTGGTGAAACTTCCCAGGAGTGGTCTGGTCATTAAAGTTAAAAAATACTGGGGGGATGAAAAGGTTATTGAAATTGGCATTTTTTAAAGTTTATTTTATATGAAAAAAATATTTTCTTCAACTGTACAATATAGGAACATAGAGATACATAGTACATAGCAATGCATCTCTGTACTTATATCCTCTGCTTCTGAACTCACAACCTGCAGTACAGCTCACTATTAACAAATGTTGCAATATTTTTTCAGTGTGGGCGGGAGATCACTGACAGAGCTGTTACCTGTGGGCATTATTTTTCATGATTTTAATGTTTTGAATAAAGTTTTTAGTTTATTTCTATTTTTTAATGGTGATGCAGAGTTTTTTTTCTCTCTTTATTTATACTCCATTCCGATGTCATCACTGATACAATTGTGCTCAAAAGTTTACATACCGCCGTAGAACTTTTGCTTTCTTGGCCTTTTTTCAGAGAATATGAATGATAACATCAAAACTTTTTGGTGGTCAAAGTGGTCAGCTTTACCATCTGAGAAAATAAAGAACCTTATCCATAACTACCACAAACGACTTCAAATAGTCAATTGATATTAGAGGGGGCTATACATGGTATTACAAAAAATGTGGTATGTAAACTATGATCAGGGTGATTTGGATGTTTTGGGTTGTCATAATTAAAAAAAGAGAAAAAACAGTAGTATGACAATAAATGGCTTCACCCAAACACTAACCATGAGTGGAGAAAACATCAAGACTTTATCATTCATATTCTCTGAAAAAAGGCCAAGAAAGCAATAATTCTGCCAGGCTATGTAAACTTTTGAGCACAACTATACACTTGACAGGCCCATACATTCTGATATCATCACTAATATATACCTGTCAGGGGCTCATACATTCTGTATCTACAATAATATATACCTGACAGGAGCCCGCACAGTCTGTATCTACAATAATATAGACCTGACAGGAGCCTGTAAAGTCTATATCTACAGTAATACATACCTGACAGAAGCCCATACAGTCTATATCTACAATAATATATACCTGACAGGAGCCATACAGTCTATATCTACAGTAATATATACCTGACAGGAGCCCATACAGTCTATATCTACAATAATATATACCTGACAGGATCCCATACAGTCTATATCTACAATAATATATACCTGACAGGAGCCCATACAGTCTGTATCAACAATAATATATACCTGACAGGAGCCCATACAGTCTGTATCAACAATAATATATACCTGACGGGCCGGTACTGTCTGTATCTACAATAATATAATCCTGACAGGAGCCCGTACAGTCTATATCTACAATAATATATACCTGACAGGAGCCCGTACAGTCTATATCTACAATAATATATACCTGACAGGAGCCCGTACAGTCTGTATCTACAATAATATATACCTGACGGGCCGGTACTGTCTGTATCTACAATAATATAATCCTGACAGGAGCCCGTACAGTCTATATCTACAATAATATATACCTGACAGGAGCCCGTACAGTCTATACAGTAATATATACCTGACAGGAGCCCGTACAGTCTATACAATAATATATACCTGACAGGAGCACATACAGTCTGTATCTACAATATTATATACCTGACAGGAGCCCATACAGTCCATATCTACAATAATATATACCTGACAGGAGCCCGTACTGTCTGTATCTACAATAATATATACCTGACAGGAGCCCGTACTGTCTATATATACAGTAATATATACCTGACAGCAGCCCGTACAGTCTGTATCTACAATAATATATACCTGACAGGAGCCCGTACAGTCTGTATCTACAATAATATACACCTGACAGGAGCCCGTACAGTTTATATCTAAAATAATATATACCTGACAGGAGCACATACAGTTTATATCTAAAATAATATATACCTGACAGGAGCCCGTACTGTCTGTATCTACAATAATATAAACCTGACAGGAGCCCGTACTGTCTGTATCTACAATAATATAAACCTGACAGGAGCCCGTACAGTCCATATCTACAATAATATATACCTGACAGGAGCCCATACAGTCCATATCTACAATAATATATACCTGACAGGAGCCCGTACAGTCTGTATCTACAATAATATATACCTGACAGGAGCCCGTACAGTCTATATCAACACTAATATATGCCTGAGAGGAGCCCATACAGTCTATATCTACAATAACATTTACCTGACAGGAGCCATGCAGTCTGTATCTACAATAATATATACCTGACAGGACCCCTTACAGTCTATATCTACAATAATATATACCTGACAGGAGCACATACAGTTAATATCTAAAATAATATATACCTGACAGGAGCACGTACAGTTAATATCTACAATAATATATACCTGACAGGAGCCCATACAGTCTGTATCTACAATAATATGTACCTGATAGGAGCCCGTACAGTCTATATCTACAATAATATATACCTGACAGGAGCCCATAAGTCCATATCTACAATAATATATACCTGACAGGAGCCCGTACAGTCTGTATCTACAATAATATATACCTGACAGGAGCCCGTACAGTCTGTATCTACAATAATATATACCTGACAGGAGCCCGTACAGTCTGTATCTACAATAATATATACCTGACAGGAGCCCGTACAGTCTATATCAACAATAATATATGCCTGAGAGGAGCCCATACAGTTTATATCTACAATAACATTTACCTGACAGGAGCCATGCAGTTAATATCTACAATAATATATACCTGACAGTAGCCCGTACAGTCTATATCTACAATAATATATACCTGAAAGGAGCCCATACAGTCTATATCTACAATATATACCTGACAGGAGCCCATACAGTCTATATCTACAATAATATATACCTGAAAGGAGCCCGTACTGTCTATATCTACAGTAATATATACCTGACAGCAGCCCGTACAGTCTGTAGCTACAATAATATATACCTGACAGTAGCCCGTACAGTCTGTATGTACAATAATATATACCTGACAGGAGCCCGTACTGTCTATATCTACAATAATATATACCTGACAGGAGCCCGTACAGTCTGTATCTACAATAATATATACCTGACAGGAGCCCGTACTGTCTGTATCTACAATAATATATACCTGACAGGAGCCCATACAGTCTATATCTACAATAATATATACCTGACAGGAGCCCGTACTGTCTGTATCTACAACAATATATACCTGACAGGAGCCCATACAGTCTATATCTACAATAATATATACCTGACAGGAGCCCGTACAGTCCATATCTACAATAATATATACCTGACAGGAGCCCGTACAGTCCATATCTACAATAATATATACCTGACAGGAGCACGTACAGTTTATATCTACAATAATATATACCTGACAGGAGCCCATACAGTCTGTATCTACAATAATATATATCTGACAGGAGCCATACAGTCTGTATCTACAATAATATATACCTGACAGAAGCCCGTACAGTCTGTATCTACAATAATATATACCAGACAGGAGCCCGTACAGTCTATATCTACAATAATATATGCCTGAGAGGAGCCCATACAGTCTATATCTACAATAATATATACCTGACAGGAGCCCGTACAGTCTATATCTACAATAATATATACCTGACAGGAGCCCATACAGTCTATATCTACAATAATATATACCTGACAGGAGCCCGTACTGTCTATATCTACAGTAATATATACCTGACAGGAGCCCGTACAGTCTGTATCTACAATAATATATACCTGACAGGAGCCCGTACAGTCTGAATCTACAATAATATATACCTGACAGGAGCCTGTACTGTCTGTATCTACAATATTATATACCTGACAGGAGCCAATACAGTGTATATCTACAATAATATATACCTGACAGGAGCCCGTACTGTCTGTATCTACAATAATATATACCTGACAGGAGCCCATACAGTCTATATCTACAATAATATATACCTGACAGGAACCCGTACAGTCTATATCTACAATAATATATACCTGACAGGAGCCCGTACAGTCTGTATCTACAATAATATAAACCTGACAGGAGCCCGTGCAGTCCATATCTACAATAATATATACCTGAAAGGAGCACGTACAGTTTATATCTACAATAATATATACCTGACAGGAGCCCATACAGTCTGTATCTACAATAATATATATCTGACAGGAGCCATACAGTCTGTATCTACAATAATATATACCTGACAGGAGTCCATACAGTCTATATCTACAATAATATATACCTGACAGGATCCCATACAGTCTATATCTACAATAATATATGCCTGAGAGGAGCCCATACAGTCTTTATCTACAATAATATTTACCTGACAGGAGCCCGTACAGTCTGTATCTACAATAATATATACCTGACAGGAGCCCATACAGTCTATATCTACAATAATATATACCTGACAGGAGCCCGTACAGTCTATATCTACAATAATATATACCTGACAGGAGCCCATACAGTCTATATCTACAATAATATATACCTGACAAGAGCCCGTACTGTCTATATCTACAATAATATATACCTGACAGGAGCCCATACATGCTATATCTACAATAATATATACCTGACAGGAGCCCGTACAGTCTGTATCTACAAAAATATATACCTGACAGGAGCCCATACAGTCTGTATCTACAATAATATATACCTGACAGGAGCCCATACAGTCTGTATCTACAATAATATACACCTGACAGGAGCCCGTACAGTCTATATCTACAATAATATATACCTGACAGGAGCACATACAGTTTATATCTAAAATAATATATACCTGACAGGAGCCTGTACAGACTACATCTACAATAATATATACCTGACAGGAGCCTGTACAGACTGTATCTACAATAATATATACCTGACAGGAGCCATACAGTCTGTATCTACAATAATATATACCTGACAGGAGCACGTACAGTTTATATCTACAATAATATACACCTGACAGGAGCCCGTACAGTCTATATCTACAATAATATATACCTGACAGGAGCACATACAGTTTATATCTAAAATAATATATACCTGACAGGAGCCTGTACAGACTACATCTACAATAATATATACCTGACAGGAGCCTGTACAGACTGTATCTACAATAATATATACCTGACAGGAGCCATACAGTCTGTATCTGCAATAATATATACCTGACAGGAGCCCGTACAGTCTGTATCTACAATAATATATATCTGACAGGAGCCATACAGTCTATATCTACAATAATATATACCTGACAGGAGCCCATACAGTCTGTATCTACAATAATATATACCTGACAGGAGCACGTACAGTTTATATCTACAGTAATATATACCTGACAGGAGCCCGTACAGTCTGTATCTACAATAATATATACCTGACAGGAGCCCGTACAGTCTATATCTACAATAATATATACCTGACAGGAGCCCGTACAGTCTGTATCTACAATAATATATACCTGACAGGAGCACGTACAGTTTATATCTACAATAATATATACCTGACAGGAGCCCGTACAGTCTATATCTACAGTAATATATACCTGACAGGAGCCCATACAGTCTATATCTACAATAATATATACCTGATAGGAGCCCGTACAGTCTATATCTACAGTAATATATACCTGGATAGAGCCCATACAGTCTAGCATCTTCAGTAGTGAGCCGGCTAGACTGTATGGGCTGCAGTCAGGCACCTGGAAGGAGCCCAAACAGTATAGCACCTTCAGTAGTGAGCCGGCTAGACTGTATGGGCTGCAGTTAGGACCTGGAAGAAGCCTATATATTCGGCTGGCATTAATAATTTATACCTTGAAGGAACACATACATTCTAGTGTCATGTATGGGCTGCAGTCAGGGCCAGGCAGCAGCCCATAATGTCTGCTATCTTCAAGAAAATATACCTGGAAGGAGCCCATACAGTCTAGCATCTTCAGTAGTGAGCTGGCTAGACTGTATGGGCTGCAGTCAGGACCTGAAAGGAGCCCATACAGTCTAGCATCTTCAGTAGTGAGCCGGCTAGACTGTATGGGCTGCAGTCAGGAACCTGGAAGGAGCCCATATAGTCTAGCATCTTCAGTAGTGAGCCGGCTAGACTGTATGGGCTGCAGTCAGGACCTGGAAGGAGCCCATACAGTCTAGCATCTTCAGTAGTGAGCCGGCTAGACTGTATGGGCTGCAGTCAGGACCTGGAAGGAGCCCATACAGTCTAGCATCTTCAGTAGTGAGCCGGCTAGACTGTATGGGCTGCAGTCAGGCACCTGGAAGGAGCCCATACAGTCTAGCATCTTCAGTAGTGAGCCAGCTAGACTGTATGGGCTGCAGTCAGGACCTGGAAGGAGCCCATACAGTCTAGCATCTTCAGTAGTGAGCCGGCTAGACTGTAGTTGCTGCAGTCAGGCACCTGGAAGGAGCCCATACAGTCTAGCATCTTCACCAGTGAGCCGGCTAGACTGTATGGGCTGCAGTCAGGCACCTGGAAGGAGCCCATACAGTCTAGCATCTTCAGTAGTGAGCCGGCTAGACTGTATGGGCTGCAGTCAGGACCTGGAAGGAGCCCATACAGTCTAGCATCTTCAGTAGTGAGCCAGCTAGACTGTATGGGCTGCAGTCAGGACCTGGAAGGAGCCCATACAGTCTAGCATCTTCAGTAGTGAGCCGGCTAGACTGTATGGGCTGCAGTTAGGACCTGGAAGGAGCCCATACAGTCTAGCATCTTCACCAGTTAGCCGGCTAGACTGTATGGGCTGCAGTTAGGACCTGGAAGGAGCCCATACAGTCTAGGCTCAACCGCCTTCTGTGTGTTCACTTTCTGTGCTGGCTGACTGCGTACACTGTTTGCCTTGGCTGGCTGCGTT
Source organism: Dendrobates tinctorius (assembly GCF_039654945.1). Classification (NCBI taxonomy): domain Eukaryota; kingdom Metazoa; phylum Chordata; class Amphibia; order Anura; family Dendrobatidae; genus Dendrobates; species Dendrobates tinctorius. Next base: position 16,278,320 of record NW_027361796.1, read on the forward strand.
GTCTACCTTCATGGTTTGTGCTGGCTGACTGCATTCTCAACTTTCACTTTTTGTGCTAGCTGACGGCAATAACTGAGTTCACCATTTTTGCATGTCTACTGTGATAAGAACTGAATGAGTTAAATAAAATCTGCTGGACATTATTTTTTCTTCAGGGATATGACTCAGCCATTTTCCCTTGTGAACCAAGGTCAAATATTTCCTGCTTACATGGCAAAGCTGTTGTAGAAGAACAAGTTGTGTAACTATTTTTCTTTTCTTTATTGCGCATGTCTGTAAATATCTAAATTCTTTATCATAAAAGGGGAAAGCTTGACTGAGGGGGCAGAGGCGCTCAGCAGGCATCCCGAGTTGTATCATACAGCTTGTGTCTGTGTAATTCTTCTCGACGGGGCAATCAATTAGAGACATGGTGTCCTACACCCAAGAACATCGGTCCTTTGGATGAAAGAAGTATCTGAGGGATCCCGACAACTGTGTTCACACTCTGTGCAGGCCGACTGCAATCACTGCGCTCACCGTTTGTGCAGGTCGTCTGCCATCTCTGCGTTCACCCCTTGTGCAGGCTGTGTTCATGGCATGCGCTGATTACTCACAAAGAAGGCACCTGCTCCTTGTGCTGGCTCCGTCCCTCTTTTGGGTCCATCTGCACAGATTTGAAAATCACATCCATTCCCTGTGCCGGCTACGCCCCCTCTGCTAAGCAGTGGCCGTGTAGACGTAGAATGCAACCAGTACTTAGTAGAGGAGGTGGCGCCAGAACAGGGGGTGGCTGCCATGTTATATTTTGAGCTCAGGCGCACACTTCACAACTGCTCCGACTGCCCCGTATGGAGAGCTGGTCGAAGCAGTGCTGAAGTGTGGCCTGACCTCTTTGGCTGTATATTATGACATGGCGGGCCTTGAGTTTGACACCTACGCTAGTACAGAGCAGACAAGTGCAGCTCTGAAGCTGGCTGGATGCTGCAGAGGCAAAGCTGCTTTTAATAGCAGCATCGGAGAGATAGCTGTTCAGGCCAGCAGCTCATTCATGCCAGTGTGAGGAGATTGACAGATGTAGTGACAGTCAAGAGGCAGATCAAGGGTTAACATTTTTTCCTTGACAGGATATAACTCCACGCAAGGAGAAAGGGAAAACGTGAGGTAAAATGCAGCAGTATAGGGAATACAGAGGTCTGGTTAGGGAAAAAATCAACGAAGAATAATAAAGCCGTTTTCAAAGAAGTTCACTTATCAATCGGACGTCTTCAGGACAGAAAAGTTCCCGGAGTAGATGACGGCGCCAACAGCCATCGGCACGACAAGGATCTGGTGTGATCCTGTAGGGGGCGACGGTACTTTCCCGGTCGGCATCGCTGAGTCTTTGAAGTGTCCTGTGAAGTCCTCAACACAGAGACGCCTGTGACCTGGCAGGGTACGGGCCCCTGTGCTGACAGAGTTAAGCGAGGCTCGACGATTATTCACCGAGGGTTCAAGAAACCATCCCCGGTAAAAGACATAGTCTCTATCAGGCATCAGGGAAGCACCCCTGACTGTAGCGGAGCAGTTGACACCTTGATAGGACGGAGTCAACCTGCACACAGCTGGCTTCTGGTCCGAGTCCCTGCGGTAAGTTCCTTTCACGGTCGGGCAAGAATCTGCGTCTAACGGTCTCTGAAGCAGGAGTTCTCACTCTCCTCAGCCGCACACTGCGCCTTCCCGCCAATTCTGTTTGTGCTTGCTTGCTGCGCTGCCCCTGGTAACGCTTAGCCACACCCCCTGTCAGCAAGTGTAAAGATCGGTCCAGATGCCTAAACTTTCCCCCGAACAACAGAGGAGACTGCCTCGACAGTTCCGGACCCGGCACAAGAAAGGCACCCCCAGCCCGGTTTCTCTTCTTACACCATCATCACAAAGTGTCAGTCAGCAGAATCACACCGCCCCCAAGCAAGCAGGATGGTGGAGGACTAGTGCGATACTGAGGATGAGATAAACCCTTTCAGAGGAGCCCTCATTTTGGCTACACACAAAGCAAACTTTTCCATTCTCATGTTACAAGCAGATCTGCAATGTAAAAAGTAATTAACTGATCTGTTCTAAATTAGGTATTCTGTAGAATGAAAAATCAGTCGCATGCCCTAAAATCAATTTTTTGCCGTGTCTGAATAGGTTTATATAAAAAACAATAGCACTGTACAGCAAAATGTGGCAGATTTTAGATTCATAATTATAGTCAAAGTCCATGACAAAATTTTCCAAACATCTTCATTTATTCAGTATTGAGTATGAGCACCACGCACAGAAGTACATGCACTTACACACCTTGGCTGGAGATATCAATGAGGTTATTAATGCTTGTCTCAGGAATGTTCTGCCACACTGAATGCACATGAGCACACAAATTATCAAGATCCACTGCTCGCAGCGCACTTTACAATCGCCGACAAATAACATCCAAGATGCTCAATGCGACACAAGTTAGGATAAGCTGCAAGCCATTGTTGCACATTTAGGCCACGCAGGCTGCTCACAATAGCACTGGCAATATGTGGCACTTGGCATTATCATGTTGAAAAATGGCTCCTGAGATACATTGAAGAAATGGCCATACCGCTGGTTCCACGATTGATTCATTTTGTACTGCAAGTGAAATTGGATGTCACATACCAAGCCTATGATGCCAAACAAGATCTACATAAACCATTAAAAGATATTTTCATGTGATTGGGCTATGAGCTATACGTCCTGCGTTAGTTGTTCTATTGACTTCATGCCACAGCTCTCGTAAACGATCATGGTGCAGAGCAAGATGGCAATTGAGGATGGAATGATGAAATATCCTTTTCAGTAACAAGGTTTGCTTTTGTATTGGACACGATAACAGCTGGAGATTAGTTTGGAGACCATGTGGGCGAGACCATGAAAAGGCCTTCACATGGCAACATCACCATTCATATGCCCGGGTTTACAACGTCAGATGAAAATGTACAGTGGCTGGACCCTTCTAGCCTTTATTCCAGGTAAACTAACGGCAAGCTGTTACATTGATTTGCTCATGGAAACAATGGTACAGCCATTTATCCAAAGTATAATAGGAACCACTATTCAACACGACAATGCCATATTGCACGTTGCTCGTGCTACTGTGAGCAGTCTATGTGGCCTAAAAGTGCTGCGATGGTCTACAGCATCTCCAGTTCTGGAATGTTATTGTTTGATAATTGCAAAAAGAACTGCCAGAAGTGGATCTTGATAATTTGTGTGCCCAAGTTCATTAAAAGTGGCAGAACATTGCTCAACCAGTAATGGCCTAATTGTTAATATACCTAGGTGTATAGGTTTGTGTATTTCTGCGTTCATACACAATACTGAATGAGGGTCTGAGCACATTGCAGATTTGTTACAAAACCTGAAGGGATTCCTGATGCCAGCAAAGTGAATGAGAATCCTGAAGTGTCATGCACACGCTGCTTATTTGTGAATTGAAGATTTGGTGCAGATTTAGAGCTGCAGAATCAATTTTTTCAGTGTCTTTTGCTGCAGATTTCTCTCATACTAATGTGTGAGGAAAAATCTGCACCAAAAACGCATGTAAAAAACACAACAAAAACATGTTTTATGAAGTTGTTTTCCTGCAAAGAAATGTAGAAATGGTGTCGAAATTTCTGCACATAACCCAATTCTGAAAATATATATATATATAGTGTACATAAACACACACACACTTGGATCTATTGAATTAAATCAGTTCCTGGAAAATACACCTTTTCTTCTGTATTTTTTTTTTTTTTTTTAAGTGATTGTAAAAAAATAAATAAATCAGCCAAAGTTCTACATTGTATAGTCTTTTTAATACAGAGATGCTTGTAAAGAATTGTAATATTGTACAGAGAGAGTATTTCAGATTTGCACAAATCGGTGACATAGATAAAATCTGGTATAAAAGTCGTAACAGACTTAAACGTGTACGCATTTGACAAGTGAAAAGTCCTTCATTGTGTTGTGGTCGACTACTTCAAAATATCAATGAGGAATGGCCAGCATCACTTCATTGGGGAGAATGGAGTTGGAACCATAAGGAAGTTTTGCTGTGACTCAAGAAAGGCCACGCTTTCCCTCACTGAAAAAGAAGGCAAAATATGTTTATTTTTTCACAAAGTTTGGATTAAAACATTTTACAAAGTGTTAAGTGTTTAGAACTGTAATGACCAATGAAAAGACAGTGACATACACAACTACCTCCGCTCCTGACATCTCATCACAAGCTTTAAGCTCCATGTTGACTAGGCAGCTTCTTTGGAGCTCAGGAGTCCTAGTCTGTTTTTTCTTTTTCTCCAAAAATGAGCATTAAATTCCCCTCTGTGCAACTATACAACATTAGTATCCATTCCTTGTTTTTTTTCTTTTTAGCTACAGTACCTACTCATAAACAAAATAGACTTCATCAAAGAAACATCAGGCCTCACCAAGACCTTTGCTTGTGAAGGATAACCCCTTTCTGATATCTGACGTACTATCCCGTCCAAGCCCGTATGCCCGGGGACGGGATAGTATGTCACCGCGATCAGCGGCGCTCACGGGGAGAGCGCCACTGATCGTGGCCGGGTGTCAGCTGATTATCACGACATGGTAAAACCAATGGTGTTGTTCAAAAAGTACAACTCGTCCTGGAAAAAAATAAGCACTCACATGGCCATATTGACAGAAAAATAAAAAAAGCTATGGCTCTGGGAAAAGGGGAGAAAAAAAAACGAAAACACAAAACCAAAAAAGCTTCGAGGGTTAAGGGGTTAAACACATCAGATTGTGGAAATTATTACAATTCAAAGATCTATTGATTAAAATGTACTTTATTCGTGGGAAAACCCCTTTAATGATCAAATAAGCACTTGTTAAAGGCCATTATATTTAGGTGCCAAGTGGTTTTTGCATCAAGTATACTTTTGAATTTCCTGTGAATCACTGGGGATATAGGGATGTAATCATCATCGCATGCGTGCCTATATTTTTGTTTAGTTTTTCCGATTTTAAGGCTATTTTTTTGTTTTGTGCTACAATCTTCTTTTATATTGCACCTAGTTTGATGTCTATTTTTTACTTGGTTATGGGAATAATTTTTAGAATTTTGATATTTGTAGCCAATTCATTATCAGCTATTTAAAAAGTCATAAAATTTTAAGACAAAATGCACTCTAGTACCCTCCTGGAGTGATTTTATTATACACCAGAATTTTTTTGCACAAATGTTAGAATTGTGTGAAACATATTAACGAATCATGTGACCTTTTGCTCTAAAAAAGGTGCCAAAAATGGTAAGAGACAAAAATAAAGAGCATTTTTATTTTGTGCAAAATTCATGAATAAACGTGTGCCATTTTGAAGTATTTGATGCAGCAAAGTATACCAGAAGTGAAAAAAGAAAAATATACTTAAAACTCCGTAAATGATGATGGATAAGGCCTATTTCACAGATCAGTTTTTTTGTTCAGTCAAAATCCGCTAAAATGGCGGATAGCGGATCCGTTCCTGTACTGACCACAACGTTTGGCACCGGACCGTTCTTTAACGGAAGAGAGAGAGAGAGAAAATTTTCAGCCCCCAGAACAGAGTTTAGGGTTAAATTTGCGGCTGAGTGAAGTCTTTCGGGCATGCGCAGTGGGAAATGCGGATCCTGCCGCCCGAAAAAACGTTGCATGGTCCGTTCGGGCATGTCGGCGGACGTCAAAATTTGGGCGGATCCGCAAAAAAACGGATCCAACGGATGGCCATCTGTCAAGATCCGCCGGTAATGCAACTCAATGGGAAAAAAGGCAGGTCTGTTTTTTCTGCAAAACGGCGGATTTTGACTGATGGACACAAACGGATGTGTGAAACAGGCCTTAGTCTTCTGGCTAGGTGACTATTGGCTGTTTTTCACATACTTAAAATTTTATCATTTATTACAACTTTCCCATTTTTTTCTCACTACCTTTTTACATCATATTATTTTTTTTTATAAATTACAAATTCTTCTAATATGTCAGAGCCCTCCATCCATCTTTAAAATGTAGCATGTTTTCTTGTCCACTACTTGAACAACCCACTCTCAATCACTACATCTCCTCCTTGCAAAATAACAGCTATGTGACGCGAACACTGCAGCCAATCAGAGGCCGCTTCATGCTCACCTCCTTTGGACAAACCGGACATCTGGAGGAAGTCAGATCTTGCTGCTGCTCTCACTTCTTCTGAAGGAAGTGGGAAGCAGAAGCAGAAGTCCTGCTCGCCCCCAGGGAGAAGAGGCGACAACATTGCTAGAACAGCACTTGCACCATATTACATGGGGCAAATATAGTGATTTAACTGAGCTATCATATCTAAACAACGGTCAATAGGATAAATCCAGAGGCTTTGTCACATGAACAGTTTCTACTGACGAGCATGTTATGTTAGGGGTCAATTCCTCTACTCCATGTTGGCGTCAGCATTATTCTCCAGAACAGCACATTGTAGGAATACACAATACCCTACCTTTTTCCACTTACTGCATAAGCTGAAAGTCATAGCTTCTTACGTTAACATCAGAAATGGCGGAAAAAAAAATGTGCCAGATTGCTGCACATACAAAATAAAATCTGTGATTGGTAGGCCACATGCACACTTTCAGTACTTGGTCAGTATTTTAAAACCAGGAGAGGAACAATCAGAGGAAAAGTATAATAGAAACCCGTCACCACTTCTGGATTTATCACCCACTTCTAGGCTTGGCTTACAGATACTGAGGTAAAATACCGACCAAATACTGAACGTGTGAACGTGGCCTTTCACTGTCTTTTCATTACACGTCTCCATAAATACCAATCCAAACAGATTGTATTGAACAGGGTTGTGCAACCTTTCCTTGTCTGAAGACCACAATCCCAAGGATTGCAAACAAAAATCTAAAGGTGTATTATCATCCAAAAGTATGAAAGATGCTGGTTGCACTTTCATGACTCCATCATATCCATAGAATAAAAATTACCTTTTCTCACATTTTTACTCCGGAAGCAAGAGACCATGCATGCAACTCTCCATTGTAGTGTATGGGATCAATGCACACGGTCACACTTCACTACTCCCAAAAACTTCAATAACAATAACTGCAAGCACAAAGGGCCACCTAGGCAGCTCATCTACAGTGCCTTGAAAAAGTATTCATGCCCTGTGAACTTTTCCACTTTTTTTTCGTTATACATGTATTTTATTGGGATCTTGTCATCAGCTCAGGTGGGACAATCTGTCGACAGGACAACTATTAGGGCTCGCTCACACTGGCGTATAACACGGAAGCGTACTATCCAATGTTTTATTGGATAGCTCTCGGACAGATGTTGTACTATGGAATCAATGGTGCTATATAAAAAAATAATAATAATGGGGTAGTGCAAATTTGTGATTTTTTTCTCGTGCCAATGGAGAAATTAAGATCTCCGTCTCCTCAGCGCCTCTGCTGTGATTCTTCCATGTGAGAAAATCAGATCAAAGTAAGAGGACAAACGGATCAATGTCTTGACAGAGTTTGAGCCAAGTGCCATTAGTATAATCAGCCCAATTTTCTTACATGAGAGTCCTTAGTCATATATTTCACAAATCTGGCCTTTATGGAAGAGTGGCAAGAAGAAAACCAGACATAGGGAAGATGGATGGAGCTAAATACAAGGCAATTCTGGTACAAAACCTTTTAGAGACTGCAAAAAACTTTATATTGAGGCTTTACGGTCATGTTCCAGCAGGACAACGACCCTAAACATACGGCCAGAGTTACAATGCAATGGTTTAGAACAAAGCATATTCGTGTGCTTGAGTGACCCAGTCACAGTCCAGTCGTAAATCCCACTGAGAATCTACAGCAAGACTTTGGAAATTGCTCATCACAGTCACACTATGTTAAAATCTCATTGAGATTTCAACATAGTGTGAAAAAGTGCAAAAAATGTCAGCCTCTAGGTGTGCAAATATGATAGAGATATACCCAAAAGGCTTACAGATGTAACTGCAGCAAAATGGTCAGGAGAGCTGAATACAAGTGCACGTCACAATTTTCAGGTCTATATTTTCATGTATCACTTCCTTTGTACTTCACAAATATTTGCTACTTTGTGTTGGTATACAACATAAAATCCTTCAAAAATACTTTAAGTTTGTGAAAGTAACGTAAAAAAAAAATCTGGAAAAGTTCACATTCAGGAAGCACATTTAGCTGAAGTGTATTGCGGTGCAGAGAGCCACCATTTCCCTGCACTATAATACACACCCCCGGCCAATCAGAGGCCGGCAGCTGATGTCATGCACCGCGCATGGCTGGCACACTTACATCAGCTGCAGGCTATCGAGGAGGAAGCCTTACGTTGTGTGGAGTGTTGGAGAATAAGAAGAATATATATTTTTTATGTGTTGGGAAAGAGCGGCAGAATGAACATTATACAAGGAAGGGGTCCATGACGGAGGCCATTGCTATAGGATGGGGCCCAGGGAGAGGGACATTATTACAAAAAAGAAGCACAAAACAGGGGACACTATTACAGGAAAGGGGCCAGGGCAGGGACATTATTACAAAAAGGTACCAGGACATGGACATTATTAAATGCAGGGTGAACACATGTCTTTATAGGAATTAGAGCACCACAAAGGCTAATACATCTGACCAACATGGAGGATGGGACTCAGGTCCAAATTTTGCATCGGGGTCCATTAGACGCTAGTTACGCCACTGAACATTAGTACTTACACGTCACTGCTCCTATACTAAGGGTCGCTCCTTTCTGACATAGAAAATGCAAGTGAGCAACCACCAAAAATTGATCAGAATATACAGAATCTGACCAGAAGGTACAGTTGCCAAGAATAGTCCTGCGGGCCAGAGGATGTGCACCCATGGTACAGAAGATGTGAAAGCTCAGAATGATTTTCAGCTTTGCCAATGCATCTTTTAGAGAGAGCACATTACTGCTGCTAATACTTGTCTTGACAGACAAAACCAAGATCTTCCAACAAAACTTAATTTTAGCGACCGGGCCAAATTTTTTAAAGGGACTCTGTCACCTCATTTTTCCCCTATGAGATGCGGCCACTGCCATCAGGGGCTTATCTACAGCATTCTGTAATGCTGTAGATAAGCCCCCTGATGTAACCTGAAAGATAAGGAAAACGAGTTATATTATACTCACCCGGGGGCAGTCCGGTCCGATGGGTGTCGCGGTTCAGGTCCGCTGCCTCCCATCTTCTAGCGATGACGTCCTCTTCCTTGCTTCTGTCGCGTTCCTGCGCAGGCATAATTCTCTGCCCTGTTGAGGGCAGAGTACTGCAGTGCGCAGGCGGCGGGAAAGGTCAGAGCGGTCCGGCGCCTGCGCATTCCACATACTGAAAACTTGTGTCAGCTAGTTTATTAACCCTTCAGGTGCTTTTCAGGAATTAATGCAAAGTGGCATAACAGGAACGAAAGATTATTTTTACCACCTAAATGTCACTAACATCTGAACAGGTGACTGTTGCCGGCAGACTGTAAGGCCGCTATTTGGTCATGAATTGCCATGGCAAACATCAGGAGCACACAATCATGATCTCAGGGTGCCTAAGGGGTTAAAGAGGGAGTCCCCACACTCTCTTAACCATTTATTTGATGTAGTCACTATTGACAGCAGCATCTAAGGGATTAAACAGATATGGACGGTGCCAACACTGATCTTTGCTGATGCAGCAAGTTGTCAGCTATAGTGTACAGCTATCAGCTGCTGGATTGTCACCTGTATGGGGATGCTATTCTTTTATATCTCAGGTCAGTAAAAAGACATATTGGCTGTCATTAAGGGGTTATATACATATATGATCCTTCCAAATGTAGAGAAGCCAATAACCCCCAAACCAGACATATACACGTATCACAAATGTAATTTACCTGCTGCCACTACCCTGGCATCTTCGTGAGCCACATGTCTTCCTGCAGCACGATTGTCAGAATTGTCATTCCACCACAAGACATGAACTGCGTACACACAAAACACAGTTGTTTCCTCACAACAACGCAATTTAAAACATTTTTCGCACAATTTTAAATTATATAATTAATTATATTAATCATATGAACAAGTGCTATTACAATAACAAACTTTCTGTCAGAGTGTGCATGAGGCAAGTATAAAGGGAAGACGGGGCCCATAATCAGCATTGGAGAAATCTAAGAAGTAATAGGCTGGTGTCACACTACTGTAGAATATGGCCAAGTGCTATGCGAGAAAACACCGTATAGCACTCTGCCCAGTGTTAATCTATGATGCAGCTCACATCAGCATTTATTTTCTCAGACGTATTGGATGTGCATGTGAAATCGAAACATACTGCAATTGGCACCGAGACTCGTCAATGTAAGCCTATGGGTGCGAGAAAAAAAAAAAAAAAAAAAATCGCACAACAAAAGGACCATGCGAGTGCTGTCCGATTTTTACGCAATTCATCTGCCGCATACAGTAAAATCACAGAGACATAACAGAATAGAATAAATATATGCACGTAGAAAACATAGATATATACATGCATTTCATTTTCTTAACCAGCAGAGGGAAAGCCGATGGCTGGGGGCAGATGTTTATAGCCTGGGAAGGGAGTAATACCCATGGAGCTTCCCAGGCTATTAGTATCAGCTCACAACTGTATACTTAGCTTTTACTGGCTGTTAAAATGGGGGACCCCCCAAAAAAATGACATAGGGTCTCCCTATAACTAATAATCAGACAGCTGTGGGCTGATATTGATAGCCTAGGAAGGGGCCAAGAATATTGGCCCCCTCAGGTTAAAAACATCAGCTCTCAGTGGCCCCAGAAAAGGCGCATCTCTAAGATGTGCCAATTCTGGCACTTAGCCTTGCTTTTCCTACTTGGCCTGTAGCAGTGGCAAGTGGGGTGATAGTAGAGGGGTTGATGTCACCTTTGTATTGTCAGGTGACATCAAGCCCCAAGGTTAGTAATGGAGAGGAGTCAATAAGACCCCCCCCCATTACTAATCACAGTCATATTTTATAAAAACACACACCCAGAAAAACGTCCTTTAATTAAAAGAATGACAGACTCCGTTAATAAAACGTAATTAAACCATACTTACAACATCGCCCATTCCACCAATGCCATTGTCTTCTGCAAAAGTTAAAATAACAAAGAACAATATTCCTTACCTTTCCGCAGAGAAGACGATAACCCATTTGTCCCACAACGGGTCTAGCTCTGCTACATCTAGATGGCAGGCTGCATGGTTGCATAATGCGACCATACAGCCTGCCATCTAGCAGAGACACTGAGCAGCGTCTGAGGCTGGAGTAGAATTTGGTAGCATAAATGTTGTCTGGAGAATCAAGGGAAAAGCTGCCTAGCAGAAGAATATCGATATTAAAAGAAAACTGATAAGCCGGGAAACATGGTGGATTTATCAGCTAAACACCAGGGTCCCGCATGGCATCAATATTAGACAGGATCTAATTTATCATTATGAATAAAAAAAAAAAAAAAAAAAAACCTATCTGATGTCATATGATTCCAGCCTATAAGGGGTTAATCGTCTATCAGGTTTCTCTACACAGCTGTCCCTATCAGGTAGCTGGATCTGGTGGGTGGGTTTGAACTGTGAACTAATCTAAAATGTTCAGTCTGCCACTAGATCTTTGTCAATGATCAATGATTAAGACACACGGTTTTGCGTTGAAACGCGTTTGATTTTAATGTCTGGACTATAACGTAATTGCTTTTATACTATTGGAAGTTATGGAATAAAAGAAAAATGTATTTTATGGACTTACAGCGCTAGACTGAATTTTTTCTAAGTTCTGAAAACTTGCCGCACAGCATGATCCGTGCGGTCCAGGAGGAGGTGAGCAGACACTAATCTTTTTTGTATATTTTCACCCTTGAAATTGCTCCAGAAAATGAAGTATTTCTCCCAGAAAATTACTGCAATCTTTTGTTATACACGTTTATTTCCTTTGTGTAAACAGAAAAAAGGCAAATTGAACATAATTTCACACAAAAATCCAAAAATGGGCAAGAAAAATGTTTTGGTAACCTCAGTTAAGCTCCTTCCCGACATGTACTGTATATATACGGTGCTGCATTCCCGAAAACCACTGTGCATATACACTGTGTGATGATGCTGTTGTCAAGCCCCCCCCCCCAAAAAAAAAGTACCCACTCAGGTCTGTCATCTATTAACGGAAATATAGGGGGCTACCACATTACTGGTAGTACAAAGGCTCTGGAAAAACTGGAAAAGTGCTATGGTTCCTGCCCCCCCCCCCCCAAAAGAAATTCAGCAAATTCTGCGCTACCAAATCCATATGGTCCCTCCTTTCTGAGCCTCACAGTATGCCTAAACCACATTTAGCGTCCACATGTTTAGCATTTCTGTAGCGATAACAGCCCACTTAATTTACAGGTGTATGTCTCCAGTAACATGAACTGGGCATTATAACGTATTGGGGACTACAACATACTGGCCACTACAATGTCAGTTTGCAGTTTTCACTCAGCAGCATCCACTCCTGCTTGTTTCTGGAAAACACCCATGGAGACAAAATTGCCACTACACCTGTAGATAAATACCCAAAGGGGGTTAATTTCCAAAATAGGGTCACTTGAGGGAGGATTCTGCCTTTCTACCTCTTAGGCGCTCTATATAGAGTCCGCAAACTACTCTAGGAATATCTGCACTCCAGTAGGCAAATAGCACTCTGTCCCTCCCAAATCTTGCCGTGTAGCTCAGGAGAACTTGCACAACAGATTTTGGGGTCCATTTTCGCCTGCAATCCTTGTGAAAATGAAAAAATGTGGGGCTAAAACTTAATTTTTTTGTGAGAAAAATAAGTTTTTTTCATTTTCAGAGATTAACATTGTAAAATTCTGTAAAGCACCTGTGGGTTTAGGCTGTGTGCACATGTTGTGGATTTTTATGTTTTTGCAGCGTTTTTGGACATGCGGAATTGCATCAAATACACAGTGTAGTGCACAAGCAATGTTAGTCAATGGGAATTACAGAATTGTTGTGCACATGCTGCAGAAAAATACGCATGGATTTGCAGTGTTTTATTTCCCACAGCATGTCAATTCTTTTTGCAGATCTGCAGTGTTTCTGCACCCATTGACTACCATTGAGTCAGGCAAATCCGCAGCAAAACCGCAGGTTTAAAAAGATCTGCGGTTTTGCTGTGGAGTTGCGTGCGAGAAACACTGTTGAAAGGAAGGAGGAAGAGTGTGTGGGCGGAGACTGTGTGTGTGGGTGGAGACTATGCGTGTGCGGTGAATATGTGCGGGTCTGTGTGTGTGTGTCTGCGGGTCTGTATGTAGAAACAGGCATCGTCCGATGGGACTACTAGTCCCATCCGGCTATGCCTGCTACAGTGACAGCTAGCCGATGATGGGACAGTAGTAGTCCCATCATCCGGCCAGTGTCTTCAAGTGTAAAAAAAAACGAAAAAAAAAAACAAAACACATACATACATATACAGCACATACTCACAATACAGCTAATCTCCGACACCCTCGATCACCTGTAAAAATAATAAAATAATAAAGCAATAGTATACTCCCTGTTCCGATGTAATCCATGTAATAATGATTGTCCCATGACGGTCTCCCGTGGAGAGCTGTCACATCAGCAGATGTGACTGCTTTCCAGGGACCTCCGGTGATACAATGACAGCAGGTATCCTCCCGCAGTATATCACTCTGCTGTATGGGAAAATTCTCATGCAGCAGTGCCGTAAAGTGAGAGCATGAACTCAAGTGGACCCTCAGTGATAACACTGCAGGAGCCATTACCTCCTGTCAGTGTGTCACTGTAGGCCTTGTAGAGAGGTCACATCGTGGAACATTAAACGGATTACGTGAGAACAGGGAGTATACTGTTGGTTTATTATTATTATTTTTTTTTTTTTTTTTTACAGGTGATCAATTAGGAAACGGATTAGTGTTTTATTTAATTAAAATACTTTATGCTGGCTGTGTGTTTATTTAACCCTTTATCAACTATAGGATTAGTAATGGATAGGTAGGTATCTTATTGACGCCTTTCCATTACTAAGCCGGGCTTGATGTCATCTTATAATCCCTTTTAGTAAATTGAGGTAAAAAACACCCCCTTAGTGCAATAACACAATTTACAAACTCTATACAATAATAACCTACAATAGCCCTACACTAGCCTGCTATCCCTTCCTGACAGTGGAAGAAGCCAATGCGAAACGTGCGTTGGGGCTGCGTGTTCCTGGATCCTGTATAGAGGGACTATGGGTAAGAGTGGCCCCTTTACTATGATTGATATTGTATGAAAGTTGTGGACATCTTGGTAGTGCCGCTAGCATTTATTTTAGCCATTAAGACCTGGTTACAAGTATCATTATTGGCCTCAGTGTTTTGGGGTTTTATTACCCTAACTACTTCTGCACTTTATCACCCTTTGGGTGAATTATTTATTGCTTACATTTTGTCATTTGTGCCTTTGCGCGGCAACCTTGATGGATTCTATTTAGATGAACTTTAGTCAGCACTCCCCCACCTTTGTATATATTTATTGTCAGTCCCGTTTGTACACATTTATTTGCTTATCCCTTTTCCCCTCTTATCTATGAACTCTGTAAATTACATGTTTATGTGATGGTATTTATATTCATTAAAATTTTGTAATTTTACCTATCATGGATTTACACTCTGTTCTTTCTGTAATGTGTGAAATGTTATTTATTAACTATTTTGTCTGACGTATTTATGATTTTAGGGCATAAAAATTAAAAATGGTAAAATTTTCACAATTTTTGCCAAATGTCCAATATTTTCACAAATAAATGCAAGTCGTATCTAAAAAATTTTACCACTTTACCACTATCATGAAGTACAATATGTAACAGGAAAACAGTCTCAGAATCACTAGGATACATTGAAGCGTTTCAGAGTTATTATTTCAAAGTGACACTAGTCAGAATTGAAAAAACTGGCCTGGTCAGGAAGGCGAAAACAGGCTTCGGGGTGAAGGGGTTAATATTAGGTTGCACACACTTTAGAATAAATAACTGAAATCATTACCTGATGAAGGCAGATTCACCGCCAAAAAGCTTTGTGAGGAGATAATGACCAAGTAAATAAGTTTATTTTCTATCTATAACAAGTGTCTGTCTTGGTCTGAGCGCCCTAATCAGCAATACTCTTCCTCCCTTACATTTTACACCCTTCTGGGTGAGCTGCTTGGTGCAGCACGGACCCAGTAGACTATCATTTGGAGCACTCTTTGGTAAACTGCTCCAGGTCTCTCATATTTAAACAGTGCCAACAACAATTTTAAGATCTCTCCACAGGTGTTCAATGGGATTAGATACAGACTCATTGTTGGCCACTTCAAAACTCTCCAGCAGTTTGTTTTCGTCCATTTCTGGGTGCTTCTTGGGATCATTGTCCTGCTGGAAGACTTATGAAGAAAACCCAGCTTTGTGACACTCGGCGCTACATTGCAACCAAAAGTCCTTAGGTAATCTTCAGATTTCATGATGCCTTGCACACAGTCAAGACACCTAATGCCAGAGGCAGCAAAACAACCCCAAACATTTTTGAACCTCCACAATACTTGACTGTAGGTCCGCTGTTCCTTTCTTTGTGGGCCTCATTTTGTTTTCAGTAAACAGTAGAATGATGTGATTTATCAAAAAGCTCTCTTGATTCCATCTGTCCACAAAATGCTTTCCCAGAAGGATTTTGGCTTACTTGCGTATATTTTAGCAAACTGCTTTCTAGCTTTTTTATGTCTTTGTGTCAGCAGTGGGGTCCTCCTGGGTCTCCTGCTGTAGACTTTCATTTCATTCAAACGTCGACTGATAGTTCACGTGGACACTGATGCACCCTCAGCCTACAGGACAGCTTGAATTTCTTTGGAACTTGATTGGGGCTGCTTATCCACCATCCGGACTATTCCAGGTTGCAATGTTTCATTAATTTTTCTCTGCCGTCCATGTCCTGGTTGATTAGCTACAGTGCTATGGGTTGTAAATGTCCTGATTATATTTCACATCATGGAACATCAAGATCTCTGGAAATGGACTTACAGTGCTCTTCTCCTCTTTCTGTTCTACATGCTTAATGTGCAAATTGTCTCTTCAGAGAGGAAGAGGACTAGAACTCTAGTGCCAACTATTGGAAGTAGCAATCCTAGAAGTCAATGTTGACCCTTTAACGAGCCTTGTTACATGACTTAGGATAAAAGCTAAGCCGGAATCTCAATTTGCTGACACTGCGTTTCGGGGCACTGCCCCTCGTCAGTGCAAAGTGTGAGATCTAGTTTGGCAGTGTGAGAGGCGTCTGACCGATATCCAAGTAGTATCATTTCTCCTTGCGGAGAATGACACACAGACACAGAATGCAAGTATTGAATAAACTTCTCCCCTTTTATTTGATTTCAGCTGTGATTTTCATATTACCCACACCTGTTACTTGCTATAGACGAGTTTGAATGAGCATCACTTGCTTGAAACAAAGCTGCTATTTTGGAAAGGTGACAACACATTTGTCCAGCCCATTTTTGAGAATTTGAGTGAAATGATGTCCAATTTGTATGTATTGGAACATAAAAAAACTGAGAAAAAAAGGCAAATTAAATAAACATGTATTTTTTGGACTATAAAACGCACCGGACCATAAGACGCACCTAGGTTTTGGAGGAGCAAAATAGAAAAAAAATGTGATCAAGACACACTGCTATAAAGAGGGGGGGGAATCTGCTGCTGACACTGTTATAGGGGTAATGTCCCCCAATTCTGTACCAATATCTCCCATCCTGGTATGTATATGTCTCAAATCCAGTTATACATGGCCCCCTCATGCCCATACTGGTATACATGGCCACCTCATCCCCATCCTGGAATACATGGCCTCCCCATCATCATCCTGATACACACAAAAAAAATTAAACCATTCTACTTACCTTCCCTGCGCTCCCTCGCAATGTCCTGTTCTGATGCCAGCAGCTGATTATAGCTTGTAAGCAGTGGTAGTGATGTCATGCACTGCTTACAAGCTGTCAAAATACTCACTACCACCCATGCCTAGGACTATGGGCGTGGGGAGCAGTGAATATTCATTCTCTTTAACAGCGGGCACACATGATCACCCAACTGCTGCAGAAAGATGTGCCTGCTATTAAAGATGAATACTGCTCCACAGCCAATAGTACCTCCCACCTCTTGGCGTATAGAGGTGGGAGGGACTAGGGTGTGGAGAGCAGTAAACATTTTGTTTTAACAGCGGGCACATGTATTAGCTGCAACAGCCGGCTCCTGCCTCCTGTGACTCATTCTTGCACCATTGCCGCTCCCCCATCCTCCACATCCATAGCAGGTACATCTGGACTATACAACGCACCCCGTATTTTCCTCCAAAATTTTGGAGGAAAAAAAAAAAAGCATATTATAGTCCAAAAAATATGGCAATTGCAATACTTTTCTGGGAGAAATATTTAGTTTTCTGGAACAATTTCAAGGGCTGTCATCACTGTTTTGAAGTAGGTTTAGTATATTACCTTGGTTAAGTAATCCATATTCAGTGTTAAAAACACCAACAAGTTTTGTGTAGCCACAATTAACGTGAGTGGAAATGGCAGCCCGAAATGATTTGCCCCAAACTGCTGGTCCTCCAGGCTTAAACTGAAAAGAGACCATTTCATAGACCCCTAGGATAAAGAATACACAGAATTATGCGTTACAATTATATCTTTTTATGTTTATTGTACCTAATGGGAGTAGATTATACAACATGATACTGCATTGATTGTTTGGTTTATCATTCTGTTCTTACTTTTAGAGGCTGAATCTATGCATCTATTGACATGCTAAATTTGTCTTCATTTACTTTACATTTTGTTAGTTGAGGAAGATTCTGCAGCATTTTTTCCACACCTGCTTAAAAATTTTTCATGCTGAACTGGACACAATGTAATAGTGGCTGCAGCGCAGAATAAAACAGGTTGCTTACCGTAAAATCTGTCTCTCGGAGCCTTCATTGGGGGACACAGGAACCATGGGTGTATGCTGCTGCCACTAGGAGGCTGACACTATGTAAATAAGAAAGTTAGCTCCTCCTCCGCAGTATACACCCCACCGACTGGCGCTCAATTACTCAGTTAGTGAGAAAGCAGTAGGAGAAGCAATAGATTATAGAGTAAACCAACAATTCAACTAGAACTATATTACATAGTACAAAGTACAGAAGTTGAAAACATGGGAGGGTGCTGTGTCCCCCAATGAAGGCTCCGAGACACAGATTTTACGGTAAGCAACCAAAAATCCTGTTTTCTCTATCGCTTCATTGGGGGACACAGGAACCATGGGACGTCTCAAAGCAGTCCCTGGGGTGGGAAACAAAACTTCCATCAGGTCAGCGGACTCACCACCGCCGCCTGCAAGATCCTTCTTCCTAGGCTGGCATCCACCGAAGTGTAGGTGTGGACATTGTAAAATTTTACAAAAGTGTGAACAGAGGACCAGGTTGCAGCTTTACAGATCTGCATCGCAGAAGCCCTGTGGTGCACCGCCCAGGATGTGCCTACTGCCCGAGTGGAGTGAGCCTTAATCCCAGAAGGGGGCACTCTGTTCTTTATCCGGTAAGCCTCTAAGATAGCCGATCTGATCCAGCGCGCAATAGTCGCCTTGGAGGCCGACAAGCCTTTTCGAGCCCCATCTGGGATGACGAAAAGCGAGTCTGTCTTCCGGAACGCATCGGTTCTAGCCAAGTAGACCTTCGTCACCCTGACCAGGTCTATTATGTTCAAGCAGCGTTCCCGGGGATGAACTGGAGCCGGACAGAAAGAAGGTAGAACGATGTCTTCATTCAAGTGGAAAGCAGATACCATCTTGGGAAGGAAGGACGGTGGAGGCCGTAGAACAACTTTATCTTGGTGAATCACTAAAAAAGGAGGTTGACAAGAAAGAGCTGCCAACTCCGAGACACGTCGGATGGAAGTAATGGCCACTAGAAAGGCCACTTTCCAAGAGAGAAGAGATAGAGAAACCAAACCTCCTTGAGAGGCTCAAAGGGGGAACCTTGTAGAGCCTCTAGGACTAAATTGAGATCCCAGGGATCCACTGGAGCCCGATACGGAGGAACTGCATGGGCCGCCCCTTGAAAAAAGGTCTTTACCTGCGGCCGAGAGGATAGCGTTTTCTGGAAAAGAATTGAAAGCGCCGAAACTTGCCCCTTTAGAGAACTAAGGGCCAGACCCCCGTCCAGGCCTACCTGGAGGAATGCTAGAATAGAAGGAAGCGAGAAAGACATTGGCGAAATGCGATTGGACTCACACCAACGAAAATATGCCTTCCATGTTCTATAGTATATTTTGGAAGACGAAGGCTTCCTAGCCCGGATCATTGTGTGAATTACCCGATCTGAAAACCCTGACTTTTTCAGTACCGCGGTCTCAATAGCCACGCCGTCAAATTGAGTGACCGAGAATTGGGGTGGTAAATCGGACCCTGAGACAGCAGATATGGTCTGTCTGGAAGTGTCCAAGGAGCGTCCGCGACAAGAGGTTGACGATGTCCGCGAACCAAGACCTTCTGGGCCAATCCGGCACGATGAGGATGACTGGTACCCCTTCTGCCTTGATCTTCTTCAACAGCTTGGGAAGAAGAGGAAGAGGAGGGAACAGATAGGGGAGCGCGAACTGTGACCAAGGAATGGTCAGAGCATCGGCTCCCACAGTGAGGGAATCGCGGGCCCTGGATACGAACTGTGGAACTTTCTTGTTCAGACGGGAAGCCATCAGATCCACGTCCAGAGTACCCGAACAAAGGCAAATCTGATGGAAGACTTCCTGATGCAAGGACCATTCCCCTGCCGCGAGGCCTTTGTGGCTGAGAAATTCGGCGGCCTCGTTTCCACACCCGGAATGTGTACGGCGAATATTGCTGGAACTGACATTTCTGCCCAATGAAGTATCTTGGATACCTCGGCCAGCGCCAGAGGAACTCTGAGTCCCTCCCTGGTGGTTGATATATGCCACCGCTGTGGCATTGTCAGTCTGAATCCGGATTGGCAGACCTCTGAGCAGCTTGTCCCAATGAATCAGGGACAGGAAAATAGCCTGTATCTCTAGGACGTTGATCGGAAGAGACGCTTCCTGCCTCGACCAACGGCCCTGTACTGTGAGATGGCGAAACACTGCACCCCAGACCAGGAGACTGTCGTCTGTCGTCACCACTTGCCAATGTACCGGAAGGAACGATAGGCCCTGGGCAATAAGAGATGTTAGCCACCAATTGAGGGACAGCTTGACCTGAAATGAGAGTCAGATTGGATGATCCAGTGAGGAGACAGACTTGTTCCACTGCGACAGAATGGCCCGCTGAAGCGGTCTTGAGTGGAATTGGGCGAAGGGAATCGCCTCCGACGTTGCAACCTTCCTCCCTAGAACTCTCATGGCTGATCGGAGGGAAATGATTCGGGGGCCCTGAAGCAAACGAACATCCCGCCGAAGAGTTACTCTCTTGTCGTCGGGAAGGAAGACCTTTGCCTGACGAGTGTCGAAAAGTATGCCTAGAAACACAAGGCGTTGTGTTGGAACTAGGCAGGACTTTTTTGTGCTGATGATCCACCCAAATCGAGCAAGAGTGTCACAGACAATGGTCAGACTTTCGAGAGCCTGGGGCAAGGATGTCGTCGAGGTACGGGAAGAGCACAAGACCTCTGATCCTTAAAACGGCCATCAACGCTGCCATGATCTTTGTAAAAACCCTGGGAGCGGTGGCGAGCCCGAACGGCAGGGCGACAAACTGAAAGTGATCCTGATGTATCGCGAAACGCAGGAACTTTTGATGACCCAGGAAGATTAGGACATGTTGATAGGCGTCTTGAATGTCTATGGAGCACAGGAATTCTTGTGCCTCCATGGAAGCGATTACTGAACGAAGGGACTCCATCCTGAAATGTCGCAGATGGACCCTTTTGTTCAGTAGTTTTAAGTCCAGAATGGGCCGAACCGTGCCTCCTTTTTTCGGCACTACAAACAGGTTCGAATAGAAACCTGTGAATCGCTCTTTTTCTGGTACTGGAACAATGACTCCTGACTTGAGAAGTCAATGGCTGTAAAGAAACCCGGCACCAAGGCGGGGTCTTTCGGGGGTTGGGATTCGAAGAATCGATCCCGAGGACGAGAAACAAATTCTATTTTTGTATCCTGAAGATACAACTTCCCTGACCCAAGCGTCTTCCACCAAGGCAAGCCAGACGTCCCTGAAGGCAAGACGACGGCCGCCCACCTGGGAGTATGCTCCGGTGTTCTGTTTCCAGTCATGCGGAGGAAGATCTTCCAGGTCTAGCTCTGGTAGATCTACCCTGGGACGAATGAGATCGCCAGGAAGGAGTGGTCCTAAAGGAGACTCTTTTTCTATCTTGGCACGGTTGAGGCTTCTGCTGGTGGGAAGACGTATCTGATCTCGTGAAGCGACGAAAAGACCAAAAGGGTTGATACTGACGTTTCGGAGGAGGCCGACGAGATTTTGACTGGGGAAGAAGGGAGCTTGTGCCCCCAGTGGCATCCTTAATGATCTGGTCCAGCCTATCGCCGAAAAGACGCGATCCCTGAAACTGTAAACTGGTGAGGGACTTTTTTGACGATAAGTCCGCTTGCCAAGCCTTAAGCCAAACTGTGCGTCGCGTCTAATAGCCACCAAGTTGCTTGATGCCTGAGCTGCGCAGGATGCGGCATCCAGGGAGGCCGAGACCAAATATTCGTCTGCATGCGAAATTTGGTCAGTGAGATCTGCCAGCTGCTCTGGCTGGTCTCCGGCCAAAATGCCTTGGCGAAGTTCCTTAGCCCATTTCGCTTTGGCCTTAGAAGCCCAAGTAGAAGCGAAGGCTGGGCTTAGAACAGAAGACGCCGCTTCGAAGGCTGACTTAGCAAAAGATTCTATGACTCTATCATTAGTGTCTCCTAGAGATGCTCCCCCAGAAATCGGAAGTCTTGAAAAAAATAGATAGTCTTGAAACCGGAGGGTCCACGGCCGGTGAAGCTGACCAGTCTGCAATGAGTTCCGTCGAAAAAGGATATAACACCCCAAGGCGTTTTCCTCTTTGAAAACGCCTGGTCGGATTTTCTCTCTCTCTGGAAAGAATTTTCAGAAAACTCCACTCACTCCTATAGGACGACTGGGAAGAGTGGGCAGGCCCATGCGACTAGCCCTCAGTGAAGCGATTTATGTAAAAAGAAATGAGAGGCGCAGATTGACACCTGAAGAGCCACAACTGCACAGACAGGCTAGCAAGATACTTCTTTAAAGGGCCCAAGGTGGGGTTAACAGTGATGTGCACTCTCTTCTGTGTCACCTGCTGGACTTGGGGTATCAACATTCAGAGATGGCATCTTGTGAACGCTGCAGTTAATGATCAGGTGACGTTTGGCTGCGAACATCACGTTCTGTAACCACTGATTGACTGCAATGGCCATGTGACGCCCCGAGTCTGGGGAGATGGAACACAGAAGAGAAACTGGAGGAGCGATGCTTGGAGTTGGGGGATAAGGATTTTTTGTTAGTACACCATTAACAATAACCTTTAATGTAATTCTATTTGCTTAGTTAGGAACGCATTAGAATGGAACGGTACTGACCTTCTTTTTCTGGTTTCTGAAGTTTACACCAAGGTACCAAATAAGCAACCTCATTGTCTTGCTTGTCCATCATGGGCAGTGCTTTAGATATGTAATTTTCCTTCCACGCTTTGTCTTGCGCAAGCTTGGAGCGTACTGCCGACCGATGTGCAAAGCTGTCTGTAGGAAGAGAAATAATTCGGTTAGTATAACAGATTAGAGGGTTGATCCTCTCGTTATTACATGGTCTCTGGCTGAGAATAAATGTATATAGCAGGGTGTATATACATGTATAATGTGACTACTACTATGACTACTACTACTTACATCCTATGGACACACGCTCAACTTTTATAACACACATGGTGAGGACAATTTCCTTACCATCTCTCACCTTAGTATGCTATTTATATTTTGTTCTATTATTTATTCTGTGACAAAGCTATCATATTCCTACATGGTGCTTTTAAAATTGTAAGGCATTGGTATCAATTTAGTCAGACTGCTGCTTTTAAGAAGCAGTCTCTGGCATATGGCATTGCCTGTTAACCAGTTGTCTTTGGTATATGGCATTGCCTGTTAAGTGGCTGTCTACGGTGTATGGCAATGCTTGTTAAGTAGTTTTCTTTGGTGTATGGCATTGTAGGGAGGAGGGCCCCCACAGAGTGTCCGGGCCGGAACCAAAGGGACCGCCATCTAGGTTCCTAAGGGAACTGTACCCGGGGAACGGAGGAGGAGTGTGGACTGCTGGGAGCGACAGGACAGCAAGGGGAGGGGCGAGTATTAAAGGGACAGGGAGCGCGCAGGGGAATCAGTTGGCGGAACGGCAGACACGAAGCAAGAGACTGGGGAAGTTTGAGAGAGCCAGGGTGACAGACGGAGACCAGGGGCAGAGGGGAGACTTACAGTGGCCTGCGGAGAGTAAGCGCCGAACTTACCAACAAGATACTGCCGCTTCACTCCAATCCGGGGTCACTACCTGCCCACGGTCGTACTCAGCTGTTACCGCTGTGCTCCAGCCTGTTGTGGCCTGTCCGCCACCTCTCGCAGCCGCTGCCGCTTCACTCCAGCCCACGGCTGCGGCCTGGCCGCTACCGCCCCGCTTCAACCCGCGGCTGCGGACTGTTCATCATCGCCCGCAGTTGACGTCACCCCGCTGCAGTCGGCAGTTGGGGCCTACTCCTCGCCTACAGAGAAACTCTTTGCCTAGGCCCAGGCCGTGCACGTGGCCTAACAACCGCCACTCCTGGGATCTGTGACACAACCCTGCTTGGGGACTGGAGTCTCATTGAACTCGCTTACGCTGGGGTGCCCGAAGACTACGACAGATCTTCAGCAGCTGGGCCCAGCGGCTGCAACACCAAAGCAGCCTCATCATAGACGCCGAGGGACGTCAGGACGGATAAGTGATACTATAGGAAATAATGACCCATAGTCGGACATATCGCGGCCCTATAGCAACCGGCCTTTGCCAAGTTAGTCGTGTTCTCTTTGAAAGTGTTTGTGCAGAAGTCCCTGCGAGGACAATAGCTGTAATTGTGCTTTGGTTGCTTAGCATAGCCCTAGCGGCTTAAATTTATAAAAGTTTTCATCTCAAGGTTCAGCTCAGTCTCGCGTCTCGTCACTGCATCCTGCGTACCTGCTGTTACCTACATTTGGCGTAGTCGACAGGATGCAGACTCCAAGCGCGGACAACGACGCCCTAGACCAGGGCAGGGCCGTAAACTCGACAGATAGCGAGGGCCCCAGCCTTTTGTTGGGGGCTATGCTGAGCAACCTGCCTAGGTTTTCTGGCTCTAATACCATGCTAGGGAGCTGGAAAGAACGGATGCGGGGGCTCTTTCGGATGCACCCGATGACTCCTGACCTGGAAGCCGAAGTAGCTCTCATGGCGTTAGACGGGGAGGCTCGGAATTCAGTAATGTTGAGGCCCCCGGGACACTGCAACACCTTTGATAAAGTTTTACAGATTTTAGAACAGACCCATGGGGACCCAACCAATGTGGGAGAGGGGGAGACCATCACCCAGTATATGAATGTCCTCCAAGAGTTGCATACGGCCATCGAAAGGAAGGACGGCGTAGGGGTAGGACCTATTGACATTACACTACACGACCTGTTGGTGACTGGACTGCGGGACCCGTTAATAAAGCAGGCATTACGGGAGCAGGTCAGAATGAATCCCCGTATAGACTTTTCAGAGGTGGGAAGTCAAGCACGCGCTCGAGAGCAGGAGCAGGTGATGGCGGTCCCCGTGGGGAAAGTCCGGAGTGTGGAGGCTTCCATGAATGCAGTTGAGGAGCCTCAATGGGTAGAGGCGATGAAACAAGAATTGAAGAACATCAAGGGCGAGTTGGCCTAAGTGAAGAGAAGGACTGAGTCTGGGACTGGACAGCCTAGTTTCAATCCCGGCCCCTGGGGGCCCCGCTCCACCCGGGGCGATCGGTCTTCGCAGACCCGGTGCTATGAATGTGGGGAGCCGGGCCACTTCGCCCGAGTGTCCACAGAGTGGGAAATACCCACCTCGGCTGCCATTAAACTAGAGGGCTCCGGGCTGGGGGGCCGCCACTCGGAGCCAGAAACCATGATTAGGGGTGGTGGAAGTCCGAAAGATTTGGTAGCAAAATGTCCGGTGGTAAGGGCAGAAGTAGAGGGCCATGCTGTCCAGTGCCTAGTGGACACGGGGTCACAAGTGACAACTATGCCTGCAACTTATTTCCGGCAGAATTTCCCCGAGGCAGCGAGACCCCAGTGGGGACCCATGATCAGACTAGTAGCCGCCAGTCAACTACCGGTCCCTGTTGCCGGGGTGGTGTGGGTACAGGTGACGCTGTGCGGTAAATCCCTCGGCTGCAGAGGAGTGGTTCTCACCCAAGGGGAAGCCGATAAGCAGCATCCAGTCATTCTGGGCATGAACATACTACGGGAGTTCGGCAAGCTGGTCCTCAATAATCCCACGCACAAGATCCTGAAGCAGTGGAGTTCCCGCACAGCCCAAGGACAGGTAGCCCAGCAGTTGGTGCGGGAAGCGCGAGTACATCAGGACTGCCGGGAGGGCGAGGCTCTGGGCAAAGTCATCGCGCCAGCGGCTCCCCTGCTTGTACTGCCCCCTGGGCAGACGGTGATGGCCCTGCCAATTCGAGCCTCGATACCCTTGGAGGGCGTAGAGATGCAGGTGGAGCCATGCTACTCGGAGCGCTTGCCTCTTGGCATACTGGTGGCCTGCTCCCTGACCACAGTGCAAAAGGGGACCATCCTGGTGCGCTGCATCAACCTTGAAGACCAAGACATCATACTGAAGCCCCAGACCGAACTGGCCAAGCTAGTAAAACCTTTGGAAGAAGTGCTGCCAGCCCCTGCAGTTCAATTGAGAGTGCAATCCGAGGACCCTTGGGAAGTAACTATCCGGACTCTACAGGCTACCGAAATCTCGACTCAGAAGGGTCGAAACATCCTGGAACAAATGCAGGCTGGGTTCTCCGGACTAACTTCAGCTCAGCTTTCCCAGATAAAAACACTGCTCGGACAGTACCACTAGGTATTTGCTAGTCATGAGGAAGTCATCAGGAAGATTTTGGATGTACCACCGCCATCACCCATGGAATTCCCTCAGCAGGAGTGGCCCCCATCCGCAAAAGATAGACAGATTCCGACACAGCTCTACCAAGAGGTGAAAACTTTGTGGGCCCAAATGCTACGGAAGGGAGTTATCCGAGAAAGCCAAAGCCCCTGGGCGGCTCCCATTGTGTTGGTCCGCAAAAAGGATGGCACCCTACGGTTCTGCGTGGACTATCGAAAGCTGAATGCTTGCACCATCAAAGACTCGTACCCACTACCCCGTATAGAAGAATCCTTGTCCACCTTGGCGAAGGCGACGTATTATTCGACTTTGGACCTGGCCAGTGGGTACTGGCAGGTGCCCATGTCAGAAGAAGACAGGGCTAAGACGGCGTTCATACTTCCTATGGGACTATTTTCTTTCAATCGAATGCCGTTCGGACTGGCCAATGCCCTGGGGACCTTTCAGCGGTTGATGGAGCGGTGTCTGGGAGATCTCAATTTCGAGGCCACGCTGATATACCTAGACGATATCATCATCTATGCTGCCACGTTCGAGGACCACCTGAAGCGGCTGGGGCAGGTACTCGGCCGGCTGCAAAAGTGCGGGTTGAAGGTAAAACCCCAAAAATGCCACCTATTTCGCACCCAGATCGAATATCTGGGCCATATCGTCTCGGCGGAGGGCATAAGGCCGTCCCGGGAAAAGGTTGCTGCCATTCAGGGATGGCCTACCCCCGAGACGATAAAAGACGTGCGGGCCTTCCAGGGGTTGGCCGGATACTACTGTCGCTTCGTAAAGTATTTTGCATGTCGAGCTCGAGCCATGCACGACCTGCTGAAGGGGGCTCCCGCTGGGGCAAATGGATGGAAAATCCAGTGGCTACAACCCCAAGAAGAGGTCTTCCAAGACCTTAAGGCTGCGCTCTCGGATGCCCCGGTGTTAGCTTATGCGGATTTCTTGCAACCGTTCATCCTGCACACTGACGGGAGTCTTCACGGGCTGGGGGCTGTGTTGTCACAAGTTCAAGACGGCCGGGAGAGAGTGATCGCGTATGGAAGCCGCTCACTTCATGATTCCGAGCGCAACCCTGACAATTACAACTCCTTTAAGCTCGAGCTCCTCGCAGTAGTGTGGGCCATGACAGAGCAGTTCGCAGAGTACCTGGTAGGCTCCGAAGTAGTGGTGTGGACCGACAATAACCCGCTGGCTCATTTGGAGAACGCCAAGCTGGGGGCTCTGGAACAAAGATGGGTGGCCCGGATGGCGAAATTCAACTATAAAATCATCTATAAAAGAGGGGCCAAGAAAGTACACGCTGACGCCCTCTCCAGGATTCGACACACAACCCCAGGGAAGAGTCGAGACGACGAACTGGAAGGGGAAGAAATACCATTCGCCCTCACCGCTGCCGTGCTCACAGCTGCCACCCAGAAAGTACTCCCCTTGGAGACCCTAAGTGGAATGCTGGAGCAATCCCGTGATAAATGGATACAACAGCAGCAAGAAGATGAAGAAATTGGGCTTCTCCGGAAATGGGTAGCCGCTGGCAAACTGCCCACTGACTCCCAGAGACAGATTTTGACTCAGGACATGTCGCTGATGTTACAACAATGGGAGAGGCTGGTTATCAGAAAGGGACTATTGTATTGTAAAATGACATCAAGGACAACATCTATGACGATTTGGTAGGTAGTTGCGCCCGGAGCCCAACTTAACGAACTGGCTCGAGAAGCCCACGAAAAGGGGGCTCATTTCGGAGCTCAAAAGACCTTGCAATGGTTGCAACAGATAATTTACCATCCACGCTTGCATGCTGTTGTGGACAAGACCTGCCGGGCCTGCCGCCTATGCAAATTAGCCAAACCACCCGCACAGCGAGCCCCAGTACAAACAATAGTGACCTCAGCACCCCTCGAGCTTCTGACGGTGGATTACCTGACCATTGGTCCCGCATTCCACGGGTACGAACACTGCCTCGTCATGGTAGACCATTTCACTAAGTTCGCTCTGGTCACTCCCACTCAAGACCAGATTGCGGAGTCGGCCGCCTCCGCAATTTGTAGAAACTTCATACAAGTATACGGCTGCCCTCAACGTATACATTCCGACCAAGGAGCATGTTTTTTGGGAAAAATTATGGAGGAACTGCACCGTCTCTATGGTATTGACAAATCCCAGAACACGCCATACCACCCGCAGGGAAACGGAGCCTGCGAACGATTTAATCAGACATTAATCCAAATGTTGCGTACTCTGGAGAGTGACAAAAAGATCCGTTGGCCCGAATATGTCCCTGAACTAGTATGGGTTTATAACAACCGGGTGCACGAGTTACCGGCTATAAACCCTACTCCCTGCTATTCGGACGAGAAGGCAAAGGGATCACGGAGGTAGAGTTGGACCCAGAGGAACCCCAGCCCTGGACCGGGGTATCATCATGAGTGCGAAATCACCGGCACCGGCTGCAAACTCTTCATCGAATTGTACATATCAAACTCCAAGACTTAGAACACCCAGGAAAGAATCTATCCCCACCTCCCAACCTCCAAATTGGAGACAGAGTACTCGTACTAGACCAACGCCCCCCAAAACAAATTAGAGCCACACTGGGAAGAGAGTCCCTATCGAGTCCTACGCCGTATAAACCCTGAAGGACCTGTGTACGAAATACGACTCGAGAAAGACGGAACGCTGCCCACTCGCATTGTGCACCGTAATATGTTACGCCCATGTACTTCCACCGACCCGGTACAACCTGAATCTACTCCTCAGGTCTCTGAACCCTTGCCAGTGTTCTGGGACCCGGACGACGAAGACTTCCCCACCATATCCAGGGGCTCTCCACTCAATGACAACCCAACTGACCCAATTAGCCTGCCCGAATCAGCTAGCCCACCACCATCCACCACCCCAGAAGACTCCACCCTAGTCGAACTAAGACGCTCAGAGCGGTCAACAGCCGTCAAACCACCCGAACGATACGAACAGGACCAGTTCATATGGCAACAAAAACTGCCATCTCCGCAGACCAACCCAAGTAGACTGAGGGCCTCGCCCGAGTACTCGCGAGCATACAGGATGGGGGAGTGTAGGGAGGGGGGCCCCCGCAGAGTGTCCGGGCCGGAACCAAAGGGACCACCATCTAGGTTCCTAAGGGAACTGTACCCGGGGAACGGAGGAGAGTGGACTGCTGGGAGCGACAGGACAGCAAGAGGAGGGGCGAGTATAAAAGGGACAGGGAGCGCGCAGGGGAGTCAGTTGGCGGAACTGGGGGAGCTTGAGAGCCAGGGTGACAGACGGAGACCAGAGAGGAGACCAGCGGCAGAGGGGAGACTTACAGTGGCCTGCGGAGAGTAAGCGCCGAACTTACCAACAAGATACTGCCGCTTCACTCCAATCCGGGGTCACTACCTGGCCTCGGTCATACTCAGCTGTTACCGCTGTGCTCCAGCCTGTTGTGGCCTGTCCGCCACCTCTCGCAGCCGCTGCCGCTTCACTCCAGCCCATGGCTGCGGCCTTCCCGCTACCACCCCGCTTCAGACCGCGGCTGCGGCCTGTTCATCATCGCCCGCAGTTGACGTCACCCCGCTGCAGTTGGCAGTTGGGGCCTACTCCTCACATAGAGAAAATCTTTGCCTAGGCCCAGGCCGTGCATGTGGCCTGCCAACCGCCACTCTTGGGATCTGCGACACAACCCTGCTTGGGGACTGGAGTCTTATTGAACTCGCTTACAAGCGGAACCCCGCTGTTTCTACAGGGGGTTCCCTCATCAAAGGACTCTCTCAGGGCCTGCTGTGCCCCAACTCCTCCTGGGCGCTGGGGTGCCCGAAGACTACGACAGATCTTCAGCAGCTGGGCCCAGCGGCTGCGACACCAAAGCAGCCTCATCAGAGACGCCGAGGGACGTCAGAACGGATAAGTGACACTACAGGAAATAAGGACCCGTAGTCGGCCATATCGCGGCCCTATAGCAACCGGTCTTTGCCGGGTTAGTCGTGTTCTCTTTGAAAGTGTTTGTGCAGAAGTCCCGAAGACAATAGCTGTTATTGTGTTTTGGTTGCTTAGCATAGCCCTAGCGGCTTAAATTTATAAAAGTTTTCTTCTCAAAGTTCAGCTCAGTCTCGCCACTGCATCCTGCGTACCTGCTGTTACCTACAGCAGTACCTCTTAAGTGGCTGTCTATGGTGTATGGCATTGCTTGCAAAGCAGTTGTCTTTGGTGTATGGCATTACCTGTTAAGCAATTGTCTTCAATATACTAACAGTACTGAGATTCTTTACATTCCGATCTCTATCCATCCATGCCAGTGAGGGCATGTAGGGGAAAAATATTTAGTCAGGGTAGGTGTAATGGTGATTTTTGCATTACTTCTATTGCCTACAGTGTCCTGCACAGGAGATGTGCCTGTTATGATGGTGCTCACACACTCATATGGGTATCTGTACAGACTAGAAAAGGATCTAGCCGCACAACTAAATATACACCTTCACGGACCAGGCTTCATAAAGGCCGTCAAGGGGTTTCTCTTACCTCATGAGGACCCAGAGGGGAGAGCACAACACAAATCCAATAAAAAGGTAGATGAAAGCATGCAGAGAGACATAAGAATCCAGGGTGAGAAACTAAAACAAGTTCACAAAAGTATAGTGTGAGGCAGTGAACTGAGTCATATGTGAGGGTCGCTATGTGTCCCCCAGGATGCGCTCAGAAGCATATTAAATCAGCTGGAGTGCCATGTGGTCACAGCAGGGTGCCTGTGAGTCACAAGGCAGAATAAAAGTAAGCTTGACCTTGGTAAAGTTATTTTGACCAAGGAGCTTGTTCAGAAAAACCCGGTATGGGCTTTTATTTTTTAAACGGACTGCAGGAAGGTAGTGGAGTCCAGTCCGTTTCCTCCAGCCCATATCTTACAAGTGCCTATGGCCACAGATTGGAGTGAAGGAAAGAAAAATCCTGCAGGAAGAGTTTGGGTGTGTCAATTTTGGTCATGCAAGCAGACAGAGCAGTTGGTCTACAGAGCCCTCCGTGTGAGGCATACACGGCAATGCGGTCGCTCACGGCAACTAGCCCTGGACTGTCTTTTTGTTTTCCCGGCTGCGATCCGGAGGATACAGCGTGCTGTGCACTGCGTGAGTTTTTGGAAATAAAACACGTTTTGTTTTGAACTTGCTTGGGTCACTGCCTCTAAAAAAGACATCAACAAACTGGAGCAAGTTCAGAAAAGAGCGACCAGAATGGTGACCGGTCTGCAAACCCTGTCTTATGAGGAAAGGTTGCAGGATTTGGGAATGTTTAGTTTGCAAAAGAGAAGACTGAGAGGAGACTTAATAGCTGTCTACAAATATCTAAAGGGCTGTCACATTGTAGAAGGATCAACTTTATTCTCATTTGCACAAGGAAAGACTAGAAGCAATGGGATGAAACTGAATGGGAGGAGACACAGATTAGATATTAGAAAAAACTTTTTGACAGTAAGAGTGATCAATGAGTGGAACAGGCTGCCACGAGAAGTGGTGAGTTCTCCTTCAATGGAAGTCTTCAAACAGAGGCTGGACAGACATCTGACTGGGATGATTTAGCGAATCCTGCTTTGAGCAGGGGGTTGGACCAGATGGCCCAGGAGGTCCCTTCCAACTCTACGATTCTATGATTCTATGATTCATCACTGCACAGCGTGGACACCACTGCTCAGAGGCGTATCTAGGCTTTCTGGCACCCGGGGCAAGAATTTGGTTCAGTGCCCACCCATATGCGACTTGCACGAAGCTCGTTGTCACAGGACCATAACTATGAAAATCGCATGAGTGAAGTGTCTATGTGATGACTACTGGAACCTGCAGAGCTGAGTCCTGACATTGCAGCTTCTGAATTCTCACAACTAATGCACTGCACACATTTAGGATTCTCCCTTGCCGATGTACAGTCACATCCGCACAAGTATGTGATTTGTATACTTCTGGCCACATTCCGACTAGACGTGCCCGGCCTCGCTCTGTTTATTTTCATTGAGTGAGGCCACACTTGTCTAGTCAGCATGTGACCGCATGTATGTAAATTACCGGCATGAGAGAATCCTAACAGCGTTCAGTGAGCACTGTGAGAATTCAGAAGCCTGCAGTCACATAGAATGACTGCAGACTCAGCACAAACATGGACAACCCCTTTAATGCTCCTAAAAAATAAAAACATGAGTATAAGTCAGTATCACAAATAATATTTACATCCAGGTACCTTATAGATGACGTCGTCTCTGGAGTTGTTCTCCTTTTCTTCTTCTTGTCCAGACCCCATGATGAGTTTTCTCATCCACAGCCGTCTCAGCAGACTTCCATCTTCTCCGGTCTTCTGCAGCAAATCTCCACACGACGTCCTTAAAGATAGAAGTGTCATTTTAATGCTCCTAAATAAAAATATCTGCAATATACTGTCACCTCACACTATTCCCCTCCCTCCTCCAACATCCCACCTGTTCACCATACTGTCTCCTCATATATTTACCCCCTCACTCTCTATACTGTCTGCTCACACATACCCCTGACTCCCCATACTGTGTCTGCACACATCCCATCACCCTCACTCCCCATACTGTGTCCACATACATTAACCCGTTCGCTCCCCATACTGTCTGCACCCATCCCCCATACTGTTTCCTCATACATACTCTTCATTTTGTGTCCTCAAATCTCCCCACACACATTAAATCCCCCCATCCCGACTCCAAATCCCCCCATCCCCAATTCCCCACACACATTAAGTACCCCCCATCCACACTCCAAATCCCCCCACACACATTAAATCTCCCATCCACACTCCAAATCCTTCACACACATTAAATAACCCCCCATCCCCACTCAATAACCCCCCGTCCCTACTCCCAAATCCCGTAACACATTATGTACCCCCACTCCAAATCCCCCCACACATTAACCCCCCACACATTAACCCCACCCACACATTAACTCCCATCCCCACTCATTAACCCCTTCCCCACATTAACTCCCATCCCCACTCATTAACCCCTTCCCCACATTAACCCCCAAACTCATTAACCCACTTCCCCACATTAACCCCCATAATGTCCTTAGGTTTCCCTCTCTTCCCCCCATATGTTCCTCATCTTTCTCCACCACACCACATGAATATGTCTGCATCCTGGCCTTGCTCCGAGTCCTCACACACTGTCCTCAGTAAATTTACTCCCCCTGCTCCCTCCCTATCCATTCCATGGGACTCTGCAGCCATCCCCCAATCTTCCCTTGCACAGTCGGTGGTGTCTTCAGCTCCACTACCTGTCTGGAGCACTTACCGCACCAACCGCAACGTTGCCTCACTGCCTGAGTCTTCGCCTCTGAAGAGCTGGCGTGTGACGTCAGCAGCGTGATCATGTGACCTGATCACGCTGTTGGCACATGCGGAAGTGCCGGCGGCGGTGAGGCGCCGCTGCACCGCTCTCCAAGTGAGTCAGACAGTGTATGTACTAACGTCTGAAGACGCTAGTACACAGATGCGCAGCACTTTCTCTGCGCCAGCTGTCAGTATGACAGCCGGCTCAGAGAACGGGAGAATCTGAGTGTGGGGGTGGCAGAATGCCGCCGACGGGGAGTCTCCTTCTTGGACCGCCGCATCAGCCAGCCCAATGGCGCCCCCTGTCGGCTGCGTCCGGGGCAAATGCCCCGGCTGCCCCCCCCTGGATACGCCCCTGCCACTGCTTTACAACAGACAGAGGAGAACCAAAAAAAACAGAAAATACAGAATAAGTGAAACCACCCAGACCCCCAAACTTTGAGAAGTGACAGGTGTTGGGGAGGAAAATTCACAGATCTGTAGCAGGAAAAACAAATGGAACTTCAAACACCAATCTATATGGAAAAATTAGCCAGTGAGGCAAGTGAAAGGTAAACATATGAAACCCATTCCAAAGAGTGATAGGACAGAGCCAAAATTGAGAATGGAAAACAACTGGAGAGAAGCCAACCAAGAAAGGAAAACCAAGACCAAAGAAACCATCAGCATTTGGACAGAGACTTAAGGGGGTTTTACACATAGCGATATCGCTAGCAATATCGCTAAAGCGTCACCGATTTTGTGACGCAGCAGCGATATTGCTAGCGATATCGCTATGTGTGATACTTACCTCCGACCGGCTCCCCCGCTGGTCATCACTGATCGCGCGAGATTGTCCACGTCCATTTCTCGTCGGTCGCTTCCTGCTGGCGCCGACGAGCGACGCGTGGACATCTTCATCGCCGCGTCTGAAAGGTAAGTAACGAACGCTGCTGCGTCGCTACATCGCTGTGAGATCTGCCTGTTGGGCAGCTCACTAGCGACCATTTAGCGATGCACCAGCGATCCTGACCGGGTCGTATCGTGGTCGGGATCGCTGGTGCATCGTTAAATGTAAAGGGGGCTTTAGGCTATGTGCACACACTGTGGATTGGTCGGCAGATTTTTCAAAATCCACAGGTGAAAAGACCTGCGGTTTACCTGCGGATTAGCCTGCAGTTTAGCCCTGCAGTTTCACACCTCTACAATGGAGCAGGTGTGAAACCGCTGCGGATTCCGCACAAAGCATTGACATGCTGCGGATTTGAAACCGCAGCAAATCCACAGCATGTGCACAGCGTTTTTGTTTCTTATTGTACTGTACAACACAGCAGAAACTGCTGCGGATCCGCAGGGCAAAATCCGCAGCAGAATCCGCAGCATGTACACATACCCAAAAAGGACTGTAGCTCAGCAGAGAGGGAATCCGACCACAAAGCAAAAGATCACTGGATCAAGTCCAGAACCCGAGCTATGATAGACCTGTGTGTGACAATGGGAGGAGTGGGCGGGGTTTAGGCAGAGTTACAGGTCTGTGCTCACTGCTGGCATGCAGCCCAGCACAGGAATTAATGGGAAATGTGGTAAGAAAGGAGCAGAGGATTCTGAAAAGATAGTGATCACTATGATACCAGAGCTGGTGCCAGGGCATCAATGCAAAAAGACAAAACAACTTGGCAGAAAAGGTATATGGGGAACTTTAGGGGCATTGTCCTTAAGCATTTATGGCAAAACCAATAACTGTATCAGGGTAGCGGACAATCTCTTTAACCCCTTCACAACATTTGACCTAAGTTTACGCCATGGTCGGGAAGGAGTTCCTGCAAAATGAGAGAGGAAGGGGGGGCTCCCTCTCCTTTCAGATCCCCCGCAACATCATTATGACGATATCCTGGTCACCCAGCTAGGGAAAGCGTGTTAGACCATGCTCAGAGCATGGTCTAGAGCAGGGTTTCCCAACTCCAGTCCTCAAGGCACACCAACAGATCATGTTTTCAGGATTTCCTTTGTATTGCACAGGTGAAGCAATTATCACCTGAGCAATACTAAGGAAATCCTGAAAACATGATCTGTTGGTGTGCCTTGAGGACTGGAGTTGGGAAACCCTGGTCTAGAGGCTCCTGTCAGTGCAGCACTGACTGTTATAAAGCATTTCTATGCTGGTTAAAGACCCATAGAGAGACTAGGTAAAAAAAAGCAAAAAAGAAATAAAATATTAACCCGATATGTAAAAATATTAGTTATCGCTGTGCCAGAATGACCCAATCTATGAAACGGTGATGCTATTTAACCTCTTCAGTCAACACTTAAAAAACACCAAACACACTTCCTGAATTGCTGGTTTCTGCCTCAAAAAAAAAAAAAAAAAAGAAATCGGAAAAGAAAGCCATGGAAATGGTACCAATAAAAACATCGCCTTGTTCTGCAAAAAACAAGCCCTCACTTAATTCTGTCAGCAGAAATATAAAAAATAATTATAGCTCTCAAAATATGGTGATGCAAAAAATTTATTTTGCAAAAAAAAAGTGCTTAAATGTGTGACAGTTGCCAAATATAAAAACCAATATAAATCTTGTATCGCTGTAATACTTATAGGTACGTCATACGTCGTGGTGCCGTATTTGACGTGGTCTCCGGCGCGGAACTTGCATCTTTCCCAGCACATGACAGCTGATTTGAAGAGCTGTCATGTGCCTCTAACAGCAACGGGTGGCATCGTGGTCCACCAGAGGATGTTAACATGCTAAATGTCAATCTCTGATACTCGCTCTATGAAGCCCTGCTATTTGTAACACGAGCGATCAAATAGTTTGAGGTTGAAACAAAATTTTTGTGGTAAAAATGTAATTATTTTTTCCTTCACTGCCCAATAGTATAAAATTCTGTGACACACTTGCGGTGTCAATATGATCACTGCACCCTTAGATGAATTCATAAAAAGGTGTAGTTTGTAAAATGGAATCACTTATGGGGGGAGGCAGTTCTGCCTTTCTGGCACCTCAAGGGCTCTTTTAGTGGGTCATGGCACCTGCAAACCATAACAACAGAATCTGCACTACAATATGGCGCTACTTCCCTTCTGAGCTTTTCACTTTGCCTGACAAGTATTTTCTGATTACATGTAGGGCATTGGCGTACGCTGAAGAAATTGCACACCAAACTGTGAGGTCCATTTCTTCCCATTAGGCCTTATAAAAATTAAAAACTTGGGGCTAAAACAACATTTTATTCTTTCTTCACCAACCAATGGTATGAAATTCTGAGAGGCACTTGTGGTGTCAAAATGCTCACTGCACCCCTAGATGACATCATTGAGAGGTGTAGTTTGTAAAATAGGGTAACTTATGGGGGTGGGTGGGGTTGTGCTGTTCTGGCACCTCATGAGGTCTTGTCAATGTGACATGGAACCCTCAAACCATCCCTGCAAAATCTGAACTCCAATATGGAGCTTATTCCCATCTGATAGCACTGTGCACTAGTTTTACACCACATATGGGGTGTGATACCATTCATTTTTTCCTAATATCTCTTTTGAAAATTAAAAACTTGAGGCCAAAGCAACATTTATGTGGAAAAAATGGTAATTTTCCATTCGTTCAGTCTAATGTTATGCAATTCTGTGAATTGCCTGAAACTTAAAAAATGCTCACTACACCCCTAGATGAATTCATCAAGAGGTGTAGCTTCCAAAACGTAGTCATTGCTGGGGGTTTTCCACTGATTAGGCAGAGGCGGGGCTCTGAAAATGCAAAATGGTGTCTGCCATCTATCCCTGCCAATGTTGCGCTCCAAAAGTCAAAATTTATTTTTTAATTTACACGGCTAAAGGTTATGCAATTCTGCTAAGCACCTGTGGGTTCAAAGAGGTCACCACAAACCTCTAAAATAAATTCCTTGGAGGGGTGTAGTTTCCAAAATGGTGTCACTTGAGGGGAGTCTCCACTGTTTAGGCACATCAGGGGCTCAGCAAATGGGGTCCGCTATCTATTCCAGTAAATTTTGCACTCAAAGTCAAATGATGCTCCTTCCCTTCTGAGTCCTGCCGTTCTCCACAGCCATAGTTTTCCCACCACATATGGGGTATTGGCGTACCCAGGAGAAATTGCAAACAATTTTTCTCTTGTTACACTTGTGAAAAAGCTAAATTTTGGGCTAAAGAAACATTTTTATGAGAAAAAGTTAAATTTTATTTTAGGTCCACATTGCTTTAACCCCTTAAAGGGAATCGGTCACCGGAAGTTGGCGGGCTACTCAAATGACCTGTGTCCAGTCCGTTGGGCGGTGTTTATTCTTTTTTTCTCCACCCCATCCGTGGCCCCTGTCCGCGATCTTTTCCGGAATTAGAGATGTTCTCCTCCATAGTTCGCGTGTGCACAAAGCAATCTTGCCTCGCGCAGTATGCTTTGCCCAACTGCGGGCAAAGCTGAAAATCATTACTGCGCATGCGCCGGTACACTATGTCCCGGAAGTATTTGGCTGTGTTCCGCAGTTGGGCAAAGCATAGTGCGCATGCGTGAGGCAAAATTGCTTTGCGCACGCACAAACTATAGAGAACAACTCTAATTCCAGAAAAGATCGCGAACGGGGGCCACGGATGGAGTGGAGAAAAAAAGAAGAAACACTGCACATCAGACCGGACACAGGTCACTTGAATAGCCTGCCAACTTCCGGTGACAGATTCCCTTTAACCCCTTTACTCCCAAGGGTGGTTTGCACGTTCATGACCGGGCCAATTTTTACAATTCTGACCACTGTCCCTTTATGAGGTCATAACTCTGAAACGCTTCCATGGATCCCACTGATTCTGCCCTTAAATCACAGAGATATGGCACACAAAAAACTTAAGTAACATTTCACATATGTTTACTTTACATCAGCACAATTTTGGAACCAAAATTTTTTTTTGTTATGAAGTTATAAGGGTTAAAAGTTTGACCAGCAATTTCTCATTTTTACAACATCGTTTTATTTTTACAGACCACATCACATTTGAAGTCACTTTGAGGGGTCTATATGATAGAAAATACCCAAAAGTGACACCATTCTAAAAACTGCACCCCTCAAGGTGCTTAAAACCACATTCAAGAAGTTTATTAACCCTTCAGGTGCTTCACTGGAATTTTTTGAATGTTTAAAAAAAAAATGAACATTTAACTTTTTTCACAAAAAAATTACTTCAGGTCCAATTTTTTTATTTTACCAAGGTTAACAGGAGAAATTGGACTGCAAAAGTTATTGTGCAATTTCTCCTGAGTACGCTGATATCTGATATGTGGGGGGGACCACTGTTTCGGCGCATGGCAGAGCTCAGAAGGGAAGGAGCGCCATTTGATTTTTCCAATGCAAAATTGGCTGGAATTCAGATCGGACGCCATGTCACATTTGGAGAGCCCCTGATGTGCCTAAACAGTGGAAACCCCCCACAAGTGACCCCATTTTGGAAACTAGACCCCCCAAGGAACTTATCTAGATATGTGGTGAGAACTTTGAACCCACAAGGGCTTCACAGAAGTTTATAACGTACAGCCGTACAATTAAAAAAAAAATCATAATTTTTCCACAAAAATGATCTTTTCACCCTCAATTTTTATTTTTACAAGGGTAACAGGACCCAAAATTTATTGTGCAATTTATCCTGAGTAAGCTGATACCCCATATGTGGGGGTAAACCACTATTTGGGCGCATGGCAGAGCTCGGAAGGGAAGCAGCGCCATTTGACTTTTATGGCTGGAATTGAGATAGAACGCCATGTCGCGTTTGGAAAGCCCCTGATGTGCCAAAACAGTGGAAACCCCCGACAAATGACACCAATTTGGAAATTAGACCCCCCAAGGAACTTATCTAGATATGTGGTGAGCACGTTGAACCCCCAAGGGCTTCACAGAAGTTTATAACGCCCGGGCATGAAAATAAAAAAAATCGTATTTTTTCCACAAACGTGATCTTTTAGTCCCCAATTTTTTTATTTTCCCAAGGGTAACAGGAGAACTTGGACCCCAAAAGTTGTTGTCCAATTTGTCCTGAGTACGCCGATACCCCATATGTGGGAGAAAACTACTGTATGGGCACATGTCAGGGCTCGGAAGGGAAGTAGTGGCGTTTGGGAATGCAGACTTTGATGGAATGGTCTGCGGGTGTCATGTCACGTTTGGAGAGCCTCTGATGTGCCTAAACTGTTGAAACTCCCCACAAGTGACCCCATTTTGGAAACTAGACCCCCCCACGGAACTTATCTAGATGTGTGGTGAGCACTTTGAACCCCCAAGTACTTCACAGAAGATTATAACGCCCGGGCGTGAAAATAAAAAAATCATTTTTTTTCCACAGAAATGATATTTTTGCCCCCAATTTTTTATTTTCCGAAGGCTAACAAGGAGAAATTGGACCCCAAGAGTTGTTTTGCAATTTGTCCTGAGTAGGCTGATACCCCATATGTGGGGGTAAAACACTGTTTGGGCGCATGGCGGAGCTTGGAAGGGAAGGAGCACCATTTTGACTTTTTCAACGCAGAATTGGCTGGAATTGAGATCAGACGCCATGGTGCGTTTGGAGAGCACCTGATGTGCCCAAACAGTGGAAACCCCCCAATTCTAACTCTAACCCTTACCCGAACACACCCCTAACCCTAATCTCAGCCCTAATGGGAAAATGGAAATAAATACAGTTTTTTAATTTTATTATTTTTCCCTAACTAAGGGGGTGATAAAGGGGGGTTTGATTTACTATTTATAGCGGGTTTTTATGTTTGGCAGCGGTCATACGCTAAAAGACGCTTTTTACTGTAAAATAGTTTTTGCATCACCACATTTTGAGAGCTATAATTTTTCCATATTTTGACCCACAGTCATGTGAGGTCTTATTTTTTGCGGGACGAGTTGACGTTTTTATTGGTACTATTATCGGGCATGTGACATTTTTTGATCGCTTTTTTTCCCCGATTTTTGGGACACAGAATAAACAAAACCAGCATTTCAAGAATTTCTTTTGGGGGGTGCATTTACACTGTTCCGCGTGCGGCGGTTTTATTCTTCGGGTCAGTACGATTACAGCGATACCTCATTTATGTCTTTTTTTTTATGTTTTGATGCTTTATGCAATAAAAACAACTTTATATAAAAAAATAATTATTTTTGCATCGCTTTATTCTGCGAGCTATAACTTTTATTTTTTCACTGATGACGCTGTGTGGCGGCTCGTTTTTTGCGGGACAAGATGATGTTTTCAGTTTTTTATTTTTAATTTTTAAGGGGTTCGCTAAAGGGGTTAACTAATGGGACAGTTTTATAGAGCGGGTCGTTATGGACACAGCAATACTAAATATGTGAACTTTTAATTGTTTTGGGTTTCTTTTATTTCCAAAAATTGAATTTATTAGGGAATATTTTTTTTTTTTTAATTTATTTAGCGATTTTTTATAAATTATTTTTACACTTTTTTTTTTTTTTTTTTTTTTTTTTAACTTTATTATACTGTCCCAGGGGGGACATAACTGTCATGTGACAGATCGCTGATCTGTCACATCACAGATCGCTGTGAGAGATCAGCAATCTGTCACAGGGAGTGCTGGAGGCTTCCTCATGCTGGCGTTTTGCAGGCATAAGGAAGCCGTCTCCCTGCATGCCCCCGAAGGTCACGGCCGCCATTTTGGATCCGGGGACCTGCAGGGAAGGAGGCCCCCGCAGCAGCGCTGCACCGGGGGGTTCAGGGAAGCACGGAGGGAGCCCCCTCCCTGCCAATGCTTCCCTAAACCCCCGGTACACTGCGATCGTGTTTGATCGCAGTGTGCCAGGGGTTAACGTGTCGGGGGCGGTCCGTGACCGCCCTTGACACATAGTGCCAGGTGTCAGCTGTGATAATCAGCTGACACCCGCCCGCTGATCGCTATGTCGTACTATCCCGTCCATGGGCATAGGGGCCCGGGTCCCATGGACGGGATAGTACGTCAGACGGCAGAAAGGGGTTAATGACCATGGGTATTTTTGGTTTTGCACTTTCATTTTTCCCTCCCCTTCTTTCCAGAGC
The DNA here is from genome assembly GCF_039654945.1 of Dendrobates tinctorius. Classification (NCBI taxonomy): domain Eukaryota; kingdom Metazoa; phylum Chordata; class Amphibia; order Anura; family Dendrobatidae; genus Dendrobates; species Dendrobates tinctorius. Next base: position 16,319,824 of record NW_027361796.1, read on the forward strand.
CATAACTTTTTTATTTTTTCGTCAATATGGCCATGTGAGGGATAAATCGCGTAGCGGGAGAAAAAAAATCAAAATGCCAGAATTACATTTTTTTTGGTCGCTGTGACATTGCATTAAAATGCAATAACGGGCAATCAAAAGAATGTATCTGCACAAAAGTGGTATCATTAAAAATGTCAGCTCAGCACGCAAAATAAGCCCTCACTCAACCCCAGATCATAAAAAGTGGAGACACTACGGGTCTCGGAAAATGACGCATATTATTATTATTATTATTTTTTTTTTTTTACAAACTTTGGAATTGTTTTTCGCCACTTAGATGAAAGAGAACCTAGACATGTTTGGTGTCTATGAACTCGTAATGACCTGGAGAATCATAATGGCAGGTCAGTTTTAGAATTTAGTGAACCTAGCAAAAAAGCCAAACAAAAAACAAGTGTGGTATTGCACTTTTTTTTTTTTAAATTTCACCACACTTGGAATTTTTTTTCCCGTTTTCAAGTACACGACTTGGTAAAATCAATGGTGTTGTTCAAAAGTACAACTCGTCCCGCAAAAAATAAGCCCTCACATGGCCATATTGACGGAAAAATAAAAACGTTATGGCTCTGGAAAGAAGGGGAGCGGAAAAAAAAATTAAAAAAAATAGACGAAAACCGCTCTGGTCATGAAGGGGTTAACTAGTTAATAGGCGGAGGTGGATCGTGATTCCACCTGCGCCTTTGCAGGCTCACCGCCGGAGCCCTCATCAAAGCAACAGAGACATCATTGGACGTTAAGGGGTTAACACCTGTGAAGCACCTGAATGGTTAACAAACTTCTTGAATGTGGTTTAGAGAACTTTGAGGGGTGCAGCTTTTAAAATCGTGTCATTTTTAGCTATGTTCTTTCATATAGGCCCCTCAAAGTCACTTCAAATGTGATGCTCATAAATTTTTCACCCTTTTAACTTACTAAGAAAAAAAATTATGTTTTAAAAATGATGTTGATGTAAAGCAGACCTGTTATCAATTTTATTATTTTGTGCGACATAACTATTTGGTTTAGGGGGGAATAAAAATTTAAAAAAAAAAAGTTTGAAAATTGCAAAATTTTCTAAACTTGTCAATATATCAATGTATTCACAAATAAACACAAAAAATATTGACCTAAATTTACCACTAACAAAAGTATAATGCAGCATGCAAAAAAATAAATAAATAAACCTCAGAATCAGTGGGATACATTGCAGCGTTCCAGAGTTACTACTTCATAAAGTGACACTGGTCGGAATTGTAAAATTTGGCCTGGTCATGAAGGTGAAAACAGGTTGGGGGATGAAGGCGTTAACTTTAAAATGGGTTGCCTAAGACAACCACTGCTCATATGCCCTATAAGAACCTCTATCTATGAGACAAAATAGAGAGTGCTCCAGTGGATCCACCACATCCATCGGGTCCATGCAAGAGAAATGTATAGACAGAAGTAGCTTCCCTGGTGATATTGTCCAATTGCCAATGTTTAGACAATAAGGACCCCAGTGACAGGCTTATCACCTTTTTTGAAATGGGGTTAGATAATCGGTTAATACCATCAAGCAGCAAATCTTCTATGTTTTGTTAGTTAGCATCATACCATATTTCCATATGTGGAACACCTTATTCAGTCCACCTAATTCATAGGTCCAGTAGCCCACCAACTCTGAGTGAGCAGTGCGCAGATGGAAATTCTCCTGTGTGAGCTGCATGAATGAACTCATCATAGACGGCTTGATAGAGTAAGTGCGGAATTCATATAAAGTAGTGTCGTGTTGGCGGGGACCTGTAGCAAATGGAGCTGTTGCCTAGAGAAAAATATTTTATGTTAGTTAAGCTAATGAACAGAAGAAAAAAAAGAAAAAAAAATATGGATGCACCCTAGTGCAATAAATTCATATAGCATATAATCAAACTTGTGTGGCGAGCGTCCATAGAATGGGTAACGTCATTCCCACCATCCATTTACATGTAAGGAACACATCAGTATATGGCAGTGGCTAAATGCAGAAATACTCTTTATGAACCTGACGAAGGCGTAGAAGCGTTGTTTCAATAAAACAATTGGATTATCCCACTACTTCATTCAGAACAGAGCAGTACCCGTCATATTAAGTCAGGACCTTCTCTCATTGGTGATATATTGTGAACCAGAGCACAGAATATCTTAGGGACCAGGAATTAATATTGGCCTAATAGTCATCATTTTTACTTCAACAAGTAGAAAAAGGGCCAGTCTGTGACAAGCACCATTCTGAATGCAATGAAGTGGTTGTACATAACCATAAACTCCGGTGTTGCTCACCCTCCCCAGGTCCAGTTCTTTATCTCAGCTGCTGCTCCAGTTTTTGTTTAGTAGTGACATCACTACTGCAACCACTCTAAGTAGCTAATCACTGGGCTCATGATGTCTACATGGAAGCACCATTCATGATAGCTCTGTGGCAGCCTGTCATGGAAGAGGAGGCAGTTCTGGATTTGGGAAAGTTAAATAACAGCTAAGTTTACCGTTTTAACCTAGCGGAAGCCAATTAAAGGTCAGTCTCTCCGATAAGCTTCATTCACAACTACAAGGACTCCGAACACTTCTGTACCTGACCTCAGATGAAGAACACTGAAGTCACTGGCCCAGAGTCATGGAGGCAAACCTCAGCTGGAAAATAGGGGGCACAGGTCATATTTCCACATAACTTACACATCAAGCGCCAGATAACACTTGTATTACAGGAGCTGTAGAATGGTGGGGTAACTTCTCAGCCTCTACAGTAACCCACCTCCATCGCTCAGTAAAGTAGTGTGTATCAAAGGAAAGAAAAACCCAAAACATTCCCCTATCAGAACCACCTACTTCAGTCTTGCAACAATTTCATAAATCAACCTCCACTGAAAGGTAAATTATCACCTTTTACTGATTCAACAGTTCAGCCTCATTCTTACTTTTTGCATTTTTATCAGTGTGCTGGATTCGATTTTCACCCATTTTTGGTCTGTGGGTCCATTTTTTACCTTTTACCATCAGTGAGCCATCCGTTTTCAGGCATGCAAAAGAGAGAGAAAAAAAGATTCCAAGTGCCCGCTATTTGTTAAACAGTATATTAAAAAAAAATGGGAGCGACATTGGACTTGTCGGGTTTTCTTTGCGGACACTAGGTCTGCAATATCTAGTGTGTGTGTTTTTCACACCAGTCTTGATTTGATGAGGGGGCGTGCTGAAGTTAGACGCTCCTGATTTATGTAGAGGTGCACACCTCTTCATAAATCTGGCGAGCCTGCATAGAGTATAGTGCGTGCTTCACAACAAATCTTTCTCCAGTTGGGAACTGGACTAAAATTTGCAACATAATAAATGCTGAGGCTTGCCATATATTTGACGAGAAAGGGTTGCCATGCCCTCACCCCACCCCGGTTCCAATTGTGTCGGAGCTGGCCGAAAATGGCACAAGGCCGCCAAAAATCACAAAATTTATGCACAGTTTCAAATTGCACTAAAACTGAGCTACTTTTCAAAGCTTTTTATGCAAGAAATCTGAATTGATGAATTGGACCCAAGTGATCACACTTTTCCTACATATCGCTGGTGAAGTGTCGTTATGTAGCCTTACAAGTACATGAACATTTACTGTCTGTTCTGAGAGGGAATTCTCCAAAAAGGGTGTCTGTAGATTGACCAAGATCAAGTATGTGGCAGTCGTACCTAAACTCTTCATAAAGAAGTGTCAACTTGTTTAATATATACCGAGGCAGATGTGGAAAGCTGGGCAATTTAATGACCCATGAATGGGAGTTCTAGTTAGCAGTGAACAGTGTAGTAGCACTCGCTTGTACCTTTTACATAGGACATCCACATTATTTAAAGGGATAAGTAGCATATTTACCCATCATACAAGACAAGTTATTCTCTAAGTAAATATTAGTTTTAAAGCACCACTCCAGTGTTGTTTTATTATTTCAGTAATGGAGTGGTGCTACTAATGTAAGGTCCCTGCCCCTAGTAATACACTTTCCTCCCGATGTCTTCAACTCTTCCCGACACCACTCCGGTCCCACCCCGCCCTCTTGTGATCACAACTTCTGACTTGTCAGAACACACCTTCCTGCAAGTGGAGATTGCCATTTTGGAAAATTGCTGCGTAATCATTCGCCACCTAGCCCAAAATGTCAAGATTAGTGTGGGGTCCATGGAAAAAAATCATCCAAGACCATCTTCAAATGCAAAAGGTATCCACTCACTGGGATCCTCGGCTGCTCACACCTTTCTCAGGCTCCATTGACGATGTGCCATGGAAACCAGGAGGACTTTTTCAACAGACTGATCACACAGGATGAAAGCTGGGTCTATCACTCTGATCCTGAGACTAAAGACCAGTCGGTGCAATGGAAGCATTAAGACTCACCACCTCCAAAGAAGGCACGTACCCAACCCTTAGCAGGCAAGGTCATGTTCACAGTATTTTGTGTCCAGCATGGAGTAGTATTGATGGATTTCCTAACAAAGAGGTAAAGGGGATGACCGCACCGCGGGTACCTGCGTGCCGGGGTCGGAACTGATGAGGCTGCGTCCCCTGTTCCCGAGGGGGGAAGCTTTAGCCGGCAGGACCTTCCTCCTGTCCGAGGGGGCGTGGCTAAGCGTTACCAGGGTCAATGCTGGGCGCAGGAACAGACTGAGTTGGCGGGAAGGTGCAGTGCGTGGCTGAGGAGTGAGAGCTCCTGCTTCGAGACTGTTAGCAGCAGAGGCGCACACCCGGCCGTGAGAGAGACGGACCGCAGAGACTCTGACGAGAAGCCCGCTGTGTACAGTTTGGCTCCCAGACATCGAGGTGCCAATTGCTCTGTAACAGTCAGTGCTGCTCGTGTGCGAACTGACATAGACTGAGACGTTAACCGAGTCCTGCTTCCTGAATCCGGGGGGGTGAATATTCATCGAGCCTCGCTTAATTTTGGCAGGACTGTGGCCTATACACTGCTGGCCACCGGAGTCTCCTTACTGAGGACTCCACGGGACGTTTCAAAGACTCAACGTTGCCAGTCGGGAATGTATCATCGCCTTCTTCAGGACCCCACTGGATCTACATTGTGCCGACGGCTGTTGGTGCCATCATCTGCTCCGGGACCTATTCTGACAGGAAAACGTCTGCTTCATAAGTGACTATTTTGAGAACAGTTTCACTCGTTATCCCTACGTTGATTTCCCCTCAACCAAACCCATGTATTCCCTGTACTGCCCGTTATTTACCTCACGTTTACCTACCTCCCTGTGTGGAGTAGCTCACTGTTTTAATAAAAACTATTAACCCTTGATGTGCCTCCTGTCTGCCACTGCATCTGCCAGCCTGCTCACAAAGGGTACCACGATCACTGGGGCATACTATGCTTCACTGCTGCAAAAATTGCAGGAATCCATCAAAACCAAGTGACATGCTCACCAAAGGTGTCCGCCTTCTGCAAGACAATGCACCAGTTCACAACTCACATGTTGCCCAAATGGAAGCATGCTCCTGTGGCTTTGAAATTCTACTGCATCCCCCTTATTCACCCAACTTTGATACTATCTGACAGCCACTTCTTTCCAACAATGAAGTTATTTTTGAAGGGCAAGCATTTCCCAGATGATGAGACTCAAATTTCCAAAGTCACAAAGTAGGTTTTGGAGCAACCTGTCGACTTCTACAAGCAAGGTGTTTAGTTTTTTTTTTAAATAGATGGGAGAAGTATATGTCCCTAGGTGGCACCTATGTAGGGAAGAACTGATAACTGTGCCAAGTTTCATTACTCTCAGTCCACAGGAAGTGGGTCAGGGGAAATCTTTAATGAACACCCATCATAAATAGTTTAAATAAAAAAATAAAAAACATTGTGGGGTCCCCCTTCATTCTACTAAACAGCTGAGGGAAAGCTGACAGCCGGGGGCTGATGTTAATATTTTGGGAAGGGGCCAATAGCCATAATGGTTCCTATGTTATTAATATTAGCTCAAAGCTGTTTGCTCAGCCTTTAATGGCTATTATAGGAGAATCCCCCACCAAATTTGCAATTTTCAAACTTAATTTTTGTGCCCTTAAATCAGAGAGTCATATCGCACAAAATAGTTAATAAGTAACATTTCCAACATCTACTTTACATCAGAACAATTTTGGAAACAAGTTTTTTTTTTTTGTTAGGACGTTATAAGGGTTAAAAGGTGATCAGCAATTAAATTTTTCCAACAAAATTTACAAAACCATTTGGACCACCTCACATTTGGAGTTTGGGGGGTCAATATGACAGAAAATACTCAAAAGTGACACTATTCTAAAAACTGCACCCCTCAAAACCAGATTCAAGAAGTTTATTAACCCTTCAGGTGCTTCACAAAAACTAAAGCAATGTGGAAGGAAAAATGAACATTTTACTTTTTTCACAAAAAAATAACTTTGGAACCAAACTTTTTTATTTTCACAAGGGTATCAGGAGGAAATAGACCACAAAGTTTGTTGGGCAATTTCTTCTGAGTACGCCAATACCCAGTATGTGGGGTCTATCACAGTGATCAAAATAAACCAATAGATGAAATCTTCTATTCTTGCCGGCTGACAGATCACGGCAGGCGCACTGCCATTTTTTTCCCGGAAGAAGACGCCGAGGGCCAGGGGACACAGCTGGTACCGGGGTGGGGGGGCTCCTAGGACCCCATTTCTCTCTCCTCTGATGTGCTAGATCACATCAGAGGAGAAATACATGGGAAATCTGACCTTTTTTTTATTTTTTGCGGTCGCAGTTATTACGTGAATAACGTGATCGCAACACTGGGGTCGGTAAAAACCAAACCAAATCATGTTCTCTGGGGTCTTAGCTACCCACCGGTAGCCGAGACCCCGGAGAAATTCTGACGCTGGGGGGCACTATACACTTATTTCTCAGTGCAGTTAAAAAGCAGCGCCTTGGAATAAGTACCCTTAACTGCCCCCGTTAAAAGGCGTATCGGCGGTCGTTAAGGGTACGTCAAAATCCGCGCTTTTTTATGCGAAATTCCTGCGGATTTGGCATGCGTTTTTACACCTGCGGATTCCTATAATGGAATGGGTGTTAAAACGCTGCGGAATACGCACAAAGAATTGACCTGCTGCGGAAAATAAACTGCAGCGTTTCCGTGCGGATTTTTCTGCAGCATGTGCACAGCGGTTTTTTTTCCATAAAAAAAGCATTGTATTGTAAATCTCTTGTGGATCTGCAGCGAATCCACAGGGCCAAATCCGCAACGTGTGCACATACCGTAAGGGGTTAATGTCTATGTCCCACAACGACTAAGTGGGAGTTAGATGAAAATGGCTTAAGAAAGGCAAAAAGAATTCTGATGTAAAAGCTTTGATGATTTGACGCCATTGTCTGTGGGCCTCGAGGGGAAAGAAGGGGGTAAAACAACCTAAAAAAGATTTCTGGTGCACGGAGGATGAATCAAGAGTGTCTGACTCCAAGCAAGCCTTCTCATTAAGACCGGTGAGGAAATCACCGGTCTTGATGAATCGGGGCCCACGGGTCTTAAATAAAGAGTCACAGAAAGCACACAGAATTTTTTCTGCATATGAGAAAATCTGATGAAACACTGATGGTAAAAACTGACATATGACCAAACATTAATGATGAGCAGTCCATTTTCTTTTACGTAAAAAACTAAAAAAAAACGACACATCTGAGTTTGACCTAAATTAATATTATGATACGCGACCGGTTCCTTTAAAAGGAGTTACCTGGTCTTAAGGTGCAAGTCTGCAGTCACTATGTGACTTACACACTAGTAAATCCTCACATTGCGCACCATCAGGATTCTCTAGTGCCGGCACCAGGAGCGAGAGGTCATGTGGCTATAAGTATGCAATTTGCATACTCCCAGCCACATTCCGACTAGATGTGTTGCATTGAGCAAGGCTGTCTAATCATCATGTGTCCAGATGCATTGGCATATCACTCTTGGCAGCAGACCACGTGGCTGCTATGAGGCCCGTGAGTTGGGGGTACCCAGGGCCAGCTCCAATGGCACAACCCCCCACCCCATCATACTTCTCATTCCCCCTCTGCGTCTGAACTCGGTGGTATCTCAGTGCAGAGGGCTACTACAGCACGCCCTCTGTATTGAGCAGTGCACAGGGTCAGACGACACGATGCAGAGCCCAGAGCAAAGGGGGAATTCGGAGAGGCGAGTATTTATTAATTTTTTTTTATATATGAACACAATGTGGTGTCCATATTACTGTATGGAGCACTATATGTTGCCCATAATTCTGTATGGAGGACTATGGGTTGCCCATAATTCTGTACGGAGGATTATGAGTTGCCCATAATTCTGTACGGAGGACTATGTATTGTTCATAATATTGTACGAAGGAGGACTATGCATTGCTCATAATACTGACAACATCTGCAAGGAGTTTGTATGTTCTCCCCGTGTTTGGGTTTCCTCCGGGTACTCCGGTTTCCTCCCACATTCCAAATACATACTGATAGGGAATTTAGATTGTGAGCCCCATCGGGGACAGTGATGATAATGTGTGCAAAACTGTAAAGCGCTGCGGAATATGTTAGCGTTATATAAAAAATAAAGATTGTTATTACTGTATGGAAAACTATGCATTGCTCATAATACTGTACAGAGGACTAGTATGTGGGGCCCACGATACTGGAAGGAGGACTAGTATGTGGGGCCCACGATACTGGAAGGAGGACTAGTATGTGGGGCCCACGATACTGGAAGGAGGACTAGTATGTGGGGCCCACGATACTGGAAGGAGGACTAGTATGTGGGGCCCACGATACTGGAAGGAGGACTAGTATGTGGGGCCCACGATACTGGAAGGAGGACTAGTATGTGGGGCCCACGATACTGGAAGGAGGACTAGTATGTGGGGCCCACGATACTGGAAGGAGGACTAGTATGTGGGGCCCACGATACTGGAAGGAGGACTAGTATGTGGGGCCCACGATACTGGAAGGAGGACTAGTATGTGGGGCCCACGATACTGCACGGAGGACTAGTATGTGGGGCCCACGATACTGCACGGAGGACTAGTATGTGGGGCCCACGATACTGCACGGAGGACTAGTATGTGGGGCCCACGATACTGCACGGAGGACTAGTATGTGGGGCCCACGATACTGCACGGAGGACTAGTATGTGGGGCCCACGATACTGCACGGAGGACTAGTATGTGGGGCCCACGATACTGCACGGAGGACTAGTATGTGGGGCCGACGATACTGCACGGAGGACTAGTATGTGGGGCCCACGATACTGCACGGAGGACTAGTATGTGGGGCCCACGATACTGCACGGAGGACTAGTATGTGGGGCCCACGATACTGCACGGAGGACTAGTATGTGGGGCCCACGATACTGCACGGAGGACTAGTATGTGGGGCCCACGATACTGCACGGAGGACTAGTATGTGGGGCCCACGATACTGCACGGAGGACTAGTATGTGGGGCCCACGATACTGCACGGAGGACTAGTATGTGGGGCCCACGATACTGCACGGAGGACTAGTATGTGGGGCCCACGATACTGCACGGAGGACTAGTATGTGGGGCCCACGATACTGTATGGAGGACTATATAGGAGGAAAATGACTTTGTAAGGGCTGCAAAGTTGTGAGCTATGCTCTTCTGTGACCCCGCCGAATATTAAGGTTTGATGTTTGTTTTTTGGAGGGGGGGGGGGCTAGAGATGTTGAGGCAAGTCAAACTTCTGCCAAGTGGCCCCATGAATCTATGTTTTGCCCCTAATCACATGTATGCAAATTGCACGTGCCCGCCGGCCGCTGGCACTGGAGAATCCCGATATGGCACAATGTGAGCATTCACAAGTCTGCGGTCACACAGAGTGACTGAAGACTTGCAACCTATGGCCGGACAACCCCTTTAACACTGCAGTGTTTTACCTTCATCCCTATTACAGAGAGTTTTACATTTTCTTCATTTGTGCAAAATTAAGCAAATCTATGATCTGTCAGAGCGGTCCATTACCGGTAATAGTGGCTCCAGAGCAGGCTGTAAGCAGTGACCTCACCTGTACACCTCTCAGAGTGTGACTCCCCTTTAAGACCAAGGTCCGCAGTGTGCACAGCATCGTGTCCGCAGCTGTAATGGGGGCTTCCTACAGCCTGAGGGTACTGCCTGTCAGTGACACTGCCCCACGGTAATGCAAGGGTCCGGGTCACAGCCGTGCAGCTGTACAGGAGCCTCCACCCCCAGGACTGTGCCACTGCAGCGCAGATACGGGGAGAGCGGACTGTACCAAAAGCACCAGCAGGAAATAATGCCAAGATCAGAGAAACAGCCACGACCACAGCTGTAACATGCCACATATCTGTCGCACCGCGCCGCCTACACTACAGGCACCATTCTTTATGCTATTATTTTGGCTTTAGTAGAAGATTGTTTTTTGCAGCAATCTCTGTTGCTGGTTTGTGTTGTATGTAAGCTGTCCCTCTGTTCTAATTTCTGCCACTATGGTGCCATAATGTTGTATATGGGACCGTTTACCGCTACTCCTCTTTATTATATATAGCGAGCCTTTTGGACTTAGGCCATGTGCACACGATGCAGATTTGCAGCGGATTTTACCGCGCAGAAATGTTGCATATCCGCATTGTGATGTACAGTACCTTTAAAATGAATGTAAAAAAAAAACGCTGTGCAGACGCTGTGGATTTTTCCGCGCGGTTTTCCTGCGGTACAAAATCCGCAGCATGTTACTTCTTTTGTGCGGTTTTCTATCTCCCCTGTCACCAAATCCGCAGGGGGAAGACCGCAATGGAAAACCGCACAAAAACTGCATGAAAACCGCATGAAAAATGGAAGAAATCCGCAGGAAAAATTCAGGTCATTTGACCTGCGGTTTTCTTCCATTCTGCGCGGAAAAATCCGCAGGGCCAAAAAGTACGTCTGCAATCAGCCTTACTGTCCTTTTCAGACCTACTATGGTGGTGATTGTTTATGAATATAGGCAGTGATGCTATTTTTACATGCCACCTGAGCTCTTCATAGAGTGTGGTGTACTCTTCTTTGGTGCAGCAGGTTATGTGCTATCCCCCTTTTGCTTCCCCTCCTGGGGTTTGGTGTCGTCCATTTATGTGCTATTTTGCTATGGATATTTATTGTACTTATTTGTGATAATAAAGTTTGATATTTTTCTAATTTGGTCTGGATTCAATCACTCTGTGTTTCTCTGTGCATATATATATGCTTATGGAGTGGAACTACTTATTGCTATGGCGGGCTATGACTGCAGGTTACCGCCATTAATGCTGTATAAAGGATTGGGCTTTCTTGTGTTATTATGTGCACACGTATGCAGAAAATTTCTGCATGAAAATCAGACTCCTTCCCATATAACGCGTGTTTTTTTCTGCGCGTTTTTTGCGCAAAAAAAGTGCGTTTTTTATGTGTTTTTTTCTGGAGCGGTCCGAGTCTCATAGAAAATAGCTAGAAATGTGGAATTTTCCGCAAAATTAATGAGCATGCTGTGTTTTTTTCCGCGATGCGTTTTTTTCGAGTAAAAAAATGCATCAATATGCACAAAAAGTGCGGAATTCATTAAAATGAATGGGATGCTTCTTTTAAGCATTTTATTTAGTAAAACCGCAAAAAAAACGCTTACGTGTGCACATACCCTTATTATTGTGCGTGTAACTTTGGTGCGGGGCAGGCCTTAAATTCAATGGATGAGCAAATAGTATGGGAGTATCAAATGAATACTGGGAACTTTGATTGCATGTGGTCATCCAGTACCTCAGTTCTAAGGCTTATTGGGGTGCGTGTAACTTTGGTGCAGGGCAGGCCTTGCATTCAATGCATAAGCAAACAGTATGGGAGTATCAAATGAATAATGTGAAGCGGGTTTTCCTGTGGCCATCCAGTACGCGGGTTCTAAGACTTACTGGGGTGCGTGTAACTTTGGTGCAGGGCAGGCCTTGTATTCAAAGCATAAGCAAACAGTATGGGAGTATCAAATGAATACTGGGAACTATGGTTGCATGTGGTCATCCATGACGTCTGTTCAATGGGTTGTTGGGGTGTGTCAAAATTTTGGGCAGCCCTGCCACTCACTGCATGTGCAATAATAGTATAAGAGACCCAATGTTTAATAATGGGAACAACAAAGCATAGCCGGCTGATGGCTCCCTAAGAATAGCGAGGGCCGACTACTGGCCCTCTAAAAATAGACTTTGTGACTTTCAGAGTCCCTTCTTCATAAATGAAACAGGATGTGTCTGATGATGTGTCACACACCACATGGCCATAGAAGGTTGTAAACTGTTAAAATGATAATGCATACAAAGTGAATGCATTTGTCTTGGCTGAAAGCAATGCTAAAGTTGAAAAATGCAACATGTGAACATAGCCCAAGTGGTGGAGGAGCATTTTTGTTTTGGGTTAATTATTTTGCCTTATATAAAAGTCATTACTCTTGAAAGGATATTCCTTAACATATTTCCCAGGAAAATCCATTTTGGTTTAGTTTTGTATGTTTTTTGGTGCGCCTGTAAAAATGGCACAAGACTCTGACAACATTGTTCACAGCTGTGACCTGGGAGTCAGAAATGCTTCCAGGGGCATTCCCCATGATGTTCCCATGGCATTCGAGCACTGTTTCCACCATTTTCAGATGTTTTTAGACCCTAAAAGGACGCCCGGGGTGGGTCGCGGTAAAAATACTAGGTTTTTCCATAGACTTACATTGGAGTCGTTGCTTGGGTCGAGCACCCGAGTATTCCAATTTGCTCAACCCAAGCATTTTAGTGCTCGCTCATCACTAGTCACTATGTGATGGTAATATGGTGTCTGGTCATGGTGCAGTGGTATTTGTCCCTTGTATGTGATATTATTGGTAATTTTAAAAATTGAAAAATAAATAAAAATATACCTAAATTGTATTGCATATTATAACAAACTAGATTGAGGCCCGATGCTATCGCATCGAGAGGATAGTGACACACCTCTTGCCATGTTAACCCTCAATACACACACACCTCCTCAACACACACTCCTCTCACCTTTCACCATCTCCACTCACTCTTTCACTCCACATACGACCCTTTCTCTCACTCCGTCTCTCATACTCACACTGTCATCGTCGCTGCTCCATGATCCCCGACATCTTCTTCCGCCGGCGCCATCCTGGATCCCGACGTTGTCCACGCCGGCGACATGTTCTTGCGGCCATGCCATCTTGAGTATTCTGAAATCCTGCGAGTGGACATTAGTGGAGATAGTGAAAGGTGAGAGGAGTGTGTGTTGAGGAGTGGTGTGTTGAGGGTTAACATGGCAAGAGGTGTGCTGTGACGTTACCAGTTACAACTGGACGGAAGTTGTTACAACCCGGAAGCTGCTTAGCGCATTTATTATAGTAGATTAAGGCCCGATGCTATCGCATCGAGAGGATAGTGACACACCTCTTGCCATGTTAACCCTCAATACACACACACCTCCTCAACACACCACACCGCCTCAACACACACTCCTCTCACCTTTCACCATCTCCACTCACGTCCATTCACTCTTTCACTCCACATACGACAATTTCTCTCACTCCGTCTCTCATAATCACACCGTCATCGTCGCTGCTCCACGATCCCCGACATCTTCTTCCGCCGGCGCCATCCTGGATCCCGACATTGTCCACGCCGGCGACATGTTCTTGCGGCCATGCCATCTTGAGTATTCTGAAATCCTGCGAGTGGACATTAGTGGCTCACCATTGTCATTTTGAAACACGACTGCTACTTCACTGACAGTGGGATTATTGTAGCGTCGAGGGTCTTGAGTACGATCTTGTTTAATAACCATAGTGATGTTTGGCATGACAGTTCCGTTTTGTAGAGATTTAATTTTTTCTTGTTCTTCCACATCACGTAACATTTGATAAGCTTCCACAAAAGGATTAATAGTTTGGATTTGAAGGGCAATAATGTTCATCAATGTAGGATGACATTTTTGATTTTCTTTACATCGTAAGCGTTGTTCGTTTGCGGTAGTGGTATCGAGAATGTAAAGTTGGGCAAATGCGCGTTGCTGGTCATCTGAGGGATGTAGTGTTTCAGTTCTATGATAGATCTGGCCATGTATGCGGAAACAGTATGGGCCATATCCAGGAGGTGGTGAAATATTTGCACCCATGGAGGCAAAAGCAAAGGAACTGTTAATACTTCGAATATTATCCATGAAATTTTTGCTAAATTCACTTTGCCCTTTCAGCAAACGTGTAAAGACATCAGGATATTGTAGTATGGGTACATGGACTTTACCCTTCTGACAGCAGAGCGTAAAGTTGTTATCAGAAGGTATCTCTGCTACAAAATGCAAAGCTTCGCAATGCTCACATACATGGGTCATGTCACCACAGCTGTGTTCGGTAATACTATTTTCATCATTAGTGAAAATGTGAGGTTGTAGTAGAAGTGCATGTCCAACCGATGGTGTGCGCCTAGTTTTGAGACCAACGTATATTTGTCTTGGTTGCACTTTCTGCGGGCTAACTGCAGCTTGTATGTGAAGAAACTGTGCGTTGGTATTGACTAATTGTGGTATTGATAGGGAAGAAACAGATTGCTGATTAGTTATGTCAGTGAACGGCATATAGGATGAAGTGTGGTAGTAACTTGTTCCACATGCTGATGTGGAAGCATCCTGTTGTGAGTCTACTAATAATGATGAGGAAGAAGCCGTCTGTTGTTGGCGGTGATGGCGTGTAGAGGCTTCTTCAGCCAATGTAATAGATTTAGAGTTAGGGGATTCGTGTGTGAGACGACGGCGTTTATAAGCCTTAATCTTGTCAAGTCGATGCTGTTTTTCCTCAGGAGTCTCATTAGCACGGCGTTGTTTTTGTCGTAGTGCTAAAGCTGCTTTCCTTTCACTGGCATTGGCATACTGTGCATCGGTATTGAATGGTGGTATTGATAGGGCAGAAACAGATTGCTGATTAGTTATGTCAGTGAACGGCATATGGGATGAAGTGTAGCAGTAAATTGTTCCACATGCTGATGTGGAAGCATCCTGTTGTGAGTCTACTAATAATGATGAGGAAGAAGCCGTCTGTTGTTGGCGGTGATGGCGTGTAGAGGCTTCTTCAGCCAATGTAATAGATTTAGAGTTAGGGGATTCGTGTGTGAGACGACGGCGTTTATAAGCCTTAATCTTGTCAAGTCGATGCTGTTTTTCCTCAAGAGTCTCATTAGCACGGCGTTGTTTTTGTCGTAGTGCTAAAGCTGCTTTCCTTTCACTGGCATTGGCATACTGTGCATCGGTATTGAATGGTGGTATTGATAGGGCAGAAACAGATTGCTGATTAGTTATGTCAGTGAACGGCATATGGGATGAAGTGTAGCAGTAAATTGTTCCACATGCTGATGTGGAAGCATCCTGTTGTGAGTCTAATAATAATGATGAGGAAGAGGCCGTCTGTTGTCGGCGGTGACGGCGTGCAGAGGCTTCTTCAGCTAATCTTATGGATTTAGAGTTAGGGGATTCGTGTGTGAGGCGACGGCGTTTATAAGCCTTAATCTTCTCAAGGCGATCGTGTTTTTCCTCAGGAGTCTCATTAGCACGGCGTTGTTTTTGTCGTAGTGCTAAAGCTGCTTTCCTTTCACTGGCATTGGCATACTTTTTGTTATGACTCATGTTGGCACAGGTAAAGGAGTCTATTTGGCAGTTATCTGGCAGTGAAGAAGGCGTCCTGGAGTATTGTAGAGTAAACAGATTGTAAGCATCGTTCCTATTCTGCTGTGTTCCGGACTTTGCCCTTACTGTTGCCCTTAAGCCTGGCTTCGTTCGGCCATACTGGTTCCTGTGACATCACCGCCTGTTGGTCCCGCTCGCCGGGTTTAAATAGCTTTCCTGGACGTGACTACCTTGCTTGTATATCTCGTCCTGTACCTGATCTGCTAGCTGGGAGTTGCACGCTGTGCTACCTCCTTCCTTCCTGCTGAATCCACCTGGATTACCTGCTGCCTACTGCCGCCTGGACCCTCTGACGGTGTCTGCCTGAAGGCTCCTTCCAGCTCTGCCTCCACCGCTCACCGCTACTACAGCACTCACGGTATGCGCTGAAGATCTCTACTGCTGTGTGCGTTCCACCTGAGAGACTATCCCTGCTACCTTTGCACATCCAGTATCAATTACCTAGTGACTTTCTCTGCCACTGCACTGTGCCCGAAGATTCCCCTCCCGCAAGGGAGAGGGCTAAGTGACTGTCCTTGCCTTCATTCTTCAGACCGTGTCTGCTTACATCTACACAGTGCCGGTGTACAACTTGCTATCTACTGGACTGAGTTCTGCTGCTGTTACCACTGCTGTCATTATCTGGCTCCGCCAGCACCTGTGCTGTTCTGTGCTGCTTGTTTAATACAAACTACTTTCACGTATACCTGTGTCTGTGACTCTATCATCTAGCCACTGTCTTCATAGAAACCTACTATACATCATTACAGGATATACAAGCCACCAATATGGAGACCGCAGGTGTAGAGTCCCTGGAGAAACGTGTAAGCAAGCAGCTTGCTTTGATACGGCAGGATGTGGCAGGCATTAGGACCCAGCTGGACACGCTGGAGCAACGTATCGAACACAACGCCGGGGCAGCAGAAGCACAGTTGCAACGACTGGCAAATCGGATTACGGCGCTGGAACAAGCAGCTCCTCTTCAGGGTGATCGTGTTCTGGCGTTGGAGCAAGCGATTCCTATGCAGCTCGATCGGATTGCTGCTCTGGAACAGGCCCCAGCCGCGAAGGTAGCAGGGATAGTCTCTCAGGTGGAACGCACACAGCAGTAGAGATCTTCAGCGCATACCGTGAGTGCTGTAGTAGCGGTGAGCGGTGGAGGCAGAGCTGGAAGGAGCCTTCAGGCAGACACCGTCAGAGGGTCCAGGCGGCAGTAGGCAGCAGGTAATCCAGGTGGATTCAGCAGGAAGGAAGGAGGTAGCACAGCGTGCAACTCCCAGCTAGCAGATCAGGTACAGGACGAGATATACAAGCAAGGTAGTCACGTCCAGGAAAGCTATTTAAACCCGGCGAGCGGGACCAACAGGCGGTGATGTCACAGGAACCAGTATGGCCGAACGAAGCCAGGCTTAAGGGCAACAGTAAGGGCAAAGTCCGGAACACAGCAGAATAGGAACGATGCTTACACAGATACTAATTGACCCTGTAATTGCCCAGCAGTAGTTATGAAGTGGTAGTGGCAAATTGGCCCTGTAGTTAGACACCGGCAGAGGAGCAAGGCAGCAGTAGTTATGGCGGTAGAGGCAAATTGGCCCTGTAATTAGACACCGGCAGAGGAGCAAGGCAGCAGTAGTTATGGCGGTAGAGGCAAATTGGCCCTGTAATTAGACACCGGCAGAGGAGCAAGGCAGCAGTAGTTATGGCGGTAGAGGCAAATTGGCCCTGTAATTAGACACCGGCAGAGGAGCAAGACAGCAGTAGTTATGGCGGTAGAGGCAAATTGGCCCTGTAATTAGACACAGGCAGTGAACAGTCAGAGGAGCAAGGCAGCAGTACTTATGGCGGTAGAGGCAAATTGGCCCTGTAATTAGACACCGGCAGAGGAGCAAGGCAGCAGTAGTTATGGCGGTATTGGCAAATTGGCCCTGTAATTAGACACCAGCAGAGGAGCAATGCAGCAGTAGTTATGGCGGTAGAGGCAAATTGGCCCTGTAATTAGACACCGGCAGAGGAGCAAGGCAGCAGTAGTTATGGCGGTAGAGGCAAATTGGCCCTGTAATTAGACACCGGCAGAGGAGCAAGGTAGCAGTAGTTATGGCGGTAGAGGCAAATTAGCCCTGTAATTAGACACCGGCAGAGGAGCAAGGCAGCAGTAGTTATGGCGGTAGAGGCAAATTAGCCCTGTAATTAGACACCGGCAGAGGAGCAAGGCAGCAGTAGTTATGGCGGTAGAGGCAAATTGGCCTTGTAATTAGACACCGGCAGTAAACAGGCAGATGACCAAAGCAGCAGTAGTTATGGCGATAGAGGCAAATTGGCCCTGTAATTAGACACTGGCAGAGGACAAAGGCAGCAGTAGTTATGGCAGTATAGGCAAATTGGCCCTGTAATTAGACACCAGCAGAGGACAAAGGCAGTAGTTATGGCAGTATAGGCAAATTGGCCCTGTAATTAGACACCGGCAGAGGACAAAGGCAGTAGTTATGGCGGTATAGGCAAATTGGTCCTGTAATTAGACACCGGCAGAGGAGCAAGGCAGCAGTAGTTATGGCGGTACAGGCAAATTGGTCCAGTAATTAGACACCGGCAGTAAACAGGCATAGGACCAAGGCAGCAGTAGTTATGGTGGTACAGGCAATGCCAAGCGTCCGCACAGCAAGTCGGCGTGAGGTAAATGACGCAATTTCACGAATGCAAGATGGCGTCGGCGAAATCTCGCGAGATTTCGCCAACGTCGTTAACACCTCTTGCCATGTTAACCCTCAACACACCACACCGCCTCAACACACACTCCTCTCACCTTTCACCTCCACTCATGTCCACTCACTCTTTCACTCCACATACGTTCCTTTCTCTCACTCCGTTTCTCATACTCACACCGTCATCGTCGCTGCCCCGACATCTTCCTCCGCCGCTGCGATCCAGGATCCAGACGTTCTCCAGGCCGCCGACATGTTCTTGCGGGACGCCATCTTGGATTTCGTGAAATCCCGCGATATTCAAGATAGCGTCGCCGCAACAACATGTCGCTGGCGTGGACGACATCGGGATCCAAAAAGATGGCGTCGGTGAAATCTCGCGAGATTACGCCGACGCCATTTTGGATCCCGATGTCGCCCACGCCAGCGACATATTCTTGCGGGATGCCATCTTGGATGTCGTGAAGTCCCGCGATATTCAAGATGGCGTCGCCGCAACAACATGTCGCTGGCATGGGCGACATCGGGATCCAAAATGGCGTCGGCGTAATCTTGCGAGATTTCGCCGACGCCATCTTTTTGGATCCCGATGTCGTCCACGCCAGCGACATATTGTTGCGGCGACGCCATCTTGAATCTCGCGGGATTTCACAACATCCAAGATGGCGTCCCGCAAGAACATGTCGGCGGCCTGGAGAACGTCTGGATCCTGGATCGCGGCGGCGGAGGAAGATGTCGGGGCAGCGACGATGACGGTGTGAGTATGAGAAACGGAGTGAGAGAAAGGAACGTATGTGGAGTGAAAGAGTGAGTGGACATGAGTGGAGGTGAAAGGTGAGAGGAGTGTGTGTTGAGGCGGTGTGGTGTGTTGAGAGTTAACATGTGCGTGTGTGTGTGGTGACGTCACCGGTTACAACTGGACGGAAGTTGTTACAACCGGAAGCTGGTTAGGGCATTTATTATTATAGATGTTTACTAGGTTAGAATAGAGTAGAGTAGGGCCCGGCCAAAAGAGTCTACCTTGTCGTGGTGGCAGATTAAAAAAATCTTTTGGCCAAAGCAAAAGCTGCTAGTTATATGTGTGATCTGGTGATGGGAACTGTTAATGTGTGATTGGTGAGAAGTGGAGTTTTTCCAACAGAGAGTCTTGGGACTGTGGACAGTTCGAGGGGTGGAGGCGAGGCTGGGGTGGAGCCTGGGTGGAGTTCAAGGGGACCCTGAAAAGGTGACAGGACAATTGTGTACAAGATAATTGTGTACGGACTATTGTGTACAGACAATTGTGTACAGGCCAATTGTGTACAATGACAATTGTGTACAAGGCAATTGTGTACAAGGCGATTGCCCTGTACACAATTGTCCTTGTACACAATTGTCCTTGGACACAATTGGCCTGTACACAATTTTCTGTACACAATTGTCCGTACACAATTATCTTGTACACAATTGTCATGGAACCACCCTGAAAATGTTGCCAGTATGAGGCCCCGAAATTCCTAGTGGCAGCCCTGCTTGGACATGCACATCACAATTTGAGCAAGCTGCAAAGAGTGAGGGAAGCAACCAGCATACAAGTGAGTGGCTTCATTTCTCAGTGGGGAGCACCAGAGGATATACTTTGACTTTGGTGAGCATGATGCTAGGCACTACACCAAACTAAAGGGAGAAATTCATGCTTGCTTAGGGATCACACCCGCGGTTAGAACTCAGTAAGTTCACAGGTCGCCCTTCCAACAGGATAAACCGGTGAGATCCCATATATACGATCTTTTCCATTTAGACTAAAAGTGACTGCAACCAGAAGTTTTAACTGCAGGCCAAGTGGTGAAAAGGATAATCCTGGACCGATTTGTTCAAGCCCTGCCAGTTCACTTACAACGCTGTGTGGGACCCCAATGATGACGTTTAT
This sequence comes from Dendrobates tinctorius, assembly GCF_039654945.1. Lineage (NCBI taxonomy): Eukaryota > Metazoa > Chordata > Amphibia > Anura > Dendrobatidae > Dendrobates > Dendrobates tinctorius. The sequence continues at coordinate 16,340,135 of NW_027361796.1, forward strand.
CAACTAGCTGCCCTGGCAAAGGCCATTAAATCCCGTTGGCTCTAAAAGGTTCTTGTATGAGAAGGACATTGTTTGCTGGAGTTGTCAAGGACTGAGTCATGTGGCTTCCAATTATCTACTAGTGCATGAGCCCATGGAGTTGGGTTGTGGGTGGAAAACGTCACTGTATGCTAGTCCTGCCTACTCGTCTTGCTGTGTCATAACCCGGAGAAACAAACCTGCCATGTGATAATAGAAGATCACTCTATCAATGCTCTGTTTCATGCTGGTGACTCTGGTCCACACCAGCTTGGAAGACAGCAGAAAACTTTAGAGTGGATTAATGTGAGTCACCTCTATACTAAAGCCCCCGTCACACATAGCGATTTCGCTAGCGAGATCGCTGCTGAGTCACAAGAAAAGATATTAATCTTACTAGATATGCTTTACCCGGACAACAAACTCAAGTTGGAGAGTTACAGGAGGACAAATAAACACGTGCATCCCATGAAATACACAGAAGAAAATGGCATCTTCCTCATCCCAGAATACATTGCTTCAATCCCGCAATGCAACACTCTGTGAAAGACACAGGCTGTAAATGCTATTTAAGACAGCTATACATTCAGCCACCACTAGATGGTGCTATAACAAAACCAGCACATAATACAAACATTTTTGCCCTCTATTCAGAAGGCAGAACACTCCCCGCTTGGCATCAACTGATGACACTTCATTTTCCAGGTTTGGAGCGGTAAAGGCGTTCTTACAGTGGTGCCAACCTTTACAAGACTTCTGACTGGTGGGTGGATGTTGACTTGTAAGACTGAGCCACATGAATTAAACAAGCAATAGCACGAACAAGCGAGTTCCAGGTTGAAAACCTGCTGAAATGGTGACATTTGAGGTGATTGTCTGGTCACCATATTTAGAGCGGATACCTGAGGGCGGATATCTTCATCTGCATTTGGCTCTACGAGTTCAAAGGTGTCTGATTCGTCACTGTAAGGTGTTGAACGGTATAAGAATGCAGGGCCCATAAGCCAGGTTGTGTCCTTAAGGTGTCTAGATTCAACAGATCTAGTTGTGTGGACTACAGGATTGTGGTGTGTGGACACATAGCGCCACTGTTTAGGGCCAGTGGATCTCCTGATCCTTAGCACCATATTGCTGATGTAAACATAAAAGCGTCGAGTTTCGTTGCAAATGTGCCCAATCACTACCTTGCTGTCTGAGTAGAACTCAACGTCCTTGATTTCCAGGTCAATCTCTGTCGAGATAAGTTCAGCTAACTCTACAGCTAGCACAGCTGCACAGTTCCAGTCTGGGTATTGTGTGCTCCTGGACTGGCTCATAATAAGCCTTACATGGCATTGCTCCTTGATGTCAGTAGTTTTCAGATACGCTACTGCTGCAATCGCTTTAGTTGAGGCATTGCAGAAGATACAGAGCCTTTGCGTCTTGACTTCTGTTGATGGCACAGAAGCGTATGGTTGTGCCATGTAAAGATCTGACAAGGCTTCTAAAGATTTCTTCCATCTTACCCACAAATCTCTCTTCTCCATGGGAAGCGGATCATCCCATTCAGACATCTTTTGAGTGAAGTCTCTCAACATCATTTTACCTTGGATAGTTACAGGGGATACAAATCCTAGAGGATCGTACAGGCTGTTTATCATGGACAGGACGCCTCTACGTGTGAAAGTTTTTTCTTCTTTGTTGATCCGAAAGGTAAATGCATCTCTTCAAATGACAGAGCAATCCAAGGCTCCGTTGCATGGGAAGGGAGTCCGGGAAAAGCTGCTATCATTTTTTGGCTGTTGGAAGCAATTTTGTGCAGCCTCAAATTGGACAAAGAGAGCATTTCTTGTGTCTTCTTTAGGAGACTGACTGCCGATTCATCTGTGGGTGTGGATTTCAAGCAGTCATCCACATAGAAATCCTTCTCCACAAACGATCTAACATCCAACCCGTACTTTGCTTCGCCCTCTCTGGATGAATGTCTAAGACCATAGATGGCGACAACAGGGGAAGGGCCGTTCCTGAAGATGTGTTCTTTCATCTGATACTCCACGATGTCTTTGTAGGGGTCATTATCCCAGTACCAGAAAAACCTCAAATAGTTTCTATCTTTTTTGACTAGGAGCAATGAAACATCTGTTGTATGTCAGCGATGAATGCCACTGCATCTTTGCAGAAGCGAAGAAGTACTCCTAGAAGTCTGTTGTTGAGGTCTGGGCAAGACAAAAAAACATTGTTTAGCGAGACACCTTTATATCTGGCATTTGAGTCAAATTCTACTCTTATCTGACCAGGTTTCTTAGGATGATACATGCCAAAAATGGGTATTCAACCAACATTCCTCGGAATCTTGGAGTACAGGTGCAATTTCTGCATGGCCATTCTGAAGTATTTTCTCCATGAAGGCAAAGAAGTGCTCTCTCATTTCAGGTGCCTTCTGAAATTTGTATTTGAGGGAGACAAATCGACCGTAGACAGGTTCTCTGTTGTTGGGTAAGCGTTGCCTCTGTGGTTTAAATGGTAGAGGGGCCATCCAACTCTTTGACTCATCTCTTACCATCTCTCAATCCATGATGTCGAAAAACAGTCTGTCTTCTATGGACATTGCTACTGTTATGTCCTCACTAAATGAACGGGATTCATATAGCTTAACAAGCAGCTAAACCGCTATACTGGGGTCCAAAAAGGGAGACTGTAGTTGAATCTGTGATTTATTGAACGTAGATGTAGATGTGTATGGTAAAACTACAAATAGAAACAGATACATAGAATCAGTATAGGATTCATGGAAATATACATTATACATAGCATACAATCTGAGCTACTAGCTGAGCAGGGGTTGTATCTAAGCTAGCTAATATAAGACAGAATATACAGGGAGAATAATTACATACCACCGATGCTAACGCAGGAGAAAAGAAAGCGATGAGGTGCTTCCGATCTGCAGGCCGACTGAAGGAAAGAAGGGGGATGGGATAGACCATGATCCCTTGCAAAGTTACCCAGAATACATTAGGTATTGGAGGGAAATAATACAGGAAGTACAATACATAACATTATGCAGTAATATCTTTTGGCCACTAGATGGAACTAAGGAAACAAGAAACATTATCTAAGGAAAAACTGAATATCCTGTACATACAGCAATATGGTTATATGTTATCAGAACAGATGATTAAGAGTCATTTCTTATGTTGGAGACAGAACAGCTACCTTGTTGACTTCTCTTGTTCTGTGGAAAACTGTGAGCCCTATGTGATCTTGGTCGCCATCACATGTGTGGTCTTCACAGGAAGGATCAGCTAACAGACAAGGTAGAGGAGCATTGCGTGGCAACTCTTTAACCAGGAAGCTACTCTTACATGGCTGGTGTCATGATCTGAATTTGATCTGACAGTTTTAAATTGTACTGGGTGAACTTTTTTTACTTTGGCAAGTGCCAAGTGACTTGACTGTCCCCGGTGGTGGTTAGTGGTATCACACTTTAGGTTTAATGTGCACGTAATTATGAATCAGGTGTGGGGCTCTATAAGTGAGTCTCAGGGTGTGCAATCACTGCTGGTGATATTGATTGATTGATTCATTCTGAGTTTGTGAAGCCTGGGTGAACATGGAGCTGAAGAGGAGTCCTGCGCAGTCAGCCAGAGGAGACGAGTGGCAGCTAATGGTGTCTGCAGGAATTGCTGGCATGGCGTGGAGGAGTCGCAGTTCATGGTGTCGGCGGGAAGTGCGTGCATGGCTTTGTGGAGTGGCGACTATGGAGAGAGTTGCACTCGGCATGCTCGACTTGGTGGCCGAGAGCTGGACTCAAGCATGCTTAGAATTTTGGCAGAGGCTGACTCATCCTTGGGACTCTGTTATTGGACTGCTGCAACTGGAGATGGACTCTGCTCCAAGGCTGCACTATGGTGTAGGATCCAGGATGGTGATGGATCCGGGTGGAGGAGAAGACGCACGCAGGTGGTGGGGCTCTGTTGCAGGAGCATAAGCACAGAGCATAAAGCTAAGTGGTGTTTCCCCTGTATTGTCTTCTTTCCTCATGTGTGTTGTTAGTGCAGTGGTGGGATTAGTCTCCGCACCGACCAATTCCCTAGTGAGGGTTTAGGGTCAGGGCGAGCAAGGGTTTAAGGTTCGCTTGCGGCGACAGGTGCGGAGCCTGTATAGGGAATGTGAGGAGTGCAGGGACACTGGCTCAGCGGAGTGCAGGAGGTCTCCATGTCCCCATTCCCTATCGCAGGGCCCACCATTGTTAATGTTATCCAGGTTCCCCCTTATTATTTAAATTCGCCGTACTGGAGGCGGGGTTTCCAGAATTTATATTAACGTGTAATACCTTAATTCGCCAGGTGGAGGCGGCGTATCCATCTGCACGTTTTATTATTTAAATTCACCCCACTGGAGGCGCTGTATCCAGGGTCACGTTGTCGTATGGGTTCGCCTTGCGGTACCCGCTGCGTCCAGAGACACGTGACCGTGACAGCTGGAAGAGAGATGGATGTCCATTTTCAAGAGTATTGGTAAGCATGCTGTCGACTAAGGCTGGCTTGTGTGCTCCTCCTAGGCAGACGTCTCCTATGATGACCCATTCAAGGTCGTGCCTCTGTGCCTACGGAGCGTTCCTGGAGCTGTTTATACATTCTCTAGCCTTGTGGACTTGTAGTATATCTCTTACCAGAAGTAGAGCTATTGGGGTTCCTGGATCCATCTCAGGTATCAGGTGGGCTATACGCTTCAGATGGGGGTGATGTGTCGCCACTTCCCGTGAAGGTTTTTCTGACCTGTTGTCAGGAATCTGGTTGCACTCCAGGATGGTCGGTAGCGATAGGCAGGTTTGGCCATCTATGGACTCGACCTTGCATCCGGTTGCTTTTCTCTCCGCCATCTCAACGGTACCTGAACATGTCCTCAGGGTGTAGGGAGAACCAGGGTCTACAATGCTGAAGTTGTCAAAGAAGATGGACCTGGCTAAGGACCTGTTACTTTGGTCATCCAGGATTACGTATATCTTGAAGGCTTTGTCCTTGCAGCCTGCAGGATAGACTCGGACAAGGCAGATTTTTGAACAGGACCTTCCTCCTGTGAGTCCCTTACAGATCTCCATACATTTAAAGCTGACCACAGGGGTATCTTCGTTGGTGTCCTTCTGCTTCTCATCATGCTCCTCTGCTTGTGACAACACTCATGGAGTTGATCCAGGGTGCTTGGCTGTATTGTGATCCGAGCTGCTGCATTCTGCACATTTCACGCTAGCTTCACAGTTCCTGGTGAAGTGAGAGGTTGTGGCACAACATTTGAAGCAGATGTTGGTCTCCTTGAGGAAATCTTTGTGATCCTCTAAAGACTTCTCCCTGAAGGCTCTGCATTTTAGTAGAGGATGTGGTTTCTTGTGTAGAGGACAATGTTTACTGACATCCTGAGACTTGCTCTCGTCTGGAGGAGGTTTATTGACGTTGTGAGGAGGACCTGTGCAAACAATGTTAGTTTTGTGGACTGCCACGGGTGTCCTACTGGGTTTGACACCAGGGGCAGTTGAACACGACAGATTAAAGTCAAAACTAGGGTCATTTCTTATCCTAGATTGATTGGTGACAAAGTCAACAAATACAATGAAAGGAGGGAATGATACATTATGATTTTGTTTATACCGTGAACCACACATAATCCACTTTTCTTGTAGGTTGTAAGGAAGTTTCTGTGCTATCGAATTGACACCCTTAGCGGTATCTAAGAATGCCAATCCGGGCAAGTCTCCCTCCTCCTGGGCAACCTGTAACTCAGTCAATAAATCACTCAGTTCTCTAAGCTTTTGTTAACCTTTAGGTCCTATATTAGGAAAATCATCAATTCTTTTATATAAAGCATTCTCTATGACTTCTACTGTCCCATAGCATTCATCAAGTCTTTCCCACACTTTACATAGACCTGTGCGAGAATGCTTTACATTAATGTCTCTCAGCCTTTTGGCATGTTCGACCGACTCACTGTAACAACCCTGCTGGCATCACTGCATGGCCTCCCATACTCCACTCACCAACTTGCTCACAGCTCCAGGCCATGCTGTGATTTCTGTATAATGCCAGCTCCATGCTCTGTCCCTCTTATCTCCAGTCTGCTGTGTTCATGTTTCTTGACTGTGTGTATAGGGGGGCAGCGCCTGAACTCTCTGCTTCTTATGGAGTCAGGGTGCACCTGTCTAAGGTGTCCCTGAACAATTACCGAGAGCACTTTACTATTTAGGGTTGCTCCACCCACTGGAACCTTGCCTGAGCAATGTCTAATCTCAGTGTTTTGCTGCTGAGTAAGCCAGGCCCTGTTCTGTGTTTCTCCTTCTCTGGAGGCTACACTCCTAGCTTTGTCTTGTGCCTGTCTGTCTGCCCTCCAGGAGGCTGAATATCCTGGTCTCTGTGCTATAGCTCCTGACTTTGTCTTGCCTAGTACCTCTGTCCTCCTTCCAGGAGGCAGTATATCCTGGTCCTTGAGTCTTTGTCCCTGTACCTTGTCTGAACTCTGTCCTACCCCTGCCTCCTTGTCTTTGGCTTCTGTCCCTTCTGTGTCTTTCCCTATGTCCTCCCTGTCTGTGCTCTGCACCCTTGCAGCTCTGCCTGCTCTGCACCCTTGCAGTTCTGCCTGCTCTGCACCCTTGCGGCTCCGCCTGCACTGCACCCTTGCAGCTCCGCCTGCTCTGCACCCTTGCGGCTTCACCTGCTCTGCACCCTTCTGGCTCCACCTGCTCTGCACCCTTGCGGCTCCACCTGCTCTGCACCCTTGCGGCTCCGCCTGCTCTACACCCTTGCGCTTCCGCCTGCCCCCGCACTCTTGCGGCTCCGCCTGCTCCGCACCCTTGCAGCTCTGCCTACTCTGAACTCCTGTGGCTCCGCCTACTCCGCACTCCTGCGGCTCTGCCTACTTTGCACTCCTGCGGCTCCGTCTACTCCACACTCCTGCAGCTCCGCCTACTCTGCACTCCTGCGGCTCCGCCTACTCCAAACTCCTGCCTGTATCCATACCTGCTCCTCCCATGTGAACAGGGCCAAACCTGTCCCGTCATATTCCACTTCCTCCTATCAGTACCCGTACCTGCACCTCGGTACTTGTGACTGTATGGCGGCCGCTGTAGTATCTGCAGGCAGCGCGGTGTGGGTACAAGTGGCTCCTTAAGTCATATTCGCTCTCATATTCGCAGGCGTCTAGCATCTGATTTACTGTTCTGCCTTCATACACATTGACACGGTGTGCACTCTAGCTTACAGCATAAACCACCTTCTATTTTCCAAAATAAGCAGACTGTTTTCTGTAGTCTAGCTTGTTTATTGGTGAAGAGTATAGAACATGTGATAAAACTATAAAGAATACAAACAACATGGGTAAGTATTGGGCAGATGATCACACAGCTAAGACAATTACAGGAAGTATAACAGTGTGATGCAAACTTTACATGGAAATACACAGGTGTCTAATTACATCTGCTGTGCGTTGGCTGCTATACAGTTAATAACATCTCTGTTCAACACTGCATTGCAAGAAAAGATATTAATCTTACCAGATATGCTTTACCCGGATAACGAACTCAAGTTGGAGAGTTACAGGAGGACAAATAAACACGTGCGTCTCATGAAAAACACAGAATAAAATGGCATCTTCCTCATCCCAGAATACATTGCTTCAATCCCACAATTCAAAACTCTGTTAAAGACACAGGCTCTAAATGCTATTATAGACAGCTATAAAATCAGCCACCACTAGATGGTGCTATAACTAAACCAGAACATAATACAAACATTTTTGCCCTATATTCAGAGGGCAGAACATCTATTGTCCTCCCATAAAGTAATAACAATACAGCATCAGGTGGTGGAGTACTCCAAAAGACATGCACATAAAAGAGAAAGAAAGAGGCGTAGCCATAAACCACAATAGCAAAAATAGCATTAAAACAGGAATATTTATTTGAAAAAAATTAATTAAAAATTAACTAAAAGGTAATATAACAATATATAAAAAAAAATAAGGAGGATTAACTTGCAGAGATCCACTGAGTCAGTCAAGCATAATAAGTAGTGTATAATATGTACAAAAGTAAAAAAAATTTTTTAAAAATATAAAAGTTAAAATCACCCCCCTTTTCGCCCCATTCAAAATAAAACAATAAAAAAATCAGACGTATGCATATTTGGTATAGCCACATTCAGAATCACCCAATCTATCAATAAAAAAGTATTAATTTGATCCCTATACGGCGTAGCATGAAAAAAAGTCAAAATGCCAGAATTACGCTTTTTTGGTCACCGCGACATTACATTAAAATACAATAATGGGCAAAAGATTGTATCTGATCCAACATGGTATCATTAAAAATGTCAGCTTGGCTCGCAAAAAATAAGCCCACACACAACCTGAGATCACAAAAAATGGAGACGCTACAGGTATCGTAAAACGGCGCTTTTTTTTTTTTTTTTTTTAAAAACAAAGTTTGGAATTTTTTTCACCACTTAGATAAAAAAGAACCTAGACATATTTTGTGTCTATGAACTCGTAATGACCTGGAGACTCATAATGGCAGGTCAGTTTTAGCATTTAGTGAACCTAGCAAAAAAGCCAAACAAAAAACAAGTGTGGAATTGCATTTTTTTTGCAATTTCACCACACATGGAATTTTTTTACCGTTTTCTAATACATGGCATAGCAAAACCAATGGTGTCATTCAAAAATAAAACTCGTCCCACAAAATATCAAGCCCTCACATGGCCATATTGAAAAATAAAAAAGTCATGGCTCTGAGAAGGGGAGCAAAAAACGAAAACGCAAATCCGAAAATACCTCCCGTCATGAAGGGGTTAAATGAAGATCCGTGACCTTAAGCTGAAGCGTACTTGAGTTATGCAGCAGAACAATGATCCAAAACACCCCAGCAAGTCCACATCTGAATGGAAAAACAAAATTAAGACTTTGGAGCGGCCTAATCAAAGTCCTGATCTTAATTGAAATGCTGTGGCATGAGCTTAAAAAGGCATTTCTTGTTTGGAAACCCTCCTATGTGGCTGAAGTACTACAATTCTGCAAAGAGGAGTGGGTCAAAATTCCTCCAGAGCATTGAAAAAGACTTATTACCAGTTATTACAAACGATTAATTGCAGTTGTTGCTGCTAAGGGTGGCCCAACCAGTTATTAGGTTTAGGGGGCAATCACTTTTCACACAGGGCCCTGTAGGTTTGCATTTCTTTTTCCCTTAATAACAAAGACCTTCATTTAAAAACTGCATGTTGTGTTTACTTGTGTTATCTTTGTCTAACATTTGTTTGATGATATGAAGCATTTAAGTGTGACAAATATGCAAGAGAATATGAAATCAGAAAAGGAATAAATACTTTTTCACACAACTGTATAAATACTGTATATTGATGAGGAAACCTATGTGAAAAGCTTTAAGAGAAACTCAAAAGGTTTCACACGTTTGCCAATTTTGATCACATCAGGGAGTCAATCAGTCAGAGGCAAGAACACACAGCCAGTATGTCAGTGTACCAGGATTGTCTGAATCTCAGATGCGCAGCCACAAGTTTTTATTACAATCACAAAGATAAGAAAAGGGGACTGGCTTAATACATTACGTAAGAAAGAAGATGGTAATCAGAAAGTTGTAAATTATGGATTGTGATGAATTCCTTTTGAACTACAGTAGCTCTATCCAGTTTACTATACTTTTAGAAACAAAGTAAAGTGTGGCGCCCCTGAGGGTTCAGTCGCCTCAGAGGTACTGCACCTCCTCCTGAGGTGTGGTACCCCACCATCCAGGTAAGGTGGAGACACCTGACCACGCCCCAACACCTGCACCCCACACCACAAAGTATTGAAGCAATGCACCTTCGGCGGCTCCCTGCTTGGAGTGTAGCATAGCACCCCTTGGTGGATCCCTGCTTGGAACACGAAACGTGCTGGGAGGTGGGTGGAGTTTAGTACACATAAAAGAGCGGGAAGAGTTGATTGAGTCGTTCAGTTCAGGCATTCATTCAGCCAGTGAGTGAGGCTGTAGAAGGACAGAGTGTGAGACAGAGAAGATCCCTGGGAGAGGGATGGAAGAAGGAAGTGCTGCAGCAGGCCACAGTGATCTGGGTCTGCTGGCACAGGAGAGAGACAGAGAAAGGAAGCTTGATTCTCCATTGGGAAGAAGGATTAGCACGGAATGTGAGGAGAATAAGAGAAAAAGGACCAGGGTTAGAGGAGAACCCTTTTCAAGTTCTGAGCACAAGGCCGGGGTCCGGTCTCCGAGGTTGTACGGATACTAATGGTCCTGCAGCAGACACCGGAGGAATAGAAGTAGTGACCACTTTGTTCCCACACAAGACTTGGGGGCACAACAGCAACGAGATAGTGAGCCGGGACTTGGTAGCAGAGTCCCCGAAGCAGCCTACAGCTTTCTGCCGTACAAGTAGAGTTCATAGGAACATCTGACAGGATGAACTCCAGTGTAACTCAGTACTAGGAGTACTTCATTCAAAAGCGCTATAAGAGGAGACGTTCAGAAAAGGCACATATATTGGTGGAGTGTGGGAAAGAAGTACTTCATCTTGCCTGTAGGTTGGCTGAGCTCCTGACCCGGAGGACACGGCACGGATGCGGGCACCTGTACCTGCAACAGACTGTGAGTAAAGCTTTGAAACTACATGCCCTGGTATCCTCCATTTATTCCTGCGCCAACCTGCCCAGCACTGCTACATCCCTTGCGCCTGACACTACACCATCTAAGTGTCACTTCACCTACACTGCCCTGGGACTCCAGCCCTGCCTGTGGAGGGCTATAACATCACTGCTGCACCACACCATCTGTCCCAGAGGATCTGTCTGCAGCGTTGGCTTACATCTCTATTGCCGAACACCACAGGTGGCGTTCCGAATCACTCATCATAAGCACACTGAGCATTTCCCTTTTACAGTGGGTGCCCAGGGACAGGGGCTGGGTCCCACCTTCCGTGACATCTCCCATTGAAGCTGATCGGGCCCGGTACCGAGTACCCCACAGCCCTGGGTGTGAGGGCGTCCCATTTTGGCGTCACGAACAGGATGATGAAGCCCCATGCCACCGGTTCTGTGTGCCTATGATTTATTGGACTTAAAAGTTTGTGGAAATGTGCAGAAGATCCAATTTGACAGACTGTAAAATGAATGCTAAAATTGGCCGCCAGCGCGCAGAAGAAGGGCGTGACAACATGGGTGGTCCTAAGAAAAGACCGCGAACTGTCCTGGGCCTCCCCTGTCTGAACTTCTATGCGACAGCAACATGGCCCACCCCCCCGAGGGGTTCGTATACTGGCTTGGTATGGAGGAGTAGGAAGAAGACGCCGCCCTCAGAAGTAAGAGCGGGAGCCGGTGGCGGGAAAAGAGTCGAGACAGGAAGAAGAAGGAGGAGAGAACGCCATGATGGAAGGAGCGCGGAGGCCAGAAGAAAATAGGGGGGAGAAGCCATCCTCCCCCAAGCAACACCTGCGGAGCATACGGCCGCTGCGACACCCTTTACAGCGGCCGCCACCACCTCCAGGCCGGTGCTGTCACTGGATGCGGCCTGCCAGGAGAAGGTACATGAGGGTTCCGGAGGCTGTGGGACAGGAGCTGAGTCCCAGTCCGGCTCTAGCACCGCCACACAGGCTTTTACCGGCATGCCCCAGTCCTGTGCCGACACGGATGCAGCAACCGGCCATTCTTCAACCCACTCCAGGGGTTGCGGCTGCCATCATTCGCCACCCGGTACCTAAGCAGGAGTCAGAACATCACCGGGAAGCTCCAGGTATGATCGCTACCCCTCCCAATCGGTTAACTCCCGAGTTTTCACATAGTGAGGCTGGCATGCTTGAACACCAAATGGGACAATTAGATGAGCTATGCTCTCAATTCAGAAGCACTTAGCTTACTGCAATGGGGAAGTGGAAGAAATCCCTGCTGAAAAGAGTGAGACTGGAGCAGGCGCGCCCCATTCGACATCTTCTGATCCCAGCAGAGAAATCTGAGCAGCTAATGGGTGCTACTATGCATCATGGGTTTCCTTGGCCACAAGTTCCAGGCCCTCGCCTCAACCCTTACGAGCACCCACAGATGCCAGTGACACCAGGCATCAGGCCGGAAGTCAAAATTCTATTACCACCTGAAATGGAGGAACCACAGCCATTGGTACCCATTGCAACTCCTGCAGAACCACTGGTGGCAGAAATACCACCAGCAGCAGCTGGAATGCTACCCTCACAAGCAGATACCAATTTAACTCCTTGGGAGAAAGAGTATATGCAATTTGTGGGTGAAAAGCAGGAAGAGGATGTCAAGAAATTCTTCCATGGAAGCAGCAGCCCAAGTCAACAGCTTCCGGAGCCCCAGAAGGGGACCCCCAACACCAACAATGAGTAATAACTAACTTTGTTACCCTGGAGGGTATTTGCACTGTTGTGCTTTAAAGTTATTTTTGTATGTTCATCATGTTTTTCCCTGTTTTTTTTTTGGTTGCCCAGTTTTATTGGCAGCGTTTCTCGCACTTGAACTGTGTGTGGAGATCGTGAACACTGAGTGATCCAGATCTTTATTGCAAATAGTTTGCACCTCTTTAGGTGCCCTTTCTTGGTTTTACATAGGTCTTTTATAAATAAGGACTACCTCATCATGGAGCATGGCTCCTACTTAAAGGACACTGCAAGAGATCCCGGCTGGGAGTGGTGTCAAGCACTTACAAGAATTATTGAAGTTTTTGATGTGAAGTATTTGATAATGTGCTTTATGAAAGTATTTATAGATAGAAAACAGCTTTTAATGAAGAGATGAGAAATTTGAATAAAGATAACTTCTAATAATAGAAAGGAGAAAATGTGAAAAGAAAGATGATGAAGAAATGTGTTGATGCAGAATACTTGAAGTGGTAGTGAGTTATTCCCAAAAGCACTTTTGAATTAGGTACTGTATTGAAACATAGATAGTTAGTTAAAAATTGTTTGCAACGTTCAAGAAACAGTGCCTCTCATATTGAGAAGATTAGATAAGAAGAATTGTTACTAAGCATTACAAAAAAATTTTGTATGTTCCAGTATTTGTCAACTTTTGTTTTCTTGCAGCCCTCGGACGTGCTGTGTTTAACGGGGGGGTATGTGGCGCCCCTGAGGGTTCAGTCGCCACAGAGGTACTGCACCTCCACCATCCAGGTAAGGTGGAGACACCTGACCATGCTTCAACACCTGCACCCCACACCACAAAGTAGTGTAGCAAAGCACCTTCAGCAGCTCCCTGCTTGGAGTTCAGCATAGCACCCCTTGGTGGCTCCCTGCTTGGAACTCGAAACGTGCTGGGAGGTGGGTGGAGTTTAGTACACATAAAAGAACGGGAAGAGTTGAGTGAGTCGTTCATTTCAGGCATTCATTCAGCCAGTGAGTGAGGATGTAGAAGGACAGAGTGTGAGACAGAGAAGATCCCTGGGAGAGGGATGGAAGAAGGAAGTGCTGCAGCAGGCCACAGTGATCTGGGTCTGCTGGCACAGGAGAGAGACAGAGAACGGAAACTTGATTCTCCATTGGGAAGAAGGATTAGCACTGAACGTAAGGAGAATAAGAGAACAAGGACCAGTGTTAGAGGAGAACACTTTTCAAGTTCTAAGCGCAAGGTCGGGGTCCGGTCCCCGAGGTTGTACGGATACTAATGGTCCTACAGCAGACACCGGAGGAATAGAAGTAATGACCACTTTATTCCCACCCAAGACTTGGGGGCACAACAGCAATGAGATAGTGAGCCGGGACTTGGTAGCAGAGAGTCCCCGAAGCAGGCTACAGCTGTCTGCCGTACAAGTAGAGTTCATAGGAACATCTGACAGGAGGAACTCCAGTGTAACTCAGTACTAGGAGTACTTCATTCAAAGGCGCTATAAGAGGAGACGTTCAGAAAAGGCACATATGTTGGCGGAGTGTGGGAAAGGAGTACTTCATCTTGCCTGGAGGTTAGCTGAGCTCCTGACCTGGAGGACACGGCACGGATGCGGGCACCTGTACCTGCAACAGACTGTGAGTAAAGCTTTGGAACTACATGCCCTGGTGTCCTCCACTTATTCCTGCGCCAACCTGCCCAGCACTGCTACATCCCTTGCGCCTGACACTACACCATCTAAGTGTCACTTCACCTACACTGCCCTAGGACTCCAGCCCTGCCTGTGGAGGGCTATAACATCACTGCTGCACCACACCATCTGTCCCAGAGGATCTGTCTGCAGCGTCGGCTTACATCTCTATTGCCGAACACCACAGGTGGCGTCACGAATCACTCATTATAAGCACACTGAACATTTCCCTTTTACAATGGGCGCCCAGGGCCACGGGCCGGGTCCCACCTGCCGTGACATCTCCCATTGAAGCTCATCGGGCCCGGTACCGAGTACCCCACAGCCCTGGGTGTGAGGGCATCCCAAAGCTTAACACAGAGACACCTCTATAACAGAGACAACAGACTGTGTTATTGCTTTTATGAATAACACTTATAAAGCTAATACTAAAATACAAAATTATCAAAGATAAATAGATATATAAATTGGCAAAATCATAATCAAAGCAAAGTACAAAATATTTACCATAACAATGTAAATGAAGGTTAGCAAAAAATGGTAAGCAAAAACAGATTCAGAATCTGCAGGTCTCTATTGACAGTAAGCAAACTTGCTTGTGTAGTAACAAAAGGTCAAACAGGAGTTTTCTTTAGCAAGAAGCAATCTATACAAGTATTCTGTCGCCAATCTACATAGGTGACGTGTCTGAGGGATATGAGCATGAATCTCTGCACAAGCAATGGCAGATAGTTACTCGCTACCTTGAACAGCTGCACGTGGTAAATCCGGGAAGGATGATGCAGTGATGAACTTTAACCTATTTTATTCACAGTACCTTGGCGAGATGAGGTAAGTTGTCAGGGAAGATGAAGGAATGAAGATAGAATATGGAGGGAGAAAGATAAAGGTAACAGGAGAATCCTCTCTTCAGTCTTGATGTACGGGCTGCCAAGATGGTACTGACCAGAAAGAAATGATGTGAGGAAACAAGATAGGACGAGTTGCCGAGAGAGGGGCATTATGGAATTACAGCTTCAAAAAATGAAATCATATTATAACAATGGCCAGTAGACGGCCGGAAAAGACAACAAACACGGTATCATCATATCCAAATATGATAAATGAATGAATTAAGACACATGACATTAGGCAAATGTTGCTGTAATGGCTGAAAGCCTTTGCAGATGATTAGCTCAACAGCACAACAAGACTTTTTCTTTTATACATTTTACATATCCAATTTTCATACAAGCAGGATATAATGGGGAAGTTCAACTTTTTAGAGGTTACAATAAGGAAGTCCTTGTCTAATAAGCGGTTTGTTCTTCCCAGCAGAATCTCGGTTTTCCAGCTTTCCTAGACATTCATATTTTATTTTCCTCTTTCTCCTTCACAGCAGCAACTCTTCCATCTTTATAATCACCTATATAGCCCATATGTGGAGCCTTAGCTCAGCAGGCCTGAAACATGGACTGTAGTATGAATTTGACCTTTCCACTCAGTCTCTACAGACACTCCTAAATCCCAGAGCCTAGTGTCCATCTAAATAACAGATTTTCCAACTAAATGTTACTTCATACCACTGAGAGCAGCAACCTCAGTGGAACAAACCTACCATCCAGCACTTTCCTGCTGACTGCTTACAGCATATGTACACCAGTATGGACGTTATTAACTGGATGAGATTTTTAGTGTTCAAACATAGAGTCTAGATCACGTGAAATAATTATTCCCCTCTATTCCTCACTGGTCAGGCCGCATCCGGAATACTGTGTCCAGTTCTGGGCACCACATTTTAAAAAAGACATTGAAAAACTGGAGCAAGTTCAGACAAGAGTTACCAGGAAGGTAAGCGGACTGCAAAGTATTTCCTACGAGGAACAATTAAAGGATCTGAGAATGCATTTTTAACTGCAAAAAAGAAGGCTAAGAGGAGACTTAATAGCTGTCTACAAATATCTGAAAGGCTGTGACATTGTAGAAGGATCATCTTTATTCTCATTTGCACAAGGAAAGACTAGAAGCAGTCTCCTCTCAGTCTTCTCTTTTGCAAACTAAACATTCCCAAATCATGCAACCTTTCCTCATAAGACAGGGTTTGCAGACCGGTCACCATTCTGGTCGCTCTTTTCTGAACTTGCTCCAGTTTGTTGATGTCTTTTTTAAAATGTGGTGCCCAAAACTGGACACAATATTCCAGATGAGGTCTGACCAAAGAGGAGTAGAGGGAAATAATGACTTCACGTGATCTAGACTGTATGCTTCTGTTAATACATCCTAGAATTGCATTTGCCTTTTTTGCTGCTGCATCACACTGTTGACTCATATTCAGTCTGTGATCTATTAGTATACCCAAGTCTTTTTCACATGTGCTGTCACTTAGCCCTATTCCTCCCATTCTATATATGCTTTTTTTCATTTTTATTGCCCAGATGTAGTACTTTGCATTTGTCCCTGTTAAAAACCATTTTGTTAGTTGCTGCCCACTTCTCCAGTTTATTTAAATCTTTTTGAATCCTCTCTCTCTCTTCTCTAGTATTAGCTATCCCTCCTAGCTTTGTGTCATCAGCAAATTTAATCAGTTTACCCTCAATTCCTTCATCTAAATCGTTGATAAAGATGTTGAACAATACAGGGCCCAGGACAGAGCCCTGTGGTACCCCACTTGAGACATTCTTCCAACTGGATGTGCAGCCATTTACGACCACTCTTTGGGTCCGATCACTAAGCCAGTTATGAATCCACCTAACAGTTGCCTTGTCCATTCCATACTTAGTCATTTTTTCAATAAGGATTGTATGAGAGACTTTGTCAAATGCTTTGCTGAAGTCAAGATATACTATATCTACAGCATTTCCATGATCCACCCAATCAGTGATACCGTCATAGAAGGAAATTAAGTTAGTCTGACATGACTTATTAGTTACAAACCCATGCTGACTCTGTTTGATCACTTCATTCTTATCCAGGTATTGACATACATGTTGTTTAATAATTTGTTCAAAGATCTTTCCTGGTATAGAAGTCAGACTCACCGGCCTATAGTTGCCTGGGTCCACCTTCTTCCCCTTTTTGAAGATAGGAACAACATTTGCTCTTCTCCAGTCTTCTGGCACTTCTCCTGTTCTCCAAGAATTTTCAAAGATTATGGAGAGGGGTTCAAAAATTTCTTCTGCTATCTCCTTCAGTACTCTGGGGTGTAATTCATCTGGACCTGGAGACTTGAATTCATTTAGGTTAGCTAAGTGTTTCCTCACTATCTTTCTGTTTATAGATATCCTGGATTCTTCTATTCCCTTAATAGGACAGTGAATAACAGTTGATGTTACATTTCCTTTCTGAGAGAAAACAGATGCAAAATAGGAATTTAAAAGTTCAGCCTTCTCAACATCCTGTCTTACCATTTCATCATTTTCATCCTGTAAAAATCCTATAGCATCTTTGACTTTTCTTTTACTTTTGACATATCCCCAAAATCCTTTATTATTGCTTTTGACATCTCTTGCAAGCCTCAATTCATTTTCAGCTTTAATTAATCTGATTTGTGCCCTGCAGGTTCTGCAGACAGCATTATATTCTTCTTTAGATATGCCTCCCTCTTTCCATTTTATAAACATTTTTTTCTTCCTTTTTAGCATGTGCTTAAGTTCTGTGTTCATCCATCCTGGTTTCCTTAAATGCTTCCTATTCTTCCCTCTTTTCGGAATTGTTAACAACTGTGCTTTGAGAATTTCATTTTTCAAGATTTCCCATCCTTCCTGGACATTTTTGTCTTTAAGGATATCCAGCCATTGGATCCCTCCAATTATCTTTCTGAATCCCTTAAAATCTGCCTTTCTGAAATCTAACCTTGACGTCTGAGTCTTCACAGGTCTTCCGCCTCTAGTTATCCAAAATTCTAAAATAGCATGGTCGCTACCTCCTAGGGTTCCAGACACTTTTACCTCCTCAACCATTTCCTCCCTGTTTATAAGGATTAGATCCAAGGTAGCAGTTCCCCTTGTTTTCTCCCCTACCTTTTGGAAGATAAAGTTGTCAGCAAGAGAGGATAAGAATTTCCTTGACCTGTTAGTTTTGCCTGAGAGAGATTCCCAACAAATGTCTGGATAGTTGAAATCTCCCATGACAACTATGTCATATTTTTTGGAGAACTTGGCCATTTGATGCATAAAGAGTTCATCCATATCTTCAGCTTGCACAGGCGGCCTGTAGTAAATGCCTACAATGGTGTCCTTTCCATTGTTCTGTCCTTGTTTTCTTACCCAAACAGTTTCCACAGAACTCCCAGTCTCTGAAGCTTCAATCTCTGTGCAGATATACGCGTTTCTAACATACAATGCGACACCCCCTCCTCGTTTATCAAGTCTGTTTCTTGCAAATAAGTTGTATCCTTCTAGTCTTGTATTCCAATCATGTGTATTGTCCCACCAAGTTTCAGTGATTCCAATGACATCATATTTCTTTTCCTGTGTTAGTAGTTCCAATTCTCCTTGTTTGTTGCCCATGCTTTGTGCATTAGTATAGAAACATTTTAGTTTGTGATTGGTTTCTCTTTCTCCAATATTTTTATTAATTAGATTCTTTCGTCTTTGTTCTTCCTTTCCACTTCTAATAGCAGAGTTCTCAATAGCATTTGTCAGGTGTATGGCTTTTTCTGGTCTTTTGCTTCCCTTCCCATGTTGTTCTAGTTTAAAGCTCTCCTTACAAGTGTAGCAAGGCGACTTCCAAATACATGCTTTCCAGTCTTCGTAAGGTGCACCCCATCTCTAGCAAGTAGTCCATCGTATAAGTAGTTCACTCCGTGATCCAGAAATCCAAATTGTTGCTGACGGCACCATCGACGTAGCCAGTTGTTCACCTGCAGAATCTTATTCCACCTCCTTGTTCCATGGCCATCCACTGGGAGGATGGAAGAGAAGACCACCTGCGCTCCCAGTTCTTTCACTTTCTTGCCTAAGTCTTCAAAGTCTCTGCAGATGGTTTCCAGGTCGTTTCTTGCGGTGTCATTTGTCCCCACATGTAGTAGCAGGAATTGGTAGTCATCTGTAGGTCTGAAGAGTCCTGATATCCTGTCAGACACATCTTTAATTTTTGCACCTGGAAGACAGCACATTTCTCTTGAAGTTATATCCGGTCTGCAGATAGCGGCCTCTGTTCCTCTCAACAGGGAATCCCCCATGACCACCACTCTCCGTTTCTTCTTCACAACATTTTTCTTTCTCCATCCAGGAGGACTCTGAAGGCGTACAAGGTTGCTGTTTGTTGGCAAAGTCTTATCCAGATGTATTTCTTCATCGTTTTTCTGCGTGAGAGCCTGGTACTGGTTCCTGAGCAGTATGGGTGCTGACTGCCTCCTGATCCTCCTGCTTCTCTGGGTCACATGTCTCCATTCCTCTGTTTCTTCAGGTGCACTTCGAATTTCAACGTAGCTAACCTCTCTTCGAGATTTTGCAACTTTTCCTCCAACAGGGACACAAGCTTGCATTTGTGGCATGTGAAGTTTGGCTTTTCCACTGGTAAATCTGTGAACATGTAGCAAGAAATGCAGCTCACCAAATGGCTCCTGGCTTCTTCCATCTTGAGATTTCTTAAAAACGATGAAAGATGAGCCAAAATTTCGATTTTTCGATTTCCTCTTTTCAGCTGCAACGGCCAAAACCCAGTGATCGTTGAGCTCGCGGAGACTCTTCACTTATCCCAGAAGGCACTGGGAATATGCAAATGATCTCCTCAAGACTCTTCCCCTGGTTTTTCGATTTCCTCTTTTCAGCTGCAACGGCCAAAACCCAGTGATCGTTGAGCTCACGGAGACTCTTCACTTATCCCAGAAGGCACTGGGAATATGCAAATGATCTCCTCAAGACTCTTCCCCTGGTTTTTCGATTTCCTCTTTTCAGCTGCAACGGCCAAAACCCAGTGATCGTTGAGCTCGCGGAGACTCTTCACTTATCTCAGAAGGCTCTGGGAATATGCAAATGATCTCCTCAAGACTCTTCCCCTGGTTTTTCGATTTCCTCTTTTCAGCTGCAACGGCCAAAACCCAGTGATCGTTGAGCTCGCGGAGACTCTTCACTTATCCCAGAAGCCACTGGGAATATGCAAATGATCTCCTCAAGACTCTTCCCCTGGTTTTTCGATTTCCTCTTTTCAGCTGCAACGGCCAAAACCCAGTGATCGTTGAGCTCGCGGAGACTCTTCACTTATCCCAGAAGGCACTGGGAATATGCAAATGATCTCCTCAAGACTCCTCCCTTGGTTTTTCGATTTCCTCTTTTCAGCTGCAACGGCCAAAACCCAGTGATCGTTGAGCTCGCGGAGACTCTTCACTTATCCCAGAAGGCACTGGGAATATGCAAATGATCTCCTCAAGACTCTTCCCCTGGTTTTATGGATGCTGATGGTCCTGCAGAAGAAACCGGAGGAATAGAAGTTGTCACCACTTTATTCCCACCTAAGACTCGGGGGCACAATAGCAACGTGTGTGTGAGCCGGGACCTGAGAGTAGGAAGTCCCCGAAGCGGGCTACAGCTATCTGCCGTACGAGTGGAGTTCCTAGTAACATCTAGAAGGAGGAACTTGAGTATAATTCACAACTACAAGAACTTCAGTTTAAGCGCTAGTGAGGAGACGTTCAGGAAAGGCATATGTTGGAGGAGTGCTGGAAAGGTGTACTCTATCTTGCCTGGGAGTTGGCTGAGCCCCTGACCTGGAGGACACGGCACCAAAGCGGGCATCTGTGTGCACCAGACTGTGAGTAAAGCCTTGGAACTACATCCAACTGTGTCCTCCACTTATTTCTGCGCCACGTTCCCCACACTGCTGTATCCTTCGCTCTACACTACCTCACCAACTACCAACTCTCTTCATCTGCCCTGGGACTACAGCGCTACCTGTGGGGAGCTTCAACATCATTGCTGCACCACACCATCTGTCCCAGAGAAGCAACCCTGCAGCGCTGGTCAAACTGACCAGAACCCACAGGTGGCATTACGAATCATCTCAATAACTTTATTCCCATCACTCTACCCCTTTTATATTGACTGCCTGAGGCCACGTACCGGGTCTCCGCCACTGCGACATCTCCCATTGAAATCAACGGGCCTGGCACCGAGTACCCCACGGCCTCTGGGGGCGAGTCAATTTTGGTATCACAAACAGGGTGACGAAGCCCGATACCACCGGGTCCTGTGTGCTGAAGATTTATTACATTGGATACTGCTGAAAATGTGCAAAATAACCAAAATGATAGACTGTAAAAAGGACTCTCAAAATGGCCGCTGGCACGGTGAAGAAGGGCGTGACAACATGGGCGGCCCTAAGAAAATAGCGCGAACTGTCCTGGGCCTCCCCTGCCTGAACTTCTATGTAACAGCAACATGGCCCACCCCCAGAGGGGTTCGTGTTGTGAACTCATTTTCTGATCTACAAGTTGTGAGTTCTCCTTCCGGGCTCCCTCTGGTGGTAACAGGAGGTAGTGAGGTTGATTTATTTAGTAGAGATCTGCCACCTGATGATGATGATAATGATTGGATCTCTGGAATCGCAGACTGGATTTAAGACAGCCGACGCCCTATTCTAGTGCTGGTGATTCCTTCTGGCTTTTCAGGTCTTGTTTTTCAGCTCTGTTCCAGTCATCTCAAGCTAAGTGTTTCTGCTGATGTTCACACATGATTTTGTTGGTCTATTCAGTTTTTTGTGTGGTCAGCCAGCCCCGGCTGGGGCTGTGCTGAATTTCCACCCTTATTTATCTGTATTTGGCAATTTGTTTTTTGTCCGACGAGGCGTCTAGATTCATCGTAGGAACGCTCTATGGCTGCTGCTAGTTGTGTGGTTAGGATTAGGGGTCTGCAATCTGCATAGTTTCCAATCTCTCTGGTTTTCTTGACTTAGCTTGTTTAGTTTTCCTCCTCAGTGACCCATTCATAACAGGTTCATATACTGGCTTGGTATGGAGGAAGGAGGCGCCGCCCCAGGAAGTAGGAGTAGAGCTGTGAGGCGGGAGGGAGCCCAGAGAGGAGCCAGAACGCCAGGACGCCATGATGGAAGGAGGATGGAGACCTGAAGAGCGTGAGGAAGAGGAGCTTGCCTTCCCCGGCGCATTACTTGAAGGCTCCAGCCCCGCTTCCGTGATGGACCGTCAGCAATTAGAAGAGGAGATCGCTATGCTGAACCACAACCTGCGGCTGAAGCAGGAGGCTCTGCGGACCTTGGATCCGCAGTGCACCCAGGAGGGGACTGCGGAAGCGGTATCTCCACCACCGATATCCGCCACGGCTGCACCGGCTCTCCCCCAGGCAGCACCTGTGAAACCTGCGGCCGCTGCGATGCCATCGGCAGTGCCTGCCATCACCTCCATGCCGTTACCACCGCTGGGTGCTGCCTGCCAGGAGTTACCTGAGGGCCCGGAAGCTGACTGTGAAGCAGGGACCGTGTTTCCGCCTGGACCTGGCGCAGCCGCGCAGGTCCCACCGAAGGCCTCAACAGACCCCGAGCTAGCACCAGCTCCACCCCAGTCGCCGCCCGCTGACCAGGCAGCTCCTAAAACCACTGCTGCCACCGACTGCCGCTCAGTACCTGCACCGAAGCCGAAACATGACCAGGAAGCATCAGGTATGACCGCCGCCCCTGCAGCCAGGAAGACCCCTGAGTTCCCGTCCGCCCCAACGTCCGGGCAGAATGTCCTGGATCTTGCCTGGGACCGGGATACTAGTCCCTGGGGGGAAACACCAGAACCCCTGACAGTGGTGCCTCTGTCCGCTGTTGGCAGAGGTCTGTTCCTAGAGGAGGAAGAAACCTACTGCCAGCAGCAGATCCGCAAGCTGGCAGCGGAACAGCGGGATTCGGAGCAACAGAGGCTGGGAGTGCTGGGCCCTGACCTTGATAAGAAACAAAAGGCCTGCGCCGGGCACTATGGTCCCAGGGACTTGGTTGGGTGGGGTTGGGTCCTAAATTTCAATTTGGAGAAGGAATTTGGATTCATCTCGGATCCCCAGAGAATTTCTGATCTCTTCGTGAGTCACAGGGATGTGGAGTCCCACCTCCGGAGGGGACACCCCGCCCGTGATCTACACCGGGGGGGATTATGTCACATTTACCCTCAATTAGGGGCTACGTGGCTGGTATGCCCTGAATGTGCGCTGCATCCCGGAGGAGTTCATAGCGGCCTATGAAAAAGGACATGCTTACATTCCTCCGGCAGAGGCAGTTCCTACAGTGGTGTATGTACCCACCAAAGCCAAGCAGGTCGCATCCACTGAAGTGAAACACCCTCTAGTTCAAGTGGCTGCCCCTGCTGTGAAACAGGCAGCGGTTCCACCGGCTGTCAGACCAAAGACCAGGGCAGCTATTCCCCAATCCCAACAGGAGGACTATGGACAATATGTTATGCCGCCAGGAAGTGGTCACCCTGAAAGTCTTCCCTGGAAGCAAAAGAAATCTACTTCTACCACCCCAGGGGGGAAAACCAATAAGTACATTTCCATGTGTCTGCACTGAACTGTTACCCAGGAGGGTATGGGCCCCGTTGTGCCCTCAACGTCTGCTTTTGTCTTTCTTGCTGTTTTTCTTGCCTCAGTTTGGCTTTAATCTGCTCTGATACAGAGACTGAGCGATCATGAACTTGGAGTGATCCAAAAACTTTTACTGTATATAGTTTGCACCTCTTAAGGTGCTCTCTCTTGGTTTTACTTGAACCTCAACAAAGGACTACCTCAGACCTGAAGTTCTGCTTCAGCATTTGCAAGAATTACTGTTGTTTTACCGTGAAGTCTTTTATATTGTGCCTTATAAAAGTGTTGGTAGCAATGCTTAATAAAAAAGTGAAGTTTTGAATAAAAATTTGAATCCAGGTGACGATCCAGGGTCAGCGGTTGTCACCAAGGCAGCACTTCAGGTTGTAGTAGCAAAACTAAAGTTATCTTAGGTAACGTTAAAAGTAAAATGCCTCTCTTAGGAGAAGATGCTTTATAGTAATATATGTAATGTTTACTGCTGGCAGTACTGATAAAATAAAATTTTGTATGTTCCTTATGTTACATCCTTTGTTTCACTTGCAGCCCGCGGATGTGCAGTGTTTAACGGGGGGTATGTGGTGCCCCTGAAGGTTCAGTCACCATAGAGGTACTGCACCTCCTCTTGAGGTGTGGTACCCCACTATCCAGGTAAGGTGAAGACACCTGACCACACTCCAACACCTGCACCCAGCACAGACACTTTAGAATAGTGGAGCACCCTGTAAGTCATGGAATCATAGAATCGTAGAATTGGAAGGGACCTCCTGGGCCATCTGGTCCAACCCCCTGCTCTAAGCAGTATTCGCTAAATCATCCCAGACAGATGTCTGTCCAGCCTCTGTTTGAAGACTTCTATTGAGGGAGAACTCATCACCTCTCATGGCAACCTGTTCCACTCATTGATCACTCTAACTGTCAAAAAGTTTTTTCTAATATCTAATCTGTGTCTCCTCCCATTCAGTTTCATTCCATTGCTTCTAGTCTTTCCTTGTGCAAATGAGAATAAAGATGATCCTTCAACAATGTGACAGCCCTTGAGATATTTGTAGACAGCTATTAAGTCTCCTCTCAGTCTTCTCTTCTGCAAGCTAAACATTCAGAAATCCTGCAACCTTTCCTCATAAGACAGGGTTTGCAGACCGGTCACCATTCTGGTCGCTCTTTTCTGAACTTGCTCCAGTTTGCTGATGTCTTTTTTAAAATGTGGCACCCAAAACTGGACACAGTATTCCAGATGAGGTCTGACCAAAGAGGAGTAGAGGGCAATAATGACTTCACGTGATCTAGACTGTATGCTTCTGTTAATACATCCTAGTATGGCATTTGACTTTTTTGCTGCTACATCACACTGTTGACTCATATTCAGTCTGTGATCTATTAGTATACCCAAGTCTTTTTCACATGTGCTGTTGCTTAGCCCTATTCCTCCCATTCTGTATATGCTTTTTTCATTTTTATTGCCCAGATGTAGTACTTGGCATTTTTCCCTGTTAAAAACCATTCTGTTAGTTGCTGCCCACTGCTCCAGTTTATTTATATCTTTTCGAATCCTCTTTCTCTCTTCTCTAGTATTACCTGTTGTGAACTCATTTTCTGGTCTGCCTATGGTTTCTGGTGAGGGAGCTGGTTGTGCTGACAGAGGAGTTGTGAGTTCTCTTTCCGGGCTCCCTCTGGTGGTGGCAGGAGGTAATGAAGCTGATCTAATTAAAAAAGACCTGCCACCTGTTAATGAGCAAGAGGATTTGACATCTGGAGTCTCAGACTGGATTTAAGACAGCCGACTCCCTGTTCCCATGCTGGTGATTTTTTCTGCCTCCTGAGGTCTTAGTTTCCAGGTTAGTTCCTGCCTGCTCAAGCTAAGTTGTCTTTGCTAATGTTCACATTTGATTTGGTTTTGTCTATTCAGTTTTTTGTGTGGTCAGCCAGCCCCGGCTGGGGCTGTGCTGAAATTCCACTCGTATGTCACAGTATTTGACAGTTTGCTTTTTGTCCCTTATTAGAGTGGCCTCTTTTTGCTCTGTTCTCAGAATATGCCAGAGTGCTGATATAGTTGGAGAAGTCTAGTTACTTCAGGGTTTTTTTTGCTATCAGAAGTGTTGGACATTTTTGCAGGGTTTTTTGGCGTGATTGCAGACAGTAGCTTTCCTTTCCTGTCCTTTCTAGTTAGTGTGGGCCCCATCGTTTGCTCAGCCTATTTTCCTACCTGTGTTCGTGTTTTCATCTTATCTCACCATCAATACATGTGTGGGGGCTGTCTATTCCTTTGGGGTCTGCTCTGGGGCAGTTTTTGATTTCCCCTTTTCTTGCTTTAGGCTTATTTAGTCCTCCGGCTGTGACGAGGCGTCTAGAATCATCGTAGGTGCGCTCCACGGCTGCTGTTAGTTGTGTGATTAGGATTAGGGGGTCTGCAATCCGCGTAGTTACTAACCTCTCTGGTTTTCTGTGACTTAGCTTGGTCTTGTTTTCCTCCTCGGTGACCCATTTTTAACAATTAGCTATCCCTCCAAGCTTTGTGTCATCAGCAAATTTAAACGGTTTACCCTCAATTCCTTCATCTAAATCGTTGATAAAGATGTTGAACAATACAGGGCCCAGGACAGAGCCCTGTGGTACCCCACTTGAGACATTCTTCCAACTGGATGTGCAGCCATTTACGACCACTCTTTGGGTCCGATCACTAAGCCAGTTATGAATCCACCTAACAGTTGCCTTGTCCATTCCATACTTAGCCATTTTTTCAATAAGGATTGTGTGAGATACTTTGTCAAATGCTTTGCTGAAGTCAAGATATTCTATATCTACAGCATTACCCTGATCCACCCAATCAGTGATTCTGTCATAGAAGGAAATTAAGTTAGTCAGACATGACTTATTAGTTACAAACCCATCCTGACTCTGTTTAATCACTTCATTCTTATCCAGGTACTTACATACATGTTGTTTAACCCCTTAACGACCAGGGGTATTTTTGGTTTTACATTTTCATTTTTCCCTCCCCTTCTTTCCAGAGCCATAACTTTTTTATTTTTCCGTTTATATGGCCATGTGAGGGCTTATTTTTTGTGGGACAAGTTGTACTTTTAAATGACATCATTGGTTTTACCATATCTTGTACTCGAAAACGGGAAAAAAATTCCAAGTGCGGTGAAATTGCAAAAAAGTGCAATCCCACACTTGTTTTTTGCTTGGCTTTTTTGTTAGGTTCACTAGATGCTAAATCTGACCTGCCATTATGATTCTCCAGGTCATTACGAGTTCATAGACACCAAACATGTCTATGTCCTCTTTTATCTAAGTGGTGAAAAAAAATTACAAAGTTTGCTAAAAAAAAAAAAAAAAAAAAAAAATTTGCGCAATTTTCCGAGACCCGTAGCGTCTCCATTTTTCATGATCTTGGGTCGCGTGAGGGCTTATTTTTTCCGTGCCGGACTGACGTTTTTAATGATACCACTTTTGTGCAGATGCGTTCTTTTGATCACCCGTTATTGCATTTTAATGCAATGTCTGGGTGACAAAAAAACGTAATTCTGGCATTTAGAATTTTTTTCTCGCTACGCCGTTTAGCGATCGGGTTAATGCTTTTTTTTATTGATAGATCGGGCGATTCTGAACGTGGCGATACCTAATATGTGTATGTGGGATTTTTTTTTTACTGTTTTATTTTGATTGGGGCGAAAGGGGGGTGATTTGAACTTTTAGGTTTTTTTTAATTTTTTTCATTTTTAAACATTTTTTTTTACTTTTGGCATGCTTCAATAAGCTTCAAGAAGCTTGCACAACCCGATCGGCTCTGCTACATATGGGCGATGAGCAGATCGCCCATATGTAGCAGATTTACTGCTGTGCATTCAGCGACGACCACCGGGTGGCGCTGAAGGCCATATGCCTAGAACAACCATACTCTGGTTGTCCAGGCAACATGACGCTGACCCCCGATCACGTGACGGGGGTCGGCGATGACGTCATTTCCGGCCCGGCGGCCGGAAATGCTATTTAAATGCCCGCTGTCAGCTTTGACAGGGGCATTTAACTAGTTAATAGGCGCGGGCGGACGGCGATTCCGCTCGCGCCTATTGTGGGCACATGTCAGCTGTTCATAACAGCTGACATGTCCCGGCATTGATGCGGGCTCAGCGCCGGAGCCCTCATCAAAGCAGGGAAAATGTCTGATGACGGACTGTGTCCGTCATTGGACATTAAGGGGTTAATAATTTGTTCAACGATCTTTCCTGGTATAGAAGTCAGACTCACCGGCCTATAGTTGCCTGGGTCCACCTTCTTCCCCTTTTTGAAGATAGGAACATTTGCTCTTCTCCAGTCTTGTGGGACTTCTCCTGTTCTCCAAGAATTTTCAAAGATTATGGAGAGGGGTTCAAAAATTTCTTCTGCTATCTCCTTCAGTACTCTGGGGTGTAATTCATCTGGACCTGGAGACTTGAATTCATTTAGGTTAGCTAAGTGTTTCCTCACTATCTTTCTGTTTATAGATATCCTGGATTCTTCTATTCCCTTAATAGGACAGTGAAGAACAGTTGATGTTACATTTCCTTTCTGAGAGAAAACAGATGCAAAATAGGAATTTAAAAGTTCGGTCTTGTCAACATCCTGTCTAACCATTTCATCATTTTCATCCTGTAAAAATCCTATAGCATCTTTGACTTTTGTTTTACATTTTACATATCCCCAAAATCCTTTATAATAATAGCTTTTGACATTTCTTGCAAGCCTCAATTCTTTGTCAGCTTTAGTATTCTGATTTGTGCCCTGCAAGGTCTGCAGACAGCATTATATCCCTCTTTAGATATGCCTCCCTCTTTCCATTTTATAAACATTTCTTTCTCCTTTTAGCATGTGCTTAAGTTCTGTGTTCATCCATCCTGGTTTCCTTAAATGTTTCCTATTCTTCCCTCTTTTCGGAATTGTTAACAATTGTGCTTTGAGAATTTTAATTTTCAAGATTTCCCATCCTTCCAGGACATTTTTGCCCTTAAGGATATCTAGCCATTGGATCCCTGCAATTCTCTTTCTGAATCCCTTAAAATCTGCCTTTCTGAAATCTAACCTTGACGTCTGAGTCTTCACAGGTCTTCCTCCTCTAGTTATCCAAAATTCTAAAATAGCATGGTCGCTACCTCCTAGGGTCGCAGCCACTTTTACCTCCTCAACCATTTCCTCCCTGTTTATAAGGATTAGATCCAAGGTAGCAGATCCCCTTGTTTTCTCCCCTACCTTTTGGAAGATAAAGTTGTCAGCAAGAGAGGATAAGAATTTCCTTGACCTGTAAAGGGCATGTCACACTAAGAGATATCACTAGCAATATCGCTATAACTAGTGACGTTATAGCGATATTGCTAGCGATATCTCTGTGTCTGATACTTACCTACGACCGGCTCCCCCGCTGGTTATCGCTGATCGCGCGAGAACGCTCAGGACTGTTTCTCGTCGTCAGCTTCTTGTGGCGCTTCCTGCTGTGAGGACGAGCGACGTGTGGAGCCGGGCGGGAGGACGCAGGATCGCCTGGTGTGACAGGTAAGTAGCGATCCCCGTCCCCAGCGATGTCGCTAGTGAGATCTGCCTATGTGGCAGCTCACTAGCGACAACCTAGCGATGTACCAGCGATCCTGACCGCGTCATATCGCTGGTCGGGATCGCTGGTACATTGCTAAGTGTGACAGTACCTTTAGTTTTGCCTGAGAGAGATTCCCAACAAATGTCAGGATAGTTGAAATCTCCCAAGACAACTACGTCATAATTTTTGGAGAACTTGGCCATTTGATGCATAAAGAGTTCATCCATATCTTCAGCTTGCACAGGCGGCCTGTAGTAAATGCCACAATGGTGTCCTTTCCATTGTTCTGTCCTTGTATTCTTACCCAAACAGTTTCCACAGAACTCCCAGTCTCTGAAGCTTCAATCTCTGTGCAGATATACGCGTTTCTAACATACAATGCGACACCTCCTCCTCGTTTATCAAGTTTGTTTCTAGCAAATAAGTTGTATCCTTCTAGCCTTGTATTCCAATCATGTATATCGTCCCACCAAGTTTCAGTGATTCCAATGACATCATATTTCTTTTCCTGTGTTAGTAGTTCCAATTCTCCTTGTTTGTTGCCTATGCTTTGTGCATTGGTATAGAAACATTTTAGTTTGTGATTGGTTTTTCTTTCTCCAATATTTTTATTATTTAGATTCTTTTGTCTTTGTTCTTCCTTTCCACTTCTAATAGCAGAGCTCTCAATAGCATTTGTCAGGGGTATGGCTTTTTCTGGCCTTTTGCCAAAGTCAGCTGCTTTGGTTCACGAAGGGTGCTGGGGAAGCGGGTGGAGCTTAGACTGCACAAGAGAGCGGAAGAAGATTAGGAAAGAGTCAGTTAGTGAGAGAAGATCCCCGGAGAGGGATGGAGTGGAAGGAAGTGCAGCAGCAGACTGTTGTGAGTCGGAGCTGTTGGCACGGAAAAGAGCAAGAGAAAGCCTAATTCTTCAGAAGGAAGATAGATTAATACGGAACGTGGGGAGAAGAGAACTGAGGACAAGGGTGAGAGCAGAGCCCTTCCTTAAGTTAAAGCGTATGGTTTGGATTCCAGTATCCGAAGTTGTATGGATGCTGATGGTCCTGCAGAAGAAATCGGAGGAATAGAAGTTGTCACCACTTTATTCCCACCTAAGACTCGGGGGCACAATAGCAACGTGTGTGTGAGCCGGGACCTGAGAGTAGGAAGTCCCCGAAGCGGGCTACGGCTATCTGCCGTACGAGTGGAGTTCCAAGTAACATCTAGAAGGAGGAACTTGAGTTTAATTCACAACTACAAGCACTTCAGTTTAAGCGCTAGTGAGGAGACGTTCAGGAAAGGCATATGTTGGAGGAGTGCTGGAAAGGTATACTCTATCTTGCCTGGGAGTTGGCTGAGCCCCTGACCTGGAGGACACGGCACCGAAGCGGGCATCTGTGTGCACCAGACTGTGAGTAAAGCCTTGGAACTACATTCAACTGTGTCCTCCACTTATTTCTGCGCCACGTTCCCCGCACTGCTACATCCTTCGCTCTACACTACCTCACCATCTACCAACTCTCTTCATCTGCCCTGGGACTACAGCTCTAGCTGTGGGGAGCTTCAACATCATTTCTGCACCACACCATCTGTCCCAGAGAAGCAACCCTGCAGCGCTGGTCAAACTGACCAGAAACCACAGGTGGCATCACGAATCATCTCAATAACTTTATCCCCATCACTGTACCCCTTTTACATTGACTGCCTGAGGTCACGGACCGAATCACCGCCACTGCGACATCTCCCATTGAAATCAACGGGCCTGGCACCGAGTACCCCATGGCCTCTGGGGGTGAGTCATATTCTCAAGTTTTGAGTAGCTCACAGCTTTGCAGTCTCCTTACTTCCTAATGTGGCGGTCACCCATCTTTGAGTGACAGTTCTGCTGAGCTGATTCCTCCCCATACAACTACCCTATACACAGTATGATGACCCCATAGATCCCCTATACACAGTATAATGCCCTCCATACTGTATGATGACTCTACAGTTGCCCCCACACTGTATGATGGCTCCCACAGTAATCCTTATTCTATATGATGGCCTCCTTAGTATCGTGCATGCTTTATGATGGTTCCCACACTATACTCTACACAATTTATTGTTCTCACACTGTATGATGGCCCTTTAATAGCCACCATTCTGTTTGACGGCCCTCTTAGTATTCCCCACTCTGTACCATGGCTCTCAGGTTGTATCAAGTCCCGTTTAGTGGCCCCCACTCTATATGCTTGCCTCCTTAGTAGACTCCACTCTGTATCTTGGCCCTATTTTAACTGTATTGGTGTGTGACCTCTGAACCCTGATAAATATGGGTCGCCCCTCACACCCAGGGCAGTGGGGTACTCAGTACCGGGCCGGTGTCAGGGGGAGTGTGTGTCACAGCAGCGGTGACCTGGTCCGTGGCCCTGGGCGCCCAATATCAATGGCGGTGATGTTAATGGTGTAATAGTTTATTTGGATAGTTCGTGACGCCACCCGTGGTGTTTGGCAAGTAAGATGTTGAGCCAACGCTGCATGCAGATCCACTGGAACTGATGGTGTGGTGCAGCAAAGATGGTGTAGCTCCCCACAGGTGGAGCTGTAGTCCCAGGGCAGTGTAGATATACAGTGGGGCAAAAAAGTATTTAGTCAGTCAGCAATAGTGCAAGTTCCACCACTTAAAAAGATGAGAGGCGTCTGTAATTTACATCATAGGTAGACCTCAACTATGGGAGACAAACTGAGAAAAAAAAATCCAGAAAATCACATTGTCTGTTTTTTTTTCATGTTATTTGCATATTATGGTGGAAAATAAGTATTTGGTCAGAAACAAAATTTCATCTCAATACTTTGTGATATATCCTTTGTTGGCAATGACAGAGGTCAAACGTTTTCTGTAAGTCTTCACAAGGTTGCCACACACTGTTGTTGGTATGTTGGCCCATTCCTCCATGCAGATCTCCTCTAGAGCAGTGATGTTTTTGGCTTTTCGCTTGGCAACACGGACTTTCAACTCCCTCCAAAGGTTTTCTATAGGGTTGAGATCTGGAGACTGGCTAGGCCACTCCAGGACCTTGAAATGCTTCTTACGAAGCCACTCCTTCGTTGCCCTGGTGGTGTGCTTTGGATCATTGTCATGTTGAAAGACCCAGCCACGTTTCATCATCAATGCCCTTGCTGATGGAAGGAGGTTTGCACTCAAAATCTCACGATACATGGCCCCATTCATTCTTTCATGTACCCGGATCAGTCGTCCTGGCCCCTTTGCAGAGAAACAGCCCCAAAGCATGATGTTTCCACCACCATGCTTTACAGTAGGTATGGTGTTTGATGGATGCAACTCAGTATTCTTTTTCCTCCAAACACGACAAGTTGTGTTTCTACCAAACAGTTCCAGTTTGGTTTCATCAGACCATAGGACATTCTCCCAAAACTCCTCTGGATCATCCAAATGCTCTCTAGCAAACTTCAGACGGGCCCGGACATGTACAGGCTTAAGCAGTGGGACACGTCTGGCACTGCAGGATCTGAGTCCATGATGGCGTAGTGTGTTACTTATGGTAGGCCTTGTTACATTGGTCCCAGCTCTCTGCAGTTCATTCACTAGGTCCCCCCGCGTGGTTCTGGGATTTTTGCTCACCGTTCTTGTGATCATTCTGACCCCACGGGGTGGGATTTTGCGTGGAGCACCAGATCGAGGGAGATTATCAGTGGTCTTGTATGTCCATTTTCTAATTATTGCTCCCACAGTTGATTTCTTCACTCCAAGCTGGTTGGCTATTGCAGATTCAGTCTTCCCAGCCTGGTGCAGGGCTACAATTTTGTTTCTGGTGTCCTTTGACAGCTCTTTGGTCTTCACCATAGTGGAGTTTGGAGTCAGACTGTTTGAGGGTGTGCACAGGTGTCTTTTTATACTGATAACAAGTTTAAACAGGTGCCATTACTACAGGTAATGAGTGGAGGAAAGAGGAGACTCTTAAAGAAGAAGTTACAGGTCTGTGAGAGCCAGAAATCTTGATTGCTTGTTTCTGACCAAATACTTATTTTCCACCATAATATGCAAATAAAATGAAAAAAAAACAGACAATGTGATTTTCTGGATTTTTTTTTCTCAGTTTGTCTCCCATAGTTGAGGTCTACCTATGATGTAAATTACAGACGCCTCTCATCTTTTTAAGTGGTGGAACTTGCACTATTGCTGACTGACTAAATACTTTTTTGCCCCACTGTAGCTGGCACGGGGATGTAGCAGTCCCGAAAGCGTAGGGAACAGACAAGACACAGCGGTTGTTGTTTTTGTACCTTTACTGAGTATATGCAGTCCAGAGTCCTGATTACAGATGGTATTGGAGCAGGTTAGCCTGGAAGCAGATCAGGATTCTCTCTCAGCAGAAGGGCTGTGCAGTCTCCTTCCTAGCGCTTTGTAGTGTGAAACACTCCAGTACTTAGTTACTCTGAAATGCCTCTCTTTAGATGTTCCTAGAACTATACTTGTATGACAGACAGCTGTAGCCTCTCTTGGGGACTCCTCTCTTCAGTCCTGGCTCTCTATTCAATTGCTGTTGTGTCCCAAGTCTTTGCTGGGAGCAGGGCATTTACAGCCTCCTACTCCTCTGGTATCTGTGGCAGGACCGTCAGTATCCGTACCACCGTGGAGACCAGGCTCCAGTTCTGTGTGCTCTCAAGCTGAGGGAGCTCGCCTTCTGCAGCTCGACCTCCAGCTTCGCACCTCCCGTCTGCACACTTCACCCTCCGCAGACTATCTGACCATTCCTTTCTCCTGACCCTCAGAGAGTACTCTGCTCCTCAATCCTGGTTCAGAGTTCCCCCTGGTGGCCCGGAGTGGAACTGTGTTGCATGCATTGGGTTAACTGCTGGAGAGACCCATCACTGCTTTCAAGCCTGGCATTACCCTCCCCTGGAGGAAGGCAAAGCCAGTGTGGTGACCATACTCCTGGGGGCGCCACAAATACACAATTGGTTCTGAGCAATGATATGGTGCTGAGATCCTGGGGAATTGTTATTAACCAGGACTGATAAGAGCAGCTCTTTGGGATCTTAAGGCCCTGTCACACATAGCGAGATCGCTGAAACATCACAGGTTTTGTGATGCAACAGCGACCTCGCCAGTGATCTCGCTACTTGTGACACATGGCGGCGACCGGCCCCCCACTGTGATATCGCTGATTGTGCTGGAATGTCCTAGATGATTTTTTGATCGTTGGCATCCTGCCTGCCAGCATGCATCGCTGTGTTTGATGCCATAACAACGACGAGCGACCTCATTGAAGCACGCCTATCGAGGTCTGAGTCATCAGAATAGCTGCTGTGTGACAAGGTCCCAACAACCGCCAAGGTCGTTATACGGATCGCCGTATCGCTGCTGCATCGTTGAGTAGATCTGCCTGTTTGACCACTTACTAGCGACCATGTAGCGACGTGCCAGCGATCCTTACCAGGTCGTATTGTTGTTGGGATTGCTGGAGAGTCGCTATATGTAAAGGGACCCTTAGAGTGAGAGTGTTGGGCAGCGAACTGCTGTATAGAAATCAATGGGCTGAAGAGAGGGGGCTGGGATATTAGAAGTTAACTCCTCTCCTGGCATGTAGTTACCATATTGTTGGCAGCGCATTACTCGCGATACTCTCCAAGTGTGTGACAACAGAGCTTCATTATTCAGGAACAAACAGGAACAATATATGATAAGCTTAATAGATCAGGAATAAATCATTTGTGTGTCTCTATCTGTGCAGCATCTGCAGCAGGCTGCTTCTCTCATACATAGACACATAGACACAGGAAAAACAGGAATACAGTCACATGCTCTCCCTGTGTGAGCCTCTAGGAGTTTTTTTTAAACTTTATAAACAGTATACAAATCTAGCAACTAAACACTCACAGATAGAAATGGAGTTGTTGCACCAAACATATTCCAACACCCCCACTCAACAACTACTTATCCTGTTAGTCCCATTGTGGTCCTGAAGTCCACAAACTTGGCTCTTCATAATGACTTTGTCATACCATTAGCTATCGTCTTGTCAGACTTGCAATAAACAAACTCGAGTACACCACGTTCCACTAAGTCACGTAAGTGGTGATGTTTTACATCAATGTGCTTAGTCCTTGCACTAATCTTTTCACTGCTGGCAAGTTTCATGCATCATTGGTTGTCCTCATAGATAACTGTTGGTTGAGCTAATGGCTTGCTGAAATCTTCCAAAAGTTGTTTCAACCAAATTACTTCTTGACTTGCATAAGCAGCAGATATACTGCATATTGTGCTTCTGTAGAAGATAATGCGACTGACACTTGTTTTCTGCTGGACCAAGAAATTGAATTTTCTCCTAACCTGAACAAGTAACCACTTGTTGATTTCCGATCACTTAAATCTCCAGCCCAATCTGCTTCCACATAATCTCTGAGAGTGTGATCTCCTGATGCAGATATCTTAAGATTTATCCTTTGAGTTTCCTTAAGATATTGCAGATATTGAAGAATTCTCTTAATTGCATTCCAGTCTCTTTAGCATGGCTTGCTTACACGTCAGCAGAGAATTCCGACTCTGGCTGTGATATCCGGACGAGTTGTGATTGCTATGTACAGAAGCGCCCCCACTGCTTGTCTGTAACTCTCATTGCTGGATATCAAGTCTTCTCCCTCCAACTTTAAGTGGGACGGATCCATTGGTGTTGACGCACCTTTGGCTTCTGACATTCTAAACTGGTTTAGGAGTGTGGAAATTGTAGAACTTTGGTTGAGAAGAAAACTTCTATCTTCCGCTCTCTGGATTTGGATTCCCAATTAATATGTCACATTTCCAAGGTCCTTAGTCTCAAAGTGCTGGTTGAGAATTTCACCTAGCTTTGCAATTTCTCTTTCATCTTGATGAGACATGATTACATCATCTACATATAGGAGAACATACATCCACTCCTTCGCTACATTTTTAATATACACACATGGATCTGTGGCGCCCCCAGGAGTATGGCCGCCACAGTGGCTTTGCCTTCCTCCAGGGAGGGTAATGCCAGGCTTGGAAGCAGTGAAGGGTCTCTCTTGCAGTTAACCTATACATGCAACACAGTTCCTCTCCAGGCCAGCAGGGGGGACTCTGAACCGGAATTGAAGGGAGGAGTGCTCTCTGAGGGCCAAGAGGGAGGAGTGGTCAGTTAGTGTGAGGAGGGAGAAGTGTACAGACGTGAGGGAGAAGCACGGAGATCGGGCGGAGAGGAAAGGCTCATCTCCAGTAAGAGCGCATGAACTGGAGCCTGGTCTCCACGGTTCTACAGATATTAATGGTCCTGCAACAGACACCAGAGGAGTAGGAGGCTGTAAATGCCCTACCCCCGTCTAATACTTAGAAGGCACAACAGCACGGAGTGAGCCAAGAGAGGAATATTTTGTGAGTTCATTTTCCCCTTCACCGTCGATGTCTGATGAACTCCCTCTTCTGATGAAAGAAGGTAGTGAGGCTGATTACCAAACACCTGATCTGGTAGATGATGACTGGGTAACAGGAACTGCTGACTGGATATAAGGCAGCCGACGCCCTTCTGAGTCGCTGGTGATTTCTCTGCTGGATTCTTGGAGACCAGTCTGATTCCTGCTTCCCAAAGATAAGTTTTTGCTATGCTATTGAACTTATTAGTTTTGTTTTGTTTACCTTGTTTTTTGGAGTTCAGCCATCCCCGGTCGTTTGCTCAACCTATCTTTCTATCTGTGTTAGTGTTTTCATCTTGCTTCACCGTCATTATATGTTGGGGGCTGCCTATTGCTTTGGGGTCTGCTCTGGGGCAGTTTAGATTTCCCCTTTCTTTCTTTAGGCCTATTTAGTTCTCCGGCTGTGATCAAGGGGTCTAGGGCATCGTAGGAACCCCCCACGGCTACTGTTAGTTGTTGTGGATAGGATCAGGGGTCTGCAATCCGATAGCAACCAACCTCTCTGGTTTTCTGGACTTAGCTTGTATTTTTGTTTTTTTCCTCCTTCGGTGACTCATTCATAACAGGAATAGTGGCTACAGCTGTCTGCCATACGAGGAGTACTAGTAGAAGAGAATTAGGAGGAACTTCAGTGTAACTCAGTACTAGGAGTACTTCACTCAAATAAGCGCTAGGGAAGGAGACTGCACAGCTCATCTGCTGAGAGAGAATCCTGAGCTGCTTCCAGGCTAGCCTGCTCTGGTACCATCTGTAATCAGGACCCTGGACTGCATTTATCAAGTAAAGGTACAGAAATTGCACCCTGCTGTGTCTTTGCTTCCTATCCTTCTGGCACTGCTACATTCCTGTGCCAACCACATCTACATTGCCCTCGGACTACAGCTTCACCTGTGGGGAGCTTTTATATCTTTGCTGCACCATACCTTCAGTCCCAGTGGATCTGCATGCAGCGTCGGCTTAACATCTCACTTGCCGAACACCACAGGTGGCATCACGAACTATTCATTTAATCAACTACATTCCACCATTCAATCTCCCCCATTACTTGGGCGCCCAGGGCCATGGACCGGGTCACCGCTGCTGTGACACATCCCGCTGACACCGGCCCGGTACCGAGTACCCCACAGCCCTGGGAGGGCGACCCAGATCAGCTTGAGATCTTTTAAATCCTTCATCCATCAAAACTTTGTTTATTTTCAAGTTCCAAGCTCTTGCTGACTGCTTAAGTACATAGAGAGATTTTTGCATTTTACAAATAAGGTGCGCTTCACCTTTTAATATATCCTTTGGGTTGGCTCATATACAACTCTTCTTCAATGGCACCATGTAGGAAGGCTGTTT
Organism: Dendrobates tinctorius; assembly: GCF_039654945.1. Lineage (NCBI taxonomy): Eukaryota > Metazoa > Chordata > Amphibia > Anura > Dendrobatidae > Dendrobates > Dendrobates tinctorius. Next base: position 16,378,017 of record NW_027361796.1, read on the forward strand.
TGATGTCAAAATGTCTCACTGCCATCTGTTGAACTGCAGTTACTGACATTAAAGTTCTGAATGTGGTTTGCTTTGCAACTGGAGAAAATGTAGCATCATAATTTTCACCATACTTTTGTTGCGAGTACCCTTTTGCGCCCAATCTTGCCTTAAACCAGTGAACTTTACTTTCTGAGTCATATTTGTTTTTGAAGACCCACTTACATCCGATAGCTTTTTCCTTGTGGTAGCTCAGTAAGCTCCCATGTCTGGAGATGGTGAAGGGACTTCATCTCTTCATTAGCATCATCTATCCACTTCTGCTTCTTGTGGACAGGCAGTTTTTGCCTCTCTTGCCATGACTGTGGCTGTGGTTCAGGAAGTGTTCTGACCATATAAGAAAGGCGTTTAGCTGGGATACCTTTGGCTTTTCTGATCTCCTGTCTGGACTGGAGGTTGACTTGGTTCTTCTGTGTCTTCCTTGTTGGTTTCAGAGCTTGTCCACACTTCAGTGTTTTCCATTTCGACATCTGGGTTTGGTGATTGAGATTCTTGTTCTTGGTTCTTAGACTGAATAACTGGTATAACTTCAAGGAATTTGAGCGATACACAGTTTTCATCAATCACTACATCACTGCTGATTGTTTCTGTGTTGGTCTCTGGGTGCAGGATTCTGTATCCCTTTTGAGTTTCGCTATAGCCCACCAGAACTCCTTGCTTTGCGTGTGATTCCCACTTGGAACGTATTTCTTCGGGAACATACACAAATGTTTTGCTTCCAAATATCCTGAGGTGCTTCATGTCAGGCTTCTTGTAGTTCTATAGCTCATATGGAGTTTTATTTGTGGCTTTACCTGGCACTTATGTTGTAAGTAGATCCGCATCAAACAACATACTTTTCCACTTTCACAGAGAGTATGGTTCTTTCTCTCTGCAATGCCATTTTGATCTGAATTGTATGGAATGGTAGTCTGGAACACGATTCCATCCTTTTTCAAAATGGTTTGCACTGTACTACTTGTATATTTGGTTCCATTATCTGCATGCATGGCTTTTGGCATTCTTCCAAATTTGTTAAACAGTACAGTAGTGATGAGCGAGTATACTCATTGCTCGGGTGATCTGAGTATTTTGACGTGCTCGGATATTTAGTGTTGGTCGACGCAGCTGCATGATTTGCGGCTGCTAGACAGGCTGAATACATGTGAAGGTTGCCTGTTTATTAGGAATTCCACACATGTATTCAGGCTGTCTAGCAGCAGCAAATCATGCAGCTGTGTCAACATACACTAAATCTCCGCGCACACCAAAATACTCGAAGACCACCCGAGCATTCTAGGGGAAACCCAAGCAATGAGTATACTCTCTCATAACTACACTACCAGCAAGATAGTCTTAAAGTTTCTGTGGAACTTCATCCTTACTGTGAAGCATGTAGGCGACTGTATATCTGGAGTAGTCATCAATAAATGTGAGAAAATATCTCTTCTTGCTGGGAGTTTGAACACTCATTGGACCTGTGGGGAATAGACAGCTCAGCTGGGATCTTTGCTTTGGCACAAGCGTGTGGCTATGAAGTCACTTCAGCAGACTAGCAATTTCCACGTGTCCTCCCAAGGGATGTTTATGTGCCAACTCCAAAACTACCTGGCAAAAGGACTTAGGTACCACTAGTTGTTCTACCACCACCCCTCGCACCTTGTCTATGTGATACAACATATCCTGCTGCACCGCCACGTGTGGGAACTCGTTTTGAGCCCCTGGGTACAATGGTCTTCCCTCGGAGACCTTTATGTTTTCCCACGCCCTTGCTAGAGTAGGATCCTGGTGCTGAGCGGTCCCGAACTTACCACGGGCCACCTCAAGATCAGGCATTTCTAAAACATCCTCTAGCTGGTCTGCCTCGCCTGCATACACAGCCAGAGGAGAGTCCACTGATTCTAGTACTTCCTCTGAGATGAGTTCTCCGTCGTCTTGCTGCAATGGTTCAGGGGCTAGCTCCGGAGCACCATCTTCAACTAGAGGGTTCATGCCACTTTTGAAGTTCCACAAGTCCCAAAATAAGGGAAAGTCTCTCCCCAGGATTACACTGTGTCCCATAGACTTTATGACTGCTGCCTGATGTCTTTTGGTCCCTACTGGCGTGGCAAGAGTAACCCAGGCAGTGGGGTAGTTCTTAGTATCCCCATGGATGCAACTAATGCCCACGGTTAAGTTCGTTACGGCGGTAGAGTCCACCATACTGGCATGTACCAAAGTTACTTGACTGCCGGAATCCAAGACGGCATTCACACTATAACTGTCAACCTCGACGTGGCACACGTGTTGTTCATTTCCCGTGAGGGTCTCCGCCACACAGACTGACTGCACATATAACGAAAGACGCCTCATAGCGTTACAGTCCATTGGCTCTGTAGTCATTGGGCAGTTAGCTGCTACATGGCCAAGTCCGCGACATCGCCAACATTGTATAGGCCCTTGTCTCCTCGATGGAGATCCTAGACGAGGTCTGCTGGCTTGATGTGAGCCCGTACCACCTCCATAGTCCTTTGTGGGTCTGCTACCCTTCCTTGTGACGTTCTCTTCTTTTGAAGATGAAGTAGGTTTCGCAGGACTCTCCAGCGATTTCTTGGGGAGCCAGTGGGGTGCTAACGTCCCTTGGAGTAGGCTTTCAGAAGCATTGTAGCGTTCGACCATATTCACCAATTGGTCAGCGGTAGTTGGGTCACCCTGTCCAACCCACCTCTGGATCTTAGCGGGTAAGGACCGCAGGTACTTGTCTAGAACAACACGCTCCACCATCTGTGCGAACGTCAAAGCCTCTGGTTGCAGCCATTTTTTTACTAGATGGATGAGATCATGCATTTGTGAGCGGGCTGGCTGATGCTCCACAAAATTCCATAAATGCACCCTCTGTGCGCGTACATACGTGTTTACTCCCAGCCTTGCCAGGATTTCGCCTTTGAGTTTGATATAGTCCATAGCATCCGCTCCACTCAGATCGTAATAGGCCTTTTGTGGATCTCCGCTCAGAAATGGAGCAACTACCTCAGCCCATCTGTCCAGCGGTAAGTGCTCACGTTCTGCAATACGTTCAAACACAGTGAGGTATGCTTCCACATCATCGTCTGCGGTCATTTTAAGCAAAGTCTTCTGTACGGCTTTCTGCGCACTAGCAGCGCTTTGTGCACGGTCTCCCTCATCTCGCCGAACCAAGGCCTGTTTTATTGCCTCCAACTGCTCTTTCTGCATCTGGTGTTGCTGCTCCAGAGCCTTCTGGAAGCAAGTATTAGTCTGCTGTTGCTGCACATTTGCTTGCAATAACTGCTTCACTAGTTCCTCCATATTACTGGACTCTTGGCTCTTCAAAAGCGCAGAAGCTTTCAGCCAGGACATACACAGCGTTTTCTCTGCAGTCACAGTCCAGCAGGGACAAGTGCCCGAATTCGAAACAACATTTGTGGGGAATAGACAGCTCAGCTGGGATCTTTGCTTTGGCACAAGCGTGTGGCTATGAAGTCACTTCAGCAGACTAGCAATTTCCACATGAATATGGACACGGCATATTTATTGTGCACACTTGTTACTCAATATTACAAATGCCAAACATGAAATAAAACATCTAAGGCCGTCTGGCCACTAACTAACAATAGCAGCCTAACTACAAAATAAACCTATATGACAGCAAACAAGTCCATGTAATCTTACTGTGTCAGCTCCCAGCTCAGCAGACGATAGACTGAGAGATCCCAGCTCCTCCTGATTATATCAGCTGGACCAGTCAGGAAGCCAAAACCTGGATTGAATTAGTGGAGGGGGAAATACCAGTCCTTTCCATGCTGATCACTAAGGAAACCAGGACTGGATTACAGTGAAATAAACTGGCTTCATCATCAGTACAGGGAGACATATGAAATGAAACGGGGAGAAATATACCTGTTTTCTAGTACCTCTCCCCTTGGCACCTCACAGACCACATACATCTTTGTGTATGAGATCCAGAGGCTGTGCAGATCCAGTGGTGCTTATTTTAGGAAAGGATTTTCTGGACATTTTCCCTTTAAGGCAGCTAGTGCACTTCATCATTTGACTACACTGGTTGATTTCAATACCATTTGCAAGTTGAGCTAGCTTCCTTACTGCTTCTGGGTCTCTGTGTGCCCAAAGGCATCTGTGCCATACATGGATACAGTTCTTATGCAGATCTTGTCTAGCACTATACACTCTTTCTTTGCGTTTTAGTTGATAAAGCTCATCTTGGATTTTTCCTTCTGCAAGAGTGTGACCCTTCTTTGAGATGATGCAGCTGTTATCTTTAAAAGTAATTACATTTCCCTTTTGCGTGAGCTTCTTTACTGACAGAAGATTGCTTTCAAGGCTGGGAACATAGAGAACATCCTTTATTGGGATCTTTCTACTTTGTGCTGAGGAAACTGGACAGTGGAGGTAGTAATCTCCTACTCCTTCGGAAGTCATATAGTGACCATTAGCTAAGATGACCATTTCTGACTTGCTTTCAAGGTCAGTGAAGAAATCCTTGTTATTTGTCATATGACTGCTTGCACCAGAATCTATACCCCATATATGATTTGCAGATGGGCCTGTATTGGCATTAAATGCAGCTTCAACACAGAATCTTCCTTTACAGCTGTTTTAACCCTTTGATGACTGTTCTGCTTTTTAAGCTGACTCATTCTTGCTTTCCAAATTCTGCAGTCTGCTTTAAGATGGCTAAGCTTTTTACAGACAAAACATTCACTAGTTTCTCTTAGATTGCTCTTATCTTTAGGGAAATCCTGTGTCTTTAATGTTGTTTCTACTCTGGATTCATTACTGCTGCTTACATGCTGCGTTTTACTTTGAATTCATCCACAAGTTTGCCTTTAACATACTCTAGTGTCAGCTCATTATCTGGCCGTGCATCTAGTGCAGTCACGAGTGTGTCATAACTCTCTGGAAGATCACTTAATTGAAGTGCAGCAACATGAAAATCTTTAATTTCTTCACCAACACACCTGAGACGCTCCACAATCTCTAGGGTGTTTCTTATATAGTCCTGCATATTCTGTCCATCAGTTAGCTTAGACTGATACAACTTTCTCATGAGAATAAGCTTATTGATGAGATTTGCACTTTCTGTTAATCATCCCACATCTCCTTTGCAGTTGAACACTTGCATATATGCACAATGTGATTATCTTCTACACTGAGGGAGATCATGCTTTGTGCTTTCTGATCCTTCTCTAGCCAGTCATCTGGTAATGGATGAGGCACTTGTTCCTGAGTATATTTCCAGGTACCATCTCTTATGAGCAGCATCTTCACCTTGAATTTCCAGGACTAGTAGTTCTGGTTAGTGAGGCTTGGCACTGAGAACTTCACAGGATTGCTGCTAGTGGACATCTTCTCTGTTGCTCTGTGTTGCTTTTGCTTTGGGATTCTGTTGCTGTGTTACTCTGGTGTTCTGTGTCACTCTGGGCCCATAACCTGTTGGCAGTAGGTTATTCAGCATACTCTCCAAGCATGTGACAACAGAGCTTCTTTACTCAGGAACAAACAGGAACAATATATGGTAAGCTTAATAGATCAGGAATAAATCATTCATGTGTCTCTAGCTGTGCAGCGTCTACAGAAGGCTGCTTCTACAGTCACATGCTCTCCCTGTGTGAGCCTCTGGGAGTTTTTTTTTAAACTTTATAGACAGCATACAAATCTATCAACCAAACAATCATAAACAGGAATCAAGTTGTTGCACCAAACATGTTCCAATACGTAAACCCTTAGCCAGGTACTGGAGGCCAAGCTCAATGAAAACAAGAGGTACATTATGTAAGAGAAAATCTCTCATATCAGGCATATCAGGAGAATGACAGCAGAAAGAAATAAAAACAAATAATTTGCAAACTTGCTTGCTTTCATGCTAAGTACTTAAAGTAATTTAATATTAGGAAAAGTTTTAATTTTAATTTTGGAAATTAATTTTCACTTTATTTTGCAGTTCCCATAGCGGACTTGACACTGAAATAATTTACTTCTTTATTCTGTACTACTACAATACCATATTATTCCAATATATAGATTGGTCACACCAAATATTTGATTTAGATTTCTGTTTTGTTCATTCACTTTGCACTTTGTTAATTGGTAAAATAATATACAACTTTCTCACATTGATGCTATCATTTTTTCTTCTCCAATATTATGGTAATTTTACAGTCCTAATATTTTCCGACTACTGATAGCAGATTTTTATTGAATCACATTGTAGTTAGACCTTTGTACACTAGATGGCAGCACATTTATGTAAAACTTCTATTAGGTAACATTTCTCCTTGTGGCCATAGGAGACTTATAGACCATGCAATGCTCCTTTGGGAAAATAAATATGCAAATTGTATCTTCATAGTTTGCCTCAGTTTAACACTTTCCCTCCAAACTCTGTATTCTGGAAATGAGTTAATAGAATCCCAAATTCTACCAAGATGTATATCTGTTATTGAGCTTGTTAACCTCATTATTAGGTTACTTTACATCTTTCCCTTCTAGATCATTGAGCTTCGAGCAAACACTAATTATATCTTTTTATGTTCCTCTAAGACTACGTTTCCATGATGAGTACTTAGTGAGTTTTTGGTGCTGCAGATTTTCATTGTTTTTTCATTGTGCTTTGCTGTTTATTTTCTTTACTTTGGGCATGTTATCTTGTTGGTGTGCCATGTTTTAAATTAAGCTGCTTTGTTTTTGATACTTTCTCGAATTTGGCGTTGGCAAAATTTTAATTGATCTTAGACCAAAAAACTTGGAGTACAAAGTCCAAATATCAATAAAAAGATATAAATTTATAGAACTCACAGCTATTATAGACAAATGGCAGAAAAACAGGATCAGGTAGAAAAATTGGTACACATGACCTGACAGCCAAAATAATAGATATACTAAAGTGCTAAGTGCTAAACATCCTATGGGCAGTAGTGGAGTAACAATCAATATATTCAAAATATGTTCAATAAGTGCGCACATCAATCAAATAAGTACTAGATCAACCCAACACTAAGTGTGCTTACCCATAGTGAATGCTGTCAGGACACGACCCACACCGCCACCGTTCTGACACAATCTTTAGATTTAGAATGAAGCAGAGCTGAGAAAGCTAATGCCGCCCACACCAGGCTCTCTGTATACAAAATCCATAGATAGTGAACTGCTTATCACAGGAGGGGGCGCTGCCGGAATAGTCCAGCAATGTGAATCTCTTATTGATAAATCCTTTACAGTAAACAGCAGCATGCACTTTGATAAGTGACACATCCCTGAACTCTGTGTTTCCGCTTCTGTCTCCTGCTGTCGTGAAGTATTATTACTGGAAGGGACCCATGATCGGGGACATTATTGCAAGAGGGGGCTAGGATGGAGACGCTATTACAGGATGGGTGACATAATTATATGGGAATCAAACACGTATGTCTTTATAGGATCTAGAATGCTACAAGTGCCTATGAATCTGACCAACAAGCAGGGGAGGGCCCAGTTATGCCACTCCACAGTAATAAAATTTTTTTTTTTGGGGGGGGGGAATGGGAAGTAGAGGAGTAGGTATGTGTTGGAACTTATTTCCCTGAAATGTTCTGATCCCAGCAACGCCCCTGCCTGCAAGGACAAGGTTGTGCTCATTGCCAGGAAAATATATAGGCCCTTCAATGTTCTTATGTGGTAAAGAATGCTCTGCATTATCTCTCAAATGCAAATTTGCAACAAGTTGGAATTCATCACTGCATATATTGCACCATCTGTACAACCTCAGTTGGTGGGGTGACAGATAAAATCACGTGGTGGAGAAACTGGAGCTTGTGGTACTGTTACATTCTTCAAGAGTAGATGATAAAGGCAGCATATTGCTTACTAAAAGCCTTTAAACAAAAATTCCAAATTTGTTACTAAGACAACTGTGCCATCAGCAAACAAGGATGCAACAAGACATTGAGGAAAAGCAGCTGGCAAAATTATCACACCAGCTTTGGAGTTTTGATGGCCTGTGGTGCTTTTTCCATTGCTTTTTCACGGTGTCATGATCCAGGCTGGGTTTTGTTTCTTGTTAGTCTCTCCCCAGTCTGGCATGCAGGGGTTAACCTTCTCTGCCTCGTTTTGGGATCATTGTGGCTATTTCAGTCTGCTGTGTCCTGAAGAAGAATGTCAGTGTATTGCTTTTTCCTTTGGTCCTGTGTTTCCTGACTGTTTCTGACTCGACTCGTCTGAACACTCTTTCGTCACCGGGAGGCGCCTGTGCTGCTGCTTAGTGCTGCTACGTAGCATGTGCAACCTCTCTTCCCTCACCAGCATCCCCTGGAGGAGGTTGTGCTATACTGCACTAGAGCACCATTACATTGTCACTGACCCATACATTTAAAGGGGATTTAGCATTTTTTTTCCTCTGGTCATGAATCCACTTTGTAACTTGGCGGATCAGGTGTCCAGTTTGACACAGATGATGTGGGATTTATCGGTGGAACATTGCGCCCTGTCCACGTCCCATCCTCAATTACAAAAAGAGTTGATGGAGACTGTTAAGACCGTGCAGGGAACCACCTCTCATGCTGTTAGTTGACCTAGTGATTCTGTAGATGTCGCTGTGCACTCTCCCAAACCCTTGGTTAAGCTTCCTGACATCTTTTCTGGTGAGAAATATAAATTTTGTACATTGTTCTGTCCTCACTGAATAAGGCAGACTTTATTTGCAGCTTATACAGACAGCTAAACCGCTATACCGGGGTCCAATAAGGAGACTGTAGGTTTAGTCTGTGCTTTTATTGAACTTGATATATTGGCGTGGTGAAACTGAAAACAATACAATATACATACAATCAGTACAAGGGTAGTAGAATACATATCATACATAGTACACTGTGAATGAACATTTGAACAGTAATGCTGACCAGGGTGAAGAACTGATTAAACCAGGCTAAATAAGATAGAAATTAGCTATATAAAGCATGAGTACATACCAGCGATGCAATCACAAGGGGAGAAGAGCTATGAGATGCTTCCTGAATGCAGGCTGAAGGAAAATGGAGGAACTGGAGGGAAACTACCATAATGCTTTGCAAAAGCTACCATAATGCACTGCAAAGCTACCAGAATGCACTGCAAAGCTACCATGATGCACTGCAAAAGGAAGGAAAGATTAGGCATTGAAAGTGAAAGTAAAAAAATCAGAAGACTGCGAATATGACACTGGTCACTAGAGGGAGCCAAAACACTGAAAACAAATACAGTCTATGTAAATTACAGCAAATATTAACAGACAAATAATCAGAGATTATAAATTGAATGTCGGAGACAGAACACTCCCCGTCTGGCATCACTATCCTTCTTTTCTGATGACAACAATAGGACCAGTTCAGTTACTGGTCTGAAGAATGTCTTAAGTTCACTCCCTTTGGCCATCCTCAGTTCATCTTTGCGGATGTTACCATCCTTGCTCGGAAATGTTGCTGTAACAAGACAAAGTGGCCACTGGTTCCGGTGGACTTGGCAGTCTTTCACAAGGACGAGGTCACCAATGCCCAGATTAGGCCTAGTAGATTGCCACTTCATCCGGGGCTGCAGGGTAGATAAATATTGTTTGCGCCACCTGTCCCAGAAAGTATTTGCAAGACTTTGTACCTGTCTCCATTGGCGCTTGTAGAGGTCCTTAGCGTCGAACCCTCCTGGAGGGGCACTGGACAGTCCCGTCTTCTGGGTAAGGATAAGAGGGAATTTCTCCTCAATCTCCACTTTAGCTTCTTTGAGTCGGTCTCCTACTCTCACCAGGCCGTTGTTTTCGATGAATGGGTCGAATTTTCTCAATGCGCTGCTCGCTGGTATTAGAGCTTTGTTAGTAAGACGTTGGATTTCCTCAAAGTAGGTTAAAGATGACGTGGTTTCGGGAGAATTCTAAGTCGGAGGTAACATAAGTATTTTTTCAAAGATGCCAACCTTTGCATTTTTCTGTGTCACAAGCTCTGGTGGTCCTGAATGAGCGAGCTACTGTATATGAGTCAAGCAGGTAATGGCTCAAATAAGTGACTTCCAACTTGAAAATCTGTCAAACCTGTGAGATCCAAGCTGGATAGCAGAGGTCATTGTATGAAGTGTAGACACCTGAGGGCAGATTTCAGCATTTGAGTCCCCTCCCACTAGTTCAAAGGTGTCTGGAAAACGTTCCACAGAGTACAATAGTTTTGGTTCTGAGAGCCATGTTGTACTTCCTAGTAGATTTGCGTCAACTGCTCTAGTTGCATGATCTGCAGGATTTTGGTCCGTGGGAATGTAATGCCACTGTTTTGGATGAACTGATCTCCTAAGTCGAAGCACTCTGTTATTGACATAAATGTAGAATTGTCTAGTTTCATTGTGGAAGTATCCAAGGACTACTTTGCTGTCTGAGTAGAACTTGGCTTGTGTCAGGTCGATATCCATCTCGTTTGCGATGAACCCTGCTAACTCGACGGTTATGATTGCAGCACAAAGCTCTAATGTGGGTATAGTGTGCTCTGGCTGTGGAACAAGTTTGGCCTTCCTAATAACGAATCCAATGTGGCTCTGACATTTGGAGTCCACAGTTTTGAGATAGGCAACAGCGGCAATTGCTTTGACAGAAGCATCTGCAAATACGTACAGTCTTTGGCTTTGTATTTCTGTAGACGGCACAGGGGTGTTTGGTCTTGACACGTTCACGTTGCAGAGGGCTGCTAAAGAGTTCTTCCATTTTTCCCACTGGATTCTCTTATCAGGTGGCAGAGGTGCATCACAGTCGGGTGTTTCCTTAGTTAAGTCTTTTAGTAAGGCCAGGTTAACATTACTAATGCATCCAAACGCATGCCAAAATCGGCATGATGCGTTACGTCATGACGCACCCCCGAACGTGATCTGCAGCATTCAGGGGGGTGTCATGAAGAAACATGGCGGCCAAAGGGTGCGTTAACACATCCGTTACATAGCGTTAGTGCCTCTATGTAATGGATCTCATTGAACGCAGGGACATTAATGCAATGTGAACCTGGCCTAAGTCTTTGCCTTGTATATTAACAGGAGCTGCAAAACCCAAGGGATCATACAGACTATTGATGGTAGACAGGACACCTCTACGTGTGAAAGGCTTTTCTTCCTGGCTGACCTGAAAGGTGAAAGTGTTTGACTGTAGATTCCAGAGAAGCCCGAGGCTGCGTTGCATTGGTGTGGGGTCTGACCCCAAGTCCAAGCCTCTGAGACAGTTACATAAGTCTTGTGAAGGGAATGCTTCTATGAGTTCTTGGCTGTTTGAGGCTATTTTGTGAAGCCTGAGGTTCGAACAAGCATCTGTTAGGAACGGCGGCACGCACTAAATAAATAAATAATAAAGTGCGTTCGCCGCTCGGGGTCTACCGTGCAGTAGGTGTTAAAACCGCTGCTAGACAATGGCAGACGCGCTATATGGCGGTATAATGCGCACGGGTTCAACGTCACCCGATGTGCGCAGAGCGGACTCTGTTAACTCACAGAGGCGCTGTAACATAAACACCGAGCCTGTTAGACTCACAGGTCTCAGAGAAATTGCACGCACGGTATCAGGTCACAGGACAGGGTCCAAGACAGGGGACGGTGTCCGTCTAGACCTACCATGCGTGCGGCACTGACTGGAGCTGACTCTTTCTATGGTTCCCTATCCACATGCGTAATATCAGAGGGAGGGAAATCTTAATAAGTCAGTCACCAGAATCATACATCCATCACCATTCACACATCTAGCAAGAAGAGTCTATACTAGCACATGGCCGAGTGGCCATGCGGGCCTTTTATAGCCGTGCGCTTCCGGGACCTTCCAGACCTCTGAGATGGCGCAATCAGATCTGGAGAAGGACCTGAGCACGTGGCTCCTGACCTCCAATGGAAGATCATCTCGTGAGCATGCTCAGTGGAGCAGCAGAGGGACTTAGCCTCAGGAATGGCTTGCTGAGGAGCAGCATAAGAGGCTCTGGATTCCTGTTGTGTTGCTGCCGGAATCCAACGCCTAACAGCATCTCTTGGGCTCTCCTGAGAAGACTGATGGCAGTCTCATTTGAAGGCATGGCTTTCAGACAGTCGTCAACATAAAAGTCTCTTTCTATGAGTTGTCTGACATCTGACCCATATTCTATTTCTCCTTCTTGAGCTGACTTTGAAACCGTAAATGGCAACTGCAGGTGAAGGACTGTTGCCAAAGATGTGCGCTCTCATGCGATACTCTGTGACCTCTTTAGTAGGATCATTGTCTCTGTACCAGAAGAATCTTAGGAAGTTCCTGTCTCTCTCTCTCACAAGGAAACAATGGAACATTTGCTTGATATCATCGATGAAGTCAATGATATCCTTACGGAAACTCATAAGTACTAACAGCAGTTTGTTATTGAGGTCTGGTCCTGTCAGTAGAACATCATTCAGGGAGATTTCATCAAACTTAGCACTGGAGTCAAATACTACTCTAATTTAGCCTGGTTTCTTAGGGTGTGTGCACACGCTGCGGATTCTGCTGCGGATCCGCAGCGGTTTTGGTCCTGTGGATCCGCAGCAGTTTCTGCTGCGTGTACAGTACCATTATGATCAATGGAAAACAAAAACCGCAGTGCACACGTTGCGGAATTTTCCGCTCGGATTTGCTGCGGTTTCAAAACCGCAGCATGTCATTTCTTCGTGCGGAATCCGCAGCAGTTTTACACCTACTCCATTGTCCAGGTGTCAAACTGCAGGCTAATCCGCAGATAAATGAACAAACAATAGAGGGCACCACTGCACAGGATCACCTGTTACATGCTAAAAAGCCATGAAACCATGTAGAGAAAAAGAGGCATAACAGGGATCACCAAAGAAATAATAACAGATAATTCTTTTTTGGAACACCCGAACACACAAAAAAACATTAAAAACAATTAAAACTGCAAAAATGCAATCATGTTTATACCATAACCCATGAGGGTTAAGCCCCTGCAATGACCCCACATACACACAATATTTTGTACAGATCAACAAATGACAGGATTAAAGTGGTGCACAATATACCACAATATAAGTGTACTTAAAGTATACAGCCTAATTCCCATAAAACCAAACACTGCAGAGACTAAATAATGGATGCAATAGGTGCTATTCTGCTGTTGAAATGAAATGAGAGATTACCCTAGAATGGAGGGGGGCAAAACACCGCATACAACCTGTGTCACGGAGGCAAATGCCTGCATGGATAAATAAAGACCAAGGATGCTCATGCAGTGTGAGTGGGGAGGCATGGGGAGAGAAGGCAGGGGCTCAGGAGAAATGCCCAACGCCTTACGCCAGTCAAGCTGGCTTCATCAGGAGCAATAGACAGAGTGTGAACGGGTGGAATATAAATACCTGGGTTCAATTATGAGGGACGGGGAACAGCTGGGAGCCATCGGCATATAAGGGAAGAAAGACCATGACCGGCGTTTAGCAAAGTTGGAAACAAAGTCTGCACAATAATAATTTCGCCCCAACAAAATAAGACAAGGAAGAGTATATTATTAGTTAAAAAAACATGGTTTTTTTAAGCAGATAGAACCAAGTTCATCTGCATATGAACAGAAATGGATCATTTTGAAAGATACCATTTTATAATAAATCTTGTTAGTATACCCAGTTCTGAAATGGAGGAAACCCAGAACTGATGTAGCCACTAATGGATCCCACTGGCTGAGTTGCCAAAGGAGAGGCCAAAAACAGGATGCCAAGTTAGAAAACAAAAATAAAAATAAATAAAAATGAGATAATGGAAAAATAGATAAAAATTGTAGAAAATTAATGAAGAAAATAGATGAAAGATAATAAAAATCTATAAGAAAAGTGTAAACAAAAAAAAAGGGAGGGGGAGGGGAAAAAATATACAAATAAATAAAGAGAAGACCAAATGTGGGAAAGTAATAAATGTACAAACTATAAAAAAGAGGGGAGGGAAGACAGGGAAAATTATCAATGAGGGACCGTGAATCAAATAGGGACCATCCGACAAGCTGTATAGAACCAATACTCTATTTAATAATACAAGATACAATACAATATAATAAAGTAGCAATAGAAAATCACAATGCAAAAAACAATGTATTATATATGAGGGTTTCCGGAAACGTTGCAAGTCCATATGGTCCCAACGGCCAAGCGGGCGCTCTCAATGTATTGTGACATAAAATGAGAGCTACCAAGAAGTTTGTATGAAGAAAATGCACACGCCCGGGATAAAGGGTGTCCCGGCTGGTGTGGTCAGATGTGAAAAACACCTAACACATCTTGGGTCAATGTTGTCCAATGACAAACAGCCAGCAGGGACGTTTCCAGATATGGTAGCAGATCCATGAAAAACCCAAGGAGATGGTTGCAATATATAAAATCTCAGGTGAAGGGCTTCCAAGAGGAATAGTTGGAAAGGGAGGTTCCATGACCAAGGTATAGAATATTCTAGCTGATTTGGCAAAATAGAATGAGCTTCCAAAGTACATGGGTACATATTGTCCAAAACCGTTAAGTCAACTCTCTTCATATGCCAGGAGCCAGGAACGAGGCATAAGGTCCTCAATAACCAGAATCTGAGAGAAAAAACAAGTCATCAAAAATATCATTAAAAAGGATCAAAAAAACAGGAAAAATGTGTTACAATATTTTGAGGCCCCAGAGTCAGCAGCAAGCAAAGGCGGGGGAATTTTTTATGTGTGTAGCAGGAATCAAAGTTGTTTATAAAATCCGGTTAAGAGTAATTCTTCATTAAGCCCATTAGGTGTAAGGCTACCAAGATTGTGAATTCATTTGGATTCGCATCTAAGAAGTTTTTGGACAGTGTTACCCCCTCGGATGTTAGTAGACAACTTCCTCTAGACCCATCACCTTCAAACCTGTTATATGTCCCTGATGCACATCCAAGAAATGTGCTGCCACTGAGGAGATGCTTTTGCCTTTCTCGCAATCCTTCCTTGCCGTTGAAATGTTAGAAAGATGTTGCTGTAACCTCCTTCGAAGTTTTTGTGTAGTCTGTCCTACATAAACCTTCGGGTAATTGCAAATAAGGGCATAGGCCAGATTCCGCGTCTTACAATTGAAGAAAGTTCTTCTAGGTTTAATCTGGAAGGGGAAGATAGAGAGTGAAAAACTGTCTTGAGCGATCATATGTTGACAGATACTGCAATTCCCGCAAGGATAGGTGCCAAATACCCTAAATCCTCTGTTTAATCTTACAGTAGGAGGAATATAGTGGCTATGACATAGCCAATCTTTCAGGTTGCGAGCTCGTCATGCTACCAGGTTAGGGGAGTCAGAGATATGCGGGGACAGTTTGGGTTCACTAAATAAGATACCCCAACTATGGTCTAGGATTTTTCGGATATCCCACCACTGGTTATTGAAGATGGTAACAATGCCTAATGGTCTAGGTGACTCACATATCTTTCTCTGGAGTAGATCAGAACGTATGCTTGTTCTTGCTCTTTGGTATGAAGAGGAAATAACCTTCTTGGAGTAACCACGACATCAAAAGCGGTCTGTCAATGATCTTGCTTCTGATAAGAAGTTGGGTACATTGTTACAGTTCCGCTTGAGTCGGAGAAATTGACCTGTAGGGATACTGTTTTTGAGGTGTTTGGGATGGAAGCTGGTGTAATGTAATAAGCTGTTGGCTTACGGTATAAATTGGTGGAAATGTGTGAACCTTCCAAAGTGAGCCTGAGATCTAGGAATTCAGCCGTAGTACAAGAGATGTTAGAAGTCAGTCTAATGTTGAATGGATTGGTATTCAACTCCATGATGAATTCCCTGCAGCTTTCTTCGGAGTCTGTCCAAAACAGCACAACATCATCAATATATCGTAGCCATTGAAAACAACATGAGTTGAAGTCCTTGTGTTGATACACAACAAGCTCCTCCCTCCACACCAAAAATATGTTGGCATAAGAGGGAGCACATCGTGCTCCCATGGCGGTGCCTGTGATTTGCGCACATAAGGAAAAAATTCCCAAAAATTCAAAAAAACACATTTGAAGGTTGACTCACCAAAACCCTGACTAGTGCACTATCAGGATGCAGTAGACCTCCATTGATAAAGGCTGGGGCAGCACAGGTGCAATCCACTGATGAGAACAGCCAGTAAACCAAAAAGGGGCTGGCTGCCTAGTGGAAAAAATGCACACAAATAAGGCTTGCATAGGACATAAGTCACACAGATAAGTGTGGTGCAAAGAGTCTGAACAGCCTATTAATGACGCCTATAGTATTAGCAGGCGGACTGCTGAGCACTATATACATACATCACACAGAAAAACCAAGTCAACATGAAGAGGTCCAACTGCATCCTGCAAAAATGATAAAAAGTGCAAAAAGATAAAAAGATATGGGGTATTAGTTACTATTTTGGCCAAAGCAGATAAGCTCACAACCCAAAGTCAAGGGTCCCCAGACTTTGTGAGTCCCTAACACTAAATCTGAACAGCGCACATAAGGAAAAAATTCCCAAAAATTAAAAAAAAACACATTTGAAGGTTGACTCACCAAAACCCTGACTAGTGCACTAGCAGGATGCAGTAGACCTCCATTGATAAAGGCTGGGGCAGCACAGGTGCAATCCACTGATGAGAACAGCCATGTAAACCAAAAAGAGGCTGGCTGCCTAGTGGAAAAAATGCCTGTGATTTGTCTATAAAAATTTCTGTCAAAGACAAAAATTTTTTTTATCAAGAACAAAAAACAACAAATCAAGGAGAAACAGATCATGGTCTCTATCACCCAAAGGATTCCGTTTGAGATAGTATGAAACGGCCTGCAAACCAAGATCATGTCTAATACTTGTATACAGAGACTCGACGTCAAGCGTGACCAACAAAGTATGTGAAGGTATACAGAGGTCACTGAGTATTTGAATGAGATGTGTCGAGTCTCGTATAAAAGATTTAAGAGCAGTAGCCAGCGGTTGTAAGAAGAAATCGAAGTAGGTGCAAGGTTTTTCAAACAACCCCCCATGCCGGAGACTATAGGCCTACCTGGTGGATTTTCCAAAGATTTATGTACCTTTGGAAGGAGGTAGAAGGTAGGTACTATAGGGTCATCAGTGGTAAAAAATTCAGCCTCTTTTTTGTTGATGATGCCATGTCGCATGGCTTGTCCAATTAATCGATTCAGTTTCTCTTTGAAAACCTCAGCAGGATCTGCTGTAAGACGGGTATAACAAGAAGAGCCCTGTAAATGACGCATAACTTCTTGCAGATAAAGGGAATTGAGCCACAGGACTATATTGCCCCCATTGTCTGCTTCACGAACCAGGAACTCCTTGTTATTATAAAGGTCAAAAAGTGCTTTATACTCAGCCTTACTCAAATTCTGGCTCCTGTTGTCATCAAGGCGAAGATTTTGAATGTCCTGGCATACATTTGTAAAGAAAATATGAACCGCTGGAAAAAGGGAGAGTGAAGGTGTGGCCTGTGAGGTAAGACGACCAGTAAATTTTCTTCTAGAAGAAGGTGCCTCATTCTCATGGAGAAGGTCCATCAGATCTCTAAGGCCTCTTTCACACATCAGGCGTGATCCGGCGCTTTTGACAGAAACCGGATCCGGCGAAATGCAATGCCGGATCCGGTTTCCCCCCCATTGACTTGCATTTGCGCCGGATCGCGCCGGATGGCCATGCGTTTCATCCGGTTTTCGCCGGATCCGGCAATGTGTCGCGATCCGGCGTCTGGAAAAAACGGCTACTGTAACGTTTTTTGTCTCCAGCGAAAAAGCCGGACCCGCCGCATCCGGCGCGTCCGGCTTTTTCACACAATGAAAGCCTATGAGCGCCGCAATGCGCCTGATCCGGCGAAAGCCGGATCCGGTGGCCGGATCCGTTTTTTTTGGTCTGAGCATGCTCAGTAGCTCTGCCCACAAGACATATATAAAAGCAAGACAGTGGGACCCACAGCCACACCCAACATGCCACCCAAGAAAGCAACCAAGCGCAGCAGGAGAAGGCAGGAGACCACTGCAGCACCATCAGCACCACCACCACCCCAAATGGAGCAGCAAATGGAACATGCTGAGGAGGGGAGTCCAGCAGCAGATGAGAGACGGTAATTATCAAATCCCCCATTCCTCCAAACTAGGGCCATGGAATATCAAGATATTCATTGGCCCTTTGTTTCTCTTTATCCAACAGCCACCCAAGAGATGCAGCAGCAGCAGCAGCAGAAATGGCATCACTGGCAGCAGCAACAGCAGCAGCAATACCCACAGCCATGGAGTCTGGCCATCAACAGGACAGCACATGGGAGGAAATCTGTTCGCTCCTTGTGGGCCGCTGGGAGGACCTCGATGTTCGGGCCCAGATTAAAGAGCGTAAGTATATACAGTACCGGTTGCTTGATGTAAACCAGTGTTTCCCGAACTCCAGTCCTCGTGGTCCCCACGGATCATGTGTTCAGGATTTCTATTTACTATGGAAATCCTGAAAACATGACCCCTGGGGACCATGAGGAATGGAGTTTGTGAAACACTGATGTTGTATACTAACCACTCCTTTCTCGTTTCAGGGAACAGAATTGTGAATCGGTGGCGGTCTGTGAGGGATCGTTTCAAGAAGGAGTTCAATAAAGAGATGCGGGCCCCGAGTGGATCTGGAGGACGCAGGAGCAAGTACAAGTACGCACAAGCCCTGTCGTTCCTCCGGGAAACAATGGTCACTAGAAGGTAAATATTACACACCACATGTGAAAAAAAATGTTAGATGTAACTTTTTTTTTTCAGCCAGGGCCATACCATGTCAGTATTTTAATTGTTTTTTTTTCTCTTTATTCCACAGCACGGTGAGCAGCACTCGGGAGCCTGCACGATTGGACCCTTCTGAGGCGATCCCTGAGGAGACCGGCACCGAGGGACACTTCGACCGCCCCGGTACATCTGCACCTTCCCAGCCTTCCCACACATTCGACCCATCTGTCCCATCCACCAGCACAGGAGCATCGTGGCCGCCTACATTACATGAAGCTGCTGGTGAGGAGATCGCTTTCCCTTTACCCCACCCTTCTGCCCCTGCCACCTCTAGTACACCTGCGGGTACTGGGCGACAGCGGCAGAGGGGTCAGGAAAAGAGTTATGCGCAAGAGTTCTTGCATCTGAATGCATCTTTCCAGAACTGTCTAAAAGTCTTGTCAGAGCAAATCTCCGCAGGCTTTCAGCAGATCAACTCCAGCATTCTGGAGGTGAAGACACTTCTGCAAACCATGCATTCAGAAGCAAGATCTTCGCCAAACCACACCTTTTTCAGGTCTGTTGGGGAGCGCATGGCAACACTATCTCCTACCCAGCAGATGCATGTAATGCATTCGTGCCACGGTGCTCTACAGCAGGTTACCTCCCAACCTCCACCTCCCACCACTGTAGTTCCTCCACCTGCACCCCCTCCAGCCACTTTCCATCCTCCCCCTCCTATTACATCTGCACCCCCTCCAGCCACTTTCCATCCTCCCCCTCCTATTACATCTGCACCCCCTCCAGCCACTTTCCATCCTCCCCCTCCTATTACATACCAGCAACCTCACCAGTACCAGCAACCTCCCCAGTACCAGACATCTCCCCACTTCCAGCAACCTGCCCCGTACCAAACTCCTTCCCCGTACCAAACTCCTTCCCCGTACCAAACTCCTTCCCCATACAACTTTCCATCAACATCATCTGCTCCTACAGTCCCTGCCCAACCCTCCACTCCACCGCCCACCACCTCTTCTGCCTCCCACATGTCCACCCATTCTGTAGCTTTTTCCACACCTTCACCTCTAACTGTTCCTTCCCCACCACGATCCCAGTCCTCTCTCCACACACCCAGTGTCGAAGTGTCCCGCAGCCCCTCCAGCAGTATTTCCACCCCACACTACACAGATTTGTAATGTGTGTTTTTTAATAAAAATGCCCATTGGGTTTAAAACCTTTATTAAAAAAGTTTTTTGCACTTTAAAAACATTTTACAAAAAAAAAAAAATTTTAAATAAAAGTTAAATTATCGTTTCACAATGGTTGTCTGTCATTTCTTTCTGCGGCGAACTATGTTTAAAAAAAAGGTTAAATACAGGGTATTTCAAAGGTAAAAAGGTATTCAAAACCAGGTATATAACTGTGGGTAAATTTTAGCTTTTTGCCACAGTTGTGTTCCTGGTTGTGTTTGAAGCAAAGTATTTCACCTAAAAAGTTGTGTTTATTGTTGGTGATTTCCTAACAATGTACACAACTTTTGTTAAAAGGTGAAATACTTTGCATAAAACACAACCAGGTACACACCTGTGGCCTAAAGCTAAAAATAGTAAGACCATGACAAGATAGCCAACTTTGGTTGGCAAAGGTATATACTGTTGGTCCAGAAGGTACACAAGTTTGGTTAGGGCACAAATCTTTCATACCCAGTCATCCTGCCAGTGTACTCTGCCTTGAGGTGACATAAAGTATAGTGCAAAATTGTCCCTCATTACTGAAACCGTCACAGAACTTCTAGTGGTAATATTTCCAATGACAACATCCATCTTCGCCAGTAACTTGCTCTTCTCTCCAACCTGCACTTTCTTCTCTACAACCTGTCAAAGAAGGGCTGTAGGAACATGCTATATATAGTTTTCCAGTAGCCAATCCCGTTCGGAAGGCCACAAGGGTCAATTTTAAAAACCGGATCCGGCGTAATCCGTCGAAAAACGGATAGAAAAACGGATGAACCGGATGAGACGGCAGAAAACCGGATCCGGCACATCAGGTTTTACAAAACATTTGCCGGATCCGGCATTCCGGCACGACGCCGGATCGCGCCTGACGCCGAAAACCTGATGTGTGAAAGTAGCCTAAGTGCTTGCCTTTCATCATTGGGGAGGTTGTCAGCTGAGGAGGGATGATGGTATAACAGTTTAAATGTAAGTTGACGACAGAATAAGTATAGATCTTTCACAAGGGTAAATTTGTCCAACGCATTCATAGGGGCAAACGTGAGTACTCGTTCTAGGACAGATTTCTCTGCCATAGTGAGGGAATGTGATGACAAGTTGATAATTTGTAAATTACCTGTGTCCTGTAGCTCTTCCAGCACAAGCGGGGTGGAAAGGGTGGTCACCGTTTCCTGTGGTTGTAGCGTGTTTCCCGCTTGTAAGCTGGGGACAACTGCTTGTAGCCCCTGTTCCTTTTCTTTGTGCCTCCTAGTCTTACGTCTGCCCCTCCTACGGCCTCTTCTAGATCGCTTTGATCTGATGATAAAAAATCGTTGGAGGATTGATCGTATCTAAAATTGATTTCATTATGAGTAATTTGTGGAAAGGACACTGCTCGCTTGTTGCCCTGGTGTCTCCATTTGAAAGCACGACCATTGTTAAAATCCGTTTTATCACGCTGGAATTTCTGGCGTTTCCCATCAATGATCTCTTTTTCAAATTTATCGATCGCTGTCTTTAGTTGTTGTTTAAAAGATGTGACCAAGGGGGGATCAAATGTCAAGAGTTTGTTATCCCTGGATTTAATATCCTCCTTCAACTTAGCTAATAGGGCCTGATAGTGTGCTATCAACATATCCATCAGTGTAAGTGAGCATTTAACCAATCCTGCCTCCCACGTATCCTGAAAAGACTCAACCTCCCAAGCAGGGAAGATTTGCACCCTCAGACCACGTGGCACCAGAACTGTAACCTTATATTCCTCCAAGCTCCTTATGTTCCACCATACTTTGGTGAGGGATTTGTGCAAATTTGTCAACTCATTAGTAATTGAATTGAAGCCCTCATCTTTGTTAGCCGATTCAACTGGACTGTTGTTGCCCGTATCAAAAATTCCCTGAGCCCTCTGGCTCCAAGCCGTTTCCCTGGCTGACAAATCCATAGTCATAAATGGCAAAAATACCACAAGTGCAGAAAAAAAAATAAAAAAAAAAATATATATATATATATATATATATATATATATATATATAAGCAGTGTGCCTCCTCCAAGGAAAGAGGAAAACACAAGGAAAACCCCAACAAAATGATGAATGAACAAACAATAGAGGGCACCACTGCACAGGATCACCTGTTACATGCTAAAAAGTCATGAGATCATGTAGAGGCATGTACATTACAGGGATCACCGAAGAAATAATAACAGATAATTCTTTATTGGAACACCCGAAAACACAAAAAACATTAAAAACAATTAAAACTGCAAAAATGCAATCATGTTTATACCATAACCCATGAGGGTTAAGCCCCTGCAATGACCCCACATACGCACAATATTTTGTACAGATCAACAAATAACAGGATTAAAGTGGTGCACAATATGCCACAATATAAGTGTACTTAAAGTATACAGCCTAATTCCCATAAAACCAAACACTGCAGAGACTAAATAATGGATGCAACAGGTGCTATTCTGCTGTTGAAATAAAATGAGAGATTACCCTAGAATGGAGGGGGGCAAAACACCGCATACAACCTGTGTCACAGAGGCATATGCCTGCATGGATAAATAAAGACCAAAGATGCTCATGCAGTGTGAGTGGAGAGGCATGGGGAGAGAAGGCAGGGGCTCAGGAGAAATGCCCAACGCCTTACGCCAGTCAAGCTGGCTTCATCAGGAGCAATAGACAGAGTGTGAACGGCTGGAATATTAATACCTGGGTTCAATTATGAGGGACGGGGAACAGCTGGGAGCCATCGGCATTGTAAGGGAAGAAAGACCATGACCGGCGTTTAGCAAAGTTGGAAACAAAGTCTGCACAATCGCAGAATGACAAAATGAAGAAAGAGCATGACCGGCATTTAGCAAAGCTGGAAACAAAGTCTGCACAATAATAATTTCGCTCCAACAAAATGAGACAAGGAAGAGTATATTATTAGTTAAAAAACCATGGTTTTTTAAGCAGATAGAACCAAGTTCATCTGCATATGAACAGAAATGGATCATTTTGAAAGATACCATTTTATAATAAATCTTGTTAGTATACCCAGTTCTGAAATGGAGGAAACCCAGAACTAATGTAGCCACTAATGGATCCCACTGGCTGAGTTGCCAAAGGAGAGGCCAAAAACAGGATGTCAAGTTAGAAAACAAAAATAAATAAAAAAGAGATAATGGAAAAATAGATAAAAATTATAGAAAATTAATGAAGAAAATAGATGAAAGATAATAAAAATATATAAGGAAAAGTATAAACAAAAAAAAGGGGGAGGGGGAAAAAACCAACAAATAAATAAAGAGAAGACCAAATGTGGGAAAGTAATAAATGTACAAACTATAAAAAGGAGGGGGGGGAAAGACAGGGAAAATTATCAATGAGGGACCGTGAATCAAATAGGGACCATCCAACAAGCTGTAAAGAACCAATACTCGATTTAATAATTCAAGATACAATACAATAAAGAAGCAATAGAAAATCACAATACAAAAAACAATGTATTATATATGAGGGTTTCCGGAAACGGTGCAAGTCCAAATGGTCCCAACGGCCAAGCGGGCGCTCTCAATGTATTGTGATTTGTGACATAAAATGAGAGCAACCAAGAAGGTTGTATGAAGAAAATGCACATGCCCGGGATAAAGGGTGATAGTATCACATTAAATTTATTCTTATATGTAGTTCAAGCCCAATAAATTACACTTTTTTTATATACAATGATTACACTTTTAGCAACGTTATTCACACTCTTTCACTTTTACATCCGGTGTGTGTGCGCATGCGCCGCCTAGATCGCCCTGAATCTCCCAGTCCCGGCACCAAGATGGTGTCGCGTGACTTGCGCCCGGTTTTGACTTGTGGAATGCTCGCGTTACTATGTCCGGAGGTGGGTGGTTCCTTGAGGAGCGTTCGTGGCGTCGGATGCGCCATTATACTCCCGGCATCTTAGCAACATGTGGGCGATATTATCAGCACATTACACATACGTAAGTGTTTATTAACATATGGGCCACGTCACCATCCTTGGGATGTTTTGATTGGATATCGGGTACATATAATGACGTCCTGCCTCCCATATTGACACGCCCTCGGAAGAAGAATAGGCGAAACGCGCGTTGGGGTGGGTCGCAGTGGCTGAATTGAACACTCATCCAGGTATTTTCCTTGTAATTTTTGCTGGCATCTTGATTGTTTTGATTCACCGCAGATTGTTTCAATATTTTTTGGTCCAGGCACTACTGCTAGGTGTAGATTGAAGCAATATAGGCATTGTTATTAATATGGACTATAGGTAATTATTTGTAATTGGTCTGTGGCTACTTAACATAGCTCTGATGTATTAGCATGTGGCTATTTAAATAAATTAGTGTGTTCACCACTTGCGACCTCTAGTTCTTTGAGACATTCATGTATTTGATTTTATGTAATATGATATTGTCATAAAAAAATTTTAAATTTTGCTTAACATTCCTTGTGCCATTAATTTTATTTTTGTTATGGTTTCTAATCCACAGATAAACCGCAGGTCTTTTGACCTGCGGATTTACCTACGGATTTTGCAAAATCCGTGTGAAAAATTATGCAGCAGAATCCGCAGCGTGTGCACACACCCTTAGGGTGGTATACTCCAAACATGGGTAGGAACCAGCATTCTTCAGATTCTTTGAGAGTGGGAGCTAGCTCTGTGTGGCAGTTTTCAAAAATCTTTGACATGAAGGAGAAAAAGTGATCTTTCATCTCTGGTTTCTTTTGCAGATTATGTTTGGGTGAGGAGAAACATTTTAATGCCTGATTTCTGGTGTTCGGTAGATGTGGTCTGTAGGATCTGGATGGAAGAGGTGCGACCCAGCTGTTGGTCTCATCTTTAACAAGTCCCTTGTCTATTACCTCTAAGAACAACTTCTCCTCTACTGACATTGCCACTTGGTTGTCTTGCTTAGTTCTCTGGAAGACTGTGCACCCCAACTGATCCTCATAGCTTCCTGACACTAAACTGCTGTCGTGAGTGAAGTCTATTAAATGATTGGGCAGTTGGATGCTGTGTGGTAGCTCTCTGATTTGGAACTCGTTGTTACAAGTTTGAAAAAGAGAAGGGTGTCCTTTCTCCAATGTATTTGTCAGCATGCTTGTCACAGAACATGTTTCCTATTATGAACCATCCTAGGTCTAGCTTTTGGGCATCGGGAGCATTGTGGAGTCCATTGATATGACTTCTCACTTTATGAGCCTGTAGGATAACTCTTCCCAATAGCAGTATTATCTGGACCTGATGGTCGAGTTCCGATATAAGGTGTGCTATGCATTTCAAGTGAGTGTGATGGATTGCGACATCTGGCGTAGGTATTTCAGATCTGTTGTCTGGGATCTGATTACACTTGATGATCGTAGGTAGTGGTAGGCAGAATTGTCCGTCTAAGGGCTCGATTTGGTAGTCAGTAGCTTTCCTGCCTGCTGTTATCACAGTGCCAGCACACGTTTTTAATAAGTAGGGGATGCTTGGCTCTTTGATGTTGAATAGGTCAAAGAATGCTGATCTAGCCAAGGATCGATTACTTTGATCATCCAAGATAGCATATAATCTTACAGCTTTGTCTCTATGGCCCTTTGGGTACACTCTGACAAGCCATATTTTTGAACAGGTCCTACTGTCTATTGTCCCTTTACAGACTTCAGTACGATGTGAAGTGATCTCTGGCGTAGCTGCATCAGTGTTCCTTTCCTCCCCGCCATGCTCACTGTCAGCTGCCATGTTTTGTGTACTCCATGGAGCTGGACCAGGGTGTAGAGCAGTGTTATGATCTGTGGCGCTACATTCTGTGCATTTTACACTGACCTTGCAATACATGCGAGATGAGTTGTGGATGAGCAGCACTTATAGCAGACACTGTTCTCTTTCAGGAAGCTTCTGAGATCTGGCATAGATTTTCCCCTGAAGGCTCTGCATTTCAGGAGAGGATGAGGCTTCTGATGGAGAGGGCACTGCTTGTCAGAGTCCTGCACCTTTGTCTCTGATTGAGAGCAGCCAGCAGACCTGTAATTTGAACCTGGAGAAGAAACATAAGTCTTGTGCACTGCCACAGATGTTCTGCGTGGATTTGCAGCTGGTGACGGTGTGGCATATGACATTGCAAACTCAAAGCTGGGATCGTTTCTAATTCTCGCTTGTCGGTGTACAAAGTTTACAAAAACGGAGAAAGGAGAGAATGGAACACTGTATTTGTACGTGGAACCATGTGTGAGCCACCTCTCCTGTAGATTGTAGGGTAACTTTTGGACTATAGGGTTAAACACCTTTGCCTGTGTCAAGGAATGCCAGTCCTTGTTTGTCGTCTTCACATTTGGCAACTTGGACTTCCTTTAGCAGGTCACTTAGTTCTCTAAGTTTCTGGAGACTTTTGTTAGATATTTTAGGAAAGTCCTCGATTCTTGACCAAGGCTATCTCTATTACCTCTGCTGAGCCGTAGCACTCATCCAGCCTCTTCCAGATCTCTTTGAGGCCAGTCTCATGGTGGTTTATATTAATGTCTCTGATCCTTACTGTGTATTTGACTGACTCTTCTCACAGGTATTTGACTAAGAGGTCTATCTCTTCCCTGTGTGGTAGCCCCATGTCTGTAGTGACATTTTGGAAGGAAGCTTTTCAAGCTCTGTAACATTCAGCTAGGTCAGTGAATTTCATGAGCCCTTGGGCAACCAGTTCACGTTGTGTGAAGAACTTAGCAAATTCTGTTGTGAACCGGTTGCCAGCAGAGTATACTGGTGATGGGTCGCCCTGATAGTGATGTGAGGTGCGTTTGTACCTGATAGTGTCCTCAGGGTGGTGCCAGCCGGTGTCATATTGCTTCGGTCTAACGTGCGGTGTGTCAGCAAGGTGATTCACATTGGTTACCTAGTGAGGGGCAAGGTAGTCATTAGCAGAGTTGGTTTGCTCCACGTTTTCCTGGAGCTGTGCCTCATGATGACTCTCACTCTCTTCACTGGAGATGTTGTGTTCTTGGTTATAGTTTGGATCAGGAAGTTCATTAACATACTGAGATGTGCGTTGTGGTGAATATTGCAGTGGAAACTCCAGACTTGACGTACTGCTTCGACTATGCAGCTCAGGGTTTTGCGCGGCTTGTAACGATTCTGCTTCGGCTAGTGCTGCAGCAGCTTCTCTTTTTACTGCTAGGCTCGCTAAGGTGGCATCCACGAGTGGCTTCTCTAACTGCTTCTTTCTCTCTTGCTCATCTCTCTCTAAGCATAACCTTCTCTCTTGCTCATCTCTTTCTAAGCATAACCTCTATTGCTCATCTCGTTCTAAGCGTGACTTCTCTCTCTATGCATGACTTTCTCTCTTGGTCTTCTCTCTCTGCGTGACCTTCTCTCTTGGTCTTCTAGGCGTGCTTTCTCTAATTGAAGTTCCATCTCTTCTACAGCAAAGCTTGCTCATATTTTGGCAGCTTCAGCATTTGTGCGGGCAATGGCAACCGCGCTGCTGATGGACATGGTCTTTGAGGAGACGGAAGTAACAGATTTTGTCCTTTGTGATTTGTGGGACATGGTGTCTTGGGGGAATGCTTTGCTGTGCAGAGATTGCTGTAGCTGTGTTAACTCTCTGTGTAGCCGGTGACTTAAAACTCACTAGGTGGATGGCTGCAGTTTCACTAGTTCCTGCAAGCTGGAAGGCTGTCTTTTCACTGAATTCCCACTAGCTGGATGGCCGCTGTTTCACTGTTCTGTCCTCACTGAATAAGGCAGACTTTATTTGCAGCTTATACAGACAGCTAAACTGCTATACTGGGGTCCAATAAGGAGACTCTAGGTTGAGTCTGTGCTTTTATTGAACTTGATATATCGGCACGGTGAAACTGAAAACAATGCAATATACATACAATCACTACAGGGGTAGTAGAATACATATCATACATAGTATACTGTGAATGAACATTTGAACAGTAATGCTGACCTGGGTGTAGAATTGATTAAACCAGGCTAAATAAGACAGAATTTAGCTACAGAAAGCATGAGTACGTTCCAGCGAAGCAATCACAAGGGGAGAAGAGATATGAGATGCTTCCTGAATGCAGGCTGAAGGAAAATGCAGGAACTGGAGGGAAACTACCTGTTAGGGACGGCGGAACGCACCAAATATAAATAATAGGAGGTGCGTTCGCCGTCCGGGGTCCACCGTGCGGTAGGTGACTAGACCGCTGCTGGACAATGGCAGATGCACCAGAAGGTGCCGTAGTGCGCACGGGTTAACGTCACCCGAACGCTAGGAGCGGCTCTGTTCAGACACAGAGTCGCTTGGCAAAAATATATGCAAAGACGCTGGCCCTGTTAATGTCACAGGAGCCGGCGTGTGGCGTCGCAGCCGCGAACAACAATAGCTGCTGATATTGCAGCGCAGCGGCAGCTAAGGCCGCAAGCGTCAGCGCCGAGAACCGGGCGCCGACGGACGCTAGTGTAGGCATGGAGCAAGTGGCGTGTAGCTTGCCACAACCCTGGAGCTGACTATGCACACTCAGTCACCACTCGTAATATCAGAGGGTAGGGGTTTCATAATGAGTCAGACACCAGTCCATGCATCCATCACCATACACACACAGAATAATATGCTACACTAGCGCATGGCCGAGCCACCATGCGGGGCTTTTATAGCCATGCGCTTCCAGGACCTTCCAATACTTTAGGAAGGACCAATCAGATCCGACACAGGACCTGCACATGTGAACCCTGCTCTCCACTGAGAGGGCACGTTGCGGGCATGCCCAGTAGCACGGCACGAGGACTTAGCCTCTGGAGCGGTTCCCTGCAAAGCAGGTTGCGCTACCATTGCTGCACCGGAGGTGGCAGCAACATCCAGACTCACAGAACGAGTCTGAGGAGAATGCCTGGTTCGCCGTGATTGCTGAGCAGGAGTCCGAGCGGTCGGAGGAGAATGGGAGACCGCAGGATGTCTGGCTCTGGATTCCCGCTGTGCAGTGCCAGGAATCCGACGCCTAACACTACCATAATGCTTTGCAAAAGCTACCATAATTCACTGCAAAGTTACCAGAATTCACTGCAAAGCTACCATGATGCACTGCAAAAGGAGGGGAAGATGTGAAAGTAAAACAATCAGAAGACTGCAAATATGACACTGGTCACTAGAGGGAGCCAAAACACTGAAAACAAATAAAGTTTATTTGTAAATTGCAGCAAATATTAACAGACAAATAATCAGAGATTATAAATTGAATGTCGGAGACAGAACATACATTCAGGGAGAATTGTAAATGATTGTTTTCTCTTAGACCTTGTTCATCTGGAAATGAGAATCAGCAGGTGGGAATTATTATCTCCTTACTCAGGGAGGGTCCCCAATCTTGGGCTTTCTCACTGCCCATGAACAGATGTTTGTGGATAGGTTCTTTGAGGCCTTAGGACTTATTTTTGACGAGCCTGACCAGGTTGGAGTGGCAGAGGCAACTATCATGAGTCTCTTTCAGGGGAAGCTCTTGGCTGAATGGTATTGCTCCGAGTTCCGTTGATGGTCCACTAAGGTGTCCTGAGATGACACTGCGCTGAGATGTCAATTCAGGAGAGGACTGTTGGATCACCTGAAGGATGCTCTGGCTCTCCATCCACCACCCAGTTCATTGGAGGAGGCTATGACTCAGGCTATCCGTAAGGATCACAGGTTAAGGGAGAGATGTGTTACACAGCGAGAGGTTCTGTTACTTCCTGCAAATCCTGTTGTTTTGCCACCATCTGAGCCTATGGAGGTGATGGGCCTCCAACCTCAAGGAGCAGGAGAGGAGACGGCGACATGAAGGAAAGCTGTGTTTTTACTGCGGAGATCCAAGACATTGGAAAAAGGACTGCCCCTCCTGCCCACTGATTAACAAGTGACTGAGTCTGGGTGATTGTCGTGGAGGTCACCCAGACTTACAGGTACCTTTTTCCTCATTTTCAAAAATATTATTGGAAGTGGAACTTAGTTGTGGGAGTTGTTCCACGCCCACTTCTGGTTTCGTGGACTGCGGATCATCCATGAACCTTATTGATTTTATCTTGGTGACCAAGTGTAAGTTAGGGACAGTTAGGCTGGAGACTCCTATTCATGCTGTTGCCATTGACAAAACACCATTGGCTAAGAATGTCATCAAATTTGTCTCAGAGGAGTTTCTCCTTAAAGTGGGTTTCTTGCACCAGGAACGTATTTCATGTTTTGTACTGGACAATCTGCCTGCGGACTGGTGTTTGGGTTGCCCTGGTTACAGTTACATAATTCTGCGATAGACAGAAATAATAAATAGTAAACATATTATGCTTATTGGATGAATATCAGTATCTCCATATGGGATATAAGGTTCAAAAACACTGTATTATATGCCACCCATAGCATACATATGGATAAATTCTGAACCAACAGCAAAACTCATTGAGATAAACAAACAAAAAGAAGAAAAGCAATCTTATTGTCCAAAAGAGTAGAAAAAATATCAAAATCTTTATTAAATAAGAAACTAAGCAAAGGACATGACAAGGATTCGATGTAGCACCAAAACCAGCATCCATACAAAGGGCTGGAAGGACCACATAGAGGTTCTGGGACACACTCGTATAAATATATCAATAATGCCCACATTTCACAGGGCAATATCCCAAAGGTCATAGGCAACCCAAAGATTAGACTCAATGATTGTAATAATGTACGCAAACATACCTTATGGGGTTCAATGAAAAACGCCTCATGTGGTCCTCAGTCCACGCTGACATGTGTTTTGGAGAGACTCCTTCCTCTTTTCTCTACGCTTTTGGACTATATGATTGCTTTTCTTCTTTTTGTTTGTTTATAATCCTGTCATAGACTGGGAATCTTAGGACATTGTTAAATGGGGTCCCAACTGTTCTAAGAAATGTCTTCTTTCTGTATCTGTGTCATCCGTCAGTCTGGAGGGTATTCAAAGTACCAGAAGGACTTTGAGGAGGTGTTCTCCAAAAAGGAGGCTGAAGTTCTACCAGCACACCGCCCATTCGATTGTGCTCTTGATCTTGTTCCTGGTGCCAAACTGTTCAAGATCCGTCTGTACAATCTCTCCGGCCCTGAGAGGGCTGCTATGAAGGAGTATATCTCTGATAGCCTTCACAAAGGGCACATTTGGCCTTCTGTTTCTCCCATGGCAGCGGGGTTCTTTTTTTGTTAAGAAAAAGAATGGTGGTTTATGCCCATGCCTCGATTTTCAAGAACTGTATAAAATCACTGTAAGGAAGACTTATCCCCTCCCAGTTATACCTGATTTGCACAATCAATTGTCGGGGGGCTAGGTAGCTCTCTAAGTTGGACCTCAGGAGAGCATATAATCTCATCCGTATGTGGGAGGGGGATGAGTGGAAAACTGCATTTCTAATTTCTGAGGGTTTATTTGAGAATCTGGTTATGTTCTTTGGCCTGACTAACGCACCAGCAGTATTCCAGAATTTTATGAATCATGTTTTTTCAGATTTTATTGGATGCTTTATGGTAGTTTATCTGGATGATATCCTCATATATTCTGCTGATAAACAGAGTCCCATGAGTCACCTCCGTGCGGTCCTCCTGAGGCTCAGGGTGAACTCATTCTTTGCTAAACTGGAGAAGTGTTCATTTTTTGGTCAAGAATTGTATTTTCTATGGGTCATTTTGTCTGCTGAGGGGTTTCGTATGGACCCTAGAAAGGTACAAGCTATTGTGGATTGGGTACAACCCAGAGATATCAAGAATCTTCAGTGTTTTCTGGGTTTCGCTAACTACTATAGAAAATTTATCAAGGGGTTTTCCCAGGTGGTCAAGCCTCTCACCAATTTAACTTGTAAGGGGGCTAATCTCAAAAACAGGTCAGCTCCAGCTTTTCTTCTTTAAAAAAATGTTTCATGTCCGCCCCTGTGCTGAATCAACCTGATTTCTCTAAACCGTTTATCATGGAGGTGGACGCATCAGAGGTGGGAGTGGGAGTGGTGTTGTCCCAGGGGCCCACCACATTACCTAATTTGAGACCCTGTGCATTCTTTTCGAAAAAATTTTCCTGTGCTGAAATGAATTATGATGTGGGTACCCGTGAGTTATTGGCCATTAAATTGGCGTTTGAAGAATGGAGGCATTTTCTGGAGGGGCTGTTCATCGTATCACTGTCATTACGGATCACAAGAACCTATCCTACATTGAATCCGCCAAATGTTTAACCCCAAGACAGGCAAGGTGGTCACTTTTTTTCTCGACTTCAGTTTTCAATCACTTTCAGGCCGGGGTGTTAGGGCTGGTGGAACGCACCAAATTATAAAATAGTAGTAGGTGCGTTCTCAGCCCGGGGTCCACCGTGCAGAGGTGGTACACTGCTGATAGGTAATGTTGGAAGAATAGAGTGGCGTAAAAACAGTCACACGTGGGTTACGTCACCGAATGTGAACAGGAGCGAACTCTGTTAATGCACAGAGTCGCACAACCGCTGAACGTAGATGCCGGAGCCTGTTTAGCTCACAGAGCCCGGCCAAAAGAGCGCACAGTGTATGGCCACAGAACTCTACCCCAAGGACACGGGGTTAGAGTCCCTCTAGGCCCACTGAGCGTGGCGTCTCTGCCGCGAGCGCCGCTATAGATGCTGGCTATGAAGTGTGGAGCACGTGCACTGAGGCGTACCGAGTCCCTGGTGAGGACTGATGCCTGACTCAACCTCTGACCTACCTATGCCTAAGCCTGGGCGCTAGCAGGCTAGGCTGCACAACACATGCGCACCAAGGGTAGGGGTTTCTTAATGAGTCATTCACCAGAGACATTCATACGTGCATACATCACTCACTCCACATAGTCTGTAAATACAATCTATCCTAGCACATGGCCGAGCAGCCATGCGAACCTTTTATAGCCACGAGCGTCCGGGACCTTCCTGGCTGCTCGGATGGGCCAATCCAAACACGAGCAGGACCTGAGCACATGACCTTCTATCTCCAATGGGAGATCACTCCACAGGCATGCTCAGTGGCCCGACATGGGGACTTAGTCCCTGAAGAATCTCGCTGCTGAACAGCATGTATTGCCATAGCTGTGCCAGAGGTGGCGGCAGCAGCAAGCAAACCCACGGAGCTGGTCTGGGCAGAGCGCCTGGACCGACGTGCTTGCTGAGCAACCTCCTCTGCGGCTGGAGAGGTATGGGAGACAGCTGGAAGTAAGGCTCAGGATTCCCGCTGTGCAGCGACAGAAATCCGATGCCTAACATTACCCCCCTCCTCTCTGAGCCTCGCTCCACTCAAATTCCGCATGAGAAGAGGAGCGTGGATGTTTTCCACCGGCTCCCAGGTCCGCGCCTCTGGACCATGACCCTTTCAATCCACCAAGTAAAATTTTTTGACCCGCATCATCTTGCATCCCACGTTGGCATTGACCTCAAACTCGTCTGACGACAGGTCTGATGTCCTGGCAGATGGCTCAGAAAACCGGGACATGTGCACTGGCTTAAGGAGAGACACATGAAACATGTCCGAGATAGCCAAGTGTGGTGGAAGAACCAGGTGGTAGACCACAGGGTTGATCTGCGCGAGGACCTTGAAAGGGCCAATATAGCGCGGTGCGAACTTAGCGGATTCTACCCGCAGCATGATGTTTCAAGCGGAGAGCCACACTAAGTCGCCAGGGGTGAAGGTCAGAGCCGGGCGCCGGTGAGTGTCAGCGGAGGACCTCATTCTCTCCTTGGAGACCCAGATAACATCCTGCGTGCGATCCCAAATGTCACGTGCCTCCACCGCCCAGTCTGCCACCCTAGAGTCAGTGAATGACACGGGCACCGGCACAGGGACGCGCGGATGCTGGCCGTAATTTAAGAGGAAAGGGGTCTGACCGGTGGAGTCGGCCACAGCGTTGTTCAAGGCAAACTCCGCCCATGGCAGCAAGGGTGCCCAATCATCTTGCCTGGCCGAGACAAAATGTTGCAGATATGTCACCAGGGTCTGGTTGGCTCTCTCAACCAACCCGTTCGTCTCGGGATGATAGGCCGAGGAGAGATTTAGCTCTATGCTGAGCAGAGAACAGAGCTCTCTCCAGAAACGATACGCAAACTGAGGACCCCAGTCGCTGACAATCTTATCCGACATGCCGTGCAGGCGGAAAACATGTTTAATAAACAACGCTGCCAGGCCCCATGCCGAAGGTAGCCGAGAGAGTGGTACCAGATGCACCATCTTGGAGAAATGATCGGTGACCACCCAAATGACGGTGCTGCCACTGGACTTGGGCAGACCCACCACAAAGTCCATACCGACCATCTCCCAGGGCCTGTCCGCAACCGGCAGAGGATAGAGTAACCCAGCGGGCCGCTGCTGAGAGGGCCGATTCTGGGCGCAAGAGACGCCTGCCCGTATATAGTCCCTGACATAACGGGCCATATGCGGCCACCAGTATGTCCTCACAGGAGCTCAGAGGTCCGTTTGGTCCCAAAATGTCCACCCAGCCTGGACGAATGAGCCCAAGAGAGGGCCTCCGATCGCAGATGGGCAGGGACAAAAGTCTTGCCCGGAGGTACAGACTCGAGGGCGACCGGAGCCACGGTCCTCAGGCTCTCAGACGGGACAATCAGCCGAGGCTCCTCCTCCTCCGATGACACCACGGAGCGGGAGAGAGCATCGGCCCGGACGTTCTTCTCCCCGGAGAGAAAATGCAGGGTGAAGTGGAATTGGGAGAAGAACAAGGACAATCTGGCCTGGCGAGAATTCAGCCGATGGGCTGTTTGTAAACAGACCAAATTCTTGTGGTCGGTGAACACCTGGAAAGGGTGGCGAGCCCCCTCCAGGAGGTGTCTCCACTCTGAAAAGGCTAACTTCATTGCTAGCAACTCCCTGTCCCCGATGGAATAATTCCTCTCCGCCGGTGTGAAGATCTTGGAGAAGAAGAAGCATGGGTGCTTCCAACCTTGCGAGTCCTTCTGGAACAGGAGCGCTTCAGCACCGAAGGAAGAGGCATCCACCTCCAGAATGAAGGGTTTATCCACATCGGGGCAATGTAGAATGGGAGCGCTAGCGAAATGGGATTTAATAGAGGAGAAGGCCTTGGAGATAGGTTCTGACCACAACTTGGGGTTTGCACCCTTCTTGGTGAGAGCTACCAAGGGCGCTACCAAAGTTGAGAAGTGGGGAATGAATTGGCAATAGTAATTTATGA
Source organism: Dendrobates tinctorius (assembly GCF_039654945.1). NCBI lineage: Eukaryota > Metazoa > Chordata > Amphibia > Anura > Dendrobatidae > Dendrobates > Dendrobates tinctorius. The sequence continues at coordinate 16,413,066 of NW_027361796.1, forward strand.
ACCCCATAAAGCGCTGCACCGCTTTGAGAGAATCGGGTTCCTGCCAATCCATCACCGCCTGTATCTTGGCAGGATCCATGGCCAAACCCTGGGCAGAGATGATATAGCCCAAGAAAGGCAAGGACTCCTGCTCAAACACACACTTCTCCAACTTGGCATAGAGGGAGTTTGCCCACAGGAGGAGGTCGAAAACTTTGCAAACATCTCTCCAGTGGGAGTCAATATCTGGAGAGTAGATGAGAACATCATCCAGATAGACTACTACCTGTGATGGACTCGGCTTCTGCTGAGCCCATCTTCCTTTTTAGAGTGGACCCTCTGGGCCGTGGCACCCACCCACCTAGGGTGAGCTGACCTAGTGAGAACCCACCCCCTGTACAGGGAGTGTCAGGGGCAAGACCAAGGGGGTGAGCCACCACGGCAGCTGGACCAGACGGCCGGCTCAAGGAGACACTATTAAGTATCTGACAACAGGACGGACAGGATACCAAACATAAAGCGAAGTCACACAGTTTCTTCCTCAAACGTGGATTCACACTTTATTCAGGTGCAAGGCATAACAGGGAATCAGGTGCAGGGCACAAACAGTGAAACACGGCAGGATGTATGCAAGGGCACGCCAAATGTTCCAGGCATAGTACGTGCACAAAGACATACCAGGGTCCAGGACAGGATACGTGATAGGGATCACACAAGAGTTCCTAGAAGGGATGTATGCTAGGACACGCCAGGATCCAAGACGGGGTGCGATGGCATCGGACTCCGGACTACTGGCAACGACTGACAGGGTCCAGGCATCAGGCTGCGGACATCAGCTCCGGACATCAGGCCGCAGTCATCTGGTTCCGGACCTCTGGCAACGGTCGGCAGGTTTCGGGAATCCGGCAGGCAAACCAGGGTTCAAGGCAGGGTGCGTGCTTGGAGCCACGCCAGGGTTCAAGGCAGGGTGCGTGCTTGGAGACACGCCAGTGTTCAAGGCAGGGTGCGTGCTTGGAGACACGCCAGGGTTCAAGGCAGGGTGCGTGCTTGGAGACACGCCAAAGCACAGGGTAAGACAGAGTGCATGTGTAGAGACACGCCAAGGCACAAGATACTAGACAGAGTCCTGCACGTGCAAAGGGGCACGCCAGGATCAGGCGAGGCAGAGTCCTGCGCGTGCAGAGAGGCACGTCAGGGTCAGGGTTCCAGGACAGGGTTAGGGCCTGTGCGTGCAAGAGGGCACGACAGGGGACATGGCAAAGCCTGCGTGTACTTTTACAGAAGCACGGGGTATGCCATGGGCAGGCGAGCTCAGTGCGGAAACAGCGTGAAGTGCAAGGGAGCACAGAGGGCACGGCTGGGGCACTGGCTAGCTGATCAGGCTGCGGCACTGACAGATGGGCAAGACACCAGCAAACCCGACTGAGGCATGGCAGGCGACACAGCTGTCACTGACCGACGAGCACGGCTGAGGCACAAGCAGGCAGGCACGGCTAGGGCGGGCACGGCTGAGGCACAAACAGGAGGCTAGGAAGGCCAGGCGCATGCAAAGAGCATACGAAGAAACAGAGCAAGGGAAGACAAGACGAGAAACAAGGCAGGGCTTAAGCAGAGTACAGAACCAGGAACGGAAGCATAGGCAGAAACACGTAACAAGAATAGAGCAAGAACAGAGCTAGCAGCGGAGCGTAGGCTGAAGCCCAGAGCCGGGCCAAGGGAGAACCTTGGGACTAGCCTAGAAACGTGCAAGAGAGCATAATAGGAAAGAGTCTAGCAGCGGAGCGTAGGCCGAAGCCCAGAGCCGGGCCAAGGCAGAGCCTTGGGACTAGACATGGAAAAGAGCATAAAAGGAAAGAAAGGAGGGATGGTGCATGTGCCAGGGAGCACTACAGAGCACCATAGGAGAGAGCGAGGCAGAGCAAGCAAAGACTGAGACCATAGGGAGGAACAAGGCAGAGCAAGGCAAGGTACGAAACAAGGCATAGCAAAAACAGTCAAGGCAGAGAATAACAGAAGGACTACAAGTCCAAGCAGGACAAGGACGAACATGGCACAACGGACAAAGGACACGGGGATAGAGTCCCTCTAGGCCCACTGAGTGTGGTGTCGCTGCCGCGAGCACCGCTATAGACACTGGCTATGAGGTGTGGAGCACGTGCACTGAGGCGTGCCGAGTCACTGGTGAGGACTGATGCCTGACTCAACCTCTGACCTACATATGCCTAAGCCTGGGTGCTAGCAGGCTAGGCTGCACAACACATGCGTACCAAGGGAGGGGTTTCTTAATGAGTCATTCACCAGAGACATTCATACGTGCATACATCACTCACTCCACAAAGTCTGTAAATACAATCTATCCTAGCGCATGGCCAAGCAGCCATGCAAACCTTTTATAGCCGCGAGCGTCCGGGACCTTCCTGGCTTCTCGGATGGGCAATCCGAACACGAGCAGGACCTGAGCACGTGACCTTCGATCTCCAATGGGAGATCACTCCACGGGCATGCTCAGTGAACCCGACATGGGGACGTAGTCCCTGGAGAATCTCGCTGCTGAGCAGCATGTATTGCCATAGCTGTGCCAGAGGTGTCAGCAGCAAGCAAACCCATGGAGCTGGTCTGGGCAGAGCGCCTGGAACGATGAGTTTGCTGAGCAAACTCCTCTGCGGCTGCAGAGGAATGGGAGATCTCTGGAAGCAAGGCTCGGGATTCTCGCTGTGCAGCAACAGAAATCCGACGCCTAACACGGGATCCAAAGATGTGAAGGCTGATGCCTTATCTTGCAGCCTGGATCCTATATCACCTTCTGAACTTCCTTCCTCCATTCTTTAGCGCGGAGTGGTGGCAGCCACGATTTCTTCGGCATTGGAGCAGGAGATTTGTGAGGCCCAATCTCTTGCTCCACCATCCATACCTAGTAATAAGTTCTTTGTGCCTGTCCAGTATCACTTAAGGGTGATTCAGTAGTTCCATGACTCGGCTCTGAGTGGGCATCCTGGAATCTCGGCCACGCATAAAGCCATCACTAGGCTGTTTGTTTGGCTTCTGACATCACTGGGTTTGTGTCCTCCTGTGAAACTTCTGCTCACACAAAATCCTCCCATAACCAGCTAACCAAGGAATTGGTGCCACTGCCAATTCCAGATAGACAGTGGACTCATCTGTTCATGGATTTTATCACCAATCTTCCCCCTCTAATGACAAAACCATGATCTGGGTAGTTGGTGATAGGTTCAGTAAGCAGCCGCATTTTGTACCATTGGTGGGTCTTCCCAATGCTGAGACTCTATCAAAACTATTCATTGAGCATGTGGTCCGATTGCATGGTGTGCCTGTTACTGTGTCTTATAGAGGGGTGCAATTTGTGTCGAAATTCTCGAGGGCTTTTTGTAAAAGGATGGGTATCAGCCTGACCTTTTCATCAGCCTATCATCACGAGACCAAAGGTCAGATTGAAATGACCAATTAGTCTTTGGAGCAGATATTGTGGGGTCTTGCCACGTCTAGACAGGATGATTGGTGCTTTTCGGTACCATGGCAGAATTCACCTTCAATAATCATGTCAATCAATCCACTGGTACTTCCCCGTTCTTTTGCAACTATGGTGAGTTTTCCCGGCTGGATTCGGGGTGTTCAGGGGTTGATTAGGCCTTTCAGCGGTTGGGGGAGGTCTGGAGAGAGGTTCAGAGAATCATTGGGGAGACTCAGGGCAAGTTTAAATTTTTTGCGGCTAAACAACATTTGGTTTTGCTGGCTTTCCAGGTGGGGGATAAGGTATGGTTATCCACCAAGAATATAAGGTTGAGGATGCCTTCTTCTAAGTTGGGTCCCAAGTTTATTGGTCCTTATGAAATTTTAGAGGTGGTTAATCCTGTGGCCTTTCGCCTGCGCCTGCCTTCATTGTTGCGGATCCCCAATGTGTTCCATAAGGCGCTTCTGAAGTCATCGGTATCTTTCTCAGGTGGGTCTCCCTCGCACCCACCACCTGTTCTGCTGGGTGGCCAGACCGAGTATGAAGTGGAATGGGTTGTGAATTCTTATATGTTCCGCCGTTCTCTTCAGTATTTGGTCCATTGGAAGGGTTACGGTTCTGAGGACCGGTCATGGGTGCATGCGCATTCAGTCCATGTGGATTGGTTGGTCCAGGCCTTTCACGCTCATTATCCAGGAAAACCTGGGAGTCCGGTGGCCCCCCATTGAGAGGGGTACTGTCATAATCCAGGCTGGGGTTTTGCTTCTTGTTAGACTCTTCCCGGTATGGTCATGCGGAGTTAACCTCTGCCTCATTTTGGGTTCAGTGTGGCTATTTCAGTCTGCTGTGGCCTGCAGACAAATGTCAGTGATAGTTCATGCTTCCAGGCTAGAGCAGCTAACCCCTTGATACCTTGTAATGTCCTCTGTCTGTTTACTCTGTTCCCGTGACTTCCCTTTCCTGCCTCCCCGCTTGTCTTAGTTTTCGCTCCCAGTGCTTGGACCTCTTGGTATGAGACCCGGCTTGTCTTCTGACCTGTTTTACTGTCTCACATCTCTTTTATATCTGCTCCTGTCTGTCTCTGACTTTTGGCTTGTAATTGACTACGTGTATTGCTTTTCTCTTTGGTCCCGTGTTTCCTGACTGTTTCTGACTCGGCTCGTCTGACCACTCTTTCGCCAACCGGGTGGTGCCAGTGCTGCTATGCTGCGTGTGCAACCTTTCTTCCCTCACCAGCATCCCCTGGTGGAGGTTGCGCTATACTGCACTGCAGCACCATTACACATGGGAATTATAGTATTGGCCTGCCTCTGCTGTTTCACATTATCTTATTAATGTGATTAGAATTTATTTGGAGTTTGTGGGTCGACATAATTCAGCATTATAGGGATGCTACTTCATTCTCTTTGTCATGTGTTAACTAGAGATGAACGAATATTTCAATATTCTGTTTGGCTCATGATCACCAAATTTTCAATATTCACCAATTTAATTGGCAAATATAGCAAAACATTTCACACGCTGTATGACAGTGTGGGAAACACCGGTGTAGCGCTTCTGATCGGCGGTAATGTTAACACCAGTAGATTGTTACCGCTGTCAGAACCATGCGAGTTTACATTGTCAGATGTCGGTGAGACCCCACAGAGATGCAGTGACCCGTGGTAAAAAGTTTACCACAGGTCAGCAGGCACCAGCTGTTGAGATACTACTTCTCCCATCAGCCTGCGTCTGCTGTCACTGATAACAGTGATGGCAGGAGCTGCTGATGAGAGACATAGTATCTCATCAGCAGGCTCCTGTGCACAAACTTAAAAATAAAAAACTGTTGTGAATTCTCTCTCTGGCTTCCTACTGGTGATTACTGAAGATAGTGGAGCTGGTCAGATTGAGAGTTCTCTTTCTGGGCTCCCTCTGGTGGTTACTGGAGGTAGTGGAGCTGATCTGATTGACAGAGGCTTGCCACCTGATAATGAGCAAGACGATTGGAGATCTGGGGTTTCTGATTGGGATTTAAGACAGCTGACTCCCTCTATCCCTGCTGGTGATTTTCTTTCTGTGCCTCCTGAGGTCTGATGTCTCCTGCTCTTTCCCTGCATGTTCAGCTAAGTGGTTTATTTGCTATTCTGTTTGCATTTGATCTAGTTTTGCTTATCTCTGCTTTGTGCGGGTCAGCTAGCTCCGGCTGGGGCTGTGCTGAATCACCGCCCATATGTTACTGCACGTGCCAGTTTGTTTTGTCCCCTTTTATATTTGTCTCTTTTTGCTTTGCTTTCAGAATATACCAGAGTGCTGATATAGTGGGAGCGAAGTCATGCGACTTCATTGTTTTTGTGCATCCGACGTGTTGGACTTTTTGCAGGGTTTTTTGCGTGATTGCAGACAGTGTCTTTACTTTCCTGTCCTGTCTAGTCAGTGTGGGCCCCATCGTTTGCTCAGTCTATTTTTCTGCCTGCGTTTGTGTTTTCATCTTGACTCACCAACAATATATGTTGGGGGGCTATCTATTCCTTTGGGGTTTGCTCCGGGGCAGTTTAGATTTCCCCTTTCTTGCTTTAGGCTGTTAGCTCTCCGGCTGTGCCAAGGCATCTAGGATCATCGTAGGTACGCTCCACGGCTACTGCTAGTTGTGTGGACAGGATCAGGGGTCTGCATCCGCTTAGTTACCAACCTCTCTGGTTTTCTGTGGCTTAGCCTAGGCCTTCTATCCTCCTCAGTGACCCATTCATAACAAAAAACCTTACCACCGTCAGATCGCTGCGGGATCATGCTGTCAGATGTCAACATGACCCCGCAGAGATACTGTGACCCACAGTGGTGAAAAAAAGCTTACCGCAGGTCAGCAGGCATCAGCTGATGAGAGACTACTCCTCACATCAGGCTATGTCTGCTGTCACTGGAAACAGTGATAGCAAGAGCTGCTGATGGGAGAAGTAGACTTTCATCAGCCAGCACCTGTGCTCAAAGTAAAAAAAAAAAACACATTATACTCACCTAATGCCAAATCCTCGATGCCCTTCTATAAAAAATGTAAAATAAAAAAACAACATATACTCACGTTATTGCCAAATACCTGATGCCCATGTCTCCTTGAAAAAATAAAAAATAATAAACCACCATATACTCACCTGTCTGCTGTAGATCACTTAATCCCGAGTGTCCCCCAGTGATCTCACTTGTAGAACAGTCACATCAGGAGATGTAACTGCTCTACCCAGCTGCCGGCGATACATTGACAGGAGGTACTTGCTGTCGCAGTGTATCACTGAGCTGCCAGGAGAGAGGTCACACGAGTTCATGATGAACTCCAGTGAACTTTCTCACGCACTGGAGCTGATCAGCTGATGAACTCGTGTGACCTCTCTCATGGCAGCTGGTGCTATACACTGCGGGAGTGATTACCAATCAGTGACTGCTCTCAAAGTCATCAAGATCATCGTGGGACATTATAGATTATCTTCTGCGGACAGGTGGGGAATATTGGGGTTTATTATTTTATTTTTGTTGCGGAAGACGTTGGCGTCAGTGGATTAGGCGTTCGGTGAGTAGGGTTTAATTTAGATTCAATAAAGGAATCAGTGTCATTATTTCAAAAATGTTTTTTCTATAATATCACTATGGTGTTAGTAATAGGGGTGTCTTATAGATGCCTCTCTATTACTAACTTGTGGGCTTGATGTCACCTGATAATACAAAGGTGACATCAACCATCCCAGTCATTACCCCACTTGTCACCACCACATGGCAAGTGGGAATGCGAGGCTAAGCGCCAGATTTGGCACATCTTACAGATGCACCTTTTCTGGGGCAGCTGAGAGCTAATGTTTGATGTTTTTCAAAAAAATTAAAAAATCAGTGTGGGGTCCCACTATTTTTGATAATCAGCCTTGCTAAAGCTGATAGCTGGTGGCTGGTATTTTCAGGCAGGTAAGGGATCATTGATATAGCCCCCCAGCCTAAAAATAGCATCTTGCAGCTGCCCAGAAAAGGCACATCTATTAGATGTCACCTGACAATACAAAGGTGACATTAACCCTACAAATATGAACATCACATTTATAGTCACCTAACGCCTAATACCACTGAATCCCTCGTCTCCTGTAATAAATCAAAAATAAAAAACAACCTTATCCCTTACCTATCCATCGCTCTGTCCCACTCCATAATCCATGTCTGGAGGATTAATAGTTTTCAATTTGGATGGTGCCAAGATGCGAACGTCCAGGCTGAGAACCACTGGTGAATGAGCTGCTGTGACCGCTAATTTAATGACTAACCGTGATGTCATCAAGATTACTGCCAGTCACTGAGACTGTGTTCCTAGCCTGGCTGAACTACGGTGACCTCAGCACCGTGGGTAAAAGTCACTGAGTTTACTGTCATTCAAGCTCAGTGACTTCATAGCAGATCACTGTGAGAATTTCATTTTTTCAGCTCAACATTATAAAATTCTGTAATGCAACTGTTGGTTCAAGATGCTCAGCACACCTCTAAATAAATTTCTTGAGTAGTGTTGAGTGATACCGTCCGATACTTAAAAGTATCGGATCGGATGGTATCGGGCGATCTAAAAAAAATATCGGGTATCGCCGATTCCGATACCGGAAGTCCCATTCAAGTCTATGGGACTTCCGGTATCAGAATAAGAAAAACCCTATTTTTGCCTTGTACAGCCTCTCTGGGGTCTGTACGGGCCTTTCGGGGGGCTGTGCCGGCCTGCCGGGGGGTCTGTGCAGGCCTGCCGGGGGGCTGTGCCGGCCTGCCGGTGGTCTGTGCAGGCATCGGGGGGCTGTGCCGGCCTGCCGGGGGGTCTGTGCCGGCCTGCCAGGGGGTCTGTGCAGGCTCCGGTAGTCTGTGCAGGCATCGTCCGATGGGACTACAAGTCCCATCGGGCGATGCCTGCTACCATGACAGTGATTGACACATTAGCCAATAATGGGACAGTAGTAGTCCCATCATCCGGCTAATGTGTTGAATGTAAAAAAAAAAAAAATTTACATACCACATACATACCACATACATACCACATACATACCACATACATATATACTACATACAATACATACATATAGACATACAGTACATATAACAGAGTAAATACTCAACGTCACTTGTCACTTTGATCCCCGAAGCCATTGTCGCCTGAGGAATAAATATCAAAATAAAAAAACACCAATATACTTACCCCGATCCGCAGAAGTCCACGAGGGTCCCACGTCCATCTTGCGTGGAGAACAGCAGCATCAGCTGATGCTACCGTTCTCTACCAGCTCCAGGAATACAATGACGGAAGGTAGGTATCCTTCCGCACTGTATTCCTCCACCACTTTAAAAAAAAAAAAGTTTTTTTTAAAGTGGTGGAGGAATACAGTGCGGAAGGATACCTACCTTCCGTCATTGTATTCCTGGAGCTGGTAGAGAACGGTAGCATCAGCTGATGCTGCTGTTCTCCACGCAAGATGGACGTGGGACCCTCGTGGACTTCTGCGGATCGGGGTAAGTATATTGGTGTTTTTTTATTTTGATATTTATTCCTCAGGCGACAATGGCTTCGGGGATCAAAGTGACAAGTGACGGTGAGTATGTACTCTATGTTATATGTACTGTATGTCTATATGTATGTATTGTATGTAGTATATATGTATGTTGCATGCATGTAGTATATATGCAGTATATATGTAGTATGCATGTTGCATGCATGTGGTATATATGTAGTATGTATGTTGCATGCATGTAGTGTATGTATGTAGTATGTATGTAGCATGTATGTAGCATGTATGTAGCATGTATGTAGCATGTATGTAGTATGCATGTAGTATGCATGTAGTATGCATGTAGTATGTTGCATGTATGTAGCATGTAGTGTGTATGTTGCATGTATGTAGCATGTAGTATATATGTAGTATGTATGTTACATGTAGTATATATAGTATATATGTAGTATGCATGTTGCATGCATGTAGTATATATGTTGTATGTTGCATGCATGTAGTATATATGTATTATGTATGTAGTATGTATGTAGCATGTATGTAGTATGTATGTTACATTTAGTATATATGTAGTATGCATGTTGTATGTATGTAGCATGTATGTAGCATGTATGTAGTATGTATGTAGCATGTATGTAGTATGCATGTAGTATGTTGCATGTATGTAGCATGTAGTATATATGTAGTATGTATGTTACATGTAGTATATATAGTATATATGTAGTATGCATGTTGCATGCATGTAGTATATATGTTGTATGTATGTTGCATGCATGTAGTATATATGTATTATGTATGTAGTATGTATGTAGCATGTATGTAGTATGTATGTTACATGTAGTATATATGTAGTATGCATGTTGTATGTATGTAGCATGTATGTAGCATGTAAATTTTTTTTTTTTTTACATTCAACACATTAGCTGGATGATGGGACTACTACTGTCCCATCATTGGCTAATGTGTCAATCACTGTCATGGTAGCAGGCATCGCCCGATGGGACATGTAGTCCCATCGGACGATGCCTGCACAGACCCCCGGAGCCTGCACAGACCACCGGCAGGCCGGCACAGCCCCCCGGCAGACCGGCACAGACCACCGGAGCCTGCACAGACCACCTGCAGGCCGGCACAGCCCCCCGGCAGGCCGGCACAGACCACCGGAGCCTGCACAGACCACCGGCAGGCCGGCACAGATCCCCGGCAGGCCGGCACAGACCACCGGAGCCTGCACAGACCACCGGCAGGCCGGCACAGACCCCCGGAGCCTGCACAGACCACCGGCAGGCCGGCACAGCCCCCCGGCAGGCCGGCACAGACCACCGGAGCCTGCACAGACCACCGGCAGGCCGGCACAGCCCCCCGGCAGGCCGGCACAGACCACCAGAGCCTGCACAGACCACCGGCAGGCCGGTACAGACCCCCGGACAGTCGGCACAGCCCCCTCGAAGGCCCGAACTGACGGCGCATCATAATGCGCACAGACAGCGCATCATGATGACGTCATTTCGACAGCCAATCAGAGCCACAAAAGTGGCTCATTGCATTTTGGACTTCCGATTCCGGTATCCGATACGAAAAAAGTATCGGTACTCGGTATCGGAATTCCGATACGGCAAATATCGGCCGATACCCGATACTTGCGGTATCGGAAAGCTCAACACTATTCTTGAGGGGTTTAGTGTCTAAAATGGGATCCCTTGTGGGTGAATTCCACTGATTAGGCACATTAGGGGCGCTGGAATGCAACATGGCGTCCACTATCTATTCCAGCCAATTTTGCAAGCCAAAAGTCAAAATGGAGCACCTTCCCTTTCAAGCCCTGTTGTGAGCCCAAACAGTAGTTTTCCTCTACTTATAGGATATCGGTGAATTCAGGAGAAATTGCATAACAAATTGTACAGTCCATTTTCTCCTGATATCTTTGTGAAAATGAAAAATTTGGAGCAAAAGCAACATTTTTTGTGGAAAAATTAAAATGTTAATTTATTCCTTCCAGATTGCTTTAATTAACTTCTTGAATGAGGTTTTAAGAACTTTGAGGGGTGCAGTTTTTAAAACAGAGTGACTTTTGAGTATTTTCTGTCACATAGGCACTTCAAAGTCATTTCAAATGTGATGTGGTCCTTAAAAAAATTGGTTTTGTAAATTTTAACTGTTCAACCCTTCTAACTTCCTAATAAAATAAATATGTTCAAAAATGATGTTGATGTAAAGTACACATGTGGCAAATGTTATATATTATCTATTTTGTGTGGTGTAACTATCTGATTTTAGGGCATACAAATTCAAAGTTTGCAAATTGTGAAATGTTGTAATTTTTTTTCCAGATTTTTGATATTTTCATGAATACTTATCATCCAAAATTTACCACTAACAAAGTACAAAGTGTCATGAAAGAACACTAAGAGTCACTGGGATATGTTAAGGTTTCTCCTTGTGGAGAGTGACATACCTGCTCTGGCTTGTCAAGGTAAGAGGCTTATTCGCCGTGCAATGCTCCTCTGAGAAATTTAATATGCAAATTGCCTCTTCAGAGGCTCTCACCTAGCCAAATCAGTTCTCATACTTTGCCCTGACAAGGGCCAATATCCCGAAACACCGTGTCTGCAAATTGAGATTCTGATTTGGCTTTTAGCCTAGTTATATTGCAATACTCGTTAAAAGGTTGATTGTGACTTGTGGGATCGCTGCTTCCAACAGGTGGCGCTATAGAGTTCAAGTCATCTATCTCTCTGAAGAGGCAATTTGCATATGGGATATGTGAAAGCATTTCAGAGGCATTACCTCATAAAGTGACACTGCTCAGAATTGTTAAATTTGGTCTGGTCAGGAAGATAAAAACAGGCCTGTGGGTAAAGAGGTGAAAAAAATAAACCATTGCCACAGAACTTTGGGGATACCACGGTTGGAAGATTTTCCTAGGGATGTGGTGCTGAATTTGATCCTATCAGCAGCCCGTGACTTGCACGACTACCAGGTATGCCGAACAAAGTTTCTCTATTTGCTGACATCTCACCAACTATCCTCTTCAGAAGATTGATGTGTACATTCACCATTGCCCTGCAAGGTGCGGATATCAAATACAGATGGGGCTTCCCTTTTTTAGATGAAGGAAAAGAGTCAGTACAAAAGGCCGGAATCCCACTGTCTGATACTCCCCCACTACACCCCCCTCTGCGCTCAACACCCAGCAAGGGAGTGGATGGTGTCAGGCAGATCAAGGATCCGGCCTATATTTTTACCTGATATGAAGGAACAATGACCTCTGCTTTGTCACAATTAGGATCATAGTTTGACTTTCTACATCATGTTTGATGTGATGACACCCCAATCTTAATCCTTTACAGCTGGGATCTGTTCAGATGTTAGAAGCTACCCTTTCAAGGTTTTACCAGTATATAGTTCATACAAAAAGCTGCATCCTCGCTGCTACTAAAGGTTGATTTAGAGGATGTTTTATAACTATATCCCTTTCAAATATCTTATAAACTCTCTGTTTTTTCTGTGAGATAACTTGTGAGGAATATTAGCTCTCACAATATATGTTCTTGCAAATTGAGTAATACTCTTACCTGCCATGATAAGTTAAGCCTACATATCATTTAATAATACTAGGACTAGAATTGTTATGACCTTTGACCTGTGAGGCTCAAGACAGGGCATTAACATGTTGCCTGTACTTGGTGATTGTTTGGGATCCCCCTGTTAATATGGGAACCCATATCACCAACCAAGTTGGTTGCTTCATCCATTTTATTCGGTATTATCTGTGGACTTTCTTTGTTCTATTTTTTTTTACCTTTACCCTTCCTTTTTCACCTTAACCACACCTCTATTTCCAAGATTGGGAATCATTACACTGAACACTATGAATGTTTTTTTTGGTGTAAAGGTGTGTTCATATGGGACAGGTGATAAAAGAGACCTCAAAAATAGAAGAGGTTACTATAGTATGCGGAATCTTTATCATTATGTGTAGGGTCTTGTCCCATAATATTCATGAGTTTAACTCACCCACGAAACATAAAAAAGCTTTCTTGGATTGCTCTAAACATAACCCTGACATTCTATGTCTATAAGAGACACATTTTTCTTCCTCTTCTTGCCCTAAATATTTTAACTCACAATATTCCAGATTTTTCATCTCCTCTCATGAAAAAAAAAACAAGAGGAGTAGCCGTTTTTCTCTGAAATAATTTCCCATTACAAATCACAACTTCTTATTCTGACCCAGAAAGGTGCTTTATTATTTTACTCAGCTCACATCAAGGATAAGAAATCTGCATAATCAATAGCTATTTACCTATTTTAGCACAGCTACCGTATTTTTCGGACTATAAGACGCACCGGGCTATAAGACGCATCCAAGGTTTTAGAGATGGAAAATAGGGAAAAAAATATTTGAAGCAAAAAATGTGATAAAATATTTAATAACATAAATAACATACTATTATATGTGGTGTTATTATATATAATTAATAGTGTGTTATTATGTTGGAAGCTGCGGGTAGCAGATGGTGCTGCGGGACCAGTGTGGTGTCTGTAAAGTACTATATGAAGATGCAGGAGGGTGAGTATAAGAATGGGGGCACAGGGCTTATATTTAAAGCACCACTCTCCAGCACTGAAAAATAACTCTAGATTATTTAAGATCCCATGGGAGAACTATAACTCACAACATGTCCTGCAGATCGTATCACATGCTGGGAGTTATAGTTCACCACAGGAGTGGCAGAGTGCTTTTTTATGCATTGTAATTACTATACTTTTAATTAATTCTTACTTGTACAGGCTGTGCTCACATCAACGATATGACCCGTCAGGATCGCTGGTGCATCACTAAATGGTCGCTAGTGAGCTGCCAAACAGGCAGATCTCAGCAGCGACGCAGCAGCGGTCGTTACTTACCTGTCACGCAGCGATGATGACGTCCTCCGCCCGAGTCCACGCGATCAGCGATAGCCAGCGGGGGAGCCGGTCAGAGGTAAGTGTCAAATGTAGCGATATCGCTAGTGATATCGCTGCTGCGTCACAAAATCGGTGACGCTTTAGCGATATTGCTAGTGATATCGCTATGTGTAAAGCCCCCTTTACACAGTAGCAAATATGCACTTACAGAGGTTCTCTGGCGAAAAGAAGTAATCACCTATCCAAAAGACACATTCAGTATTTGGTCAGGATTTTACCGCAGTATTTGTAAGCCAAAACCAGGAGTGGTGATAAATACAGAAGTGGTGACGTATTTCTATAATACCTCTCCTCTGATTTTTCCGCTCCTGATTTTGGCTTACAAATAAATTATGTAAAATACTGAACGTGTGAACGTGGCCTGATGGTAAATAATAACGTATTGATTGGTGAAAGTCTGACATCTGGGACCCACACTGATTGGCCGAATGTGGAACTTTTATCCCCATTAGAACGGAGCTCATATGCGACGCAACCACTGATCCATTCATTCCCTAAGTGGGTGCACTTGGCTTTTTCTGGAAGCCCCAAAGAGCAAGAATGCAGCTGCAGACAAATATCCCACCTGTTTGCTACATTTTAAAATGGGGATAAAAGTTCCCCAGTCTTCAGATCATTGCGGTATCCAATGGTTGGATTTTTCCAAGAGTGGATGGTGGGTCTGTGGAAGGTTCGAGGGGTGGAGGCGGAGCTGAGCTGGAGCCTGGGCGGAATGTCAAGGGGGCCTTGAAAATTTTGCCAGTATGGGGCTCCGAAATTCCTGGTGGCAGCTCTGGTCTCCATCTTTATCAAGGGGGGATTGCTGCATCTTGTTAGTGCTAGAGTTGTGATTTGGGCAGGTAAATACTGCTTTCTTTTTTTGCTGTTTTTTTAAATTTTTTGGAAATGTTATAGTCTTTGTGGCTTTGCTTTTAATTCTGACATGAAAGAACCTGTCCTTGTTTTATGCAACCCTTAATTTGGGCAGTTATGAATCATCTTACTATGGTCCTCTAAAAGGAATCTATCACATCAGAAACCTCTATTTACCTGCAGGTATATGGTTACTCTGCAGGTAAGTGGCGTTACAATGCTTAATGGCATCCTAACTGATGGTGCAGCTATTAGGAAAGTCTGAACTTATTTCCTCCTAGGAGACTCTGGCTTTCAGTCATTTGGGCATGCACGAAGTGATTACTCACCGCTCTCAACACTACTACCACTTTGACAACGCATGTGAGCAGCGAACAGTCAGTCGACATGCCAGGACATGCTGACAGCCAGCGCTCACAGTGTATAGTGAGCGATGAATGTTCTTTGCATGCCATCATCACTGAAAGCCAATGGCTCCCAGGAGGAATAAAGTGCATTTTATTGCAATAGCCAAACTTTCAGTAAGATGACCAGGAATCATTGTAACACTATTTACTTGCAGATAAACCCAACATCTGCAGCTAAATAACATTTTGCAAGGTGACAGGTTCCCCTTAAAGGGAACCTGTCATGTCAGATAATGCTATTAACCTGCTGAGATCATATAATTATCATTGGAAAGGTACTGCTTTACTGAAAGTATGACTGCAGAGAGAAAATAAGCCTTATTATGCTAGGTTCATATAAGCGTTTGAGTCTGCAGCGTATCATCAGCATGCACAAATGCATGCAAAAACGCATGGAAAATGCATGTTTACGCAGTGTTTTTTATGTGCATCATGTTATGCATGACGGGAAAAATGCTGCGTGTGCATGCGTTTGTATGTCTTTTGTGAATGAGTTTGTGTTGTTTATGCGCATGCGTTCGATATGATACCATACAAAAATGGGTGTGTCTCATGAGATTCGCCGCACACTGCGAAACGACGCATGCGTATGGAAAAGCATGCAAACACATGTCACTGCGTACACTATGTTAAATATATGTACGCATGACGCATGCGGATCTATGCGGATCAAACGCTGTGCACACAGACGCAAATGTGAAACCAGCCTTACTTCGGGAAGTTGACGACTTTCAATCTTTCAGTAATACAGGCCTGAGGATGCAATTACAGTCACTGCTTTACAGTGCATCCTTGCAGAGCCCGCTGTCAGTCAGTGCCAGTGTTTACAGGTGCCACTCTCAGTATGGTGGGCAGTGACTATAGCTACGCTGGCATGCCGGTATGACTGAAAGCCTGCAATTCCTGAAAGAAATAAAGTACATTTTCCCCCAGGTGCTGTGCTTTCAGTATGACGACCTGGTACCTTTCTAACACTATTAACTTGCAGATTAACCCTATATCTGCAGGTCAATAGCAGTATCCTTCATGACAGCTTACCTTTAAACATCCATACAGAGAAATACAGCCATGAGGATAAGCCTTAAAAACTTTTAGTAATCTTTACATACGCCTTAATAGGTGTAAGTGCTACATTATATATTCCGTTTGCATTATATGTAATTCATTCAGAGCTATAAAATATATAGTTCTCACAGAAGTTGTGTTGTAAAAGTTTCCAAAGCAATTGCTTAAAGGAAACCTGTCACCAAAAACACTATTAACCTGCAGACATGGGGTTAATCTGCAGGTTAATAGTGTTACTAACCTGCCTGAGGCCCACACTTACCTGAAAGCTAAAGACAAAAAATTATCTTTATTCTTCCTGGCAGCATTCAGGGTTTCAGTCACGGGGGTTATGCTGGTGCGAGTTCAATCACCGCTATGTATATTCAGAACAGCGGCTGTAACTGCGCCCATGGCACTTACTGACACTGGCTGTGCATTGGGGCTGGCTGTTGGCACCCTACAAGTATGCAATGGCACCCCCACTCAATGACAGCTGACTCTGAGTGTCCTTAACTGATCCCTCAACTATACACAGAGTAGTGTAACACAAAACAATAACAACAACAGAACGTAGTGTGCTCAGTCAGAGGGTGGGGCACAGGGCTAAAGGCATGTTTGCACATTCATACATGAAAGGCGGAAGAAAAATGATGGAACCCAAAAGGATCTTCGAAATACGTGAAAATCTCCAGACACTAAATGTAGCAAAACAGGAAAAGTGCCAAGAAAGGGAACATGCAAACAAACTGCAGGACAAACAGTACAGAAAACCTCAGCAGGATAATCCATCACTGGGGGGCGAGCTGGGACTCCAAACATTCATCTAATTTGTAACAGCCAGCAAATGCTGCATCTGCCAGAAGAGTATAATTAGCCCCATCACCAAGATGTGATAGGACAAACCAAAATGAGGAAGAGAAAACACCTGCATAGAAGCAACACAGCAAAGCAAAGACAAGAGCATTATCAGCAGTTGGATAGAGAAAACACAGACTGTGGTCCAACAGAGAGGGAAACCGACTCACAGCCAGAGGTCACTGCCTCAAGTCATGACTCTTAACCTGCATTAGAATAATTAGCACACAAAGTATTACCGCACCACTACTGCAGTAGATGAGATGTTTCTTTTTTTTACATCTTCGGAATTATATTTCTCTTATTCTTATTTCACCCATTTACTGTTCAAACATTGCGTTCTCATAATTTACATTATTTTATAATGCTATCCCCTGTTTATATTTGAACATTTTCACACTGTGATGGTAACAATCAGTAACAACCAGAAGACCATTCTTTGTTACTGTGATACCACAGGGTCCCTCGAGGTCCTGTGTCACAACCAGTGCAACCAAAGATGAGTCCGGATTAAACATGGTGACATGGTTCTTGCCTTTATCTGCTACTAGAAAATTGCCATTTACATCCACACAAACTCCAGATGGATTTAAAAAATTGAAATGGCTGCCATAAGTGGGTCCAATTGTCTTTTTAATTGTACGTTCATTGTCTATAATCTTGAGACAACAACCTGCGTGTTTTCCAAACAATTGTCCTTCTGTCACCAGCAAGTCTTCATCCTATGGGAGAAAAAAATATGACAGCATGTTACAATATGGATAACTATTAGGGGGAATTCACATGGCTTGGGTTTACTGTTCCTGGGCATACAATGGTTGTGGCTTGCTATCTCTACATTGGAGAAGGAGGGGATCATCTCGGGGTTTGGAGGACACTGTTGCCAAGGCCTGAAGACAGACACTGCTTGGGGGGGAGCACTAACGATTGCAGTAAGAAAAAGGTTGTACCTTTTAAGAAAAGTTTGCCTCATACGTACAGTTTGCTGTAAAAACAAACAAACTGTGCATTACTTACTGTTCTGGGTCCTTTGCAGTGTCTATGCTGTTGTCTTGTTATATGGCGGCAGCAGTGACGTCGCAATAATATTGCTGCAGCCAATCCATGAGCTCAGTGGCTCTGCTCATGTACACATCACAAGCCTCACTGAGCTGCTGACTGGCTGTAGCAACTTCAATTTGACATTACTGCAAGTAACAAAGGCTAGGGCAGCGGTGGGGACTCTGAGATGGACCCCGGAAGGGTAAGTAAAGAACAGTTTGTTTGCTTTTTTTACAACAAATTGTGCATATGAGGAATAGTTTTCTAAAAGGGGAAAACACCTTTAGAGCAGTCTTTAAAAGGAAAACATAGTTTTTTTTACTTTTAAAAGGAGCATTATGTTTAATACTTTTATACCTTACCTACCATTTTCTATTTAAAATACTGGTGTATTTTTATATTGCAGAGGGGCCTTTGGGCCTCCTCAAAGATAAGGTCCTCCTATAGCAACGTTCCTGTCTATTCCAAACCCTCCCGATGGCTGCTAATTTGTGAAGTAAGGACTATGATATTAACTTTTAATGATTGTATTTCCAATGTTAGATCATTTCTTTATTTTGTCCCATTTTTGTGTAAGAGCAAAATACCCACAAGCATTTTGCTGCCCATCCCAAGTATGAGGTATGCCTGTACAAGGGATTAAACAATGTTGTTTGCCAAGGTAGAAATGCTACACAAAGCAGATGGTATACAAGACAGGTTGTAACAAGTTTTCACTTTATCAAGTAGGGGCTGGTAAAAACAACAGAAAACTGCAAACCTTTTTAATCTTTCAGTTTGACAACGCCTAAAAGATTCTTTGGTCACACAAGGATAGGTCTAGTGCTTCAGTCTGCATGACTGGTAAATTTGCCACTTCCCATCACAACTCACCAAATATTGCACAACAATCTAATACATAAAATATATTATTCATCTCATTTAAAGAGAATGCACATACTTTCCATATTTGAATTCCCAGTCGCCAGACATTTATAAGCCATACACCCATTTAGACCAAGAATAATCCTAAACCACCAAAAATTATGTGCTGAAACATTATTATTATGGTATTGTAAGGTAGCGCTGTCATTGGGGTAGGGGATACTCGCTTGGCAGCCAATAAATCACATCCGGCACAGGTTTTCCATAAAACAATCACAGTCCATGCGGTTTATTTAGGCATCATAAACCGTGACCAGCAGCATAAAGTTCATATTAACAGCATAGCGTCCATGACAGAGCTTCCCTCTGTTATCCCTGTGGTCACAGAGGTTATGCCATACGTAGGCTCTCTTAGCCTCACAGTTATATCCCTTCTCACTCAGGGTTTACCTCATGGCTGCTTCTCCATACTGCAGACATTCATTCCCTCCAGGGAACTGTCAGACACGTGCAGCCATTAAACACAGCGTTCACTTGCTGTCAGGAAGACTCTCTCAGATGGGACCTTCCAAAACGGACCAACCAGGTCCAAGCATTCACTCCATGTCACCTACCCTGGCCACCTTATATGGTCCATAGCCATGCCCACATTGCTATGACCTCATCACCGGTCCTTCAACCACTCATACACACTTTACAATAGCGTTCTTAAACACACTCCCTGGGTGGGTTTGTAGGTAACTGGTCTCGCCCATCTCACCAGCTACCTGGAGACTTCCCAAACACATTGAAACAGCACCTCAGCGGTATCAATGCTGATCAACACACGCACACGTCTTCATCCCAAGGCCATCCACCATGAGATACATAACGGTCATTCAGTATTCTGCCACTCATCCTCTCTCCTGGGACATCCACACAGCGCCCCCTAGCGGACACAGTGGTCACTATACCACAGTATTTTTCATGTAATTTTTATATATATAAATGGGAACTTGTCATGTTGTACATGCAGTCCGATCTGTGGAATGGATGGTATAGGGATGCTGAGCAGAATGATATGTGGGTTTGTTGGAAAAGACTTAGTATGACTGGTATTTTATTTATTGAGTTCCCTAGGATATGAGCCCAGTGGCGGTCCTACTAGCTATCTCTGCATGCCCAGTCATATAGAGAAGACTATCAGTCACTGAATAGGACTGCCCACTAGACTCTTACAAGCATAAGAGATTCAATGAATAAAACACTATTTATACTAAAAATTTTGCCTAAAAAATGCCTGGAGA
This sequence comes from Dendrobates tinctorius, assembly GCF_039654945.1. NCBI lineage: Eukaryota > Metazoa > Chordata > Amphibia > Anura > Dendrobatidae > Dendrobates > Dendrobates tinctorius. The sequence goes on from NW_027361796.1 coordinate 16,433,329, forward strand.
TCACATACTATTTCAAACACAACAGGTTCCCTTTAAATATCATCACTTCAAGACACCATGTTCTTATTTACAATGAAGTGTCATGGCTTGGTTTTGGGACTTGATCCATTGACCTCTTGCTGTGTGGTTGGTTTCCCCCTCTGCTGGGCCACAGCCTATTCAGTCTCTGTCCACCTGCTGATAGTTCTCATGTCTTTGCTTTCCTTTCCTTGGTTTGTTTCTATTCAGGTGTCTCTTACTTTCTCATTTGGTTCATGTTGGGAGGAGCTATTTATACTCACCTTGTACTTGCCTTCTTTGCTGGCTATACTTCATGATTGATGGATGTTTGGTGTTCCAGCAGCTCAGCTAGAGATTATCTTGCCTGGTTAATCTCTGTTGCTTTGAGTCCTCCTCCCCAGCACCCTTTCCTTTTTTACCTTTAGGGTCTGGGAAGTTTCCACTGTTCTGTTTGTGTTTTGGTTCTACCAATTTTGCTCCACTTTTCCTGTGTGGACACGTTCTTGGGCCTGGACCTCATCTTCAGATTTATGTTTAATTCATTTTATAGTTCTGACTGTTTTAGTGTTATTCAATATCTATAGATGGGGTGCAGTCAAGGATATTCATGGTCAGCCGATGTTGAGTGGGGGCGCCATTACATTACTTAGGGTGTCAACCTCCATGGCTAGGCAGGGACTAGTCAGGGTCAGATTAATTCCTTTTCTAGCCTGAACAGGGATCTGTTGTTTGCAAGTGTTGTGACTTTCCTGGTTTGTATGTAACCATGTGAGTTTGTTTGCATAGTCATAACATGAAGATTGTTCTTAATGACATTGGCTGTATGTTTGGGGTCATCCTGCTAAAGAATACATTTGCTGTCAATCAGACACCTTCTTGATAGTATTGCGGATAGATCCACATGTATTTCTCAACACTGAGGACACAATTAATTTTGACCAAGTCCCAAATCCCATTTGCTGATATGCAGCACCAAAACTGTAAGGAACCTCCATCATGTTTCACTGTTGCCCGCAGACACTTATTGTACCACCCTCCAGCTTTTCAGAAAACAAACTGCCTTCTATTAAAACCACATATTTATATTTATTACTCATCAATCCAGATTCCTACTGCCTTTTTCCTGCACCCCAGTTCCTATGTTTTCATGCATATTTGAGTAACTTAGCCTTATCATGTTGAAAATACAGTTTTTGGCTGCAATTCTTCAATGAATAGCACTTCTTACTAGACTTTTCTGACCAGTAGATGATTGTACCTGGGTCCCACCAATTGCTGCTAGTTCTGAGCTGATGACACTTCTCAACATATTCCAATTTGTGTTAGGGTTAGGGTTAAGATTAAAGTTTGATTTCAAAAGTAAAAAAAATGATTATGATATGACAGCTAGTGTTGAGCACAAGTGCTCGCTACTCGATTTTGTGCCGGGTGCTTGGGTATGCACGGAATATCGTGGATAACGTTTTCTTGTTTTTCTTTGGGAGGTGTCTAACAGCCCTGAAACATACAGGGCGGGTTCAAAATGCTTACTATGCCCCTGTCATGTCGGACACTGTTCGCACCAGGGTGTCCGGCAGACAGCGGTAATACCCCATCCTACCACATGGTTCTCAGCGGCGCTGGGTGGTCTTCTGATCTGGCTTGGATTGGGTTAACCAGGCTGTCATTCTGGCTGAGGGCTTAGCCACGCCCTCTATCTTTAAATTGCCCTGTGTGACTATGGGCGTTGCCGACTATAGCTCTTGCCTTGTGCTAAGCGATACCGGTCTGGAGTGGTGGTCTAAGGAGCATACGGTTTCTGGTGTAGTATATTCCATTGTTGCCATTTTGCCTCCCTGTGTTGTATTATTTGGTTGCCCTTGCACATTACTGTATTCCCCTGTGTGTACGCGGTGTGGTGCATTTCCGTTATCCCTGTCCATACTTATTTGTGGGGTCTGGTGCTTGGTCTCCTCACTGGGTGGAGGGTGGTGGGTTCAGCTTAGGGCTGGACAGGAGACAAGGACAGGGTGGAGGCCCAGGCAGGCACACCTTCAGTGTAAACCCTGGGTTGAGGGACAGACAGGGTTTCCCCTAGACTGAGGGACACTGCAGGGGCCCCGGGGTTTCAGCCTAAAGTTACCTAGGCTTCCCATGACATTATAGTCGGCCCAAAAAAAAAAAAAAGGAATTATTTACCATGGATCGTATATATAACCAAGCAGCTGGAGGCTCTGTCCATACAGGTCACTGAACTGAGGGGGGCGGTCTAGCAACAAGGCCTCTCAGTTCCTGCTGTGCAAACTGAGGCAGCAGTCAGGGCAGCTGAACCTAAGTTACCTCTCCCTGAACGATTTTCTGGTGATCGCTGTAAGTTCGTTGTATTTCGTGAATCCTGCAAATTGTATTTTCGCATGCGTCCTCTCTCCTCAGGAAATGAGGCTCAGCGTGTGGGCTTGGTAGTTTCCTTGCTGGGTGGTGACCCACAAGCATGGGCGTTTTCACTATCTTCTGATTCATCTGCATTTGAGTGCGTAGACCTTTTTTTTCTGCTCTGGGTTTAATCTATGACGATCCTGACAGACTGGCGTTACAGAATCTAAAATACGCTCTCTACTCCAGGGTGAGCGACTGGTGGAGGATTACTGTACTGAATTTCGTCGCTGGGCTGTGGACACACAATGGAATGACCCTGCAATAAGGAGTCAATTTTTGCACATGGTTTCTGAAAGGGTTAAACAAGCTCTGCTAATGTATGAGACTCCCGCTTCTTTGGAGGCTGCTATGGTGCTTGTAGTACGCATTGATCGCCGCTTTCGTCAGAGGTCGCAGGAGACATTGCCTGTGGGGGGAGGGGCAGTCTCTGGTGAGGTTGCCTCAGGTGAATCCGTGGAACCTATGCAGATCGCTGGTATATCACATACACATAATAACAAGCATAAATGTCCCTTGCCCGGAAAGCAAGGGGTCTGTTTTTTTGTGGCAAAAAAGGACATTTTATTAATGCTTGCCCCCTGGTACCTAAGAAAGACATGCCAGCGGAAAACTGCTAGGCTCAGAGGGTTTGGAGGAGTCTAGTCTGAGCCTTTGCATATCCTCCGTGGTGGTCTCCCAGTGTATGCTCCCTACCAAGGTAGTTATCGGGGGCCAAGAGCTGTCAATTACTGTATTTGTAGATAGTGGTTCAGCCGCTAATCTCATTGATGAAAAGTTTGCACGTACTGCGGGATTTAAGGTGGAGACGCTGCCTAATCCTATCCGGGTGGTTACCATCAATGCCTCCCCTCTCTCACAAGGGGAGATTAAAGAGTTTGTGGCTGATGTAAAACTTCACATTGGGGTCCTACACTCTGAGCGGGTAACATGTAAGGTGCTCAGTAATTTACCTGCTCAGATAGTTCTGGGGTTTCAATGGTTGTCTATGCACAATCCGGTGATTGATTGGAAAACCCAGGACATAATTCAGTGGAGCAGATACTGCCAGGAGAGTTGTCTGGCCCTGTGTATCTCCGCTGTGACTCCCAGCATCCCGGAGCCACTGCTGGACTTTGCTGATGTATTTTCTGAAAGAGGTTGTTCAGAGCTGCAACCGCACCGACCCTATGACTGTGCTATTAGGTTAAAACTGGGGGCCAAGTTACCAAAAGCCAGGATGTTTAATATCTCAGGTCCTGAGAGGCAAGCTCTCAAAGAATATATTGCAGATAGTCTAAGCAAAGGGCACATCAGGCCTTCATCTTCTCCATTGGCGGCGGGGTTCTTCTTTGTCAAGAAGAAAGATGGCGGATTACGTCCGTGTCTGGATTTCAGGGAACTCAACCAGATTACGGTTCGTGACCCCTACCCGATGCCACTGATACCTGATTTGTTCAACCAGGTGTCTGGTGCCAAATGGTTTTCCAAGCTTGACCTCAGGGGGCGTACAATCTCATAAGAGTCCGTCAAGGGGATGAATGGAAGACGGCAGTTAATACCCCTGAGGGTCATTTTGAGAATTTGGTGATGCCATTTGGGTTGACGAGCGCGCCAGCAGTATTTCAACATTTCATAAATGATGTCTTTTCTCATCTCTTGGGGAAATTTGTTATTATATACCTTGATGACATTCTTATTTACTCACGTGACCGTGATGCACACATAGAGCATGTTAGGCAGGTGTTGCAGTTGCTCAGGGAAAACAAGCTCTATGCCAAGCTTGAGAAATGTGTATTTGTCATCCAAGAATTACCTTTTTTGGGTTATGTAATTTCCCCCTCAGGGTTTAAAATGGACACCGCTAAGGTGCAAGCGGTGCTGCAGTGGGAGCGGCCTGATAATCTCAAGGCACTTCAGCGATTCCTGGGCTTTTCAAACTATTATAGGAAATTTATTAAGAATTTTTCTATGATTGCTAAGCCGCTCACCGACATGACTAAAAAAGGTACCAATTTTTCTGACTGGTCTGAGGCTGCTGTGCGCGCGTTTGAATTCCTCAAAAACAGTTTTGCTTCAGCTCCCATCCTGGTTCAGCCTGATGTCTCCCTACCATTTACCGTGGAGGTGGATGCATCTGAGGTTGGAGTGGGGGCGGTACTGTCTCAGGGTCCATCCTTGGGCGAATTGCATCCGTGTGCCTACTTCTCCAAGAAACTGTCGCCGGCCGAGCGTAATTACGATATTGGTAACAGGGAATTGTTGGCCATCAAGTTGGCATTTGAGGAATGGCGACACTTCTTGGAGGGGGCTGTCCATCAGATTACTGTTATAACAGACTATAAGAATCTGCTTTATTTAGAGTCTGCTAAACGCCTGTCCCCCAGACAGGCTCGCTGGGCGTTATTCTTCACCCGGTTCAATTTTTTTGTGACATACCGACCAGGTTCTAAGAATACTAAGGTGGACGCCTTGTCCAGATGTTTTCTGGGTGGAGAGCCACGTGAGGATCCGGTGCCTATCCTGCAAAAGGGAGTTGTGGTCTCGGCTCTTACGACAGAGGTTGAGGCAGAGATTGCTGATGCTCAGGAGGAGGTACCGCCGGATCTGCCTCCTAATAAATCATTTGTGCCACTACACCTACGCTTAAAAGTGTTAGGGGAACATCACGATACTGTCCTGGCGGGTCACCCAGGAGTTAAGGGCACTCTGGAACTTGTATCACGTCGTTTTTGGTGGCCCAAAATCCGGCAGGACATGGCCTCATATGTGTCAGCCTGTACCACGTGCGCACGGGCCAAGACACCACGCTCCCGTCCTGCTGGCACATTGCATCCTCTCGGTGTGCCCAGTAAGCCATGGACTGAGATTTCCATGGATTTCATTACGGATTTGCCCTCCTCGGCTGGGAACACGGTCATTCTGGTAATAGTTGATCGGTTCTCTAAAATGTCGCATTTCGTTGCTTTGCCATCTTTGCCCAGTGCGAAGACCCTTGCTCAGGTATTTATTCGTGAGGTGGTCAGACTTCATGGTGTCCCGTCTGACATTGTATCTGAAAGAGGTACACAATTTGTGGCAACATTTTGGAAAGCTTTTTGTTCACGCCTAGGGATTAAATTGTCTCATTCATCGGCTTTCCATCCTCAGTCAAATGGGCAGACTGAGCGTATGAACCAAAACCTGGAACAATACTTACGCTATTTTGTGTCTGACAATCAGGAAGAGTGGTCGGCGTTTCTTCCTCTGGCTGAATTCGCGATAAACAATCATTATCAGGAAACATCTGGGGAATCTCCTTTCTTTTGTGTTTATGGTCAACATCCCCAATTCTGTACCTTGCGCCAAGGGAGCTCTGCGGGCGTCCCTGAGGAGGACCAGTTGGGAGCACAATTATCATCCGTTTGGAGGAGAGTAAAGCAGCGCTTGCTGAATGTAGGTTCTAGGTATAAACGTGTGGCTGACGGTAGACGTGTGCCTGGTCTGGACCTGTGTGTGGGTGATTGGGTGTGGTTGTCTACAAGGAACATCAAACTCAAAATACCATCGCTTAAGTTGGGGCCCAGGTTCATTGGTCCATTTAGGATCTCCGCAATTATCAACCCTGTGGCATTTCATTTAGAGTTACCTGCCGTATACAAGATACATAATGTGTTTCACAAGGCGTTACTTAAGAAAGTCGTGGGTGCTGTTGATGTTTCTCCCGTGCCACCACCTCCCGTCTTGGTGGATGGCACGTTGGAGTTTGAGGTGTCCAAGGTGGTTGACTCTCGGGTAGTGCGTCGCACTCTACAGTACCTGGTCCACTGGCGTGGCTATGGTCCTGAGGAGAGGACTTGGGTGCTGGCCTCGGACATACATGCGGACCGACTGATTACAGTGTTTCATCGCCGCCATCCGGACATGCCAGGTCCTCGACATTGTGAGGTTCCTGGGGTCCCTCGTAGAAGGCGGGGTACTGTCATGTCGGACACTGTTCGCACCAGGGTGTCCGGCAGACAGCGGTAATACCCCATCCTACCACATGGTTCTCAGCGGTGCTGGGTGGTCTTCTGATCCGGCTTGGATTGGGTTAACCAGGCTGTCATTCTGGCTGAGGGCTTAGCCACACCCTCTATCTTTAAATTGCCCTGTGTGACTTTGGGCATCGCCGACTATAGCTCTTGCCTTGTGCTAAGCGATACCGGTCTGGAGTGGTGGTCTAAGGAGCATACGGTTTCTGGTGTAGTATATTCCATTGTTGCCATTTTGCCTCCCTGAGTTGTATTATTTGGTTGCCCTTGCACATTACTGTATTCCCCTGTGTGTACGCGGTGTGGTGCATTTCCGTTATCCCTGTCCATACTTATTTGTGGGGTCTGGTGCTTGGTCTCCTCACTGGGTGGGTGGGTGGTGGGTTCAGCTTAGGGCTGGACAGGAGACAAGGACAGGGTGGAGGCCCAGGCAGGCACACCTTCAGTGTAAACCCTGGGTTGAGGGACAGACAGGGTTTCCCCTAGTCTGAGGGACACTGCAGGGGCCCCGGGGTTTCAGCCTAAAGTTACCTAGGCTTCCCATGACAGCCCCTGGTTAAAATACTTGAAGAGTGTGGTTTCCAAAATGGGGCCACTTGTGAGGGGTTGCCACTGTTTAGGCACATCAGGGGCTCTCCACACGCGACATAGTGTCCACTCTCGATTCCAGCCAATTTTGTGTTCAAAAGGTCAAATGGTGCTTCTCCCCTTTTGAGCCCTGCCGTGTGCCCACAAATGGTTTATCGGCGTGCTAAGGAGAAATTGCACAACAAATTTTGTGGTCATTTTCCCCTGATACCCTTGTGAAAATAAAAAAGTTTGGGTCTAAAGTAAATTTTATGTGAAAAAAGTTAAATGTTTATTTTTTCCTTCCACATTGGTTTAGTTCTCGTGAAGCAACTGAAGGGTTAATAAACTTCTTGAATGTGGTTTTGAGCATCTTGAGGGATGCAGTTTTCAGAATGGTGTCACTTTTGGGTATTTTCTGTCATATAGGCCCCTCAAAGTCACTTCAAATGTGATGTGGTCCTTAAAGAAATGGTTTTGTAAATTTTGTTGGAAAAATAAGAAATCACTGGTCAATTTTTAACACTTATAACTTCCTAACATAAAAAAAATTATTTTTCAAAAATTGTGCTGATGTAAAGTAGACATGTGGGAAATGTAATTTATTAACTATTTTGTGTGACATAACTCTGATTTAAAGGCACAAAATTAAAAGTTTGAAAATTGCTAATTTTTTTGCATTTTTTCCAAAGTTCACTTTTTTTCATAAATAAGTGCAAATCATATCGAAGAAATTATACCACTTTCTTGAAGTACAATATGTCACGAAAAAACATTCTCAGAATCAGTGGAATACTTTGAAGCATTTAGAGTTGTTACCACATACAGTTGTGGCCAAAAGTATTGACACCCCTGCAATTTTGTCAGATAATACTTCCTGAAAATGATTGCAAACACAAATTCTTTGGTATTATTATCTTCATTTAATTTGTCTTAAATGAAAAAACACAAAAGAGAATGAAGCAAAAAGCAAAACATTGATCATTTCACACAAAACTCCAAAAATGGGCCAGACAAAAGTTTTGGCACCCTCAGCCTAATACTTGGTTGCACAACCTTTAGCCAAAATAACTGCGACCAACCGCTTCCGGTAACAATGAGTTTCTTAAAATGCTCTGCTGGAATTTTAGACCATTCTTCTTTGGCAAACTGCTCCAGGTCCCTGATATTAGAAGGGGGCCTTCTCCAAACTGCCATTTTTAGATCTCTCCACAGGTGTTCTATGGGATTCAGGTCTGGACCCATTGCTGGCCACCTTAGAAGTCTCCAGTGCTTTCTCTCAAACCATTTTCTAGTGCTTTTTGAAGTGTGTTTTGGGTCATTGTCCAGCTGGAAGACCCATGACCTCTGAGGGAGACTCAGCTTTCTCACACTGGGCCCTACATTATTCTGCAAAATTTGTTGGTAGTCTTCAGACTTCACAATGCCATGCACACGGTCAAACAGTCCAGTGCCAAAGGCAGCAAAGCAACCCCAAAACATCAGGGAACCTCTGCCATGTTTGACTGTAGGGACCGTGTTTTTCTCTTTGAATGCCTCTTTTTTTCTCCTGTAAACCCTATGTTGATGCCTTTGCCCAAAAAGCTCTACTTTTGTCTCATCTGACCAGAGAACATTCTTCCAAAACATTTTAGGCTTTTTCAGGTAAGTTTTGGCAAACTCCAGCCTGGCTTTTTTATGTCTCGGGGTAAGAAGTGGGGTCTTCCTGGGTCTCCTACCATACAGTCCCTTTTCATTCAGACGCCGACGGATAGTACGGGTTGACACTGTTGTACCCTCGGACTGCAGGGCAGCGTGAACTTGTTTGCATGTTAGTGGAGGTTCTTTATCCAACATCCGCACAATCTTGCGTTGAAATCTCTTGTCAATTTTTCTTTTCCGTCCACATCTAGGGAGGTTAGCCACAGTGCCATGGGCTTTAAACTTCTTGATGACACTGCGCACGGTAGACACAGGAACATTCAGGTCTTTGGAGATGGACTTGTAGCCTTGAGATTGCACATGCTTCCTCACAATTTGGTTTCTCAAGTCCTCAGACAGTTCTTAGGTCTTCATTCTTTTCTCCATGCTCAATGTGGTACACACAAGGACACAGGACAGAGGTTGAGTCAACTTTAATCCATGTCAACTGGCTGCAAGTGTGATTTAGTTATTGTCAACACCTGTTAGGTGCCACAGGTAAGTTACAGGTACTGTTAATTACACAAATTAGAGAAGCATCACATGATTTTTTGAACAGTGCCAATACTTTTGTCCACCCTCTTTTTTATGTTTGGTGTGGAATTATATCCAATTTGGCTTTAGGACAATTCTTTTTGTGTTTTTTCATTTAAGACAAATTAATTGAAGATAATAATACCAAAGAATTTGTGTTTGCAATCATTTTCAGGAAGAAACTGAGTATTATCTGACAAAATTGCAGGGTTGTCAATACTTTTGGCCATAACTGTAAATTGACAGTGGTAGTATATCCTATTAACCCTTGTGAAAATGAAAAAATTGTAGATAAAGCAATATTTTGGTGGAAAAAAGCAATTTTTCATTTTTTCTCATTCCAGTTTGCCATCAATCCTGTGAAGCGCCTGAAGGGTTAACAAATTTTCTGACTGCAGTTTAGGATAATTTCACAGGTGCAGTTCTTAAAACGATATTATTTCTTGGGTTTTTCCAATATATAAAGTCACTTCAAAAATGAATATGTCCATAAAAAATAGGATTTGTAAATTTCCTATAAAAATTTGCTGCTAAATTTTAACCCTTTTAACATCCTAGCAAAATAAAAGAATGTTTGAAAAATTAAGCTTACATAATCATAATATAGATAAATGAAATGTTATTTATTACCGTATGCATTTTGTGTGGTATGGCTATCTAGTTTTACTCCATAGTGGCCAAATCAATTTTGCCCTTATTGACCAAGCCAAATTTTGCAATTCTGGCCACTCAACTTTGGCACGTCATCATGAGGCACTGAGCTGAGCAAGCATGTGCAGCTTAGTGTTTCTGCTGGATGGCAGGCTGTATAGTCGCATCATGCAACAATGCAGCCTGCCATCTAGATGTAGCAGGGCTAGACGCATCTTGGGACAACTGATTATTATCTTCTCATCGGAAAGGTGAGGAATATGGTTATTATTTTAAATTCTTTTACAGGAGACATTGGCTTCAGTGGATTAGCTATAAGGTGAGTATAACTGCTTTTGGTTAATTTAGTGTCAATAAAGGAGTTTGTCATTTGTTCAAATAATGGACTTTATTCTGGGTGTAATGTTTTTCACATTTTCACTATGAGGTTAGTAAAGGGGGCATTTTAGAGACATGTCTCCATTACTAATCCCTGGGCTTGATGTCACCTAACAATACAAAGGTGACTTCAACCCCAAAACTATCACCCCACAAGGGAAAATGGGAAGAGTGCCAGATTTGGCGCATTTTATGGATGCGCCATTTCTAGGGTGCCGAGAGCTGATGTTTTTAGTCTGGGATGGGGATAATATCAGCCTGCAGCTGTCTGCCTAGCCTTTACTGGTTATTAATTAAAGGAAGACTCTTCGATTTTTTTTATCACACTCATTGACAATATTTGTATAATAGTGAAAATTTGCAGCAAGAGTGGAGGTGTGGATGGAGGATGGGGGGTTATTTTTTGTTTCTTTTTGTTATTATTTAAAAAAAATCTTTGATAAAAATTAATTGAATAAAAATAAGATCATTCTTTAAGTAAACAGCACTTTTACTACATACTGTACTTTATACGGTGTCATATCTTTTGATCATAATAGATAAAGTCCACTTTGAGACGGATATTAGGAAAGCTGCAAAATTGTGGCGAGCATTATATCTACTGTTGATTTATTACTTATTAACTTTCCACTTTTTCTTATTTGTAATATGATTATGTACCTTTTATCTTAATCTAAAATATAAATGTAAAGTTGAATTATAAAACATCAATGAAAGGCCATACCTTACTAACTGCAATATGTTCTGGCCTTCGAAGACCATCCACAACATTGGTTTTCACAATAGCGTTCATTCTCCAGTCCACTCCAACAATGTGTACTTTACCCTCATCTGTCCAGTCTGTCACAGCAATACTGGTGGAGTTTAGAATTGCCAGTCCGTAGGAATGTTTCCAATCTGCTTTAGAGGACTTCAAAAGATGGATCATTTCTCCTTCCTTGGAAAACACTTTAATACCTTTATATCCATTTGACACCAGTAGAAGACCTTCTTCTGTACACACCACATCTCCAAGGCAGTTGATAGTTTCAGAACCATAAGTAAATGTTTGCTTGTGATGACCTTCAGGGGAGAAGATCTGAATTTTTTGATTGCCACTGTCTTTTATAACAAGATCATCATCTACAGTTATTGCCACACTGGTTGGCCAGGTAAATTTTCCATCCTCAGATCCGTAACTTCCCAGCTCCTCAACTAGACTATTGTAGAAAATTCTTTGTATGCCTGAAAGCTTCCAATCCTTATGAAATTCATGCATGGCGTTCTAGAATAAAATTAATTTGATTGCAATAACCATGAAAAATGCTCAAACATATGACTCATTGTTTACTCACATGCTTTATAAAAATGGTGCTGTCTATTAAAATGTAACATACACTATTGCTAAAAAGTATACACAAATGTAAAATGCATGCATGAAAAATATTTAATACCTCTTCTTCATAAAGCTCCTGCAAATAGTAAGAATCTAACATGACTTAAGCTCAGCTTCCTTAGGGAGAGCATGAAGAAACACAAGAAAATACAAAACATTAATAGACAAAAATCACGTAACAACATGATGTATCTGAATATGAAGAACATGCACATTATTATTATTGTTATAACACCATTTACTCCATGGCGCTTTACATATGAAAAGGGATATACCTAACAAAAAATAAGTACAATAATCTTGAACAACATGAGTCCCGACTGGTACAGGAGAGAGGACCCTGTACAGGAGAGCTCATAGTCTACAAGAGATGGGTGAGGATACAGTAGGTGAGGTGAGGACAGAGCTGGTCATGCAACGGTATGGTGAAACGAGGGTTACTGCAGTTTTTGAAGGGTTCCAGAGGTGGGAGGATGAACAGGAAAAATCTTTTATGAGATTGTGGGAAGAGGAAATAAGAGGAGAATAGAGAAGGAGATCTTGTGAGGATTGGAGGTTGCATGCAGGCAAGTTCCGGGAGATTAGGTCACAGATGTATGGAGGGGACAGGTTGTGGATGGCTTTGTATGCCAAGGTTAGGGCTTTGAACTGGAGACTCTGGGCAATGGGGAGACAGTTGTCATGGTTAGGACATGGTTAATGTCCTGTTCTCACAGGGTTAACTTTTGCCGGCCTCTCTTTGGATCTGGGAGGGGTATTTATACTCACTCCAGACTAGCATTCTCTGTCAGCTATACTGTTATTCTGGCTGTGTGTCTGACCGACCCCCCTGGTGTGCGTGTACTGCATTGCTTGTTTGATTCCCGTGTATGACCCAGCCTGTCCCCTCACTCTGAACTCCGTCCGACATTTTAGGTACTATTGTCTTCTCTAGTTCTGACCTCCTGGCTTTGCTATTGTTACTCCGCTACCGTTTGCCCCTATTGTACCGTCTATTGCCCATTCTGGTTTCCTGATCTATTGCTACGTCCTGACTATCCGCTCTGTCTAACCCTTTGGTACTGTCCTGCTATCTCGTGCATTGACCCCTGCTTGATCTGGTTTCCACCCCTGTCTATACCCCTTGGCAACTTGTCCTGTAGTTACCTTTCTAGGAGTTTCCCTGCAGCTCCTAGCTCTGTGGAGCTTAGGCCACGCCCCCAGCATTCACATGCTTCAGGTCCTGATAGTTTGAAGCACGCATTGTCACTGCTGCTGCCCTGCTCCACAGGTATCTTTGAGTACTTTTTTTTGTACTCAGGACATGCGCACTGGCTCAGTGAGCGAGTGTAGTGCGGTGTTCCTGACATTATAGCTGACCGAGAATGCTAGTCTGGAGTGAGTATAAATACCCCTCCCAGATCCAAAGAGAGGCCGGCAAAAGTTATCCCTGTGAGAACAGGACATTAACCATGTCCTAACCATGACAGTAATGTCAGGAACACCGCACAACACTCACTCACTGAGCCAGTGCGCATGTCCTGAGTACAAAAAACCGTGCTCAAAGATACCTGTGGAGCAGGGCAGCAGCGGTGACAATGCGTGCTTCAAACTATGAGGACCTGAAGCATGTGACTGCTGGGGGCGAGGCCTAAGCTCCACAGACCTAGGAGCTGCAGGGAAACTCCTAGAAAGGTAACTACGGGACAAGTTACTAAGGGGCATAGACAGGGGCGGAAACCAGATCAAGCCGGGGTCAATGCATGAGATAGCAGGACAGTACCAAAGGGTTAGACAGAGCGGATAGTCAGGACGTAGCAATAGATCAGGAAACCAGAACGGGCAATAGACGGTACAATAGGGGCAAACGGTAGCGAAGCAACAATAGCCAAGCCAGGAGGTCAGAACCAGAGAAGACAATAGTACCTAAAACGTGAGACGGAGTTCAGAGTGAGGGGACAGGCCAGGTCATACACGGGAATCAAACAAGCAATGCAGTACACGCACAGCAGGGGGGGGGTCGGTCAGACACACAGCCAGAATAACAGTATAGCTGACAGAGAATGCTAGTCTGGAGTGAGTATAAATACCCCTCCCAGATCCAAAGAGAGGCTGGCAAAAGTTAACCCTGTGAGAACAGGACATTAACCATGTCCTAACCATGACAACAGTAAAGGGATTGACAGAGAGGAGATGCCAAGGAATAGCGGGAGCATAGGTAGATTAGTCTGACAGGGGAGTTTAGGATAGACTGGAGGGGTGGAAGAGTGTTAGAGGCAGGAGATGATGAGGGCATGAATTAGTATTTTGCAGATTCTTGGTTGAGGAATGTGTGGATCCGGGAGATATTTTTGAGTGGAAGTGGAAAGGGCTTAGATATGTGGTTTGAAGGAGAGATAAGAGTCAAGGGTTACCCATAGGCAGCAAGCTTGTGGAACTAGGGAGAGTGGGCAGCCATTGACTTTCATGGATAGGTCTGTTGAGGGGTTTGAGAGAGATGATGAATTCTGTTTTATCCATGTTAAGTTTTAGAAATCTAACAGAGAAGAAAGATGAAATAGAAGACAGGCATTGTGAGATTCTGCTTAGTAAGGAGGTGATATTGAGTCCAGAGAGATAGATCTGTGTGTCATCAGCATAGACATTATACTGAAAGACATGAGACTCGATGAGCTGTTCCAGGCCAAAAGTGTAGATAGAGAAGAGCAGGGCTCCTAGAACTGAACCTTGGGGGACATCAACAGATAGGGGCGAGATGAAGAGGTGGTGTATGAGTGAGAGATGCTGAATGTCTAGTCTGTTAGGTATGAGGAGGTCCAAGATTGGGCCAAGTCTGTGATGCCAAAAGATGAGGATGCACAATGTTACCAAACAGCTGAGAGCCACATATCATGGCTCCAAGAGCTACAGTACCTTCGGCTCCCAAGCCACAGTTTGGTGATCACTGGGATATGGTCACATGGTGCATTTTTGCCAGTTATTGTTTTACTGTAACAACAAAGTGAATGGAATTTCTGAAATCACATGTACATGCTGCTTATTTTTTCCTTGCAGATTTGGAGCACCTTTAAATATACATTTTGTCAAATCTTTTGGCATTTTTGCAATGTTTTTCAAAACACATCAAAACGCCCTTAAACGCTTCTATTTAATGCAGCTCTCAAACTGTTAGCACCAGTATTTTTGGCACATTTTTGCCGCTGCAAAGCTGAACGTTTGCACATACAGTGGGTGCGAAAAGTATTCAGACCCCAAGATCACAAAGTCAGCTATCACTGCAGCCGTCCACCAGTCGGGCCTTTATGGCAGAGTGGCCCGATGGAAGCCTCTCTTCAGTGCAAGACATATGACATCCCACATAGATCTGGCTAAAAAACACAAAGGACTCCCAGACTATGAGAAATAAGAATCTCTGGTCTGATGAGATGAAGATAGAAGTTTTTGGTGATAATTCTAAGCGGTATGTGTGGAGAAAACCAGGCACTGCTCATCACCTGCCCAATACAATCCCAACAGTGATACATGGTGGTAGCAGTATCATGCTATGTGGCTGTTTTTCAGCTGCATGGACAGGATGACTGGTTGCAATTGAAGGAAACATGAATGTGGCCAAGTACAGAGATATCCTGGATGAAAACCTCTTCCAGAGTGCTCTGACCTCAGACTTGGCTGAAGGTTCACCTTCCAATAAGACAATGACCCTAAGCACACAGCTAAAATAACAAAGGAGTGGCTTCAGAACAACTCTGTGACCATTCTTGACTGGCCCAGCCAAAGCCCTGAACTAAACCCAATTGAGTATCTCTGGAGAGACCTGAAAATGGCTGTCCACCAACGTTCACCATCCAACCTGACGGAACTGGAGAGGATCTGCAAGAAAGAATGGCAAAGGATACCTAAATCCTGGTGTGAAAAACTTGTTGCATCATTCCCAAGAAAACTCCATGGCTGTACTAGCTCAAAAAGGTGTTTCTACTCAATACTGAGCAAAGGGTCTGTGATATTTCAGTTTTTCTTTTGTAATAAATTTGCAAAACTTTGTACATTTCAGTTTCTTCAAAAAAGATGGGGTGCAGAGTGTACATTAATTAGAAAAAAAATGAAGTTTTTTGAATTTACCAAATGGCTGCAATGAAACAAAGAGTGAAAAATTTAAAAGGTTCTGAATACTTTATGTACCCACTGTACCCTTAAAGGGAATCTGTCACCCTTTTTTTGAACTATGAGCTGCCGGCATCATCAACAGTGGCTTATCTACAGCATTCTGTAATGCTGTAGATAAGCCAACGATGTAACCTGAAAGATAAGAAAAAAAGAGTTAGATTATACTCACCCCGGCTTCCGGTCCGGTCCAATGGGTGTCGCCGTCCGGTCCGGCACCTCCCATCTTCATACAATGCCGTCCTCTTCTTCCCTTCCTGTCGTGGCTCCGGCGCAGGCACACTGCTCTGCCCTGTTGAGGGCAGAGCAGAGTCCTGCAGTGCCCAGGCGCCCGGAGAGGTCCAGCGCCTGCGCACTGCAGTATTCTGCTCTGCCCTTACATATAATAAAAACGTAGACTTCTCTGGAATAAGACATCGGAGCGCAGATATCAATGTATCACTTTATTCAGCTTCCTATGAGCTACATGCCATTACAAAAGGCTTAGGAGGGCTGATCCTACTGACAGATTCCCTTTATAAAATGGTGCATTATATGCAGGGGTGGGATTCAGCTGGTTCTCCCCGGTTCAGTGGAACCGGTTGTTAAAAAAGCAGCCGGTTCCCAGAACCGGGGAGATTCACAGCTGCGATCCGGTACTGTGTGTTGCCGTGCCCTTTGTTCTGTGATGCGGCCAGCAGCAGACACAGCCGCCCGCATCACAGTGTATTGGACCGGGAGCTGTGCACGGCCGTCTCCTTGACAGCTGCGCAGCTCCCGCTCCCTGTCTACTTCCGGATCAGGTGTCGGGCCTACGCGATGACGTCATCACACAGATGCCGACATGCACCTGGATGCTGGCTGCAGAGAGGAGCTGCTGGGGAGCGACTGTGATGTCAGTATGGGAAACTGTTTTTTTTTTTTTTTAATGAATTCAGTGGGGCAGAGGGGGGTGAATGGGGCAGCTGTACATGATGGAGGGGTAAATATGGCTGCTCATGATGGAGGGGGTGAATGGGGCTGCATATGATGGAGGGGGGTGCGGGGGCTGTACATGATGGAGGGGGGTGAATGGTACTGCACATGATGGAGGGGGGTGCGGGGGCTGTACATGATGGAGGGGGGTGAATATGACTGCACATGATGGAGGGGGGTGAATGGGGCTGCACATGATGGAGGGGGGTGCGGGGGCTATACATGATGGAGGGGGGTGAATATGGCTGCACATGATGGAGGGGGGTGCGGGGGCTGTACATGATGAAGGAGGGTGAATGGGGCTGCACATGATGGAGGGGGTGAATGGGGCTACATATGGTGGAGGGGGTGCGGGGGTTGTACATGATGGAGGGGGTGAATGGAGCTGCACATGATGGAGGGGGTGAATTGGGCTGTACATGATGGAGGGGGGGTGAGTGGGGCTGCACATGTAGTGGGGTTGTACATGATGGAGTGGGGCTGCACATGATGAAGGGGGAGTGGGGCTGTACATGATGGAGTGGGGGGAGTGGGGCTATACATGATGAAGTGGGGCTGTACATGATGGAGCGGTGCTACACATGATGGACTGCGGCTGCACTTGATGATGGGGGTAAGGGGGATTGCACATGATGAAGGGGAACTGCACAGAATGAAGTGGGGGTAAGAGGGACTGCACAGGATGAATTGGGGGTAAGAGGGACTGCACATGATGATGGGGGAGTGGGGCTGCTCATGATGAAGTGGGGGGTAAGGGAGACTGCACATGATAATAATAATAATAAATTTTATTTTTATAGCGCCGACATATTCCGCAGCACTTTACATTTCAGAGGGGATTTGTACAGACAATAGACATTACAGCATAACAATAATCACATACAGTAGATTATAACAAATACCAAGAGGAAAGAGGGCCCTGCTCGCAAGCTTACAGTCTATGAGGAAAGAGGTAGACACGAAAGGTGGGTGGTAACAGTTGCCCTGATTGTATGGACCAGCCATAATGTTAGGTGTGTGACAGTACGGACACAGAGGGCTAATGGATGCATAAAGCATGTGGGAGAATGATGCGGGGAACCTGGTTATGGTAAAACTTTTGGCTCTGCCACACAGGGATAGATTAGGTTAATGTGTTGAGGTGGTAGGCCAGTCTGAATAAATGCGTTTTCAGGCCACGCTTAAAATTGTGGGGATTGGGGACTAATCGTATTGACCTGGGAAGTGCATTCCAAAGAATTGGCGCGGCACGTGTAAAGTCTTGGAGACGGGAGTGGGAGGTTCTGACTATTGAGGATGCTAACCTCAGGTCATCAGCAGAACGGAGGGCGCGGGTAGGGTGGTATACTGAAACAAGGGAGGAGATGTAGGGTGGTGCTGAGCCATGGAGGGCTTTGTGAGTGAGGGTAATAAGTTTATACTGAATTCTGGAGTGGATGGGTAGCCAGTGTAATGACTGGCACAAGGTAGAGGCATCGGTGTAACGATTGGTGAGGAATATGATCCTGGCTGCAGCATTCAAGACAGATTGGAGAGGGGAGAGTTTGGTAAGAGGGAGACCGATTAGAAGAGAGTCACAATAGTCGAGACGAGAATGAATAAGAGAAACAGTAAGAGTTTTTGCAGAGTCAAAGGTAAGAAAAGGTCGAATTGTAGAAATGTTTTTGAGGTGCAGATGACAAGAGCGAGCCAGTGATCGAATGTGGGGGGCAAAGGAAAGCTCGGAATCAAGTATGACCCCAAGACAGCGGGCCTGTTGCTGGGGAGTAATAGTGGAACCACACACAGAAATGGCAATGTCGGGTATAGGTACATTAGTAGAGGGAGGAAACACCAGGAGTTCAGTCTTTGACAGGTTCAGTTTCAGATATAATGAGGACATGATATTAGACACAGCGTTTAGACAATCGCCGGTGTTTTCTAGAAAGGCTGGCGTGATGTCAGGAGAAGAAGCGTATAATTGGGTGTCATCAGCATAGAGATGGTACTGGAAACCAAATCTACTGATTGTTTGACCAATAGGGGCAGTGTACAAGGAGAAGAGGAGGGGGCCTAGAACCGATCCTTGGGGGACCCCAACAGTAAGGGGAAGATGAGAGGAGGAGGAACTGGCAAAAGATACAGTAAAGGAGCGGTCGGAGAGATAGGAGGAGAACCAGGAGAGAACGGTATCCTTGAGGCCAATGGAACGGAGCATAGTGAGGAGGAGCTGATGATCCACAGTGTCGAATGCTGCAGAGAAATCCAAGAGAATTAGCATGGAGTAGTGACCATTTGATTTAGCTGTTAGCAGATCATTAGAGACTTTAGTGAGGGCAGTTTCAGTGGAGTGTAAAGAGCGGAAACCGGATTGGAGAGGGTCGAGAAGAGAGTTTTCTGAGAGATAGCGGATAAGACGGGAGTGGACCAGGCGTTCCAGGAGTTTAGAGATGAAGGGAAGATTAGAGACAGGTCTATAGTTAGCGGCACAGTTTTGGTCGAGGGATGGTTTTTTAAGTAGTGGATGTATGATGGCATGCTTAAATGAGGAGGGAAAAATACCAGAAGAGAGAGAGAGGTTAAATATTTTAGTTAGGTGAGGGGTGACAGCAGGGGAAAGGGACTGGAGGAGCTGTAACGGAAATGGGTCACTGGTGCAAGTAGTTGGGCGAGAAGATGCAAGGAGCCTGCTTACTTCTTCTTCTGTGACTGGTTCAAAATCAGAGAGTGAGTTAGATGCAGTGGGGGAGGGAGGACAGTGCATGGTATGAGGTGATTGGGAGATAATTTCCTGTCGGATCTGGTCAATTTTTTCTTTGAAGTAATTGGCCAGATCGTCAGCTCGGAGCTCCGTGGTTGGGGCCTGTACTCTTGGATTGAGTAGAGAATGAAAAGTGTCAAAGAGACGTTTCGGGTTATTGGACAGTGAGGTGATGAGGGTGTTGAAATAGGTTTGTTTGGAGAGGTGAAGGGCAGTGTTGTATGTTCTAAGCATAAACTTAAAATGGATGAAATCTTCGGGTAGATTGGATTTTCTCCACAGATGTTCGGCGCACCTGGAGCACCGCTGCAGGAAACGTGTTTGCACCGTGTGCCAGGGTTGTCGCCGTCTGCGTTGTGGTGTTTTATTTATAGGGGGTGCAAATTCATCCAGGGCAGTTTGAAGTGTTTCATTGTAATGCTTCAATGCAGAATCAGAACATGAGAGGGAGGAGATAGGGGCCAATGAAGACTGCAAGTTCTTCATAAGTTTCTGGGTGTTAATGGCCTGTATGTTTCTATAAGTCTGGACAGTGGGGGTGACCTGAGCAGCCTGGCAGTTCTTGATAGAGAATGAAAGAAGATTGTGGTCAGAGAGCGGGAGAGGGGAGTTTGCAAAATCATCCACTGCACAAAGCCGAGAGAAGACCAAGTCGAGGGAGTTTCCGTCTTCATGCGTTGGAGAATTAGTAAGCTGCGAAAGGCCAAATGAGGAGGTTAGAGATAAAAGGTGAGTAGCAGATGATGAGAGGGGAAGAGCAATGGGGATGTTGAAATCTGAAGTGGGGGGTAAGGGGGACTGCACATGATGAAATGGAAGGGGGATAGGGGGCTGCAAATGATGAAGGGGCACTGCAGATGAAGTGAGGGGTGATAGGGGACTGCAACGGATGAAGTAAGGGGACTTCAAATTAAAATGGGGGGACTGCAAATGATGATGTGGGGGAGAGGATGGGGGACTGCAAATGATGAATTCAGTGTGAGTGACGGGGCACAGCAATTTAATTCAAGGTGAGGGGGTGAGGAGAGCAAATGATGAATTAAAGGTGGGGGGTGAGGAGAGCAAATGATCTATCTGGAGAACAAATAAAGAATTTTGAGTGTGAGGGAGTAAGTGATGTATTGAATGTGGGGTAGAGCAGTTGATAATGAATAGAGGGTGGGAGAGAAAGACATGACAATGAATTGAGGAGGGAGGGGCATGTAAATATAATGAATCGGGGTTAGGGTTAGAGCAGGAGTTACATAGTGGGAGGTTGAAGTGCCTGGTAATGAATTGGGGGAAAGAGTACAGGTGCTAATTTATGTATTAAATGGGGAAAGTGGCATTTATAGTTAGTGGGTGCACAGTGGTGGATTATAATTTATATTTGGAATGGTGGGTTGCATAATAACCAATTATGTATTAATGGTGGGTGCACATCTGTATTCAGATGTGTAGTGTAGAAGGGAAAAAGTGGGGAATGTGCTCTGGAAGCCGTACTCTAGGTAACTGTGTTATTTCATGCAGTGACGAGTCCTGGCTGGAAGAAGTGATGGCAGTCTGTGCTGGGTGAAAAAGAAAAGCAAAGATGAAGTACTTCAGCTAGAGACGTCACTGGTGAGTCAATGTGTTACCTGTACACTGACAGTAAATACAGAGTTCCTGTATACAATTGCACTTAGTATTGTGTTTTTAATTAATGATCAGTATTGTAGCATTCAGTCACTATCTGGTGGTAATATGTGGTCTGGCCATGGTGTGGCGGTATTTGTTCCTTGCATGTGGTATTATTTGGTGACTATGTGGTGGTAATATGTGGTCTGGTCATGGTGCGGCATTATTTGTTCCTTGTATGTGGTTTTATTCTGTGACTATATGGTGGTAATATGTGGTCTGGTCATGGTGTGACGATATTTGTCCCTTGTATGTGGTATTTAATGGTTTGTTTTTTTTTTAAATGTAAATGTATGTGACTCAATCCCTTAAAGAAAAATACATACGGTAAATATATATTTATTTTTAATAGTTTAGAGCAGGGGTCCCCAACCGCCGGTCCGCGGTCCAGCACCGGGCTGCTGCAGTGCCCTTACCGGTCCGCGGACAAAAGGGGAGCCAGGGGCGGTCAGTGGCGTAGCGGGGGCTGGGGCGGCGCGCAGCAATTCTTATACTGCCCTCGTGTAGCGGCGGCCAGGGAGCGATCCAAGCAGCTCCGCTCCTGCTATAGAGGGAATAGCAGGAGCGGAGCTGCAAGGACCCGTCCACTGCGTCCAGCTTCCTGCCCACCGCCCGCGCTTCCTGTCTCTGACTGACACAGAGAGGAGCGCGCCGCTGCTGTGTCAGAGCAAGGAAGCGCGGGCGATGCTGTGGACAGGTGAGAGGAGAGAGGTGGTGTGTGTGTATATATATGTCTGTCTGTGTGTGTACATATATGTCTGTTTTTTTGTTTGTCTGTGTTTGTGTAGGTGGAGCCTAGCCCTGGAGGAGATGGGGACATGAGGAGAAGACCGTGATGGGGAGAGAAGGCCATGATGCCTGGGGTGATGGGAGAAGGCCATGATGGGGGTGATGGAGAGAAGGCATTGATGGGAGTGATGGAGAGATGTCAGTGATGGGGTGAAGGCAATGATGGGGAGAAGGGAGTGATGGGGTGAAGGCAATGATGGGGTGATGGAGCAGGCAAGGATGGGGGTGATGGAGCACTCATTCAAAACCTATGGTGAATTGAGTCACATTATAAATGTTATTTAATTATAAGTATGCACTGCTACACTACAACCGCGTCCATATACCCCGCCCCCTTATGACCAAAGCCCCGCCCCTGTCACACCTCCATCCCCGCCCTGCCGGGCCATGGAAGAATGGTCTTGCTTGAAACCGGTCCCTGGTGCAAAAAAGGTTGGGGACCACTGGTTTAGAGTAGAGTAGGGCCTGGCCGAAAGAGTCTTCCGTGTCTTGGTATCAGCTTAAAAATTATTTTAGCCAGAACAAAAGCTGCTGGTTATATGAGTGATCTGGTGTTTGATGGGAACTGTTAATTTCAGAATGTAGTGCACAGCCTGGCCAGCCGGTCAGTCAAGTGAGACAGCTGCATAGAAATATATGCAGCTGTCACACTTGGGTCAGGAGAGCCGCTGTGCACTGTTTTGATCTCATTCCAATTTATTTTTTTCAACTGTTTGACTGCACCCCTACTTGTATATGAGAAACTGGGTCTGAGCAGAAAAAGTAAATTAATGTGCATGCAAAA
The DNA here is from genome assembly GCF_039654945.1 of Dendrobates tinctorius. Taxonomy (NCBI): domain Eukaryota; kingdom Metazoa; phylum Chordata; class Amphibia; order Anura; family Dendrobatidae; genus Dendrobates; species Dendrobates tinctorius. Next base: position 16,455,981 of record NW_027361796.1, read on the forward strand.
TGTAATTGCATATGAACACATGACCTTTACACAGAGAAAACCAAAAGCAAAACACAAAACAAATATCCTGGAATAAAAAAGTAAAAAAATATATTGCAAAAATTGCATGAAGGTAGTAATAATAGTAATAAAAAGGGTATTTAGTTAACATAATTTTGATCAAAATAATGTAGAAGCCATCCCGCCACGTCAATTATTTTGATCAAAATTATGTTAACTAAATACCCTTTTTATTACTATTATTACTACCTTCATGCAATTTTTGCAATATATTTTTTTACTTTTTTATTCCAGGATATTTGTTTTGTGTTTTGCTTTTCTCTGTGTAAAGGTCATGTGTTCATATGCAATTACATTTTGCATGCACATTAATTTACTTTTTCTGCTCAGACCCAGTTTCTCATTTGTTTCATTGTGCATTCTGTGCATATAAGGGTGTGACCGCCCTGTTTGAGTTGGAAAATCCATCCTGTCTGGCCTATACTATTACTGGTGGTTCAGTTCCTCTGTCCTTGTTCACATTTACGTCACTTGACAAGTGGAAAGGTTTTAAATACAAGAGTTAGGACTTTCCCACAAGGGTTGCCGTGACGTGGCGGGATGGCTTCTACATTATTGTGATCAAAATTATGTTAACTAAATACCCTTTTTATTACTATTATTACTACCTTCATGCAATTTTTGCAATATATTTTTTTACTTTTTTATTCCAGGATATTTGTTTTGTGTTTTGCTTTTGGTTTTCCCTACTTGTATATGTTTGAGGAAAAGGTGTGTGTAAATGTGTGTGGCTTAAAATGGGTGTGGCTTAAAATGGGTGTGGCTTTCCTACACATAAACACAGAACCTGTTGTTAAAAATTTGAATCCCACCCCTGATTATATGTACTCTCGTTTTGTAAAATACCTACTGATATGGTGTACAGTCATAGTGGTTTTTTATTTTGTCATGACTAGAGTTGAGCGAAACGAGTCGAAAAAAATTCAAAAGTCGCCGACTTTTGGCAAAGTCGGGTTTCATGAAACGAAACCCGACCCTAGGATGAGGTCGGCCACGAGGTCGGCGACTTACGCGCCAAAGTCGCGTTTCAAAAGTTTGTTTTGCGCTCTTTTTCAGCCAATCAGGATCCACGGACACTGTGGGCAACGTGATGACATAGGCACGGGTCACCACCATCTTTCAGAAGGGCATGCAAGTGATTGGCTTGCTTTGGTGGGCGTCACAGGGGGTATAAAAGGGCGTGCACGCCGACCGCCATCTTACTTCTGCCGATCTTAGTATAGGGAGAGGTTGCTGCTGATTCTGTAGGGAGAGCGTTAGGCAGGGAAGAAGACAAAAAAACTGCTTCTGCTGCTAGCGATTTGGCCTGCACAACACACCAGTCACTGTGTGTGCAGTGCAAGGGGAGGCTATATAGTGGTGTATCAGTGGTGTTGGTTGTTGGGCTGCCTTCTAAGGCTTCCTGACATTCCTGCATTGCTGTTTACCCACTGCTCCGCAAACTGCTTTTTTAAAAGCAATCCAATCTCCCTTATCCTCTAGTCACTTTGGTCACAGCTGTGCCATCGAGCCTGTCACATAGCGCTCAGATATCAGTGGGCCTCACACAATCTAAAAGTGTCCATCCAGTGTCCAAAAGTGTGTGCAGAGATTCAAAATCTCCCTTATCCTCTAGTCACTTTGGTCACAGCTGTGCCATCGAGCCTGTCACATAGCGCTCAGATATCAGTGGGCCTCACACAATCCAAAAGTGTCCAGTGTCCAAAAGTGTGTGCAGAGATTCAAAACCTCCCTTATCCTCTAGTCACTTTGGTCACAGCTGTGCCATCGAGCCTGTCACATAGCGCTCAGATATCAGTGGGCCTCACACAATCCAAAAGTGTCCAGTGTCCAAAAGTGTGTGCAGAGATTCAAAATCTCCCTTATCCTCTAGTCACTTTTGTCACAGCTGTGCCATCGAGCCTGTCACATAGCGCTCAGATATTCATTGGGCCTCACACAATCCAAAAGTGTCCAGTGTCCAAAAGTGTGTGCAGAGATTCAAAATCTCCCTTATCCTCTAGTCACTTTGGTCACAGCTGTGCCATCGAGCCTGTCACATAGCGCTCAGATATCAGTGGGCCTCACACAACCCAAAAGTGTCCATCCAGTGTCCAAAAGTGTGTGCAGAGATTCAAAATCTCCCTTATCCTCTAGTCACTTTGGTCACAGCTGTGCCATCGAGCCTGTCACATAGCGCTCAGATATCAGTGGGCCTCACACAATCCAAAAGTGTCCAGTGTCCAAAAGAGTGTGCAGAGATTCAAAATCTCCCTTATCCTCTAGTCACTTTGGTCACAGCTGTGCCATCGAGCCTGTCACATAGCGCTCAGATATCAGTGGGCATCACACAATCCAAAAGTGTCCAGTGTCCACAAGTGTCTGCAGAAATTCAAAATCTCCCCTGTCCTATAAACACCTTGTACCTTGTTTTACTTTACTATATAGTTTGTTGGATTTTGTCTACATTTCTACCAAAAATGAGGAAGGCTGGTGGAAGAGGCCGTGGAATTGGGCGGGGGTTGGCAGCTGGTAATGATGGTGTTGGTGGTGGATCTGATGGTAGTGGCAAGAGCAAAATAGGACCGAATGCAGGAGGTGCTGACCCTGCGTCATCGTCTGGCTACATAAGGCCTCGAACGCTTAGTTTTCTAGGAGTTGGCAAACCGCTTTTAAAGCCAGAGCATCAGGAAAAAGTTTTGTCTTACATTGCTGACTCAGCCTCCAGCTCTATCGCCTCCTCTTCTTCAGTTGTAAAAAGTAAAAGCACTGAGTCGTCATTGGAGGCTCATGTTCATGAACCACACCTTTCCTTGTGTCCTTCACCCCAACCAAGATTGAAGGATGACGCAGGCCATACTACTGATTACTCCATGGAGCTGTTTTCACATACCATGCCTGGATTATCAAGTGAAATGGTGAATTACCCAGGCCAAGATGAATCTGACATGGAGTGCACTGATGCACAGCCGCTGATGGATGATTCTGCTGGTACATTCACTCTGAGCACTACATTGTCCTCGCAGTGTACAGAGCCAGATTCTGACCCTGATGAGACTCAAGTGCCCCTTCCCGCACACTATACCACCATACACGGTGACACAGAGGAAGGTGCACATGACATAGAAGAGGAGGTGATGGATGACCCAGTTGTTGACCCAGATTGGCATCCATTGGGGGAAGAGGGTGCTGCTTCCAATAGCTCAGATGAGGAGCATCCACAGCAGACATCGACATCGCAACAGCTGTTATCTGGCAGGCCCGGAGCACTCCAAAGACAGGTTCCAAACATCAAAAGAGTTGCTGGACAGCTTGTCCAGAGGGTCAAAAGATCACAGCGTGCTAGGCCGCAAAATGTCTGCCAAAGTAGGAAGAGTGCAGTGTGGCACTTTTTTGAACAAAATCCTCATGATCAGGCCAAGGTTATCTGTAAGAAGTGCGCAAAGACCTTTAGCCGAGGGAAAAATCTGAAAAATTTGAATACCAGTTGCATGCTTAGACATTTAACAAGCATGCACTTGCGAGCGTGGACACAACACCAAACCTCAAGTGCCACATGTGCAACTGATCACAACGAAGGTAGTCAGCAACGCTACATTGTTTCCCCCACTGTAAGCCCACCGGTTAGCATAGCATCAAAAGTTGAGGTGTCGTTGCAAGACCACAGCAGTCAGGGAATCCCACTGTTATATCAACGAAAGACTGATTCTAGGCCATCAGAAAGAACACCAACTCCATCACCATCATCAACCCTCTCTCAGTCCGCCCTGTCCACCGCTACTTCCACCATATGCAGCTCTCAAGTCCAGCTCACCCTCCCAGACACTATGAGTAGGTCAAGAAAGTACTCAGTCTCTCATCCGCGTACACTGGGTTTGAACGCCCACATTGCCAAACTAATCTCGTTTGAGATGATGCCCTTTCGGTTGGTGGAAAGCACAGCTTTCCGCGAACTCATGGCCTATGCAGTACCACGCTATGACCTACCCAGTCGCCACTTCTTCTCTCGCAAAGCCATCCACCATCATGTGAAAGACCGCATTGTCCATGCACTCAAGCAGTCAGTGAGCGGAAAGGTGCACCTCACAACTGATGCATGGTCCAGTCGGCATGGCCAGGGCCGTTACGTGTCCATCACTGCGCACTGGGTTAATGTGGTGGATGCAGGGTCCACAGGGGACAGCGGTGGTGGGACAGTGCTGCCTAGCCCACGGTATAGGAAACAGTTGGCTGTAGGCGTTCGACCCTCCTCCTCCTCCTCCTCCTCCAGAAGCGAACGCTCGTCCACAGAGCGCAGTTGTACGAGCACTCCATCTGCAGCTGCCACTGTTGCACACGATGTGTCCCCCTATCGAGCAGCTAGTGGAAAGCGTCAGCAGGCTGTGTTGCAGATGATGTGTTTGGGCGACAGACACACCGCCGAGGTGCTGGCCGAGTACTTGAAGCGACAAACTGAGTCATGGCTGGGCAGTGTACATCTTGAGGCAGGCAAGGTAGTTAGTGATAACGGCCGTAATTTTGTGGCAGCCATAGCCCTTTCAAAACTCAGCCACATACCTTGCTTGGCTCACACCTTGAACCTGGTGGTGCAGTGCTTCCTCAAAAATTATCCGGAGTTAACAGCCCTGCTCCAGAAGGTGCGAAGACTGTGCGCGCACATCCGCCGGTCGCCTGTACACTCCGTTCGTATGCAGAAGCTGCAGCGATTGCTCCGCCTTCCCAACCACCGCCTCATTATCGACATTGCAACAAGGTGGAACTCCACCCTGCACATGGTGGAGCGGCTGTGCGAGCAGAGGCATGCCATAATGCATTTGTGGGAGGATACACGGCCAGGCACTTTGAGAGCAGACATGGAGTTGACAGGTGTGCAGTGGTCGAAGCTGAAAGACCTTTGTAAAGTCCTTCAGTGTTTTGAGGAATGCACACGGCTGGTAAGCGCAGACGACGCCATCCTAAGCATGAGCATCCCACTTATGCGTCTGCTCATGCAAACTTTGATGCACCTTAAGGAGCAGGCGTCTGCAGCCAATGTTGATGAGGAGGAAGAGGAGGAGGGAATCCTTGATGACATTCAGCCATTGTCTGCTCAGGGACCTCTCCTGGACGAGGTGGAGGAAGAAGAGGAGGAGGAGGATGATGATGGGGATGATTACTTAGGGGAGGAGGATGCATCTCATGGGGCAAGTGAAAATGTTGGCGTGGCAAGGTCTGGTACAGGGTTTGTGCGTGACTGGAGGGATGTGGATTTGCCAGAAAGTGCTCCTCCACCCAGCACTCGCAGTGCATCATTGACACCGGGAACATTGGCCCACATGTCAGATTATGCCTTGCGGATCCTAAAAAGGGACCCCCGCATTGCCAAAATGATGAACGATGACGACTACTGGTTGGCCAGCATCCTGGATCCACGCTATAAAGGCAAATTACAAAACATCATGCCACAGGAGAACCTTGACCTAATATTGGCTAATAAACAAGCAACTCTGGTAAATCGGTTGCTTGAGGCATTCCCAGCACACAGCAGCGGTGATGGTTCTCACACGAGCCGTACGGGCCGGGGGCAGCTTGGCAGAGGTGTTCGTGGTGCACACAGCAGAAGTGGCGTTGGAGACAGGGGTTTCATGACAATGTTGTGGACTGATTTTTCAAATACCGCTCACACAACTGGTAATACTGCATCGATGGAAAGTGACAGGAGACAGCAGTTGTCAACTATGGTTACAAACTACTTTTCCTCCCATATCGATGTTCTCCCACACAGGTCATTCCCCTTTGACTATTGGGCCGCTAAACTGGACACCTGGCCTGAATTGGCCCAATATGCCTTACAGGAGCTCGCTTGCCCAGCTGCAAGTGTGCTATCGGAAAGAGTCTTCAGTGCAGCTGGATCAATCCTGACAGAAAAAAGGACCCGTCTGTCAACCCAAAATGTGGATGATCTAACCTTCATTAAAATGAACCACGCATGGGTTTCCAAGGATTTTGTCCCACCTTCCCCTGATGACACATAGGGTGACAGAAAAATGGCTTGCTTTGGTCCACCTCTTCCTGGTACTTCACCTATTTCGCCTTTTGCATCAGCTGAATGTCCAACATCAACATATGCCACTTTCTAAAACTCCCTAACTGTGCTGCCTCCCCCCCCATGGCCGGGGTCACCACCTAGCGCACGACACCGTGCGAGTGCCATTGCCCTGGACAGGTGGGTAGGCCGACTCTTGGGCGCGGGCACTGGCACAGGGTCCCTCATAGTGCAATCAAGGGTCTCTGACGGTGGTGGTGCACACCCGCCGTCAGACACACCCCTGTACTATGAGGGGCCCAGTGCCAGTACCGACGCCCACGAGTGGGCCCCCCTTGCTTGGGCAGGGCCCCAGCATTTGCAATCTTTACCTCTCCCTGCTCCTCCGCTGTGTAATCTGGGCCGTCAAATCCATACTGTGCCTGACACCGTCTGAGCCTGCCTCCTGATGTATAGACATATATTTTGAATGTGTACACTATCCATACATGTTATCCGGGAATACGGTACCCTTTCTAACCTTTGTGCAATCACGTGCAATCCATACTGGGCCTAACACTGTCTGAGCCTGCCTCCTGAGACATATATTTTGAATGTGTACGCTATCCATACATGTTATCCGGGGATACGGTACCCTTTCTAACCTTTGTGCAATCACGTGCAATCCATACTGGGCCTAACACCGTCTGAGCCTGCCTCCTGATGTATAGACATATATTTTGAATGTGTACGCTATCCATACATGTTATCTGGGGATACGGTACCCTTTCTAACCTTTGTGCAATCACGTGCAATCCATACTGGGCCTAACACCGTCTGAGCCTGCCTCCTGAGACATATATTTTGAATGTGTACGCTATCCATACATGTTATCCAGGGATACGGTACCCTTTCTAACCTTTGTGCAATCACGTGCAATCCATACTGGGCCTAACACTGTCTGAGCCTGCCTCCTGAGACATATATTTTGAATGTGTACGCTATCCATACATGTTATCTGGGGATACGGTACCCTTTCTAACCTTTGTGCAATCACGTGCAATCCATACTGGGCCCAACACCATCTGAGCCTGCCTCCTGAGACATATATTTTGAATGTGTACGCTATCCATACATGTTATCTGGGGATACGGTACCCTTTCTAACCTTTGTGCAATCACGTGCAATCCATACTGTGCCTGACACCGTCTGAGCCTGCCTCCTGATGTATAGACATATATTTTGAATGTGTACGCTATCCATACATGTTATCCGGGGATACGGTACCCTTTCTAACCTTTGTGCAATAACGTGCAATCCATACTGGGCCTAACACCGTCTGAGCCTGCCTCCTGAGACATATATTTTGAATGTGTACGCTATCCATACATGTTATCTGGGGATACGGTACCCTTTCTAACCTTTGTGCAATCACGTGCAATCCATACTGGGCCTAACACCGTCTGAGCCTGCCTCCTGAGACATATATTTTGAATGTGTACGCTATCCATACATGTTATCCGGGGATACGGTACCCTTTCTAACCTTTGTGCAATCACGTGCAATCCACCATACACTGGAACATTGCAAAGGTGGACATCAGACACTGGAGCAGCATTTACAGGGCCCATTATACACTAGAGCATTAGAAATGGGGCCCATTATGTTTGGAGCATTATTTGGGCCCATAAGACAGTAGAGCTTCATCCATGGGGACCAACATATACTGTAGCATTATGTGGAGCTCATCATATACTGTTTCAAACATTATATGGGACCAATGATTCTGTATGGAGAAATAAATGGGCCTCGTCATGAGATGTAAAAAGTGAGGTATTTTTCATTGTACTATACCGCTATTTCTCTGCCGTATCGGAGCATGATGAGTTGTGGTATGTGTTAAAGGGGCGCTCTTTCGCCCAGGGCACATGAAAACCTGGAGCCAGCCCTCCCCCCCCACAGTCTGTAGCCAAATAACCCCCATTTTTCAGTGCGTAACTTGTATTATGAAGTTAATTAAGGTTGATAAGCTTAAGTAAGAAGAATTGATGCTTTTGGCATTCAAATGGGCCCTGTTGGTGTGTTTCCTGTCCTCCTCTCACTGCCGACTTTTATTCCCCATTGACTTACATTGGGTTTCGTGTTTCGGGACGACCCCGACTTTTCCCTATAATCGGACGATCTTGCTCGACCCGACTTTTGGAAAAGTCGGGTTTCACGAAACGAAACGCGACCCTAAAAAAACAAAAGTCGCTCAACTCTAGTCATGACATTTACCCGCTATTACAAGTAATGGAAGCAATAGCAACAGACAGTTTTGATTGAGTCCAATTTACAGTATGACTTTCCTGTAAAATGAATGAAACTATTTCCTAAACAGTTATATAAAAACAAGCATTCAGGCAATTCAGAACTAAATTGTGACTATGGTATTCTTAACTTTTTGACACTTCATAGGTGGTGTAAGGGCTATACCCATTGAATTAATGACAGTTTTTAGGCCATGCTGTTTATAGAAATATAGTTATCTGCTTCTATGCGCTGACCATATATAATATTTTTGTAGAATTCTACAATATTTTATGCTGCAAACAATGACTTGCTTACCTATGCTGCTGCTACCGTCCCCAATGACAGAAGTAAGACAGTGAATGAGCCGGCTGGTACAGTGTCTGTGTCTGATCCCATTGCAGTTACCATGGAGCAATACCCATGGCCCTGCTCAGTGCTGATACACATCAGAATATCCAATTTGTTCAGCTCAGATAAATTTCACACTCCCCACTGGCAGAGTAACAACTTGTTTGTGTTCTGTTCTGTTCATGGTTCCCTGGAAACTCACAATGTTGTATTCTCTGACAGCAATGTCAATGTGGAATTATTTGCACAAAATGAAGTTTTCAGTAAACAAGAATAAACCACTAAGTGATGGGGTGTTGGCTTGTTACCATGTGTCAGGATTATAAATGCTACATTGTAGCATTGCATGTCTGGAGACTTACTGCATGCTTATTTCCTCCAGTGCAGGATATTACTGTTAGGAGTGGCGGAAGGCACTAAAAAAAAAAAAATAATTAAAGTGCCTTCGCCACTCGGGGTCCACCGTGCGGTGGATGACAAAACCGCTGCTGGGAGAGGCAGAGCACTAATATGCACAGGGTTCTAACTCACCCAGATGCAATAAGGCAAGCCCTGTTAAATCACACAGAGCTGCAGGGAAAAATAACACAAAATAGTGTCGCTGAGCCTGTTAACAGCACAGGATCTCAGCGGCACACGTGCGGTAGCCTGAAACCGGAGTAGTTAAGGATAGTCACTACAACCGAGCGGACTTACCGTGTACATGTGTGCTCGGCGTCGCAACTGCACACACCTGGAAAGGCTGCAACCGCAAATATCGCAAGCACGATGCAGGACGCTAAGCTGCTGGAAGATGGAGCTTGTGCGCGTTGGCGTTAGCGCAGGTGCTAACAGAATACCACTCACACAGACGTAATAACCGAGGGAAGGGGTTTCATAATGAGTCAGTCACCAGTCCAAGCATCCGTCACCATTCACACAGCAGCAGTATAAAAATACTAGCACATGGCATAGCGGCCATGCGCACTTTTTATAGCGTACGGGACCTGCCAGAAATCTCCAGAGCCCTGAGCTAAGCCAATGGAATCAGGAGCAGGACCTGAGCACCTGACTCCTGAACTCCAATGGGAGCTCGTCCCGTGGGCATGCTCAGAAGTTGGAAAAGAGGACTTAGCCTCTGGAGACAAATGTGAGAACCTAGATTCCCGCATAGGCAGCATAGAACCCAGATTCCTAACAACTGTGAATGCCACTACTGTTACCAGCACACTAAAGCTGGACATTCTCAGCCAAACTTATCAGTTTTGGCCAAGAAGCCAACTATCTAATGGGACAGTGGGTGCTCACAACTAGAGTTGAGCGACTTTTGGTTTTTTAGGGTCGCGTTTCATTTCGTGAAACCCGACTTTTCCAAAAGTCGGGTCGAGCAAGATCGTCCGATTATAGGGAAAAGTCGGGGTCGTCCCGAAACACGAAACCCAATGTAAGTCAATGGGGAATAAAAGTCGGCAGTGAGAGGAGGTCAGGAAACACACCTACAGTGCCCATTTGAATGCCAAAAGCATCAATTCTTCTTACTTAAGCTTGTCAACCTTAATTAACTTCATAATATAAGTTACGCACTGAAAAATGGGGGTTATTTGGCTAAAGTTGTGGGGGGGAGGGCTGGCTGCAGGTTTTCATGTGCCCTGGGCGAAAGAGCGCCCCTTTAACACATACCACAACTCATCATGCTCCGATACGGCAGATAAATAGCGGTATAGTACAATGAAAAATACCTCACTTTTTACATCTCATGACGAGGCCCATCTATTTCTCCATACAGAATCATTGGTCCCATATAATGTTTGAAACAGTATATGATGAGCTCCACATAATGCTACAGTATATGTTGTTCCCCATGGATGAAGCTCCACTGTCTTATGGGCCCAAATAATGCTCCAAACATAATGGGCCCCATTTCTAATGCTCTAGTGTATAATGGGCCCTGTAAATGCTGCTCCAGTGTCTGATGTCCACCTTTGGAATGTTCCAGTGTATGGTGGGCCCCATCTATCATTCTCCAGAGTATAGTGCTCCCCAAAAATTGCTGTCCCAACATTGAAAACAATAAAATAAGTCTCCTCGCTAGGGAATCCCTGTACTTGTCTGGACAGGTGCTGTAGCTTGCTTAACAGCTCGCCAGCCGTTCTCACGCCCAGTATGGATTGCACGTGATTGCACAAAGGTTAGAAAGGGTACCGTATCCCTGGATAACATGTATGGATAGCGTACACATTCAAAATATATGTCTATACAGCATGAGGCAGGCTCAGACGGTGTTAGGCCCAGTATGGATTGCACGTGATTGCACAAAGGTTAGAAAGGGTACCGTATCCCTGGATAACATGTATGGATAGCGTACACATTCAAAATATATGTCTATACAGCATGAGGCAGGCTCAGACGGTGTTAGGCCCAGTATGGATTGCACGTCATTGCACAAAGGTTAGAAAGGGTACCGTATCCCTGGATAATATGTATGGATAGCGTACACATTCAAAATATATGTCTATACAGCATGAGGCAGGCTCAGACGGTGTTAGGCCCAGTATGGATTGCACGTGATTGCACAAAGGTTAGAAAGGGTACCGTATCCCTGGATAACATGTATGGATAGCGTACACATTCAAAATATATGTCTATACAGCATGAGGCAGGCTCAGACGGTGTTAGGCCCAGTATGGATTGCACGTCATTGCACAAAGGTTAGAAAGGGTACCGTATCCCTGGATAACATGTATGGATAGCGTACACATTCAAAATATATGTCTATACAGCATGAGGCAGGCTCAGACGGTGTTAGGCCCAGTATGGATTGCACGTGATTGCACAAAGGTTAGAAAGGGTACCGTATCCCCGGATAACATGTATGGATAGCGTACACATTCAAAATATATGTCTATACAGCATGAGGCAGGCTCAGATGGTGTTAGGCCCAGTATGGATTGCACGTCATTGCACAAAGGTTAGAAAGGGTACCGTATCCCCGGATAACATGTATGGATAGCGTACACATTCAAAATATATGTCTATACAGCATGAGGCAGGCTCAGACGGTGTTAGGCCCAGTATGGATTGCACGTGATTGCACAAAGGTTAGAAAGGGTACCGTATCCCTGGATAACATGTATGGATAGCGTACACATTCAAAATATATGTCTATACAGCATGAGGCAGGCTCAGACGGTGTTAGGCCCAGTATGGATTGCACGTCATTGCACAAAGGTTAGAAAGGGTACCGTATCCCCGGATAACATGTATGGATAGCGTACACATTCAAAATATATGTCTATACAGCATGAGGCAGGCTCAGATGGTGTTAGGCCCAGTATGGATTGCACGTGATTGCACAAAGGTTAGAAAGGGTACCGTATCCCCGGGTAACATGTATGGATAGCGTACACATTCAAAATATATGTCTATACAGCATGAGGCAGGCTCAGACGGTGTTAGGCCCAGTATGGATTGCACGTCATTGCACAAAGGTTAGAAAGGGTACCATATCCCTGGATAACATGTATGGATAGCGTACACATTCAAAATATATGTCTATACAGCATGAGGCAGGCTCAGACGGTGTTAGGCCCAGTATGGATTGCACGTCATTGCACAAAGGTAAGAAAGGGTACCGTATCCCCGGATAACATGTATGGATAGCGTACACATTCAAAATATATGTCTATACAGCATGAGGCAGGCTCAGATGGTGTTAGGCCCAGTATGGATTGCACGTGATTGCACAAAGGTTAGAAAGGGTACCGTATCCCCAGGTAACATGTATGGATAGCGTACACATTCAAAATATATCAAAATATATGTCTCAGGAGGCAGGCTCAGACGGTGTCAGGCACAGTATGGATTTGACGGCCCAGATTACACAGCGGAGGAGCAGGGAGAGGTAAAGATTGCAAATGCTGGGGCCCTGCCCAAGCAAGGGGGGCCCACTCTTGGGCGTCGGTACTGGCACTGGGCCCCTCATAGTACAGCGGTGTGTCTGACGGCGGGTGTGCACCACCACCGTCAGAGACACTTGATTGCACTATGAGGGACCCTGTGCCAGTGCCCGCGCCCAAGAGTCGGCCTACCCACCTGTCCAGGGCAACGGCACTCGCACGGTGTCGTGCGCTAGGTGGTTACCCCGGCCATGGGGGGGAGGCAGCACAGTTAGGGAGTTTTAGAAAGTGGCATATGTTGATGTTGGACATTCAGCTGATGCAAAAGGCGAAATAGGTGAAGTACCAGGAAGAGGTGGACCAAAGCAAGCCATTTTTCTGTCACCCTATGTGTCATCAGGGGAAGGTGGGACAAAATCCTTGGAAACCCATGCGTGGTTCATTTTAATGAAGGTTAGATCATCCACATTTTGGGTTGACAGACGGGTCCTTTTTTCTGTCAGGATTGATCCAGCTGCACTGAAGACTCTTTCCGATAGCACACTTGCAGCTGGGCAAGCGAGCTCCTGTAAGGCATATTGGGCCAATTCAGGCCAGGTGTCCAGTTTAGCGGCCCAATAGTCAAAGGGGAATGACCTGTGTGGGAGAACATCGATATGGGAGGAAAAGTAGTTTGTAACCATAGTTGACAACTGCTGTCTCCTGTCACTTTCCATCGATGCAGTATTACCAGTTGTGTGAGCGGTATTTGAAAAATCAGTCCACAACATTGTCATGAAACCCCTGTCTCCAACGCCACTTCTGCTGTGTGCACCACGAACACCTCTGCCAAGCTGCCCCCGGCCCGTACGGCTCGTGTGAGAACCATCACCGCTGCTGTGTGCTGGGAATGCCTCAAGCAACCGATTTACCAGAGTTGCTTGTTTATTAGCCAATATTAGGTCAAGGTTCTCCTGTGGCATGATGTTTTGTAATTTGCCTTTATAGCGTGGATCCAGGATGCTGGCCAACCAGTAGTCGTCATCGTTCATCATTTTGGCAATGCGGGGGTCCCTTTTTAGGATCCGCAAGGCATAATCTGACATGTGGGCCAATGTTCCCGGTGTCAATGATGCACTGCGAGTGCTGGGTGGAGGAGCACTTTCTGGCAAATCCACATCCCTCCAGTCACGCACAAACCCTGTACCAGACCTTGCCACGCCAACATTTTCACTTGCCCCACGAGATGCATCCTCCTCCCCTAAGTAATCATCCCCATCATCCTCCTCCTCCTCCTCCTCCTCTTCTTCCTCCACCTCGTCCAGGAGAGGTCCCTGAGCAGACAATGGCTGAATGTCATCAAGGATTCCCTCCTCCTCTTCCTCCTCATCAACATTGGCTGCAGACGCCTGCTCCTTAAGGTGCGTCAAAGTTTGCATGAGCAGACGCATAAGTGGGATGCTCATGCTTAGGATGGCGTCGTCTGCGCTTACCAGCCGTGTGCATTCCTCAAAACACTGAAGGACTTTACAAAGGTCTTTCAGCTTCGACCACTGCACGCCTGTCAACTCCATGTCTGCTCTCAAAGTGCCTGGCCGTGTATCCTCCCACAAATGCATTATGGCCTGCCTCTGCTCGCACAGCCGCTCCACCATGTGCAGGGTGGAGTTCCACCTTGTTGCAATGTCGATAATGAGGCGGTGGTTGGGAAGGCAGAGCAATCGCTGCAGCTTCTGCATACGAACGGAGTGTACAGGCGACCGGCGGATGTGCGCGCACAGTCTTCGCACCTTCTGGAGCAGGGCTGTTAACTCCGGATAATTTTTGAGGAAGCACTGCACCACCAGGTTCAAGGTGTGAGCCAAGCAAGGTATGTGGCTGAGTTTTGAAAGGGCTATGGCTGCCACAAAATTACGGCCGTTATCACTAACTACCTTGCCTGCCTCAAGATGTACACTGCCCAGCCATGACTCAGTTTGTCGCTTCAAGTACTCGGCCAGCACCTCGGCGGTGTGTCTGTCGCCCAAACACATCATCTGCAACACAGCCTGCTGACGCTTTCCACTAGCTGCTCGATAGGGGGACACATCGTGTGCAACAGTGGCAGCTGCAGATGGAGTGCTCGTACGACTGCGCTCTGTGGACGAGCTTTCGCTTCTGGAGGAGGAGGAGGAGGAGGGTCGAACGCCTACAGCCAACTGTTTCCTATACCGTGGGCTAGGCAGCACTGTCCCACCACCGCTGTCCCCTGTGGACCCTGCATCCACCACATTAACCCAGTGCGCAGTGATGGACACGTAACGGCACTGGCCATGCCGACTGGACCATGCATCAGTTGTGAGGTGCACCTTTCCGCTCACTGACTGCTTGAGTGCATGGACAATGCGGTCTTTCACATGATGGTGGAGGGCTGGGATGGCTTTGCGAGAGAAGAAGTGGCGACTGGGTAGGTCATAGCGTGGTACTGCATAGGCCATGAGTTCGCGGAAAGCTGTGCTTTCCACCAACCGAAAGGGCATCATCTCAAACGAGATTAGTTTGGCAATGTGGGCGTTCAAACCCAGTGTACGCGGATGAGAGACTGAGTACTTTCTTGACCTACTCATAGTGTCTGGGAGGGTGAGCTGGACTTGAGAGCTGCATATGGTGGAAGTAGCGGTGGACAGGGCGGACTGAGAGAGGGTTGATGATGGTGATGGAGTTGGTGTTCTTTCTGATGGCCTAGAATCAGTCTTTCGTTGATATAACAGTGGGATTCCCTGACTGCTGTGGCCTTGCAACGACACCTCAACATTTGCTGCTGTGCTAACCGGTGGGCTTACAGTGGGGGAAACAATGTAGCGTTGCTGACTACCTTCGTTGTGATCAGTTGCACATGTGGCACTTGAGGTTTGGTGTTGTGTCCACGCTTGCAAGTGCATGCTGGTTAAATGTCTAAGCATGCAACTGGTATTCAAATTTTTCAGATTTTTCCCTCGGCTAAAGGTCTTTGCGCACTTCTTACAGATAACCTTGGCCTGATCATGAGGATTTTGTTCAAAAAAGTGCCACACTGCACTCTTCCTACTTTGGCAGACATTTTGCGGCCTAGCACGCTGTGATCTTTTGACCCTCTGGACAAGCTGTCCAGCAACTCTTTTGATGTTTGGAACCTGTCTTTGGAGTGCTCCGGGCCTGCCAGATAACAGCTGTTGCGATGTCGATGTCTGCTGTGGATGCTCCTCATCTGAGCTATTGGAAGCAGCACCCTCTTCCCCCAATGGATGCCAATCTGGGTCAACAACTGGGTCATCCATCACCTCCTCTTCTATGTCATGTGCACCTTTCTCTGTGTCACCATGTATGGTGGTATAGTGTGCGGGAAGGGGCACCTGAGTCTCATCAGGGTCAAAATCTGGCTCTGTACACTGCGAGGACAATGTAGTGCTCTGAGTGAATGTACCAGCAGAATCATCCATCAGCGGCTGTGCATCAGTGCACTCCATGTCAGATTCATCTTGGCCTGGGTAATTCACCATTTGACTTGATAATCCAGGCATGGTATGTGAAAACAGCTCCATGGAGTAATCAGTAGTATGGCCTGCGTCATCCTTCAGTCTTGGTTGGGGTGAAGGACACAAGGAAAGGTGTGGTTCATGAACATGAGCCTCCAATGACGACTCAGTGCTTTTACTTTTTACAACTGAAGAAGAGGAGGCGATAGAGCTGGAGGCTGAGTCAGCAATGTAAGACAAAACTTTTTCCTGATGCTCTGCCTTTAAAAGCGGTTTGCCAACTCCTAGAAAACTAAGCGTTCGAGGCCTTATGTAGCCAGATGATGACGCAGGGTCAGCACCTCCTGCATTCGGTCCTATTTTGCTCTTGCCACTACCATCAGATACACCACCAACACCATCATTACCAGCTGCCAACCCCCGCCCAATTCCACGGCCTCTTCCACCAGCCTTCCTCATTTTTGGTAGAAATGTAGACAAAATCCAACAAACTATATAGTAATGTAAAACAAGGTACAAGGTGTCTATAGGACAGGGGAGATTTAGAATTTCTGCACACACTTTTGGACACTGGACACTTTTGGATTGTGTGAGGCCCACTGATATCTGAGCGCTATGTGACACACTCGATGGCACAGCTGCCTGTGACCAAAGTGACGAGAGGATAATGGAGATTTTGAATCTCTGCGTACACTTTTGGACACTGGACACTTGTGGATTGTGTGAGGCCCACTGATATCTGAGCGCTATGTGACACGCTCGATGGCACAGCTGCCTGTGACCAAAGTGACGAGAGGATAATGGAGATTTTGAATCTCTGCGTACACTTTTGGACACTGGACACTTGTGGATTGTGTGAGGCCCACTGATATCTGAGTGCTATGTGACACGCTCGATGGCACAGCTGCCTGTGACCAAAGTGACGAGAGGATAATGGAGATTTTGAATCTCTGCGTACACTTTTGGACACTGGACACTTGTGGATTGTGTGAGGCCCACTGATATCTGAGCGCTATGTGACACGCTCGATGGCACAGCTGCCTGTGACCAAAGTGACGAGAGGATAATGGAGATTTTGAATCTCTGCGTACACTTTTGGACACTGGACACTTGTGGATTGTGTGAGGCCCACTGATATCTGAGCGCTATGTGACACGCTCGATGGCACAGCTGCCTGTGACCAAAGTGACGAGAGGATAATGGAGATTTTGAATCTCTGCGTACACTTTTGGACACTGGACACTTGTGGATTGTGTGAGGCCCACTGATATCTGAGCGCTATGTGACACGCTCGATGGCACAGCTGCCTGTGACCAAAGTGACGAGAGGATAATGGAGATTTTGAATCTCTGCGTACACTTTTGGACACTGGACACTTGTGGATTGTGTGAGGCCCACTGATATCTGAGCGCTATGTGACACGCTCGATGGCACAGCTGCCTGTGACCAAAGTGACGAGAGGATAATGGAGATTTTGAATCTCTGCGTACACTTTTGGACACTGGACACTTGTGGATTGTGTGAGGCCCACTGATATCTGAGCGCTATGTGACACGCTCGATGGCACAGCTGCCTGTGACCAAAGTGACGAGAGGATAATGGAGATTTTGAATCTCTGCGTACACTTTTGGACACTGGACACTTGTGGATTGTGTGAGGCCCACTGATATCTGAGCGCTATGTGACACGCTCGATGGCACAGCTGCCTGTGACCAAAGTGACGAGAGGATAATGGAGATTTTGAATCTCTGCATACACTTTTGGACACTGGACACTTGTGGATTGTGTGAGGCCCACTGATATCTGAGCGCTATGTGACACACTCGATGGCACAGCTGCCTGTGACCAAAGTGACGAGAGGATAATGGAGATTTTGAATCTCTGCGTACACTTTTGGACACTGGACACTTGTGGATTGTGTGAGGCCCACTGATATCTGAGCGCTATGTGACACGCTCGATGGCACAGCTGCCTGTGACCAAAGTGACGAGAGGATAATGGAGATTTTGAATCTCTGCGTACACTTTTGGACACTGGACACTTGTGGATTGTGTGAGGCCCACTGATATCTGAGCGCTATGTGACACGCTCGATGGCACAGCTGCCTGTGACCAAAGTGACGAGAGGATAATGGAGATTTTGAATCTCTACGTACACTTTTGGACACTGGACACCTGTGGATTGTGTGAGGCCCACTGATATCTGAGCGCTATGTGACACGCTCGATGGCACAGCTGCCTGTGACCAAAGTGACGAGAGGATAATGGAGATTTTGAATCTCTGCGTACACTTTTGGACACTGGACACTTGTGGATTGTGTGAGGCCCACTGATATCTGAGCGCTATGTGACACGCTCGATGGCACAGCTGCCTGTGACCAAAGTGACGAGAGGATAATGGAGATTTTGAATCTCTGCGTACACTTTTGGACACTGGACACTTGTGGATTGTGTGAGGCCCACTGATATCTGAGCGCTATGTGACACGCTCGATGGCACAGCTGCCTGTGACCAAAGTGACGAGAGGATAATGGAGATTTTGAATCTCTGCGTACACTTTTGGACACTGGACACTTGTGGATTGTGTGAGGCCCACTGATATCTGAGCGCTATGTGACACGCTCGATGGCACAGCTGCCTGTGACCAAAGTGACGAGAGGATAATGGAGATTTTGAATCTCTGCGTACACTTTTGGACACTGGACACTTGTGGATTGTGTGAGGCCCACTGATATCTGAGCGCTATGTGACACGCTCGATGGCACAGCTGCCTGTGACCAAAGTGATGAGAGGATAATGGAGATTTTGAATCTCTGCGTACACTTTTGGACACTGGACACTTGTGGATTGTGTGAGGCCCACTGATATCTGAGCGCTATGTGACACGCTCGATGGCACAGCTGCCTGTGACCAAAGTGACGAGAGGATAATGGAGATTTTGAATCTCTGCGTACACTTTTGGACACTGGACACTTGTGGATTGTGTGAGGCCCACTGATATCTGAGCACTATGTGACACGCTCGATGGCACAGCTGCCTGTGACCAAAGTGACGAGAGGATAATGGAGATTTTGAATCTCTGCGTACACTTTTGGACACTGGACACTTGTGGATTGTGTGAGGCCCACTGATATCTGAGCGCTATGTGACACGCTCGATGGCACAGCTGCCTCTGACCAAAGTGACGAGAGGATAATGGAGATTTTGAATCTCTGCGTACACTTTTGGACACTGGACACTTGTGGATTGTGTGAGGCCCACTGATATCTGAGCGCTATGTGACACGCTCGATGGCACAGCTGCCTGTGACCAAAGTGACGAGAGGATAATGGAGATTTTGAATCTCTGCGTACACTTTTGGACAGTGGACACTTGTGGATTGTGTGAGGCCCACTGATATCTG
This sequence comes from Dendrobates tinctorius, assembly GCF_039654945.1. Classification (NCBI taxonomy): domain Eukaryota; kingdom Metazoa; phylum Chordata; class Amphibia; order Anura; family Dendrobatidae; genus Dendrobates; species Dendrobates tinctorius. The sequence continues at coordinate 16,475,414 of NW_027361796.1, forward strand.
AGCGCTATGTGACACGCTCGATGGCACAGCTGTGACAAAAGTGACTAGAGGATAAGGGAGATTGGATTGCTTTTAAAAAAGCAGTTTGCGGAGCAGTGGGTAAACAGCAATTCCAGCGTGTCAGGAAGCCTTAAAAGGCAGCCCAACAACCAACACCACTGATACACCACAATATAGCCTCCCCTTGCACTGCACACACAGTGACTTGTGTGTTGTGCAGGCCAAATCGCTAGCAGCAGAAGCAGTTTTTTGGTCTTCTTCCCTGCCTAACGCTCTCCCTACAGAATCAGCAGCAACCTCTCCCTATACTAAGATCGGCAGAAGTAAGATGGCGGTCGGTGTGCACGCCCTTTTATACCCCCTGTGACGCTCACCAAAGCAAGCCAATCACTTGCATGCCCTTCTGAAAGATGGTGGTGACCCGTGCCTAGGTCATCACGTTGCCCACAGTGTCCGTGGATCCTGATTGGCTGAAAAAGCGCGCAAAACAAACTTTTGAAACGCGACTTTGGCGCGTAAGTCGCCGACCTCGTGGCCGACCTCATCCTAGGGTCGGGTTTCGTTTCATGAAACCCGACTTTGCCAAAAGTCGGCGACTTTTGAATTTTTTCGACCCATTTCGCTCAACTCTACTCACAACTGTTCCCCAACAGCAAATGTTGGGGGAGTTACAGATTAGGTGCAATATCCTCTGCCCGATCCTTTTGCTCTCAGGAAATTACATCACTGCCAGAGGTTTGTAGTAGTAGATTACTCCTCTCTCTTACTACTATGAAGACATGAATGCTCAGATGAACCGAGCGTACATATATGTGGAGGAGTACGGAGAGGTAGCTTTCATTTAGCCAACAGTTATCTGATTGACAGGCTAAAGGTACTGTCACACTTAGCGATGCACCAGCGATCCCGACAACGATATGACCCGGTCAGGATCGCTGGTGCATCGCTAAGTGGTCGCTAGTGAGCTGCCACACAGGCGGATCTCACCAGCAACATAGCAGTGGTCGGCAGTCGCTACTTACCTGTCAGACGAGGCGATCCTGACGTCCTCTCGCCCGCGTCCACGCGTCGCTCGTCGGCGCCACAGGAAGCTGACGACGAGAAACAGCCCAGGAAGTTCTCACGCGATCAGCGATAACCAGCGGGGGAGCCGGTCGGAGGTAAGTATCAGACATAGCGATATCGCTAGCAATATCGCTACAACGTCACAAAACCAGAGATGATATAGCGATATTGCTAGCGATATCGCTTAGTGTGACATGCCCTTAAAACCTCAATCAATAACTAAATAAATAAACAAAATGACACTGTAATTGGAACTTAGCTGCTTTGTTTGGTGGACAGCTACAACCTGTTGTCAAAGACTAATTAAAAGGGATATTAAGACCAAATGACACTTGGAGACAATAAATTGTAATTGCAATTGCCACCCCCTCCATGTGGTTGCTTCAGATCGGCGTGTGACAGTGATACTGCCCATGCAACAATTCTGTGGCAAAGTGGGGATGTAATCTAGTGAGAGCATAGTAACAAATCAAGTACAGAGTAATATAACAATATCATGCTGTGCCACAAGTAATAATAAGCAGAAGTATTACGTGTTTTGCTGCTAAGTAGCAGTAGTGCAGGATGCGTCGTGGAGCCGTGGACATGAAGGAGAAGGCATGGTCCTGTGAGTCCTGCTGGAGCCTCGCGCCGGAGGTAGATTCTAGTTGTGATCTGTATATACCAGGTCAAGGCGATCTCCAAGGGTGCCATGGTGAGTAGATCCTGGGTGAGAAAGTCTGCTAAACTGCGGGGGGAGGAAGTTCAGAGGAACTGTTGTGCAGTGATTCCAAATAGACGAGCACTGCCCCGATCGGTGGCAAGCACGGAGGGAATCACTGTGGATTGACCTGAGCGGTGAAGTACCGCTTTGTGAATCGGGGTAGTGATGTCATTCCCGTATGGATGGTCGGGTACAGAGATTCTAATCTCTGTTCCTAATCCAACACATTTCGAAAGCCTGAATTTAAAGTGTAAGGCTAAGTTCACAAGTAGCGGAACTCTCGCGGAAATTACCACGAGAGTTCCGGAATTCCATTCCGCGGGAAAATCGCATTTTAAATTCCTGCGATTTTCCCGCGGAAAAACTAGCATTTTGCAAGCGTAATTAGCTTGCAAAATGCTAGCGTTTTCCAAGCGATCTGTAGCATCGCTTGAAGAACTGATTGACAGGTTGGTCACACTCGTCAAACATAGTGTTTGACAAGTGTGACCAACTTTTTGCTACTGAGGCTGCCTATGCAGCATCAGTAGTAAAAGATAAAATGTAAAAAATAATAAAAAAAAATAAAAAATACTGTTATTCTTACCTTCCGACGTCCCGCGCAGCCTTCCCGCCTCGCTCCACGCTCTCTTTCCCAGTAATCTTTGCGAGCGATGACGTCCGTTCTCGCGGTAATTCGCGATGGCGTCGCGCGAATGACCGTGAGACTTCGCAATCCCGCGAGAACGGACGTCATCGTGGGCATTTTCGCAAAGGATTACTGGGAACGACAGTCTCCTCTCCTCCGGACCGTGGGTACCATCCGCAATTGTTCTGCTTACTTTTCGCATGGTGTGCACAGCCACATGCGGGAAGTAAGCGGAACAATGCATTCCTATGGGTGCGGGATCGCCGCGATTCCGCAAAATTAATGAGCATGCTGCGTTTTTACCGCGAAGCGATTCCGCCGCGGTAAAAAACCCAGCATTAGCACAGCATTGCGGAATCCCATAGGAATGCATGGGATACTTATTTTTCGCAGCAAAATCACGCGGTTAAAACCGTCGCGGAAGTGCAAAAAAAAGCCACGTGTGAACTCAGCCTAAAGCATGATAGATTGTAGTGCCAATAAAGTGAGAGTAACAATACTTTTGACAAATGATTTGCAATATGTCTGGATCGTCCACTAGGGCCGTGGGGTACTCGGTACTGGGCCAGTCAGTTCTTAAAGGGGATGTCACAGTAGCGGTGACCTGGTCCGTAGCCCTAGGTGTCCAATTAAAAGGATATTTACAAGGGATAAAGTTTATAATAAAGTGTTTGTGACGCCACCTGTGGTAATCGGTCAGGGGACCGACGCTGCTATGCAGATCCTCTGGGATGGTGACAGGGCAGCAGAGATGGTTAAGCTCTCCACAGGTAGAGCTGTATCCCAGGGCAGTTGGGATGTAGATGTTAAAGGTGAGGATGGTGAATGTGGTGCAGGGCAGGTGATGCAGGAATAATTCAGAAGATACAGCAGGGTGCAGTTTCTAAAGCTTTACTCACAGTTCTTGTGTACACAGGTGCCCACTTGGTGCCATGTCCTCCAGGTGAGGGGTCCAGCAAACTCCCAGGTAGATTGGAATACACCTTCCCATGTCTCCTTTCTGTATGTACCTCTCGTGGCCGTCTCACTGTGCTGGCTTTCCACCCTTCCTGACCAACACCTCACAGTCAGTGTCCCGAGCCAGCAGCCGCAGACCTTTTCGGGTGATGTCCTGTCTGCCTCTGCTTGCTCCTATATGGCTGCCTTTTCAGCAAAGATAGCTGTGGCTGAAGCACCTAGAGGTGCCCCTGCCTCCGCCTTGATAGCTGAGTCTGGTGATTCTCCATTAGTCTCGGGGGCCGGTACCCCACTGCGACCTGGTCCCTCCACCTGACAGCAGTCATTGAACCACTCTGGGGATATCTCAAGTGCACAGTTCATGCTAGACAGCCCAGGAATTGCTAGACAGCCCAGGAATTGCCAAGAAGAGTGGGCAGCTTTACCATCTGAGAAAATAAAGAACCTCATCCACAACTAACACAAAAGACTTCAAGCTGTCATTGATGTTAGAGGGGGCAATACCCAGTATTATGAATTGGGGTATGTGAACTTTTGATCAGGGTCATTGGATGTCATTATGATTTAAAAAGAGAAAACACAGTAGTTTGACAATAAATGACTTCACCTAACCACTAACCATGAGTGGAGAAAAAGTTTTGGTGTTATCATTCATATTCTCTGAAAAAAAGGCCAAGAAAAAAAAAATTCTGCTGGGGTATGTAAACTTTGGAGCACAAATGTATGTACATCATAGAGGAGGTTCTCTCTACTTTACCCACCTTTACAAGTCAGATTGGAGAGTGGTTAATGGCGATGTTTTAACCCAGGCAGATACAGACCTTCTATGGATTATATAAGCCACTATTTATTTGAATGGCTAACATTCCAATTGCATTCATGCATGAGTGTCGCAGTCCAGTTTTATCAGTTGTGACCAAAAATAATTGCTGAATAACACTTTTGTACTATATAAAAATATTACATTACTGTTATCTCAGTCAGTATATAATGAGGAGAATAACATTGATTATCTAGTACCACTAGACTTTGGCCTGGTGCAAGATTTGGACTGACCCCGCCATCCTAATTGTATGTATATATGTCCTCCATCCTGGTATTTATGCCTCTCATCTTGGTATATATATATATCCCCATCCTGGTATATGTCACTTATCCTAGGCCCCATCCTGATATACTGTATATATCCTCCATTTTGGTATATGTCCCCTATTCTGATGCTGTTCTTTAATGCATATAAAAAAAAAAACTATAGTATAATGCACCCCCCACAGTCATTAATATAGTATAATGCACCTCCATACACTATAATGCACAACCTATAGTCCTTCATATAGTATAATGCATAGTCCTCCATATAGTATAATGTGCCCCCATAGCCATCCATATATTATAATGCGCCCGCATAGTCCTCCATATAGTATAATGCATCCCATAGTCTTCTATATACTATAAAGAACCCCATAGTCATCCATATACTGTAGTATAATGCACCACATAGCTCTCCATATAATATAATTCACCCCCATAGTCTTCCATATATACTGTAATGCACCCCCATATTCCTCCATATGGTATTATGCACCTCCATATATAATGCACAGCCCATAGTACTTCAGATTGGTATAATGCAAAGCCTATATCCTTCATATAATATAATGCACAGCCCATAGTCCTTCATATATTATAATGAACAGCCCATAGTCGTCCGTATAGTATAATGCACCCCCCACAGTCATCTATATAGTATATTTCACCTCTATATTAGTAAACTGCACAGCCCATATCTTTCATATAATATAATGCACAGCCTATAGTCCTTCATATAGTATTAAAGCACAGCCTATAGTCCTCATATAGTACAATAATAGAAACGAACCACTATGTATGGACAATCAAAAATATATAGACAATGGGACTGGAATATATATTTAAAAAAAATTGTTTATTCTTTAATGAGTTCGATTCAGGCAATCATAAAAATAGTGTAAAAGCAAGTGCCAATGGCAAACCAAAAAAATTATACAATCACAATATACATATATATGATCATTCATAAGGACTGTCTAATAAAATGTATCGCAATATAATATAATATATCTCCATATCACACACAGATATCAATAAAGAATTAAGTGTATAAAATATAAACAATATATAGGCTAGAAAATATATCAAATTACCACATACCACAGCAGAATAATTCTATCCACAATTGGGTTATAAACTAGTATATAAATCCATATTAGTAATATGCCATAGTAGTGAATAAACCTGTAACACAGTGTGTGACCATATAATGATACTCAAACTATGTGAGCCAATGTGAATATAACATACCCGTAGTGTGGAGACAGCCTCAAGGTATTGCCCGGCACTCCCCGACGCGCGTTTCGGAACCAGCGTCCTTCGTCAGCGTCCCTGACGAAGGACGCTGGTTCCGAAACGCGCGTCGGGGAGTGCCGGGCAATACCTTGAGGCTGTCTCCACACTACGGGTATGTTATATTCACATTGGCTCACATAGTTTGAGTATCATTATATGGTCACACACTGTGTTACAGGTTTATTCACTACTATGGCATATTACTAATATGGATTTATATACTAGTTTATAACCCAATTGTGGATAGAATTATTCTGCTGTGGTATGTGGTAATTTGATATATTTTCTAGCCTATATATTGTTTATATTTTATACACTTAATTCTTTATTGATATCTGTGTGTGATATGGAGATATATTATATTGCGATACATTTTATTAGACAGTCCTTATGAATGATCATATATATGTATATTGTGATTGTATAATTTTTTTGGTTTGCCATTGGCACTTGCTTTTACACTATTTTTATGATTGCCTGAATCGAACTCATTAAAGAATAAAAAATTTTTTTTAAATATATATTCCAGTCCCATTGTCTATATATTTTTGATTGTCCATACATAGTGGTTCGTTTCTATTACAGTACTGAATGGTTTCCATTCAAATCTATGACATACAAGGAATAATTTAATATGTATATTATTTGATTTCATTATTGTCATTATATGAAGATTGATACAATATTTTATTATTTTCCTACTGTGGTGTCTATTTTGTCACTCATATAGTACAATGCACAGCCCATAGTCCTCCATATAATATAATGCACTCTCCATAGTCCTCCATATAGTATAATGCACATCCACATTAGTATAATGCACAGCCCATACCGTTCATATAATATAATGCACAGATCATAATCCTCTATATTAGTATAATACACAACCCATATCCTTCATATAATATAATGCACACACAGTCATTCATGTAGTATTTTGCACAGCCCATAGTCATCCATGTTATATACTGCACAGCCCATAGTCATCCAGGGACGCATATTGCGCTAAAGTATTCTCTGGCGTCAGCGGCCCCTCACTCGCCAGCAACCGCTGCAACAGCAGTAGTTACGCCCATGGCACCTACCAAGGGATAGCAAATGATTCTCTTTAGAATGTATTGAAAGCATTAAAAATTAGCAAGTGTAAAGATCTGATTCACTTAGACAAGAGCCAAATTGTAATTACAGAACATCTTAAAAAGTAGAAGTCTTGTATGGTGCTCCTATATGCAGTGGTTAGTACCAAGAGTAATTCAAAGAAGGACAAAAGCTGATCCCGCAACAGGGTCATGGGCACAGAAGGTGCATTAATGTGCAGTGGGAGTTACACCTAGCTCGTTTGGTCTATTCCCACAGAAGATCTAATGTACCACAAATTCTTGAAAGATATAATGATGGAATGGTGACAGGACAGTGCCCAGCATGTATTGCTTTATATCGGGCAGTGAGACAACAGACTAGTTTGAGTATTCATGCTCACAATAGTACATCAGCACCAGAACTGGTTCATGAAGCAAAAGAAGAATATGAAAGAAGACAGCATGATCTGATAAATCACTTCTTTACATTATGTGGATAGCCTAGTGCAAGATGAAGAAATAACACCAGGATGCACTATGGTAAGAAGTCAAGCTGGGATAGGTAGTGATGCTGTGGACAATGTTCTCCTGGGAAACATTTGGTCCTGGCATTTATGTGGGTGCTACTGTGACACATACAGTCCACCTAAACATTGTTGCAGACCAAGTAGACTCCCTTTACGATAACAGTATTATCCACTCTAGTGGCAATGAACTCTTCAGCAGGATAATAAACCGTGCTTTACTGAAAAAAATGTTCAGGAATGGTTTGAAAAACATGACAAGAAGTTCAAGGTGTTCAAGATCTGTTGCTAACACTGAGGTGTCTGATGCCAGAGAAAGCTTTTGGTGAAATGAAGACCTGAACACTAGTGCTAGGCACATGGTTTTAAAGTTATGCCTGATTGTTGTACCCATCAAATCTTCTTTATCGCAAATGTATGTCCTCAGGTTGCAGTTCACTTTGTGAAGACCCTTGACAAAGGGTGCTGTGCATGAAACGTTCATAAGCTGAATGCTGTATTATGTGACTAGTACCGTTCAGGCAACAAGAAGCATGATAAAATAGCGTAATAAAAACTAACATAATAAATAATATGGCTTCAGTATTAATAAGTACAGAGAGAGGAAGATTGTAAATAATATGCCAAATGAGTACTGTGGTGACATTGTATAGCAAGCAGCCATAGGCTTTAAATCATTCTTGCTTGACAATGAGTGGCATATGGTGAGTGCTATACCTCCTTGATTTGGTCCATTAACCAGAGTAAAGGAGCACGTTATACATGGCTGAATAGAGAAGAGGTTGATAAGTAGATGCTACTTTGATGAATCCTCTTTAAAAAGCTACTCTAGGTATCTGGTGGCACTTCTCTCTACTAATTTAGTGTCTCATGGTGAGATCATCTGACAGATTGTACTTGCATAAATAATCACAGGTGATAGTTCCTAGAACCATGAAGGTTTATTGTATGACTAAGTAGCTAGAACTTTTAGAAGAGTGAATTAGAATGAATTTTTTCTTAATTTTTTTTGTAAATTCCTATTAGGGTCAACGTTATCTATCTATCTGCAATAAACGTGTGAAGAAAAAGCAGGTCGGCACTGCCAACACTACTGCCGATGTGAGACTGTTATGTCCATAATGCTCGTGGAGGCAGAACCCCGAGATCTTGGGTGCTAGTGCAGAAATCACAATGTATGGATCGAATAAGAGGAAAGAAAAGCATAGCACTCACCGATCCAGGTGAAAAAGTCGGCTTTATTTAGCAGTCCACATTAAAATTTCATGGCCGGGAGGCTGGAGGGAGGAGTGAGCAATGTCTGACGACGGCCGTTTCTTGTTTACTAGCACTTCGACCCGTCAAAGTGCTAGTAAGCACGAAACGGCCGTCGTCAGACATTGCTCACTCCTCCCTCCAGCCTCCCGGCCATGAAGTTTTAATGTGGATTGCTAAATAAAGCGGACTTTTTCACCTGGTTCGGTGAGTGCTATGCTTTTCTTTCCTCTTATTCTATCTATCTATCTATCTATCTATCTATCTATCTATCTAACTATCTATCTATCTATCTATCTATCCATCCATCCATCTACATCTATCTACAGTTGAAACCAGAAGTTTACATACACTATATAACAAGACACATCTGCATGTTTTTCTCAATATCTAACATGAAATCAGAATAATCCTTTCCCGTTTTAGGTCAATTAGGATTACCATAATTATTAATATTTGCCAAATGCCAGAACAATGAGAGAGAGAATGTTTTAAGGCATTTTAAATACTTACTGCAAAGGCAAAATTTTACATACATTTCATTAGTATTTGGTACCATTGCCCTTAAACTGAATGACTTGGGTCAAACATTTGGGCTAGCCTTCCAAAAGATTTTCACAATAGTTGGTCGGAATTTGGGCCCATTCCTTCTGACAAAACTGGTGTAACTGATTCAGGTTGATAGGTCGCCTTGCTCACACTGGCCTTTTCAGCTTTGCCCATAAATTTTCAATATGATTGAGATCAAGGCTATGTATGGCCATTGCAAAACATTAACTTTGTTATCCTTAAGTCACTTTGTTACCATTTTGGCAGTATGCTTCTGGTCATTATCCATGTGGAAGACTGACTTCCTGCAAGGCTTTAACTTCCTGGCTGATGTGTTGGACTGTTGCTTCAGTATTGCCACATAATCTTCTTTTCTCATGATGCCATCTATTTTGTGAAGTGCACCAGTCTCTCCTACAGCAAAACAACCCCACAACATGATGCTGTACCCCCTGTGTTTCATAGTTGAAATGGTGTTCTTAGGCTTTCAAGCTTCTCCCTTTTTCCTCCAAACGTAATGCTAGTCATTATGCCCAAAATGTTCCATTTTAGATTCATCAGACCACAGGACATGTCTCCAAAAATTAAGATCTATATGTTACTGTGTGCTTTGCAAACATTAATCTGTTTTTTGTTTCTTTTGGATTAATGACTTCTTCCTGGCAGCGTGGCCTTTCAGCCCATGTTGATACAGTATTCGTTTCACTGGGGAAATTGACACAATCTTACCAGCTTCTGCCATCATCTTCACAAGGTCATTTGCTTTTGCCCTTGGGTTGATATGCACATGCCGGACCAAAGCACGTTCATCACTGGGACAAAGAACCATCTTCTTCATGAGCGGTATGATGGCTGGACATTTCCATCTTGGTTGTACTTGCATATAATTGTTTGTACAGATGAATGAGGCACCTTCAGGTATCTTGAAATTGTACCCAGGGATGAGCCAGACTTGAGCAAATCCACAATTTTCTCCCTAATATCTTGGCTGATTTCTTTAGATTTTCCTATGATGCTACACAAAGAAGCAGTGTGGTTCAGGTGTGCATTAAAATACATGTGTCTTTAATTAACTCAGATGTTGCAAAAAAAAACTATCAGAAGTCTTCCAAACACATGACATCTTCATATGGGCAATCCAGAATTATTTAAAGGCATAGTAGTCTTAGTGTATGTAAACTTTTGACTTTGCAGTAAGTAATAAAAGTGCCTTAAAACATTCTCTCTCTCTCATTATTCTGGCATTTGGCAAATATTAGTAATTATCGTAATCCTAATTGGCCTAAAAACGGGAAAAGTTTATTCTGATTCCATGTCAGATTTTGAGAAAAACATGATTATGTGTCTTTTTATTTAGTGTATGTAAACTTCTATTTCCAACTGTACATTATTATTTATTATTATAGCGCATTTTAATCTATGATGCTTTACATGTAAAAACGGGTACACATAATAGAAAAGAAGTACAATAATCTTGAACAAAACAAGTCACCGACTGGTACTGGTAAATGAGATCTCCACTGAGGCGTATTTTTTCTAAACTAAACAAGCAAATTTTTCCAACCTCTCATCATATGAGAGGCCTTTCTCCCTTGTAATAACCTAGTTTATGACTCTTAACTTCTAAATATCCTGTTCCATAACTGACTGAATATGTGGGTACATAGCCTGCAAGTTGTACTGAGCTGATACCACTATAAGATATTGACAAGAAGAAATAAAATTGCATGTACTAATATTCTGTATATATATATCTAATAAACAATGATACTATTAATAACACAAATATCTATGATAAATACATACATTTATATAATTGGAGCATAGTAATGTGACGAAGACAAGGTTAAAGGTAAGTGTAAAGTTAGAAGGGGGTGAACAACCTAAAACTCTGTGTGTTCACATCCATAAATCGTTGAAAAAACGAATCAAACTGATAAGCGCCTATTAATTATGCATCTTGTTTTGATCCATAAAAACGTGTATTTCAGATGCCTGTAGAAAATATAGTCACAGTTCACAGCTTTTCTCTAGTACATGAGCAATGAACTCATGAAATGCACGTTGGAGGTGGCAAACATGACAAATAATGTATCATCTGGTGGCCTGCTGTCCTGGATGATGGTGAGGTCGGGTTGGGCACTGTTTGTGCTGCTGCTTGACATCCAGAGAACTGCAGTGAGAGTTCCTGCTGCTGCCCACCAGAATCAATGGTGACACTATACCACCCATGGGAAGAACTCTGAGATATGTTTTTTCATTATGAGGGATTTTGAGGCTGTCACTTTGCCTAAATTTGGGCTAGATGGAGCATACTTTGATAAGAAAAGATTTTCAATTTTTAGGTTAATTAATTTTAGATATTGAGAGATCAGACATTTACAGACATTAATGCCAAATATATTTATTTGCTTCATTTCTTGATTTTTAATGAAAATTAAAAGGAAGTGATTAAATGTTTTATATCTTTATTTTAATATTTTTTTAAAAAAGATTATTCTTTAATTGGCTAAATGACATGAACCTGTGATTATTTGATTGCGTATACTATATACTGCAAAAGATACCACAGAATTGCATTTAATGACAGAAAAACCCACAATGGTCAGAGAAATAACTTGAATCTGACAAAAGTAATAATAAATCAAAAATCTATGAAAATGATTTAATCTGTTTAGAAGTTTTTCTGGGCTTTTTTGTTATCATTCGTATTATCCATCGCTTTGATTTGTCATAAATTTTCCTCCTGCGGCCACATCCAGGGAGGTGGGCTACAGTCCCATTGAGCTTAAATTTCTGAATAATATGTGCAACTGTAGTCACAGGAACATCAAGCTGCTTGGAGATGGTCTTTTACCTTTTACCTTTAACATGTTTGTCTATAATTTTCTTTCTAATCTCCTGAGACAACTCTTTCCTTTGCTTCCTCTGATCCATGTTGAGTGTGATACACACCATGTCACCAAACATCACAGTGAGTATTTGTAGCCCTATATACAAGGCCCACTCACTGATTCCAAGATTGTAGACACCTGTGATGCTAATTAGCGGACGCATCTTGATTTAACATGTCCCTTTTGTCACATTATTTTCAGGGGTACCATCATTTCTGTCCAGGCCTATTTCATGAGTTTTATTTTTTTTAAAGTTCTGTGGAAGCATGGTTGAAAAGCAATGTCTGACTTTCATTTGTTCATTTTCATAGATTTTAATTTATTATTACTTTTGTAGATTCCAGTTATTTCTGTGGCCATTGTAGGTTTTTCTGTCATTAAACGAGGGGTACCAACAATTTTGACCACGTGTGTAGTGAAAATGCCATGGTAATACAACGGTCGCCATTAATCAGGTCTCAGGAGGAGTTTGGAGCAGGTTCACATACGCATTGATGACCAACCAGAGATTGGTAGCAGCATCTAAAACAGGGGTGGGGAACCTCCGGCCCACGGGCCGCATGCGGCCCGCAGTGGCTTTTCATGCGGCCCGCGGGTAGGTCCCTGGAGTCCCCAATGCTCGGGCGGCAGCTGTATCCTGTCAGCTGCTGGCCCTTTAACCCCCAAGTGCACGGGCACGCAGCATTCATTACAAAATGCTGCCTGCTCTGCACATGATGATGACGTTGTCTGGGTGGGCGGGGTTAGCATCTGGGTGGGTGGGATTAGCGCCCAATGCTCTCCCATCCACATGTCCCGGAAGAGGAGAAGCTGTCAGAGAGTCAGCGATCTCTGTGAGTGCGTGCCCACAGCTCTGTGCCTCCGTGGGCATCTGTGCCCTCCAGCTATGTGCCCCCCGTGATCTCTGTGCCCCCAGCTATATTTCCACATGTGATCTGTGCCCCCCACCTATATATTCCCTATGATCTGTACCCCCAGCTATGTTTCCACATGTGATCTGTGCCCCCACCTATATATACCCCGTGATCTGTGCCCTCCAGCTATGTTTCCACATGTGATCTGTACCCCCACCGATATATACCCCCTGTAATCTGTGCCCTCCATCTATGTGCCCCCCAGCTGTTTCCCCATGTGATAGATATGCCTCCTGTGATCTGTGCCCTCCAGCTATATGCCCCCTGTGATATCTGTGGCTCCCAGCTTTGTGCCCCATGTTATCTATGAGCCCACCTGCTATGTACCCCCTGTGATGTTTGTGCTCCCATGTGCCCACTCTGATCTGTCACCCAAAGCTATGTGCACCCCTGTGATCTTCGTGTCACCCCTCTGTGATCTGTCCCCCCCCCCCGGTGATCTATGAGCCTCCACGACGATCCCTGTCCCCCCAGTTATATATATCCCCCAACAGCTGCTGCATTTACCCCGAAAGTGCTGTATATCCCCCCGAGTACTGTATATCATACCACCTGTGATATATATAGCCCCCAGTGATGGAGAAGCAGCTCCAGCCGTCACATTAAGAGTGAGTTACCGTAATTAATTGTTTGACTAAATATACCGGGGTAATTTTCAGAAAATTTCTGCATGAAAACCGGACTCCTTCCCAAAAAAAGCTCGTTTTTTTTCCGCGCCTTTTTTGCGTGTTTTCCGCACGTCCGCAGTCTCATAGAAAATAGCTAGAAATGCGGATTTTTCCGCAAAATTAATAAGCATGCTGCGTTTTTTACCGCGATGCGTTCTTTCATGGAAAAAAATGCATCAGTATGCACAGAAAGTACGGAATTCATTAAAATGAATGGGATGCTTCTTTTAAGCATTTTTGCTGGTAAAAAATGCAAAAACAAAACGCTTACGTGGGTACACAGCCTCAAGGTGATCATTTTTGTGTGGCCCTCGAATGATGGTAGAAATTTCCAAATGGCCCATGGATGGAAAAAGGTTCCCCACCCCTGATCTAAAAGATTAAGAGCAGCGATCAGAGCTCAGGTCCAGCCTCTGATGTTAGAGATACAGTAGATACTGGCTGTATAACTTAGCCAGCATCTACCGTGTGTGTAGTGGGCTCAGCACAGTGACATCAGTGCTGACAAACATGTACGTTTGTGCTAAAGGGATTTTCTCATATGTAAAAAAAAAACCTGCAAAAATTCTTCTTACCCCTGACAAAGGAAATCACAGAAACACGCATCTGGGTGGGTGAGACACTTGTATTTGAGGTCCTATATCTGGTAATTATCATTTGACCTTTTATAGCCTATTCAGCCACTGCTATTTACTCGCTAACTATGATATGTGAACTGCATTGTATTGTATATGGTATGCATTGCTGAATTTCCACCACTTTCTCATGCTCCTGAATGCCCCATGGGAACTGCATTGTATTGTATATGGTATGCATTGCTTACCCATCTTCTTGTATCCACAATTGTACTCCATCTTATCTTTACCACACATCTAAGTGGTCGGTATAACCCCTTCCCCATTTTATGACCTTTGCTTAACTCAGTACATCTGGCCTGGGCAGTCACACCCCACTTTCACTCACACCTGATTGTTCTTAGCTGCACATTTATTCAGCAGCATGGGTCTGCTCCAGACGTAGTCGGCTCCATCTAATTCAAAATCCATATTTCAAAGTACAGATTTCTAAGTACACTAATGTGAATTAGACTAGAATTGGACTGCAAGGTAACCGACTATAACACCACTACAATGTTTCAGCTTCTTTTTACAATCACCCCCATACTACTCTATTTTTCCCTAACTCCTGTAATCCCCCCGCCTAGTAAGGAACTATTCATCTCCCCCCTCCATCCTTCCCACCTCTTCATCAGAACTTTTCCTCCACATGCAATCCTTTTTCTCCAGACACACGGCCACATCATGTCCTATCCTGCTCCCACCTTCTAATGCTCTGTCTGCTACTCCTCATTGCTGGCGACATATCCCCTAATCCTGGCCCTCCTCAACACATCCCCACACTCACTTCTAACACCCTGCCACGATCCTCTACACATCTTCGCAACCATGATAACTTCATACCTATTCATCCAGCCCCCACTCCCTCAACCCCCTTACCTGGAGCCCTATGGAACGCACGCTCTGTAACAAGCTGACATTTATCCATGACCTCTTTATCACCAACAAACTCTCCTTGCCATCACAGAAACCTGGCTCACTCCCTCTGACACAGCCTCTCCAGCTGCGCTTTCCTATGGCGGATTCCATCTCTCTCACACCCCTTGCCTCAGCAACAAACGTGGTGGAGGAGTTGGCTTGCTCCTGTATGATACCTGCTCCTTTACCCCAATTCCTCTGCCACCCTCCCCTCGTTCGAGGTGCACTTCGTCCGCATCTATTCCCCCTCCAACCATCAACTGGCTGTCATCTACCACCCCCCCCAGAACTAGCCATCTCCAGCTTTCTCGACAACTTCACCACCTGGCTACTCCATTTCCTTTCTGCTGACATCCCCACCAACGTCATGGGCAATTTCAACATCCCCATTGACACGTCCACCACGGCTGCCTCTAAACTTCTATCACTCATGGCTTCCCTCGGCCTCACTCAGTGGTCCTCTGTGGCCACTCAGAAAGATGGTGTTAGGCGTCGGATTCCTGGCACTGCACAGCGGGAGTCCAGAGCCAGACAACCTGCGGTCTCCCATTCTTCCTCGACCGCTCCAGGTGTTGCTCAGCAAACACGGCGAGCCAGGCTTGCTGCTCAGACTCGCTCTGACAGCCTGGATGTTGCTGCCACCTCTGGTCCAGCAATAGCAGCGCAACCTGCTCTGCAGGGAACTGCTCCTGAGGCTAAGTCCTCATGCCGTGCTACTGGGCATGCCTGCAAATTGACCTCTCACTGGAGAGCAGGGGTCACATGCTCAGGTCCTACGTCGGATCTGATTGGTCCTTCCCAAGCTAATGGAAGGTCCCGGAAGCGCATCGCTATAAAAAGCCCGCATGGCGGCTCGGCAATGCGCTAGTGTAGCATATTATGCTGTGTGTGTATGGTGACGGATGTGTGGACTGGTGACTGACGCATTATGAAACCCCTTCCCTCGGATATTACGAATGGTGACAGAGTGTTGGATAGTCAGTCTCAGCTTGTGGCAAGCTACATGCCACGTGATCCTCGCCTACACTAGCGTCCGTCGGCGCCCGTGTCTCAGCGGCTTTACCTGCCGCTGCGCTGCACTAACCGCAGCTACTCTTGGTCGCTGTTGCGACGCCACACGCAGGCCTCTGTGACATTAACAGAGCCGCGTCTCGGCATCACATTGCCTCTTGCGACTCTGTGCCAGAACAGAGTCGTCCTTAGCGTTCGGGTGACGTTAACCCGAGCGCAGTACCTCATTGAGCAGGAGCCCTTGCCATTTCTGGGCTATGTCATCTCGGCCCAGGGGTTGGCTATGGATCCGGCCAAACTGCAAGCGGTTATGGACTGGCAGGAACCCCATTCTCTTAAAGCGGTGCAGCGCTTTTTGGGGTTCGTTAATTATTACCGTCAGTTTATACCCCATTTCTCCACTCTGGTAGCTCCACTGGTTGCTCTCACGAAAAAAGGAGCTAATCCTAAGGCGTGGACCGAACAGGTTTCTAAGGCTTTTTCCTCCATAAAGTCCCACTTTGCAGGCGCTCCCATTTTACACCGTCCCGATGTGGATAAGCCGTTTATCCTTGAGGTAGACGCTTCTTCCGTCGGTGCAGGAGCAGTCCTTTACCAAAAGGATGCTCAAGGTTGGAAGCATCCCTGCTTCTTCTATTCTAATACCTTTTCACCGGTGGAGAAAAATTAATCCATCGGCGACAGGGAGCTGCTGGCCATGAAATTGGCTTTCTCCGAGTGGAGACATCTCCTGGAGGGAGCCCGGTTCCCCTTTCAGGTGTTCACGGACCACAAAAACCTGGTCTATCTTCAGACGGCCCAACGCCTGAATTCCCGTCAGGCCAGGTGGTCCCTCTTCTTCTCTCGCTTCCACTTCACCCTGCACTACCTCTCCGGGGAGAAGAACATCTGAGCAGATGCCCTCTCACGCTCGGTGGTCTCAGCAGAAGAAGGAGAAGCTGAGCCCCGGTTAATTCTCCCTCTGGAGAGTTTTACGACCGTGGCTCCTATCGCTCTCGAGTCGGTACCACCAGGCAAGACCTTGGTGCCCCCTCGGCTACGGCCGGAGGTTCTTGCCTGGGCACATGCCTCCAGGCTAGGTGGCCATTTTGGTAATAAACGGACCACTGAACTCCTTGCAAGGTCATATTGGTGGCCACATATGGCTCGAGACGTCAAGGCATACGTGAAAGCATGCGTCTCGTGTGCCCGGAACAGGCCCTCTAGACAGAGGCCGGCGGGGCTCTTGTTTCCCCTGCCAGTAGCGGATAGACCATGGGAAATGGTGGGCATGGACTTTATAGTTAGCCTGCCCAAGTCCAGTGGCAGTACGGTCATCTGGGTGGTTACCGACCATTTTTCCAAAATGGTACATCTGGTGCCACTCGCACGCCTACCTTCCGCCCGAGGTCTGGCCGTCCTGTTCATTAAGCATGTATTCCGTTTACATGGTATGCCGGACAAAATCGTAAGTGACCGAGGTCCCCAGTTTGCGTCTCGTTTTTGGAGGGAGCTCTGCAGCTTACTCAGCATCGAGCTAAATCTGTCTTCCGCCTACCATCCCGAGACGAATGGCTTGGTCGAGAGGGCCAATCAGACCTTGGTCACCTATCTACGACATTTTGTCTCTGCCAGGCAGGATGACTGGGCATCCTTGCTGCCTTGGGCTGAATTTGCCCTAAACAATGCGGTGGCCGATTCCACGGGTCAGACGCCTTTTCTCCTAAATTATGGTCAACACCCACGCGTCCCTGTCCCAATGCCAGTGTCCTCCACTGACTCCAGGGTGGCAGACTGGGCAGTGGAGGCCTGGGACATTTGGGATCACACTCAGAATGCTATCTGGGCATCTAAGGAGAGGATGAGGGCGTCCGCCGACACGCACCGGCGACCCGTGCCAAGCTTCTCCCCTGGCGACATGGTGTGGCTCTCCACCCGGAACATTAAATTGCGGGTCGAGTCTCCCAAGTTCGCACCACGATACATTGGACCGTTCAAGGTCCTCGAGCGACTTAGCTCAGTGGTCTACCGCCTGGCTCTTCCTCCACATTTGGCCATATCGGACGTGTTTCATGTATCCCTCCTCAAACCAGTTCACATGGTCCGGTTTTCTGAGCCATCCACCGGGTCATCAGACTTATCGTCTGACGAGTATGAGGTTAACGCCATCGTGGGGCGCAGGTTTGTCCGTGGCAAAAAATTCTATTTGGTGGACTGGAAAGGTCATGGTCCCGAGGCTCGGACCTGGGAGCCGGTGGAGAATATTCATGCACTGCTTCAGGTCGTGGCTTTTGAGCGCAGTGAGGCGGGGACCCTGGGGGGGGGGAATGTTAGGCGTCAGATTCCTGGCACTACACAGCTGGAGTCCAGAGCCAGACATCCTGCGGTCTCCCATTCTTCCTCGACCGCTCCGGGTGTTGCTCAGCAAACACGGTGAGCCAGGCTTGCTGCTCAGACTCGCTCTGACAGCCTGGATGTTGTTGCCACCTCTGGTCCAGCAATAGCAGCGCAACCTGCTCTGCAGGGAACTGCTCCTGAGGCTAAGTCCTCATGCCGTGCTACTGGGCATGCCCACAACTTGACCTCTCACTGGAGAGCAGGGGTCACATGCTCAGGTCCTACGTCGGATCTAATTGGTCCTTCCCAAGCTAATGGAAGGACCCGGGAGCGCATCGCTATAAAAAGCCCGCATGGCGGCTCGGCGATGCGCTAGTGTAGCATATTATGCTGTGTGTGTATGGTGACGGATGTGTGGACTGGTGACTGACGCATTATGAAACCCCTTCCCTCGGATATTACGAATGGTGACAGAGTGTTGGATAGTCAGTCTCAGCTTGTGGCAAGCTACACGCCACGTGATCCTCGCCTACACTAGCGTCCGTCGGCGCCCGTGTCTCAGCGCCGACGTCTGCGGCTTTACCTGCCGCTGCACTAACCGCAGCTACTCTTGGTCGCTGTTGCGACGCCACACGCAGGCCTCTGTGACATTAACAGAGCCGCGTCTCGGCATCACATTGCCTCTTGCGACTCTGTGCCAGAACAGAGTCGTCCTTAGCGTTCGGGTGACGTTAACCCGAGCGCAGTACCTCATTGATTAGGTGCATCTGCCATTGTTCAGCAGCAGTCTTGTCACCTACCGCACGGTGGACTCCGGGCGGCGAACGCACCTCCTGTTATTTTATATTTGGTGCGTTCCGCCGTCCTAACAGATGGTCACACGCTGGACCTTATCTTCACCTGTCTCTGTTCCCTCACTAATCTCAATAACTCACCTCTCCCCCTGTCTGACCACAACCTACTGACATTCTCTTCCCTCTCCTCTCCTACTCTGCAATCCCCGCTCCATAAACCCACTCACCCTCGCAGGAATCTCAAAAACCTCAATTTACAATCACTCTCTGAGTCCCTTCTCCCTCTTACAGACATAGCTTTCCTTCATGACACAGACGCTGCTGCCACTTTTTAAAACACCACAATAACAGCAACACTTGATTTGGCTGCCCCCCTCACGCAGAGCAAAACTCGAACAATCAACAGGCAGCCCTGGCTGACCAGCCTGACCAAAGAACTGAGACGGGTTTCCAGGGCCGCTGAGCGGAGATGGAAGAGAACCGATTCTACTGAGCACTTCAATGCATACAAGCAGTCCCTTGCCAGCTTTAAGTCCACGCTCTCTGCCGCAAAGCAAACTTACTTCGCATCTCTCATATCCTCCCTGGCTCACAACCCTAAACAGCTCTTCAACACTTTCAATTCTCTACTCCGTCCCACAGCACCTCCTCCCTCTCCTCTCATTCCTGCTGAAGACTTTGCCTCCTTCTTTAAGCAGAAGATCGATATGATCAGACAAAACTTTGGCCTGCAGCCCCCAATGCCCCTCTTAGCTGCTCAGCCATGTTCTGCAAAAGCCAGCTTCTCCACCATGACAGAAGATCAGCTCTCCACCCTTCTGTCAAGATCACACCTCACCACTTGTGCCCTCGACCCACTCCCGTCCCACCTCATCCCTAACTTGGCCACAGTCTTCATCCCATCTCTAACACACCTCTTCAACCTTTCACTTACAAATGGTGTCTTTCCCTCATCCTTCAAACATGCCTCAATCACACCCATCCTCAAAAAGCCCTCCCTTGACTAATCCTCTGTGTCTAACTATCGCCCAATATCTCTTCTCCCTTACGCCTCAAAACTACTGGAACAGCATGTATATCTTGAACTTTCCTCCCACCTCTCCTCCTGTTCCCTCTTTGACCGGTTACAATCTGGCTTCCGACCACATCACTCAACTGAAACTGCCCTAACTAAAGTCACTAACGACTTACTAACCGCCAAGAGCAAGCGACACTACTCTGTCCTCCTTCTCCTGGACCTGTCCTCTGCCTTCGACACGTGGACCATTCCCTCCTGCTGCAGATTCTCTCATCTCTTGACATCACAGACTTGGCCCTATCCTGGATCTTGTCATATCTAACAGACCGAACATTCAGTGTCTCCCTCTCACACAACACTTTCTCACCTCGCCCCCTGTCTGTAGGTGTTCCTCAAGGCTCTGTCCTAGGACCCCTACTATTTTCCATCTATGCCTTCGAATTTGGACAGCTCATAGAATCCCACGGTTTGCAGTATCACCTCTACGCTGATGATGTGCAGATCTACCTATCTGGACCCAACCTCACCTCCTTACTGATCGAAATCCCACAATATCTGTCTGCTATCTCAGCCTTCTTCTCTGCTCGCTTTCTCAAACTGAACATGGGCAAAACAGAATTCATCATCTTTCCCCCATCTCACTCTACCCCTCCACCAGATCTATCCATCAACGTCAATAGCTGCTCTCTTTCCCCAGTCCCGCACGCCCAGTGCCTTGGGGTGATCCTCGGCTCTGCACTCTCTTTCAAACTACATATCCAAGCCCTCGCCTTCTCCTGCCACCTCAAACTCAAAAAATATCTCCCAAATCCGCTCATTCCTCAACCACAAAACCACAAAAACACTAGTGCATGCTTTTAGCATCTCCCGCCTTGACAACTGAAACCTCCTCCTCTCTGGCCTCCCCTCTAGCACTCTGGCACCACTCCAGTCCATCCTACACTCTGCTGCCCGACTAATCAACCTGTCTACCCGCTACTCCCCAGCTTCCCCTCTATGCCAGACCCTTCACTGGCTTCCAATTGCCCAGAGGCTCCATTTCAAAACCCTAACCATGACATAAAAAGCCATCCACAAGCTGTCTCCTCCATACATCCATGACATGGTCTCCAGGTACCTACCCGCATGCAACCTTCGATCATCTCAAGATCTCCTTCTCTACTCTCCCCTTATCTCTTCTTCCCACAACCGCATACAAGACTTCTCCCGTGCTTCCCGCATACTCTGGAACTCTCTGCCACAACACATCAGACTCTCACCATCAATGGAAAACCTTCAAGAAGAACCTGAAGACCTACCTGTTTCGACAAGCCTACAGCCTGCAATGATTCTCAGTCTACTGAACCACTGCATGACCTGCTCTACCCTCTCCTACTGTATCCTCACCCATCCCTGTAGACTGTGAGCCCTCGCGGGCAGGGTCCCCTCTCCTTATGTACTTGTGTGTCCCTTGTCTTACACATGTTTATTATACTTGTCTATATTTCGCCTTTTCACATGTAAAGCGCCATGGAATAAATGGCGCTATACAAATGCACAATAATAATAATAATATGTTTATTTTATATTTTGAGCACTTCATCAAGTGACTATTTGGCCTGCATAACATATGTCTATATACTTAATAGGTTCCCTCTGTACATGTCACTTCTTATAAGTCATCTTTATGATTTTACTAGTAGAATACCCACCACTTTGCTCACAGAAAATATGTTAAATTGTTGGTTATGGTAGCTAAAGTAAAATTTTCAGTGTTACCCTGAAATTGACATTTTCAGAGTGATACAGTAAAAATTTTTTTACACTTTAAATTTTTATTATTTTGGCATTTTATTAATTTGTCATAACATTGATGTGAACTGTGGTCATTTTCACAACGTTCATCCTTTTGTTCAGATGTTTCCATATTCCTTGCTTCAGCCTGTCTTATCTGATTCTTGTGTAGACGACATTCCCATTGCTCTGATGGCTCAGCTGCCTTACATTTAGCCTGGCTCATCCGTTTCTTTTCAAGCCACGAGTCACGTTGTTCACTTGTCTCAGCTCTTCGACACAATTTTGCTTTCTTAGCTTTTGGATGAACTTGCCCAAT
The DNA here is from genome assembly GCF_039654945.1 of Dendrobates tinctorius. NCBI lineage: Eukaryota > Metazoa > Chordata > Amphibia > Anura > Dendrobatidae > Dendrobates > Dendrobates tinctorius. Next base: position 16,497,800 of record NW_027361796.1, read on the forward strand.
AGATGGTCGCTTTTTGGGCGGCATTTTAAAAAGCAGTCCTTAGTATTATGACCCTTTAGTATTCACCTGACACTGATAAGAGATGTAATAGGATGAATAGTAAATACAGAGAAGCCCTCACACAGTATTACTATGACCTGAAGGAGTTCACATCTCAGTAATGAAAACCGCCTCACAGGCAGACTTGTCTAGTTGCCCATAGAAACCAATCAGAGCTCAACTTTCACTTTACCTTAGCAGCTTCAGTGATGAAAGCTCCCTGTATAGTAAGCAATAATGACAATCTTACTATGAGGCATTTTCCGCCTGATCAATACTGCTGCTCAGTAATGTTCGTACGTGTACGTGGTGTTAGGAGTCTGATTTCTTCCTCCCCTATGATGAAATCTAGACCCTTACATGCTGCAGTCTCCTGCGGTTCATCTGCGGTAGAGGAGATTGCAGAGGAGAGTGCCTTGCGGCAACTCTCTCCAGAGGCTAAGTCCTCTGTTCCCTCCACTGAGCATGCTCATGGGACGAGCTCCCATTGGAGTTCGGGAGTCACATGCTCAGGTCCTGTGTCTAATCCTATTGGCTCCTCCTGGAGCCTTGGAGACTTCCGGAAGGTCCCGTTTGGTATAAAAAGTGCGCATGGCTGTTCCGCCATGCGCTAGTATTTCATGCTTGCTGCTGTATGTATGGTGATGGATGCTTGGACTGGTGACTGACTTATTAAGAAACCCCTTCACTCTGATAATACGATTGTGTGAGTGTTTGGGTTCATCCAGTAGCAGCGCTAGCGCCAGCGCGCATATGCTCCATCTTGCTCAGCAGCTTAGTGTCTGCATTGCGCCAGCGTTATTGCAGCACCTTGCCAGCGGCTCAGTTCCTGCCGCGCTGCAGTTACAGTTTTCTCTGCGTCCGCGGTTGCGACGCTTCGCATTTAATTTGACGGTAGGTCTAGACAGAGAAGTCCTGCTGTTTAAGGCTACTCCTGTGACCGCGAATACCGCGACTATATAGCTGTGTGTCTGTGACTCTGAACAGACTCAGTGTTTAATTTGAGCTTATTTGCCTGCAGCTCTGTGAGTATAACAGAGCTTGCTTTTGTGCACTGGGTGTCGTCTAACCCTTGTGCACATTACCGCCTTGTGCTCTGTCTCTCTAGCAGCGTTTTTTCCATCCACCGCACGGTGGACCCCGGGTGGCGAAGGCACTTTATTTTTTATTTAGTGTCTTCCGCCACTCCTAACATAATACTAGCGCCAGGGTCTGGCTAGAGATGGCAGATCAGCAGCAACTGGTGCAGTGTGTGCGACAGCTCGAGGCTCGCTTGGCCACCCTTGAGAGGTCTCTCGCAGCTGCGCAGGCCACAGATGCTGCTGTTCAGGCACTCACAGATGCCGTGGGGCGTATGTCCGTGTCCTCCCTTGTGCCGACAATTACCCGCCTCCCGTTGCCCCAAAAATTCTCTGGGGATGGCGCCTCCTGCAGGGATTTCATCAGCCAGTGCTCTATACACCTGGAGCTGCTGGCTGTGCAATTCCCTACAGAGCGGGCTAAGGTGGCCTTCATTATCTCCCTACTGTCGGGCAAGGCTCTGGAATGGGCTGTGCCTCTATGGGAACGTGGTGACCTCGAGATTCGGACTACGGACAACTTGCTAACAGCCATCAAGCAAGTATTTCTCAGTCCTCGGGTCACGCACGATACGTCTCTGCAGCTGCTCGCTCTTACTCAGGGGTCGCTCTCGGTTAGCCAGTATGCCATCCGTTTTCGGACACTGGCGTCCGAGTTGGAATGGTCCGACAGACTGCTTTTCCCCGTTTTTTGGCGAGGTCTAGCAGAGCATGTGAAGGATGCTCTCTCCACTAGAGAGATCCCCACCAGTTTGGAAGAGCTAATTTCCATCTCCTCACGTATCGACCTCCGTTTTTCGGAGCGCAGTGTGGAGAGGGCTCACTCCAAGCGAAGAGTTGCCTCAGCTCCTAAATTTTTTATACCTCCTGAGCTGTCTGAGCCAGAAGTTATACCCCCTGAGCCCATGGAGGTGTCTCGTACCGATCTCAACACAGACTCTGATCAGGAATCCATTTGCGGTTGTCCCCATGTATATGCGGTTTCTCAGGAAGCCAGCTCTTCGCAATGGTCAGAATCTGAACCGGTCACCGAGACTTTTGTCCCTCCTCATCTTAGGGCTCAAGTTCTCGCATGGGCGCATGCTTCCCATGCGCCTCAACATCGAGGTTACATGGAAATCTCGAAGCTCTTGGCCGGAGCGTATTGGTGGCCTCATAGAGCTCGGGATATTAAAAAATTTATCCAGGCTTGCACTTCATGTGCCCAGGTTAACCTTCCTAAGCGGAGAGTGGTGACGGTCGCTGATTCACGGCGGCGTTCAGTTGCATCGCCAGCTCCTGCTATCTCCCAGGTGTCTCTGTTGAAACCTGGTGACTTTTCTTCCACTGATGCCTTCCAGGTGTCCCTGTTTACTGTAACACCTACCAGGACATCAAGCTCGCCTTCGGGTGAGTTTGAGCCCAGGTTGATGGTTCGGAAGGCTCAGGGAGGAGGGGGCCCAAGGAGGGGGGTAATGTTAGGAGTGTGATTTCTTCCTTCCCTATGATGAAATCTAGACCCTTACATGCTGAAGTCTCCTGCGGTTCATCTGCGGTAGAGGAGATTGCAGAGGAGAGTGCCTTGCGGCAACTCTCTCCAGAGGCTAAGTCCTCTGTTCACTCCACTGAGCATGCTCATGGGATGAGCTCCCATTGGAGTTCGGGAGTCACATGCTCAGGTCCTGTGTCTAATCCTATTGGCTCCTCCTGGAGCCTTGGAGACTTCCGGAAGGTCCCGTTTGGTATAAAAAGTGCGCATGGCTTTTCCGCCATGCGCTAGTATTTCATACTTGCTGCTGTATGTATGGTGATGGATGCTTGGACTGTTGACTGACTTATTAAGAAACCCCTTCCCTCTGATAATACGATTGTGTGAATGTTTGGGTTCATCCAGTAGCAGCGCTAGCGCCAGCGCGCATATGCTCCATCTTGCTCAGCAGCTTAGCGTCTGCATTGCGCCAACGTCATTGCAACGCCTTGCCAGCGGCTCAGTTCTTGCCGCGCTGCAGTTGCAGCTTTCTCTGCGTCCGCGGTTGCGACGCTTCACATTTAATTTGATGGTAGGTCTAGACGGAGAAGTCCTGCTGTTTAAGGCTACTCCTGTGACCGCGAATACCGCGACTATATGAGTATAACAGAGCTTGCTTTTGTGCACTGGATGCCGTCTAACCTTTGTGCACATTACCACCTTGTGCTCTGCCTCTCTAGCAGCGGTTTTTCCATCCACCGCACGGTGGACCCCGGGTGGCGAAGGCACTTTATTTTTTATTTAGTGTCTTCCGCCACTCCTAACACGTGGGGTGTCTCCACCTGAGTGTGTTTGCATGCGTGTGTGGTCCGATCGTGCATGTGTGTGTGCATGTGGCATTTATGGGGTGGTGTTGTGGTATTTGTGGGGTGGTGTTTGTGTTGTGTGTGTCTAGAGTGGTCTGATGTTTGTGTAGTGTGTTGTAGCATTTGTGTGGTGTTGTGCTTGTGGGTTGGTATATGTGTGCTGTCTGCGTGATATTTGTATGGTGTTTGTGAAATGTTTGTGTGTTGTGTGTGGTGTGGCACCTTTAGCATTGACTCTTTGGCGCCGTCGCTATAATCCATCCCTGTCAGTCACAACTGTTGTTTTCCCCTCAGCACTTTAACGTTCACCTCCACATTTGTCCATTATATGTATAGGGCCTAGCGAGATTTAACATACGCAGTATTCTGCTCATGTAAGTAGAGAGGGGGCGTGCCAAATTTCATCCAAATCGGGTGAGAACTGTGGATTTGTATAGAGCGGGCTACTACAGATTTCTCATTTCCCCATTATATGTATAGGGCCAAACTTTGGGGGCCCAAATCTCATGACGGGGGGACGCTAGCAAGATGTAACATGCACAGTAGTCTGCTCCTGTGGGTGGAGAGGGGGCGTGCCAAATTTCACCCAAATTAGATGAGAACTGTGGATTTGTATATAGCAGACTACTACAGATTTTGATATATATACATACATATTTTGCTGTAAAAAAAAAATACAGGCAACATATTTAACAGTGTGGTATCTCCGTCAGACGCCTCTTCTATCTTTGGGCAACAGATTATGGCATTTCAGGCCTACATTCACCTTTTTAGCTGTGTCTTACCCTAGTTCTATACACTATTTTGCTGTAAAAAATAAAAATACAGGCTGCATATTTTACAGTGTGGTATCTCCGTGACACACCTCATATATCTGTGGGCTACAAATTGTGGCATTTGAGGCTTCCATTCACCTTTTTTTGCTGTGTGTTACCCTAGTTCTAAACATTATTGTGCTGTAAAAAAAAATATACAGGCCACATATTTTACAGTGTGGTATCTCTGTGACACTCCTCATCTATCTGTGGGCTACAAATTGTAGCATTTGATGCTTCCAGTCACCTTTTTTTTTGCTGTGTTTTACCCTAGTTCTATACACTATTTTGCTGTAAAAAAAAAATACAGGCCACAAATTTAACAGGGTGGTATCTCCGTCAGATGCCTCTTCTATCTGTGGGCTACAAATTGTGGCATTTGAGGCTTCCTTTCACCTTTTTTTGCTGTGTGTACCCTAATTATTGACACCAGTGTTTTGAAAAAAAAATGTTACGTACAGAGCAGATATTTTAAACTTTGGTTTTCACGCACATGGATCACTTATAAGTTTGCTCCAAATTCAGCCATTTGTACTAAACACGGAAAATATTGTAGTCCATTTAAAATGGGCAAGGGGTGTGGCAAGGGACGGGAACTGGACATGGTGGTAATGGTGCATGCAGAGGCCAAGGCCATGGGCAAGCTGAAATTGGGCCACAACAAAACACCCACATCTGCTCGCTCGACCTTCCTGTCCAAATTTGTAGGGGACCGCAGGACAGCACTATTGAAGCCAGAGCAGTGTGAAAAGGTTGTTTGTTGGATGGCAGAGAATGCTTCTTCTCAGTTTTCCACCAGCACCCTGTTTTCCACACGGTCAAGTTTGAGTAGCCGTGAATCTGGACCACATATTCCTCACCCTGATCCTCCATCCTCCCACCATGCCGAGTGTCTAGAGACAACTGGTCCCACACTTGGACACTCCAAAAAGCTGTTCACTTTTTGATTTATAGATTTTCGTCTCTCGCCCGGTCCACTTGAAGCGGGGTAAGATGAGATTGCATGTAGCAATGCCCAAATATTTGAGCAGCCACAGTCACATGAAGGCAATGGTGGACAATGAGGAGACACAATTGCCAGAAACTCGGGAGGAGGACCAGGATGCGGAAGCGCAAGACAAGGTCGTGGATGATAAAGTCATTGACCCAACCTGGCAGGAGGACATGCAGAGCGAGGACAGCAGCACACAGGGGGGGGAGGCGTAGCACCCGAACAGGCAGGAAGAAGCAGTGTGGTGGCTGCAGACAGGAGGTGGGCAACCGTTCCCCGTAACACCAACATGACGGAATTACAAAAATACATCATTTTAAAGGTAACTCACCAAACCCTGACTGATGCACTGGCAGGATGCAGCAGGGCCTCATTGATAAAGGCTGTGGCAGCACAGGTGCATTCCACTGATGAGGACAGCCAGTAACACAATATGGTCTGACTGCCTAGTGGAAAAAAAATGCACACAGATAAGGCTTGCATAAGACAGGTGCATTCCACTGATGAGGATAAATAGATATGCTTTGGCCAAAATAGTAACTAATACCCCATATCTATTTATCTTTTTGCACTTTTGCTAATACTATGGGCATCATCAATAGGCTGCCCCAGCCTTTATAAATGGGGCCCTGCTGCATCCCGCCAGTGCATCAGTCAGGGTTTGGTGAGTTATCTTTCAAATGATGTATTTCTGTAACATGACGGAAGTTGCCAGTCCAACTGTTAGTTCTTCCCGAGTCTGGTTGTTTTTTAAAGACTCTGCCAATAGCCCGAAACAGGCCATTTGCACCACCTGCCATGCCTGCATCAGCAGGGGTAGCAAAACTACCAGCCTGACCACCATCAGCATGATCAGGCACATGGCAGCAAAGCACCCGACTTTGTGGGCCGAACCCCAGCCTCCAGGAACAGTGTCTGCGGGTGACACCACTGCTTCTACCACTGTTGTGCATGCAAGCCAATCCCCTGTCCACGGTGCATGCGAAGATGCCTCCTGCCCTGCACCTATCGTTAGCCAAAAAGTATAACTGACAAGAGCTGCCAGAAAGAGCACCAAGAAATAGCCACCCCTAAACCAAAGAGGCAGAAATAGTTAACGCTGCCATGACCAGGCCCGAGGAGGAGAAGCAGAAAGCAAACTCCGACCCGGATCATGACAGTACCCTCCTCTCAAGGGGGGGCCACAAGGGCCCCAGGTTTCCCAGGAAAGCGAGTGTGAAAGTCCCGGACCAATTGATCTGCAAGGACCAACCGCGCCGGAACCCAGGACTGGTCCTCAGGACCGTAACCCCTCAAAATGTATAAGGTACTGGAGGGAATGATGGACCATGGGGGAGTCCACAATCCATTCCACCTCAAATTCATTCTGGCCTTCCACCAACACCAGTGGCGTAGGAGAAGGAGACTCCCCGGAGGAAGAACCCATCGGTTTCAAAAGAGTTTTATGGAACACGTTGGAAATCCGTAAAGACGGAGGAAGACGTAAATGTAAAGACACCAGGTTGACCACCTCCATAATCTCGTAAGGGCCAATGAATTTAGGCCCCAACTTAGCTGAAGGAATCTTGAGCTTTATATTCCGTGTAGACAACCATACCTTATCCCCAACCAGGAATACAGGCCTTACAGATCATTTTTTGTCAGCAAAGAATTTATATTTACCCTAAGCCCTACCAATAATCCTCTGAACCTCCCGCCACACCTCCCCCAACCGTTGAACTGTAAAATCACCCCCAGGACATCCCGAATACAATAGGGAAAATTCATCAAAATGAGGGTGAAAGCCATAGTTACAGGAGAAAGAGGAGGTACCTGTGGACTGATTAATGCAATTATTAAAAGCAAACTCAGCCATAGGCAAAGAGGGACACTAATCGTCTTGCCGAGCTGTGGCCAGACATCACAAAATTTGTTCCAGAGACTGATTGGTCCTCTCTGTCTGACCCATTAGTCTCAGGATGGTAAGCAGAAGAAAAAGTCAAACAGATACCAAACCTTTTACAAAAAAGTGACCATCTCGCCTGTCGCGGAGTCAGTTTTTTGGCCGACTCAATATAAGCCAGATTCTTATGGTCCATAATTACAGTGATTCTATGGATAGCCCCCTCCAAAAAATGCCTCCATTCTTCAAAAGCCAATTTAATGGCCAACAATTCCCAGATCCCCACATCATAAGTCCTTTCTACGGGAGAGAATTTCCTAGAGAAGAAAGCACAGGGTCTTAAGTTGGTTAGAGTGTCAGGCCCCTGGGACACCAACCCCACCTCAGAGGCGTCCACTTCTACAATAAACAGTTCAGACGGATCTGGTTGAATCAAAACAGGGGCGGCATGAAACAATTTTTTAACGCCGAAAAGGCCGCTACAGCAGGAGCCGGCCAATTCTTAACATCAGACCCCTTCTGAGTTAAATCTGTGAGGGGTTTGACAATATGCGAAAAACCCCTTATAAATTTTCGATAATAGTTTGTAAATCCCAAGAAATGCTGGAGATCCTTGAGGTCTTTAGGTTGCACCCAATCAACAATGGCCTGAACCATTCTAGGGTCCATATGAAACCCCTCAGCAGACAAGATAAACCCCAGAAAGGACAATTCCTGAACAACAAATAAACATTTCTCAGGTTTACCAATAAGACAGTTCTCCCAAAGCCTCTGGAGAACCACACAAAGATGACCTATGTGATCCTGCTTATACACTGAGAACATCAGAATATCATCGAGATAGACTATGTAGAGATCTACCAAATGAGTGGACGGGGATTTACTCGCTTGGCCGGTCTTTGAGGCATACACGGGAACACTCCGGGTTAAACAATTCATTCAGTTTATTAGACAACAGCATAAACCGCTCTTCATGAACATAATAGTGTGTAGCTTCCAGTGCAACGTCCGTTAAACATGCATCGGTACCACATAAAGCATACAAAGTCTATTACTGCCCCCATCAGCGTTACTCACAGTTTATCCCTCACGGTTTATCAGGGAAGCGGCCGCACTGGGATCACTGTTCCAGAGTGTGCCTTGCTCACTAGGCCGTCTACAATTGCAGAGCCACAGCCAGGCAGTAGCTTCCCTACACAGAGCCGTCAAAGACTCTACCAGGTCCGGGTCTTTCCATGTGCTCTTCCAGGAAGTTCAGTCCCAGCCACTTCCAACACACACACAGGCCTTCCGGGACTTTGCACTCTGACCACTCAGGATCAAATACAATACACAACCCATGTGACCAGACTTCAGTCACACTCTATGGTACGTGACCACACCCACAAGATAGGTATGGATCACATGGTCATGACCTTACTACAGGTCCTATTTCATACAGCCACACACATACAGGCTTTATCTTGGGCGTTCAGACACACGCCCACATGCATATTCTGAGTAGCATATACAGCGCCCCCTAGCTTTAACAGAGGTTACCGCACCACAACTACCATAAAGTGCCCAATGAAGTCAGAGAAAACATGGTTGATAAAATTCTGGAAAACTGCTGGAGCATTAGGCTGACCGAAAGGCATAACCAAATTCTCAAACAGTCCCTCCGAGGTGAGAAAAGCAGTTTTCCACTCATCCCCCTCATGTATACGAATAAGATTGTATACCCTCGGAGGTCTAATTTGGAAAACCACTTGACCTGCTTCTGAGAGGTAGCCAAGGTCCTGTGCTCCAAGGATAATGCCTCCATCATCTGTGTCAGGTTAGTTATGTGATCCACCATGGTATGCAGCTGATCCATTACCAGAGAGAAAAAAAAGTGCAATCTCAAGTTTAAATGTTTGGGTCAGTGATAATGTAACGCAGACTCCACCATTGGGTGTTGGTGAGAGAAGAGAGGTCGCATCTGCTGCACAGCAGCACAGTGCAGGCTGCACTGCAGCACCAGGTGGCGATAGAGAGGGGTCAAAACGAACCAAGTCAGTAACGGTCAGTAAGCGCAATGTTTAATGCAGGGGAGGGATTCAAATTGTTAACAACAGGTTCTGTGTTTATGTGTAAGAAAACCACACCCATTTTAAGCCACACCCATTTACATACACCTTTTCCTCAAGCATATACAAGTAGGGGCACAGTCAAACATTTGAAAAAAAAATAAATTGGAATGAGCTCAGAACAGTGCACCTTCTGGCCAGCGGCTCTCCTGACCCGAGTGTGACAGCTGCATATATTTCTATGCAGCTGTCTCACTTGACTGACCGGCTGGCTAGGCTGTGCACTACATTCTGATATTAACAGTTCCCATCAAACACCAGATCACTCATATAACCAGCAGCCTTTGTTCTGGCCAAAATAATTTTTAAGCTGATACCACGACACGGGAGACTCTTTCGGCCGGGCCCTTCTCTACTCTAAACTATTAAAAATAAATATATATTTATGTATTTTTCTTTAAGGGAATGAGTCACATACATTTACATTTTTTTTAAACAACCATTAAATACCACATACAAGGGACAAATATCGTCACACCATGACCAGACCACATATTACCACCACATAGTCACCGAATAATACCACATACAAGGAACAAATAACGCTGCACCATGATCAGACCACATACAAGGAACAAATAACGCTGCACCATGATCAGACCACATATTACCACCACATAGTCACAGAATAATACCACATACAAGGAACAAATAGTGCCACTCCATGGCCAGACCACATATTAACACCACATAGTGACTGAATAATACCACATACAAGGAACAAATAACGCCGCACCATGGCCAGACCACATATTACCACCACATAGTGACTGAATAATACCACATACAAGGAACAAATACCGCCACACCATGACCAGACCACATACTACCACCACATAGTGACTGAATAATACCACATACAAGGAACAAATAGCGCCACACCATGACCAGACCACATATTACCACCAGATAGTGACAGAATACTACAATACTGATCATTAATTAAAAACACAATGCTAAGTGCAATTGTATACAGGAACTCTGTATTTATTGTCAGTGTACCGGTAACACACTGACTCACCAGTGACGTCTCTAGCTGACGTCCTTCATCTTTGCTTTTCTTTTTCATCCAGCACAGACCACATCACTTCTTCCAGCCAGGACTAGTCTCTGCATGAAATAAGACAGTTACCTAGAGCACCACTTCCAGAGCACATTCCACACTTTTTCCCTTTCTTCTACACTACACATCTGAATACAGACGTGCACCCACCATTAATACATAATTGGTTATTATGCAACCCACCATTCCAAATATAAATTATGATCCACCACTGTGCACCTGTAACTATAAATGCCACTTTCCCCATTTAATATATAAATTAGCACCTGTACTCTTTCCCCCAATTCATTACCAGGCACTTCAATCTCAAAGCCCTCCACTATGTACCTTCCGCTCTAACCCTAACCCCGATTCATTATATTTAAATGCCCCTCCCACCTCAATTCATTGTCTTGTCTTTCTCTCACACCCTCTATTCATTATCATCTGCTCTACCCCACATTCAATACATCACTTACTCCCAAATTCTTTATTTGTTCTCTAGATAGATCATTTGCTCTCCTCACCCCCCACCTTCAATTCATCATTTGCTCTCCTCATCCCCTCACCTTGAATTAAATTGCTGTGCCCCGTCACTCACACTGAAATCATCATTTGCAGTCCCCCGTCCTTTCCCCCACATCATCATTTGCAGTCCCCCCACTTTAATTTGAAGTCCCCTTATTTCATCCGTTGCAGTCCCCTATCACCCCTCACTTCATCTGCAGTGCCCCTTCATCATTTGCAGCCCCCTATCCCCCTTCCATTTCATCATGTGCAGTCCCCCTTACCCCCTCCACTTCATCATGTGCAGTCTCCCTTACCCCCCACTTCATCATGTGCAGCCCCACTCCCCCATCATTATGTGCAGTCACTCTTACCCCCACATCACGTGCAGTCCCCTTTACCCAATTCATGTGCAGTGCCCCTTACTCCCCATTTCATCCTGTGCAGTCCCCCTTACTCCCCACTTCATCCTATGCAGTCCCCCTTACTCCCTACTTCATCATGTGCAGTCCCCCTTCATCATGTGCAATCCCTCTTACCCCCCATCCAGTGCAGCCGCACTCCATCATGTACAGCCCCACTCCCCCTTCATCATGTGCAGCCCCACTAACCCAACTCCATCATGGACAGCCCCACTCCATCATGTACAGCCCTACTCCCCACACTCCATCATGTACAGCCCCACTCCCCCTTCATCATGTGCAGCCCCACTCCTCCCACTCCATCATGTACAGCCCCACTCCATCATGTACAGCCCCACTACATGTACAGCCTCACTCCCCCCACTCCATCATGTGCAGCCCCACTCACCCCCTCCATCATGTACAGCCCCCGCACCCCCCTCCATCATGTACAGCCCCATTCACCCCCTCCATCGTGTGCAGCCCAATTCACCCCCGCCATCATGTGCAGCCCCATTCACCCCCTCCATCATGTACAGCCCCATTCACCCCCCTCCATCATGTACAGCCCCATTCACACCCCTCCATCATGTACAGCCCCAGCACCCCTTCCATCATGTGCAGCTATATTCACCCCCTCCATCATGTACAGCCCCATTCACCCCCATCATGTGCAGCCCCATTCACCCCCCTCCATCGTGTGCAGCCCCATTCACCCCCGCCATCATGTGCAGCCCCATTCACCCCCTCCATCATGTACAGCCCCATTCACCCCCCTCCATCATGTACAGCCCCATTCACACCCCTCCATCATGTACAGCCCCAGCACCCCTTCCATGATGTGCAGCTATATTCACCCCCCTCCATCATGTACAGCCCCATTCACCCCCATCATGTGCAGCCCCATTCACCCCCCTCCATCTTGTACAGCCCCATTCACCCCCTCCTTAATGTACAGCCCCATTCACCATCCTCCATCATGTACAGCCCCATTCACACCCCTCCATCATGTACAGCCCCCGCACCCCCTCCATCATGTGCAGCCATATTCATCCCCCCTCCATCATGTACAGCCCCATTTACCCCCTCCATCATGTGCAGCCCCATTCACCCCCCCAGGATCATGTACAGCCCCCGCACCCCCTCCATCATGTGCAGCCATATTCATCCCCCCTCCATCATGTACCGCCCCATTCACCCCCATCATGTGCAGCCCCATTCACCCCCCTCCATCATGTACAGCCCCATTTACCCCCTCCATCATATGCTGCCCCATTCACCCTCCTCCATCATGTATAGCCCCCGCACCCCCTCCATCATGTGCAGCCCCATTCATCCCCCCCTTCATCATGTGCAGCCATATTCACCCCCCTCCATCACGTACAGCCCCATTCACCCCCCTCCATCATGTACAGCCCCATTTACCCCCTCCATCATATGCTGCCCCATTCACCCTCCTCCATCATGTATAGCCCCTGCACCCCCTCCATCATGTGCAGCCCCATTCATCCCCCCTTCATCATGTGCAGCCATATTCACCCCCTCCATCACGTACAGCCCCATTCACCCCCCTTCATCATGTACAGCCCCATTCACCCCCCTTCATCATGTACAGCCCCATTCACCCCCCTCCATCATGTTCAGCCCCACACCCCCCCATCATGTACAGCCCCATTCACCCCCCTCCATCATGTACAGCTCCATTTACCCCCCTCCATCATGTGCAGCCACATTCACCCCCCCTCCATCATGTACAGCCCCCGCACCCCCCTCCATCATGTACAGCCCCATTCACCTCCCTCCATCATGTTCAGCCCCCGCACCCCCTTCCATCATGTGCAGCCATATTCACCCCCCCATCATGTACAGCCCCATTCACCCCCCTCCATCATGTACAGCTCCATTTACCCCCCTCCATCATGTGCAGCCACATTCACCCCCCTCCATCATGTACAGCCCCCGCACCCCCCTCCATCATGTGCAGCCCCATTCACCCCCCCTCCATCATGTGCAGCCATTTCTACTCCCCTCCATCATGTGCAGCCCCATTCACCCCCCTCCATCATGTGCAGCCCCATTCATCCCCCTCCATCATGTACAGCCCCATTTACCCCTCCATCATGTGCAGCCCCACTCACCCCCACCCCACATGGACTGCCCCCACGACCCCCTCCATCATGTACAGCCCCATTCACCTCCCTCCATCATGTTCAGCCCCCGCACCCCCCTCCATCATGTGCAGCCATATTCACCCCTCCATCATGTACAGCCCCATTCACCCCTCCATCATGTACAGCTCCATTTACCCCCCTCCATCATGTGCAGCCACATTCACCCCCCTCCATCATGTACAGCCCCCGCACCCCCCTCCATCATGTGCAGCCTCATTCACCCCCCCTCCATCATGTACAGCCATTTCTGCTCCCCTCCATCATGTGCAGCCCCATTCACCCCCCTCCATCATGTGCAGCCCCATTCATCCCCCTCCATCATGTGCAGCCCCACTCACCCCCCTCCATCATGTACAGCCCCATTTACCCCTCCATCATGTGCAGCCCCATTCACCCCCCATCATGTACTGCCCCCACACCCCCCTCCTTCATGTGCAGCCCCATTCACCCCCTCCATCATGTACAGCTGCCCCATTCACCCCCCTCCATCGTGTGCTGCCCCCTCACCCATTGAATTAATTTAAAAAAAAAAACAGTTTCCCATACTTACCTCACAACCGCTCCACAGCAGATCCTCTCTGCAGCCAGTGTCCAGGTACATGACGTCATCGCACAGGCCCGACACCTGACCCGGAAGTAGAGGGAGCGGGAGCTGTGCAGCTGTCAGCTGTGTGACGGCCGTTCACAGCTCCCTGCCGATACACTGAGACGCGGCGGCTGTGTCTGCTGCTGGCCGCGTCACAGAACAGAGCGAACAGCCGCATACAGTTCCGGATCGCGGCTGTGAATCTCCCCGGTTCGGGGAACCGGCTGCTTTTTTAACAACCGGTTCCACCGAACTGGGGAGAACCGGCTGAATCCCACCCCTGGTTTAATGGCGAAAACAGAACTCGTGGTCAAATACAAGCCGAGGGTCAGCACCAGACTAGAGCAGAGGTATCAGAGAGGTGAGGCAGAGAACTAAGTCAGAGTTAGGTCAGTAGGTTAGCACCGGTTGAGCGTGTGGTTACAAAGATGGGAGACAGGAGATGAAGTCAGAGTTCAAGTTGAGTCAAACATGTAGGGGAATACACACCAGAGTAACACTAAGGCCGGAGTCACACTAGACGTATAAAATATCGGTCCGTTTTTCACGGATGAGAATTGCAGAAATGTTCCCTGAACAGTGATCCGTATGTCATCCGTGTGCAATGCAAGGATGTGATTGGGAGTGGAATAAAGACGGAAAAAATGTGTGTTTATTTATTTCATTAAAAGTCTTTTTTCTTAATGTGTGTTTTTTAACCCCTTTCAGACTAGTGGATTAATAATGGATAGGTGTCTTATTGACATCTCCATTATTAACCAGGCTTAATGTCACCTTAAAATAGCAAGGTGACATTAACCCCTTATTACCCCAATAGCCACCCGCTACAGGGCAATGGGAAGAGAGCGGGTAAGTGCCGGAATTGGGGCATCTTACAGATGCACCTTTTCTGGGGTGGCTGGGGGCAGATACTGGAACTATGGTTGCATGTGGCCTTCCAGTACGGGGCTTTAAAGGCTTATTGGGGTGCATGTAACTTTGGTGCAGGGCAGGCCTTGCATTCAATGCATAAGCAAACAGTATGGCAGTACCAAATGAATAATGTGAACTTGGTTTTCCTGTGGCCATCCACTAGGTGGCTTTAAAGACTTATTGGGTGCGTGTGAATTTGGTGCAGGGCAGGCATTGCATTCAATGGCAGTACCAAATGAATAACGCGAACTTGGTTTTCCTGTGGCCATCTAGTACGTGGCTTCAAAGGCTTATTGGGGTGCATGTGACTTTGTGGCAGGGCAAGCCTTGCATTCAATGCATAGGTTAGCAATATGGCAGTACCAAATGAAAAATAATGGGAACTTTGGTTTCATGTGGCCATCCAGGACGTCTGTTCCAAGGGTTATTGGGGTGCGTGTAACTTTGGGGAAAGGCATACCTTGCATTCAATGCATAGGCAAACACTATGGGAGACCCACTTTCTTGTAATGGGAACATTTTTTCAGGAGGCCCTCCTGCACGTCTCGTGAAAGGGGTATTGGGGTGCGTCGTAATTTTTGGCAGCCAGGTCACTCACTGCATAGGCAATAACAGTCTAGGAAACCCACTGTTTAATAATGGCCCTTTAAGAATATTAATGCCGCCTGATGGCCCTATAACTATAGGCTTTGTGACTTTAAGAGTACCTCCTTCATAAATGAAACAAGATGTATCTGATGATGTGTCACACACCACATGGCCAGCTAAGGTTGTTAGATGTTACAATGACATTTCCCAGTGAATGCATTTGTCTTGGTTGAAAGCAATGATAAAGTTGAAAAGCGCATCAAAAACGCTACGTGTGAACATAGCCCAAGTGGTGGAGGAACATTTTTGTTTTGTGTTAATTATTTTGCATAATATAAAAAAGACAATACCCTGGAAAGGATGTTATTTAATATATTTCCCATTTTAGTTTTGTTTTTGTATGTTTTTTGGTGCGCCTGTAAAAGTGCCGTAAGACTCTAACAACATTGTTCACAGCTGTGACCTGGAAGTCAGAAATGCTTCCAGGGGCCTTCCCCATGATGTTTCCATGTCATTTGAGCACTGTTCCCATCAATTTCTGACATTTTGATACCCTAAAAGGACCCTCGGGGGGTTCCGGTAAAAATATTCGGGTTTCCCATAGACTTACATTGGGCTCGTTGTTTTGGTCGAGTACCTGACAGTAAACACACCTACAGTGCCCATTTCAATGCCAAAAAGATCAATTCTTATAACTGAAGCTTGTCAACCTTAATTTACTTCCTAATAATAGTTACGCATTGAAAACTGGGGGTTATTTGGCTAAAGTTGTGGGGGGTTGGGCTGGCTCCAGGTTTTCGTGTGCCCTGGGCCAAAGAGTGTCAGTGCGCCCCTCTAACACATACCACAACTCATAATGCTCCGATACGCCACAAAAATATAGGTATAGTACAATGACACATACTTCACTGCTTACATGACATGACTGATCTATTTTAAATTGTACAATAGCTCAAAAACAGGACAGTATATTACTCCATACAGTGTTATGGCCACCACATTGTGCGCCATACAGAATATTGAGCCCCATATATTTCTCCATACCAAATAATTAGTCACATATAATGTTCCATACAGTATACAGTATATGATGAGCCCCACATAATGCTCCATATATTGTAATGCTTCAATGTATAATGGGCCACTTAGATGCTGCTCCAGTGTCTGATCTGCCCCATTTACAATGCTCCAGTACATGATGGGCCTCATGGATGATGCTCCAGTGTATCATGGGCCCTAATAATGCTCTATATATAATGGGCCCCATTTGTAATGCTCCAGTGAATATTGGGTCCCTTAGATGCTGCTCCAATGTCTGATCTGCCCCATTTACATTGCTCCAGTACATGATGGGCCTCATGGATGATGCTCCAGTGTATGACGGGCTCTAATAATGCTTCATATATAATGGGCCCCATTTGTAATGCTCCAGTGTATAATGGGCCCCTTAGATGCTGCTCCAGTGTTTGATCTGCCCCATTTACAATGCTCCAGTACATGATGGGCCTCATGGATGATGCTCCAGTGTATCATGGGCCCTAATAAAGCTCCATATATAATGGGTCCAATTTGTAATGCTCCAGTGTATAAAGTGCCCCTTAGATGCTGCTCCAGTGTCTGATCTGCCCCATTTACATTGCTCCAGTACATGATGGGCCTCATGGATGATGCTTCAGTGTATGATGGGCTCTAATAATGCTCCATATATAATGGGCCCCATTTGTAATGCTCCAGTGCATAATGGGCCCCTTAGATGCTGCTCCAGTGTCTGATCTGCCCCATTTACATTGCTCCAGTACATGATGGGCCTCATGGATGATGCTCCAGTGTATGATGGGCTCCAATAATGCTCCATATATAATGGGCCCCATTTGTAATGCTCCAGTATATAATGGGCCCCTTAGATGCTGCTCCAGTGTCTGATCTGCCCCATTTACATTGCTCCAGTACATGATGGGCCATATTTTTAATTAACCCATGCATAGTAAGTGAAAAGAGCTCCATGGAGTAATCTGAGTTGTGTGCTTCCACATCCTTCACTTTTGGTGTGGGTGAAGAACACAAGGAAAGGGGTTGCTCCTGGCCAGAAGCCTGCAGTTACGACTCAGTGCTAGCATTTTTTACAACTTCAGAAGAGGAGGCGATAGAGCTGGAGTCTGTTTCAGCAATGTAAGCCACAAACAGTTCCTGATACTCCAGCTTTAAAAGCAGCCTACCTACTCCCAGAAAAGGGAGCCTTACAGGCCTTCCAGAGCTACACCATGATGCTGGCTCAACACCTCCTGCCTTAGCTGCTATTGTGTTTTTGGCACTACCAGCAGATGCACCACCACCATCAGTACCAGGTGGCCCTCCATGCCCATATCCGCGTCCTCTTCCACCATACTTCCTCATGTTTTTGAATATGAACCCAAAATACCAGCAGATATATGGTACTGTATCAGAAGCGTACAGCTCTATACAGTCTATGGATAACAGTAAATCTCCGTATATATTTCATGAGGCATACACAGACGCTCATAGGCTCAGTATGGATTACCCAATAAAATAACAAGTTGAAAAAGGGTACAGTATCACCAGATACAAGGTATATATAGTATAGTGTAAACATTCTGATTCTCTGTATACATTTCAGGAGGCAGACACAAACGCTCTCAGGCCCAGTATGGATTACACAAGATTATGAAAAGCTGTAAATGGATTATGTAACACAAGCGTACAGCTGTATACAGTGTTGGGGTAATCTTAAAGTTCCAAATATATTGCCGGAGTAACAGATAGACATTTACAGGCTCATTATGGATTACACCAGAATCTAAATAGCTAAAAAGGTTACTGTATCAGAAGCGTTCTGCTGTATACAGTGTTGGCCAAATTGAAAATATCGGTATATATTTCCGTAGTCACCCTCAGACGCTCACTCAGTTTGGTTTTGACCATAATAGAAAATGTTGTAAAAAAAGGTCCTGGATAACAAGATAACAAGTATATATTTTTTAGGGTACAAATGAAATCTCCGTATAAATAGTCCCGTTGTCACTCTCAGACTCTTACACAGTATGGATTTGACCGTAATACTAAATGTCGAACAAAGGTACTGTATAACAAGATACAAGCTGTATCGAGTATAGTGTAAAAATTTGTTTCTCCAATTCACCATATATATAGAAGGCATAATCCACACACGCTCATTCACTATGGATGATGTAGGGAAGGTGGACTGACAGACATACCAGCCTGTAGTGAGAAGCAGAGGTGTAGCGCAGTGTAGGTGTGAAACCGCTAAGATAAAGAGAAAGAGTGCAGTGTTTTAGCTTGCCCATTGGAGGGCAGTGGAGAGTGTAGGAGTGAGACTGAATAACTGCCATTGGTCAGAGAAACTGTTAGGTGATGGTGGGTGGAGTTACCAGAACTGGAAGTATAAAAGGCTGAGGGAAGGTTCTGGAAGAGTCAGTCAACGAAGGGAGCACAGTAAAGAGGAAGTTCTGCTGAGGAAATAGAGACAGTGGAAAGGCTCCAGAGAGGACTGACAGTTGAGGCAGCCACGGGGAGGTGGCCCAGAGGACGGTAGCCGCAGACGAAGACAGGCTGGGGTTATCATACAGACGGTGTGCTCAGACTGGTGCAGCGCTGTGGTGGTTGGGCCTAGGCCAGCCACAGTGGAAGAGCCACAGAGGACTCCACGATTATAGTTACAAAGGAAGTGAAGGTACCGGGGCCTGTGTACAGAGAAATGTGAAACGGCTGTGGTGAATTGCTGTTGTCGACAGAAGGATGGGCACTAAAAATGGACCTGTTCAATACAAACTCTGTCGC
Organism: Dendrobates tinctorius; assembly: GCF_039654945.1. Taxonomy (NCBI): domain Eukaryota; kingdom Metazoa; phylum Chordata; class Amphibia; order Anura; family Dendrobatidae; genus Dendrobates; species Dendrobates tinctorius. The sequence continues at coordinate 16,517,050 of NW_027361796.1, forward strand.
AGTCTCGTGTTTGTCTGCGGCAATAAGAGGGTTCCCCCCACAGTTGGTTATCCTACAGATGATACCTTAATACAAATTTTTGAAACAAGGTACTGTATCAGCACATACCAGTTGTGTCCAGTCTAGGGTTAAATTTCCGTTTATACTTTCGGAGTCAGACACAGACCCTCACAGGCTCACTATGTATTACACCAGAATTAAAAAAGTAGAAAAAGGGAAAGGTATTCATAGCGTACACCAGTATACAGTGTTGTGGTACTTTTAAATCTTCGTATATATTTCAATCTCAGTAAGCCAGTCCAGAATCTCCGCTACTGGAAGCTACGTGGATACAAGTATAGACGCAAAGTCGAGTGTTAGCAGAAATTTTGGAATTACTCATCGCGGGAAAACCTCCCAAAGATGTGGCAGATGCGATGCAGACCATCAATTACTGTGTCTGTGGAGAAAGCAAAAAAGGTTCTTTGTGAAGAAAGGATTACTTTATCGCAGTAGCGTGGATCACATCACCGTCACTCATCTCCATCAAATTGTGATCACTGTAAGAGATGTTCCCATGGTCCTCACTGCTTATCATGATGTGTCTGGTCCTTTTGGAGTGCAAAAGACAGAAGCCACAGGCCGTAGGCGATTCTATTGGATTGGCATGAGAGGAGACATTGACAAATGGTGGCAGGAATGTCACACGTCTGTGACTATCACAACTGTGAAAGGTGATCATAAACCACCACTGCATCCGCTTGTAAGTTGACGTCCATTTCAAATGGTAGCCATTGATCATCTGAAGGTAGAGCCAGCAGGACAAGCCATAGCTACATCTTAACCATCATTGATCAATACACCAAATTTCTAGTGGCCGTCCCTGTGAAGGATTTAACTGCCCAGACTACACAGCGGTGGAGCAGGGAGAGGTAAGCATTGCAACTTGCAAGTGCTGTGGCCATGACCAAGCAGGGGGGGAACAATCGTGGTCAACGGTACTGGCACAGGGCCCCTCATAGTACGCTGGTGTGTCTGACGGCGAGTGGGCCCTCCCACCGTCTGAGACACTGTATTGTACTATGAGGGGCCCAGTGCCATTCCGTCGGCCATCAGTGGGCCCATCCACCTGTTCAGAGCAACGGCACTTGCCCGGGTGCGCCAGGTCTTGACCCCAGCCGTTGGGGGAGGGGTGGGCAGCCCAGTTAGGGAGGTTTAGAAATTGGCATATGTAGATGTGTTGGCTGGACATTCAGCTGCTGCAAAGGGCGTAATTGTGCAAGTCCGAGGAAGAGGAGGAAAAAACTGAGGCACTTTTCTGGTAACCTATGTGTCATCAGGGAAGGTGGGACAAAATCCTTTGAAACCCATGCAAGGTTCATTTTAATGAAGGTTAGATCATCAACATTTTGGGTCGACAGACCAGTCCTTTTTTCTGTCAGGATTAATCCAGCAGCACTGAAGAATCTTTCAGATAACACACTAGCAGCAGGGCAAGCGAGCTCCTGTAAGGCATATTGTGCCAATTCAGGCCAGGCGTCCAGTTTAGAGGCCCAATAGTCAAATGAGAATGACCTGTGAGAGAGATCATCGATATGGGAGGAAAAGTAGTTTGCAACCATAGCAGACAACTGCTGCCTCCTGTCACTTTTAATCGATGCAGTATTAGCAGTCGTGTGAGCAGTACTTGAGAAATCATTCCACAACATGGTCATTAAACCCCTGTCTCCAACGCCACTTCTGCTGTGTGCACCACGAACACCTCTTCCATTGTGCCCACTACGGCTCGTGGGAGAACCAGCACCGCTGCTGTGTGCTGGGAAAATCTCAAACAAACGGTTTACCAAAGTTGCTTGTTTGCTTGCCAATATTATCTCTAGGTTCTCCTGTGGCATGATGTTGTATAATTTGCCTTTGTAGCGTGGATCGAGGATGCTGGCCAGCCAGTAGTCGTCATCCCTCATCATTTTGGTAGTGCGGGGGTCCCTTTTTTAAGATTCGCAAGGCATAATCGCACATGTGGGCCAATGTTCCTGGTGTCAATGATGCACTGCCTGTGATGGGTGGAGGAGCAGTTTCTGGCAAATCCACATCCCTACAGTCACGCACAAACACTGTCCCTGACCTTGGAACGCCAACATTTTCTCTTGCCCCCTGAGAAACATCCTCCTGCCCAAAATAATCATCCCCCTCATCCTCATCCTCTTCCTCTTCTTCCTCCACCTCGTGCAGGACAGTTCCCTGACCAGACAATGGCTGACTGTCATCAAGGCTTCCCTCCTCCTCCTCCTCCGCTGCAGACGGCTGATCCTTAATGTGCGTCAAACTTTGCATGAGCAGACGCATAAGTGGGATGCTCATGCTTATGATGGCGTCGTCTGCGCTTACCAGCCATGTGTATTCCTCAAAACACTGAAGGACTTTACAGAGGTCTTTCAGCTTTGACCACTGCACACCCGACAATTCCATGTCTTCCCTCAAACTGCCTGCCCGTGTATCCTCCCACAAATGCATTACAGCCTACCTCTGTTCGCACAGCCTCTCAACCATGTGCAGGGTGGAGTTCCACCTTGTTGCAACGTCTATGATTAGGCGGTGCTTGGGGAGGTGTAGCAATCGCTGCAGCTTCTGCAGACGACTGGAGTGTACCGCCGAGCGACGGATGTGCGAGCACAGTCTTCGCACCTTATGGAGCAGGGATGTTAACTCCGGATAATTATTAAGGAAGCACTGCACCACCAGGTTCAAAGTGTGATCCAGGCAAGGTATGTGTGTGAGTTTTGCACAGGCTATGGCTGCCACAAAATTACGGCCGTTATCACTGACTACCTTGCCTGCCTCAAGATGTAGACAGCCCAGCCATGACTCTGTTTGTCGCTGCAAGTAGTCGGCCAGTGCCTCCGCGGTGTGTCTGTTGTCACCCAAACACATCATCTTTAACACAGCCTGCTGACGTTTACCACTATCTGTTCGATAGTGGGACACCTCGTGTGCAACACTGCCAGCTGCGGATGTAGTGCTCGTGCGACTGCGCTCTGTGGATGAGCTTTTGCTGATAGACGAGGAGGAGGAACGAAAGCCTACAGCCAACTGTTTCCTATACCGTGGGCTAGGCAGCACTGTTCCACCGCCGCTGTCCCCATTGGAGCCTGCATCCACCACATTAACCCAGTGTGCAGTGATGGACACGTAACAGCCCTGGCCATGCCTAGTGGTCCATGCATCCGTTGTGAGGGGCACCTTTCCACTCACTGACTGTTTTAGTGCATGGACAATGCGGTCTTTCACATGCCGGTGGAGGGCAGGGATGGCTTTTCAAGAAAAGAAGTGCTGACTGGGTAGGTCATAGAGTGGGACAGTGTAGGCCATGAGGTTGTGGAAAGCTTCGCTTTCAACCAAATGGTAGGGCATCATCTCTAATGAGATTAGTTTGGCAATGTAGGCGTTCAAACACAGTGTGCGGATGAGAGGATGAGTACTTTCTTGTCCTACTCAGAGTGTCTGGTAGGGTGAGCTGGACTGGAGAGCTGCATATGGGGGAAGTAGCGGTGGACCGGATGGAGTGAGAGGGGGTTGGTGATGGTATTGGTGGTGATGGCCTAGATTCAGTGTTGTGTTGCAAAACCACTGTGATTCCCTGAGTGCTTTGGCCTTGCAACGACACCGCCACATTTAGTGCTGGTGGTGTGCTTAATGGTGGCGGTGGTCTTACAGTGGGGGTAGCGATGTAGTGTTGTTGGCTACCTTCAGTCGAAGCAGGTGCACATGTGCTACCTGAGGTTTTGTAGTCCGGCCATGCTTGCAAGTGCATGTTGATTAAATGTCTAAGCATGCAACTGGTATTCAAATTTCTGAGTTGCTTACCTCAGCTAAAGGTCCTTCCGCACTTCTTACAGGTAACCTTTGCCTCATCAGTAGGATTTTGGACAAAGAAGTGCCACACTGCACTCTTCCTACTATGGTAAACATTTTCTGGCCTTGCACGCTGTGCTAAGTTGACCGTCTGGTCAAGCTGAATGCAACTCTTTTAGTTTTTGTTCCACGCTTTAGGACAGCTACGGTCCTGCTAGATAACTGCTGCTGCGATGTCAATGCCTGCTGCGGATCCTTCTCCTTATCTGAACTATTGCCAGCGCCACCCTCCTCCCCCAATGGATGCCAATCCGGGTCCAGAACTGGGTCATCCATCACCTCCTCTTCAAAGTCATCTGCACCTTCCTCTTTACCTTCCTCTGTGTCACCGTGTAAGGTGGTATAGTATGCGGGAAGGGGCACCTGGGTTTCATCAGGGTCAGATTCTGGCTCAATAGACTGCGAGGGCAATGTAGTGCTGTGGGTCAATGTACCAGCAGAATCATCTAGCAGTGGCTGTGCATCAGTGCACTCCATGTAAGATTCATCTTGGACTGGGGAATTCAGGATTTGACTGGATAACCCAGGCATGGTATGTGAAAAGTGCTCCATAGAGTAATCTGAAGAGTGGGCTGCCGCATCCTTAACTTTTGCTGGGGGTGAAGGACACAAGGAAAGGGTTTTTTTATGACCAGAACCCTGCACTGACGACTCCGTGCTTGCAGGTTTCGACCGTTCAGAAGAGGAGGCAATAGAGCTGGTGGCTGTTTCGGCAATGTACGCCAAAACCTGTTCCTGATGCTCCGGCTTTAAAAGCGGTTTTCCTACTCCAAGAAAAGGCAACCTTACAGGCCTTCTTGGGCCAGAGGATGACGCAGGCTCAACACCTCCTGCCTTAGCTGCTATTGTGCTTTTGCCATAACCAGCCGATGCACCACCACCATCAGTACCAGCTGCGGCCCCCTGCCCACGTCCGCGGCCTCTTCCACTATACTTCCTCATGTTGGGGAAAATGTACCAAAAACACCAGCAGAGAGATGGTACTGTATGAGGAGCATCCAGCTGTCTAAGGTGTATTAAACAAATTAAATCAACGTATATATTATGTTTGTCACAGACGATCCCACAGTATGTATTGGACCGTAATCCAACAAGCAGATATACGGAACTGTATCAGAAGTGTACAGCTGTATACGATTTTTGTGCAACTAACCATCTCCGTATATGTATTTACGGAGTGTCACACACACACGCTGACTAGGTATAAAAGTGACTGTAATGCGAATGGCAGATATACAATACTGTTGGAGAATCAGACAGCTCTATACGATGTGTGTATGTAAAATTATCAAGCTCCGTGTATTTGTATACGGACTGACACACGCTGTGCAAAAAAGGGGACAAGCCAGCGCTGCTTATGGTCAGAACGCAATACATAAAGTGCATATGCACATATTAATTTGTAACTGTATGCAAAATGAGATATTTGGCAAAAAATTGATCAATCATTTGAGCCACCACTCTGCGCCAAGGCAATCTCATATGGGGCAGTCCTACTCTACATTTACGGTCTCCTAAATGCATTAAAAGCAAGACCATATTGGATGCAATCTGTACCTGAAACATTACTGAATCACTCCCATGGAGCCAGAAGAAGTGAGCGTGGATAATGGCCAACCAGATCTGGATATAGACATCTCAGGTTTAACCTCCACACTCACCTGACCAGCAAACACAGATGAAGGGTGACACAGGTGCAGACACAGGTGCACAATTAAATAGAGCTTGGGGCAGGGCAGGGCTGCTGTGTGTGCACAGCAGCCTACATCCATCACAGTGAACACAGAAAAAATGGCGAACATAACCCAGCACGCACGGCAACAGTGGTGGTCAGCCACAAACCGACATCAAGCAGAAAAGGGGAGAAGCCAGCGCTGCTTATGGTCAGAACGCAATACATAAAGTGCATATGCACATATTAATTTCTAACTGTATTCAAAATGAGATATTTTGCAAAAAATTGATCAATCATTTGAGCCACCCCGCCGCGCCAAGGCAATCTTATATGGGGCAGTCCTACTCTATGTTTTTTATATTCGCTGAGCCATTACGGTCTCCTAAATGCATTAAAAGCAAGACTATATTGAATGCAATCTGTACCTGAAACATTACTGAACACACACAGCAACCCTGCCCTGCCCCAAGCTCTATTTAATTATGCACCTGTATCTGAACCTGCATCGCCCTTCATCTGTGTTTGCTGGTCAGGCAGGTGTGGAGGTTAAACCTGAGATGTCTATATCCAGACCTGGTTGGCCTTTATCTGCACTTTCTCTTTCTGGCTCCATGGGAGTGATTCAGAAATGTTTCAGGTACAGATTGCATTCAATATGGTATTGCTTTTAATGCATTTAGGAGGCCGCAATGGCACAGCAAATATAAAAACCGTAGCGTAGGACTGCCCCACATGAGATTGCCTTGGCGCGGCAGGGTGGCTCAAATGAATGATCAATTTTTTGCCAAATATCTCATTTTGAATACAGCTAGAAATTAATATGTGCATATGCACTTTATGTATTGTGTTCAGACCACAAGCAGCGCTGGCTTCTCTCCTTTTTTTACTTGATGTTGGTTTGTGGTTGACCACCACTATTGCTGTGCACGCTGGGTTATGTTCGCTGATTTTTCTGTGTTCACTGTGATTGATCTAGGCTGCTGTGCACACACAGCAGCCCTGCCCTGCACCAAGCTCTATTTAATTATGCACCTGTATCTGGACCTGTATCGCCCTTCATCTGTGTTTGCTGGTCAGGTGAGTGTGGAGGTTAAACCTGAGATGTCTATATCCAGACCTGTTTGGCCTTTATCTGCACTTGCTCTTTCTGGCTCCAAGGGAGTGATTCAGAAATGTTTCAGGTACAGATTGCATTCAATATGGTCTTGCTTTTAATGCATTTAGGAGGCCGCAATGGGACAGCGAATATAAAAAACGTAGAGTAGGACTGCCCCACATGAGATTGCCTTGGCGCGGCGGGGTGGCTCAAAAGATTGATTTTTTGCCAAATATCTCATTTTAAATACAGCTAGAAATTAATATGTGCATATACACTTTATGTATTGCGTTCTGACCACAAGCAATGCTGGCTTCTCTCCTTTTTTTACTTGACACAAGCTGTCTCTGTCTAGTTTTGACCATGATCAAACAGCAGATATACGAAGCTGTTTGAAAAACTGACAGGACCCTAAGGTGTAGGTCTGGAAAAACGGAAAAACTCCTCAGCTTTTTTTTCCAGAGTCACACACAGGTAGCTTCTATTTGTCCGTGCTAGAAGGCAGTACATGGTAGTGTGTGGAGCATACACCACTGTACGGTGTGTGTATGTAAAATTGTCAAGCTCCGTGTATTTGTATACGGACTGACACACGCTGTCTCTGTCTAGTTTTGACCATGATGAAACAGCAGACATACAAAACTGTTTGAAAAACGGACACGACTCTAAGGTGTAGGTCTGGAAAAACGCCTCGGCTTTTTTTTCCAGAGTCACACACAGGTAGCTTCTATTTGTCCGTGCTAGAAGGCGGTACATGGTAGTGTTTGGAGCATACACCACTGTACGGTGTGTGTATGTAAAATTGTCAAGCTCCGTGTATTTGTATATGGACTGACCCACGCTGTCTCTGTCTAGTTTTGACCGTGATCAAACAGCAGATATACGAAACTTTTTGAAAAACGGACACGACTCTAAGGTGTAGGTCTGGAAAAATGGAAAACGCCTTGGCTTTTTTTCTCAGAGTCACACACAGGTAGCTTCCATTTGTCCGTGCTAGAAGGCGGTACACGGTAGTGTGTGAGGAGCGTACAATGCTGTATGGTGTGTGTATGTAAAATTGTCAAGCTCCGTGTATTTTTATACGGACTGACACACGCTGTCTCTGTCTTGTTTTGACCGTGATCAAACAGCAGATATACGAAAATTTTCAAAAATGGACACGACTCTAAGGTGTAGGTCTGGAAAAACTCCTTGGCTTTTTTTTCCAGAGTCACACACAGGTAGCTTCTATTTGTCTGTGCTAGAAGGTGGTACACAGTGGTGTGTGAGGAGCGTACAATGCTGTACGGTGTGTGTATGTAAAATTGTCAAACTCTGTGTATTTGCATACGGACTGACACACGCTGTCTCTGTCTAGTTTTGACCGTGATCAAACAGCAGATATACGAAACTGTTTGAAAAACTGACAGGACCCTAAGGTGTAGGTTTGGAAAAACAGAAAAACTCCTCGGCTTTTTTTTCCAGAGTCACACACAGGTAGCTTCTATTTGTCCGTGCTAGAAGGCGGTACACAGTAGTGTGTGAGGAGCATACACCACTGTACGATGTGTGTATGTAAAATTGTCAAGCTCCGTGTATTTGTATACGGACTGACACACGCTGTCTCTGTCTAGTTTTGACCGTATCAAACAGCAGACATACGAAACTGTTTGAAAAACGGACACGACTCTAAGGTGTAGGTCTGGAAAAACTCCTCGGCTTTTTTTTTCCAGAGTAACACACAGGTAGCTTCTATTTGTCCATGCTAGAAGGCGGTACACGGTAGTGTGTGAGGAGCGCACACCACTGTACGGTGTGTATATGTAAAATTGCCAAGCTCTGTGTATTTGTATACGGACTGACACACGCTGTCTCTGTCTAGTTTTGACCATATCAAACAGCAGATATACGAAACTTTTTGAAAAACGGACACGACTCTAAGGTGTAGGTCTGGAAAAATGGAAAAACTCCTCGGCTTTTTTTCCCAGAGTCACACACAGGTAGCTTCTATTTGTCCGTGCTAGAAGGCGGTACACGGTAGTGTGTGAGGAGAGTACAATGCTGTACGGTGTGTGTATGTAAAATTGTCAAGCTCCGTGTATTTGTATATGGACTGACACACGCTGTCTCTGTCTTGTTTTGACCGTGATCAAACAGCAGACATACGAAACTGTTTGAAAAACGGACACAACTCTAAGGTGTAGGTCTGGAAAAACGCCTCGGCATTTTTTTCCAGAGTCACACACAGGTAGCTTCTATTTGTCCGTGCTAGTAGGCGATACTTGGTAGTGTGTGAGGAGCATACAATGCTGTACGGTGTGTGTATGTAAAATTGTCAAGCTCCGTGTATTTGTATACGGACTGACACACGCTGTCTCTGTCTAGTTTTGACTGTGATCAAACAGCAGATATACGAAACTGTTTGAAAAACGGACACGACTCTAAGGTGTAGGTCTGGAAAAACAGAAAAACTCCTCTGCTTTTTTTTCAGAGTCACACACAGGTAGCTTCTATTTGTCCGTGCTAGAAGGCGGTACATGGTAGTGTGTGAGGAGCGTACAATGCTGTACGGTGTGCGTATGTAAAATTGTCAAGCTCCGTGTATTTGTATATGGACTGACACACGCTGTCTCTGTCTAGTTTTGACCTTGATCAAACAGCAGATATACGAAACTGTTTGAAAAACGGACACGAATGTCATGTCGGACGCTGTTCACACCACAGCATCCGGCAGGCAGAGGTAGTTCTACCTCCAGCCACTATAGCCTCAGTGGCGCCGGCTTGATCTTCAGGCTCTCGGGGGTTAATCCTGCTGGAGACCAGGTTGGATGGTTAGTCACGCCCACTGTCTTTAACCCCTTTCTGCCATCCGACGTACTATCCCGTCCATGTGCCCTGGGCCCCTATGCCCATGGACGGGATAGTACGTCGGCGCGATCAGCGGCGCCCACGTGGTGAGAGCCGTTGATCGCGGCAGGGTGTCAGCTGATTATCACAGCTGACACCCGGCACAATGTGTCAGGGGCGGTCACGGACCGCCCCTGACACGTTAACCCCTTGCACACCGCGATCAAACATGATCGCGGTGTACCGGGGGTTAAAGGGAAGCATCGGCAGGGAGGGGGCTCCCTCCGTGCTTCCCTGAGCCCCCCACGGCAGCACAATGTGCAGCGCTGCTGCGGGGGGCTCCTTTCCTCCAGGCCCCCGAATCCAAGATGGTGACGGGGGCCTTCGGGGCCTGAGGAAGCTGGCTTCCTCAGTGCCTGCAAAGCGCAGGCATGAGGAAGCCTTCAGCAGTGCCTGTGTCAGATCGCTGATCTGTCACAGTGATCTGTGATGTGACAGATCAGCGATCTGTCACAGGACAGTGATGTCCCACCTGGGACTATTTAATAAAGTAAAAAAAAAAAATTAAAAAAGTGTTAAAATAATTAAAAAAAAATCGCCAAATAAATTAGAAAAAAAAAAAATAAATATTCCCCCAATAAATCCATTTTTTGGAAATAATAAAAAAAAAACAATAAAAGTACACATATTAGGTATCGCCGCGTCCGTAATGACCCGCCCTATAAAACTGTCCCATTAGTTAACCCCTTTAGCGAACCTCTTAAAAAATAAAAATAAAAAACGAAGCAAAAAATAATGATTTATTATCATACCGCCAAACAAAAAGTGTAATAACGCGCGATCAAAAAGACGCATATAAATATCCATGGTACCGCTGAAAACGTCATCTTGTCCTGCAAAAAACGAGCTGCCACACAGCATCATCAGCGAAAAAATAAAAAAGTTATAGCTCGCAGAATAAAGCGATGCAAAAATAATTATTTTTTATATAAAATAGTTTTCATTGCATAAAACCGACAAAAACATAAAAAAAGACCTAAATGAGGTATCGCTGTAACCGTACTGACCCGAAGAATAAAACCACTTTATCAATTTTACCGCACGCGGAACGGTGTAAACGCACCCCCCCAAAAGAAATTCATGAAACGCTGGTTTTTGTTCATTCTGCGTCCCAAAAATAGGAATAAAAAGTGATCAAAAAATGTCACGTGCCCGAAAATGGTACCAATAAAAACGTCAACTCGTCCCGCAAAAAAATAAGACCTCACATGACTCGGTGGGTCAAAATACGGAAAAATTATAGCTCTCAATATGTGGTGATGCAAAAACTATTTTTACAATGAAAAGCGTCTTTTAGCGTGCGACAGCCGCCAAACATAAAAACCTCCATAAATAGTAAATCAAACCCCCCGATATCACCCCCTTAGTTAGGGAAAAATAATAAAATTAAAAAAAAAGTATTTATCTCCATTTTCCCATTAGGGTTAGGGCTAGGGTTAGGGCTAGGGTTAGGGTTAGGGCTAGGGTTATGGCTAGGGTTAGGGCTAGGGTTAGGGCTCAGATTAGGGTTAGGGGTGTGTTGGGGTTAGGGTTGGAGTTATAATTGGGGGGTTTCCACTGTTTGGGCACATCAGGGGCTCTCCAAATGCAACATGGCGTCTGATCTCAATTCCAGCCAATTCTGAGTTGAAAAAGTCAAATGGTGCTCCTTCCCTTCCAAGCTCTGCCATGCGCCCAAACAGTGTTTTACCCCCACATGTAGGGTATCAGCCTACTCAGGACAAATTGCAAAACAATTTTTGGGGTCCAATTTCTCCTGTTACCCTTAGGAAAATAAAAAATTGGGGGCAAAAATATCATTTTTGTGGAAAAAAATGATTTTTTTATTTTCACGTCCGAGTGTTATAAACTTCTGTGAAGCACTTGGGGGTTCAAAGTGCTCACCACACATCTAGATAAGTTCCGTGGAGGGTCTAGTGTCCAAAATGGGGTCACTTGTGGGGAGTTTCAATAGTTTAGGTACATCAGGGGCTCTCCAAACGCACATGACACCCGCAGACCATTCCATCAAAGTCTGCATTCCAAAACGTCACTGCTTCCCTTCCGAGCCCCGACGTGTATCCATACAGTAGTTTTCTCCCACATATGGGGTGTCAGCGTACTCAGGCCAAATTGGACAACAACTTTTGGGGGTCCAATTTCTCCTGTTACCCTTGGGAAAATGAAAAAATTGGGGACTAATTGATCATGTTTCTGGAAAAAATACGATTTTTTTATTTTCATGCCCTGGCATTATAAACTTCTGTGAAGCCCTTGGGGGTTCAAAGTGCTCACCTCACATCTAGATAAGTTCCTTAGTGGGTCTAGTTTTCAAAATGGGGTCATTTGTGGGGGGTTTCCACTGTTTAGGTACATTAGGGGCTCTCCAAAGGCAACATGACACCCGCAGACCATTCCATCAAAGTCTGCATTCCAAAACGTCACTACTTCCCTTCCGAGCCCCGACGTGTGCCCATACAGTAGTTTTCTCCCACATATGGGGTATCAGCATACTCAGGACAAATTGGACAACAACTTTTGGGGTCCAATTTCTCCTGGTACCCTTGGGAAAATAAAAAAATGGTGACTAAAAGATCATGTTTGTGGAAAAAATACGAATTTTTTATTTTCACGCCCGGGCGTTATAAACTTCTGTGAAGCACTGGGGGGTTCAAAGTGCTCACCACACATCTAGATAAGTTCCTTGGGGGGTCTAGTTTACAAAATGGTGTCATTTGTGGGGGGTTTCCACTGTTTAGGTACATTAGGGGCTCTCCAAAGGCAACATGACACCCGCAGACCATTCCATCAAAGTCTGCATTCCAAAACGTCACTACTTCCCTTCCGAGCCCCGACGTGTGCCCATACAGTAGTTTTCTCCCACATATGGGGTATCAGCATACTCAGGACAAATTGGACAACAACTTTTGGGGTCCAATTTCTCCTGGTACCCTTGGGAAAATAAAAAAATGGTGACTAAAAGATCATGTTTGTGTAAAAAATACGAATTTTTTATTTTCACGCCCGGGCGTTATAAACTTCTGTGAAGCACTGGGGGGTTCAAAGTGCTCACCACACATCTAGATAAGTTCCTTGGGGGGTCTAGTTTACAAAATGGTGTCATTTGTGGGGGGTTTCCACTGTTTAGGTACATTAGGGGCTCTCCAAAGGCAACATGACACCCGCAGACCATTCCATCAAAGTCTGCATTCCAAAACGTCACTACTTCCCTTCCGATCCCCGACGTGTGCCCATACAGTAGTTTTCTCCCACATATGGGGTATCAGCATACTCAGGACAAATTGGACAACAACTTTTGGGGTCCAATTTCTCCTGGTACCCTTGGGAAAATAAAAAAATGGTGACTAAAAGATCATGTTTGTGTAAAAAATACGATTTTTTTATTTTCACGCCCGGGCGTTATAAACTTCTGTGAAGCACTGGGGGGTTCAAAGTGCTCACCACACATCTAGATAAGTTCCTTGGGGGGTCTAGTTTACAAAATGGTGTCATTTGTGGGGGGTTTCCACTGTTTAGGTACATTAGGGGCTCTCCAAAGGCAACATGACACCCGCAGACCATTCCATCAAAGTCTGCATTCCAAAACGACACTACTTCCCTTCCGATCCCCGACGTGTGCCCATACAGTAGTTTTCTCCCACATATGGGGTATCAGCATACTCAGGACAAATTGGACAACAACTTTTGGGGTCCAATTTCTCCTGGTACCCTTGGGAAAATAAAAAAATGGTGACTAAAAGATCATGTTTGTGGAAAAAATACTAATTTTTTATTTTCACGCCCGGGCATTATAAACTTCTGTGAAGCACTGGGGGGGTCAAAGTGCTCACCACACATCTAGATAAGTTCCTTAGGGGGTCTAGTTTCCAAAATGGTGTCATTTGTGGGGGGTTTCCACTGTTTTGGTACATCAGGAGTTTTCCAAACGCGACATGGTGTCCGATCTCAATTCCAGCCAAAAACGTCAAATGGCGCTGCTTCCCTTCCGAGCTCTGCCATGTGCCCAAATAGTGGTTTACCCCCACATGTGGGGTATCAGCGTACTCAGGACAAATTGCACAATAACTTTTATGGTCCTGTTACCCTTGGAAAAATAAGAATTGAGGGTGAAAAGATCATTTTTGTGGAAAAAATATGATTTTTTAATTGTATGGCTTTATGTTATAAACTTCTGTGAAGCCCATGGGGGTTCAAAGTTCTCACCACACATCTAGATAAGTTCCGTAGGGGTCTAGTTTCCAAAATGGTGTCATATGTGGGGGGTTTCCACTGTTTTGGTACATCAGGGGTTTTCCAAACGCGACATGGTGTCCGATCTCAATTCCAGCCAAAAACGTCAAATGGCGCTGCTTCCCTTCCGAGCTCTGCCATGCGCCCAAATAGTGGTTTACCCCCACATGTGAGGTATCAGCGTACTCAGGACAAATTGCACAATAACTTTTATGGTCCTGTTACCCTTGGGAAAATAAAAATTGGGGTGAAAAGATCATTTTTGTGGAAAAAATATGATTTTTTAATTGTACCGCTGTACGTTATAAACTTCTGTAAAGCCCTTGTGGGTTCAAAGTTCTCACCACATATCTAGATAAGTTCCTTGGGGGGTCTAGTTTCCAAAATGGGGTCACTTGTAGGGGGTTTCCACTGTTTAGGTACATCAGGGGCTCTCCAAACGTGACATGGCGTCCAATCTGAATTCCAGCCAATTTTGCATTGAAAAAGTCAAACGGCGCTACTTCCATTCTGAGCTCTGCCATGCACCGAAACAGTGGTTCCCCCCCCACATATCAGGTATCTGCGTACTCAGGACAAATTGCACAATAACTTTTGCAGTCGAATTTCTCCTGTTACCCTTGGTAAAATAAAAAAAATTGAACCTGAAGTATTTTTTTTATGAAAAAAAGTTAGATGTTCATTTTTTTTTAAATATTCAAAAAAATTCCTGTGCCGCACCTAAAGGGTTAATAAACTTCTTGAATGTGGGTTTGAGCACTTTAAGGGGTGCAGTTTTTAGAATGGTGTCACTTTTGGGTATTTTCTATCATATAGACCCCTCAAAGTGGCTTCAAATGTGATGTGGTCCTAAAAATAAAATGGTGTTGTAAAAATGAGAAATCGCTGGTCAACTTTTAACCCTTATAACTTCCTAACAAAAAAAAATTTTGGTTCCAAAATTGTGCTGATGTAAAGTAAACATGTGGGAAATGTTAGTTATCAAGTTTTTTGTGTGCCGTATCTCTGTGATTTAAGGGCATAAAAATTCAAAGTTGGAAAATTGCGAAATTTTCAAAATTTTCGCCAAATTTCCGTTTTTCTCACAAATAAACGCAAGTTATTTGAATGAAATTTTACCACTAACATGAAGTACAATATGTCACGAGAAAACAATGTCAGAATCACCGGGATCCATGGAAGCGTTCCAGAGTTATGACCTCATAAAGGTACAGTGGTCAGAATTGTAAAAATTGGCCCGGTCATGAACGTGCAAACCACCCTTGGGGGTGAAGGGGTTAAATAGTCATGCTGGCCTATGGGCGTCACCGATTATAGCTTGTGTTTCATACCAAGTGGTTCCGGTCTGGAGTGGAGGTGTTGCAGAGAGAGAGATTCGTATCTGGTGGTGTATGATCCGTCGTTATCCTTTCTTCTTCCCCTATTTGTGTTTAGTTGTGCCCTGTTCACATTACTGTATATTCCTGTGTGTGTGCGGCGCAGTGCAGTTTAAGTTCTCCCTGTCTGTCATAATTTGTGTAGGGGCTTTGGTGGTGTGACTCCTCACTGGGTGGAGGGTGGAGGGTTAAGTGCAGGGCTGAGCAGGAGACAAGGAAAGGTTGGAGGCTCAGGCATTTGCACCATCAGCAAAAACCCTGGGTTGAGGGTCAGACAGGGTTTCCTCTAGTTATAGGGACATCACAGGGGCCCCGGGTATTACAGCCTTAGTGGAACTAAGCCCCCGCGACATTATAATCGTCCCACATTTTTTCAGGAGTCCATGGATCCATTAGATTCCATAACCCGCCAGTTGGCGGCGCTGTCCATACAGGTCTCTGAGTTGAAAGGGGCAGTTCAGCAGCAGGGCCTGGTAGTAGCGAAGGTGCAAACGGCATCTACAGGTATCGGTGCAGAGCCGAAGTTTCCGCTGCCAGAAAGATTTTCAGGGGATCGCAGCAAATTTGTCGTATTTCGGGAGGCCTGCAAGTTATACTTCCGCATGTGGCCCATCTCCTCAGGTAATGAGGCCCAGCGGGTAGGGCTGGTGTTGTCATTACTGAGTGGTGACCCCCAAGCATGGGCATTTTCCTTACCAGCTGACTGTTACATTTCATTCTGTGGATAATGTTTTTTTTGCCCTCGGGCTCATTTACGATGATCCTGACTGGCTCTAGCGGAATCTAAAATCCGCACCCTCCGCCAGGGGGAGCGCTTGGCAGAGGACTATTGTTCGGAATTTCGCCGCTGGGCCGTAGACACACAGTGGAATGACCCAGCACTGCGGAGCCAGTTTATTCATGGGGTATCAGGGAGGGTTAAACAAGCCCTCCTGATGTATGAGACTCCGGCATCGTTGGAGTCTGCCATGAGTTTGGTGATACGTATTGATCGCCGTTTTCGTCAGGGGGCACAGGAGACGCTACCTCTGGGGGAAAGCAGAGGTGCAACTGTGGTTGAAGTAGATGAGTTCCCTGAACCTATGCAGATTGCTGGCGTGGCACAGGTTAAGCGTCGCGCTCCGGGCTTCCGGAAGCCCGGAGCATGTTTCTACTGTGGTAAAAGTGGTCATTATGTTAACGTTTGCCCGGTACTACCTAAGAGGGTCACATCGGCGGAAAACTGTTAAGCTCAGAGGGTATGGAGGAGACCCAACTGAGCGTATGCATATCCTCCATGATGGTATCTCAATGTATGCTCTCTGCCAAGGTTATTATCGCGGGCAGAGAGCTACCAATATAAGTGTTTGTGGATAGCGGTTCCGCCACCAATCTCATAGATGAGGAGTTTGCACACACCGCCGGGTTTAAGATCGAAAGACTTCCTCACCCCATACAGGTGGTGACCATTAATGCTGTTCCCCTCCCTCAAGGGGAGATTACGGAGTTTGTGGCTGAGGTGAAACTCCACATTGGGGTCCTACATTCTGAGTCGGTTACATGTAGGGTCCTCCGTAATCTCCCAGCACAAATGGTCCTGGGTTTTCCATGGTTGTCCAGGCACAACCCGGTAATTGATTGGAAAACTCAGGACATAGTACAATGGAGTGGTTTCTGCCAAGACAATTGCTTGGCCACATGTGTATCCGCCGTGACACCCAGCCTGCCGGAGGCTTTGCAGGATTTCGCGGATGTTTTCTCTGAGAAGGGTTGCTCAGAACTGCCTCCACATAGAGCCTATGACTGTGCGATTAGGTTAAAACCCGGGGCCAAATTACCTAAGGCCAGGATGTTTAATATTTCTGGTCCTGAGAGACAAGCTCTGAAAGACTACATCGCGGAGAGTCTGAGCAAAGGACACATCCGGCCTTCATCCTCGCCTGTAGCCGCGGGGTTTTTCTTCATTAAGAAGAAAGATGGGGGGTTACGCCCGTGTCTGGATTTCCGAGAGTTAAACCAGATTACTATCCGTGATCCCTACCCAATGCCGTTAATCCCGGATTTGTTCAACCAGGTAGCGGGGGCGAAATGGTTTTCCAAGCTGGACCTCAGGGGGGCGTATAACCTCATAAGGGTCCGTCAGGGGGATGAGTGGAAGACGGCGTTTAACACACCTGAGGGTCATTTTGAGAGTCTGGTTATGCCGTTTGGGTTGACCACCGCGCCTGCCGTTTTCCAACATTTTATTAATGATGTATTTGCTCATGTCCTGGGGAGATTTGTGATTGTATACCTGGATGATATCCTCATTTATTCTAGCGATCGGGACACTCATTTGGAGCATGTCAGGCAGGTGTTACAGTTGCTCCGGGAGAACCAGCTCTATGCTAAGCTGGAAAAATGTTTATTTTTTGTCCAGGAGTTGCCCTTTTTGGGATATATTGTGTCCGCAGCCGGGTTTAAAATGGACACTGCTAAGGTGCAAGCGGTGCTGCAATGGGAGAGGCCGGAGAGTCTGAAAGCACTCCAGCGGTTCCTTGGGTTTGCGAATTATTATAGGAAATTTATAAAACACTTTTCGACTATCGCCAAACCGCTCACGGACATGACAAAAAAGGGTGCCGATCTGGCGAACTGGCCTGAGGTGGCTATACGTGCATTTGAGCGTCTGAAGAATAGTTTTGCTTCAGCCCCCATTCTGGTGCAACCAGACGTGTCTAAACCTTTTGTGGTGGAGGATGATGCGTCGGAGGTGGGAGTGGGGGCAGTACTGTCTCAAGGCTCGTCCTTGAGCGAGATGCATCTATGCGCCTACTTCTCCAAGGAGCTGTCGCCGGCCGAACGGAATTATGATATCGGCAACAGGGAGTTGTTGGCCATCAAACTGGCTTTTGAGGAATGGCGACACTTCTTGGAGGGGGCGGCTCACCAGGTCACAGTCATCACCGACCATAAGAATCTGCTCTATCTGGAGTCGGCCAAGCGTCTGTCTCCTAGGCAGGCTCGCTGGGCATTGTTTTTTACTCTTTTCAATTTTCTTGTGACTTACCGTCCCGGGGCTAAAAACACCAAGGCGGATGCTTTGTCTAGGTGTTTTCCGGGGGGAGAACCTCGGGAAGAGCCGGTACCCATCCTCCAGAAAGGGGTAGTGGTCTCGGCTCTCACGACGTAGAGGCGGAGATTGCCGAGGCCCAAGAGGAGGTACCACCAGGACTTCCCGCCAACAAATCATTTGTACCCCTGCATCTTCGGCTTAAGGTGTTGAAGGAACACCACGACTCGGTACTGGCTGGTCATCCAGGGGTAAGGGGCACCTTAGAGCTGGTATCGCGTCGTTTCTGGTGGCCCAAAATCCGGCAGGACGTGGTCTCATACGTGGCAGCTTGCATCACGTGCGCTAGGGCTAAGTCACCCCGTACCCGTCCTGCTGGCACGCTACAGCCTCTGGGGGGACAGAAATTTCTGTCCATGGATTTCATCACTGACTTGCCAGCCTCAGCGGGGAACACGGTGATCCTGGTGGTGGTTGACCGTTTTTCTAAGATGGCGCATTTTGTGGCATTGTCTTCATTGCCCAATGCTAAGACGTTGGCTCAGGTATTTGTGAAGGAGGTGGTCAGACTCCACGGAGTACCGTTGGACATAGTATCTGATAGGGGTACTCAATTTGTGGCGAGGTTTTGGAAAGCTTTTTGCTCACGTTTGGGGATCAAGTTGTCACATTCATCGGCGTTTCATCCACAGTCTAATGGACAAACTGAGCGCATGAACCAAAATCTAGAACAGTATTTACGATGCTTTGTGTTCGACAACCAGGAGGAGTGGTCTACTTTCCTTCCTCTGGCCGAATTCGCGTTAAATAATCACCGCCAAGAGTCATCGGGAGAGTCTCCATTCTTTTGTGTGTACGGTCAACATCCTCAGTTTTGTACCTTACGTCAGGGTGACTCGGGGGGTGTCCCGGAGGAGGATCAGCTAGGAGCCCAATTGTCATCAGTCTGGAAGCGGGTGAAACAGCGTTTGTTGAGCATGAGTGCCAGGTACAAACGGGTGGCTGACAGTAGACGCGTGCCAGGTCCGGACCTGTGTGTGGGTGAATGGGTGTGGTTAGCTACGAAGAACATAAAACTCAAAATTCCATCTTTAAAACTGGGTCCAAGGTTTATTGGGCCTTTTAGGATTTCTGCCATCATGCCATCATTAACCCAGTGGCTTATCGGTTGGAACTTCCTGCGGTGTACAAGATACACAACGTGTTTCACAGGGCTTTATTGAAAAAGGTGGTAGGCTTGGTGGACACAACGCCTATGCCACCTCCAGTCATGGTGGATGGCGATTTAGAGTTTGAGGTCGCCAAGGTAGTGGACTCTCGAGTAGTACGCCGTACTCTTCAGTATTTGGTGCACTGGCGGGGGTATGGTCCATAGGAGAGGTCTTGGGTTCCAGCCTCAGACATACATGCGGATCGGCTGGTCAGTTCTTTTCACCGTCGTCATCCGGACAAGCCGGGTCCTATGAGTTTTGAGGGTCCGGAGGTCCCTCGTAGAAGACGGGGTAATGTCATGTCGGATGCTGTTCACACCACAGCATCCGGCAGGCAGAGGTAGTTCTACCTCCAGCCACTATAGCCTCAGTGGCGCCGGCTTGATCTTCAGGCTCTCGGGGGTTAATCCTGCTGGAGACCAGGTTGGATGGTTAGTCACGCCCACGGTCTTTAAATAGTCATGCTGGCCTATGGGCGTCACCAATTATAGCTTGTGTTTCATACCAAGTGGTTCCGGTCTGGAGTGGAGGTGTTGCAGAGAGAGAGATTCGTATCTGGTGGTGTATGATCCGTCGTTATCCTTTCTTCTTCCCCTATTTGTGTTTAGTTGTGCCCTGTTCACATTACTGTATATTCCTGTGTGTGTGCGGCGCAGTGCAGTTTAAGTTCTCCCTGTCTGTCATAATTTGTGTAGGGGTTTTGGTGGTGTGACTCCTCACTGGGTGGAGGGTGGAGGGTTAAGTGCAGGGCTGAGCAGGAGACAAGGAAAGGTTGGAGGCTCAGGCATTTGCACCATCAGCAAAAACCCTGGGTTGAGGGTCAGACAGGGTTTCCCCTAGTTATAGGGACATCACAGGGGCCCCGGGTATTACAGCCTTAGTGGAACTAAGCCCTCGTGACAACGACTCTAAGGTGTAGGTCTGGAAAAACGGACAAACTCCTCAGCTTTTTCTTCCAGAGTCACACCCAGAAAGCTTCTATTTGTCCGTGATACCAGCCGGTACACGGTAGTGTGTGAGGTGCGTACACCGCTAGACGGTGTGTGAAAAAATAAACGCTCAGTAACTCACCAGGACAAAATAATAAAATTTGGAGTGCTTTGAAAAAAGCAGTTTGAACAGCAGTGTACACACAGCAATGCAGCTAGCAGGTAGCCTTAAAAGGCAGCCTAATCACCACCAGCGCTGCTGCACACAACAAAAATCCTCCCCTTTCACTGCACACTAACTGTACAGTGAAAAGCGCTATCAGCAGAAGCAGGTTTTTTTTTCTTCTTCCCTGCCTAACGCTCTCCCTGTTCAGAATCAGCAGCAGCACCTCTCCCTATTGTAAGATCGGCAGAAGTAAGATGGCGGTCGGCATTCACAGCCTTTTATACCCACTGTGACGCCACACAAAGCCAGCCAATCACTTCAATGCCCTTCTCTAAGATGGTGCTGGCCGCTGCCTATGTCATCGGGTTGCCCACAGTGTGCGTCCTCTATCATTGGCTGAAAAAAGGCACTGGAAGCATCATTTGAAACGCGACTTTGGCGCTCAGGTCACTGACATCATGGCCGACCTCCCGCTATGGTCGGGTTTCGTTTCATGAAACTCGACTTTGGCGAAAGTCGGCGATTTTTTAAATTGACCGACCCGTTTTGCTCAACTCTAGTCATCATTAGTCTGGAGACTTGCGGCCAATCCAAATATTGATGTGCTTACGCGGACCATGAAAGTAGGTTGTGTGAAACTGGCCTAACACTTATTTGTGGTCATATCTTTGCACTCTTCCCATAATGCAATGTAGCCATGTGATTGTAATAGACAGGAGGCAAAACCGATATGTTTGTTAGAACAATACAACTTTCTGAAAGGAGACCACTGCCAAGTCTTTAGTGTTCATGAAAAGTCATGCTGAGCAGATACTAGTCGGCACATTAGATACACGTTTGGTATTTAGTTAGATGCTTCTCTTGTTGTGGCATATTCTGAGATTACATTTAATCTGTATGATTCATCAGAAGTAGGTCACCTTCAGTGTTCCTTTAGTATTTTCCTTGTTAAAAAGCCGCACGTGTATGAAGTTGACATTCTTTATCCCTGCCACACCCTATACATCAAAATGGTTTACATAGCTAAGACTGATGGTGGATAGTGTGCTTTCTGCTCACCTGAGATGTCTGAGTCAACCAATAATTATAAATCCCACAACCACAATATAACGATTGCGGGGTATCTTGTTATATCACTGTTGTGACGTTCCTCTGTTACTTCTACTAGAATTATTTGAATAAATAGACAACTGGGTGTTTCTATTTGGGGGGGTGTTCTTACACAGTCTTACAATGTCCGATCATACACTCACTGTGTATGGACTCATCTATATGACAGGGGTAACAAACTAGTTGCCAATTTATCCATAATTTTCAAGTAGTAATAACAGAGTAACTGCACAATAAGATATAAGAGGCTTCAGAACTGGTATTTCATGTGGAACACATTTACTAAGCCTCAACATGCTGACATAGATGACTGGTTCTCTTTTAAGTACAGGCTGAACCTGCCCAAATTGAAGGCGGATTATTGCAGTAATACATCAGTGCATACTGGGACGTTACATTTTTTAGATGTCAGTGGATTACTTGCAGGTACCTTTGTGCTATTGTGCTTTCTTTTTGGCTGCTACAACCAGTTGATACATTGCACAACACATTTTTAGGAGATTTTATTTGTATTCCATTTGTTAATGTCCTACAGAATGTATATATTCACTGCATTACCGTATCATTTAGTTTGTTCCTAAATGACACTCAAAAAGCTTCACTTTTCTTCTTTTTCAGTCACTGAAGGGTCATCTTGAACTCATTTATCGGATCATTGTCACACTAGAAACACCAAGTGCACTACATGTATAGCTTCTCCGCCAGTATTTTCTGATAAGAAGCTTCATTTATCCAGCCTCAAGGTTTGAATAAATTCCCTGTGCCATTATTGCTCACGTACACATCCACAGCTCATGCTTCATGGTAGCAATGTCGGTCTTGTCTATAAAGCACCATTATGGTTATGACAAGTAAATAACATTTAATTTTCGTTTCATCTTTCCAAATAATTTTGCTGCTGAAGTTTTGAGGCTTGGAGTTTTAAGGATTAGATGTTTTGCAGCTCTTTTCCCAGAAACTATGCCCTGTAGCCAATTTTTGGGTAGATAAAACAGCTGCAGCTATTTGATTAACCCTTTTACCCCCAAGGGTGGTTTGCACGTTCATGACCGGGCCAATTTTTACAATTCTGACCACTGTCCCTTTATGAGGTAATAACTCTGGAACGCTTCCATGGATCCCGGTGATTCTGTCTTGTTTTCTCGTGACATATTGTACTTCATGATAGTGGTAACATTTCATTCATATAGCTTGAGTTTATTTGTGGAAAAAAAATGGAAATTTGGCAAAAATTTTGAAAATTTCACAAATTTCCAACTTTGAATTTTCATGTCTTTAAATCACACAAATATGTCACAAAAAATACTTAATAGGTAACATTTTCCACATGTCTACTTTACATGAGCACAATTTTGGAACCAAAATTTTTTTTTTGTAAGGAAGTTATAAAGATTAAAATTTAAACAGCAATTTCTCATTTTTACAACACCTTTTTTTTAGGGACCACATCACATTTGAAGTCACTTTGAGGGGTCTGTATGATACAAAATACCCAAAAGTGACACCATTCTAAAAACTGCACCACTCAAGGTGCTCAAAACCACATTTAACCCTTCAGGTTCTTCACAGAAATTTTTGGAATGTTTTTTAAAAAAATGAACATTTAACTTTTTTTCATAAAAAAATTACAGATCCAAATTCAGATTAAAATTTTTTTATTTTCCCAAGGGTAATAGGAAAAATTGGACCCCAAAAGTTATTGTGCAATTTGTCCTGAGCACGCTGATATCCCATATGTGGGGGTGGAACCACTGTTTGGGCGCCTGGCAGAGCTCGGAAGGGAAGGAGCGCCTTTTGACTTTTTCAAGGCAAAATTGGCTGAAATTGAGATAGGATGCCATGTTGCATTTGGAGAGCTCCTGATGTGCTTAAACAGTGGAAATCCCCCATGTGTCACGCATTGGCGCCGGGGAAGAAGCGTTACAGTAAGCGCTGTTCCCCGGCGCCAGGTGCTGAATATGACTCTCATCATTGTCCCCTGCTTGCTCCGATCGCCGTCAGAGCAGGGGAGAATAATAAGAGCCGTGTTCAGCACTCGGTACCGGGGAACAGCACTTACTGTAACACTTCTTCTTCCCTGGCGCTTGTCCTTGTGGTACTGAGGAGGCACACGCATGCCACACGTGTGCTGCAAGTATTACACACACAGACACTGACATCTTCAGTACCGGAAATATCAGGACGTGTGAAAGAGGCATTATAGTGGGTTTTTATGTTTGGCAGCTGTCACGCACTAAAAGATGCTATTTATTGCAAAAAATAGTTTTTGCATCACCATATTTTGAGAGTTATAATTTTTCCATATTTTGGCCAAAGAGCCATGTGATACCTTGTTTTTTGCAGGATGAGTTGACGTTCTTATTGGTACTATTTTCGGGCACATGATGTTTTGTGATTGCTTTTTATTCTGATTTTTGGGGCAGAATGAACAAAAACAGCAATTTATGAATTTCTTTTTTTTTGGGAAGGGGGTGTTTATACTGTAACGCATGTGGTAAAATTGATAAAGCAGTTAACGATTAAAGCGATACCTCATTTATGTCTTTTTTTTATATTTTGGAGGGTATATGATGTAAGTAGGTGTTGAGCTAGAAAACTCGGTCCAGTTCAGGTGGTCACCTTGCTGACACATGATCTTCAGACTTTACAAATGAATATTGTAAACTAGCAATCATATTGTAGCATAGTAGTAGAAGGGTGCTCCACACAGAGAAAGAGGTGCAAAAGATGCCTTTGAAGAGATCGCACCAGTGACCAGACAAATAAAAGATGACCAGAGTAGGTCTGCGTAGGAGGACAGGGCCCATGAGTATATCAATTTTTAAAGTAGCCCAAGTGAAATGCAAAAACATTTAGATTCAGGCAAATCTGAATTTTTTGTAAACTTCTAGGTGAATTTGAATTACCTTGAACCTTGAATAACTCATCTCTTGCCTTGATAGGCACAAATATGAGCCTAAAGGATTTGTCAGCAAATATTAACACAAATACAAATCTGGTAATTATTTGTAATGGCTTCATTTTTAATAGTAAAATCAATAACTGCATGTTCCTAATGATGTCTAAATATTTGATTGTGTAAAGCAGTACAGGTGCGCTAAGGTGACCGAGTTACAAAGGCATGTGTAGAAACAGGTTTGTGTTGTTCATAACCTTTACTTTCACAAAGTATTGTGGGAAATCAGTAGCAAATCCAGACTGATAAGGGCAAGGCTTGTTTTTGCTCTTCAGTCGTGACACATTAATACCATCAAGGTATCTATTGCTTCCTGACATAGAGGAACTGTATAATTACACCCACTACTGTTTGCGTGACAATGAATCATGAGTATCAAACTAGCATGTTCATTATGTTTCAGTGACCCACATGATTTGGCTGCAATGTTGCAAAATGAATATTCTTTTCCATTAGGTGCTGTGTTTCTTATTTATTAATGACAAAATATTAATTTTAAAATATTAAAATCCTCTTATATACCTTATATTAACCCCTTTACCCCTAAGGGTGGTTTGCATGTTAATGACCTGGCCAATTTTACAATTTTGACCACTGTCCCTTTATGAGGTAATAACTCAGGAACGCTTCCATGGATCCCAGTGATCCTGACAATGCTTTCTCGTGACATATTGTACTTCATGTTAGTGGTAAAATTTCATTCATATAACTTGTGTTTGTTTGTGACAAAAAACGAAAATTTGGCAAAAATTTAGAAAATTTCGCAATTTTCCAACTTTGAATTTTTATGCCCTTGAATCACAGAGATATGGCACACAAAAAACTTAATAAGTAACATTTCCCACATGTTTACTTTACATCAGCACAATTTTGGAACCAACATTTTTTTTGTTAGGAAGTTATAAGGGGTAAGAGTTGACCAGCAACTTCTCATTTTTACAACACCATTCTTTCTGAAACTTTCCAACGCTATCGAGTTCATTTCAGGTCAGCCAGGGACTCTGCACAGCCTCACTGACATCAGCGGTAGTCACTGAGGCTGCGCAGACTCCCTGCCTGACCGGCGGTGAACTGACATCATGGGAAAAAGTTTACAAACTTCCCCACGCTTATTAGTTCATCGCCGGTCAGTCGGGGCGCTTGCGCAGAGATGAATTCATTCATTCTGCAGTGGTTTACAGCGGGGCCAGTAGCATTAGCAGAGTTCCCCATTGTAAACTAGTTAACCCCTTGTGATGGATTGCAGCGGGGGACCTGATGGAGAGGTATGTAGTATGTATATTGTTGTCTTTTTATTTTATTTTTTTTTTGCAGAGCATGATTTTTTTTTTGATTTGCAGATTAATAAATGTTGTCAAAAACTTGGTGTGATGATTTCATTAAAAGAATTTTTAATTAAGGGGTTAAATCTTTGGATATCCTTTTCATTCTTTTTTCTAATGTATGAAGTTGAACTTCTTCCCGCATATATTTTGACTGTTTCCATATTTAATATCCAGCAGTGAAAATCATGGATGAAATTCACATTGACTCTTTATAGTCAGACATTGATTACAGTCACTTAGATTGTTATTGATACATACATACCCTTAACCCCTAAATGACCACCGATACGCCTTTTTAACGGCGGCATTTAAGGGTACTTATGTCTCAGTGCTGCTTTTTAACGTCACTGAGAAATAAGTGTATAGCGCCCCCCAGAGTTGGAATTTCTCCGGCGTCTCGGCTACCGGGTGTAGCGGAGACCCCAGAGAACATGATTTATGTCCGTTTTTACTGATCCCGGTGTTGCGCTCGCTGTTATTCATGGAATAATGGTGACCGCAAAAAAAATTAAAGTCCAATTTACCATTTAATTTCTCTCTCATCTGTTATGCGATCCCCGGTACCTCCGAAGTCCCTGCATTCCCCCCCCCCCCGTGAACTCCCCCTGCCGCCGGTGTCTTCTTCTTCTCTACCAAGACCTGCCGGCCGGCATCTGACAACAATAGGAAATTTATCCTATAGGTTCATTTTCATCACCGTGATAGACGTGGAGTTAGAATTGGGGGGATTCCACTGTTTAGGTCAGAGGTCTACAAGCACGACATCGCGCCACCATTGATTTCAGCCAATTTTACATTCAAAAAGTCAAACGGTGCTCCCTCCCTTCTGAGCCCTGTCATGCACCCAAACAGTGGCTTTCCCTGACATACAGGGTATTGGCGAACTCAGGAGAAATTGCACAACAAATTTTGTGGTCCATTTTCTCCTGATACCATTGTGAAAATAAGAAAAATGGTTCCAAAGTAAATTTTTTGCAAAAAAATGAAATTGCTTTAGTTTTCGTGAAGCACCTGAAGGGTTTAAAAACTTCTTGAATGTGTTTTTTGCGCACCTTGAGGGGTGCAGTTTTTAGAATGGTGTCATTCTTGGGTATTTTCTGTTATATTGACCCTCCAAACTCAGTTCAAATGTGAGGTGGGTCCAAAAAAATGGTTTTGTAAATTTTGGTGGAAAAATGAGAAATCGCTGGTCAACTTTTAACCCTCATAATGTCCTAATAAAGAAAAATTATGTTTCCAAAATTGTGCTGATGTAAAGTTGACATGTGGGAAATGTTATTAACCATTTTGTGTGAAATTACTCTGATTTAAGGGTAGAAAAATTAAAATTTTGAAAATTGCATAATTTTCAAAATTTTTGCCAAATTTCAGTTTTTTTCATAAATAAAGGCAGTTGTGTTGAAGAAATTTTACCACTAACATGAAGTACAATATGTCACAAAATACAGTCTCAGAATCAGTGGGATACATTGAAGCGTTCTAGAGTTGTAGCCTCATAAAGTGACAGTGATCAGAATTGTAAAAATTGGCTTGGTCATTAAGTACCAAATTGGCTCTGTCACTATGGGGTTAATTGCCAGCTCAACCTTTATGCCTCAACTTAACCCCTTTAAGACAAAGCCTGTTTTCACCTTTATGACCAGGCCGATTTTTACAATTCTGACCACTGTCACTTTATGAAGTCATAACTCTGAAACGCTTCAACGGATCCTGGTGATTCTGAGACTGTTTTCTCACGACATATTTTACTTTATGCTAGTGGTAAAATTTCTATGATATGACTTGCGTTTATTTGTGAAAAAAATGGAAATTTGACGAAAATTTAAAAAATGTTGCAATTTTCAAACTTTTAGTTTTCATGCCCTTAAGTTAGTCATATCACACAAAATCTAATATATAAAGCTCAAAGTGTGTATGTATGTATGTATGTATGTATGTGTGTGTGTGTGTGTGTGTATGTCAGGGATAGGCATCCGCACCGTCGTAGCTACAGCCACAAAATTTGGCACAGTCACACGTCTGGACCCCGAGAGCATCCTAAGCTATGTTGTGAGGCGAAATTTTAACCCCGCGCGTTCCAATTCACCAAACAATTTTGCCCCAATCTACATACTGGGGAAAAAGTGTGTGCGTGTCAAGCCCCGCCCCTCATTATGATGTCATAATGCCCCTATCTACATAATGGGGAAACAGTGTGTGCGTATCAAGCCCCGCCCCTCATTATGATGTCACAATGGTTACCATGGCGATGCTGATTTCATCATAGGTTGCAAGCCCCGCCGCTCATTATGATGTCATAATGGTTGACTATGAGATGGACCATGTGTGATGGGTATATGGGCACTGGACTATGGGATGGAGAATATGTATGATGGGTATATGGGGACGGGACTATGGGATGGAGGATGTGTGATGGGTATATGGGCACGGGACTATGGGATGGAGGATATGTATGACGGGTATATTGGCACAGGACTATGGGATGGAGGATATGTATGATGGGTATATGGGCATTGGACTATGAGATGAAGGATGTGTGATGGGTATATGGGCACTCGACTATGGGATGGCGAATATGTTTGATGGGTATATGGGCATGGGACTATGGGATGGAGAATATGTATGATGGGTATATGGGCATGGGACTATGGGATGGAGGATGTGTGATGGGTATATGGGCACTCGACTATGGGATGGAGGATATGTATGATGGGTATATGGGCACGGGCCTATGGGATCGTGGATACGTATGATGGGTATATGGGCACGGGACTATGGGATGGAGGATAATTATAACCACAGTTAATTACTATGCCCGGGCAGCGCTGGGCTCTTCAGCTAGTAGTTAATAAATAACATATCCCAGCGATTTCTCATTTTTACAACAAAATTTGCAAAACCATTTTTTTAGGGACCACCTCACACTTGAAGTGACATTGAGGGGTCTATATGACAGAAAATGCCCAAAAGTGACATCATTCTAAAAACTGTGCGCCTCAAGGTACTCAAAACCACATTCAAGAAGTTTATTAACCCTTCAGGTGCTTTACAGGACTTTTTGGAATGTTTAAAAAAAATCCAATTTGCTTTATTTTACTTAGGGTAACAGGAGAAATTGGACCACAAAGGTTCTTGTGCAATTTGTCCTAAGTACGCTGTTACCCCATATGTAGGGGTAAACCACTGTTTCTGTGCATGGCAGAACTCGTAAGGGGAGGGAAGGAGTGCAAAATTTGTTGGAATTGAGATTGGACACCATATCACGTTTGGAGAGCCCCTGATGTGCCTAAACAGTGAAAAAACCCCACAAGTGACACCATTTTGGGAAAGAGACCCCCTAAGGAACTTATCTAGATGTGTGGTGAGCGCTTTGAACCCCCAAGTGCTTCACAGAAGTTTATAATGTAGAGCCGTAAAAATAAAATCATATTTTTTTCACAAAAATGATATTTTTGCCCACAAATTTTTATTTTTCCAAGGGTATCAGGAGAAATTGGACCCCAAAAGTTGTTGTGCAATTTGTCCTGTGTATGCTGATACCCCATATGTGGGGGTAAACCACTGCTTGATCACATGACAGAGCTCGGAAGGAGCGCCGCTTGACTTTTCAATGCAAAATTGGCTGGAATTGAGATCAGACAACATATCATGCTTGGAGAGCCCCTGATGTGCCTAAAGAGTAGAAACCCCCCAATTCTAACTCCAACCCTAACCCCAACACACCCCTAACCCTAATCCCAACCGTAACTATAACCCTAACCACAAATCTAACCCTAACACACCCTAAACTCTAATCCCAACCCTAACCATAATTCCAACCCTAACCCTAACTTTAGCCCCAACCCTAACCCTAGCTTTAGCCCCAACCCTAACCCTAACTTTAGCTCCAACCCTAACCCTAGTGAGAAAATGGAAATAAATACATTTTTTAATTTTATTATTTTTCCCTAACTAAGGAGGTGATAAAGGGGTGCTTGAGTTACTATTTATAGTGGGTTTTTATAGCGGGTTTTTATGTTTGGCAGCTGTCACACACTAAAAGACGCTTTTCATTGCAAAAATTAGTTTTTGCATCACCACATTTTGAGAGCTATAACTTTTTTATTCTTCTGCTGATGGCGCTGTATGGCGGCTTGTTTTTTGTGGGAAAAGATGACGGGGTAATGCATTTCTCCTGAGTTATGTCACAGAAACCTGCTGGGTTGCATAAGCAACAGGTATTGCACCTTTGTTACTCTAATGGTCTCTGCTTGTCACGTGACCCAGCAGATAACTGTAGTTATGACACCAGCGCCACTTACCTCACAATGTGGAACTGAGTGGAAATGAATTACTATGTTTGGGAATCAAATATCTGGAAAAGCATTCAAGCAGTGAAACTTTGGAATTTTTTTCACCACTTAAATAAAAAGAACCTATACATGTTTGGTGTCTATGAACTCGTAATGACCTGGAGAATCATAGTGGCTAATCACTTAAAGCACTTAATGAACATGGTGAAAAAAACACTCAAAAAACCAGGGGGATTGCACTTTTTTTGCAATTTCACCGCACTTTGAATTTTTTTTCTGTTGTCCAGTATGCAATATGTTAAAACTAATGGCGTCTTTCAAAAGTACAACTTGTGCCGCAAAAAAACAAGCCCTCACTTGGCCATATTGACTGAAAAATAAAAAAGTTATGGCTCTGGGAAGAAGTAGAGCAAAAAAATGAAAATGCAAAAAAGAAAAAGCTCTGGTCATGAAGGGGTTAATTTCAACAAAGGACTTTATTCTGACTCTGTGTTTATTTACAATCTGACTATGGGGTTAGTTAGACACCTATCCACTACTAACTTGTAGGCTTGATGTCAGCGGCCATAAAACAGCTGACATCAACCTCACAAATATTAACCCAACTTGCCACTTTCACAGGACAAGTGGGAAGAGCCAGGTAAAGCACCAGAATTGGCGCATCTAATAGATGCATTTTTTCTGGGATGGCTGCAGGCTGCTATATATGCCAATATCCATGACCCTTTAGCAGCCTGAAAATACCAACCCCCAGCTGTCTGCTTTAGCTTGGCTGGTTGTCAAAAATGGGGGAGACCCCATGCCGTTTTTAATAAACAATATATTTAAATAATTTGAAAAAAAAACAGCATGGGGACTGCTCTATTCATGATAAAGCTGACTGCAGAGGGTTTCAGCCCGCAGCTGTCAGTTTTTCCATGCTAGTTATCAAAAATAGTGGGGAATCCACTCCATTTATTTATTCATAGTGCAGGCGCTGGCTGATGAATACTGTCATCAGCCAGTGCCTGCTCTCGTTGTTATTAGCTACACCAGGTGTAAGGTGATGGAAGTAGTTACGCCGGTGACCGGAAGTAAACTTTTTCCCTCCAGTCACAGCTGCTTGCTCACGCTGTCATCTGACAGCATGGGAGTCGCAGGGCTCTGACTGGTGGTAATGATATCACCACTGATCAAAGCCAGTGTTAGCTGGTTTGGGATGGATAACGGATATTTGGGTCCCTCCATTCATCTGAATCAGGTCTGGATTCGGGTACTGTTCTGCTACTTAATCCGAACTTTTTAAAACTGTTCAGTTGAACCCGCTGGACCCAAACATCCCATGGTTTCGCCCATCACTATTTACTAACTTTACGATAAAGATGACATTTCTGCAAAAACATTATTCTGGGAACAAAGAAAGTTCAACTTTAGAATTAAAACTCTTACTTAGGTTGACCTTTTTGCTCAAGAAATACACTCAATAATTTGTAAAATGTGAGTGTTCCATAGAATGCCTGACTAAGTTCATGGGCTATGTCTTGCAGGTATATTAATTAATGAGTCACAGCTGATGTTCTAGAGAGAGCCTAAATCCTCATCAAGACATGAACTTGTGAAATTATACTAAAATTATTTCCTGATTACCCATTGCAGTTCTAAAACTTATAGTAGTGGTCCCTAAACCGTCTTACCTTGAGAGCCACATTCAGCTCTGAGAGATAGTCATGAGCCACATTCAGTTCTGAGAAATGGTCACGAGCCACATTCAGTTCTGAGAGGGTCGCGCCCATTAGCGGTATACTGAAAGCCAAAGTTTTGCCACAGAAAGCACACCAAGGCCTGGTGCCATCCTCCCTTAAGTTTTTGCATCAAGTACACCCATCACACTATAGCATCTACAGGGTGGGACATTTATATGGATGCAAAAAATAGTAGAAAAGAGCGGCACTCACCGGGTACTGTAGTGAAGGCTTTATTGTAAAAGCATATCAGCGGGAGAACGGGTGCAAAAAGGAGATAGCAACGACGATTGTTTCGCGCTACAAAAGCGCTTCCACAGGTTACATGGTGAGCTGCAGCCGACCAAGGAGGAAATACCCACAACCAGAAGTCAGGACCCCTCCCACTGGTTCCGCTCACCTGCTGAGCAATCAACAAAACAACAAAAAAATATATACATAGTTCACATTAGTGAAAACAAAAATATATAATACATATAATAGTACCATAAATACAAAAGGAAAAAGAAAAAAGAAACCACAAGCCGAAAAAAGGCAAAAAAATAATGATTTTTCACAAAAAAAAAATTTTACCAAAAAAATTTTTTTACAAAAATTTTTTTTTTCCATTTCACAAGAAAACAGACATATCAGTCCTCTCATTGAGTCCCGTACGCTCCAAAGCACAGGTTTGCATAATCCACCTGGCCTCTCGTTTCAGTAAATTCGTATTAGATCACTTCCCCGTGAGGGTAGAGTAACCCTTTCTATGCCAGCAAATGATAATGCATCGGGATTGCCACCGTGTGCTTCTCTCATATGGTTAATAAGGCTAGGGACCCCTTTGCCTGTCAAAATAGAATTGAAGTGCTCCCTAAACCTAACATAAAGAGGACGTATAGTTTTCCCTATATAAAAAAAACTTACAAGGACAAAATAAAACATAAACAACATGAGTGGTTTTGCATGAAATAAAATCAGTGACATAATGAGTTACCGCACCTTTACGTAAACAACGGTCAAGAATGTGATGAGAACAAAGCGGACACTGCCCACATCGATAATTACCTTTTGGGGGGCATCAAATTGAGCCAATTACTATGTGGGTCTTCCATGCGATTATGTACAAGAATATCCTTTAAACTGACGCTTTTCCTACAAGCAAAAAGGGGTCCTCTCTCCACCACTTCTGATAAATCAGTATCGTGACTTAAAATGTGCCAATTTTTACGGATTGCAGACCTGACTGCCTCGTCCATAGGACCAAAATCAAACGAAAAAACAAACCTCTTTTCATACTTCTTGCAATTAACCCTTTTATTCGCCTCACCACTTGAGTTCTGATTAAACCTGTTCTGTGTTTTTTTAGCAGGTTTTCAGGGTAACCCCTCTTCAAAAATCTGTTATATAATTCTTGCGATTGATTATCAAAGCCTTTCTGGGTATTATTTATACGTTTTAGTCTAAGAAACTGACTATACGGTAAAGAATTTTTCATGTAAAAAGGGTGATAACTGTCATAATGAAGCATGGCATTAGTGGATGATGGTTTACGAAAAACTGAAGTAAAGAGAGAACCCTCTCTAACCTCTAAAAAAAGTCCAAAAATTCAATTGAGGTGCCCCCAAATTTGGAAGTAAATGACATATTCATGTCACCTAAATTGTTAAGATACTCCACAAAATTGTCAAATACATCTGGGGGACCGTCCCACACAATGAATACATCGTCCACATATCTAATATACATCTGGATGTGTTTCAAAAAGACGTTAGAAAGTGACTAGATATGCCTGTTTTCAAAAACAGCCAAAAAAGATTGGCGAAAGTGCACGCCACCGGAGTCCCCATCGCGGTCCCAACCTGTTGTAAGTACCAAGTGTTCTGAAATTTAAATGCATTGTGTCTCAAAACAAAACGGATCCCCTCACATACAAAGTCAATGAATGCAGCGTCTTTGTCCGTTGTGGCTAAAATTTTCCTTATAACATCTACCCCTCGATCCTGGGGAATCTTAGTATAAAGACTTTCCACATCAATGGACACAAGAGAAAAACCAGGCTGCCATTCAAAATCATTGACAACATTCAAAAAATCTTTAGTGTCCTTTATATATGAGGGCATGTCGCCAAGAAGAGGACGAAGCAGCCAATCCATATATTGGAGAGAGGTTCAGTGAGAGACCCTATCCCGGACACAATGGGATGGCCGGGAGGGCAAGACATAGACTTATGTATTTTAGGAATACAGTACCAAAAGGGTTTTTTGGGGAACTCCGGTAGCAAGCGTTCTGCTAATTTCTTGGGGATGACCCCTAATTCGACATATCTCCTGAGAAAAGAACGAAGATCATTTTTAAATTTTCCTGTGGGATCATTTTTAAGCTTCCTGTAAGTATTAACATCAGAAAGATGTCTGATGGCTTCATTCAAATAAAGTGACCTTGTCAACAACACTGTGTTGCCACCTTTATCTGCGGTTCTTACCACAGCATCAGACCACTTGGTGATATCTGACATAGCTCGCTTTTCCTCAGGGGATAAATTAGAGGGAGCCCTCTTGTAAACCAAAGCCTCTACATCCTTCAATACCTGCGTTTCAAACAAATCAATCACATTGCCTGGAGAAATCGGAGGCATAAATGTGGATTTTTACACACTGCGTAAACGGTTTAACAGATTCAAAAACCCCTGCATCATTGTTTTCTGCGGAAGCATTTACATCACATAAACTGTTTAATAAAGCCGCATCTTCCCTGATGGTTGCAAATGCACTGGAGTCCGCAAGAAAACCCAATGGACCCACAGTGCACGGGCTAACCACATCAGGTGCGGCGAGGGCAGATTTTTTGAAAAAAGATTTGTGCAGATGTATTTTTCTGACTGCCTTAAAAAGTCGATCTTAAAGTCCACAAAATCAAAGTCCCTGGGAAGGCAAAAATTCAAGCCTTTGGATAATAAAGAACGGTGAGCCGGTGATAAACGATGGTCGGTTAAATTGATCACCATATCATCTGGAAGGGTTATCTCTCCTTCCTGTTCCAAGTCGCCATTTTTCTCTTGTACTGGGGCATGACGCCTCCTCCTCTTGCCCCCTCGTCTCGTTCTCCGCCTAAAGGGACGTGTATTGCGGAAGTATGTGCAGTATCAGATTCACAAACCGATGTATCATCTCTCAAATTGGTCATCACCGAGTTGTCGTCACAGTAACAGGAATCAGAATCAGTAATTAGATATTCCCTCTGATTTTTTTGATATTTCCTGGGGTGCCTATTCCCCCTAAAGCGCGGCCAGCCAATCTTATCGCTGCCACGATTCGCTTTATTCCAAGTGAAGATATGTCCTGATTCAAAGTCAGCTTTATCTCTGACAAATTTATCTCTTTTTTTCTGCTTAATATCTGCTTGAATTGGAATAAGTTTGGTGTCCATTTTTTTTATTTAAAACTGACCACTGTTGTTCAGTTAAGCGGGACTTCAATTCCTCCTTGGTTTTAATTACGGTATGTCCCTGTTCAGATCCTCATAACACTGCACATTATATTTTATGACCAGTTGCAAAAGTTTCTGGGAACACTCCAGAAAAATATTTTCCCAATCAGTCTTGAAATCAGGGTTATCTTTAAAATGTGATATATCCTTGTAAGCTCTTAAACCCCGAGGCACACGGCCACAGTCTATATAAGAACTGAGAGAGTTGTTAGTCCAAAAAAGCGTCATATCCTTTTCCAGTAAAATGCCAAATTTGTGTTCCAAACTCTTGGTACTCAAAGAGAAAATCTCATCTCGTTGATCGCATTCCTTAAAAAACGCATCCACGTTCTCCCGACCTGCTAAGAGGCCACTTGACACAGCCGCCGACTCCATTAGGAATTAGTCGGAACACACTGCGCTCTTTAAGAAAGCCACTCTTATTTGTCTGGCCAGGAAAGTGGCTAAAAAATGCGTGCTCAAGCCCAAATAGAAAATCAGCAATGCAAAGTCCAGAAATAGAAGGTGAGCACCATCACAATAGTCCACACATCCGAACCATCATACGTGTATAAAAGACACAGCCGGCACTATTATATGTATTATATATTTTTGTTTTCACTTATGTGAGCTATGTATATATATATTTTTTGTTGTTTTGTTGATTGCTCAGCAGGTGAGCGGCACCGGTGGGAGGGACTTCTGGTTGTGGGTATTTCCTCCTTGGCCGCCTGCAGCTCACCATGTAACCTGTGGAAGCGCTTTTGTAGCGCGAAATGATCATCGTTGCTATCTCCTTTTTGCACCCATTCTCCCGCTGATATGCTTTTACAATAAAGCCTTGACTACACTACCCGGTGAGTGACGCTCTTTTCTACTATTTTTTGCATCCATATAAATGTCCCACCCTGTAGATGCTATAGTGTGATGGGTGTACTTGATGCAAAAACGTACGTTGAAGCCCCTAGATGTAAGTATAAATGCCTAGAAGGGAGAATGGCACAAGGCCTTGGTGTGCTTTCTGTGGCAATTACACCATTGTTTTTCTTGTGAAATTCTCAATAAGTTTGATGTGTCACATGACCTCTTCCCATTGGAAAAAATAAAGTTGAATCCAAAATGGCCGACTTCAAAATGGCCGCCATGGTCACCACTCATCTTCAAAAGTTCCCCCTCTCCCATATACTAATGTGCCACAAACAGGATGTTGATCTCACCAACCATTCCCATTTTATTTAGGTATATCCATATAAATGGCCCACTCTGTAGATTAAAGCACTCCTCTAACTGGCAGTATAATTTTATCTCAAGCTTACAATATTTATCTTCCCCACTCCCTCTGCCATTATATGCACATCCAGATCTGTTCTTCTGTGTGGTGCTACTCACAAGTCCTCACCTGAGCCACAGGTTGGGGACCCCCGATATATAGTATCTAGAACAAATCGTTTAGCTTACATACAGTAGGTCTAAAATCACATTTTATGATATAATCAGAAAGTACTCGTAACAATTTGCAATTGCAAGTAAGGTGGTAAGAACAATATTTCATATAGTAAATCAACTGCACCTTCCTCAGGAAGGATTGGGACTGTAATATGTTTTCTAAGAATTGTTTCTGCACATTACAGTTGAAACCTAGAAAATTACCAGGGTGTCTCCCAGCAGAATAGCCAGCATCAACAATGCACAAACACAGAAGTCTTTGTCCACTTCAATGAGGAAAAGGAAAAAACAAATAAAAAGAGCAATGTTTCCCTATAAAGAACATGAAGGAAATACAGTAAAAATAGTCATGTACATTGTAAAATAAGCACAAAGAGTAAGAGTGAGTCAATAAGGGCAAAGAGACAGCTAAAAAAAAGAGAAATAGACCTGTAATGCATTGAGATGGAGTATTGCGAAAAATGCATCAGTGCGTATCAAGGAACCCCCCAGTTGCATGTTTAATGTGATACAACACATCAATTTTGGTGCAGTGCGTCACAAAAAAAACCCCACTCCAAACCATAGACATACAGAAGGGTTCAAAAACATGAGTTAATCACAAAATTTTTATACTAGTTTTTATTTCCAGCATTGGGAACATTGCACATTGTTTTCTAATTCAAAACATGAAGAGAAATGTATATAATTTTTAACTATTTACAGAAAATAACAAAAAATGAACATTGGGCTGTTCTAAAAAATAGCTATTGGCTCTCGTCAGTGCAAAGTATGAGAACTGATTTGGCTAGGTGAGAGGCTCTGGACTGACGAGAGCCAATAGCTCGAAACACCGTGTCTGCAAATTGAGATTCTGATTTGGCTTTTATCCTAAGTCATATTACAAGACTCGTTAAAGGGTTGATTGTGACTTGTAGGATCGCTACTACCAACAGGTGGCGCTATAGAGATCAAGTCCTCTTTTTCTCTGAAGAGGCAATTTGCATAGAATGCTTGAAGCATTTTCAGTAAGATGACGGTCATATTATTTCTCTAGGAGGCTCCTGGGCAAAAATATATACCACAGCAGAAATGAGGGCTAAAGCATGATTAGAATCAAATATAATCAGCTGTCTCCCTATAACCTCATGAGCCCCAAGGCGAAGCAGGATGTATCTGTCTATATTTTCTCCTCCACCAGAAGCGTTTACAGATCCAATTTGTCAGGCATACCTGTACTTTATTTTATTCCTTTTATTTTATACTGTTTTTGCCTGTTTGTATATATTTTTATTATTCCATCTTTTGTAACTTTTTTAAGAATTGTACTGTTTTTGTATATTAAATAAAAATTTAAGTTTTGTGCCTTGTTATTTTAACATACCTAAGATCTCAAGCACAGAAAATAGCTTGGTTATGTCACTCTGTAAATGCCAAAGTGCAAGTAGTGAACCGTTCTGGAGTTTGGGAAAGCTGGGTCTACATGTGTGTAAGTGTGATGCCCAGTGCAGGCATCTTGGTGGCCTGGTGAAACGGCGAGTGGAGGTGGCAACGTAGAGTGTGGTGTGGATGGAGGAACCATCTGTGGGGTGTGCTTAGCTCATTGTTTGAAGCGCGAAGTGTGCCGAGGATGGGAGACCATCTGTGGGGTGCGCTTAGCTCATTGTTGGCAGCATAAAGTGTGGCGTGGATGGGAGACCATCTGTGGGGTGCGCTTAGCTCATTGTTGGCAGTATAAAGTGTGGCGTGGATGGGGGATCATCTGTGGGGTGTGCTTAGCTCATTGTTGGAAGTGCGAAGTGTGGCGTGGATGGGAGACCATCTGTGGGGTGCGCTTAACTCATTGTTGGCAGCATAAAGTGTGGCGTGGATGGGGGACTATCTGTGGGGTGCGCTTAACTCATTGTTGGCAGCATAAAGTGTGGCGTGGATGGGGGACCATCTGTGGGGTGTGCTTAGCTCATTGTTGGAAGCGCGAAGTGTGGCGTGGATGGGAGACCATCTGTGGGGTGCGCTTAACTCATTGTTGGCAGCATAAAGTGTGGCGTGGATGGGAGACCATCTGTGGGGTGCGCTTAGCTCATTGTTGGCAGTATAAAGTGTGGCGTGGATGGGGGACCATCTGTGGGGTGTGCTTAGCTCATTGTTGGAAGCGCGAAGTGTGGCGTGGATGGGAGACCATCTGTGGGGTGCGCTTAACTCATTGTTGGCAGCATAAAGTGTGGCGTGGATGGGAGACCATCTGTGGGGTGCGCTTAGCTCATTGTTGGCAGTATAAAGTGTGGCGTGGACGGGGGATCATCTGTGGGGTGTGCTTAGCTCATTGTTGGAAGCGCGAAGTGTGGCGTGGATGGGAGACCATCTGTGGGGTGCGCTTAACTCATTGTTGGCAGCATAAAGTGTGGCGTGGATGGGGGACCATCTGTGGGGTGTGCTTAGCTCATTGTTGGAAGCGCGAAGTGTGGCGTGGATGGGAGACCATCTGTGGGGTGCGCTTAACTCATTGTTGGCAGCATAAAGTGTGGCGTGGATGGGAGACCATCTGTGGGGTGCGCTTAGCTCATTGTTGGCAGCATAAAGTGTGGCGTGGATGGGGGACCATCTGTGGGGTGTGCTTAGCTCATTGTTGGAAGCGCAAAGCGTGGCGTGGATGGGAGACCATCTGTGGGGTGCGCTTAACTCATTGTTGGCAGCATAAAGTGTGGCGTGGATGGGGACCATCTGTGGGGTGTGCTTAGCTCATTGTTGGAAGCGCGAAGTGTGGCGTGGATGGGAGACCATCTGTGGGGTGCGCTTAACTCATTGTTGGCAGCATAAAGTGTGGCGTGGATGGGAGACCATCTGTGGGGTGCGCTTAGCTCATTGTTGGCAGCATAAAGTGTGGCGTGGATGGGGGACCATCTGTGGGGTGTGCTTAACTCATTGTTGGCAGCATAAAGTGTGGCGTGGATGGGGGACCATCTGTGGGGTGCGCTTAACTCATTGTTGGCAGCATAAAGTGTGGCGTGGATGGGGGACCATCTGTGGGGTGTGCTTAGCTCATTGTTGGAAGCGCGAAGTGTGGCGTGGATGGGAGACCATCTGTGGGGTGCGCTTAACTCATTGTTGGCAGCATAAAGTGTGGCGTGGATGGGAGACCATCTGTGGGGTGCGCTTAGCTCATTGTTGGCAGCATAAAGTGTGGCGTGGATGGGGGACCATCTGTGGGGTGTGCTTAGCTCATTGTTGGAAGCGCAAAGCGTGGCGTGGATGGGAGACCATCTGTGGGGTGTGCTTAGCTCATTGTTGGAAGCGCAAAGCGTGGCGTGGATGGGGGACCATCTGTGGGGTGTGCTTAGCTCATTGTTGGAAGCGCAAAGTGTGGCGTGGATGGGGGACCATCTGTGGGGTGTGCTTAGCTCATTGTTGGAAGCGCAAAGCGTGGCGTGGATGGGAGACCATCTGTGGGGTGCGCTTAACTCATTGTTGGCAGCATAAAGTGTGGCGTGGATGGGGACCATCTGTGGGGTGTGCTTAGCTCATTGTTGGAAGCGCGAAGTGTGGCGTGGATGGGAGACCATCTGTGGGGTGCGCTTAACTCATTGTTGGCAGCATAAAGTGTGGCGTGGATGGGAGACCATCTGTGGGGTGCGCTTAGCTCATTGTTGGCAGCATAAAGTGTGGCGTGGATGGGGGACCATCTGTGGGGTGTGCTTAACTCATTGTTGGCAGCATAAAGTGTGGCGTGGATGGGGGACCATCTGTGGGGTGCGCTTAACTCATTGTTGGCAGCATAAAGTGTGGCGTGGATGGGGGACCATCTGTGGGGTGTGCTTAGCTCATTGTTGGAAGCGCGAAGTGTGGCGTGGATGGGAGACCATCTGTGGGGTGCGCTTAACTCATTGTTGGCAGCATAAAGTGTGGCGTGGATGGGAGACCATCTGTGGGGTGCGCTTAGCTCATTGTTGGCAGCATAAAGTGTGGCGTGGATGGGGGACCATCTGTGGGGTGTGCTTAGCTCATTGTTGGAAGCGCAAAGCGTGGCGTGGATGGGAGACCATCTGTGGGGTGCGCTTAACTCATTGTTGGCAGCATAAAGTGTGGCGTGGATGGGGACCATCTGTGGGGTGTGCTTAGCTCATTGTTGGAAGCGCGAAGTGTGGCGTGGATGGGAGACCATCTGTGGGGTGCGATTAACTCATTGTTGGCAGCATAAAGTGTGGCGTGGATGGGAGACCATCTGTGGGGTGCGCTTAGCTCATTGTTGGCAGCATAAAGTGTGGCGTGGATGGGGGACCATCTGTGGGGTGTGCTTAACTCATTGTTGGCAGCATAAAGTGTGGCGTGGATGGGGGACCATCTGTGGGGTGGGCTTAACTCATTGTTGGCAGCATAAAGTGTGGCGTGGATGGGGGACCATCTGTGGGGTGTGCTTAGCTCATTGTTGGAAGCGCGAAGTGTGGCGTGGATGGGAGACCATCTGTGGGGTGCGCTTAACTCATTGTTGGCAGCATAAAGTGTGGCGTGGATGGGAGACCATCTGTGGGGTGCGCTTAGCTCATTGTTGGCAGTATAAAGTGTGGCGTGGATGGGGGATCATCTGTGGGGTGTGCTTAGCTCATTGTTGGAAGCGCGAAGTGTGGCGTGGATGGGAGACCATCTGTGGGGTGCGCTTAACTCATTGTTGGCAGCATAAAGTGTGGCGTGGATGGGGGACCATCTGTGGGGTGTGCTTAGCTCATTGTTGGAAGCGCGAAGTGTGGCGTGGATGGGAGACCATCTGTGGGGTGCGCTTAACTCATTGTTGGCAGCATAAAGTGTGGCGTGGATGGGAGACCATCTGAGGGGTGCGCTTAGCTCATTGTTGGCAGCATAAAGTGTGGCGTGGATGGGGGACCATCTGTGGGGTGTGCTTAGCTCATTGTTGGAAGCGCAAAGCGTGGCGTGGATGGGAGACCATCTGTGGGGTGCGCTTAACTCATTGTTGGCAGCATAAAGTGTGGCGTGGATGGGGACTATCTGTGGGGTGTGCTTAGCTCATTGTTAGAAGCGCGAAGTGTGGCGTGGATGGGAGACCATCTGTGGGGTGCGCTTAACTCATTGTTGGCAGCATAAAGTGTGGCGTGGATGGGAGACCATCTGTGGGGTGCGCTTAGTTCATTGTTGGCAGCATAAAGTGTGGCGTGGATGGGGGACCATCTGTGGGGTGTGCTTAACTCATTGTTGGCAGCATAAAGTGTGGCGTGGATGGGG
Source organism: Dendrobates tinctorius (assembly GCF_039654945.1). Classification (NCBI taxonomy): domain Eukaryota; kingdom Metazoa; phylum Chordata; class Amphibia; order Anura; family Dendrobatidae; genus Dendrobates; species Dendrobates tinctorius. The sequence continues at coordinate 16,559,049 of NW_027361796.1, forward strand.
GACCATCTGTGGGGTGCGCTTAACTCATTGTTGGCAGCATAAAGTGTGGCGTGGATGGGGGACCATCTGTGGGGTGTGCTTAGCTCATTGTTGGAAGCGCGAAGTGTGGCGTGGATGGGAGACCATCTGTGGGGTGCGCTTAACTCATTGTTGGCAGCATAAAGTGTGGCGTGGATGGGAGACCATCTGTGGGGTGCGCTTAGCTCATTGTTGGCAGTATAAAGTGTGGCGTGGATGGGGGATCATCTGTGGGGTGTGCTTAGCTCATTGTTGGAAGCGCGAAGTGTGGCGTGGATGGGAGACCATCTGTGGGGTGCGCTTAACTCATTGTTGGCAGCATAAAGTGTGGCGTGGATGGGGGACCATCTGTGGGGTGTGCTTAGCTCATTGTTGGAAGCGCGAAGTGTGGCGTGGATGGGAGACCATCTGTGGGGTGCGCTTAACTCATTGTTGGCAGCATAAAGTGTGGCGTGGATGGGAGACCATCTGAGGGGTGCGCTTAGCTCATTGTTGGCAGCATAAAGTGTGGCGTGGATGGGGGACCATCTGTGGGGTGTGCTTAGCTCATTGTTGGAAGCGCAAAGCGTGGCGTGGATGGGAGACCATCTGTGGGGTGCGCTTAACTCATTGTTGGCAGCATAAAGTGTGGCGTGGATGGGGACCATCTGTGGGGTGTGCTTAGCTCATTGTTAGAAGCGCGAAGTGTGGCGTGGATGGGAGACCATCTGTGGGGTGCGCTTAACTCATTGTTGGCAGCATAAAGTGTGGCGTGGATGGGAGACCAACTGTGGGGTGCGCTTAGTTCATTGTTGGCAGCATAAAGTGTGGCGTGGATGGGGGACCATCTGTGGGGTGTGCTTAACTCATTGTTGGCAGCATAAAGTGTGGCGTGGATGGGGGGACCATCTGTGGGGTGAGCTTAGCTCATGGTTGGAAATGTTAAGTGTGGAGTAGTTGTGGGGACCAAAAAAATTTTTGTAGAAAGGACGCCTCACTGTGCGTTATATGGTTGGTAGCCTTTTGATAATGCAGCCAGGATCTAAATCTTTTTGGCCATCGGATAAATTAAGGAAGAAAAAGATCAGGTGCAGGTTCATTCCACTGATGGGATACTGGCTGTTCTCATCAGTGGAATGCACCTGTGCTGCCCCAGCCTTTATCATTGGGGCTTTGCTGCATCCTGCCAGTGCATCAGTCAGGGTTTTTGGTGAGTTACCCTTCAATTGAGTATTTTGGAATTTTTTCTTATTCACTGTTCAGATTTAGCGTTCGGCACTCACAATATCTGGGGACCCTTGACGTCGGGTTGTGAGCTTATCTAATTTGGCCAAAATAGTAACTAATACCCCATATCTATTTATCTTTTTGCACTTTTTATCATTTTTGCAGGATGCAGCTAGAACTCATTATGTTGGCTTGGCTTTTTTCTGTGTGATGCATATGTACGGTGCTGAGCAGCCCGCCTGCTAATACTATGGGCGTCATTAATAGGCTGCTCAGACACTTTGCATCACACTTATCTGTGTGGCTTATCTCCAAAATACCAAGTTGGAAAAATAGGTGAGCTGTTGACTTCCTTTTTCATCCTTTTTTATTGCAACATTTGAAAACGTACATAATTAAATATAGTTTCCTAATTTAATAGTGGCAATATATCCAGAAAAATTGGATGCTTCACATATGATCCAATTTTTTGTGTGCCCCCCATATACATGTATAGGCAATTCTTATCTCTTAGAAAATTGTGCAGGTTACAAACTGGACACTTGGTACACGTGAAAAAACTGGCATCTGATTCTGTATTTAATTACATTCATCAGTGTGCTGGTCAATTTTTATTCAGCTAGAACATGTCCTTAAAAAACACTCGTCTGAATCAGTCCTAACACTCATGGATATGCACCGATACTTCAAGGCTAATTTACATGTAGAGGAAGAGAAACTTTAACCTACTCAACTAGAGTTTATGTTAGCATGAAAGCAGTACAGTAATCCCAAAGCAATTGACAAACCAAGTTAGAGAGCCAGTTTTTCCAGTTTGTGTCATATGAAGTGTTTCCACCTGGGAAGGGCAAAGTGCTGCCTTTATTGTGGGTGATTAGACAACACATAAAATCAGTATGTAGGCATCAGTAGTACAGAGAGAGCCGTGAGAGAAGAAACAACTGATCATGAGAGGTCAACATGGACCCTGCATGGTCCCTGGAAATTATCCCGCAGCAAGAAGATTTGTGAAAAGCAGAAAGCCACCACCTATTATCCTGTGGTCTATTGGCATTATTACCTGTTTACTCTTCATCGGGGCTGTCGCTATGCTGACGGTAGGATACCTAAATCCTTTTGGGACAGTTGGTCTGTCAATTTTAGGAGTTGGAGCAGTTGTTTACTTTGGAGGAATACTTTTTTTAGTGCTGTCATGTTTATGGGTGGAAAGGAAATACCCTGGAATGCAGCCTTTGTCCTTCAAAATATATTCCAGAAAGCCAAATAGAGTTCCTCCTACAACGTTTACTAACCCTAATATCAGTGGGCAAATGCCAGCTGACACCACACCAAGTTATCGAATGCATAATGAATTACCTATTGAAATACCTGGAAATAATGATGCAAGGAGAAAGGCAGATAAATCAAAGGAGAAAAAGGATAACAATCCCCCAAGTCATGGGTCCTCACCAGGTCATGCCAAAAATTCTATAGCCCTGGATACTTTGGAAGAAGAGGACAATAATGGTGACAGTAATGATAACAGCCCTAACAGACTTCCAGCGCAGACAAATGACGATGTAAACACCAATGAGGACACAAGTGCTGAATCTATCAGTTCTGCTGGAATGAAAGAAAATTCACAATCTCAACAAGAACAGCTAAAGACTAAACTTGGGGAGGTTGCTACAAAGACTCTTGGTATGGAGCAGAGTAAAACTGCTCAGCATAATGGGAGTGAAAATGACAGTCTATCTGCCAGTCCAAAAAGGGAAACAAAAGTGAAACCTAAGACTCATCACATAGAGGTTCCATTTGAAGACTACCCTTCTTCTGACAGCTCGACTTCTCAGAGCAATAAAAAAAACAAATCTCAAGTCATTCAGGGACCTAAGCCTAAGGATAACTCCCAGAACATCAAAAATGCTACTAAAAATGAGAGTTCGCCACCTACAGGGGAGTCCAAATCTGCCTCCTTACCAAAAATATCTGATGGGGATAAACAAAAAGAGACATCTAGCAGTGTGAATAATCTGTCTCATGCGACAGACAGTCTTTCCAATCAGAGGACAAAAACAGAAGCAGATTCAGCTGTTAAGGACATTAAGCAGAAATCCTCAAACCAAACTGGTTCACATAAAAGTAGATTTATTGAAAAGGATGAAATACTTCCATCAAGTTCTCAAAGTACAGGATCTTCTCCAGCCCAGGCAAGAAAACAAAGTCCTGTTAAACATCAAAATAACCTTCAAAGTTCACAAATAGTGAAGGCTTTAACACCCACAAGCTCTGCATTACCTCCTGCTGTTAGGAAAGCTACGGAACAGGAAAATCGTGCACCTAAACTGAAAAATTCAGTACAGATGGATTCTTCAAAAAAATCATCTTCTGTAAGTACCAGTAATATGTTGGATTCTCATAAACATAATGCCACAAACCCTGATCATACTCAGGAATCTGTTCAAGAAAAATCATCCAAATCTTCTCATTTGAACAATTCAGAAAAAATGGTACCACACAAGAACAACCTTAGACATGATCAAGAATCTCCAGGTGGCTCACCCACCCGTGCTCAGAAGTTGCAATCACCAGAAAGAGCACAAAAAAATCAAAAGAACAATGCAGCTCCAAATTCTCCAATAAATAGGAGGGCTGGTGGCTCATCATCTCCCCCAAGACATCTTCAGAAAAGACGAGATCATTTATCAAAAGAGGAAAAGACTAAAGAACAATCTATATTAATACAATCATTTTCATCTAGTGGAAGAAAAGAAGAAATACAGAAGAAGAAAATCATCCACCCTTCACCATCTTCACAGTCCTGCGATTCTCCATCTAGCATTTCCTCATCACCTCCAAAACAACATCAAAGAAGCCCAAATAAATCTCCCAAACTACCAGGGACTGGAGATCACACTTCAAGGACAACAGCCTTTCATTCCAACCCCAGAAATGAGGACATTTCCAACAGACAAAGTCGCCAGTCTTCACCTTCTTCACATTCAAGTGATGTTCCATCTTCCCCATCATCATCACTAAAAAAGACTCAACCAAAAAGTCCTGAACTGTCCACTAAAATCCAAGGACATAAAGACATACTTGCAACAAATGCAGCATCGTCATCTATTATTAAGAAAGATGACCTACATACAAGGCATAGTCAACCTTCTTCCAGTGTTAATTTACCTTCACCTGACTCCTCACCACTTAGTACAGAAAAATTGCTACATTATAAGAAAAAGGAAGCAAATCTAAAGGATCCAAATAAATCTATTCCACAGCAAAGGACACATAAATGATTCAGCAGGTCCACATGAGAGCTTTCTGCACAATCCAAGGGAATAAACCCACAGCTGTATGAGCTTCTCACATCTTTCTGGGAACATTCAAGAAGTAATAATCTATAGAAAATGGCCTTCACTGGGATCATCAGCTAGCGAATGTAATAGCAAGCTTAAAAATGTATATTTGGGGATTGTTAAAACTGCATCTACATATTTCTGGCACATTTTTTATATCCTGTACAGAACATATAACTCTTGGACTGGACAGTAGTGGCCATAAACATTAGATAAACATATATACTTTAATGTACTGTGCATATGACTCTTGGACTGACTAGTCCTAACTATACAGGATTCATCTGGCCTGGGCCAAACCAACTGTCTAAAGTGAATACTTTAAATTATAGTATGTATGACCAAAATCTATCATTTTCCTCAGGGGAAGAGAAGAACTGCAGCTTGAAGAATGTATGATCTGTATTTTCAAATAATCTGGAATTAAGTATATATATATATATATATATATATGTATATGTACAGTATATGTGTGTGTGTGTGTGTGTGTGTGTGTATGTGTATATATATATATATATATATATATATATATATATATATATATATATGAACAACGACAGAGCAAAGTCCAGCAATAACGTGAGCAATCCAGGATGCTGTTAAAAAATTATTTTCTCTTTCTTTTTATTGATAAATCCATTAAAATACAATGGTCCAAGCAGTTCAAAACAGCAATAATGCAGGAAAGTAGTGCAGATAGGATTTGTCCTATCTGCACTACTTTCCTGCGTTATTGCTGTTTTGAACTGCTTGGACCATTGTATTTTAATGGATTTATCAATAAAAAGAAAGAGAAAATAATTTTTTAACAGCATCCTGGATTGCTCACGTTATTGCTGGACTTTGCTCTGTCGTTGTTCACATTTGTATGGATGGACTCCTACATCCAGATCCGGGCACAACGGAGTTAACCAGGTCTGCTGAGGTTCCAGGTGGTTCACAGGAGTGAGCTGGTCTACATTGTTGGATATATATATATATATATATATATATATATATATATATATAACCTTACAGATTTATAAGTAATGTTTTATTACTACTATGCCATGCTGTGTAGTGTAATAATAGTGGACTCATTTATGTATATACTGCATGTAAAATGCATATCTATTTTCCTATTTATTTCATACTAGCTGAAGAGCCCAGCATTGCCCGGGCATAGTAACTAACTGTGGTTAGTTATAACAAATTATAATGATTATATTGCGCATAAATTGTCACTGTGTGTTATCTCCTCCTGTATATAGTGTATATCTGTGAGTCATCTCCTCCTGTATATAGTATATACCTGTATGTCATCTCCTCCTGTATATAGTATATACTTGTATGTCATCTCCCCCTGTATATAGTATATACCTGTATGTCATCTCCTCCCGTATATAGTATATACCTGTATGTCATCTCCTGTATAAAGTATATACCCGTATGTCATCTCCTCCTGTATATAGTATATACCCCTATGTCATCTCCCCTGTATATAGTATATACCTTTATGTCCTCTCCACCTGTATATAGTATATACCTGTGTGTCATCTCCCCCTGTATATAGTATATACCTGTATGTCATCTCACCTGTATATAGTATATACCTGTATGTCATCTCCCCCTGTATATAGTATATACCTGTATGCCATTTCCAGGTTCCCTCCTGTCTGTACACAGTGGAGGCGCTGTGTCCCTGCAACACAGAGCATTTCAGTGCGGTAGCTCCGCTCCCTGAGTGTAATACCATTTAGTTAAAAAATATAAAGAAGGACTAATTTAGAGTGGCATTAGTTGTAGCTGTATAAATAAGTTTAAAGCGAACCAGGCATTGTCAGGTTGGCGCTGTTACACCGATTAAAATGATACCTGGGTTGGAGATATCCGTCTTGTGTTTCTTATTTTAATCTGTGTTTTAAATTTTAAGTTAATGAGATGCTTCTTGCCAGTCAAAGAGAAGTTCCTGATTCTGGGCTCCCCCTGCAGTCTGTGTCAGAGGGTGGTCTGTGTCGGCACGGTTATAAACTGTGTTATTTCCGGCTTTACAGAAGGGCGATAACACCATAGAAATGATAAGAATAATAGGCCTCAGTTATCACAACTGTGTACAAGGAAAACTGTTGCTGATAACAACCAATCACAGCTCATCTTTTAAACAGCTCTGGTGAAATGAAAGATGCTTATTGATTGGTTGCTATGGGCAACACAGGCAGTGTAACCTGTTGTGGTCAAGAAGATGTGCCTATGAAATATATATGTATTAGATATTTATTATATATGTATATATATTATAATATATATATATTAGATTAGATATTTATTATACGGGGCTTTGCGTGTGGAGTGAATGTGGCTATGTGGAGTGGGAGTGGCTTGACACACACACATACATACACTCATTTTAATATATAGACATATATATCTTACTAGCTGAAGAGCCCGGCGGTGCCCGGGCATAGTAACTAACTGTGGTTAGTTATAACAAATTATAATTATCCTCCATCCCATAGTCCCGTGCCCATATACCCATCATACATATCCACCATCCCATAGGCCCGTGCCCATATACCCATCATACATATCCTCCATCCCATAGGCCCATGCCCTTATACTCATCATACACATTCTCCATCCCATAGTCCCATGCCCATATACCCATCATACATATTCGCCATCCCATAGTCGAGTGCCCATATACCCATCATACATCCTTCATCTCATAGTCCCATGCCCATATACCTGTCATACATATCCTCCATCTCATAGTCCAGTGCCCATATACCCATCACACATCCTCCATCCCATAGTCCCGTGCCCATATACCCGTCATACATATCCGCCATCCCATAGGCCCGTGCCCATATACCCGTCATACATATCCTCCATCCCATAGTCCCATGCCCATGTACCCATCACATATCCTCCATCCCATAGTCCCTTGCCCATATACCCATCATACATATCCGCCATCCCATAGGCCCGTGCCCATATACCCGTCATACATATCCTGCATCCCATAGTCCAGTGCCCATATACCCGTCATACATATCCTCCATCCCATAGTCCAGTGCCCATATACCCATCACACATCCTCCATCCCATAGTCCCATGCCCATATACCCATCACATATCCTCCATCCCATAGTCCCATGCCCATATACCCATCATACATATCCTCCATCCCATAGTTCTGTGCCATATACCCATCACACATCCTCCATCCCATAATCCCGTGCCCATATACCCGACATACATATCCTCCATCTCATAGTCCAGTGCCCATATACCCATCACACATCCTCCATCCCATAGTCCCGTGCCCATATACCCGTCATACATATCCGCCATCCCATAGGCCCGTGCCCATATACCCGTCATACATATCCTCCATCCCATAGTCCAGTGCCCATATACCCATCATACATATCCTCCATCCCATAGTCCAGTGCCCATATACCCATCACACATCCTCCATCCCATAGTCCCATGCCCATATACCCATCACATATCCTCCATCCCATAGTCCCATGTCCATATACCCATCATACATATCCTCCATCCCATAGTCCTGTGCCCATATACCCATCACACATCCTCCATCCCATAGTCCCGTGCCCATATACCCGACATACATATCCACCATCCCATAGGACCGTGCCCATATACCCATCACACATATCCTCCATCCCATATCCCGTGCCCATATACCCATCATACATATCCGCCATCCCATAGTCCAGTGCCCATATACCCATCACACATATCCTCCATCCCATATCCCGTGCCCATATACCCATCATACATATCCGCCATCCCATAGTCCCGTGCCCATATACCCGTCATACATATCCTCCATCCCATAGTCCAGTGCCCATATACCCATCATACATATCCTCCATCCCATAGTCCAGTGCCCATATACCCATCACACATCCTCCATCCCATAGTCCCATGCCCATATACCCATCACATATCCTCCATCCCATAGTCCCGTGACCATATACCCATCATACATATCCTCCATCTCATAGTCCCATGCCCATATACCCATCATACATATCCTCCATCCCATAGTCCTGTGCCCATATACCCATCACACATCCTCCATCCCATAGTCCCGTGCCCATATACCCGACAAACATATCCACCATCCCATAGGACCGTGCCCATATACCCATCATACATATCCTCCATCCCATATCCCGTGCCCATATACCCATCACACACCCTCCATCCCATAGTCAACCATTATGACATCATAATGAGCGGCAGGGCTTGATGACATCAGCGTCGCCATGGTAACCATTGTGACATCATAATGAGGGGCGGGGCTTGACGCGCACACACTTTTTCCCCAGTATGTAGATAGGGGCAAAATTGTTTGGTGAATTGGAACGCGTGGGGTTAACATTTTGCCTCACAACATAGCTTAGGACGCTCTCGGGGTCCAGACGTGTGACTGTGCCAAATTTTGTGGCTGTAGCTGTGACGGTGCGGATGCCAATCCCGGACATACACACATACACACTTTGAGCTTTATATATTACCTCATATCTACTGTATCTATCGCTCTAACTGTATATCATATATATCTATGTATATCTCATATCTATCTATTTAGACAAAAACACAAAGGAAGACAGCACTCCAAAATTCCAAAGTGAAAAAAGTGGATTTTATTCAGACCCACAGAGCTTGGCGACGTATCGGCTCGCACTGAGCCTTTCTGAAGCAGTGAGTCTCACAGGTGAGTATAAATACAAGTTACTTAACAATCCATGATTATTCGTAATTACAATACAAAGTGTAAAATATCCATGATTTTATCAGTCATACATTGTGCAACAACCTTATGTTGTATAAGACCATAGAGAAGAGCTTTTGTGCAGAAAGTGCCATATGAATATATTAATAACAGTCCACAATCCATATAGAGATAATTACTAATAAAATAAGTGCAGCTGTGTTCATCTTTACTTAATTAACATATGATCCAGCACATGGAGGACACCATGAATGCCGAGTCCGGTGTTCTAAAATACCAATGACTTGATGATGCCATAAAGTTTATTAATATTGAGTTGGTTGGTCACATGCCACCTACTGTATGACACTGATGCTTCCTGGAAGAAAAGAGAAACTAATGGGCAGATCTGCCCTATAATGGGCGGGTGATGTGTCTGTCTGAGTCCCATCTAAAATGGCGCTGATATGTCTATGTGCAAACGAACGGAAGGAGAATATGATGCATAAGGTTCTGTGCCACATCCAAGATGGCGTGGGGATGTCCGGAATGGAGAGGCACGTATGCGCGAATAAGAAATATGCCACAAACACTCTAACATTGGCCGTCAGCCTTTGTCTGTGTAACGAGGCGCTTATACATAGGCAGTTGGTATTTTAGAACTCCGGATTCGGTATTCATGGTGTCCTCCATGTGCTGGATCATATCCTTATTTGGGTGAGTTAATTAAGTAAATATGAACACAGCTGCACTTATTTTATTAGTAATTATCTCTATATGGATTGTGGACTGTTATTAATATATTCACATGGCACTTTCTGCACAAAAGCTCTTCTCTATGGTCTTATACAACACTAGATGGTGGCCCAATTCTAACGCATCGGGTATTCTAGAATATGTATGTAGTTTATTTATGAAGATTTAAGAATAATGCAATGAATACACAGGATTTTCCAGGTAAACTATATACATTATCATTAAATGTTATTGCTCATAGAACTTAATACAACTGAACGAAATTATTAAACAGATTATCAAAATATATACACCATTACATGAATATCTGAGGGTTAAATTCCGCGTCAATATTACTGATTTGTCACCGGGCGCGACCAATCAGAAAAGCGTGGTTCAAATCCCGCTGCAATTCACGGGCGGACTGCACCTGTTGCCCGACCGGCCACGACCAATCAGGCTAGCCCCGGTCATCTCCCGGCTGCGTCGCTGCTGACCTCTGTGCGGCAGGAGATGACCCACGGCAACCGTCGGAAGATCAGCAGCTAGCGCCGATCTCCCGAAGGTAGGGGTGGCGTGCGTCGTTCGAATTCTGCGCCAATTTGCGGCCGGACTGTGCCTGTTGCTGATTGGTCGTAGCTGGTCGGGCACGACCAATCAGCGATGCGGGATTCGCGGCCGGACTGCTCCTGTCACTGATTGGTCGTGGCAGGTCGGGCACAACCAATCAGCGACGCAGGAATTCCATTACAGACAGACAGACAGAATTAGACAATTACATAGTAGATAAGGTTGTTGCACAATGTATGAATTGATACATTGATAAATTATAATACTTTGTATTATAATTACGAATAATCATGGATTGTTAAGTAACTTGTATTTATACTCACCTGTGAGACTCACTGCTTCAGAAAGGCTCAGTGCGAGCCGAAACATCGCCATGCTATGTGGGTCTGAATAAAGTCCACTTTTTCACTTTTGAATATTGGAGTGCTGTCTTCATTTGTGTTTTGCCTGGATTGAGCAAGCATTGGATTTATTGCTGAGGAGGACTGGGCAACTGCCATATGGTATTGGACGGTTCCATTTTTTTACTATCTATCTATCTATCTATCTATCCCATATATATCTATCTATCTATCTATCAATCATCTATCTCATATCTTTCTATCTATCTATCCTTCTGTCTATCTATCTATCTAATATCTATCTCATATCTATCTATTTATCTATCTCACATTTATCTCATATCTATCTGTCTCATATATATCTATCTCTATATCTATCTATCTAAAAATTCAAAAACGAAGGCAGCACTCCATAATCATGATAGAAAAAATGTGCACAACTTATTCAACCCATGTTGGGCTAGGCTAGTTGCTTGAGGACCTTGCACCCAAAGATAAGTATTGTGCTGTTCCGTTTTGTATTGATATCTATCTATCTATCTATCTATCTATCTATCTATCTATCTATATATCTATCTATCTACTATCTCATATCTATCTGTCTATCTCTCTAATATCTATCTATCTATCCCATATCTATCTATCTATCTATGTATCTATCTATCTATCCAGGGTTGGACTGGCCCACCAGAGAACCGGAGAATCCTCCGGTGGGCCCCGGCTTCTCCTTCAGAAAAAGTTCATAGTGAAAACCTTGCAGTTGCTATGGGGCTTTTCAGTGGAGGAGAAAGGTGGGCCCTCAGAATCAAATCCTCCGGTGGGCCCAATGTTCTTCAGTCTGACACTGTATCTATCTATCTCATATCTATCTATCTATCTATCTATCTATCTCTCTCTCTCATATCTATCTATCTATCTATCTATCTCATATCTATCTATTTCTCTGTCTGTGTATCTATGTATCTATCTATCCCATATCTATCTATCTATCTATCTATCTATCTCATCTATCTATCTATCTATCCAGCGTCAGACTGGCCCACCGGAGAACCGGAGGATTCTCTGGTGGGCCCTGGCATCCTGTGGTCCCTCGCACCTGCTGGCGTACAGTGCCAGCTGCCTAGGGCCCCTGCTGCTCCAGGGGCCCCCAGCCAGTGGTGTGTCACACACCATGCAGCTGCTATGGGGGCCCCTGCCAGCGGAGCAGCAGCGGGTGTCAGGAGGCAGGAGCCCCTGTCCCCGCTGCTAAAGAGAAATGAATATTCACTGCTTCCCACGCCCACAGGGGCGTGGGAAGCAGTGAATATCATTTCATGGTCTCCACTCCCCCAGGGGCCCCGTCCCCCCAGCCCAGTAAGCCACTATGCGGCCCTAAATCAGGGCTGGCGCCGCTGTGTCTGGCAGACGTGCAGCGGGCAGCAGGACCGGCACATTGATTGCAGCGATGAGGGTGGCACCCAGAGCAGTGAACGGCGGGAAGGGCGGCAGTCACGTGACACTGCACGGTGCTGATGGAGCCGGGACCGACGATGATGCTATCCAGATAGTCTGGGGCCTGGGCAGTAGCGCGGCAGAGGCGGCCGGGAACACCGCGCCAGGGCCGTGCCAGCAGCACCTGCAGATGAGACCGGGCACACGGCGTGGATGAAGAGGAGAACGGCGCGGAGTTGATCAGGTCACGTGATCCTTGCTGGCGCTGCATCCTCTCTGGAGCTCGTCCATATGGATGCAGCAGAGCTGAGCCGCTCAGGTGAGGACAGGCAGGGGTCTGTGCTTCATGACAGTATCACAATGTGGCATCCATAGTTTTATGTAGGACTGCATGATCTTATCATAATGGGGCATCCATGGTTTTACATAGGACTGCAGCAAAACCTGCTCTGTTTTCTTAGCGTTGGTGAATAGCTATTCTGCACAATTGTAGCAGAGCTGAGTTTATCTGCTGTGCAAGGGGAAGTCCGTCATTTAGCAAGGGTCCTGGTCAAAATGTGGTTTTACATAGGACTGCAGAACAAAACTATCTTATACTGATGTAGCAGAGCTGAAGCTGTCAGGTGTGTGAGGTTTGTCACTTGGTCCTGACACACACTGAAGCTGGAATCAGTGTGGGAGCGAGGAGGAGAGGTGAGTATTGTGGTTTGGGTTTTTTTTATATCTCTATCTCTCTCTATCTCTCTATCTATCTCTCTCTCTATCTATCTCTATATCTATCTATTTATCCATTATCTATCTTCTATCTATCTATCCATCTATTCATAGATCTATTTATCCCATATCTATCTATCTATCTATCTATCTATCTATCTTATCTATCTATCTATCTATCTGTCTATCTATATATATATCTATTTATCCACTATCTATCTTCTATCTATCCATCTATTCATAGATCTATTTATCCCATATCTATCTATCTATCTATCTATCTATCTATCTATCTATCTATCTATCTATTTATCCATTATCTATCTTCTATCTATATATCTATCTATCCATAGATCTATCTATTTATCCCATATCTATCTGTCTATATATATATATATATATATATATATATATATATATATATATATATATATATATAGCATTATACCCTATGAGGAGGCAGCATTATACCCTATGAGGGGGCAGCATTATACCCTATGAGGGGGGGCAGCATTATACCTTATGAGGGGGCAGCATTATACCCTATGAGGAGGCATTATATCCTATGAGGGGGCAGCATTATACCCTATGAGGGGGGGCAGCATTATACCTTATGAGGGGGCAGCATTATACCCTATGAGGAGGTATTATACCCTATGAGGGGGCAGCATTATACCCTATGAGGGGGGGCAGCATTATACCTTATGAGGGGGCAGCATTATACCCTATGAGGGGGGGCAGCATTATACCCTTTGAGGGGGCAGCATTATACCCTATGAGGGGGCAGCATTATACCCTATGAGGGGGGGCAGCATTATACCCTATGAGGGGGGCAGCATTATACCTTATGAGGGGGGGCAGCATTATACCCTATGAGGGGGCAGCATTATACCCTATAAGGGGGGGCAGCATTATACCCTATGAGGGGGGAAGCATTATACCTTATGAGGGGGCAGCGTTATACCCTATGAGGGGGGGCAGCATTATACCTTATGAGGGGGCAGCATTATACCCTATGAGGGGGGTGCAGCATTATACCCTATGAGGGGGGGCAGCATTATACCCTATGAGTGGGCAGCATTATACCCTATGAGGGGGCAGCATTATACCCTATGAGGGGGGGCAGCATTATACCTTATGAGGGGGCAGCATTATACCCTATGAGGAGGCATTATACCCTATGAGGGGGCAGCATTATACCCTATGAGGGGGGGCAGCATTATACCTTATGAGGGGGCAGCATTATACCCTATGAGGGGGGGCAGCATTATACCCTATGAGGGGGGGCAGCATTATACCCTATGAGGGGGGGCAGCATTATACCCTATGAGGGGGGGCAGCATTATACCCTATGAGGGTGGCAGCATTATACCTTATGAGGGGGGGCAGCATTATACCCTATGAGGGGGCAGCATTATACCCTATTAGGGGGGGCAGCATTATACCTTATGAGGGGGGAAGCATTATACCTTATGAGGGGGCAGCGTTATACCCTATGAGGGGGGGCAGCATTATACCTTATGAGGGGGCAGCATTATACCCTATGAGGGGGGGCAGCATTATACCCTATGAGGGGGGGCAGCATTATACCCTATGAGGGGGCAGCATTATACCCTATGAGGGGGGGCAGCATTATACCCTATGAGGGGGGGCAGCATTATACCCTATGAGGGGGCAGCATTATACCTTATGAGGGGGGGCAGCATTATACCCTATGAGGGGGGGCAGCATTATACCCTATGAGGGGGCAGCGTTATACCCTATGAGGGGGCAGCGTTATACCCTATGAGGGGGGGCAGCATTATACCCTATGAGGGGGCAGCATTATACCCTATGAGGGGGGGCAGCATTATACCTTATGAGGGGGCAGCGTTATACTCTATGAGGGGGGCAGCATTATACCCTATGAGGGGGCCGCGTTATACCCTATGAGGGGGGGCAGCGTTATACCCTATGAGGGGGGGCAGCATTATACCCTATGAGGGGGCAGCGTTATACTCTATGAGGGGGGCAGCATTATACCCTATGAGGGGGCAGCATTATACCCTATGAGGGGGGGCAGCATTATACCCTATGAGGGGGCAGCATTATACCCTATGAGGGGGGGCAGCATTATACCCTATGAGGGGGGGCAGCATTATACCTTATGAGGGGGCAGCGTTATACTCTATGAGGGGGGCAGCATTATACCCTATGAGGGGGCAGCGTTATACCCTATGAGGGGGGGCAGCATTATACCCTATGAGGGGGCAGCGTTATACTCTATGAGGGGGGCAGCATTATACCCTATGAGGGGGCAGCATTATACCCTATGAGGGGGGCAGCGTTATACCCTATGAGGGGGGGCAGCATTGTATTCTATGGAGGGTTACATTATATTCTATGAGGAGGCTACATTATACTAAATGAGGGGGGCTGCTTTATATTCTATGAGGGAGGCTACCCCAACTCCTGCTACATAATTAAGACGTGTACTACTTTATATTATACCCTGATATTAGCGTGTTTTACCGCACAATTGGTGGTCTTGTATTTATTTCTATGTAGCTACATAGTGGGCCCCAAGAATGATTTTCTCTGGTGGGCCCAAGGTATTCCAGTCCGACGCTGTATCTATCTATCTATCTATCTATCTATCTATCTATCTATCTATCTATCTATCTATCTATCTATCTCCTCTATCTATCTTTTTATATAGGATATCTATCTAGATATCACATACTTTTTGTGTGTGCACTGAAAACATATCAATGCTTCTATGACTGGTAATGCTCTTAGGCCGGGGTCACACTTGTGAGTGCAATACCCGGCACTGTCGCCCGAGCACTCAGATGCATAGAAATACATGCAGCCACACACTCCGGTTCCGAGTGCCGGCGACAGTGCCAAGTATTGATGCGAGAGACTCGCGTGAGTTTCTCGCACTGCACTCGCAAGTGTGACCCCGGCCCTAAATTCCTATTATGTTGTTCTATTGATTACTTTTTAGGCCCAATATGTCCAATGCTGTAATTAATGTACTAAAAGCTGCTTTTTTTCCTTGTTTTCACCAGGACTAGTCAAAGAAGGTGAACGAAAGGGAATTATAGTAATAACAGGAGGCGCCATAATATGTAAAAACACATTTACACACAGGACAATTTTTTAAAATTATTGCAATGTAAAGGAAATGTTTAATGTGTTTGTTTACAAAAATTTGCATAATTTAAATTTTCACTGTTACTATCTATATTTAAGAAAAATCAGAAATATTGACATTTCCACACTGACCTCTAATGTTAGACTTCGACTACGTTTCCACGATGAGCTTTTGATGTTGTAGATTTTCTTCACCATTTCTCTACCCATTGAATGAAATAGGTTATTTGCATTTTTTTAAAAACTGCAGTGTGAAAAACGCACCAAAAGCTCATTTTGGGAACATAATAACCTTGAACTTCATATTCTTTTCAGCATCCATATGAAAATAAGCAGGAATAGGCTGACTCACACCCTACTGAATTGTATTGAAGTATTTAATTAGCATGCTCTAATCCCGAGAAAGGTAGTTGAGAATGGGGAGGCGGGAGCTATGACCTCACCTATGGTAAATAGGCCTCCCAGCCATCCATCATGCCCCTTGTCTTACGTCATGGATAGATATATTATAGAAAAATAGATAGATGGATGGATAGATAAATAGATAGATGGATGGATAGATAGATAGATAGATGGATAGAAAGAAAAATAGTTAGAGATAGGATAGTGAAATATTAGCCAATAGAGAACTTTATAATATATACATTACTGCAAATTTATTGAAATAAAAGGGGTTTTTACAGTGACGCACCTAAGCTGATGAGCTGACCTGCCAGTGACCTGTTTGTGTGGAGCTCAGCTCCTGCTGAGGGAGGAAAAAGAAAGAGGAGGAGGGGGATGGGGCAGGCACAGCTAGATTTGTCACAGCACAGGCATACTACACAGGAGGAGGCGGAGACGCACAGGGGCATGATGGATGGCTGGGAGGCGGCGCCCAGACGTAAGACAAGGGGCATGATGGATGGCTGGGAGTCGGTGCCCAAACAAAACAGGGGCATGATGGACGGCTGGGAGGCGGCTGATACAGGGGGACACACCATACCTATAGGACGCATTACAGGTATGAGGACCTATTTATAAAAGTCAGTATTTCGGTGTTACTAAGGGTCAGAAACAGAAGACCCACCTTCACAGAATGCAGCCTTAGTGCTGATGAAGGTGGCTCTTTTACTTAAAAACGCCCTGGAGGGTGACAGGTTCCCTTTAAGTATTGGAGAACCACTTCAATTAAATGCAGCTATAATTCTATACCTGTATTTATGGTTAATTTATTGTGGTAAATATGTAATATAATTTGTATAACATTATGTAATTATTTATTACATTTTACTATAATTTACATTTTACTTTGATCCTGTGGATCGATTGCCAGGGTAGTGGGGGTACTCGGTTCCGGGCCGGTTCTTAAAGGGGATATGTCACAGCGGCAGTGACCCGGTCCGTGGCCCTTGGCATCCAAATAAAGGGGATATTTACAAGGGATAAGAGTTAGTAACAAAGTTTATAAAGTGTTCGTGATGTCACCTGGGGTTTCTGGTCAGAGGTGACCAGCGCTGCAGAGCAGATCCTCTGGGACTGATGGTGATGCAGCAGAGTTGGTACAGCTCTCCACGGGCAGAGCTTGGTCCGAGGGCAGTTGTAATATGTTCAAGATAGTAATGATGGAATATTTGGCAAGGGATGTAGCAATGCTGAGTAGGAATGCAGGAAGAATTGAGAGGACACAGCTGGGTGCAGTTTCTAATGCTTGTGTACACGGATACCCACGTGTCCTCAAGGTGAGGGATCCAGCAAACTCGCAGGTAGATCAGGATACACCTTCCCAAGACTCCCTTCAGTATATGCGTCTCCTGCCATCTCACTGTGTTGGCTGACCGCCTCTCCTGCCCAACACCTCACAGTCAGTGTCCCAAGCCAGCAGCCACGGACCTTGTCGGGGGATTTCCTCTCTGCATTCCCTTGCTCCTATATGGCTGCCTGTTCAACGATGCAACTGTGGCTGTGGCTGAAACACCTACAGGTGCTTCTGTCTCCAGCTTGCTAGATGAGTCTGATGATCTCTCCACTAGGCTAGGGGGCCGGTACCCCACTGTGACCTGGTCACTCCACGCAACATTAGTCGGCGTGGAACGAGTCCTACGGGCAGTATGGTCGCTGCACCGTGCCTCTAGGATCCTTTCTGTCCTACCGGGAGCTTCCTTCTCCCTCTTCACTTCTTCTCTAACTTTTCTGTCAGTACTCTAACTGACAAGTCCTGTTAGCTCCTTCCTCCAACTTTTCTTCCTGCTGGCTGACTCTTCCAGAAACTTCTCTGCTCCTGTAGCTTCTTCTAACAGGGAGCTGCTTCACCACACATCTCTCCACTTTCATTTTCTCCTCATCTGACTCACTCTCTCTGCACTGTTCTTTCCCTCTCTAAGCTCCTCCCCTTTCTTCCTACCATCTCCACCCACCTCCCCCCACATCCTTTACTACCCAGCCAGGAATGAGATCATCCTCACGTAGGGTACATCCAGGGTGCCCTGCTGCTATAGTGTGTGTTGGGTGCAGGTGTTAGAGTCCTGGGTAGTGCTCCCTCCTTACCTGAAAGTGGGGTACCACACCTCTGGGTGAGGTACAGTACCTCTTTGGCGACTGAACCCTCAGGGATGCCACACCTGCACTGATTGTACTGTATTATATTGAACTGTTATACATTGGTTTATAGGTTTAATTTTGTTTGTTTGCTTGTTTTATATAAGAGCAGTAATAAAAACAAATTCTGTTGAATCCCTATCACTGCATCTGTAGATGTATTGTTACAGTATTCTATTTTTGGTGAAACATGGAAAAAGTGTTCTGTTGGTTACAGTCATAGGTCAAATTTGTGTCCAATGTCTTCATTTTGGATGCCCTCACCACAGTTGGGTCATTTATGGGTGGCAGCAGTTTGATTATAGGTCAAGGCAGTTACAAAGTTCAAGCCACTACACTAATTTTTTTAAATTATTTATAGACATTACTGTTACTGTCACCTATACTCTGTCTTTGTTGTTGCTGACACTAGAACTCATAAAATACCACTTCTGTCTAATGACCTGTTCAAAAGAAAATAATTGTATTTTCTTACATCTTGCTACATATTCACGTTTTATAAAAGGATTAATTTTGCACAGACTTTTATGCAATTAACTGATCGACAAAGGACCAAATTCCTCAAGTAAGAATTATTTTGTCACAATAAATCCTGTTAAAACTAATATTAAACTAAGGGGCAGTTACCTTACAAAGCTGCGTCACTTGTGTGATATGGGTATAGGCGGGTAGGTCAGGGGCGGACATACCGCATATGCAGCCAGTGCGGCTGCACCATGGCTCGGAGGTGGAGGGGGGGCCCCTGCAGGGGGGCTAACACTGAGGGCAATCTGACCTGTTTATCCAGGCCCCATAATGAAGATGCTGCAGGGAACGTGCAAAGAGGTGAGTGGTGTGGTGTGTGTGTGAGAACCTGCAGAGAGGACAATGATGTGGGTGATGGAGAGGGTAGTGATGAGGTAGTGGGGAGAAAGCAATGATGGAGTTGGTAGAAAGGGTAATGATGGGGGTGGTGGGGATAAGACAATGATGTGGTGGTGGAAAAGACAATGATGGGGTGGTGGAGGAGGAAGCAATGATGGGGTGGTGGGGGAGAATGTAATGATAGAGGTGGTGGAAAGGGCAATGATGGGGTGGTGGCAGAGAAGGCAATGATGGAGGGGGTGGAAAGAGCAATGATGGTGGTGGTGGAAAGGACAATGATGGTGGAGGTGGAAGGGCAATGATGGGAGTGGTGGGGAAGAAAGCAATGATGGGGGTGGTGGGGGAGAATGTAATGATAGATGTGGTGGAAAGGGCAATGATGGGGTGGTGGCAGAGAAGGCAATGATGGAGGGGGTGGAAAGAGCAATGATGGTGGTGGTTGAAAGGGCAATGGTAGGGGTGGTGGGGGAGAAGGCAATGATGGAGGTGGTGGAAAGGGCAATGATGGGGTGGTGGGGGAGAAGGCAATGATGGAGGTGGTTGAAAGGACAATGATGGTGGTGGTGGGAAGGGAAATGATAGGGGTGGTGGGGGAGGGGGAAATGATTGAGGTGGTGGAATGGGCAATTATGAGGGTGGTAGGGGAGAAAGCAATGATAGAGATGGTGGAAAGGGTAATGATGGCATGGTTGGGGAGAAGGCAATGATTAAGGTGGTGGAGAGGGCAATGATTGGGGTAGTGGATAGGGTAATGATGGAGGTGGTGGAGAGGGCAATGATGAAGGTGATTGGGGAGGGCAATGATTGGGGTGGTGTAGAGGACAATGATGGAGGTGATGGAGAAGGCAATGATGGAGGTGGGGGAGAGGACAATGATGGGATGCAGGGGGGACAATGAAGATTGTGGGGGATTGGGATGGGAGGAAGGGGGACTTATAATGGACTAACGAACAGGGGGAGGTGGAGGAAGATATTAGATATGGATGTATAATAAATTTGGTGGTGGGGGAGGGTGCTCAGCCCCTGATAACATCCTCCCCCATCTCTCAATTCATTGTGATGCTATCGAGGACTTAAAATTTATTGGTGATTGGGAGAGGAGGTGATAAGGTGCATAGGACCCTTTAGAATGAACTGAAATGTGGAAGAAGAAGCTGTCAGGTACTTGTAATGAATTAGGAGGTCGTGGACAACCCCAGTACCTGATAGCACCTTCTCCCACCTCCAAATTTATTTTGATGCTATCAAGGACTTATAGTGAATGATAGGGACACAGGCTGGAGAAAATTCTGCTGAATATCCTAATATGTTAGCAGGAAGAACGCTGCGTAAAATACACTTATTTTTTCCACTTTTTGCCATGCTTTTGTTACGTTTTTTTCCACATTAGTATGGGTGAAATATGCTGCAAGAATTAACATTATGCAGATTTTAATCTGCTGCAAATCTGCAAGGAAAAAATAAGCAGTGTGTGCATGAGACTTCAGGGATCTCATTCACTTTTCCTGTACTCTAAAACCTTGCATATTTGCTGTGTGCATATAGCCTTACAGTTAATTGGGGAGAGTCACAGTTTGAATAATTTATATTATTGGGAGTCAGATTATAGTTAATGGTTGACATAGTGCTGCTGATGATTTTTAATGGTGCGTGGCTAATAGTATATTAATGGTGGGGTACATATCTGTATTCGAGGGGAGACACATTATTGGTTACAATGTGACTGTGTTATTTTCAGGGCTGCGAAGATCATCGTGACAAGATGAGTTATGGCTGGGAGATGTCGACATGAAGGTCTGACCAGATGAAGAAGAAACAGGAGAAAGCGGCTCTAATCAGACAAGACGTCACTGGTAAGTGACTGGATGTAGATATTATTCTGTATCTGAGCTGTGTGACGTGAAGTGATCATTTTTTTGTAAAATCTCTTATTCTACATTGTCACATTTGTGTGAAATGTCCGTGTGCTTCCAGATTTTTTGATCGGATGGCACAGTTTTATAGGTCCATTCACACATACATGAAAATCACGGATCTGAGAATGAGATCCTTGAGGGTCAGAAAATGTTCTGTTCTGATCCGATTTTGAGGATCAGAATAGGACATGCTCAATGTGTCTGTAAAAGCGGGCAGCACACCAATACTGCACACAGTTACAGGAATGTAGCCTTATTATGAATAGCACAGTCTCTTAGTATATAGTGTGCTCACTTATTATGTATAGCACAATCCCTTAGTATATAGTGTACTCAATTATTATGTATAGCACAGTCCCTTAGTATATAGTGTACTCACTTATTATGTATAGTGTCATCCTTAGTTACATAGTTTACTCTTTTATTATGTACAACACCGTCCCTAATTACATAGCATCCTCTCTAGTTATATAAGGTGCATTCCCTTATTATATAGCTTCCTCAGCTGTTATGTACAGCGCTGTCTCTTACATATTATATTCTTGTTATTTGTTATTCACAGTGCCCTCTTTTATTACATAGTCCCCTCTCTTGTTAGATATAAAATGACTGCTGATGGAGTAGTCGATGAACAGATGACCAGTCCATCAGCTCCTCCATTAGAAAAGAAGCTTTCCCATGCTCCATAAGCCATACCGTCATTGCATTATACATCCAACAAGACAGGATGGTATGTATATAATCCGATATGTAAGGGACAGTGCTGTACACAATAAGACATGGCACTGTATAATAAGGGACAACAATATACATAATATAGGAGGCTATGTAATATATACTGTAACGAATGGAAGCGGAGGCAAAGATGGTGAAGTTCACATTCACTTTTTATTTTTAGAGTGGAACCTCGGGACCATGGTCCGGGGGGTTCTGAATGGGGCGTGAGTAGTGAACCCCAGGTATCCATAGTAAAGTCCCTCGAACAGGACCAGACTGGAATACCTGGGGGAAACTGGTGCTACCTCCAGTTAGACCCTGGACACGTGGCAGCTGTCCCAGCGGGACAAACGGGTAACAGGTATAACAGATCCGTGATCTAGGATCCCACAGGTACAACATTTTTTAGAGGTGCATTTAAACTCCGGTTCCTTGAGAAACACCATTTTAAATGCACCTCTAAAAAATGTTGTACCTGTGGGATCCTAGATCACGGGGCTAAAACCATCAAATGTAATAGTACTGGTGAGGTCTTTGAGATTTCACAAAGACTCAGCTGTAACAGTGATTTTGTTGTATATGTAATCACATGCAGTTGCGGTTTGCAATATGTGGGACGCACTGTGCAGACACTGCGGTCACGCATTAATGGTCACAGAAATAGAGCAAAAAACGGCTTTTTAAAACATAGTCTCTCAAGGAATCTACTAATTAAACATAACAAAATTTTTAACATAAAAGTAACTCCGGTGGAGCAGATACCCTCTGGTGTTGCAAATAGGAATGCTCTTTTAAACCGGAAAGAAACGTTTTGGATATATCGTCTGGGAACCTTATATCCAAATGGATTGAATGATATCATAGAGAGAGTTTGAACGTTGCTTTTTTTTTTTTTTTTCTCTCTGGGTTTTTTTTTCCTTTTGGGTTTTTTTTTTTTTTTTTTGTCTTGCATCCATGTTGTCAAGGTTGGATCAATCAGTGGGTTTGTTCCTGAACTGTGTTCCTGAACTTGGTCCACAACCTAAATCAAGTTTCTGAGACTGGGATAAAAGGTTGCTACTATATATAAGTGTAACTGAATTTTATACTATTAGGATTTGTACTGTGTTTTTATGATACCTGATGAAGGATATACACTGTATCCGAAATGCGTTGTATCTCTTTTTTAACCTATGAAATAAAAAAATTATGGAATATCATCTTTGGATGTGAGTCCTGGGAAGCGCTGCCGTTTATGGGCTGGATGTGTTTTTCTTGATTTACTCATCCTGTGTGAGCCTGAACCTGGCTCTTTCACTTGGATCCACCCGAGGCAAGCTGCAAGCCCTGTCTTCTGAGAAGTATCCCAAAAGGAAGGATTTTTGAGGATACATAATCCAAAGCTATATTAGTCTTCTATCAGGTGAGTGCATAAAATTGTGCACCCTTTAAAGACTACAATATTGTGTTTACGCACTTAGGGCGCCGCGAATTGTCTGTTCTTCTCTCCCAAACAGGGATTTTTTTGCATATCCTTCTGGAAGAGGACTGCTCCTGCACCAATGGAAGAGGCATCTACCTCCAATATAAATGGCTTGTTCACATCGGAACGATGTAGGATGGGAGCGCCAGCAAAGTGGGATTTAATAGACAAGAAGGCCTTGGAGACTTGTTCAGACCAAGCATTAGGATTAGCTCCTTTCTTGGTGAGAGCAACCAACGGAGCCACCAATGTGGAGAAGTGCGGTATAAACTGGCGATAATAATTTATGAACCCTATGAAGCGCTGCACCGCTTTAAGTGAATGGGGTTCCTGCCAGTCCATCACCGCTTGTAGTTTGGCCAGATCCATAGACAGTCCCTGGGCCGAGATTATGTAGCCCAGGAATGGCAAGGACTCTTGCTCAAACTGACACTTCTCCAGCTTGGCGTATAGAGAGTTCGCCCGTAGATGGTCGAAGACCCTGCATACGTCTCTCCGGTGAGTGGTCAAATCTGGCGAGAAGATGAGTATGTCATCCAAATAAACCACCACCGATGTAGAGAGCATGTTGCGGAAGATGCCGTTGACGAAATCTTGGAAGACAGCTGGTGCATTACACAGGCCGAAGGGCATGACCAGGTAATCGTAATGACCATCCCGGGTATTAAAAGCTGTCTTCAATTCGTCTCCTTCGCGAATGCGGATCAGGTTGTATGCCCCTCACAGATCCAACTTAGTAAAGATCCGGGCCCCTCGCAACCTGTCGAACAACTCAGAAATCAACGGTAGAGGGTATTTGTTTTTAACCGTGATGTCATTGAGACCTCTGTAGTCAATGCAGGGACGTAACTCTCCGCTCTTCTTCTGAACGAAGAAGAAGCCTGCACCAGCCGGTGACACCGACTTTCTGATAAAGCCCCTAGCCAGGTTCTCCCAGATGTATTGTGACATAGTTTCTGTCTCAGGGAGAGATAGTGGATACACACAGCCTCAAGGAGGTTCTGTGCCTGGCATGAGGTATATCGGGCAGTCGTATGGACGGTGCGGCGGGAGCGTCTCCGCAGATTTTTTGGAGAAGACGTCCGCGTATTGGTGGTAGGGTTTAGGTAGCGTGGAGAGATCCGCAGGCACTTCAGTGGAAGCCACTTGAAGACTGCCCCTCAGACATCTCCCCTCACAGTCCTTGCTCCAGGTCAGTATCTTCCCTGTTGCCCACTCGATATGAGGAGAGTGACAACAAAGCCAGGGAACCCCGAGTAGCACCTGATCAATGCCATCTGGCAGGATTAGCAGGGACAGAGACTCATGATGGGAGGGTGAGATGGTGAGCCCAAGTGGAGCTGTCTGATGATTCACCTGAGAGGGTAACGGTGCTCGGTTAACCACCCTGATGGTCAGAGGCTGAGGTAATAGCACCAGGGGAATGGCGTGTTTCTGGGCGAAGGTAGAAGACATAAAGTTCCTCTCGGCCCCGGAATCCACGGTAACCTCTGCCTCCCAGGTGGAGGACCCACTGTCTAAGATGCCCCGGAATACCGGTTTGGGTGAGAAGGATATCATATTGGACTGCCCACCACCTACGGCCACTGAGCATGGACGTTTTTTCACCCGCAGAGGACACATGCTAGCCGGGTGTTAGCGTGGGTGGTCTGGAGCAGGAATCTCCGGGAGTGGACCCTCTGGACCGTGGCACCGAGGGTCCCCGGGCGAGCTGCCCTATACAGGGACCGTTAAGAGCAGGCCCAGGGGTTCGAGTACCACAGTAACCGGTACCGAGAGGGGCGGCTCAGGATGGACCGGAGTAAGACTGAGACTGGAGTAGGACGGCAGGAACACTGAAGGCAGAACTGGAGTAGGACAGCAGGAACACTGAAGGCAGGACTGGAGTGGGATGGCAGGAACACTGGAGGCAAGACTGGAGTAGGACGGCAGGAACACTGAAGGCAGGACTGGAGTAGGATGGCAGGAACACTGAAGGCAGGACAGGAGTAGGATGGCAGGAACACTGAAGGCAGGACTGGAGTAGGACTGCAGGAACACTGAAGGCAGGACTGTAGCATGACGGCAGGAACACTGAAGGCAGGACTGTAGCAGGATGGCAGGAACACTGGAGACAGAACTGCGGAAGAGAACAAGGAACGCGGGTAGCAGGACTGAGAAGCTGCTGCGAGGAGCAGCCGACACTGGAACTGCAGGAGCAGAGTGCACACGATGAAGCGAGGCCAGAGTGTTAGGAAACACAACGATCAGGCGCCTCCCTCAGGGGGAAGCGGCCTGATATGGCCCCGTCTGGTCAGCCATTGGTCCAAAGGTGCTTCCGGGTCAGGGCACAGCCGGAGCATAAGAAGCAGGAAGGAGGCGTGGCTGCGGCCTATGGCGCATGCGCATAGCATGCAGGGAAGGCATCGGTCGCGAGCCCGTCTCAGGTGACCGCCGCGGCCGTCGGGTGGAGAGAGGCTGCGGCGTGGGAGCGGAGGCCGACTGCGGCGTGGGAGCGGAGGCCGGGTGAGTATGGCGGAGCGGTGTAACACCGGGTGCCCAAACTGTCGGCACTGGTAGCAACGTACCGAGCTCCTCATTGGCCGTGACTTTGAGCCAGTGCGAGACACCTCCATAGGTTCGGAGGGAGGAAGCTCCTGTACGGGGTATGTTAGTGGCTCGGTGAACGTGGGAGCCAAGTTAACCCTACGTCTGGATTGTGCTCGTTCCAACCCGCGCTCCGTAAACCGGAGATCAATGTGGGTGGAGACGGCAATCAATTCCTCCAGGCTTGCGGGAACCTCTCTAGTAGCTAGAGCGTCTTTTACGTGCTCAGCCAACCCTTTCCAAAATACCGGGACTAAAGCTTTGTCTGGCCACTCTAACTCGGAAGCCAGTGTCCGGAACCGGACGGCATAATGGCTGACTGAGAGTGACCCCTGTGTTAGGGATAATAACTGGAGAGAGGAGTCATGCGTGATCCTTGGTCCCAAAAAGACCTGCTTCAGGGCCATGAGAAACTGAGCAGCACCCTGAACCACAGGATCATCACGTTCCCACAGAGGTGTAGCCCACTGTAATGCCCGGCCAGATAAGAGTGACACTATGAATCCCACCTTAGCTCGCTCTGTAGGGAACCGTGCAGCCAATAACTCAAGCTGAATAGAGCACTGGCTCACGAATCCCCTACAGGTGGCGCTGTCACCTGAAACTTATCGGGAAGTGGGAGGCGAGAAAGTGTCAGCGTGGGCAAAAGAGCGGGCACACGTGAGACAGCCTCAGCGACTGTCTGGACAGCAGCTAACGTGGTATTTGCAGCTGAGTTGGCGCTCTCAATAGCCGCCAACCTGCTCTCCAGCTGCCGAATATAGCGCTGCAACTGCAGCACGTCTGCCATTGCCAGCCAGACCCTGGCACTAGTGTAATGTTAGGGTAGGCAGAACGCACCAGATATAAATAATAGAAGGTGCGTTCGCTGCCCGGGGTCCACCGTGCGGTAGATGGTAAGACCACTGCTGGACAATGGCAGATGCACCAAAAGGTGAAGTACTGCGCTTGGGTTAACGTCACCCGAATGCTAAGAGCGGCTCTGTTAAGACACAGAGTCGCCTTACAAAACAGAACGCTGGCCCTTTTAGCCTCACAGGATGACCAGCGGGTGGCGTTGCAGCCGCAACCACCAATGGACACTGCTACCGCAGCGCGGCAATAACTATAGCCGCTGGACGGCGGCGCCGGAAGGCCGGACACCGTTGGACGCTAGTATGCAGTGCAGGAGGCACCGTGGCGTGAAGCTTGCCACAATCTGACGCTGACTAACCAACACTCTGTCACCATTCATATTATCAGAGGGAAGGGGTTTCTTAATAAGTCAGTCACCAGTCCATGCATCCATCACCATACACACACAGCATAATATGCTACACTAGCGCATGGCCGAGCCGCCATGCGGGCTTTTTAGAGCCATGCACTTCCAGGACCTTCCAGTAGCCTGGAAAGGACCAATCAGATCCGACGCAGGACCTGAACATGTGACCCCTGCTCTCCAGTGAGAGGTCACCTTGCGGGCATGCCCAGTAGCACGGCACGAGGACTTAGCTTCTGGAGCGGTTCCCTGCAAAGCAGGTTGCGCTACAGTTGCTGCACTCGAGGTGGCAGCAACATCCAGACTGTCAGAGCTCGTCTGAGCAGCACGCCTGGCTCGCCATGATTGCTGAGCAACACCCGGAGTGGAGTGGTCGGAGGAGAATGGGAGACCGCTGGATGTCTGGCTCTGGATTCCTACTGTGTAGTGTCAGGAATCCGACGCCTAAGAGTTAGAATGACCGAGTCAATGTCCAGACCTGAATCAAATCGAGAATCTGTGGAAAGAGCTGAAAACTGCTGTTCACAAACGATCTCCATCAAATCTCACTGAGCTCGAGCTGTTTGTCAAGGAAGAATGGGCAAGAATTTCAGTCTCTCAATGTACAAAACTGATAGAGACATACCCCAAGTGACTTGCAGCTGTAATCGCAGCAAAAGGTGGTGCAACAAAGTATTAAGTTAAAGGGGCCAAATAATATTGCACGCCCAACTTTTCAGTTTTTGAATTTCCACAAAAATTTAAAATAACCAATAAATTTCGTTCAACTTCACAATTGTGTCCCACTTGTTGTTGATTCTTCACCAAAAATTTACATTAGGCATCTTTATGTTTGAAGCATGATATGTGGGAAAAGGTTGAAAAGTTCGAGGGGGCCAAATACTTTTGCAAGGCACTGTACATGTGAATGTGCAGTGTATGTGGGTATGTGTGTGTGCATTAGGGTGACCGGATCTCATATGGGGGGGAAAAAATGTCAGAATCTTGTCCGTCTGGACCCCACAAAACGATTCCCCTTTCCAGATATTGAGAGAGCCAAAATTTGAGCTTGATCAAACGACGTTAACCCGTGCCGCTCGTCGCTCAAAGTTTGAAAAAATCCAAATTGAGGTATTTTAAGATTTAGGTATTTTGCATAGTCTGTTAGACTATAAAGAATGTGACAACAACATTGCAGAAATAGCCCTGACCAAATTTTCGACCCATTTGTGGTATTTGAATGCAGAGTTGGTGGGATTATCGTTTTTTGATCCCACCATTACAGACAATGAAAAGTTGTTAATGGCTAATAAATTGCTCAGTAGCACAGATGAACCATCAGAGCACGCTAACCTACATGAGTTGATAATTTTACATAGTTATCTAATCTATTCTAGAGCTTTTGTTATAGTAGTTTTTGAAACGTCAGAATATAATGCTCGGCATTTGCTTACAACTTGCAGGACATATTGCTTTTGTTCTTCATCTTTTGTCAGAAGGTCGTTAAAGTCGGTTACTTCCTACCTCTTTTAATTTTTCTTTCCTTACTTTTGGATTTACAACCCTAGCGTGCTCTGATGGTTCATCTGTGCTACTGAGCAATTTATTAGCCATTAACAACTTTTCATTGTCTGTAATGGTGGGATCAAAAAACGATAATCCCACCAACTCTGCATTCCAATACCACAAATGGTTTGAAAATTTGGTCAGGGCTATTTCTGCAATGTTGTTGTCACATTCTTTATAGTCTAACAGACTATGCAAAATACCTAAATCTTAAAATACCTCAATTTGGATTTTTTCAAACTTTGAGCGACGAGCGGCACGGGTTAACGTCGTTTGATCGAGCTCAAATTTTGGCTATCTCAATATCTGGAAAGTGGAATCGTTTTGTGGGGTCCAGACGAACAAAATTCCGACATCGATTTTTTGAGGTCACCCTAGTGTGCATACATGCGTGGGCTTGTGTTTGTGTCTGTGTTGTGAGAAGGTCACTGGTAAAATACTGGAGGGGAGATATGTGTCACTCAGGATGTTAGCCACAGTAAGGCTAGTTTCACATTAGCGGGTTTTTTTTGCGCAGCGCATCGGGCGCATAAAAAACGCAAAGAAAAACGCAAAACAAACGCGCGTTTTTTTAACGTCATGCACACGCTGATGCATCAAAAAAAATGCAGCGTTGCTTGCGTTTTACATGCGTTTTTGCATGCGTTTGCGTTTTTTTATGCACATGCGTTTTTAGGTGTGTCATTTTTTCCATTGTCTAGAGAACATTCTAGACTTGTTTAACTCAAAAACGCATGCGCAAAAAAACGCAACCGTGCGCAAGACCATGCGCACGCATGCGTTCCCATAGACTTCAATGTGTTGTTTTTGCGCATTCCGTGCGCATGCGTTTTTTTGCCGAGACAGGGCGCACCAAAAAATGCAACATGTTGCGTCTGGCGCGCCTGGCGCGAAAGACAAAAAAACGCATGCGCACGAAAACGCAAGTGTGCGCAAGACCATGCGCACGTCATGTTAAACATAGGTGCGCAGTGTGCATGCGCACGGGTGCGCACGATGCGCTGCGCACAAAAGCGCAAATGTGAAACCAGCCTAATATGAACCTGGAAAAAATGCTCCAGCATACTAAGTGCTGAGAGGCGTTAATCATCCATATTAAGGGCTGGATTTTTGTGAACAACTGAAGAATGGGTGGGAGGCTGTTCACCATATCTCCACCCTAGGGTGTGGTCCAAAAGGTAAATGTGGAGCTGTTGGATTCATTCAATTTTAAGTGTGTCTGGAGATGAGATCTCCAGAGCTGTGCTCCTGTTGAAGAGAGCTGAACCTTGTTTTTGTTCCCCTGTGTGGACGGATCCCCGCAGCCACACAGACAGTACTGTATGCTATTTTGTTTTTCTGTTATGCCTAATTTTGGACTGGTTTGTGCAGTACAGTTTTAACAAACCAGTTGAAAACTTAATCATAAGCTGTTCCTGTGACTATCTCTTTAAGCATAACATGAAAAAAGGAAGGCAGCACTCCAGCAGCTTCAAGCGAAAGGTGGGTTTATTTAAACCAACGCCATGTTTGTTTAAATAAAATCACCCTTCACTTGAAGCTACTGGAGTGCTGCCTTCCTTTTTTCAAGTTATTGACTTGGGCAAGTATTGGATGAACTGTGCAGCCATTTGTAAGTTTGTTGTGCTGTTCCACTTGTTTTAGCTTTTTACCTCTTTAAGCAGCCGAGTGAGTTGATTTACCATAGTGTATATACATGTGTATGGGCAGTGTGTGTGTGTGTGTATAAATGTGTATGTATGTGCTAGTGTTAGAGAGTTGACATTTTTATCAATAGAAATATAATTTGTACATGATAAAAGTATAAGAGTTAGTGTATTATTTGTGTGCATGGCATCGTCATGTATGAAGTGTACTAATTGTACCATACAAAATGTTTCATAACACGGGTACATTCAAGCAAAAAAGGAAGCACACTGTAGCACCAAACCATGCAAACATGAAAAATTAATAATGAATTGCTTTACTGCATTAGAAGTATGAAAAATTGAGAAAGTTTAGCGCATAAAATGGCCAAGTTATGTGTACCTGGAAGCCACGTTAAGGCATTTCTCGTTTTCCAGGTCCCTATTCTATGCCAATCCTCACTAAGACTGTAGTCTCCATCTGAATGGGAGCCTATGAAAAATCCTCTGTTAGGACTGAAGTCTATATCTCTGTGGAGGGGAAATGGCCCTGGTTTGATTAAAACCGCCTGCAGCTAACAGATGGAGTGCTCAGTCAGAAGGTAAATGAATACAAATTTGTAGCGGTAGCTTCAGGTGGGGCCCTCCGAGTGCAGGTCCCGGGGCGACCATTCCCTCTGCTCCTCCGGTAGTCATGCTACTGTGCTTGCATAGACTTGTGCTTGTAGACAAACATTATTATATTTGTTTAGGCAGTTTAGCTTTAGGAGCCACACATGTGCATATATAAGGTTTTAATTTTTCATACAAAAGTGCATATGTGTTTGAAGTCCAGTGTGAGAAAGTTGGAGGCTGCCATGTTCCCTTTGCTTGCCTCATTTGCATGATAGTGGTGGGTGGTGTTGCTTGTAGGGACAATAAGAATACACCTGTTGTAACTGGCTAGAAAAAACACAAAAGTGGAGCGACAGGTAACTTAAATTGTACAGTATATTACAAAGGAAAGATCTGATCTTGTGTATTGTCAATAGTGAAATCATGCACAAGCTGATTCCGGCAAGTAGGGAGGAGAATAAAGCTACGAATGAAAGCAGCATTTATAAAATTATATAACATTCTTAATTACATACATGTTCTTTATAAATGAGGTCACTAATAGAGTTGAGCGACTTTTGGTTTTTTAGGGTCGCGTTTCGTTTCGTGAAACCCGACTTTTCCAAAAGTCGGGTCGAGCAAGATCGTCCGATTTTAGGGAAAAGTCGGGGTCGTCCCGAAACACGAAACCCAATGTAAGTCAATGGGGAATAAAAGTCAGCAGTGAGAGGAGGACAGGAAACACACCTACAGTGCCCATTTGAATGCCAAAAGCATCAATTCTTCTTTCTTAAGCTTGTCAACCTTAATTAACTTCATAATGCAAGTTACGCACTGAAAAATGCGGGTTATTTGGGGGGGGAGGGCTGGCTCCAGGTTTTCATGTGCCCTGGGCGAAAGAGCGCCCCTTTAACACATACCACAACTCATCATGCTCCGATACGGCAGAGAATTAGCGGTATAGTCCAATGAAAAATACCTCACTTTTTACATCTCATGACGAGGCCCATCTATTTCTCCATACAGAATCATTGGTCCCATATAATGTTTGAAACAGTATATGATGAGCTCCACATAATGCTACAGTATATGTTGGTCCCCATGGATGAAGCTCCACTGTTTTATGGGCCCAAATAATGCTCCAAACATAATGGGCCCCATTTCTAATGCTCTAGTGTATAATGGGCCCTGTAAATGCTGCTCCAGTGTCTGATGTCCACCTTTGGAATGTTCCAGTGTATGGTGGGCCCCATCTATCATTCTCCAGAGTATAGTGCTCCCCAAAAATTGCTGTCCCAACATTGAAAACAATCAAATAAGTCTCCTCGCTAGGGAATCCCTGTACTTGTCTGGACAGGTGCTGTAGCTTGCTTAACAGCTCGCCAGCCGTTCTCACGCCCAGTATGGATTACACGTGATTGCACAAAGGTGAGAAAGGGTACCGTATCCCCAGATAACATGTATGGATAGCGTACACATTCAAAATATATGTCTCAGGAGGCAGGCTCAGACGGTGTTAGGCCCAGTATGGATTGCACGTGATTGCACAAAGGTTAGAAAGGGTACCGTATCCCCGGATAACATGTATGGATAGCGTACACATTCAAAATATATGTCTATACAGCATGAGGCAGGCTCAGACGGTGTTAGGCCCAGTATGGATTGCACGTGATTGCACAAAGGTTAGAAAGGGTACCGTATCCCCGGATAACATGTATGGATAGCGTACACATTCAAAATATATGTCTATACAGCATGAGGCAGGCTCAGACGGTGTTAGGCCCAGTATGGATTGCACGTGATTGCACAAAGGTTAGAAAGGGTACCGTATCCCTGGATAACATGTATGGATAGCGTACACATTCAAAATATATGTCTCAGGAGGCAGGCTCAGACGGTGTTAGGCCCAGTATGGATTGCACGTGATTGCACAAAGGTTAGAGAGGGTACCGTATCCCTGGATAACATGTATGGATAGCGTACACATTCAAAATATATGTCTATACAGCATGAGGCAGGCTCAGACGGTGTTAGGCCCAGTATGGATTGCACGTGATTGCACAAAGGTTAGAAAGGGTACCGTATCACCGGATAACATGTATGCATAGCGTACACATTCAAAATATGTCTCAGGAGTCAGGCTCAGACGGTGTTAGGCCCAGTATGGATTGCACGTGATTGCACAAAGGTTAGAAAGGGTACCGTATCCCCGGATAACATGTATGGATAGCGTACACATTCAAAATATATGTCTATACAGCATGAGGCAGGCTCAGACGGTGTTAGGCCCAGTATGGATTGCACGTGATTGCACAAAGGTTAGAAAGGGTACCGTATCCCTGGATAACATGTATGGATAGCGTACACATTCAAAATATATGTCTATACAGCATGAGGCAGGCTCAGACGGTGTTAGGCCCAGTATGGATTGCACGTGATTGCACAAAGGTTAGAAAGGGTACCGTATCCCCGGATAACATGTATGGATAGAGTACACATTCAAAATATATGTCTATATAGCATGAGGCAGGCTCAGACGGTGTTAGGCCCAGTATGGATTGCACGTGATTGCACAAAGGTTAGAAAGGGTACCGTATCACCGGATAACATGAATGGATAGCGTACACATTCAAAATATATGTCTATACAGCATGAGGCAGGCTCAGACGGTGTTAGGCCCAGTATGGATTGCACGTGATTGCACAAAGGTTAGAAAGGGTACCGTATCCCTGGATAACATGTATGGATAGCGTACACATTCAAAATATATGTCTCAGGAGGCAGGCTCAGACGGTGTTAGGCCCAGTATGGATTGCACGTGATTGCACAAAGGTTAGAAAGGGTACCGTATCCCCGGATAACATGTATGGATAGCGTACACATTCAAAATATATGTCTATACAGCATGAGGCAGGCTCAGACGGTGTTAGGCCCAGTATGGATTGCACGTGATTGCACAAAGGTTAGAAAGGGTACCGTATCCCTGGATAACATGTATGGATAGCGTACACATTCAAAATATATGTCTATACAGCATGAGGCAGGCTCAGACGGTGTTAGGCCCAGTATGGATTGCACGTGATTGCACAAAGGTTAGAAAGGGTACCGTATCCCCGGATAACATGTATGGATAGCGTACACATTCAAAATATATGTCTATACAGCATGAGGCAGGCTCAGACGGTGTTAGGCCCAGTATGGATTGCACGTGATTGCACAAAGGTTAGAAAGGGTACCGTATCACCGGATAACATGTATGGATAGCGTACACATTCAAAATATATGTCTATACAGCATGAGGCAGGCTCAGACGGTGTTAGGCCCAGTATGGATTGCACGTGATTGCACAAAGGTTAGAAAGGGTACCGTATCCCTGGATAACATGTATGGATAGCGTACACATTCAAAATATATGTCTCAGGAGGCAGGCTCAGACGGTGTTAGGCCCAGTATGGATTGCACGTGATTGCACAAAGGTTAGAAAGGGTACCGTATCCCCGGATAACATGTATGGATAGCGTACACATTCAAAATATATGTCTATACAGCATGAGGCAGGCTCAGACGGTGTTAGGCCCAGTATGGATTGCACGTGATTGCACAAAGGTTAGAAAGGGTACCGTATCACCGGATAACATGTATGGATAGCGTACACATTCAAAATATATGTCTATACAGCATGAGGCAGGCTCAGACGGTGTTAGGCCCAGTATGGATTGCACGTGATTGCACAAAGGTTAGAAAGGGTACCGTATCCCTGGATAACATGTATGGATAGCGTACACATTCAAAATATGTCTCAGGAGGCAGGCTCAGACGGTGTTAGGCCCAGTATGGATTGCACGTGATTGCACAAAGGTTAGAAAGGGTACCGTATCCCCGGATAACATGTATGGATAGCGTACACATTCAAAATATATGTCTATACAGCATGAGGCAGGCTCAGACGGTGTTAGGCCCATTATGGATTGCACAAAGGTTAGAAAGGGTACCGTATCCCTGGATAACATGTATGGATAGCGTACACATTCAAAATATATGTCTATACAGCATGAGGCAGGCTCAGACGGTGTTAGGCCCAGTATGGATTGCACGTGATTGCACAAAGGTTAGAAAGGGTACCGTATCCCTGGATAACATGTATGGATAGCGTACACATTCAAAATATGTCTCAGGAGGCAGGCTCAGACGGTGTCAGGCACAGTATGGATTTGACGGCCCAGATTACACAGCGGTGGAGCAGGGAGAGGTAAAGATTGCAAATGCTGGGGCCCTGCCCAAACAAGGGGGGCCCACTCGTGGGCGTCGGTACTGGCACTGGGCCCCTCATAGTACAGCGGTGTGTCTGACGGCGGGTGTGCACCACCACCGTCAGAGACACTTGATTGCACTATGAGGGACCCTGTGCCAGTGCCCGCGCCCAAGAGTCGGCCTACCCACCTGTCCAGGGCAACGGCACTCGCACGGTGTCGTGCGGTAGGTGGTGACCCCGGCCATGGGGGGGGAGGCAGCACAGTTAGGGAGTTTTAGAAAGTGGCATATGTTGATGTTGGACATTCAGCTGATGCAAAAGGCGAAATAGGTGAAGTACCAGGAAGAGGTGGACCAAAGCAAGCCATTTTTCTGTCACCCTATGTGTCATCAGGGGAAGGTGGGACAAAATCCTTGGAAACCCATGCGTGGTTCATTTTAATGAAGGTTAGATCATCCACATTTTGGGTTGACAGACGGGTCCTTTTTTCTGTCAGGATTGATCCAGCTGCACTGAAGACTCTTTCCGATAGCACACTTGCAGCTGGGCAAGCGAGCTCCTGTAAGGCATATTGGGCCAATTCAGGCCAGGTGTCCAGTTTAGCGGCCCAATAGTCAAAGGGGAATGACCTGTGTGGGAGAACATCGATATGGGAGGAAAAGTAGTTTGTAACCATAGTTGACAACTGCTGTCTCCTGTCACTTTCCATCGATGCAGTATTACCAGTTGTGTGAGCGGTATTTGAAAAATCAGTCCACAACATTGTCATGAAACCCCTGTCTCCAACGCCACTTCTGCTGTGTGCACCACGAACACCTCTGCCATGCTGCCCCCGGCCCGTACGGCTCGTGTGAGAACCATCACCGCTGCTGTGTGCTGGGAATGCCTCAAGCAACCGATTTACCAGAGTTGCTTGTTTATTAGCCAATATTAGGTCAAGGTTCTCCTGTGGCATGATGTTTTGTAATTTGCCTTTATAGCGTGGATCCAGGATGCTGGCCAACCAGTAGTCGTCATCGTTCATCATTTTGGCAATGCGGGGGTCCCTTTTTAGGATCCGCAAGGCATAATCTGACATGTGGGCCAATGTTCCCGGTGTCAATGATGCACTGCGAGTGCTGGGTGGAGGAGCACTTTCTGGCAAATCCACATCCCTCCAGTCACGCACAAACCCTGTACCAGACCTTGCCACGCCAACATTTCTCCTTCGTCTCATTGGGGGACACAGAGACTGTGGGTGTGTGCTTCTGCCGTCTGGAGGCTGACACTAAGTATACAAAAAAAGAGTTAGCTCCTCCTCCGCCGCATACACCCTCGCCCCCAGACCGGGCGTAACTCAGTTTTTTGCTTAGTGTCTGATGGAGGCACACGCAGTCTGGAGCTCCAGACTAGTTTTTTTTTTTTTTT
The DNA here is from genome assembly GCF_039654945.1 of Dendrobates tinctorius. Taxonomy (NCBI): domain Eukaryota; kingdom Metazoa; phylum Chordata; class Amphibia; order Anura; family Dendrobatidae; genus Dendrobates; species Dendrobates tinctorius. Next base: position 16,596,069 of record NW_027361796.1, read on the forward strand.
TCCTCTATGAAGATAAGACAGGGGCGACGGATCCTATAGAGAGGATCCGATCTCCCCAAATCATCAACGGGCGACCACGTGTGAGTAACCCTCCACGTGTTTCTCTCCCGCACCGAGGGACACATCTGGGACTTTTCCCCAGACAACTATTTTTCTTTTTTATTTTGAAAGAGGTGGCAACGCATCCTGATAAGAGGATTGCGGTTTCCCCATCGTTCCCCACGGGCGAGCACGTGTGAGCGATCCTCCACGTTGTTCTCTCCTGCAACGTGGAAATGCCCCTACCACCCCTAGGTAGTGAGTCCAGGGGTGGAGTTGGAGGCGCAGGTAAGCCAGGGATTGAAGCGGAGAGCGGTACAGTAGCCTCCCCCTCCCTGCCCAGGGATGGGGTTGAGAAGCACCTCCGTAGAGCCCCCTCGGCGGCCCGGCTCACCTTTGGTTGATCAGGCCGGGACCAGGTAGTCCGTCTCTCACCCGGCGGGTAACGCCGCACGCGGAGCGCGGCCGGAGCCCCGCGGGCGGCCGCGGGCCCCCGCTGTATGGGGAGATCCGTGAGCGCGCGCCCGCCCGCCGACTTCCGGGGATGGCCGGAAGCCCCGCCCACTACTTCCGGGGGCGGAGAGCGGCGGGCGCGCACAGTGACCCGGGAGCTCCCGCCCCCTCCCTCCAACGCCGCACGTGGAGTGCGGCCAGAGTCCGGCGGGCGGCCACGGTCCCCGCTGTATGGGGAGGTCCGGAGTCCGCGCGCCCACCCGCCGACTTCCGGGGATAGCCGGAAGCCCCGCCCACTAACTTCCGGGGGCGGAGAGCGGCGGGCGCGCACAGTTACCGGGGACCTCCCGCCCCCCTCCTTGCATTTCCTCGCCGAAGTGGGGCCGGAAGCCGCCCCCTATCTCCCAGAGTGCGAGTGCCCCGGCGGGTAACGCCGCACGGAAGAGACGCAAAGTTGGGCCATTACCGGTGGGTAAGTGCATCCCCGTTGTGAGTGCCGCACTAGTAGTCAAGGAAGGGGTTATCCTCCTCCTCCTACCCTACCTTGCAATATGTCTGGCAAAGGGAAAGCTCACTCTTTCCTATACGCTGTTTGCGTTTCCTGTGGGGTCAGGCTGCCTAAAGCACAGCCGGGTAAATTTTGTGAAGCCTGCGAGTCGGAGCGAGCCCAGGAGCCCCCCATTGTTGCAGAGCCCAGAGGTCAGGACCCTCCAGAATGGGCGGTATCTTTATCAAACTCTATGATATCCCTTACAAAGGCAATTGAGTCTCTCCAAGGCCCAGGTAGGGACAAGGATGGTGGTCTGCCAGCGGAAGACAGCTCGTCCACGTCTCAGGACCCTCCGACCGTTAGAGGCCGCTCCAGCACCAGACAAGCTCATAGCAAGAGAGCTCGTTCCCCGTCGGCCGGACCCTCTGGGGCTTCGGTGGCGGGTATTAGGGTATCTCGTTCCCCGTCGCCGAGCTCAGGAAGCGAGCAGGATGAGGGCGAGGAGGAGGAGGAGGCCTGGAATCCAGAAAGCCTGGGATACCAAGACTCGGTGGACAGCCTCATTGAGGCAGTCAACCAGACTTTAGAGATCGAGGACGATGTGTCCACGGCCTCAGGTCACAAGGTCTCCTTCAAAAAGACCAGGCGACCGCATAGAAGGTTTGCCACGCATCCGGAGTTCGAGGAGCTAGTTCAGAAACATAGGGAACACCCGGATAAGCGTTTTGCAATGCAAAAAGCGCTGCAAGCTAAGTATCCGTTTCCTCCTGAACTCCATAAGGGATGGGTGGAGTCGCCAGTAGTGGACCCACCGGTATCACGTTTAGCGTCAAGATCGCTATTGTCGATACCCAGCGGTTCTTCTATCAAGGACCCAACTGATCGCCTTATAGAGGGGCTTGCCCGCTCGGTGTATGAGGCAGCGGGGTCGGCCCTTGCCCCCTCCTTTGCGGCTACTTGGGTGGCTAAGGCCATGGTTTCGTGGGCGGATGCTCTGCAGAATGCCCTCCAAAACAGAGACCTGCCTGCGGAGGTCTTGGAGGTGACAAATCAGATCTTAGGGGCAAGTGATTTTCTCGTCAGCGCCTCTCTGGACGCGGCCGAGTGTTCTGTGGTGGCAGCAGCAAATGCGATCGCCATTAGGCGAGCATTATGGCTGAGATTGTGGAAAGCGGATTCTATCTCCAAAAAGTCCTTGACCTCATTGCCTTTTCAGGGCAATCGGTTGTTCGGTGAGAAGCTTGATAAGCTTATCTCAGAAGCCACAGGGGGGAGGAGTAGTTTCCTCCCGCAGCAGAGGACTTGGCCAGCATTCAGGCAGACACAGAGGCGTTTTCGGCCTTTTCGTAACCCCTGGAGGGGGTCTTCGGCCAGAGCATCCACCTCCGCAAATGATGGTCAGATTAGGGAAAGGCAAATCTCTTACAGAGCCAATCCGCTGGGTAGAGGCCGAGGCCGTTTGCCCAGAACAAGGGGGGCCAGATCCCAAAAGCCTCCAGCAAAATGACTCGAGGCGCTTCGTACCTTCGGACGACAGAGTGGGCGGACGCCTACTAAGGTTCAGCCACGTTTGGGTCGCAGTGGCACGCGACGCTTGGGTGGCAGAATTGATATCGTCCGGGTACAAGATAGAGTTTCTCGGACTCCCGCCACGGCGATTCTTCCGTTCCCGACTTTCCGGAACAGAGTCGCAGGCGGAGAGTTTGTTACAGGCCATAATGACGCTACAGCGCAATGGGGTCATTGTCCCAGTACCGAAAAGCGAAGAGACACAAGGTTTTTACTCCAACCTGTTTTCGGTCCCCAAAAAGGATGGGACAGTAAGGCCAGTATTAGATCTAAAAATCCTAAACAAATTCATCAGAGTCAGGCGGTTCCGGATGGAATCCCTCCATTCGGTCATTGCAGCCATGGATCCAGGGGAGTTCCTGGCCTCGATCGATGTGCAGGATGCATATCTGCACATTCCGATTTTTCCTCCACACCAGAGGTTCCTGCGTTTTGCGATCGGAGGGCGACATTTTCAATTTGTTGCTCTGCCCTTCGGTCTGGCCACTGCTCCCAGAGTCTTTACGAAGATAATGGCGGTGGTTATGGCCATCCTGCATGCTCGGGGCATAACGGTACTACCTTACCTGGACGACCTTTTGGTAAAGGGGCCGTCCTTTCAGGCGTGCCAGGAGAATGTCAGTATCACGCTGGATACCCTGGCGCGTCTAGGCTGGTTGATCAATCGGAACAAATCGTCCTTGGTTCCAGCCCAGAGAATTGTATTCCTAGGCATGGTTTTCAACACCTCCCGGGGGCTGGTGATCCTCCCTCAGGACAAAGCGCGAAAGATCAAACAGGGGGTACGGAACCTTCTACAGCCAGGCTCCAGATCCATCCGGTACGGCATGAGTGTGTTGGGCAGAATGGTGGTGGCGATGGAGGCAATCCCGTTTGCCCAGTTCCATCTCCGTCCGCTTCAGCATGCGCTCTTGTCAGCATGGGACAGAAGGCTGCTATCCCTCAGTCATCGGTGCAATTTGTCTCCGCTGGTCCGACAATCACTCCGATGGTGGACTCGCGACTCGTCTCTTGTCCAGGGGAAACCCTTTCCCCCGGAACAGTGGTTGGTGGTGACGACCGATGCAAGCCTGCAAGGTTGGGGAGCAGTTTTCCAGAGTCACACAGCCCAGGGGCGGTGGTCCATTCAGGAGATAATTCTCCCGATCAACATTCTGGAGATACGGGCAATACGATTGGCCCTGCAACATTTTCAGTGTTTCCTGAGACACCGGCCGGTGCGCATTCAGTCGGACAATGCTACAGCAGTAGCATATGTCAACCATCAGGGGGGCACGCGCAGCCAAACAGCCATGCGCGAGGTTGGACTGGTACTGCGTTGGGCCGAAAAGAACCACGTGGTAATTTCAGCGGTGCACATTCCGGGAGTCGAAAACTGGGCAGCAGATTTTCTCAGCCGACAGGGGGTCGCGGCAGGGGAATGGTCCCTGCACCCCGAGGTTTTTCAACAGATCTGCCAACGATGGGGGACACCAGACGTGGACCTTATGGCATCCAGAGAGAACGCCAAAGTGCAAAGGTTCGTCGCTCGATCCCTCGACCCGCAGGCGATCGCAGCAGACGCTCTGGTGCTTCCATGGAGCCAGTTTCGTCTCCCATACTTGTTCCCCCCGCTACCTCTGCTTCCAAGGGTCATCAGAAAGTTAAGGAGAGAGAAGGTTCCAGCAATTCTGCTAGCGCCAGACTGGCCTCGGAGGGCCTGGTATGCAGATCTGGTTCAGCTAGTGGTGGACGTACCCTGGCGTCTACCAGATCGACCAGACTTGCTGTCCCAGGGGCCGATCTACCATCCGAACTTAGGGGCCCTGTGTTTGACGGCGTGGCCATTGAATCTTGGCTGTTAACACAGGCAGGATTCAGGCGCGATGTGGTGGCCACGATGGTGAGTGCCCGAAAACCTTCCTCGGCGAAGGTATATCATCGGACTTGGGAAGTTTTTTTCCATTGGTGTAGGGATCGCGGAGTGGCTCCTCTGGTTTTTTCAACCCCCAACGTACTGGCTTTTTTGCAGGCAGGGCTGGACGCAGGGCTGGCTCCGAGTTCGCTCAGGACGCAAATCTCGGCCCTGTCGGTCCTTTTTCAACGAAAGGTCGCTTCGGTCTGGCAGGTTAAGACGTTTATGCAGGGGGTCGCACATTTAGTACCCCCCTATAAGGCGCCGACGGAATCATGGGACCTGAACTTGGTGCTCAGAGCCCTTCAGGAGCCCCCCTTCGAACCCTTACAAGAAGTCTCCTTACCTTACCTGTCCAGAAAAGTCGTTTTTCTGGTAGCTATTACGTCTATTAGGCGGGATTCGTAATTGGCGGCTTTATCTTGTAAACCGCCGTTCTTGACTTTTTATAAGGATAAGGTAGTTTTAAGGCCAGCTCCCCCCTTCTTGCCGAAGGTTGTCTCTGCATTCCATATCAACGAAGACATTGTCTTACCTTCGTTTTGCCCGGCACCGGTGCACAGGGTAGAAAAGGCTTTGCACACACTGGATCTGGTAAGAGCTCTTAGGAGGTATGTGACAAGGACAGCATCTTTCCGCCGGACAGACTCTCTATTCGTGATCCCAGAAGGGAGACGGAAGGGGCTTGCTGCGTCCAAAGCGACTTTGGCCAGATGGGTTCGCCTGACGATTCAAGAATCTTATGAAATCAGTGGCACGCCGGTTCCGGCAGGGATCAAGGCACACTCTGCTCGAGCAGTGGGTGCCTCATGGGCACTGCGACACCAAGCTTCAGCGGAACAGGTGTGCAAAGCAGCTACCTGGTCCAGTTTGCATACGTTTGTCAAACATTATAACGTACATACCCAGGCATCCTCGGATGCAAGCCTGGGAAGAAAGATTCTTCAGGCAGCAGTTGCGCACCTCTAATCAGGGGCGCAAAGTAGCATGGATTGGGTGAGCTAAGATCCCGCCCAGGGACTGCTTTAGAACGTCCCACAGTCTCTGTGTCACCCAATGAGACGAAGGAGAAACATGGATTTTTGTGAGTACTCACCGTAAAATCCTTTTCTCCGAGACGCTCATTGGGGGACACAGCACCCACCCTACTAGCCAGTTGGCTTTTGCTTATTTTAAGTTATACAAATCCTTATGTAAGGATCAGGGTGGTCCCTTTTCCAGACGTATAATTTCTTGCCTGAGTTTAAGGCGCGTTCTCCTACTGCTTATGCACTAAACTGAGTTACGCCCGGTCTGGGGGCGAGGGTGTATGCGGCGGAGGAGGAGCTAACTCTTTTTTTGTATACTTAGTGTCAGCCTCCAGATGGCAGAAGCACACACCCACAGTCTCTGTGTCCCCCAATGAGCGTCTCGGAGAAAAGGATTTTACGGTGAGTACTCACAAAAATCCATGTTTTCACTTGCCCCACGAGATGCATCCTCCTCCCCTAAGTAATCATCCCCATCATCATCCTCCTCCTCCTCTTCTTCCTCCACCTCGTCCAGGAGAGGTCCCTGAGCAGACAATGGCTGAATGTCATCAAGGATTCCCTCCTCCTCTTCCTCCTCATCAACATTGGCTGCAGACGCCTGCTCCTTAAGGTGCATCAAAGTTTGCATGAGCAGACGCATAAGTGGGATGCTCATGCTTAGGATGGCGTCGTCTGCGCTTACCAGCCGTGTGCATTCCTCAAAACACTGAAGGACTTTACAAAGGTCTTTCAGCTTTGACCACTGCACACCTGTCAACTCCATGTCTGCTCTCAAAGTGCCTGGCCGTGTATCCTCCCACAAATGCATTATGGCCTGCCTCTGCTCGCACAGCCGCTCCACCATGTGCAGGGTGGAGTTCCACCTTGTTGCAATGTCGATAATGAGGCGGTGGTTGGGAAGGTGGAGCAATCGCTGCAGCTTCTGCATACGAACGGAGTGTACAGGCGACCGGCGGATGTGCGCGCACAGTCTTCGCACCTTCTGGAGCAGGGCTGTTAACTCCCGATAATTTTTGAGGAAGCACGGCACCACCAGGTTCAAGGTGTGAGCCAAGCAAGGTATGTGGCTGAGTTTTGAAAGGGCTATGGCTGCCACAAAATTACGGCCGTTATCACTAACTACCTTGCCTGCCTCAAGATGTACACTGCCCAGCCATGACTCAGTTTGTCGCTTCAAGTACTCGGCCAGCACCTCGGCGGTGTGTCTGTCACCCAAACACATCATCTGCAACACAGCCTGCTGACGCTTTCCACTAGCTGCTCGATAGGGGGACACATCGTGTGCAACAGTGGCAGCTGCAGATGGAGTGCTCGTACGACTGCGCTCTGTGGACGAGCTTTCGCTTCTGGAGGAGGAGGAGGAGGAGGAGGGTCGAACGCCTACAGCCAACTGTTTCCTATACCGTGGGCTAGGCAGCACTGTCCCACCACCGCTGTCCCCTGTGGACCCTGCATCCACCACATTAACCCAGTGCACAGTGATGGACACGTAACGGCCCTGGCCATGCCGACTGGACCATGCATCAGTTGTGAGGTGCACCTTTCCGCTCACTGACTGCTTGAGTGCATGGACAATGCGGTCTTTCACATGATGGTGGAGGGCTGGGATGGCTTTGCGAGAGAAGAAGTGGCGACTGGGTAGGTCATAGCGTGGTACTGCCTAGGCCATGAGTTCGCGGAAAGCTGTGCTTTCCACCAACCGAAAGGGCATCATCTCAAACGAGATTAGTTTGGCAATGTGGGCGCTCAAACCCAGTGTACGCGGATGAGAGACTGAGTACTTTCTTGACCTACTCATAGTGTCTGGGAGGGTGAGCTGGACTTGAGAGCTGCATATGGTGGAAGTAGCGGTGGACAGGGTGGACTGAGAGAGGGTTGATGATGGTGATGGAGTTGGTGTTCTTTCTGATGGCCTAGAATCAGTCTTTCGTTGATATAACAGTGGGATTCCCTGACTGCTGTGGTCTTGCAACGACACCTCAACATTTGCTGCTGTGCTAACCGGTGGGCTTACAGTGGGGGAAACAATGTAGCGTTGCTGACTACCTTCGTTGTGATCAGTTGCACATGTGGCACTTGAGGTTTGGTGTTGTATCCACGCTTGCAAGTGCATGCTGGTTAAATGTCTAAGCATGCAACTGGTATTCAAATTTTTCAGATTTTTCCCTCGGCTAAAGGTCTTTGCGCACTTCTTACAGATAACCTTGGCCTGATCATGAGGATTTTGTTCAAAAAACTGCCACACTGCACTCTTCCTACTTTGGCAGACATTTTGCGGCCTAGCACGCTGTGATCTTTTGACCCTCTGGACAAGCTGTCCAGCAACTCTTTTGATGTTTGGAACCTGTCTTTGGAGTGCTCCGGGCCTGCCAGATAACAGCTGTTGCGATGTCGATGTCTGCTGTGGATGCTCCTCATCTGAGCTATTGGAAGCAGCACTCTCTTCCCCCAATGGATGCCAATCTGGGTCAACAACTGGGTCATCCATCACCTCCTCTTCTATGTCATGTGCACCTTCCTCTGTGTCACCGTGTATGGTGGTAGAGTGTGCGGGAAGGGGCACCTGAGTCTCATCAGGGTCAGAATCTGGCTCTGTACACTGCGAGGACAATGTAGTGCTCTGAGTGAATGTACCAGCAGAATCATCCATCAGCGGCTGTGCATCAGTGCACTCCATGTCAGATTCATCTTGGCCTGGGTAATTCACCATTTGACTTGATAATCCAGGCATGGTATGTGAAAACAGCTCCATGGAGTAATCAGTAGTATGGCCTGCGTTATCCTTCAATCTTGGTTGGGGTGAAGGACACAAGGAAAGGTGTGGTTCATGAACATGAGCCTCCAATGACGACTCAGTGCTTTTACTTTTTACAACTGAAGAAGAGGAGGCGATAGAGCTGGAGGCTGAGTCAGCAATGTAAGACAAAACTTTTTCCTGATGCTCTGGCTTTAAAAGCGGTTTGCCAACTCCTAGAAAACTAAGCATTCGAGGCCTTATGTAGCCAGACGATGACGCAGGGTCAGCACCTCCTGCATTCGGTCCTATTTTGCTCTTGCCACTACCATCAGATCCACCACCAACACCATCATTACCAGCTGCCAACCCCCGCCCAATTCCACGGCCTCTTCCACCAGCCTTCCTCATTTTTGGTAGAAATGTAGACAAAATCCAACAAACTATATAGTAATGTAAAACAAGGTACAAGGTGTCTATAGGACAGGGGAGATTTTGAATTTCTGCACACACTTTTGGACACTGGACACTTTTGGATTGTGTGAGGCCCACTGATATCTGAGCGCTATGTGACAGGCTCGATGGCACAGCTGTGACCAAAGTGACGAGAGGATAAGGGAGATTTTGAATATCTGCACACACTTTTGGACAGTGGACACTTTTGGATTGTGTGAGGCCCACTGATATCTGAGCGCTATGTGACAGGCTCGATGGCACTGCTGTGACAAAAGTGACAAGAGGATAAGGGAGATTTTGAATATCTGCACACACTTTTGGACACTGGACACTTTTGGATTGTGTGAGGCCCACTGATATCTCAGCGCTATGTGACAGGCTCGATGGCACTGCTGTGACAAAAGTGACTAGAGGATAAGGGAGATTTTGAATTTCTGCACACACTTGTGGACAGTGGACACTTTTGGATTGTGTGAGGCCCACTGATATCTGAGCGCTATGTGACAGGCTCGATGGCACTGCTGTGACAAAAGTGACGAGAGGATAAGGGAGATTTTGAATATCTGCACACACTTTTGGACAGTGGACACTTTTGGATTGTGTGAGGCCCACTGATATCTGAGCGCTATGTGACAGGCTCGATGGCACTGCTGTGACAAAAGTGACTAGAGGATAAGGGAGATTTTGAATATCTGCACACACTTTTGGACACTGGACACTTTTGGATTGTGTGAAGCCCACTGATATCTCAGCGCTATGTGACAGGCTCGATGGCACTGCTGTGACAAAAGTGACTAGAGGATAAGGGAGATTTTGAATTTCTGCACACACTTGTGGACAGTGGACACTTTTGGATTGTGTGAGGCCCACTGATATCTGAGCGCTATGTGACAGGCTCGATGGCACTGCTGTGACAAAAGTGACTAGAGGATAAGGGAGATTTTGAATTTCTGCACACACTTGTGGACAGTGGACACTTTTGGATTGTGTGAGGCCCACTGATATCTGAGCGCTATGTGACAGGCTTGATGGCACAGCTGTGACAAAAGTGACTAGAGGATAAGGGAGATTTTGAATTTCTGCACACACTTGTGGACAGTGGACACTTTTGGATTGTGTGAGGCCCAATGAATATCTGAGCGCTATGTGACAGGCTCGATGGCACAGCTGTGACAAAAGTGACTAGAGGATAAGGGAGATTGGATTGCTTTTAAAAAATCAGTTTGCGGAGCAGTGGGTAAACAGCAATGCCAGCCTGTCAGGAAGCCTTAGAAGGCAGCCCAACAACCAACACCACTGATACACCACTATATAGCCTCCCCTTGCACTGCACACACAGTGACTGGTGTGTTGTGCAGGCCAAATTGCTAGCAGCAGAATCAGTTTTTTTTTCTTCTCAGCAGGACAAAAAAAAAAATTGGGATTGCTTTTAAAAAAGCAGTTTGCGGAGCAGTGGGTAAACAGCAATGCCAGCCTGTCAGGAAGCCTTAAAAGGCAGCCCAACAACCAACACCACTGATACACCACTATATAGCCTCCCCTTGCACTGCACACACAGTGACTGGTGTGTTGTGCAGGCCAAATCGCTAGCAGCAGAAGCAGTTTTTTTGTCTTCTTCCCTGCCTAACGCTCTCCCTACAGAATCAGCAGCAACCTCTCCCTATACTAAGATCGGCAGAAGTAAGATGGCGGTCGGCGTGCACGCCCTTTTATACCCCCTGTGACGCCCACCAAAGCAAGCCAATCACTTGCATGCCCTTCTGAAAGATGGTGGTGACCCGTGCCTATGTCATCACGTTGCCCACAGTGTCCGTGGATCCTGATTGGCTGAAAAAGAGCGCAAAACAAACTTTTGAAACGCGACTTTGGCGCGTAAGTCGCCGACCTCGTGGCCGACCTCATCCTAGGGTCGGGTTTCGTTTCATGAAACCCGACTTTGCCAAAAGTCGGGGACTTTTGAATTTTTTCGACCCGTTTCGCTCAACTCTAGTCACTAAAATAACAGTATAGTTATCTCTGCTATTTTCATTTTCCAGTACTGGAAAAACCAGCATATGAGCACTTAGAATGTGTAAGGGCCCCGTCACACATAGCAACTCATCAGCAATCCCGCCAACGATATCACCTTGTCAGGATCGCTGGTGTGTCGCTACATGATCGCTGGTGACCTGTAAACAGGCAGCTTCACCAGCGATCAGGACCAGCGACACACGGGTAAGATGCGACACACGGGTAAGATGCGACGCACGTCGCTTAGTTACCCGCAGTGTATCTTAGTTACCAGCGCGTTGATGCAGGGAGCTGGTAACCAAGGTACACATCGGGTTTCTAAGGGGTGCACGGCACTTAGAAACCCGATGTGTACCTTGGTTACAAGCTCCTGCTCGCTGGTCTCCCACCTGTCAAACGCAGCGATGCGTGCTGGCCAGTGGGAGACCAGCGACCCCAAAAATGTCCAGACGTTTCAACAACGATCAGCCATAACCGGCAGGGGGGCTGGTCACTGATAGTTGTCACACACAGCGATCTCACTGGTGAGATCGCTGTTGCATCACAAAACTTGTGACTCGTCATCAGCGATCTCGCTAGCGAGATCGCTGTGTGTGACGGGGGGCTTATGGCTTTGTCCACTCAGGCAAGGTTATAGTGCAAACCAAAATGCATTTGCAAGGGACCATTTGTGGCAAGGTTAGCATCATGGTCCCAAAGCGCCCAGTTATGGCACCCCTGAGTGTGTGGAAGTGATCTGGTGATTGCTGAAGACCCCTTTTTAGACCACAAATGGTTTAATGGTATGGTATGGAGACCGAGTCCGATGTAAAAACATAAAAAGTAATATCTTTACCATAATTCCTTAAATAAAACTGTAACGCTCATAGAATCATAGAATGGTAGAGTTGGTAGGGAACTCCTGGGTCATCTGGTCCAACCCCCTGATCAAAGCAGGATTCACTAAATCATCCCAGACAGATGTCTTTCCAGCCTCTGTTTGAAGACTTTTATTGAAGGAGAATTCACAACCTCTCGTGGCAGACTGTTCACTCATTGATCACTCTAACTGTCAAAAAGTTTTTTCTAATATCTAATCTGTGTCTCCTCCCATTCAGTTTCATCCCATTGCTTCTAGTCTTTCCTTGTGCAAATGAGAATAAAGATGATCCTTCTACAATGTGACAGCCCTTGAGATATTTGTAGACAGCTTACACGTCTCCTCTGTCTTCTTTTTTGCAAGCTAAACATTTCCAAATCCTATAACCGTTCCACATAAGACAGGGTTTGCAGACCGGTCACCATTCTGGTCGCTCTTCTCTGAACTTACTCCAGTTTGTTGATGTCTTTTTTAAAATGTGGTGCCCAAAACTGGACACAGTTTTCCAGATGAGGTCTGACTTGTTGTTTCACCTTTTGGATTCATTTTTTAACTGTTTTTAATTATCATATCTGAAGTACTCTCAATAAAGTTTTTGATTTTTATAGAATATTTTTCACTATTTGGTTGTTCTAATACTTCTTTCATGGGTTTGTTTAATACTTCTTTGCATGTGCCCTTAACCCCCTTTCTGACATGAGACATACTATCCCGTCCACGGTACCCGGGCCCCTATGACCGGGGACGGGATAGTACGTCTCAGCGATCAGCGGCGCTCCCAGCTGATCAGCAGCCGGGTGTCAGCTGATCACAGTGTATCGGGGGATTAGGGAAGCATCGGAAGGGAGGGTGCTCCCTCCGTGCTTCCCTGAGACCCCCAGCTCAGCGAGATGTGCTGTGCTGCTCTGGGAGGCGGCTTACTCAGTGCCTGCAGAGAGCAGGCACGAGGAAGCCTGCATCAGCGCCTGTCATATCGAAAACAATAAAAGTACACATATTTAGTATCGCCGCATCCGTAACGACCTGCCCTATAAAACTGTCCCACTAGTTAACCCCTTTAGTGAACCCCTTAAAAATAAAAATAAAAAAATAAAGCAAAAAACAATGCTTTATAATCATACCGCCGAACAAAAAGTGCAATAACGCGTGATCAAAAAGACATATAAATTACCATGGTACCGCTAAAAACAGCATCTTGTCCTGCAAAAAACGAGCTGCGACACAGCATCAGCGAAAAAATAAAAATGTTATAGCTCGCAGAATAAAGCGATGCAAAAATAATTATTTTTTTATATAAAATTGTTTTCATTGCATAAAAGCGCCAAAACATAAAAAAAATACATAAATGAGGTATCACTGTAATAGTACTGACCCGAAAAATAAAACCGCTTTATCAATGTTATAACACGTGGAACGGTGTAAACGCACCCCCCAAAAGAAATTCATGAAATGCTGGTTTTTGTTCATTCTGCGTCCCAAAAATCGGAATAAAAAGCGATCAAAAAAAGTCACATGCCCGAAAATGGTATCAATAAAAACATCAACTCGTCCCACAAAAAATAAGACCTCACATGACTCGGTGGGTCAAATTATGGAAAAATTATAGCTCTCAAAATGTGGTGATCCAAAAACTATTTTTGCAATAAAAAGCATTTTTTAGCATATGACAGTTGCCAAACATAAAATCCCACTATAAATAGTAAATCAAACCCCCCTTAAGTAAGGGAAAAATAATAAAATTAAAAAAGAAATGTATTTATTTCCACTTTCCCATTAGGGTTAGGATTAGGGCTAGGGTTAGAGTTAGGGCTAGGGTTAGGGTTGAGATTAAGGTTAGGGGTGTGTTGTGGTTAGGGTGGGAGTTAGAATTGGGGGGTTTCCACTGTTTGGGCACATCAGGGGCTCTCCAAATGCAACATGGCGTCTGATCTCAATTCCAGCCAATTCTGCGTTGAAAAAGTCAAACGGTGCTCCTTCCCTTCCAAGCTCTGCCATGCGCCCAAACAGTGTTTTACCCCCACATATGGGGTATCAGCCAACTCAGGACAAATTGCACAACAACATTTGGTGTCCACTTTCTCCTGTTACCCTTGGGAAAATAAAAAATTGGGGGCAAAAATATCATTTTTGTGGAAAAAATATGATTTTTTATTTTTATGGGTCTACGTTATAAACTTCTGTGAAGCACTTGGGGGCTCAAAGTGCTCACCACACATATAGATAAGTTCCTTGGGGGGTGTAGCTTACAAAATGGGGTAACTTGTGGGGGGTTTCAACAGTTTAGGCAGCCATTCCATCAAAGTCTGCATTCCAAAATGTCACTACTTCCCTTCCGAGCTCCGACGTGTGCCCACACAGTAGTTTTCTCCCACATATGAGATATCAGCGTACTCAGGACAAATTGGACAACAACTATTAGGGTCCAATTTCTCCTCTTTCCCTTGGGAAAATAAAAAAATTGGGGACTAAAAGATCATGTTTGTGGAAAAAATATGATTTTTTTATTTTCACGCCCGGGCGTTATAAACTTCTGTGAAGCACTTGGGGGTTCAAAGTGCTCACCACATATCTAGATAAGTTCCTTGGGGGATCTAGTTTTCAAAATGGGGTCACTTGTTGGGGTTTTCCACTGTTTAGGCATATCAGGGGTTCTTCAAACGTGACATGGCGTCCAATCTGAATTCCAGCCAGTGAAAAAGTCAAATGGCGCTCCTTCCCTTCTGAGCTGTGCCATGCCCTGAAACAGTGGTTCCCCTTGACATATCAGGTATCAGTGTACTCAGGACAAATTGCACAATAACTTTTGGAGTCCAATTTCTCCTGTTACCCTTGGTAAAATAAAAAAAATTGGACCTGAAGTAATTTTTTGTGAAAAAAGTTAAATGTTCATTTTTTTTTTAAACATTCAAAAAATTCCTGTGAAGCACCTGAAGGGTTAATGAATTTCTTGAATGTGGTTTTGAGTACCGTCAGGGGAGCAGTTTTTAGAATGGTGTCACTTTTGGGTATTTTCTATCACAAAGACCCCTCAAAGTGGCTTCAAATGTGATGTGGTCCCTAAAAATAAAATGGTGTTGTAAAAAATGAAAAATCGCTGGTCAACTTTTAACCCTTATAACTTCCTAACAAAAAAAAAATTTTAGTTCCCAAATTGTGCTGATGTGAAGTAAACATGTGGGAAATGTTATTTATTATGTATTTTGTGTGCCATATCTCTGTGATTTAAGGGCATAAAAATTTAAAGTTGGAAAATTGCGAAATGTTCAAAATTTTCACCAAATTTCCTTTTTTTCACAAATAAACGCAAGTTATAGCAATGAAATTTTACCACTAACATGAAGTACAATATGTCACGAATAAACAATGTCAGAATCACAAAGATCCATGGAAGCGTTCCAGAGTTATGACCTCATAAAGGGACAGTGGTCAGAATAGTAAAAATTGGCCAGGTCATGAACGTGCAAACCACCCTTGGGGGTAAAGGGGTTAAATATAACCATCGTCAAAAGTTTTGAGAATGGCTGAAATTTTGGTTTTCACACAGTTTGCAGCTTCAGTGTTTTTAGATCAAATGTTTCTATAGTTACTGATGTAAAACTTTAAATATTTCATAAGTTTTTACACTTTTATTGAGAAACACAAAGTTTTTGTAAAATCTCAACATTTACAATGTAGACCCATATTTTCCTACTTGTACAATTCCCATTGGAAGCTGGATAGCAGAATCTGGGCCAAATCCTGACTGATGACAACCCATCCTTGTCTAATCAGTGATTGGAATTTATAACGATTTCTATGTTTTGTTAGTCCACACACTTTTTGAGCATTGACCACAGGTTCTCTATGTGATTGAGATGTCTGGGAGTTTCCTAGCCATAGACTCAAAATTTAAATGTTCTGTTCACCAATCATTTTTGCCTTATGACACGGTCTGCATCATGCTGGAAAAAGAACTGTTCATTTCAAAATTGCCACTGGATCGATGGGAGAAGTTGTTCTTGGAGGATGTTTATATTCCCAAAAAATGGTTAACCACTTGCTAAACATTTGGCTTAAAAATACTGCATAATCACATTTTTGGGTCATTATCAGATGCCAGAAAAGGGATCAATATTCCAGTGAGTTGTAAATAGAATTTTATGTCTGGGAGTTTGGGTCCGAAGTGGATGATGAAATATTTATATAAAGATTGCTAAATGAGCAAGGTTGCTCAGTGGGTAGCACTGCTGCTTTGCAGCGCTGGGGTCCTGGATTTAAATCCCTGAAAGCTTAATATCTACAAGGAGTTTGTATGTCCTCTCTGTGTTTGCGTGGGTTTCTTCCCACACTTTAAGAGAATTTAGATTGTGAGGCGCATAGAGACAATAATGTCTATAAAGCACTGTTGAAATAAAGGAGTTATATATGTGAGTTAAATAAATAATATAATTCCTTTAAACAAGCCGATACCGTATTTTTCGTTTTATAAGATGCACTTTTTTCCACCAAAATTTTGGAGGAAAATGGGGGTGCGTCTTATAATCCGAATGTAGCTTACTAGGGGGGGCGACTGCAGTGAAGCGGTGTCATAGGAGGCAGGGTCAATGCTGCAGGAAGCCGGTGATGGGTGGCAGAAGTGGGGCGATGCTGTGGCCCCGAGCTGGGAGGAGGAGGTGTTCCGGCTGGGCGAGGCTGCAGGCCCTGGGCTTTCAGTAAATGTTGGCAGCGAGTGGAGTCCCCGGACTTCCCATTGATTTCACTGCGGCTTCGGTAAAATGGCCCCTGGATTTCGGCTCCCGAGAGCTCAATCTGCACATGCACCACCTCCAGCATTCATTTCATGAAGCCTTGCACCGCCGGGACAACCCTCCTCCCAGCCAGGGGCCCACAGAATCGCCCCACCCCTGCAGCTGGCCTCCGACCTAGCCTCCTGTGACCCCGCTCCACCACCACAGCCCCCCAGATAAACTACCATAAAATAGGACTATAAGACACCGCACCGTTTTATTAAAAAAAAAAATTCCCATTTTCCTCCCCAAAATTTAGGGTGCATCTTATAGTCTGGTTCTTTTTATAGTCCGCTAAATATGGTAACTTGCTGAAAATATAAGCCATCACAAACACGAAACAGCATAAATAGGTTAATCTACATAATGACTGTCTTACTCTTTTTAATTCTTCATACATTTCTTGGCTTTAGCATTCACAAACAAGACAAAAAAAGTTACCGTACGAAATTCAAGATGTTTAACCTCTTTCCGACATTTGACATATATTTATGTCAATGTCGGACTCCCTCCCTTTGATGTGGGCTCCGGCGGTGAGCCCACATCTTTCCCAGGACATCTTAGCTGTTTTGAACAGCTGATATGTGCCCACAATAGCCGTGGGTGGAATTGCGATCCACCCGCGGCTATTAGCTAGTTAAACGCCGCTGTCGAAGTTTGACAGCAGCATTTAAATGGCACTTCCGGCAATCGTGCTGGAAATACACACACTGGTGATCCGCATCACATGATTGCGGGTCACTGGTGTGTCGGCATGATAAACCGAGGTCTCCTGGAGACCTCTGTGGTTGTCAGTGCCGGATTTCTGTGAGCGCCACCCAGTGGTCGACGCTCATAGCAAGTTAGCAATTCTACTACATAGAGGCAATCTGATCACCACCTCTTTGTAGCAGAGCCGATCGAGTTGAGGCAGCTTCTCCTATGGAGACTATTGAAGCATGCCAAAAGTAAAAAAAAAGTGTTTAAAAAAAAAAATAAAAAAATATAAAAGTTCAAATCACCCCCCTTTCGCCCCATTCAAAATAAAACAAAAATAAAATCAAACATACACATATTCAGTATCGCCAAGTTCAGAATCGCCTGATCTATCAATAAAAAAAGGATTAATCTGATCGCTGAACGGGGTAGTGGGAAAAAAAGTCAAAACGCCAGAATTACTTTTTTTTGGTTGACGCGACATTCCATTAAAATGCAATAACGGGCGATCAAAACATTGTATCTGCACCAAAATTGTATCATTAAAAACATCAGCCTGGCACGCAAAAAATTAGCCCTCGCCCAACCCAAGATCACAAGGAATGGAAATGCTATGGGTATCAGAAAATAGTGCAATTTATTTTTTTCTGTAGCAAAGTTTGGAATTTTTTTTCAGCACTTAGATAAAAAAAACCTAAACATGTTTGGTGTCTATGTACTCGTAATGACCTGGAGAATCATAATGGCAGGTCAGTTTTAGCATTTAGTGAACCTAGCAAAAAAGCCAAACAAAAAACAAGTGTGGGATTGCACTTTTTTTGCAATTTCACCGCACTTGGAATTTTCTTCCCGTTTTCTAGTACATGACATCGTAAAACCAATGGTGTCATTCAAAAGTATAACTCCTTCCGCAAAAAAAAGCCCTTGGGGGCGTGGCCTAGGCACGAGCAGGAGAAGACGTGTTGTGCTTGAGTTCCTGGCCCTAGGTCATAGAAAACGACTAAATTAACAGAAAGATTCCACCATTTGAACTGGAGGTGTACCTGCTGACCCTCTACATAGACCTGACAGAAAAGATACCGAGAAAATAGAACCATAAGGACTTGCCCATCGGCATAATAATCCATTCAGGCAAGTGAGGCCTAGGCCGAAGGGAGAGACAGGGAAGGCCGCGGTCGTGGCATGCTTGCCGGAAACCTCCCTTATCAGAAAACATCGGTCCCCTCCACAAGATGCAAAGTGAAAGTGGCCTGGAGAGGGAGAGAGGACAGGCAATAACCGAAGAGCCGAGGAGGCGATGAATGCCCAGTGATGCGGGAGAATCGGAGGACGCCGTGACAGAAAACAGCAAGTCACAGGAGAGACGTAGTGAGCCCGGTTTGACCCATTCCCTCCCTCACCTCAAGTAAATTACAGCGGCTGCTGGCAGCCTTCAGCGGGCGTGAGCCGAGAGGAGAGGTGGACACGCGAGCAGGCAGCTGACAATTGTGCGGCTGACCGTGACAGGAGTCGCAGGGACGTGGAGGCTGCTGGAGTGGGAGTCTGCGGCTGGAAATTTGCAGGACTTAACCCCATCTCTATCTGACGTGAAGCGCCCGAGATCCTGGTGAGAGATATCGGGCACCGCTCTTTCCTCTCTGTCCCTGTGAAAATCTGAATCAGGGAGTCTGGGTGGCGGTAAACGGAGGCCTATAAGGAGCGGCTACCACACGAGTGCAGGGAGGCCATTTAGTGCTCCACGCCAGCATCAGACACTATCAAATACCCCCCCACAATGAAAACCGGGGGACAAACTAAAGCCTCTAAGAAGTCGGGTAGATATGTGTGGGAACTGTGCTGGCGCCAAATCTCCCGCGTTTTGAGAGGGGTGGGCGACATTTTCTTTTTCTCCTGCCTCACTGATGAAACCTTAACTGAGGTGCAAGTTTGAATATGGGAGCTGCGCAACCCTTTCTCCCCTAATAATTTTTTTGCACCTTAACAGAGTTACAGGGAGGAAGGATAAACAAATATTTTGGATAATCCCCTCTATCTGGGACTAAAAGGACACTTCTTTCTCCCTAACTCTCTTCTGGAGTGACAGTTCTTACACCTACCATTCTACTTCGCAGCCTCTAAGAAAGAGTAACTGCGCCACCTACTAATGGTCTTGCGAAGCTGCATCTCTTTTTTTTAATTTTTGCTTACATCAGTATTACCTGCCAACACAGGTTGAATCAGAAGCCTTTCTAGCAAGCTATAAACTTGTTAAACTGACTACAGCTACATCACATTCTTTTTAAGCTGCACATACAGCTTTCCTAGCAAGCAGCAAGCATGCTAAATCTGATAATGATCCATTAAACCACCTGATGCTCCAGTGTTGATTTTTTGAAGACACGCTCATAATCCAATATGGTTAAAACAAGTAAGGAGTGTGTTAAAGTGCTTCCAGACAGCATCAAAGAGTGCAAACAAGGGGAACTTGATAAATATCTAAAGAAAAAAACATCTAATCAACAACCCTCACTGAACAAACCGCCAAACCGAACAATGGATCAGCCACGCTCTGACACTTCGGACTCAAACGAGGACAGTTCAGACTGTGAATCCCGGCCTTCAGATAGCGCCCCCATATCCAGATCATTTTTAAAGAAATCGCGGACCCAGGCAATGAAGCCTCTGCTCCAGGAGATAACAGGAATCAGATCAGATCTGAAACACATAGGAGGCAGATTGGAGTCACTTGAAACTGCCCAAACTGAGCTGACCGAATACTCAGAAACCATACGAGAACAAGTCTCCTACCACCAAAAGCAACTAAATACTACCCCCTGCAATTGAAGACCAGGAAAATAGTAGCAGGAGGAAAAATGTAAGAATAAAAGGTATTCCTGAAACCTTTGCTACTGAAGCCCTTGAAAAAGTCACAAGGGAAATTTTCTCATCCCTAGTGGGCCAAGACAGAGCGGACAAAATAGTCATACAAAGAGTTCACAGAGCACTATGGCCTAAACCAAAACCTCCAGACCCTCCAAGAGATATTATCTGCGGCCTTCTCAGTTTTGTAGACACAAATGCTATCCTCACTAAAGCTAGAGAAATGGCCCCTATTGTATATGATAACTCTCCATTGCAAATATTTCAAGACATAGCTCCTTCAACCCCTACCAAGAGAAGGCTGATGAAACCTCTGCTAGATACTCTGAGAAGACACAAACTCCCCTATAGATGACTGTTTTCGTTTGGTGTCGCAATTATTAAAGATAGAAGATAAGTCGCTATCCGCTCTCCTGAAGACTTGCAAAAAGCTTGGGATATTCTGCAAATCTCCCCAGTGGAAGTTCCTTCTTGGATGCCTCTAGAGACAGCTTATAACTACCCACAACCACAGCGGACCGGACTGGTCTATCCAGAAAAAGACGGGCTCTCCCAAACTCAAGAAACAAAACCAGAGACGCCCTCCTACTTGACTTGACTCCCCAACACTCCACTCTCTTCGGAGCTGCCAACCCGAGGTATTGTGGGAGAAGGACGCGAGGAAGAAAAGACACTCCAAATACCTTGATGCTGGCGTGTCACCCCGCCCTCTCACTGACTAACGGATTTTTGTTCTAAGGCCGGTTTCACATTTGCGCTTTATAGCGCAGCGACGGCCTGCGCACGGTCACCGCTAAGCCCCGCCCCCTGCCGGCTCCCTGCCCGCCCCTTCCGGTCATCGCCGCCTACTAGCGCACATGGACGCTTGCGATCTGCGCACCCTATCTTTAGCATAGGGTGCGCAGATTGTGTGCTGGCCGTGCGCTAGCAGGATTTTGCCGTGCACTGCGCACTTTTGAAGGTGCGCTGTGTGCGCCAAAATGCAACATGCTGCGTTCGGTGCACACGGGCGCACGGCAAAATCCTGCTAGCGCACGATCTGTGCACCCTATGCTAAAGATAGGGTGAGCAGGTCGCATGCAGCTGTGTGCGATAGTAGGTGGCGATGACCGGATGGGGCGGGCAGGGAGCCGGCAGGGGCGTGGTTTAGCGGCGCCGTGCACTGCAGGAAATAAACGCTAGTGTGAAACTAGCCTAACATCGCTGTTCTTTATTTGTCTTTGCTCTTGTATTACAATACAACTAAGCATATTTTGTTCCTAACCTACTTTTATCCCCAATCTCTTAAGATATATAGGAGATCACCACTGGAAGTTCCCTCCATTTCCTTTATGGTCTGTCTTGTCTGCTCTCAGTTCGAGGCTGGGTCCCCCCCCCCGCAGATAAGATTTAATTTGTTTATACTTGCTTTTATGTTGTTGAAATTGTTCTTTGATGTTCTCGCATTGGTACAGCTCATGTCATCTGTGTCAGCCCACATACACACATTCCCTCCATGACCAGTCAACACATATGGGAGCTTAACAATAGCCTCTTTTAATGTGAAGGGTTTGAATTCCCCAGCGAAGCAGAGCCAAATCATGCTTCTTTTAAAGAAAAATAAAACTAAAATTGCTTTCTGTTAAATATTAATAATCCGTTAATTTCTTATAAGACCCAGTTCTGTACATTGCTTTAGCTTACACGACATAGGCTATTTTTAAGCTTGGCTCATGGTAGAAAGACAGCTCCATATATGTAGAGACCACGTGCTTTAGGAGACGTATATAATTCATGGCTAACTGTAGAGGTCGCTCTCTTCTTCCCTCACCATCATGAGAGACAGACGCAAGATGACATAACTCAACAGCTGGTATGTTACTTTAGTACGAAGAAGTCGAACAGAGAGACAGACGCCATTTGCCATGTGGGTTCCCGGAGAGTAAGAAGAATACATGCTGCTAGAACAATGGACAATTTCTCTTTCACCTATTTTTATTCACCTGTTTTTCTGTAATAACCTTTCTTTGATGGAAGAAACCAAATAAACCACTATATTTTTATCTGGTAACTAGTCCTGAGTATTTTACAGGATATGCATTATTTTACATTGGCGAGCCAGCCAGATCTGAATTTTTGTACTTTTTTGCGGATTTCCCTCAACTTGCACACACGGGGGATTGGACTTTGCTAACGTCAAATCATATGTGTAAGTTATCGGGAATTCCACTACTTACAAGAATCACATAGAACCTAGAAGTAAGAAGTACCAGATAGATTGAGAAGTACTACAAGTGCCAAAAGTACCAGACGTAAGCCAGACGTGTGAAGACAGGAACCCAGCGTTGTCCATCAAAGGAGCTGAGACATTTCAAGGTAAGATAAAATGGATGTCATTAATTGTCTTGCTAAGCAGAGTAAATTGAAATTTAAGTCTGTAGACAATTCTGATAAAGAAGTTTTATGGTTAAGTTTATATGCCGAGTGTGAACTCGAGAATCAGAGGTTAGATTCTAAGTTTTTCAATAGAGAAAGAGAGAGATTAAAAAATATTCTACAGATGGTAGATATATTTCATAGATCTGTGTCAGAGAAATCTAAAAATGATTGTGTAGAGGATAGTGATATTCCCGAGATTCACTGTAATGTGGAGAAACAGTTACAAGTAGTAACAGTCATTGAAGGTGACCTTGCAGAAGATGGAGAAGTAGGAGGAGACTTCAGAACTGACGTAGAGGACGTACAAGGGAAAGACGTACCACTAAAAATAGAAGACTCACAGGCCCAAATCCGAATTAGTGTGAGGAGGAATTTGATAAAGATATGCCAAATAATTCCTGCTTATGACAACAAAATAGATGTTTATAGAAACTCTGAGATCTTTGAAAGTTGTACTGATAACTTTGATTTATCTAACGAGGAGAAGAATCAGTTGTTCAAAATGTGGATCCCTGTAAATTTTGCAAGGAGATTGTCTTTAAAGTTATCTGGTGAAACACATGAGAATTTAACTGATAAGGACAGATTAAAAATTCTCATTTTTTGTTCATCAAATGAA
Source organism: Dendrobates tinctorius (assembly GCF_039654945.1). Taxonomy (NCBI): domain Eukaryota; kingdom Metazoa; phylum Chordata; class Amphibia; order Anura; family Dendrobatidae; genus Dendrobates; species Dendrobates tinctorius. Next base: position 16,618,962 of record NW_027361796.1, read on the forward strand.
AATCATCCAGATATTGATATTCTTCAAAAATTAAGGATTGGTCGGAAGGAATGTATTTTTACGTTCATGTCCATATATGAACGTTTGTATAGAATGCTGAGTGAGAATGTCAAAACACCGTCCCTCATAAGGAGTTTTGTAAGCAAATTTTGGTTTCTAAATCCTGCATCTCGTGTTATTGCGTCACAAAAAGATTCTTTGTTTGAATGTGCGCAATCCCTCGATTTTGCCAGAAAACACGAGAATCGTGAAAGGAAAGTAAATTGTGCTAATTTTGGAAAGACAGGCAGAGTAAAATCTTATCAGAAGCCTGTATTAGCAAAACCTTCTAAAATGAGTTTTCCCCAAAATCAAATCTACGAAGAAAGAAAAAGAAAATCACATGTTTGTTATAAACCATATGGAATGATGCAAAAGAACACCGAAAAGACACAAATTGAATTAAGAAAAATGATGAGTTTTGATTTTCTTTCTGTAACAAAGATGGCCGAATTTAACAGACAGAAACAGGTGGTGAGTGACATCATGGCCTGTAAACTGAATACTCTGCTCCAAGAATCTATTAGCTTTAAAATGGCAAGAACCTTTCAGGATATTTTTTGCAGAGAAATAAGTATGGGTGTAGGAATTGGCTAGAAAAAGTAATTATATATATATATTGTGTAACAGTGTTATACAATTAGTGAGTTATATGTAATTATTTTATAGAGTATAATCCTGTAGTTTTATGGTTTGTGGATATATACATAGTCATACAGTATATATATAGAGTGTTTGTAGAAGTAGAAATAGTAGAACTGTATTTTTTAATGAAAATTAAAATCTACATCAGTAATAATATTTAGAATATGAATATGATATTAACCTTATTTTTTATGTTTCCTTAGAATTTTCATTTCAAAGCAGGACTTAATCGAGAAAAATTCTCTTCCAAGGATTTATGCCTTTATTTACACAGGATGTTGCAATAATTGCATGATTTTATATATCTAACCCTTAAAAGGAAATAACCAATTTCTTTTTAAAATGTTCTGGGTGTGTGTTTTTTTACTGCATGGTTTGAATGACTACCACAACAGGTGAAAATTTCAACCTTGTTCTAATAATAAGTATACCATACCAGTATACTATGTCCCTGTTCCTTAGGAAAAGAATTTTAAAGGGGGTCTTTTGCAAAGCAATGGAATTTTTTCCAGGCCTAAATGTCAAGTATAGCTATACATATATATTTATGTCATGTGTATTTGGGGAATATTCAAAGAAATATTAAGAGACTAAATTGAAATAGTTTACAATGCATTGATAATTAGGATAATTTGGGTTAAAATACGTGTATTAAACTTAATATGTGACACAGTCTGAGTGATAGTGACTGAGTGTATGAGCAGCTGCTGAGCGAGTAATGTGATACGTTTGTGAGACCTCAGGATCCTGAATGCATGAGAGAAAGAAAAAAAAAAAAAAAAAACCCAAAGCTTTTATCTTTAGGAGGAAATATGCAGATCAGTTAGATTATTAGAATATTAGGATACATAATGAAATATTATCTATACAACATATATTTCTATATTTCTATAGTAATTATTATTTCTTGATTTAGTTAATTGTGGATAAGTGCAATCGCACAACAAAATAGAAAATAGTTTAGGAAGAAAATCTATTCTTTCCTTATCAGCTTTAGCTCTTTTAAACAGGCACCAGCACAGAGCCTGGTATTCACCAGCTGCATCTGGGAATAGTGGACCTTCCTTCTCTGTCCAAGTGTGTTACATTTAAATTAATTTTTCCAAAGGATAATTTTATGATATGGTTTAATTTTGATGGTTACACATCTTCAGACAAATAATGGTATAAGCAAGTATAAATTCACATAATTTATACATTAATTATTTTTAATTTTGGTTTTGATAAATGAATTATTTCATGAAACAATATTTTTTGGTATTAAGGGAGAAATATGTTTTTTATCCTGACTACATAATCACATTTGATTAATACTTCTTCTTCACACATTTTAATAGGAAAAAATATTAATAAGGTACAATGGTATAAGTATTGGGTATAATAACAAGTATTATAAAGAGTCATTTCTTTACACTAAGAGGAATTATATGCAAAGTTGCATGATTTGAATATTTTGATAACACAAGTTTATGACAATTATGAAATAATCCAGATCATGGAAATATTAAGGGTATATGTTACTGAAGACATAACTACTCTGCATCAACATAAAGGCCTTATTCTTATTCTTATTTTTCATTCTTATTTTTCATTATTTTTAATTCTTTCACCAATATTTAGTAAAGTAATATCTACTGAGAATATTGCTTCATTAAATATAGCAATTATATGGTTCTATTACTAAGGAAAATGTTTCACTTCTGAGTTATATGCAACAATTCTTTTATTCATTCATTCGCTCACTCATATATTCTTATTTTGGTTCATGGCTATACATTCCTACATATTATTAGTATAATAAATATATTCCTTATTAATAAAGATGAAAACACTGGTTACATAAAACACAGTGACACCTATGGGTTGAAAAAGGTAATTACACCTATGACATAAAAATGTTCTATCACATGAAAAAAAATGGATAATAATGTATTATCACTTATTATTGGTTTATTATTTCAAATATTAAAATCCATATACAGTACAAATTCTGATAATAATTATATGGATATTACTGATTGCTATGGTACGCTGTGATATTATGGGATAGGGAAATTACCAGATTTGGTATAGAATAGGGAATGAAGACTTCAAGCAAGATACTGAAATTATGTTAATAAAGACTTTTCACATTTCTAAACTTCATTGATTTTTATCAGTTGCAAGAAGAAGAATGCCGCGATCCAGAAGTCCCAGAAGGTAACAAAGCTATGATTACTGAGTAATAGACTGTGTTAATTACAAGTGCAGTATCCACCACTGACAGTCACAAGTGCAGTATCCACCACCGACAGTCACAAGTGCAGTATCCACCACCGACAGTCACAATTAAAGTGTCTAACCTGACAACCAGAGGACGATGATCCTATGATGCTGAGATGAACGGTGTTATCACGTTCTTATCAAGTTCCAGAGGTTTTCAATCACCTGAAAAGCTTCGATGAAAGCTGGTGAACAATGAAGGTAATTATCAGGAAGCTACAACCCTGACATATGTCCTGTGCATTAGGACAAGGACTGGTTATGGTGCTATGTTTAGCAAGGAAGAGTCATTTTAACCCTTGCTTTGCTGACCAAAGACGTCACACCTGTTCAAAGACCAGTACCGATGGAGGATTCCAGAATATCCAAGGCGAGCCAATGTAAGCCCAGGTTTTTAAAGATAACACTGCACAGATATTAAAGCTGCATAGACTTTGTTTTCGTATTAACATTTGAAATTATGGACTTTGATTTGATACACAACACATCTATATGCTATAAGAAAACTGTATTTTTAAAAGAACCAAGAAGAAGACAGAAGACATCAAAATGAAGACCAGATGACATCAGATGATGATGACTGGACCTGAGATGTTTCAATTTAGACTTAGGGAAGTATAATTATACATATTTTATATGAATATTGTTCATGGCTTACCATAACATGAATTCACATCAATTATGTCATTGAGTACTTATAACGGTAATCTTATATTATTATTATTATTATTATTATTATTATTATTATTATTATTGATATTAAATTATTTTGTCAAAGAAGAAGAAAAGAAGAAAGAAGATCTTGTTATATTTGAGGGTTCCAATTAATGTCTGTCTCCCTCAAAAGGGGGAATTGTTAAATATTAATAATCCGTTAATTTCTTATAAGACCCAGTTCTGTACATTGCTTTAGCTTACACGACATAGGCTATTTTTAAGCTTGGCTCATGGTAGAAAGACAGCTCCATATATGTAGAGACCACGTGCTTTAGGAGACGTATATAATTCATGGCTAACTGTAGAGGTCGCTCTCTTCTTCCCTCACCATCATGAGAGACAGACGCAAGATGACATAACTCAACAGCTGGTATGTTACTTTAGTACGAAGAAGTCGAACAGAGAGACAGACGCCATTTGCCATGTGGGTTCCCGGAGAGTAAGAAGAATACATGCTGCTAGAACAATGGACAATTTCTCTTTCACCTATTTTTATTCACCTGTTTTTCTGTAATAACCTTTCTTTGATGGAAGAAACCAAATAAACCACTATATTTTTATCTGGTAACTAGTCCTGAGTATTTTACAGGATATGCATTATTTTACACTTTCCTACAAGAAACCCACTTTAAAAAAGGCCGCTCCCCTGACACTTCTCGTTCTCCATTTCCGATCTGGTACAATAGCAATAGCTCTTCTGCTTCCAAAGGGGTCAGCATAGCTTTATTTAAGAATGTTCCTTTTCAATGGAAGGACACACTCTCGGATCCAGAGGGCCGATACATTATGATTAAGGGCCATCTCGCTAATACAATGGTGACTCTATGCAACCTCTATGCCCCCAATAAGCATCAAGACCTGTGGCTATCTAAAACCCTAGACATCTTGGAATTGTTTAAGGCGGGTCTACTGGTGATAGGGGGAGATTTGAATGTTACCCTTAATTCCTCTTTGGACTCGTCCTTGGGAACTAAAAACGTCTCGCAAAAGGCGATTAGAAAAATACACATTTCCCTGAACGCCCTGAATTTAATCGACCCATGGCGAACAAGTAACCCAGAGACAAAAGACTACACTTTCTTCTCCCCCCTCACAATTCATACCAAAGACTAGATTACCTTTTTGTTCAAGACCACGCTCTTCCCCCAATAAAGAAAACCCACATAGGTCCTATCACATTATCAGACCATGCACCCATATTTCTAGAAATCACCTCTCTTCCCAGGCCCATGGGAGCGTGGAGACTAAACGAAACCCTTCTAGACAATGATAACAATCTAGAAAAAATTAAAAAATCATTAAATCTGTTTTTTAAAGAAAACATGCAATCAGACACCCCCCTCCCTGATTTGGGAAGCTCATAAGGCAGTGATTAGAGGGGAACTCATAGCCTTGGGCTCTTTCACAAAGAAAAATAGAGATAAAGAGATTTAATCTATTATCCATCAAATTAATACCCTGGAAACTGTCCACAAAAAATTTTTGGCTGCTCAAACACAAGAATCCCTGAAAAACCTACTGAACAAATTAAAAGACATACTGAATGTGCGTTCAGCCAAAACTTATCTGAGAAGCAAGCATAAATTCTACATGCACGGCAATAGGGGAAATAAGCTCACTTCCTCGCTCTTAAAAAACAAACAGACCGAGCATTTATACGGAAAATCAAAAACAAACAATCCCAACTAGTCTCAAACATAGCCGAAATAGCACAAGCATTCATGCGGTTCTATGAGGACCTTTACAATTTGCCCAGACCCTCCCCAATGTTTGACCCCACGGTGGCTGAGAACAAAATTTTATCTTTTCTTTCCACTATTGAACTACCCAAACTTATCCCCATAGACAAGGACATGCTGCTGGCGCCAATCACAACACAAGAAATTTTAGAGACCCTAAAATCAGTACCCAAAGGCAAATCACCAGGCCCTGATGGTTTCCCGATCATATACTACAAAAAGTTCACCGAAATTCTGGCTCCACGCCTATCTAATCTGTTTAATGAGCTCTTAAAAGGCTCCCCCTTGCCTAAGCAAGTATTAGAAGCTTTTATAACCATTATACCTAAGGAGGGGAAGAATCCTGAGCTGTGCGGTATCTACCGCCCCATATCCTTATTAAACACAGACGTAAAGCTCTGGGCAAAAATCTTAGCAACCAGGGTAAGCAATCTCTTGCCCAAGCTGGTCCACCCTAACCAAGCGGGATTCGTAAAGGGGAGGGAGGGAAAAGACAACACAGCTAGAATTCTTCACTCTATCAACCATGCTCTTAAAACAAAATCCCCCCCAACCCTCTTATCAACTGATGCCGAAAAGGCTTTCGACCGTGTTAATTGGCACTTTATGGAAAAACACTTGAAAAATTTGAGTTTCCCAGTAGCTTTGTCAAAGCTATATTCTCTTTATATTCAGCCTCGCCGCAAAGGTAAAACTTAATGGAATATTCTCTCAACCCTTCCATATCCAAAATGGCACACGGCAGGGCTGTCCCCTGTCACCTACCCTCTTTATACTGGTAATAGAAATGCTAATACAAGTGATGCGTCAAAACCCTGACATTAAAGGACTAAATGCCTTTGCTGACGACCTGCTCATCCTTATAACCAACCCCAGAGTAGCAACACATAGTATAGTGGACCTTTTCCAAAGATTCAGCGAGGTATCAGACTTCAAAATCAACTGGGATAAATCAGAAGCACTAAATATATCCGCCTCAGAGGAAGACGTCTCTTTCCTGAAGGGTACAGCTTCATTCAAATGGCCTACAAACCACATCAAGTATTTGGGGATTATTCTTACCAAAAACCCTCTGGATCTCTATAATGAAAACTATGTCAAATTAATCAGAACAGTGGAGGGGCAATTAAAGACTTATGATCATCCATATCTCTCATGGTTGGGAAGGATAAACATAATTAAAACCTATATCTCGCCTAAAATACTTTATACAATGTCCATGGTGCTGATTCCTCTTCCCAAAACGTTCTTTACCACTATCAGGAGAATTATTTCACAATATGTTTGGAAGTTTAAAAAATCAAGACTCTCGGGGGCGTGGCCTGGATGCCTAAGATGTCAGTTGCATGAGCTGAATGCTCCTTCCTTCCCTGCAAAGCGACAATTTCAGCGCCTTTCCTGCATATTAATCAACCCATCCGGCTGGCCGAATCCTCACTGATCACTGGCAAGATGACAAGGGGTAAGAGAAATCTCAAAAACCAAAGCAAATTGGAGATTTTCTTCAGGGATACCAGGCAAGATGGCCCCTCATTAAGCAGAGTCTCCTGCTCCTCGGGAGAGTCCCCCTCTCCACTGCCCCTGAGCCCAGCAAAGACCACCGCTGCGGTGCAGGATGAGGCAACACACACCTCACCTTATCTCTGGGGTCCGGGTCCATCACCAGGATCTAGATTTTCCCCACTTGCGGAGGGACACGAGGGAAATGTAGTTCCAGCAGCCGGCGGATGGATATGCAGCAATGCACACCTCCCCTGCACTGCCAGAATAACAAGAGAGATGTTGCAGAGAAAGGGGATTCTGGAGGGGACAATTGTAAATCTCTTGCAGTATTACAGCAACTTCCTACAACAGATCTCCCTGCTTCAGGAACTTTAATTAAAGAGATGCTGATGGCTTTTAGCACCGCAATGCTCAAGGACTTTTCTTTAATGTTAAAACCTGTTACATCTCACATTCAGGAGGTGGAGGAGAGAGTGTCCCATGTGGAGGACAAAATGGGAGAACTTGCATCTTCCCATAACAACCTTATTGACTCTCACAAAGACATAGAAGCCATATATAATAAACTTGTGGACTTGGAGGATCGTAACCGCAGGAACAACCTGAAATTACTGGCTGTACCAGAAACCACCACACCCTGTGAGCTGAGGGGTTATGTGCAAGATTTAATCCAAGCGGTGGTCCCCTCCTGTTCACCATATGAACTAATTATTGATCGAGCGCATAGAGTATCTCGCCCAAGCCACTTGCCAGGCACTGTTCCGATAGATATTGTTGCACGCATTAATTGCTATCATATTAAAGAGGAACTTCCTTCACCTTTCCACCAAATCAAAATTTATGCTGATCTCTCGGCAGCGACACTGCGCTTCCGCAGACTAATGAATCCCATCACTGCAGCCCTCAGAGAATCTCAGGTGGCGTACAGGTGTGGGTACCCCAAGAAATTGATCATTAACAACAAAGGATCGTGGCATGCTGTCTCTTCATATGAAACAGGAAGAGATTTGCTTCATACCTGGGATATACAAGTGCAGGAACAACCTCAGAAACAAAGAGTGGCAAGGGTGGCATCCTGACTGGTTGGTGCAGACAGTGATATACCCCCCCGCGGATTTCCTACTCCTGCGTTTTGTGGACCGAAGTGCAGTCCTCGGTCTGTTTCATGACTTTACTTCTGATTTTATTAGTTTGCATTGTGTTTGGTTTTGTTTTTTTCTATCCTTTTGCATACCTGTGGTTTATTCAGGTCCAGCATTTTCCCGCTTTGCAGGGAATTCTGACAGGTGTAATGGGCAACCCATTAGTCATACTAGCATCCGTATGTTTACAATATGGTTATTACAATATGCTCACTTAATGTTAGAGGCCTAAACAGCCCTCATAAAAGATCTTATATGTGGAAAGAGGGGGTCGCAGCTAAATGTGAGGTGTTTTGTGCCCAGGAGACGCACTTATTGGAGAAAGACTCCCACAGACTGTCTCATCGGCTCTTTCCATATGTGGTCCAATCTAATTTCTCGAAAAAAAAGAGAGGGGTGATGTTAGCTATCAAGGGGTCTGTTGCTTTCTCCTCGACTTATCTAGAACTTGACCCTGCAGGTCGATACCTCATACAAGTGGGCACCATAAATAATGTTTTATATACTATAGCCATCATTTATGCTCCAAATCAAGCGCAGACTAGATTTATCAAAAAATTATTAACTAGAATCAATAAGGTTAAACAGGGCCATGTAATCATATGTGGGGATTTTAATTGTGTTTTTGATAATTCTCTGGACTCTTCCACCCCAACCTCCAGGGGGCCACCTGTTCTCCCCACCTTAGCCTTTTGGGAGGACCTATATGACATATGGAGGGTTCTTCATGCATGTGAGAAGGACTATACCTACTTTTCACAGGTACATCACTCCTACTCCCGGATAGACCTGTTCTTGGTTAGCAGGTCTCTCCTTAATATTGTAAACTCATCAGAAATAGGTGTAATAACTTGGTCAGATCACGCCTCCATAAAGATGTCTATTCGGGAAGAATCTGAGTGCCTCATTTACTCCCCGTGGAAGATGAACCCCTTTATTCTAAAAAACCCCCATTTAGTGGCACAAACAAAAGTAGCTCTTAAAGAATACTTTGAGCTCAATGCGGACTCAGTCACTAATTACTTCCATGTATGGAATGCCCATAAAGCATTTATCAGGGGCCACTTTATTAAAATAGGCCATATTCTTAAAAAGCAAAGAGAAAAACGCTTATCAGACCTTACAGCATCCACCAGTTCACTGGAATACATGAATAAAAGAGCCCCTGGGGGCACGGCTGTGTATACTGTGCTACACTTCTTTATAGGTATGTGATTCTACCACCTATGTTTAGGCAATACTTTCACTCTTGAATGGTTAGCCAGGGATTTTTCCCTTTATTTTGATGGCCTTTTATATATTATCCTTGCCTTTTCAACACTGGTGTTCATAATACCTATGTGTTTCTTTACCTATATACATACCATTTATACATTTGTGGCCCACTATACATTGCCATTCTTGTAGTGTCACTTTTTAGCTGTATTGTGCCTCATCTGTTTACAATAAAGATTGTGATTTTACTCTGCCCAAATGTGTAAACTACGTGATCTCCGACTGGAATTGCGGGAATTACTCTTACACAATTCTGAAAAAATTTTTATGATCACCAAAGCCTATTACTACTCCCAAAGTAATAAAGCGGGTAAACTGCTAGCATCCAGAGTGAAAATTAAAACTTCTAAAACTAAGATCCCCTTTTTGAGGAACTTATCTCCCAATTCTAAGATATACACTCCTCGGGAAATCACCAATAAATTTAAGGATTACTATGCTTCTTTGTATAACAGATCCAAGAGCAGACCTCCATGGCCCAACAGCCCCTGATACAAATCTGTTTTTGTCAAGCATTAATCTCCCAACTCTTGCAACAGAGCAGTTAGAAATCTTAAACGCACCTTTGACGGAGACTGAATTGACCAAAGTGATTAACTCTTTCCCAGAGGCGAAGGCCCCAGGGCCGGACGGTCTTACAAACTTGTACTATAAAGCTTGCCAGGAGACCTTAGTCCCACACTTATGCAAAACCCTACAATTAGCAGCAAATGAAGGGAGCTTCCCAAAAGAAATGCTGACAGCTACTGTGATCACACTCCCAAAACAGGGAAAGCCACCGGAGGTGCCCCAAAACTTCTGCCCGATTTCATTGTTAAACACTGATGTCAAAATTTATGCTAAGTGTATGGCTCTGAGATTGGCGCCTATCATTCCTTCCCTTATTAACCCAGACCAGGCTGGTTTTGTGCAAGGGCGGACTGCAGCTGACAACACCAGGAAAGTAATTGATTTGATAGATTTAATAAATAGAAGGGGAACACCAGCGGTGGTAGTGGCCTTAGACGCCGAGAAGGCATTCGACCGAGTGAGATGGTCGTTTGTCTTCTCGGTTCTGGAGCGTATGGGGTTTGGGGGTCGGGTGCTGACTGCTATTAAAGCTCTGTATTCTGCTTCGTCGGCCAGGGTTTTTGTGAATGATACCATGTCAGAGACATTCCCCATTACAAATGGCACTAGGCAGGGGTGTCCTCTCTCCCCCTAGTGTTCATTTTAGCTTTAGAACCACTTGCCCAAGCAATCAGACAAAGTCCAGATATCTGGGGCATAGAGGTGGGGAAGCAATCTCATTGCATCACGTTGTATGCTGATGATGTGATATTGACGTTAGCACGCCCCCCGGCAGCTCTAGAGACTATTGAAAAATTTGGCCTCCTATCTTACTACAAAATTAATGAGAATAAATCTCAAATTCTACCCCTTAACATACCATTACCATAGTTGAAACGCCTTAAGGCCATTATGAGGATGGACTGGCAGATGGAGCAAATTTCATACCTGGGAACGTGGGTAACATCATCCTCCACTAATTTATACAAAGCCAATTACCTCCCCCTACTAGCAGATATTGAGAATGAGATGAGCAGACTCCAGAAATTTGAAGTCTCCTGGGTGGGTCGTATTGCACTGTTTAAGATGTTATTACTGCCCAAAATGTTATATTTATTTCGCACGGTGCGGATAACACCTCCGAAGGTGTTTTTTCAACGTTCTCATAAGCTTCTGAATGCCTTTATCTGGGGAGGAAAGCAGCCTCGGTTGTCGAGACATTTGTTGCAACGCGCAAAGCCAGTGGGGGGGTGGGACTCCCTAATGTGAACGATTACTATATAGCAACTCAACTCAGCCGGTTGAAGAACTGGTGGAATCGCGACCCCCCAAGTAGGTGGTCCCAAATAGAGGCACATTTTGCACCCTCACACGATCTCAGGGCGGTGCTATGGGCAGCTCTGGTTGACCCACGGAACCTGGGGGCCCTCCTTCCACTGACTAAGAACTCCCTGTCTAATTGGCTTCAGGTTCACTCCTCCACTCAGACACACATCCCTGCATTGCCTCTCGAGGCACCTTTAGAACTTCTGGAGGTGTTATCAGAGGACCTTGACCTGTACAATTGGAAGATAGGCGGGATCATGGTATTAAGCGATATAGTTGAAGATCGCACGCTTTTACCTTTTGCCCAGTTGAAAAACAGGTTTAGCTTGAGCTTTAAAGACCATTTCTCATACAGTATCTCCGGGTACAATACATTTTAAAGAAATATCTAAACTTCCCATAAAGGGTTAATAGTGATATTATTAGGACCCTCTCATCTTCCTCATCCCTAGATATGGGCTTGAGACCCCTTTATGATTCCTTGGGACATAAGAGCAGATTTGTAAAATCTATAGCCTTCATATCTTGGGAAAAAGACCTCGGTAAAGCCATACCTGACAAGGACTGGTTAAGAGCAATTAAATTGGCAGGACGGACGTTTAGATGTGCATCCCACTTTGAATCACACTTGAAGCTGATACTCCGCTGGTATTTTACTCCCGTGAAGCTCCATTCCATGTTTCCCAACACCTCACACCTATGTTGGCGAAACTGTAATCAGGTGGGGTCCTTATATCATATATTTTTGGATTGTCCATTTATAACTTCTTTGTGGGATCACGCCTTTAGACTTATTTCACTTGTAGTGGGACAGATCGTCCAGCCGTCTCCCGAGGTGGCACTCCTCCTCTTAAACATACATGCATTCCCCCCGTGCTCTAGAGTGATAGCGGCTCATATTGTGTTAACGACAAGACTCCTAATAGCTAAACAGTGGAAAAAAGATGTTACTCCTAAGAAAGAGGCCATAGCTCAAGCAGTTAATACCACGTTTATTTTTGAAAAAATGCTAGCCCACAAAAATAACGCCTTACAGAAGTTCACCAGGGATTGGCAGGCTTGGGAAGCCACACAGTTAGCGAGGCACAGTTGAACCAGTCAAATAAAGGTTGGGGGAGGACCCTGGGTGGGAGAGGGTTAAGACCGGAGCTCTTTGTTTATACTGCAATGGTTGCATAATTACACATTTATGTTACTTTGACCTGTGTTGTACATTTGTGATAATGTTGTATTATAGTATTTTCAATAAAAACGAATTTAAAGAAAAAAAAAAATCAAGACTCTCTCATAGATTTCTCACTCTTCCGAAATTATCAGGGGGCTTGAACTTCCCAGACTTCATCTCCTATCAAAAAGCAATCCATATAAGTCGATAGTTAAAACTTGCACTAGCTCATCAGTCCTCACATCACAATAATCTAGAGCTTCTTCTTGAGAAAAACATGCATCAGTACATCTGGAATGATTTGATATCCCCTTCTCATCTGAAGCTGGACCCAATCACCCTGACTACTTTCAAAATCAAAAAAGATTTAATTAAATCTCAACCCACAACAGAGGGGCCTTCCGCACTAACTCCCATTAGTGTAATTCCATACCTCCTCAACCCCAACTATACTGATACATTTAATCTATGGCATCATCTGCCATACTGGGCAATCTCTCAGTTGGATCTAGGCAACATTTCTCTTTCAGATGTCTGGTCCAAAAACTCCCGCACACACCCGGAGAACTTTCTACAAGAATCTCATGCCTTGGAAATCCTAAAACAATTCAATGCTAATTTTACCAAGACCAGAAACTGGTCCTGGATCGAACTGATGATGAAATTACCAATGCCTATTCCAAAGCTGCTTTCCAGAATATATAAAAACATTATTTCTACCCCTAACACATCCAAACCAGTCTGCCTTCTCTCTTGGGAAAAAGAGCTAGGCATATCGCTAACTGACTCAGAGGTTCATAAAATTCTAGCCAATTGAAAAGGTTTTTCCAGATGCATGTTGCTGTGGGAGGAACGGCCCCCGTCAAGTGTCCGGGCCAGAACCAAAGGAGACGTCATCTGGGTTCCGGGGACGGACCGTTCTGACAGACAGATGGGCTGGGGGAGAGACCAGTATAAAGGAGGCGGGGAATTCCCCAACGATGAGTCAGCAGACCGGAACAGATACTGCTGGAGAGCATGGGAGCGACTAGAAGCTAGAGTGACCCACCAGTGCCAGAGAGGACGCTCACCGAGGACTCTAGAGGGACGGTGCCAAGGCGACCGACTGAGACTAGCCGCCCCGCTCCAGCCCACGGCCACTGCGGCCTCAGTTCAACCCGCAGCCGCTACCGCCTCCCCTAGGCCTGCAGCTGCGGCCCGTTCCCTGCCACCCGCAGCCACCCCACTCTTGCCCGTGGCCACGGCAAGTACCGTGCCATCGGCAGCCACCACTGTCCCGCTCCGGTCCGCAGCAGGGGCCGGGGCCCTGCTGACCGTGGACTCCCCGTCGCAGCCACTAGCTGCGCAGGTGGCCTGTCATTCGCCACCACCCATCACTACCACTTGCCCCAGGCCAGGGCCTGCGGCCCACCCGTCCAAGGACTCCGCCGGGGCCTGTGGGGCTCCAATGTCACCAGCGCGCCGGAGGGCGCGAAAACTCCGTCAACGCCTTAGCAAATGGGCCAAGCAACTACTACGCCGAAAGACCACCAACCCGAACGGCGAGGGACGACTGGACAGCTAAGTTGACTTTACAATTAAGGACCCGCAGTCAGCCATACCGCGGCCTTATAGTGACCGGCTATTGCCGGAAGTAGTCATGTTCTACCTATTTGTGTTTGCTTGTCTATAGCCCCTGCGAGGACAACCCGTGTTACCCCTGTTGGCGATCAGGCCAAGACTGAGGAAAGTTCCCTCTAGTCTTATAAACGTTATTTTAGAAAGCACCAAATTGTCTCGCAACTCGTCACTGCATCCTGCGTACCTGCAATTACCACATTTGGCGTAGTCAGCAGGATGCAGTCTCCAAGCGCAGACAGCGGTACACCTGATCAGAGTGGGGCTGCTAGCAGGGTGGATGACGGGGGTCCCCGCTCCAGCATCTCCCTGGGGGCTATGCTGAGTAACCTTCCCCGGTTTTCTGGCTCCGATACGCTGTTGTGGAGCTGGACAGAACGTATGCGGGGCCTTTTCCGCAAGCACCCCATGACCCCTGATTTAGAGGCTGAGGTGGCCCTTATGGTGTTAGATGGGGAGGCCCATAAGTCTGTAATGTTGTGACCCCCGGGGCATCGTAACATCTTCGCTAGGGTCCTACAGATCCTGGAAGAGACCCACGGGGATCCAACAGAAGTGGGAGAGTTGAGAACCCGGTTGTTCAGTCGGATGCAGGGGGAGGGGCAGACCATCACCCAATATATGAACGCCCTCCAGGAGCTACACACTGCCATAGAAAGGGAGGACGGAATAGGGGTAGGGCTGTTATGAGTTCATTTTCCCCTTCACCATTGAGGTCTGATGAACTCCCTCTTCTGGTGAAGGAAGGTAGTGAGGCTGATCACCAAGCACCTGAGCTGGGAGAGGATGACTGGGCGACGGGGATCTCTGACTGGATATAAAGCAGCCGACGCCCTTCTGCCTCGCTGGTGATTTCTCTGTGGAATTCTAGGAGACCAGTATGATTCCTGCTCCTCAAAAGCTAAGTTTTCTGCTTTGCCTTTTTGCATTTGTGTTTTGGTTTTAGTTTGCCTTGCTTTTCTGGATTCTGCCATTCCCTGCTGGGGTGAGCTGAATTCCTTTTTGGTCGGTTTGCTCTGTCTTCAGAAAATACCTGAGTACTGACATAGTCTTTTTGAAGCCTAGCGTCTTCAGGGCCTTTTTCCCTGTCAGTCTGTTGGCTCTTATTTTGATAGGGTTTTTCGCGGATTGCAGACAGCAGCTTTCCTATCCTGTCCTATCTAGTTAGCTTGGGCCCCATCATTTGCTCAGTCTATCTTTCTATCTGTGTTAGTGTTTTTTCTTCTTGCTTCACCTTCATTATATGTTGGGGGCTGCCTATTGCTTTGGGGTCTGCTCTGGGGCAGTTTAGATTTCCCTTTCTGTCTTTAGGCTAGGCAGTTCTCCGGCTGTGATCGAGGGGTTTAGGGCATCGTAGGAACCCCCACGGCTACTGCTAGTTGTTGTTGATAGGTTCAGGGGTCTGCAATCCGATAACTGCCAACTTCTCTGGTTTTCTGGACTTAGCTAGCATTTCTGTTTTTGCCTCCTACGGTAACTCATTCATAACATAGGGCCCATTGACATTACCCTGCGTGACCTGCTAGTGACTGGACTCCGGGACCCGCTAATTAAGCAGGTTATTGCGGGAACAGGTCTGAGTAAACCCATGTTTAACCTTTTCCGAAGTGGGGAGTCAGGCCCGGGTACGAGAGCAAGAGCAGGGGATGACGGCTCCTGTGGGAAAGGCCCGGAGCATGGAGGCCTCCGTAAGCGTTGTCAGAGAACCTCAATGGATTGAGGAAATGACACAAGAACTGAAGAGTATCCGGGGCGAGCTGGCCAAAGTGAAGAAAAGAGCGGAGCCCACGCCCGGCCGACCTGGCTGCAACTCTGGGCCCTGGAGGTCCCCCAGTGTCCGGGGTGGCCGAGCCTCACCGCCCCGGTGCTATGAGTGTGGAGAACTGGGCCACTTCACACGGGAGTGTCCGCGGCGTCGGAGATACCCACGCCGGCGGGCATTAAACTAGAGGGCTCCGGGTATGGGGAACGCCGCTCGGAGCCAGAAGCCACAACGAGGGGTGGTGAAAGTCCCAAAGAACTGGTCGCTAAGTGCCCAATAGTATGGACCGAAGTTGAGGGTCATGCTGTGCGGTGCCTAGTGGATACTGGGTCGCAGGTGATGACCATGCCGGCAACGTACTTCCGGCAGCATTTCACGGAAGCAGCAAGGCCCCAGTGGGGACCCATGATACGTCTAGTGGTCGCAAACCAACTGCCAGTCCCTGTCGCCGGGGTGGTGTGGCTTCAGATGACAATGTATGGTAAATCCCTCAGTCGCCGGGGAGTGGTCCTGACTCAAGGATAGACTAACGACCGTCATCCGATCATCTTGGGCATGAATGTACTGCGGGAGTTCGGCAATCTACTCCTCAACGATTCCACGCAGGAGACCCTAAGTCAGTGGGGTTCTCGCACGGCCCAGGGGCAGGTCTTCCAGTGGTTGGTGCGGGAGGCACGAGTGCTCCAGGAGTGTCAGGAGGGTGAGGCGTTGGGCAAGGTCATCGCGCCGGCGGGCCCCCTGCTCGTACTTCCTCCGGGACAGACGGTGGTGGCTCTGCCGATCCGTGCCCCAATACCACTGAAGGGCGTGGAGGTGCAGGTGGAACCATGTTACTCAGAGCGCCTGCACCCTGGCATCCTGGTGGCCCGCTCCCTGGCCACAGTGCGGGAGGGCGTCTTGGTATGTTGTGTCAACCTGGAAGATCAGGATATCACCCTGAAGCCCCTGGCCGAAATGGCCAAACTAGTAAGGCCATTGAAGGAGCTGCTGCCGGACCCCGCAGTCCAGTTGCGGGTGCAACCCAAAGATCCCTGGGTACAAACGGTACAAACCCAACAGGCTGCTGCGTCCGCGGCTCAAGAAAAAGGTTGAGTCGTTCTGGAGAGAATGCGGGCTGAACTTTCCGGCCTAGCGCCAGCCCAGCTTCTCCAAGTAGAGACACTCCTTGGGCAATATTACAGTGTC
This sequence comes from Dendrobates tinctorius, assembly GCF_039654945.1. Lineage (NCBI taxonomy): Eukaryota > Metazoa > Chordata > Amphibia > Anura > Dendrobatidae > Dendrobates > Dendrobates tinctorius. The sequence continues at coordinate 16,635,888 of NW_027361796.1, forward strand.
TTCACCAGCCACGAGGACGACTTTGATGTACCACGGCCATCACGCATGGGATCCCCACGGCAGGAGCAGCCCCCATCCGGAAGCGGTATCGGCAAATACCACCGCAGCTATATCAGGAAGTGAAAACTCTATTAGCCCAAATGCTCCGGAAGGGGGTCATACGAGAAAGCCAAAGCCCTTGGGCGGCCCCTATTGTGCTGGTTCGGAAGAAAGATGGCACTCTCCGTTTTTGCGTGGCTTACCGGAAGTTGAACGCCTGTACATCAAGGATTCGTATCCACTGCCCCGCATAGAAGAGTCTCTGTCCGCCCTGGGGAACGCAACGTACTTTTTGACCCTTGACCTGGCCAGCGGGTACTGGCAAGTACCGATGTCGGAGGAAGACAGAGCCAAGACGGCATTCATCCTTCCCATGGAACTGTTCGAGTTCAATCGGATGCCGTTTGGGCTGGCCAACGCCCTCGGAACTTTTCATCCGTTGATGGAGCGGTTTCAAGGAGACCTCAACTTTGAAGCCACGTTGATATACCTGGATGATATCATTATCTATTCCGCCACATTCGAGGACCACGTGAGGCGGTTGGGGCAGGTGCTCGGCCGGCTGCAGAAGTACGGGTTAAAGGTAAAGCCCCAGAAATGCCACCTGTTCCGCACCCAGATCGAGTACCTGGGGCATACCGTTTCGGCAGAGGGCATTCGACCATCCCCGGAAAAAGTCGCTGCCATCCAGGGGTGGCCTATCCCCGAGACGGTAAAGGACGTGCGGGCCTTCTTGGGGCTGGCCGGCTACTACCGTCGGTTCGTGAAGAATTTTGCACGCCGAGCCCGAGCCCTGCAGGACCTGCTGAAGGGGGCTCCCGCCAGGGCGAATGGACGGAGGATCCAGTGGCAGCAACCTCAAGAGGATGCATTTCAAGACCTCAAAGCTGCTCTCTCGGATGCCCCGGTACTGGCATATGCGGATTTTTCGCAACCGTTCATTCTGCATACCGACGGGAGCCTCCAGGGACTAGGAGCTGAGTTGTCACATGTGCAGGATGGCCGGGAGAAAGTGATCGCCTATGGTAGCCGGTCGCTGCACGACTCAGAACGCAACTCGGACAATTACAGCTCCTTTAAGCTTGAGCTCCTCGTGGTAGTGTGGGCAATGACGGAGCGATTCGCAAAGTATCAGGCAGGCTCCGAAGTAGTAGTGCAGACCAATAACAACTCGTTAGCCCATTTGGAGAATGCCAAACTGGGGGCCCTTGAGCAGCGGTGGGTGGCTCGGATGGCCAAATTCAATTATAAGATCATCTACAAACGAGGAGCTGAGAACGTGCACGCCAACGCGCTCTCCAGAATCCGACACACCACCCCAGGAAGGAACCGAGACGACGGAAGCAGAAGCAGATGAGACGCCGTTCGCCCTCACCACCGCCGCGCTTACAGTCAACACGCAAGAAGTGCCTCATCCAGGACTCCTAGGAGGGATGCTGGGACAACTCCGTGACAACTGAATCCAGCAGCAACAAGAAGATACAGAAATTGGACTCCTGCGCCGATGGGTGGCCAACGGTAAATTACCCACGGGCTCGCAGAGACAGAAATTGACCCAAGATATGTTGCTGATGCTGCACCAGTGGGAAAAGCTAGTCATCTAAAAGGGACTTTTATATCGAAAAGCCATGTCACGAACCACGTCAGCTACGATATGGCAGGTGATTGTGCCCGGAGCTCATCTCAACCAACTGGCCCGGGAAGCCCATGAAAAAGGGGCTCACTTTGGCGTGCAAAAGACTTTACAATGGTTGCAGCAGATGGTGTACCACCCACGCTTGCACGCTGCCGTAGAAGAAGCTTGTTTAACCTGCCGTCCATGCGAGCTTGCTAAACCCCCTGCGCAGCGAGCCCCGGTGCAAACGATTATAACATCAGCCCCTCTAGAGCTTCTTACGGTGGATTATCTGACCATAGGTCCTGCCTATCGGGGGTGTGAACATTGTCTCGTTATGGTGGACCATTTCACCAAGTTCGTCATGGTCACCCCCACCCGAGACCAAACAGCGGAGTCGGCCGCTTATGCGATTTGTAAGAACTTTATGCATGTGTACGGCTGTCCACAACAAAAACATTCGGATCAAGGAGGTGCTTCCTAGGAAAAGTCATGGAAGAGCTACACCATCTTTACGGTATCGATAAATTGCGGACTACGCCATACCACCCGCAGGGGAACGGAGCCTGCGAATGATTCAATCGTACACTAATACAAATGCTGCGCACCCTGGAGAGTGACCGCAAGGCCCGCTGGCCTGAATATGTCCCCGAGCTATTGTGGGTATACAACAATCGGGTGCATCGAGTGACTGGTTACACCCCCTATTCATTGCTGTACGGACGGGAAGGCAAAGGAGTTACGGAGTTGGAATTGAACCCGGAGGAACCGCAACCCTGGACGAGGTAGCCTCGTGGGTTCGAAACCACAGACATCGGCTGCAGACCCTCCACCGTATCGTCCACACTTGGCTCCAAGATCTAGAACACCAAGGGGGAGCACTGCCCCCACCCATTGACTTTCAAGCTGGGGATCGGGTATTCGTACTTGATCAACGCCCCCCAAAACAAGTTAGAACCCCTTTGGGAGGCGAACCCGTACCGAGTGTTGCGATGAATAAGCCCCAACAGGCCTGTGTACAAAATACAATATGAAGGAAATGACGAGCCTCTCACTTGGGTTGTGCACCGCAACATGTTACGACCATGTACGTCTACCGATCCCAAATGGCCCGAACCGACCCCCCCAGGTCCCTGACCCCCTTCCTACGGTCTGAGACCTGGATGACGAAGAGGACTTCCCCGTCACATCTGCGGGGCGCCCCAGTAGTGGCACTACAGTAGACCCAGAAATCCCACCAGAACCAACTAGTCGACCACCCTCCACCACCCCAGAAGACTCCACTACACCCGAGCTTCGATGCTCCGAGCGGTCAACAGCTGGCAACCCCACTGAACGTTACGAACAGGACCAGTTTGTATGGCGACAAGGACTGTCGTCTCAAAAGACTAACCCAAGTCTACAAAAACCCTCGCCCGAGGACTGGCGAGCATACAGGGCGGGGGAGTGTGGGAGGAACGGCCCCTGTCGAGTGTCCGGGCCGGAGCCAAAGGAGCCGTCATCTGGGTTCCGGGGGAAACTGTCCCCTGGGGACAGAATTCGGGGAAGGACCATTCTGACAGACAGATGGGCTGGGGGAGGGACCAGTACAAAGGAGGCGGGGAATTCCCCAGACGATGAGTAAGCAGACCGGAACAGATACTGCAGGAGAGCGTGGGAGTGACTGGAAGCTATAGCGACCCACCAGTGCCAGAGAGGACGCTCACCGAGGACTCCAGAGGGACAGTGCCAAGGCGACCGAGGCTGCCCCGCTCCAGCCCACGGCCACTGCGGCCTCAGTTCAACCCGCGGCCGCTGCTGCCTCCCCTCAGCCTGCGGCTGCGGCCCGTTCCCCGCCACCCGCAGCCGCCCCACTCTCGCCCGTGGCCGTGGCAAGTACCGTGCCATCGGCGGCCACCACTGTCCCGCTCCAGTCCGCAGCAGGGGCCGGGGCCCTGCTGACCGCGGACTCCCCGTCGCAGCCGCTAGCTACGCAGGTGGCTTGTCATTCGCCACCACCCATCGCTACTGCTTGCCCCAGGCCGGGGACTGCGGCCCACTCGTCCAAGGACTCCGCCGGGGCCTGTGGGGCTCCAGTGTCACCAGCGCGCTGGAGGGCGCGAAGACTCCGTTAACGCCTCAGCAACTGGGCCCAGCAACTACTACGCTGAAAGACGACCAACCTGAACGGCGAAGGATGTCTGGACAGCTAAGTTGACTTTACAATTAAGGACCCGTAGTCGGCCATACCGGGGCCCTATAGTGACCGGCTATTGCCGGAAGTAGTCGTGTTCTACCTATTTGTGCTTGCTTGTCTATAGCCCCTACGAGGGCAACCCGTGTTACCCCTGTTGGCGATCAGGCCAAGACTTAGGAAGGTTCCCTCTAGTCTCATAAACGTTATTTTAGAAAGCATCAAATTGTCTCGCGACTCGTCACTGCATCCTGCGTACCTGCAATTACCACATTGCTACAACAAAATGCCTATAAAATTCTCGCGAGATGGTATAGAACGCCTGAGTTTTTACATCACCTTGGTTTAATCGAATCAAAAATGTGTTGGAAGTGTGGTTTGGGAATAAACAATATGTCACATATATACTGGACCTGTCCTCTCCTTGAGGAATTTTGGTCAGGGGTCAACAAAACGCTGATAGAGCTTAAGCTAATGGCCAGAAATCTTTCCCCTAAGGAAGTGCTGCTCTCCTGCCCCACACCTGGCTGTAAGCTAAAGAAACATGGGCCCTTAGCCCTGTTATTGAGCGCGGCTAAACACTTAATCTCTTCCCACTGGAGGGACCCATCTCCTCCATCCTTTGCCGAATGGATGAAAAAAGTTAAACTCATATACAGAATGGAGGAACTCTCCAGCTGGGAGTTTCACTCGCATCCCTTTATTTTAAATGCTTGGTCTAACTGGAGACTATAATACACACAATAAAATCCTCCAAATGCTCTCCATCCTCTATCCTCTTCCTGGTTGGTCCACTCACTATCTACCACCCTAAAAACCCCCTTCCTCTGGAAGACCCTCGCCTCATAGGCTACTAGGCTTCCCTCTCTGGTCCACTCCTCAAACAAAGCCTCTAAAAATCCTAACTTTTGATAGAAAAATATTCAGAATTGAGAGTCCTCGGTGGTTGATACCTTTTAATGGCTAACTGAAAAGATGGTAACACATTGCAAGCTTTCGAGACTACTCAGGACTCTTCATCAGACATAGACTAATACAAAATCTGAAGAGTCACATATTTATGCACAATATAGCACAGAAAAAATGCAATAGATGAGATAAGTGACGTGAAGCAGAATTATGATTATGGGAGAGGGAGAAACATAAATTTTGGACCAGTTCATAGATAAGGAGTCCGGATGTTTTATTGTCCTCTGATTGGGGTCTACTGTGTTGTGATGCCCCCACAAGGTCTTAGGAGCAAATTCCTTAATTGATGTAAAAAGACATAAATCCATGCGACACATTCATTCCAGCATTGAGAATGTTAAAGGTCATCATAAATGAATACTCACAGACTCTTCTCTCTCTCTGAGATGTGAAGTTACCTTTCAATATCAGTAATTTCATATCCCTGGTGTTGTGGTCCATCATACAAAAATGTTTTGCCACAGGTAGATCCAGTCTTTTTTCTCTTATTGTGTGACGATGAGCATTCATCCTTGTTTTAAGCTTTTGCCCTGTCTCCCCCACATACAGAACCCCAGTTGGACATTTAGTACAAATAATTAAGTACACCACATTAGATGTAATGCAGCTGAAAGTACCTGGGATCTTGTAGTCCTGATGTGAATTGGGGATCTTTATCTTGTCCGTGGTCATTATAGATGGACAGGTTTTACATTTTTTCTGGTTGCAAGGAAAGGTTCCTCCAGCTGTTGGAGAGGACAGGGAGCTTCTGACAATAATGCTTCTTAGATTTGGGGGCTGCCTAAAGCACAGTAGTGGAGGGTTTGGAAAAATGGATTGTAATCGGGCATCTTTTTGTAGTAAAGGTTGTAATTTCCATGCAGCTCCCCTTAGCACTTCCAGATTTGGGTTGTAGGTGACTACTAGAGGCACCCGGTTATTTTCTTCTTTAGCTTTGTAATGTAGCAGGTGATTCCTTGACATTCTGGTGGCTCTTGTAATTTGGTTTTCAATTGTTCTTGGATGGTAGCCCTGATTCAAAAAGGTCTTTTTGAGGCGACCAAGGTGTTTGTCTCTATCCATGAGGTTGGAACATATACAATTGTATCTGATGGCTTGGCTATAAAATGTGTTCCAAATTATTATGCAAAAAGAGTTTAGGAGTGATAAGGTTAGAATTTTTTTGTTTGTCATTTAAACTCATTGATGTTGATGTGTGTCAGGGCTCTTTATATCACTAAAAGCAATTGCAGATACCTGTGCAAATTAGTTTGGCAGGTGTGTTCAATTAAAGGCAAGACTACTTAAGAAGGCTGTTCCACATTATTAAGCAGCCTACATTTTTTGCCAAAATGGGAAAGAAAAAGGATGTGTCAGCTGCTGAGAAGCAACAAATTGTCGAGTATTTAGGTCAAGGCATGACTACAATCAACATTGCCAAGACACTTCATCATGATCATCGCACAATCAAGAAGTATGTAGCTGATTCCCAGCACACACATGTGCGTGCGGATAAGGAAAAATTGAGGACTCTTTCCAACAGGCAATTGCGTCAGGTTAAAAGAGCAGCTGCAAAAATGCCTTGTCATAGCAGCAGACAAGTTTTTTAAGCTGCTGGTGCCTCCAACGTCCCCCGAACAACAAGATGCAGGGTCCTTCAGAGGTTTGCATCTGTGCGTAAGCCATCCTGTCGACCACCTCTATCCACTGCACACAAGCAGAAACGGCTCCAGTGGGCCAAACGATACATGAAGACTGACTTCCAAACTGTTTTGTTCACCGATGAGTGCCGTGCAACGCTCGATGGTCCAGATGGATGGAGTGGAGGATGGCTGGTTGATGGACACCCCATGAAAACACAGCTAAGGCGCCAACAAGGAGGAGGTGGAGTAATGTTTTGGGCTGGAATCATGGGGAGAGAGATTGTCAGCCCCTTTAGGATCCCTAAAGGGATAAAGATGAACTCCATAATCTATGTGGAGTTTCTAAAACAGCACTTCCTGACATGGTTCAAGAGGAAGAACAGTGCTTTCCACAGCAAGATCATTTTCATGCATGATAATGCACTGTCTCATGCTGCAAATAACACATGTGCATCTCTGACTGCTATGGGCATAAAAGAGGACAAACTTATGGTGTGGCCACCATCTTCCCCTGACCTCAACCCCATTGAGAACCTCTGGAGCATCATCAAAAGGAGTGTCTATGATGACGGGAGGCAGTTCACATCTAAGCAACAGCTCTGGGAGGGTATTCTGTCCACATGCAAAACAATTGAAGCACAAACTATTCAAAAACTGACAAATTCAATGGACGAGAGAGTTCAGAAGCTTCTTTCGAACAAAGGGTTCTATGTGCAAATGTAACATCACCTAGAAGAAAGTTTTGACTTGAAAACTGTTTGATTTCATTTTGTAATAAGCTGATAATGCTTATAATTTCACAATTGACCATTTTTTTGTTCAAAATAAAAATAAAAAGGTTGAAAACTCTGCTGTGCATAATAATTTGGAACATGCATTTTGAGTGTTTCTTATTTTTAAAAATATACTGTTTTCATAGGCAGTTTGTTCAAAAACATTGCAATTATACAATTATACTAGAATATTAGATGACTGGAAAATAACAATGACTGCAATTCATATAGGTAATTTAGAGAAAATATGAGGAAATATTTTTTGCATAATATTTTGGAACACAGTAGATAATAGAGTTCTTTATGTGTTTTGGATGGAAACTGTCCCATTTAAGGTATGTTGGACGGTCGATTGGCTTCTGATACAGGGATGTCTCTATTTCATTGTTTTTTTAGCTTGTTTTTTATCTTGTCTGCCTGACCAGTCCATAAGAGCCGGTGATGACCTGATACCAGAGAGTCCAAGAATAGGGACATTCTACATGCTTCCCAAAATCCACAAATCTGGAAATCCAGGAAGACCAATTATTTCATGTGTGGGCACCCTCACTGAGCAGGTATCTGGATGGGTAGAGGGTATTCTTAAACCACTGGTGAAGGATACACATGGCTACATTCAGGACACAACTGACCTTGTTATGGATTTTTGATTGATATAGATATATATCTCTGTGTGTGCTGCGGCCTGTCCTAATTAGACAGAGTCTTATTGAGCGCTCAAGGAAGGAAAGACGCCACATCGGGTTAGCAGCAATCCATTCCAGCAGAACTCTGGAAGTTTATTGAATATACTTGGTTTTATTAGTTCGTACAAAGGAGTGGTTACTCATTAACATAAAGGCTGAACTTGTTATCTAATTGGTCAGTTTAAAGACATGAACATATATGGGTGTCCGACCTGAGGTGACTTAAGAATCAGATGATTTACTGCCCCTAGTCTTACAATGTCAGCAAGACTCCAATATCAGCTTGGACCATCTGGCCTAACTTCCTCTTCTGTATGTCTGGGACAAATGTCACAAGACAATGCTATCAAGAGATAACATCAGCTCCCCAGACTGGCTCATGGGGGGTAGCAGGTCATTTCCAATAACTGGTTTCAAAGTTCAAGCTGTGAAAATGTATCTTTGTGCATATGAGTATATAGAGTGCATGGAGTACATGGAGTATATATGAGTATATAGCATATAGCCTATAGCAGGCAAGTGAGATCTAGATGAAATACATATACATATATATTTCCATAGCAACCTATTGAATAAACTAAAAGCAATAGGTCCTCTACCAGAAGGAACCATCCTGGCCACCATGGATGTGGAATCTTTGTACTCTAATATCCCACACCAAGATGGATTAAATGCCTGCAAATTCTTCATGGAAAACACAGGGACTGATGCTGATGCTGTGGTGAAACTTATAAAATTCATCCTCACCCACAATTACTTTGAATTTGACAACAAGATCTATCTACAGGAGACTGGCACATGTATGGGAAGTAAAATGGCTCCACACAGTATGCAAATCTTTTCATGGCCAAGCTTGAAAGCGACTTTTTGTCCTCATGCCCCATCAGGCCGCTGGCCTACTACCGCTTCATTGATGATATTTTAATCATCTGGACGGAGTCTGAGCAACAGCTAAAGACATTCCACGAACAGTTTAATCAATTTCATCCCACCATCAATTTAACACTCAACTACTCCAGCACTGAGATTAACTTTTTGGACACCATCATTAAGCTAAAAAACAATGAAATAGAGACATCCCTGTATCAGAAGCCAATCGACTGTCCAACATACCTTAAATGGGACAGTTTCCATCCAAAACACATAAAGAACTCTATTATCTGTAGCCAAGCCATCAGATACAATCGTATATGTTCCAACCTCATGGTAAGAGACAAACACCTTGGTCGCCTCAAAAAGACCTTTTTGAATCAGGGCTACCATCCAAGAACAATTGAAAACCAAATTACAACACCCACCAGAATGTCAAGGAATCACCTGTTACATTACAAAGCTAAAGAAGAAAATAACCGGGTGCCTCTAGTAGTCACCTACAACCCAAATCTGGAAGTGCTAAGGGGAGCTGCACGGAAATTACAACCTTTACTACAAAAAGATGCCCGATTACAGTCCATTTTTCCAGACCCTCCACTACTGTGCTTTAGGCAGCCCCCAAATCTAAGAAGCATCATTGTCAGAAGCTCTCTGTCCTCTCCAACAGCTGGAGGAACCTTTCCTTGCAACCAGAAAAAATGTAAAACCTGTCCATCTATAATGACCACGGACAAGATAAAGATCCCCAATTCACATCAGGACTACAAGATCCCAGGTACTTTCAGCTGCATTACATCTAATGTGGTGTACTTAATCATTTGTACTAAATGTCCAACTGGGGGTCTGTATGTGGGGGAGACAGGGCAAAAGCTTAGAACAAGGATGAATGCTCATCGTCAGACAATAAGAGAAAAAAGAATGGATCTACCTGTGGCAAAACATTTTTGTATGATGGACCACAACACCAGGGATATGAAATTACTGGTATTGAAAGGTAACTTCACATCTCAGAGAGAGAGAAGAGTCTGTGAGTATAAATTTATGATGACCTTTGACACTCTCAATGCTGGAATGAATGTGTCGCATGGATTTATGTCTTTTTACATCAATTAAGGAATTTGCTCCTAAGACCTTTTGGGGGCATCACAACACATTAGGAGACCCCAATCAGAGGACAATAAAACATCCGGACTCCTTATCTATGAACTGGTCCAATATTTATGTTTCTCCCTCTCCCATAATCATAATTCTGCTTCACGTCACTTGTCTCATCTATTGCATTTTTTCTGTGCTGTATTGTGCATAAATATGTGACTCTTCAGATTTTGTATTAGTCTGTGCTTGATGAAGAGACCTGAGTAGCCTCGAAAGCTTGCAATATGTTACCATCTTTTCAGTTAACCATTAAAAGATATCAACCACTGAGGACTCTCAATTCTGAATATTTTTCTATCTACTAGCTAACACGGTACAAAGATATACATCTTTCCTGTAACTTTCGATACTGTTCCACAGTTGACTCATATGCATTCACTCCTTACTCTCCTCTCAAACTTGTACCAATGTAATGTAATATCAACCTAAAAACCATTCCGTAGCCAACCGGATAAACCTCTCAGGCCTAGAGTAGCACCAAACAAAATCAAAATTCTAAACTGAAATTATATATAAAATTACTAATTACGTAATCTAATTATCCAATGAATGGAAATATTACCACAATATTGAGAGGATTTTGATAAACATAATCAACTTTATTGCACATATATTATAAAGATATACAAGGTGTTTGTAATGAGGTAGATAGAATATAGCAGCTAAAAGATAACGGCATAATAAACAGATGAAAATTATAGTTCCAGACAGAAAAACAGCATCTTAGGGCTAAAATCTGCACAGAGCCAGAATAATAATAACAGCAGCTCTTAATTATAAGTATAATAGACAAAATAGCAAGCACAATGAAGTGCAATAGAGTATGGAGAATAGATAATTATTCTTGTCACATGGTATTATCTCAGCATGCTCAGCAAACTCAAATTGTATAATATAGAGCCTAAAATAGAGTAAAAGTTCATCCAGCCAAACAATATAATCTTAGCATGCTCAAATATACAAGAATTAAGAGCCTATAGTACGGTAAAAAACCATCCCTTTACACCTAGTCAAAAGACTGTGAGTATCTAATATAAGGCTCAAATGTCAGCAAGTAAATGGATAATCAGACTATACAGGACAGTGTTTGATTTTTTTACACATCAGATCGAAATTCTTATATTGAGCCAAAATTAACTCAGCATATTCAAAGAAGCACATTCAGAATGAATCATATGATTAAATAGAAATGAAACCTGTCCAGATGCCCCTAAACCGGCGCCTATACGTAACTCAGTGCTCAACTCCGGGTAATGTTATAAGGGTGCCTGTATCCATGGGAGGTTAATTACCTTGTGACATGATCCTGGATGTATGCAGAGACGCCCGAGAGATACAAGAAAACCCTGACTCGCGTTTCATCGGTTTCGTTCCTCTGGAACGCTTCCATGGATCCCAGTGATTCTGACATTGTTTTCTCGTCGTGACATATTGTACTTCATGATAGGGGTAAAATTTCTTGGATGTGATTTGTGTTTACTTGGGAAAAAAAGCAGAAACTTTGAATTTTTATGCCCTTAAATCACAGAAATATGTCACATAAAATATTTAAAGGAAACCTGTCACCTCTTTTGGCCGCTATAAGATGTGGCCACCCCCTTTCAGGGCTTATCTACAGTATTCTATAATGCAGGAGAGCGACGATGCGAGCAGGAGGACGGCATCACAAGAGGTTGAGAGGTGCCGGACCCGGACCTGCGACACCCATCAGACTGGACCGCATAGACCTCCCCCCGGATGAGCATAATAAAAGTTATTTTTCTTATCTTGCAGGTTGGACCGGGGGCTTATCTTCAGCATTATAGAATGCTGTAGATAAGCCCTGAAAGGCAGCGGCCGCATCTTATAGCGGCCAAAAGAGGTGATAAGTTCCCATTAATAAGTAACATTTCCCACAAGTTTACTTTACATCCGCACAATTTTGGAACGAAAAAATTTTTTTTGTTAGGAAGTTATAAGGGTTAAAAGTTAAACAGCGATTTCTCATTTTTACAACACAATGCTTTTTTATGGACCGCATCACATTTGAAGTCATTTTGAAGGGTTTATACCCAAAATTGACACCATTCTAAAAACTGCACCCCTGAAGGTGCTCAAAACCACATTCAAGAAGTTTATTAACCCTTCAGGTGCTTCACTGGAATTTTTGGAATGTTTAAAAAAAAAAATGAACATTTAACTTTTTTCACAAAGAAATTACTTCAGGTCCAAAATTATTTATTTTACCAAGGGTAACAGGAGAATTTAGACCCTAAAAGTTGTTGTACAATTTGTCCTTAGTATGCTGATACCCCATATATGCAGGTAAACCACTGTTTGGGCGCATGGCAGAGCTTGGAAGGGAAGGAGCGCCGTTTGACTTTTCAATGCAAAATTGGCTGGAATTGAGATCAAACACCATGTCGCGTTTGGAGAGCCCCTGATGTGCCTAAACAGTGGAAACCCCCCACAAGTGACACCATTTTGGAAAGTAGACCCCCTAAGGAACTTATCTAGATGTGTGATGAGCACTTTGAATCCCTAAGTGCTTCACAGAAGTTTGTAACGTAGAGCCGTAAAAATAATAAAAAATATTTTTTTCACAAAAATTATCTTTTTGCCCACAATTTTTTATTTTCACAAGGATAACAGGAGAAATTGGACCCCAAAAGTTGTTGTCCAATTTGTCCTGAGTACGATGATACCCCATATGAGGGGGTAAATCACTGGGCGCAAAGCAGAGCTCGAAAGTGAAGGAGCACCTTTTGACTTTTTTCAATGCAGAATTGGATGGAATTGAGATCGGATGCCATGTCGCGTTTGGAGAGCCACTGATGTGCCTAAACAGTGGAAACCCCCCAATTCTAACTCCAACCCTAACCCCAACACACCCCTAATCCTAATCTCAACCCTAACCATAACCCTAACCACAAACCTAACCCTAATCCCAACCCTAACCCTAATTCCAACCGTAACTGTAATCCAAACACTAACCCTAACTTTAGCCCCAACCCTAACCCTAACTTCAGCCCCAACCCTAACCCTAACTTTAGCCCCAACCCTAACCCTACTTCTAGCCCCAACCCTAACCCTAAATTTAGCCCAACTCACTTTAGCACTACTCTAACCCTAATGGGAAAATGGAAATAAATACTTTTTTATTTGATTATTTTTTCCTAACTAAGGCTAGTTTCACACTAGCGTTTTTTAGCGCTGCGCTTCATGCGCAATAGAATCGCATACAAAAAATGCATCATGCGTTTTGTATGCCTTTGCTTTTTTTAGGCGCATGCGTTTTAACCAGTTTCTAGCCATGTCAACTCTTAAAATGCATGTGATTTTAAACGCAGGCGTGCGCATATCCATGCGCACGCCTGCGCTCCCATAGACTGTAATGTGATTTTTTTTTTGCGCATTCCGTGCACAAGCATGTGTTTTTTTGAGACAGGTCGGACAGACCAAAAATGCAACAGGTTGCGTCCGGCTCGCCTAGGTGCACACTATAAAAAAACACATGTGCACGAAAATGCATACGAATGCGTGCATACGCTAGACCATGCGCCCCCATGTTAAAGATAGGGGCGCAGGACGCGCACGAAGCGCAGCGCTAAAAAACGCTCAAGTGAAACCAGCCTAAGTGGGTGATAAAGGGTTTTTTTATTTACTATTTTTTTTATTTTGATCACTGTGATAGACCCTATCACAATGATCAAAATGAGCCAATAGGAAAAAAATCTCTTATTTTTGCCAGCCGGCAGATCTCGATAGGAGCACTGCACATGTACCCGCTATTTTCTCCCGGAAGAAGCCGGCAGCCCGGGGGATTTCATGGGGGCCTGCAGGGACAACACAGGTACTGGGGGGGTGATCGGGGGACCCTATTTCTCTCTCCTCTGATGTGCGATCACATCAGAGGAGAGAGAAATGAAATGGAAAATCTAAATTTTTCTGCGGTCACCATTATACCGTTAAAATGGCGACTGCAACACCAGGGTCAGTGAAATTCCGATGCTGGGGGCCGCTATAACCTTAACCCTCAGCGCCGTTAAAAAGCAGTGCTGTGGTTTAAGTAACCTTAACTGCCGCCGTTTAAAGGCGTATCTGCAGTCGTTAAGGGGTTAAATGTAACTCTCATCATTCTCCCCTGCTCGCGCCAATCACCGGCAGAGCAGGGGAGAATGATGAGAGCCGTGCTCAGCACCCGTTGCCAGGGAACAGCACTTACTGCAACGCTTCTTCCCTGACGCCCGTCCTTGTGGTACTGATGCTGCACACACATGCCACACGTGTGATGCAAGTATTATACACATGGACACTGACATCTCCGGTACCACAAATATCAGGACGTGTGAAAGAGGCCTTATAGCGGGTTTTTATGTTTGGCAGCTGTCACACGCAAAAAGACGCTTTTTATTGCAAAAAATAGTTTTTGCATCACCACATTTTGAGAGCTATAATTTTTCCGTATTTTTGTCCACAAACTCATGTGAGGTCTTGTTTTTTGCGGGACAAGCTGACATTTTTATTCTTATATACTTTTCGGGCACATGACATTTTTTGATCACTCTCTATTCCAATTTTTGGGAGACAGAATGAGCAAAAACCAGCAATTTATGAATTTCTTTTCGGGGGAGCGTTAACACCGTTCCGCGTGTGATAAAATTGATAAGGCACTTTTATTCTTCGGGTCAGTTCAATGAAAGTGATACCTCATTTATATTTTTTTTATGTTTTGGCGCTTTTATATAATAACTATCTTATAGAAAAAATAATTGTTTTTGCATCACTTTATTCTGACAGCTATAACTTTTTAATTTTTTCGCTGATGATGCTGTATCATGGCTCGTTTCTTGCGGGACAAGATGACGTTTTCAGCGGTACCATGTTTTTTCATTCAAATATTTATTTAGTGATAGAATATATTGAATTTTTATTATTATTTTGTATTTTTTTTTATATTTTTTACAATTATTTAAAAAAAAAAGTTTTTTACTTTATTCTAATTTTTACATTTTGTCCCACTATGGGACAATCATTTTTTGCAGGCTGATCGCTTCTGTACCATGCAGATAAAGCAGCATCTACATGCTATAGAAGCTGTCAGTACTGCACTTTTTGCACACTGACCTGAGAGACTTCATGACATGCACTGCGCATGACAGGAAGTTTCTTAGTTCTGGTAACCCGGATGTCATCATGATGACATCGAGTTACCACGGCAGCAATCGGGACCCCACGTCACGCTGCGGGGTCTCCGATCCAAAGGCAGAGGGGCTGTCAGCCCTTTGCCTGCTCCCGGAATGCTGCAATCATGTTTAGGGTTAAAGTGCCGGGAGCGGTCTGTGTGAGGCCGGGATCACACATGCGAGGAATATGGCGAGGAGTCTCGCATGTTAATACCCGGCTCGGAGCGTGCGGCTGCATAGCAATACATGGAGCCACACACTCTGCTCCTGAGTGCCGGCGGCAGTGCCAGGTATTAACATGAAAGACTCGGCCGTATTCCTCGTATGTGTGATCCCGGCCTAAGAATCAGCGACACCCAGCCACAATCGTCCACACACCACCCATGAGCGTGGCCGATCGCTATGACGTACTATACCATGCGTGGCCAAATTGTGCCGGGTCACATGGACAGTATAGTACGTCAGCTGGCAGAAAGGGGTTAAAGTTGTAGAGTTGTAGTCGGCAGGATGCAGTCCTTGGACACAGACACTGCAGACCAGTCCCACTATGAATACCCCTGGTTCAGCTTGATGTTGGGGGCAATGCTTAGCAATCTCCCAAAGTTCATGGTGAGCAACGTGATGTTGTGGGACTGGACTGAAAGGGTTAAGAGCATGCTGCGGATGCACCCCATGGCCCCTGCGCTGCAGGTAGAGATAGCGTTCATGGCTCTAGATGGTGAGGCTCAATATTCCATTATATTTTGCCCTCCACATGAGCGGGATACATTAGATAAGGTGGTGCAGATCCTGGAAAAGATGCATGTGGACCCCACTGATGTTTGGGAGCATCAGATGCATTTGTTTGGCCGCGTTCAGCAAGAAGGGGAGACGGTGATGCAGTATATCAATGCATTACAGGAGGTGCGTGCGCACATTGCTAAAAGGGAAGATGTGGGGACCATGGGAATGGGGCTCACTGATAGGATCTTGAAAGATCAGTTTGTGTCGGGTCTTAGGGATGTGACCCTTATGCAGGCTTTGCGAGAATGCTTGTGCACTAGCCCACATATGACTTTTCTAGAAGTGGGGGGCGGAAGAGCACATGTGAGAGCAGGAACAGGGGGTGGTGGCCCTAGCAGGGATGGTACGGAGGAATGAAGTACCTACCCCGCCCACAGCAGAGCTGGAGTGGCCCACAAATTACAGCAGGAAATGTGAGAAATTAGGGCAGCAATATGTAGCTTAAAAGAAACCCTTGCTTCTACCTTGGAATCCAATCCCATACGCTGGGTTAATGTACGGCAGGAGATAAGAGAAATTAGAGGAGAAATACAGAGCGTAAGAAAAGTTCCAGCAGCAACCTCAGAATCTAATCCTATATCCTGGGATGAAGATCGATTGCAGAAAGGGTATGCCTTTCCCGGCGGACATCGATACAGACCAATGAGCCTACCAGACAGGCTCAGAAGTGAGTGTGTGGAAAAATGGGACACATGTCAAGGAGTTGTCCTACATGAGGCAGCCAACGGCGAAGATTTGCCTACTCCTCCAATGGTCATGCACCTGGAGGAGATGTTCCTTGGACAGGAAAACCCACCCCTGAGGAACAGAGTGGAGGGAGAAGGTCTGCTCATTGCAGACTGACCATAGAGGAATGACGGAGACCTGGAAGGAATGGAAAGGTGAGCATAAGGGAGCCTCACCCAGAGCAAGGTAGAGCCATGGCGCCGGATGCCAAGAAGTGAGGGAGAAGGGAGAAGGCGTTGTTTGCCTGCAGTAGGATGTCTGCATTACTCAGGAGCATGGAAGTGAATTGGGTGGAGCCGGTGTGCACCAAGGAAGTAGAAGATGATGGCAGCCCCAGTAAAGAGGCGAAGGTAGGGCTCACACCTAGTGTGCAGTCAGATGACTTGGTGGAAGAGGACATTGAATGCAATGGAGGAGAGCCATATGCCAAAATTCTGCATGAGGTACCTGAAGTTCCAAGTACACCTGACAAGAAAATTCAAGAGGTGCCTCCAAGTACTCAGTGTGTCCACGCTGGTGTGCCACCCATACGATATGCGCAGAATGATTTTCTTTGGCAAAATGTAGTGCAAGAGAGGCAGAAATGGGTGCACAAACTGTTCATCTGGCCCACCTCTGAAGAACATAAAGGGGCACAAAGAGCTCTCACCCGTGGAATGGAAAGCTAAAGGAGAGGGCGGGTGTAGAAGAGAGAACCAGGCTGTAAGTGCTGCTGAAGCGCCGGGTCCGGAACTGTTGGGGCCAAACCTCCTGTTGCAGGGAGAAGGAAATAGAGGATGGAGGAGACCCATGACCTGCAGAGAGGGGGCATGGTGAGTCAGGGGAGTATAAGGAGGTTTGCATGGGAAAAGAGAGGGGCTTCACGCCAGAGGGCTGAGTGAGAGAGGACCTGCGTCGCACCGCTAGCAGTGATAAGGGTCGGGTGAAGTGAGGACCCAGCGAGCATCACTGAGCATTCACGTCAGAGCACGCCGAGCGGGAGTTTGTTGGGAAAGGCTCTCTGCCGCAGAACACAGATCCAAGACGGGCGCAGTAAAGACTCACAACTACAGCAGGCATGCAGGGAGACGCGCACCAGGAAGAGCATTGCAGTGTGGCTATCCAAGTACCAGTGTGTGTTCTGAGAGTCAGACCCCAAGTAAAGCATTGTGGTGCAGGCATCCAGGTATTGGCAGGTGCACAGGAAAGCACATGCAGAGTAGAGACTTGTGCAGAGCTTCACTCATCGGCTCTGCAGTTCAATGAAATCGAGGCTCAGCGAGCAAAACCGATGCCTACCCGCTGCCACCAGAAGCGGGACCATGTGTTAGGCGGGAAAGTCTGAAGACTCAGTATCGGCCTCTACCGGCATCCCATCACCCGTTGAACTGCAAGCTTGTAAAGGACAGTGGAGTTACGATAAGTTGAATCTGATAAAAATACTGTTGCGTTAAAATAACCCTTACACTTTTAAAGTTGTTTAAACCCTTGTTGGCTCCCTGTGAGTAGAAGCCATACCTCCTAACTTTTGAAGACTGGAAAGAGGGACAAAGGCTGCTGTGCACGCAACGTGCCGCTGTAACTTTTAGGCCACGCCCAGCCCACACCCATTTCACAACTAGTCACACCCATGTCCACGGCCCAACCGCACCCAATTGGCACTGCTGATCACACTGACTGGTACTGAGGGCACAGTGGCTGGCATTATGGGCACAGTGGCTGGCATTATGGGCACAGTGGCTGGCACTGTGGGCACACTGACTGGTACTTAGGAAAAGAAAGAACAGAGAAAGAAAAAAGAAAACAGAGAGAGGGAGAAAGAAAGAACAGAGAGAAAGAGAACAGATAGAGAAAGGAAGAAAGAGAACAGAGAGAGAGAGAGAAAGAAAGATCAAAGAGAGAAAGAAAGAACAGAGAGTGAAAGAAACAACAGAGCGAGAAAGAAAGAACAGAGAAAGAAAGAACAGAGAGAGAGAAAGGAAGAACAGATAGCGAGAAAGAAAAAGGGGAAAGAAAGAAAGAACAGAGAAAGAAAGAAAGAAGGGAAAGAAAGAAAGAACAGAGAGGGAGAAAGAAAGATGGGAAAGAAAGAACAGAGAGAGAAAGAAAGAGGGGAAATAAAGAAAGAACAGAGAGAGAAAGAAAGAAATATGGGAAAGAAAGAAAGTGTTAGGCATCGGGTTCCGGTCGCTGCACAGCAGGAATCCCGAGCCTTGCATTCGGCAGTCTCCCATTCCTCTCCTGCCGCACAGGAGGCTGCTCAGCAGACTCGTCGATCCAGGCGCTCTGCTCAGACCAGCTCTGTAGGTTTAGTTGCTGCTGCCACCTCTGGCCCAGCTATAGCAATGCAGTCTGGTCAGCAGCGAGCTACTCCAGGGACTAAGTCCTCCTTTCGGTCCACTGAGCATGCCCGTGGGACGATCTCTCATTGGAGATCGGAGGTCACATGCTCAGGTCCTTCTCCAGCTCGGATTTGAAAATCATGAAGGTCAGGAAGGTCCCGGAAGGACGCTGCTATAAAAGAGTTGCATGGCTGCACGGCCATGCGCTAGTATAGACAAAGATTAGACCATGTGGAGTGAGTTTTGTATGCATGTATGAATGTCTCTGGTGAATGACTCATTGGAAACCCCTACCCTTCGTACGCATGTGTTGTGCAGTCTAGCCTGTCAGGCGCCCAGGTCTAGGTGTAGGTAGAGGCTGAGTCAGAGACTAGAATCAGTGTCCACCTCTGGCTCTACACGCCACGGTGCACGTGCTGGACACTTCTCCAAGGTCAGCGTCTATAGTGGTGTCCGCAGGTGCGACGCCACATGCTCAGAAGGTCTAGAGGGACTCTGACGGGGTGTCCTTGGGGCAGAGTTCCGTGACCACATTCTGAGCGCCCTGTTATGAATGGGTCACTGAGGAGGAGAGCAGGTCCAGGCTAAGCCACAGAAAACCAGAGAGGTTGGTACCTAAGCGGATTGCAGACCCCTGATCCTATCCACACAACTAGCAGTAGCCGTGGAGTGTACCTACGATGATCCTAGATGCCTCGGCACAGCCAGAGAGTTAACTAAGCCTAAAGCAAGAAAGGGGAAGTCTAAACTGCCCCAGAGCAGACTCCAAAGGAATAGATAGCCCCCAAAC
Source organism: Dendrobates tinctorius (assembly GCF_039654945.1). NCBI lineage: Eukaryota > Metazoa > Chordata > Amphibia > Anura > Dendrobatidae > Dendrobates > Dendrobates tinctorius. The sequence continues at coordinate 16,655,578 of NW_027361796.1, forward strand.
ATATATTGTCGGTGTGACAAGATGAAAACACAAACACAGGCAGGAAAATAGACTGAGCAAATGATGGGGCCCACACTGACTAGACAGGACAGGAAAGGAAAGACACTGTCTGCAATCACGCAAAAAACCCTGTAAAAAGTCCAACACGTCTGATGCAAAAAACACTGAAGTCACACGATTTCGCCCCCCACTATATCAGCACTCTGGTATATTCTGAAAGCAGAGCAAAAAGAGACCAATCTAACAGGGGATAAAACAAACTGGCACAAGCAGTAACATATGGGCGGTGATTCAGCATAGCCCCAGCCAGAGCTGGCTGACCCACACCAAGAAGAGATAGACAAAACCAGATCAAATGCAAACAGAATAGCAAATAAACCACTTAGCTGAACATGCAGGGACAGAGCTGGAGAAATCAGACCTCAGGAGAAACAGGAAGAAAATCACCAGCAGGGATAGAGGGAGTCGGCTGTCTTAAATCCCAATCTGAAACCCCAGATCTCCAATCGTCATCATCATTATCAGGTGGCAAGCCTCTGTCAATCAGATCAGCTCCTTTACCTCCAGTAACCACCAGAGTGAGGCCAGAAAGCGAATTCACAACAGCGACCCCCCTTGAGGAGGGGTCACCGAACCCTCATCCACGCTACCAGGCTGATCAGGTGAAAAGCACAAACCAATCTTTCGGCATGAATGTCAGAAGCAGAGACCCAAGAATTATCCTCCTGGCCATAACCCTTCCATTTGAGCAAGTAGTGGAGTCTCCGTCTAGCCAAAGGAGAATCCAATATTTTCTCTAAGTCATACTCCAAATTGCCTTTAACCAATACAGGGTCAGGAGGCACCACCATAGGAACCACTGGCTCCACAAACCTCTTCAACAAAGATTTATGAAACACGTTATGGATCTTAAACGTAACTGGAAGAGCCAATCGGAAAGAAACGAGATTAAGGATCTCCAAAATCTTATAAGGTCCAGTGAATCTTGGCTTGAATTTTGGAGACGCAACCTTCATAGGAATATTCTTTGAAGACAACCAAACCATATCACCCACTTTAAACCGGGGACCAATGGTCCTATGCCGGTTGGAAAACCATTGGGCTTTTTCCTGAGAGTGGGACAACTTATCCACCACTTGGTCCCAAATCTGTTGCATTCTCTCTACCACAGAGTCCACACTTGGGCAGGCCAAAGATTCCACTTGCCCTGAAGAAAATCGAGGATGAAACCCAAAGTTACAGAAAAAGGGCAACATCAAAGTGGCAGAACTAGCTCTATTGTTTAGCGCGAATTCGGCCAAGGGCAAAAAAGAGACCCAGTCATCCTGATCAGCAGATATGAAACATCTCAAATAGGACTCCAAAGTCTAGTTTGTTCTCTCAGTCTGCCCATTGGTCTGAGGATGAAATGCAGAGGAGAAAGATAACTGAATTCCCAGTTAGGAATAAAAAGCTCTCCAAAATCTGGAAACAAACTGGACTCCTCTGTCTGACACAATGTTCTCAGGAATCCCGTGCAACCGAACCACCTGTTGTAAAAACAAGGGCACCAACTCAGAAGAAGATAGCAACTTTGGGAGTGGTACAAGATGGACCACCTTAGAAAATCTATCACAAATCACCCAAATAACAGCCATTCTCTGAGAGACAGGAAGATCGGAAATAAAATCCATTGAGATATGGGTTCATGGCCTTCTGGGCACCGGTAGGGGCATCAACAACCCACCAGAACGAGAACAGGGCTCGGACCGAGAACAAGTCCCACAGGACTGCACAAAATCCCTGACATCACGAGATAAGGCAGGCCACCAAAAAGACCGATTCATCAAATCTCTGGCACCAAAAATACCTGGATGACCAGCCAACGCGGTGCAATGAATTTCAGACATTACTCTTTTCCTCCACTGGTCAGGGACATACAATTTTCCCATAGGGCAACGTTCAGGTTTGTCCTCCTGAAATTTCTCCAGGGCACGTCTCAAATCAGGTGTGAAATACCAGAAAGAACTACACCCTCATTTAGAATGGTAGTAGGCTCAGTCACATCAAGAAAATCCGCAAAGAAACTCCTAGAAAGGGCATCCGCCTTAACATTCTTAGTGCCCGGTAGAAAGGAGACCACAAAATTAAAACGCGTGAAAAACAAGACCCACCTAGCCTGTCTAGGATTCAAGCGTTTGGCTTATTCAATTTTTGTGTTTTTTCTTTGTATTTTTTGCATTCTGTGCAAGCTGGGGTGTGGCCTCCCTCTCCTGAGCTGGAAATTGTATATAAGGCTTCCCCAGACTGGTGTCTACTGTTTGGGACCCAGTCCTTTTGTCTGCCCTTGTTCACACATTGAGGTCAACTTTGACACAAAGCAAGGTTTTTAATATTAGACAGTGTAGGACTATCCCGAACAGAGTTACCTTGTCGTGGTGGGATGGCTTTCATGCTACTTTTGATCAAAAACAGTATTACTAAAAACTCTGTATTATTTAGATGCACTTTTGCTTTTACTAATTTAGTTAAAGCAGGGTTTTTGCTCACTTTGTCTTTTGCAGGTTTTATGTTTTATGGCCAATGTCAACATGCATTTATACGCTGCATGTGTATCATCTCAAACCAAGCTCAATTTTTGTGTTTTTTCTTTGTATTTTTTGCATTCTGTGCAAGCTGGGGTGTGGCCTCCCTCTCCTGAGCTGGAAATTGTATATAAGGCTTCCCCAGACTGGTGTCTACTGTTTGGGACCCAGTCCTTTTGTCTGCCCTTGTTCACACATTGAGGTCAACTTTGACACAAAGCAAGGTTTTTAATAATAGACAGTGTAGGACTATCCCGAACAGAGTTACCTTGTCGTGGTGGGATGGCTTTCATGCTACTTTTGATCAAAAACAGTATTACTAAAAACTCTGTATTATTTAGATGCACTTTTGCTTTTACTTATTTAGTTACAGCAGGGTTTTTGCTCACTTTGTCTTTTGCAGGTTTTATGTTTTATGGCCAATGTCAACATGCATTTATACGCTGCATGTGTATCATCTCAAACCAAGCTCAATTTTTGTGTTTTTTCTTTGTATTTTTTGCATTCTGTGCAAGCTGGGGTGTGGCCTCCCTCTCCTGAGCTGGAAATTGTATATAAGGCTTCCCCAGACTGGTGTCTACTGTTTGGGACCCAGTCCTTTTGTCTGCCCTTGTTCACACATTGAGGTCAACTTTGACACAAAGCAAGGTTTTTAATATTAGACAGTGTAGGACTATCCCAAACAGAGTTACCTTGTCGTGGTGGGATGGCTTTCATGCTACTTTTGATCAAAAACAGTATTACTAAAAACTGCATTATTTAGATGCACTTTTGCTTTTACTTATTTAGTTACAGCAGGGTTTTTGCTCACTTTGTCTTTTGCAGGTTTTATGTTTTATGGCCAATGTCAACATGCATTTATATGCTGCATGTGTATCATCTCAAACCAAGCTCAATTTTTGTGTTTTTTCTTTGTATTTTTTGCATTCTGTGCAAGCTGGGGTGTGGCCTCCCTCTCCTGAGCTGGAAATTGTATATAAGGCTTCCCCAGACTGTTGTCTACTGTTTGGGACCCAGTCCTTTTGTCTGCCCTTGTTCACACATTGAGGTCAACTTTGACACAAAGCAAGGTTTTTAATATTAGACAGTGTAGGACTATCCCGAACAGAGTTACCTTGTCGTGGTGGGATGGCTTTCATGCTACTTTTGATCAAAAACAGTATTACTAAAAACTCTGTATTATTTAGATGCACTTTTGCTTTTACTAATTTAGTTACAGCAGGGTTTTTGCTCACTTTGTCTTTTGCAGGTTTTATGTTTTATGGCCAATGTCAACATGCATTTATATGCTGCATGTGTATCATCTCAAACCAAGCTCAATTTTTGTGTTTTTTCTTTGTATTTTTTGCATTCTGTGCAAGCTGGGGTGTGGCCTCCCTCTCCTGAGCTGGAAATTGTATATAAGGCTTCCCCAGACTGTTGTCTACTGTTTGGGACCCAGTCCTTTTGTCTGCCCTTGTTCACACATTGAGGTCAACTTTGACACAAAGCAAGGTTTTTAATATTAGACAGTGTAGGACTATCCCGAACAGAGTTACCTTGTCGTGGTGGGATGGCTTTCATGCTACTTTTGATCAAAAACAGTATTACTAAAAACTCTGTATTATTTAGATGCACTTTTGCTTTTACTAATTTAGTTACAGCAGGGTTTTTGCTCACTTTGTCTTTTGCAGGTTTTATGTTTTATGGCCAATGTCAACATGCATTTATACGCTGCATGTGTATCATCTCAAACCAAGCTCAATTTTTGTGTTTTTTCTTTGTATTTTTTGCATTCTGTGCAAGCTGGGGTGTGGCCTCCCTCTCCTGAGCTGGAAATTGTATATAAGGCTTCCCCAGACTGGTGTCTACTGTTTGGGACCCAGTCCTTTTGTCTGCCCTTGTTCACACATTGAGGTCAACTTTGACACAAAGCAAGGTTTTTAATATTAGACAGTGTAGGACTATCCCGAACAGAGTTACCTTGTCGTGGTGGGATGGCTTTCATGCTACTTTTGATCAAAAACAGTATTACTAAAAACTCTGTATTATTTAGATGCACTTTTGCTTTTACTAATTTAGTTACAGCAGGGTTTTTGCTCACTTTGTCTTTTGCAGGTTTTATGTTTTATGGCCAATGTCAACATGCATTTATACGCTGCATGTGTATCATCTCAAACCAAGCTCAATTTTTGTGTTTTTTCTTTGTATTTTTTGCATTCTGTGCAAGCTGGGGTGTGGCCTCCCTCTCCTGAGCTGGAAATTGTATATAAGGCTTCCCCAGACTGGTGTCTACTGTTTGGGACCCAGTCCTTTTTTTCTGCCCTTGTTCACACATTGAGGTCAACTTTGACACAAAGCAAGGTTTTTAATATTAGACAGTGTAGGACTATCCCGAACAGAGTTACCTTGTCGTGGTGGGATGGCTTTCATGCTACTTTTGATCAAAAACAGTATTACTAAAAACTCTGTATTATTTAGATGCACTTTTGCTTTTACTTATTTAGTTACAGCAGGGTTTTTGCTCACTTTGTCTTTTGCAGGTTTTATGTTTTATGGCCAATGTCAACATGCATTTATACGCTGCATGTGTATCATCTCAAACCAAGCTCAATTTTTGTGTTTTTTCTTTGTATTTTTTGCATTCTGTGCAAGCTGGGGTGTGGCCTCCCTCTCCTGAGCTGGAAATTGTATATAAGGCTTCCCCAGACTGGTGTCTACTGTTTGGGACCCAGTCCTTTTGTCTGCCCTTGTTCACACATTGAGGTCAACTTTGACACAAAGCAAGGTTTTTAATATTAGACAGTGTAGGACTATCCCGAACAGAGTTACCTTGTCGTGGTGGGATGGCTTTCATGCTACTTTTGATCAAAAACAGTATTACTAAAAACTCTATTATTTAGATGCACTTTTGCTTTTACTTATTTAGTTACAGCAGGGTTTTTGCTCACTTTGTCTTTTGCAGGTTTTATGTTTTATGACCAATGTCAACATGCATTTATACGCTGCATGTGTATCATCTCAAACCAAGCTAAATTTTTGTGTTTTTTCTTTGTATTTTTTGCATTCTGTGCAAGCTGGGGTGTGGCCTCCCTCTCCTGAGCTGGAAATTGTATATAAGGCTTCCCCAGACTGGTGTCTACTGTTTGGGACCCAGTCCTTTTGTCTGCCCTTGTTCACACATTGAGGTCAACTTTGACACAAAGCAAGGTTTTTAATATTAGACAGTGTAGGACTATCCCGAACAGAGTTACCTTGTCGTGGTGGGATGGCTTTCATGCTACTTTTGATCAAAAACAGTATTACTAAAAACTCTGTATTATTTAGATGCACTTTTGCTTTTACTTATTTAGTTACAGCAGGGTTTTTGCTCACTTTGTCTTTTGCAGGTTTTATGTTTTATGGCCAATGTCAACATGCATTTATACGCTGCATGTGTATCATCTCAAACCAAGCTCAATTTTTGTGTTTTTTCTTTGTATTTTTTGCATTCTGTGCAAGCTGGGGTGTGGCCTCCGTCTCCTGAGCTGGAAATTGTATATAAGGCGTCCCCAGACTGGTGTCTACTGTTTGGGACCCAGTCCTTTTGTCTGCCCTTGTTCACACATTGAGGTCAACTTTGACACAAAGCAAGGTTTTTAATATTAGACAGTGTAGGACTATCCCGAACAGAGTTAACTTGTCGTGGTGGGATGGCTTTCATGCTACTTTTGATCAAAAACAGTATTACTAAAAACTCTGTATTATTTAGATGCACTTTTGCTTTTACTAATTTAGTTACAGCAGGGTTTTTGCTCACTTTGTCTTTTGCAGGTTTTATGTTTTATGGCCAATGTCAACATGCATTTATACGCTGCATGTGTATCATCTCAAACCAAGCTCAATTTTTGTGTTTTTTCTTTGTATTTTTTGCATTCTGTGCAAGCTGGGGTGTGGCCTCCCTCTCCTGAGCTGGAAATTGTATATAAGGCTTCCCCAGACTGGTGTCTACTGTTTGGGACCCAGTCCTTTTGTCTGCCCTTGTTCACACATTGAGGTCAACTTTGACACAAAGCAAGGTTTTTAATATTAGACAGTGTAGGACTATCCCGAACAGAGTTACCTTGTCGTGGTGGGATGGCTTTCATGCTACTTTTGATCAAAAACAGTATTACTAAAAACTCTGTATTATTTAGATGCACTTTTGCTTTTACTTATTTAGTTACAGCAGGGTTTTTGCTCACTTTGTCTTTTGCAGGTTTTATGTTTTATGGCCAATGTCAACATGCATTTATACGCTGCATGTGTATCATCTCAAACCAAGCTCAATTTTTGTGTTTTTTCTTTGTATTTTTTGCATTCTGTGCAAGCTGGGGTGTGGCCTCCCTCTCCTGAGCTGGAAATTGTATATAAGGCTTCCCCAGACTGGTGTCTACTGTTTGGGACCCAGTCCTTTTGTCTGCCCTTGTTCACACATTGAGGTCAACTTTGACACAAAGCAAGGTTTTTAATATTAGACAGTGTAGGACTATCCCGAACAGAGTTACCTTGTCGTGGTGGGATGGCTTTCATGCTACTTTTGATCAAAAACAGTATTACTAAAAACTCTATTATTTAGATGCACTTTTGCTTTTACTTATTTAGTTACAGCAGGGTTTTTGCTCACTTTGTCTTTTGCAGGTTTTATGTTTTATGACCAATGTCAACATGCATTTATACGCTGCATGTGTATCATCTCAAACCAAGCTCAATTTTTTTTTTTTTCTTTGTATTTTTTGCATTCTGTGCAAGCTGGGGTGTGGCCTTCCTCTCCTGAGCTGGAAATTGTATATAAGGCGTCCCCAGACTGGTGTCTACTGTTTGGGACCCAGTCCTTTTGTCTGCCCTTGTTCACACATTGAGGTCAACTTTGACACAAAGCAAGGTTTTTAATATTAGACAGTGTAGGACTATCCCGAACAGAGTTACCTTGTCGTGGTGGGATGGCTTTCATGCTACTTTTGATCAAAAACAGTATTACTAAAAACTCTGTATTATTTAGATGCACTTTTGCTTTTACTAATTTAGTTACAGCAGGGTTTTTGCTCACTTTGTCTTTTGCAGGTTTTATGTTTTATGGCCAATGTCAACATGAATTTATACGCTGCATGTGTATCATCTCAAACCAAGCTCAATTTTTGTGTTTTTTCTTTGTATTTTTTGCATTCTGTGCAAGCTGAGGTGTGGCCTCCCTCTCCTGAGCTGGAAATTGTATATAAGGCTTCCCCAGACTGGTGTCTACTGTTTGGGACCCAGTCCTTTTGTCTGCCCTTGTTCACACATTGAGGTCAACTTTGACACAAAGCAAGGTTTTTAATATTAGACAGTGTAGGACTATCCCGAACAGAGTTACCTTGTTGTGGTGGGATGGCTTTCATGCTACTTTTGATCAAAAACAGTATTACTAAAAACTCTGTATTATTTAGATGCACTTTTGCTTTTACTAATTTAGTTACAGCAGGGTTTTTGCTCACTTTGTCTTTTGCAGGTTTTATGTTTTATGGCCAATGTCAACATGCATTTATACGCTGCATGTGTATCATCTCAAACCAAGCTCAATTTTTGTGTTTTTTCTTTGTATTTTTTGCATTCTGTGCAAGCTGGGGTGTGGCCTCCCTCTCCTGAGCTGGAAATTGTATATAAGGCTTCCCCAGACTGGTGTCTACTGTTTGGGACCCAGTCCTTTTTTTCTGCCCTTATTCACACATTGAGGTCAACTTTGACACAAAGCAAGGTTTTTAATATTAGACAGTGTAGGACTATCCCGAACAGAGTTACCTTGTCGTGGTGGGATGGCTTTCATGCTACTTTTGATCAAAAACAGTATTACTAAAAACTCTGTATTATTTAGATGCACTTTTGCTTTTACTTATTTAGTTACAGCAGGGTTTTTGCTCACTTTGTCTTTTGCAGGTTTTATGTTTTATGGCCAATGTCAACATGCATTTATACGCTGCATGTGTATCATCTCAAACCAAGCTCAATTTTTGTGTTTTTTCTTTGTATTTTTTGCATTCTGTGCAAGCTGGGGTGTGGCCTCCCTCTCCTGAGCTGGAAATTGTATATAAGGCTTCCCCAGACTGGTGTCTACTGTTTGGGACCCAGTCCTTTTGTCTGCCCTTGTTCACACATTGAGGTCAACTTTGACACAAAGCAAGGTTTTTAATATTAGACAGTGTAGGACTATCCCGAACAGAGTTACCTTGTCGTGGTGGGATGGCTTTCATGCTACTTTTGATCAAAAACAGTATTACTAGAAACTCTATTATTTAGATGCACTTTTGCTTTTACTTATTTAGTTACAGCAGGGTTTTTGCTCACTTTGTCTTTTGCAGGTTTTATGTTTTATGACCAATGTCAACATGCATTTATACGCTGCATGTGTATCATCTCAAACCAAGCTCAATTTTTGTGTTTTTTCTTTGTATTTTTTGCATTCTGTGCAAGCTGGGGTGTGGCCTCCCTCTCCTGAGCTGGAAATTGTATATAAGGCTTCCCCAGACTGGTGTCTACTGTTTGGGACCCAGTCCTTTTGTCTGCCCTTGTTCACACATTGAGGTCAACTTTGACACAAAGCAAGGTTTTTAATATTAGACAGTGTAGGACTATCCCGAACAGAGTTACCTTGTCGTGGTGGGATGGCTTTCATGCTACTTTTGATCAAAAACAGTATTACTAAAAACTCTGTATTATTTAGATGCACTTTTGCTTTTACTTATTTAGTTACAGCAGGGTTTTTGCTCACTTTGTCTTTTGCAGGTTTTATGTTTTATGGCCAATGTCAACATGCATTTATATGCTGCATGTGTATCATCTCAAACCAAGCTCAATTTTTGTGTTTTTTCTTTGTATTTTTTGCATTCTGTGCAAGCTGGGGTGTGGCCTCCCTCTCCTGAGCTGGAAATTGTATATAAGGCTTCCCCAGACTGGTGTCTACTGTTTGGGACCCAGTCCTTTTGTCTGCCCTTGTTCACACATTGAGGTCAACTTTGACACAAAGCAAGGTTTTTAATATTAGACAGTGTAGGACTATCCCGAACAGAGTTACCTTGTCGTGGTGGGATGGCTTTCATGCTACTTTTGATCAAAAACAGTATTACTAAAAACTCTGTATTATTTAGATGCACTTTTGCTTTTACTAATTTAGTTACAGCAGGGTTTTTGCTCACTTTGTCTTTTGCAGGTTTTATGTTTTATGGCCAATGTCAACATGCATTTATACGCTGCATGTGTATCATCTCAAACCAAGCTCAATTTTTGTGTTTTTTCTTTGTATTTTTTGCATTCTGTGCAAGCTGGGGTGTGGCCTCCCTCTCCTGAGCTGGAAATTGTATATAAGGCTTCCCCAGACTGGTGTCTACTGTTTGGGACCCAGTCCTTTTGTCTGCCCTTGTTCACACATTGAGGTCAACTTTGACACAAAGCAAGGTTTTTAATATTAGACAGTGTAGGACTATCCCGAACAGAGTTACCTTGTTGTGGTGGGATGGCTTTCATGCTACTTTTGATCAAAAACAGTATTACTAAAAACTCTTTATTATTTAGATGCACTTTTGCTTTTACTAATTTAGTTACAGCAGGGTTTTTGCTCACTTTGTCTTTTGCAGGTTTTATGTTTTATGGCCAATGTCAACATGCATTTATACGCTGCATGTGTATCATCTCAAACCAAGCTCAATTTTTGTGTTTTTTCTTTGTATTTTTTGCATTCTGTGCAAGCTGGGGTGTGGCCTCCCTCTCCTGAGCTGGAAATTGTATATAAAGCTTCCCCAGACTGGTGTCTACTGTTAGGGACCCAGTCCTTTTGTCTGCCCTTGTTCACACATTGAGGTCAACTTTGACACAAAGCAAGGTTTTTAATATTAGACAGTGTAGGACTATCCCGAACAGAGTTACCTTGTCGTGGTGGGATGGCTTTCATGCTACTTTTGATCAAAAACAGTATTACTAAAAACTCTGTATTATTTAGATGCACTTTTGCTTTTACTTATTTAGTTACAGCAGGGTTTTTGCTCACTTTGTCTTTTGCAGGTTTTATGTGGGGTCATTGAGGAGTAGATTGCCAAACTCCCGCAGTACGTTCATGCCCAGGATAACTGGATGATGGTGGTTAGTTTCTCCTTGGGTCAGGACCACTCCCCGGCGGCCGAGGGATTTACCACATAGCGTCATTTGTAGCCATACCACTCCGGCGATGGGTACTGGAAGTTGGTTAGCAGCTACCAGTCTTATGAATCCCCACTGGGGCCTTGCTGCTTCAGGGAAATGCTGCTGAAGATAAGTTGCCGGCATGGTCGTCACTGGCAACCCCGTGTCCACTAGGCACCGTACGGCACGGCCCTCGACCTCTGCCCATACTACTGGACATTTTGCGACCAGATTTTCGGGACTTCCACCACCCCTCGTTGTGGCTTCTGGCTCCGAGCGGCGTCCCCCTTGCCCAGAGCCCTCTAGTTTAATGACCGTCGGGGTGGGTATCTCCCACGCCGTGGACACTCTTGTGCAAAGTGGCCCGGTTCCCCGCACTCGTAACACCGGGATTGCGAGGCATGGCCACTCCAAGCATTGAAACCAGGCCGCCCTGTTGTGGACTCAGTTCTCCTTTTCACTTTGGCCAACTTGCCTCTGATGTTCTTCAGCTCTTGCCTCATCTCTCCGATCCACTGGGGTTCTTCAACGGAAGCCTCCATGCCCCGGACCTTTCCCACGGCAACTGTCATTCCCTGCTCCTACTCCCGTACTTGTGCCTGACTCTCCACCTCAGAGAAGGCTATACGTGGGTTCACCCGGACCTGCTCCCGCAATGCCTGCTTGATTAACGGGTCTCAGAGTCCAGTCACTAACAGGTCACGTAAGGTAATGTCGATGGGTCCTACCCCTACACCGTCCTTCCTTTTGATGGCCGTGTATAGCTCTTGGAGGACATTCATATACTGGGTGATGGTCTCCCCCTCTCCCTGCATTCGACTGAACAACCGGGTCCTCAACTCTCCCACATTAGTTGGATCCCCATGGGTCTCTTCCAGAATCCGCAAGACCCTAGCAAAGGCGTTACGGTGTCCCGGGGGCCTCAACATTACTGAATTCCGGGCCTCCCCATCTAAGGCCATGAGAGCTACCTCGGCTTCTAAGTCAGGGGTCATCGGATGCATGCGCTCGGTCCAGCTCCACAGCATGGTATTAGAGCCCAAAAACCGTGGCAGGTTGCTTAGCATAGCCCCTAAAGAAATGCTGGACCGGGGGCCTCTGTTACCTGCATCACCTACGGCCCCGACTTGGTCGGGTGTGCCGCTGTCTGCGCTCAGAGACTGCATCCTGCCAACTACGCCAAAATGTGGTACCGGCAGGCACGCAGGATGCAGTGACGAGACGCGAGACGACTTTATGCTTTTGGTAATAACTTTTTATAAGTATGGATCAGGTGACTAGTCTAAGCAACCAAACAGGTAACAGCGACTCTTTATGCATCAAATGGCCAAGTTCTCCAAAAAATATGACATAATTGTCATGGGAGATTTCAACTATCCAGACATTTGTTGGGAATCTCTCTCAGGCAAAACTAACAGGTCAAGGAAATTCTTATCCTCTCTTGCTGACAACTTTATCTTCCAAAAGGTAGGGGAGAAAACAAGGGGAACTGCTACCTTGGATCTAATCCTTATAAACAGGGAGGAAATAGTTGAGGAGGTAAAAGTGGCTGGGACCCTAGGAGGTAGCGACCATGCTATTTTAGAATTTTGGATAACTAGAGGAGGAAGACCTGTGAAGACTCAGACGTCAAGGTTAGATTTCAGAAAGGCAGATTTTATGGGATTCAGAAAGAGAATTGGAGGGATCCAATGGCTGGATATCCTTAAAGACAAAAATGTCCAGGAAGGATGGGAAATCTTGAAAAATGAAATTCTCAAAGCACAATTGTTAACAATTCCGAAAAGAGGGAAGAATAGGAAGCATTTAAGGAAACCAGGATGGATGAACACAGAACTTAAGCACATGCTAAAAAGGAAGAAAAAAATGTTTATTAAATGGAAAGAGGGAGGCATATCTAAAGAAGAATATAATGCTGTCTGCAGAACCTGCAGGGCACAAATCAGATTATCTAAAGCTGAAAATGAATTGAGGCTTGCAAGAGATGTCAAAAGCAATAATAAAGGATTTTGGGGATATGTCAAAAGTAAAAGAAAAGTAAAAGATGCTATAGGATTTTTACAGGATGAAAATGATGAAATGGTAAGACAGGATGTTGAGAAGGCCGAACTTTTAAATTCCTATTTTGCATCTGTTTTCTCTCAGAAAGGAAATGTAACATCAACCGTTCTTCACTGTCCTATTAAGGGAATAGAAGAATCCAGGATATCTATAAACAGAAAAATAGTGAGGAAACACTTAGCTAACCTAAATGAATTCAAGTGTCCAGGTCCAGATGAATTACACCCCAGAGTACTGAAGGAGATAGCAGAAGAAATTTTTGAACCCCTCTCCATAATCTTGGAAAATTCTTGGAGAACAGGAGAAGTCCCAGAAGACTGGAGAAGAGCAAATGTTGTTCCTATCTTCAAAAAGGGGAAGAAGGTGGACCCAGGCAACTATAGGCCGGTGAGTCTGACTTCTATACCAGGAAAGATCTTTGAACAAATTATTAAACAACATGTATGTTAGTACCTGGATAAGAATGAAGTGATTAAACAGAGTCAGCATGGGTTTGTAACTAATAAGTCATGTCAGACTAACTTAATTTCCTTCTATGACGGAATCACTGATTGGGTGGATCAAGGAAATGCTGTAGATATAGTATATCTTGACTTCAGCAAAGCATTTGACAAAGTATCTCATACAATCCTTATTGAAAAAATGACTAAGTATGGAATGGACAAGGCAACTGTTAGGTGGATTCATAACTGGCTTAGTGATCAGACCCAAAGAGTGGTCGTAAATGGCTGCACATCCACTTGGAAGAATGTCTCAAGTGGGGTACCACAGGGCTCTGTCCTGGGCCCTGTATTGTTCAACATCTTTATCAATGATTTAGATGAAGGAATTGAGGGTAAACTGATTAAATTTGCTGATGACACAAAGCTAGGAGGGATAACTAATACTAAAGAAGAGAGAGAGAGGTTTCAAAAAGATATAAATAAACTGGAGAAGTGGGCAGCAACTAACAGAATGATTTTTAATAGGGAAAAATGCAAAGTACTACATCTGTGCAATAAAAATGAAAAAACCATATACAGAATGGGAGGAATAGGGCTAAGCAACAGCACATGTGAAAAAGACTTGGGTATACTAATAGATCACAGACTGAATATGAGTCAACAGTGTGATGCAGCAGCAAAAAAGGCAAATGCAATTCTAGGATGTATTAACAGAAGCATACAGTCTAGATCACGTGAAGTCATTATTTCCCTCTACTCCTCTTTGGTCAGACCTCATCTGGAATATTGTGTCCAGTTTTGGGCACCACATTTTAAAAAAGACATCAACAAACTGGAGCAAGTTCAGAAAAGAGCGACCAGAATGGTCACCGGTCTGCAAGCCCTGTCTTATAAGGAAAGGTTGCAGGATTTGGGAATGTTTAGTTTGCAAAAGAGAAGACTGAGAGGAGACTTAATAGCTGTCTACAAATATCTAAAGGGCTGTCACATTGTAGAAGGATCAACTTTATTCTCATTTGCACAAGGAAAGACTAGAAGCAATGGGATGAAACTGAATGGGAGGAGACACAGATTAGATATTAGAAAAAACTTTTTGACAGTTAGTGATCAATGAGTGGAACAAGCTGCCACGAGAAGTGGTGAGTTCTCCTTCAATGGAAGTCTTCAAACAGAGGCTGGACAGACATCTGACTGAGATGATTTAGCGAATCCTGCTTTGAGCAGGGGGTTGGACCAGATGGCCCAGGAGGTCCCTTCCAACTCTATGATTCTATGATTGTCCTCGCAGGGACTCAACACAAGCAAACATAGATGTATAGGAACACAACTACCCCGGCAAAGACCGGTCACTATAGGGCCGCGGTATGGCCGACTACGGGTCCTTAGCTATATAATGTCACTTATCCTTCCTGATGTCCTCGGCGTTCTGGGTGATGGTTCTTCGGCATAGCAGCCACTGGGCCCAGCTACTGAAGAACTGGCGCAGTCTTCGAGCATTCCGATGCTCGGGCGAAGCAGGGGCACAACAGGCCCCGGAACAGTTCCTGGATGGATGGGCCGCAATCCCCGGAGGGGGGTAAGCGGTTGCGAAGCAAGGTGGCGACTGGCAAGCCACCGGCGCAGCCAGTGGCTGTAACAGGGGGTCCGCGGCAGGCAACGGCCCGACTCTTGCCACGGACTGGAGCAGGGAACTAGTGGCTGCCGTCTGCAATGAATTAGCCACAGCCGCGGTCGGAAGCGGGGCAGCTGCAGGCGGCGTGGTTTAGGCCGCAGCAACGGCCTGGAGTGAAGCGGTAACGGCCGCGGGTGACCGCGGGCAGGTCACAGCCGCGGGCTGGAGTGTGGCGGCAACAGCCGCGGGCGACCGTGGGCAGGAGTGAGGCGGCAACGGCCGCAGGCATCCACGGGCAGGCCGAAGGTTGAGGCGGAGCAGCGGTTCTCTGACGGCCGACTCAACGCTGTGCAGTGTAAGTGTCCCTCTTGCTTCTGTCCTCCTCTCTGGCCTCTGTACATCGCACTGGCTCTCACACACTCCCACGGTCTCCTGCTCCTTCCTACCCATTCTGCTGACTCACTGTGACTCGCGTTCTCCTCCCTTTTTATATCGGCTCCTCCCCCAGCCCACCTGTCAGTCTCAACGGTCCGGCCCTGAATTCTGTCCCCTGGAAACAACCTGCCCCGGAAGCTAAATGACGGTCCCCTTGGTTCCGGCCCGGACACTCGACGGGGGCCCCTTCTCCCACACATCAAAGAAAGACTTGGGAACTATCAGGAAAACCCAGTGACTCCTGCTAGGGCTAGAGCTGCAGAGAGAACTTAAGTGTTGACTCCCAGGACTGGGGGCACCACCTTTGTGAAGAGCACATTAGCACTAAATAGTGAAAGAATTTCTTTGCTATTCCAAACTTACTGTTATTCGATTTAATGTTTATTTGCATAATTACTAACACTAATTGTTTAGAGTTACTTTAAATCACTGTAAAGTTACTGCTGTATATAAATAGAATGATATTGATCCCTGACTGTCCCCGTCTCGTTTTCTCTGTGCGTTACAGCCAGACACCTGCATTACATAGTGATGAAAATAAATAAAAATAAGATTGTGGAAATGACAAGTATTTAATTCCCTTGCACTCAGTACTTGCACTGATAGTGATCTTTTTTTTTACAATGGGAAAGATCTGTATTTTCCTTTGCTTTAGTATTAAACTATTCAAAAAATCCTTTCCTCCAAAACAGTAATGAAAGGGTTGGTCCAGAATCCAACTTAGTTTTCATCCTAAATCCCCACCTATTTAATGCCATAATCTAAACTATTTTCTTATATAGCAACAGTACAAACGATAGCCGGCACTCACATCTTCTTAACACAATTGCTTTATTGATCCAGTAGTATAAAAGACACAAAAATTGGTTGAACACAACAAGGCAAAAATAAAAAATTCAGAAAAGAAATATCCACTGCACTCCCAGGCAATATTTTTTAGACATACATGGTCCTTTATCAAACCTGGCAGCGGATATTTCTTTTCTGCCTTTTTAATTTTTGTGCTGTTGTGTTCAACCAATTTTTGTGCCTTATGAACACCACTGGTTTATGGGTTTACGTCTCTAGAAGGACAAGCTGGGCATAATTTAGTGGGTACTGCAATGTGCGGGCACTACAATGTCAGATTTGCAATTTTTATTTGGCAACATCCATTGCTGCTCGTTTCTGGAAATCAACCATGAAGTCAGAGTCATCACTACACCTGTAGATAAGTTCCCAGATTGGTGTGATTTCCAAAATGGGGCCTCTTGAGGGGTGTTTTTGTTCTTCTGGCACACTCTGTAAATGGAATCCGCACACTATTCTAGGAAAATCTATACTCTAAGGCCGGAGTCACACTAAACGTATGAAAAATTGGTCTGAGTCTCCCTGCCGAGAGTCGCATGAGTGTTCTCCATATGGTGCTTAGTCGACACGGGATCCGAATGTACCATAATGCCGTTAGAAGTGTATGAGAGATACTTCAGTCAACTAGTGGTTCCAGAAGATGCCTGATACGACTTTCCACCGCTAATAATGGCCAATTGTCCGTTAAGGGGATCGTGTGGATGCAGCTAAAAATGTTTGGTCAAGAACTGGGACAGAAAGGGATAGTGCTAGTGGATCACCCCCCAGTAGAGGGATGGAAGTGATGCTCAGATTGAACGTTCTGCGAGATTTGAACTACCAGATGTATGCCAGTGAGGGACCCCGATACTGGACCCGTGCTACAAGCCACCGACCCACACAGAAAATGTTACACCGTCTAGTGCTGAGCTGCGACTTGCTTAAAAGTGAGATCCCAGGGGGCCGGTTGGGCCTAGTCTGAGTGCCATCGTGGACCCCAATCCTGCTGGCACCCAGACAACAGGAAATCTTAATGCTGCTGGTGGGAGCTGCACAGAGATTAAATGGGCTTGAAGTGCTACTACAGCCAGCCCAAGAGAAGTCCTCATTTGCCAAGGTATATGTGGCCCGGTCTCTGGCGATTGTGAAGAATGGACAGGTGTGGACTATCGAAAATTGAATGACGCATATCCTTTACCCCGTATTGAAGAATCCCTGTCTGCATTGGGTCGGGCCAAGTATTTCTCAACGTTGGATTTGGCAAGTGGTTACTGGCAGGTCCCAATGGTCGAAAAAGATTGGGACAAGACGGCGTTTCTCTTGCCAATGTGGCTTTATGAGTTCAACCGGTTGCCCTTCGGCCTCGCTACCGCCCTAGGAAGGTTCCAACATCTGATGGAACACTGCTTAGGCGATCTGAATTTTGAATCAGTCCTGATATATCTAGAGGACATTGTGTTGTTCGGAACCTCATTTGAAGATCATCTTGAAAAACTGCCTTAAGTCCTCCGGCGACTCAGTATCTACGGCCTGAAAATAAAGTAAAAAAAAGTAAACTGTTCCGGAGTCAGATTGAGTATTTGGGGCACCTGGTTACCCCGGACGGGGTGCTACCTGTGGCCAGTAATGTTAAGGCGGTACAAGAGTGGCCGCCTCCTCGCGACCTGCGAGAAGTGCGGGCCTTCCTGGGCCTAGCAGGATATTAACGGCGGTTTGTGCCTAAATTCTCACAAGTGGTGGGTCCCCTAATCAAAATTTTAAGAGGTTCAGCGCTGGGTCCTCGAAACTGCCCCATTCAATGGGGGGCCCTAGCAGGAAAAGGCGGCTGATGAGGTGAAAACAGCCCTAACGAGTGCCCCGTTGTTGGCGTATGCCCGGTTTGACATCCCTTTTCTGTTGTACACAGACGGTAGTCTTAATGGATTGGGGCGCTACTAGCACCGGTGCAGGATGGCCGAGAGTGAGTGATTGCCTATGTGAGCAGGTCTTTAAGAGACTCCGAGCGAAATCAGGCTAACAACCGCTCATTCCGGCTGGAATTGCTTGCTCTGGTGTAGGCAATGAGAGAACGCTTTGCCGAATATCTAACAGGAGCTGAGGTGATAGTCATGACAGATAACAACCCTCTGGCTCACTTAGAGAATGCAAAACTGGGAGCTTTGGAGCAGCAGTGGGTCGCCCGCTTTGCCAAGTTCAATTATCATATTAAATTCCGCTCTGGCGGAGAAAACGGAAATGCAGATGCATTGTCAAGGGTACCCCTTGGGTCCTCAGGGGAAGATCTTGATGACCAACTTGAGGACACTGCAACTCGAGCCTTGGGGCAGATACCTATCTTCCGAAATGTGGTGCACTCAAGTGGGGTGGACACTGAGATGCCCTGTGTCCTGGGTAAAACGCCCTCAGAATGGGTAAAGGTCCAGGATAAGTGCCCGGACATTGCACTTGTGCACCGTTGGGTACAAAACGAGGTCTGGCCCAGTGCAGAGGACAAGGCTTAACTGTTCACAGAAAGAATGAAACTACTGCAACAATGGGACATGTTGTGTGTGGAACGGGGCCTTTTTTATCGTAAGGTGTACTGAGCTGCAGCACCGGTACCAACTGACAATCCCTGTGTGGATGGGTCCGGTGGTTGTTTGTGAGGCGCATGAAAAGGGGGCTCACTTTGGAAGTAAAATGACACTTCAGTGGTTGCAGCGAGTCCTCTATTGCCCTGAGTTGGGAGGAATGGTGGCAGACGCGTGTCGGGTCTGTGTGCTCAGCAAAAGCCCTGAGCAGCGAGCTCTCATGCAGTCTATTGAGACTTCCACTCTGCTAGAGCTACTCATGATTGACTACGTTTTGATAGGGTACTCTACGCTGGGGTACTCCTATTGCCTGGTAATGACAGATCACTTTACCATAAAATAAGGTATCTCCAGTGCCAGATCATTACTCTCCAGACCGACTGCCAGAGATAAGAAGCCAGAAGACAGAACACACCCACCCAGCCAGAGACAATCCACTACTTTGGATAACACAGCAGCTATAATGTGAGTATTCTATAATCAATTTATGTGAGCCTGTCTTTTAAAATATATTATGTACTAATGTATTTTTTTTTCCAGCATGTCTTCTGGATCCCAATACAGTCCTTCCTAGGAAGAACTGGCAGAAGCAGAGCGTGAGGTGAGGATTTTGCTGCCTTTGTGTAAGTATACCTGCCTCTACAAATGGGTAATAATTTCTGTTCTTTTACAGACTTCAGCATCAGACCAGGCAAGTGAGCTGGAACAGTGGGAGCAGCGTAGCCATTTACCGGCGGCGAGGAGACGCAATGTAAGTATCCAGTCTTTTCTTTTTGTTTTTTTTTCTATATCATTCTCCACAATTTTCAAGATTCTAAATTTATTTGTTTTCAAGGTTCCAAAACGGGATGAAGACATCTTTACTGACAACGAGCACCTGATCAGCCTTGTCCAGGAGCGTGTTCCGTTGTGGGACAGCCGTGACCAGCAGTACAAGGACACTGTGGTGAGCCAGGAGCTCTGGAATGAGGTGGCCGCAGCGTAGATGGAGGGCTGGGACAGTGCCTCTGCAGCTTCAAAAAAGGCGTTTAGTAAGTATTTCCCTGTTGTGAGATGCCGCATTGACTCTTGGTCCTGAGGATACTGTTTTTTTTCCTGATAGATTCTATCAGGGACCATAACAGTGTCCTCAGGATCAACAGTGAATGCAGTGTGTATTGTAATGCTGTATTGATCATGCTTGCACTCTTGCTGATGATGATACTTGTGTGTTTACTGCAAGATATATTCTTGCAGTAAACACACAAGTGTCCTCAGGTTCAACAGTGAATGCAGTGTGTATTGCAATTCTGTATTGATCATGCTTGCACTCTAGCTGCTGATGATACTTGTGTGTTTACTGCAAGATATATTCTTGCAGTAAACACACAAGTGTCCTCAGGTCCAACAGTGAATGCAGTGAGTATTGTAATGCTGTATTGATCATGCTTGCACTTTTGCTGCTGATGATACTTGTGTATTTGCTGCAAGAAATATTCTTGCAGTAAACACACCAGTGTCCTCGGGTTCAACAGTGAATGCAGTGTGTATTGAATTCTTTTGGGATGCCGCATTGACTGTTTGACAAGGTCAGGTGTGTGTGATGATACAGAGGTTGCCATCAGCGCATTGTATGATGTTTTTTTCTTAATTTTTTCAACAGTGAGCAAAATCCGCACATGCTGGCGCTCGATGAAGGACTGCTTCAACACTGATGTTCGTGCTGAGGGACAGGTTCGCAGTGGTTCAGCGGTAAGGACCAGAACAAAGTACCGCTATCATCGTGTGTTGGAATTCCTACGACCGGTCCCTGCCACCAGAGCGCAAGTATAATTTTTTTTTTTTTTAATTGAACATAATCGGTGCTTTTCGATTCCACAGCTGATGCTTCTTGTTAATGCATAATACTAATGTTTTGCTTTTCTTTCCACAGCACCTGGAGCAGCACCCTGCAATCTATCCCTGGAGCGGTTCTTCATCGATCGACCTCGGACCCGTCCCAGCCATCCGACAGCCAGGAAGCAACTTGCAGGTCAGCAACACAGACAGTTGGTGACCAGGAAGCTGGTCAATCAGGTGTTCCCCTGTCCCAGGTCTCTGCCACTGGTTATGCGGGCACTACCCGCCAGCGGCAGAGGGCCTCGGACAGGCCTGTCTTGTCCGAGTTCATGCACTTGAGCGAGGCTTTTCTTGCCAGCCTCAAATCGCTGTCTGAAAGAGTGGAAAGTGGTTTTTCACTAATGGAACAAGGTTTTAACCACATGGAACACCTTTTCCACTCTTCCGACCAGCGCCTTGACCGGCTGGAGGCCAACCTCAACAGACCAGCGCACCATTTCTTTAGTAAAATTGAACAGGGCATGGCTGATCACCTTAGTCCTGAGCAACAGCTGAATGTGTTACACGCCTGCAACACTGCTTACTTACAGGCTATGCAGCAGAATCAGTCAGTGTTGTCATTCCCACCTGTGCCACCACTGACTCGCTTCACCACAGTACCGACTTCTGCTGCATACCACTGTACGGCCACCTGCATTCCGAGCCAAGCCGGACACCACTATACAACACCAATGCCGAGTGCTGCTGGACACTCCACCCCTGCCACCACCATGCCAAGCGCTGCTCCTGTCTGGAGCACCAGTACTGCCACCGTTACGCAATCTTGGCGCACCACCACTGCAAAAGCAGCTTGGGCCACCGCCACCTGTTCTCCTGTTCTGAGCACTGACCCAACATCTCCAGTTAGGATCACCGCCACCACTCAGCAGCAGTATGGGAGCACCACCACCACTCCTCATCATTCCAGGAGCACCACCACTACTCCTCATCAGAGGAGCACCGCCACCACTCCTCATCAGAGGAGCACCACCAAGACTTCACCTCGTAGGAGCACCGCCACAACTTCTCCCACAAGAAGCACCGACAACACTTCTCCTTCTAGGAGCACCGACACCACATACTCTCATTCAAGGAGCACCGCCAGCGCCACCACCGAGCAGCAGAGGGAAGACCCACATTCAATATTTTTTTCATCCCGGACACGGTCCAACATCTCTAGGTGGTCAACCAATGTAAGGCGGTCACACGGTGGTAGTCGGTCCAGGCAGTTGATTCCTGCTCCAAAGAAGACCAAGAAACAAAAGACTTTGTTTGTCAGACCCCCCTCTCCTTCCAATGTTTCTCAACTTGCCTAAATTTCCATCCCTGAACTCCCTTCCCCCAGTACTTTAGTCGCCCCTTCACCTAGAACCCCTTCCTCAATTTCCAGCCATTCCTCGTCTCTCCACACCCCCAAAGTAGCCCACTCTTCCCCCAAACGTCCTTAAAAAAATAAATGTTCAATTTTGCTTGGTCAAAAAAAGGTTTGTTTAATGTGTCTTTCGCCGCCTACACACACTGCGCCGTACATTTTGCGTATTTGTCACCACATAGCTCCATTACTGACACATGTTTCACGTGTCAATCTTGGAGGTATGTGTAGTCAAAAACACAAAATCTATATGACTTGTATTTTCCCCAACAGTCTCTTCTGTCAGGTAATATAGCACAGACTGAATAGAGGATGGTGTTAAGTGCAAGGCCTATCTATTGTTACCTTGAATCATACACAGTTAATTGACTATGGTGGGTTTATCATTTAACTGTTTGGGATACAATCCAAGGTGATTCTAGATAGACCTTGTAATTAACCTCCTCCTCTATTCAGTGTGTGTTTGATAAAATGAGGAGATCATGGGGAAAATACACGCCATATGTACAATACCCTGGCCTTGCATCATAATTATCACACCTGGCCAGGTGAATACACATGAGTTTTATGTGTATTCTCCTGCCAATGAGTGATAACCTTTTGAGTTCGGGATGCGTTACTTTTGGCGTCCTCACTTCAGCATGACACCAGACATGATTATTGTAGAAGTTGTATCAACTTTATTATGTATACAGTCACAGTGTTAGGTCTCATAAATAGTTAGGGATGCTACTGCATTCCCAAATCAATATTTTTAACATCATGCCAGGTGACACAAAAATTAGTTGTATTATCTCCACCGTTGCATCAAATTGAACTCAAAGTGTAGAGATAATAAAGATCATACAACTTGTGTGAATGTATAGTCACCTGTAAGAAGACAGAGTGCACTCGGTACAGGTATCAACACATGTTTTTTATTAGCATACACAAAAAAGTAAACTTTGTTACACCATTTTCTCTTGCCAGGCCACCCGTCCTACATCTGAGTTGAAGTAGGCCGCAAATTGGTCCCTCATTTGGCCAACTTCAACGGATGACCTGAGAGGGTGCTGAGTAAATTCAGCCAAGGGGTTAGGAGCGGCATCATCAAGTTCAAAGTTAGGGTGCTCTCTAATCATGGCAAAATTATGTAGAACCACATAGGCCTTCACCACCTCATCCACTGTTTCATGTTTCAGATTAATGGCTGTGCTGAGAATGCGCCATCTTGAAACAATTATACCAAATGCACACTCCACAGTTCTTCTGGCCCTGCTCAGCCTGATTTAAAAAAAGAAAAAAAAAAAGGCATAAAAATAAATATGCAGCCTTTTCTTTACTACATGGCATAAAAATAATGCTGCAGCCTTTGGTTAAGTACATGGCAGAACAATAATTCTGCCAGCTTTGGAACAGTACATCTGAGAACAAATAAAATTATGCAGGCATTGGTTTTGCTATACTACGTACCGTAATGTGACCAGGAGCCATTCCTCCGGAAGAATCGCACAACGGAGCTGTGTGTCCTGTCTCCGGATGGCATCTTGTACACCACCAAGCAAATACATGAAGCTTTGTTGGGACATCCGTGTATAGTCCGTAAATTTCTCCGGGTTTGCCTGGAGCTCGCTGTAGAGGGTGTGGTACGCTCCACGGCTCTCCCGGAGTTCAACAATCGGATGTATCCACAAATGCCGCCGCTGCCGTCTTCGCTGTCTCTCTCTCTCCCGTTGTTGATGGCAAGCAACTGCATAAGCCTGAGCCATCCTGATGTCCAGATCCAAGTTGAAGTGAAAACTCTTCCAGCGCAGATCCATGTCGTCAAGAAAAAAAGCAAGCAAATGTGAAAAATTTAGCTGTAAACAGGGTCTATATAAAGAATTCCCATAACACATGCCCACTGATGTCCAATTGGTGGAGTCTGTTGCACTGATTGGTCAAGGATTTTCATCCTGTGATTGTGACTCCATGCGCATAAAAAATGAAAACGCATACAAACGCAGCGTTTTTTTGTCGTAAAGCGCACGATGATGCGACTAAAAATCGCAGCGTTATAACGTTTGTAAGCGTTTTTGGCATGCGTATCATGTGCACTTGAAATGCTGCGCTAAAAGGCCCAAGTATGAAACTAGCCTAAGTTCTGGAACTGGCACATCTTGGAGATGCGCCATTTCTGAGGTTGCTGAGAGCTGGTGTTTGTAGCCAGAAGGGGTCCAATATCCATGGACCCTCTCTAGGCTATATCAGCCCGCAGCTGTCTGCATAGCCTTTCTGGCTATAAATTATAGGGGGACCCCACGTCATTTTTTGGGGGAGGCCCCCTATTTTAATAGCCAGATAGATAGATCTATAGATCTATCTATCTATACAGTAGATACATCTATCTATAGATATTTCTATCTCACTCACTCTATCTATCCCATATCTATCTACAGTATCTATAGATATATAGGGAATAGATAGATAGCTAGCTATATCTATAGATAGATCTATAGATCTATCTATCCCATATCTATCTATCCATCGATCTATCTGTCTATCCCATATCTATCTGTAGATCTTTCTATCTATCCCATATCTATCTGTAGGACTTTCTATCTATCCCATATCTATCTATTTATCCCATATCTATCTATCTATCTATCTATCTATCTAGCTATCTATCTATATATCTATCTGTGTGTGTAATGGAGTGTGGGTTGTAAAAATGTTAATAATAATAATAATAAATTTTATTTTTATAGCACCGACATATTCCGCAGCACTTTACATTTCAGAGGGGATTTGTACAGACAATAGACATTACAGCATAACAATAATCACATACAGTAGATTATAACAAATAACAAGAGGAGTGAGGGCCCTGCTCGCAAGCTTACAGTCTATGAGGAAAGAGGTAGACACGAAAGGTGGGTGGTAACAGTTGCTCTGATTGTATGGACCAGCCATAATGTTAAGTGTGTAACAGTACAGACACAGAGGGCTAATGGATGCATAAAGCATGTGGGAACATGATGCTGGGAACCTGGTTATGGTAAAACTTTTGGCTCTGCCACACAGGGATAGGTTAGGTTAATGTGTTGAGGCGATAGGCCAGTCTGAATAAATGCGTTTTCAGGACACGCTTAAAATTGTGGGGATTGGGGACTAATCGTATTGACCTGGGAAGTGCATTCCAAAGAATTGGCGCAGCACGTGTAAAGTCTTGGAGACGGGAGTGGGAGGTTCTGACTATTGAGGATGCTAACCTCAGGTCATCAGCAGAACGGAGGGCGCGGGTAGGGTGGTATACTGAAACAAGGGAGGAGATGTAGGGTGGTGCTGAGCCATGGAGGGCTTTGTGGGTGAGGGTAATAAGTTTATACTGAATTCTGGAGTGGATGGGTAGCCAGTGTAATGACTGGCACAAGGTAGAGGCATCGGTGTAACGATTGGTGAGGAATATGATCCTGTCTGCAGCATTCAAGACAGATTGGAGAGGCGAGAGTTTGGTAAGAGGGAGACCGATTAGAAGAGAGTTACAATAGTCAAGACGAGAATGAATAAGAGAAACAGTAAGAGTTTTTGCAGAGTCAAAAGTAAGAAAAGGTCGAATTCTAGAAATGTTTTTGAGGTGCAGATGACAAGAGCGAGCCAGTGATCGAATGTGGGGGGCAAAGGAAAGCTCGGAATCAAGTATGACCCCAAGACAGCGGGCATGTTGCTGGGGAGTAATAGTGGAACCACACACAGAAATAGCAATGTCGGGTATAGGTACATTAGTAGCGGGAGGAAACACCAGGAGTTCAGTCTTTGACAGGTTCAGTTTCAGATATAGTGAGGACATGATATTAGACACAGCATTTAGACAATCGCCAGTGTTTTCTAGAAAGGCTGGCGTGATGTCAGGAGAAGAAGCGTATAATTGGGTGTCATCAGCATAGAGATGGTACTGGAAACCAAATCTACTGATTGTTTGACCAATAGGGGCAGTGTACAAGGAGAAGAGGAGGGGGCCTAGAACCGATCCTTGAGGAACCCCAACAGTAAGGGGAAGGTGAGAGGAGGAGGAACCGGCAAAAGAAACAGTAAAGGAGCGGTCGGAGAGATAGGAGGAGAACCAGGAGAGAACGGTGTCCTTGAGGCCAATGGAATGGAGCATAGTGAGGAGGAGCTGATGATCCACAGTGTCGAATGCTGCAGAGAGAACCAAGAGAATTAGCATGGAGTAGTGACCATTTGATTTAGCTGTTAGCAGATCATTAGAGACTTTAGTGAGGGCAGTTTCAGTGGAGTGTAAAGAGCGGAAACCGGATTGGAGAGGGTCGAGAACAGAGTTTTCTGAGAGATAGCGGAAAGAGGAGGTTGGACCAGAAATTACATCACAAATCTTTTTTTTTGTTAAATAGTATATTTTTATTTAGTTTACAAAAAACGCATACAAATCCGCATGAAAAAAAATCATCAAAAATGCATGTAAAAACGCATTAAAAATGCAGGTGACCTGCCAGTGACCTCAGGTGCAGATTTGGTGCAGATTTTACCTGCGTCAAAGGGCTCATACTCACTTGCGAGAGACTCGCAGAATTCTCTTGCGAGTCTCTCGCATTAAGACCCGGCACTGGGACCGGAGCGTGCGGCTGCATAGATATACATGTAGCCGCACACTCTGGTCCCAGTGCCGGCGCCTGTGCCAGGTTTTCATGCGAGAGACTCGCGCGAGAATCGTGCGAGTCTCTCGCAAGTGAGTATGAGCCCAAATACTGAGCAAGTCTGGAAACATACCCTTAAGCAGGGTAGACACAACTGCTGGTCTATTTAACCTTGTCTTTGTCAAGCACGTCTACACCCCCAAATCACTATTATCCAATCACGTTTGTCTACATAATTAGCATAAAAAGAGTTCAAAATATAAATATGTACACAAATTAATCCACACAAAATAAACAATAGCATTATAATATGGGAGCAAGGGCTTGAGCACGAATTGACGGTAGAAATAGTAGAAAACGTACGCTGTGTTTGGACCCAGTGAGCTTGTAGTCGTCATTCCTGCTGTATTAACCAGCATTCTGTAAATGGGGACACACTTCTGCATCAATGTCTAAAATTCTCTGCACTTATCCAGTGCAGATATCCACCATGTGCAGGCTCCAGAGTGTTAAAACTGAGCTCCAAATAGAACAAAGTGTGAGTATAATGCGACCTCTAGTGGCTTAAGCGAGTATGGCAGAATATGTTCAAAGCAGTCTTGCTGCTTGCCCACTGCAGATATCCAATATGCACGGGCTACTCAGGAGGAACCCCATATGTAATGGGAAAAAGCTATAAGTTCACAGAGCAGCATATACAGGGGGCACAATGTACAGAATAGAATACTCAATAAATATTCTATCACTTGGGTGGCCACAAATGTGCAATAATGTTATATAGCCAATATAGGCAACTGATAGAACCAAAAACAAATGAAATAATAGTTCAATATGGTCAAGCATATTATATATATTTCATTGTTCCAGTGATCAAATGGCCAGCAACTGGAAATGTCCATTCCAGCAAAGAATGGTCCTGAAAGTTTCTACTGTAAGGTTATGTTCACATCACGTTTGACTCTAAGCTCAGTGGCTCGAACATCTGAACCCTCATTAAATGTATTTCAGACGTCTCAACTGACTGGACTATAATGATACAGATGGATTCATAGTGTCCTCTGTCATACATCATTTTTGGCCTTATGCGCTTTGCTCCCAAACATCCCGCATCCAGTGGAACATGTAATGTCACGTGTGACTGGATACACCGCCTCCGGCAGGGCGAATTTCTATAACACCCGTGACCCTGGATACACCACTTCCAGCAGGGCGAATTTAAACAGAGTTAAGGGAAACACTGGGAAAACCGTTACAATGGAGGGCCCTGCAATAGGGAACGGGGACGTGGAGACCTCTTGCACTCCCCTGAGTCAGTGTCCCTACACTCCTGACGATCCCTAGGCAGGTTCCGCACCTAGTGACGAGCTGGATACCTCAAATCCCTAGCTCGCCCTGCACCTATCCCTTTCTAGTGAATTGGATGGTGCAGAAACTAATCCCACCACTGCACTAATACACACACAAGGAAAGTAACAAACAGGGAAAAACACCACTTAGCTTTGCTCTGTTGCTATTGCTCCCAGCAACAGAGTACGACAACAAAGTTCAGCTTCACCCCTGAAGCTCGACACCTGAATTCAGCTTCCACCTGAAGCTATTACACTAGAGCTCCCCTGAGCTGCCAGGAACTCCTCTCTATAGTTCCTTCCTTCACCAGACTTGGTTGAAATGAGCAATAAACACCAACAGTCAGTGAGACCACCTGCAACTCCTTTATAGGTAGGAGCCAGGGAATCACACCTGCTTCATAATCATGTTCAATAACACTAGCGGCCACCGGGGGCAACTAAACTAAAGTAACCAGAGTGTAATGACCCTAATGGCCACCGGGGGCAAAACTAACTTTAAGCAAACAGCTTAAAGGAAAAAGAAAGGTTACTTGTGCAAAATCTGTCATAATCCAACCTGGATCATGACAGTACCTTCCCTCAATGAGGGGTCTCTGGACCCTCAAGACCGCTCTTCACCAAAAAAACCACCTACAGTGGGGACGCCCAGATCCAGAGTTCACCCCAACAACTACCTGAACTTCAGGTTTATGACAAACGAGCACCGTTGGTATTGGCAATGCATGTTCCGTAGGCATCACCCATCTCCAAAGCGCTGATCTGGGGAACGAGTGGTGTATGGGCAAGTTTGTGGGTATCTCCAGCTGGTAAGTCTCCGGGCCGATGGCCGGCACCAGATACGGCCAGACAATTCCAGACCCCCGCAACACACTTGCACTGGATGTTTTTGGTGGCCACCCATACATGCTCATTCACACACAGGTCTGGACCTGAACGTTTATTGCCACACATTCGTTTGTCACAATATGATTAACTCTTTCTGGAACTGACAACAGAGGCGTCCCCCTGTGTCACCACACTCACACCCCCGCAATTCACCAAGGGAAACACCACCCCCCAACCCCTCCTACTACGAGGTCAGCGCCACTCAGGGTTGGCTAATGGCGAGGGTTGAGCCTTTCCCCTACTCTCCTGCAGCACCACCGCTGCCCTCACTGGAGAGGAAGGGGACGATTGTAGAGAGACAGCAGAGACAGTAGCCCCTAAGCAGCAGCCCTCACACGACTGCTCCCAGCTGACTACTTCCCTAGTCCGCCAATCTAAGACCAGGTTGTGTTTTTTAGACCAAGGGGGGCCCAAAACGATAGGTGCTAGCTTTCCCTCCAAGACGTAGTATGACTGGGACTCATCATGATGTCCACTATGCAGCACAATGTCTTCTACGGCTTGGTTTAACCCCCCTGGCTCAGTGGGACAGAGTCAATGGCTTGGATGCTTATGGGTTTGTCCGGCGTCTCACACCTCAAACCATGTGTCTGGACAAACTGAGCATCCAGCAGACTGACTTCTGCTCCACTGTTGACAAGCACTGGTATGCCCTCAGGTACTTCGCCAACCATCACCTCTGCTGACATAGTACCTTCTGAGGGTGAGGAGGAACTATACACTCCCAGGTCGTCTTCCTCCACATGACCAGGGGGACACAGCTTCTCTGACAGTACAGAAGTTTCGGCGTGAGTGCCAAGGACTAAATCATTAGTCTGCTCACTACAGGGACGTACCCCTTCACCTTGGGGAACACCAGGCAGCACCATGGGGACACCAACTCCTCCCACCTGCCTGGGTACATCCGCCTGTATAAGCAAGTCCAGCTCCCCTGCAGCGACTCCAAGGTGCATCTTCGCCAAAGCCGCAAATGGACCCTCTAGTTGAGGCAGAGGGTAGGCCTCAGACCCATATTCCGCTGCAGGTGCTGCTTAAACACATCATTCAGCTCCTCACTCATCTCAGTGAGGACCAGCAGCAACTGCTCAGTGGTCTGAACTTGGCCCATGGCTCACCAGAGAAAAATGTCAGGTTTGGTGATAATGTAATGTCACGTGTGACTGGATACACCGCCTCCAGCAGGGCAAATTTCTATAACACCCGTGACCCTGGATACACCGCCTCCAGCAGAGCGAATTTAAACAGAGTTAAGGGAAACACCAGGGAAACAGTTACAATGGAGAGCCCTGCAATAGGGAACGGGGACGTGGAGTGTTATGAATGAGTCACAGAAGGAGGAAAAAACAAAAATACAAGCTAAGTCCAGAAAACTGGAGAGGGTGGTAGCTATCGGATTGCAGACCCCTGATCCTATCCACAACAACTCACAGTATCCGTGGGGGGTTCCTACGATGCCCTAGACCCCTCGATCACAGCCGGAGAACTAAATAGGCCTAAAGAAAGAAAGGGGAAATCTAAACTGCCCCAGAGCAGACCCCAAAGCAATAGGCAGCCCCCAACATATAATGACGGTGAAGCAAGATGAAAACACTAACACAGATAGAAAGATAGGTTGAGCAAACGATGGGGACCAAGCTAACTAAAAAGGACAGGATAGAAAAGCTGCTGTCTGCAATCCGTAGAAAACCCTACCAAAAAATGTCCCAAACGTCTGATAGGAAAAACAGGCCCTGAAGTCGCTAGGACTTCAAAAAGACTATATCAGCACTCAGGCAAGTTCTGAAGACAGAGCAAAAAGACAAACTGATCAGAGACAAAAATGGAACTCAGCACACCCCCGACCGGGGATGGCTGAACTCCAAAAAACAAGGTAAACAAAACAAAACTAATAAGTTCAATAGCAGAGCAAAAACTTATCTTTGGGAAGCAGGAATCAGACTGGTCTCCAAGAATCCAGTAGAGAAATCACCAGCGACTCAGAAGGGCGTCGGCTGCCTTATATCCAGTCAGAAGTTCCTGTTACCCAGTCATCATCTACCAGATCAGGTGTTTGGTAATCAGCCTCACTACCTTCCTTCACCAGAAGAGGGAGTTCATCAGACATCGACGGTGAAAGGGAAAATGAACTCACAACAGTGGAGACCTCTTGCACTCCCCTGAGTCAATGCTGCCAGGAACTCCTCTCTGTAGTTCCTTCCTTCACCAGACTTGGTTGGAAATGAGCAATAAACACCAACAGTCAGTCAGACCACCTGCAACTCCTTTATAGGTAGGAGCCAGGGAATCACACCTGCTTCATAATCACGTGCAATAACACTAGCGGCCACCAGGGGCAACTAAACTAAAGCAACCAGAGTGTAATGACCTTAATGGCCACTGGGGACAAAACTAACTTTGAGCAAACAGCTTAAAGGAAAAAAAATGGTTACTTGTGCAAAATCTGTCATAATCCAACCTGGATCATGACAGAACAGTCCTGGATTTGGGTTTCTGTCCCTCTGTCCCAGGCGGTCTGCCAAAGTCCTACCTTGCCTTCATCACTGTATCACTTTGCAGCATGAGCATTAGCCTGCTGGGCTCACATTACGCGGTACCATACAGATGATCTGACTTCGGCTTTTGCAAAATGCTGCACAGAGCAGAAAGTGGTCAGAAAGAAACTATATATATATAGTTGAGGTTATTTTCACACCTTCATGGACCCTAAAGGGGCCTAACAGTTCTTTCCCCGAAATTCCAGACTGAAACATGCCTCCGCCATCTTCTTGCTGATGTCGCAGCTTCGCTGGGACATGGTGGCCATCCACCAACTATCCACTACTCCATCCATCTGGACTATCCTGGGTTGCATGGTACTCATCAGTAAATAAGACTGCTTAAAAATTAGTCATACATGTCTGGCCCCATTGCAACCATCTCTTCTTCTGAGCACTGTATATGTGTGGCTGAATAGTAGGTTTATGCACAACTGCAAGCCTCCGGAGGGTCCTACACCTTAAGTTTGGGTTTGGGTGAGCTGTTCCAAGGGTCATGATTTGCATGGACCTACATGTAGCAGGGTGTCAAGGATGCTACCAAATGGCAAGGATCTCAGCCTTGGGTTCCTGCTTCCCTCCACACTGCTATCTTTTTTGTCACGAGCAGCTTTCTGCTGCCCTCTATTGTCTGAACAACTACGTGATTGACCAACGATTAAAGAAGGAGGCCCCAGGTTGTTACCACTAATAGGCAGGTTAATGTGAAACTAAGTGACTCCGCAGCTCTGCTGGAAATAAGCCATTCTTGTCCCATTCACCTTCATGATGCAGCAGTTCTCAATGTAGGAGTGATTGATGTCATAGGTAGAGATGGGCGAACCCAAACAGTAAATTTCAGAGTCTGTACCGACCTTACTGTTAAAGGGCATGGACCCCGAACAACACCAGCGGCTCTGATCAGCAGCAAGATTGTTATCACTGGTCAGAGCGCCCCTCACGATGAACTGCAGTTACCTCTCTGAGCTCAGCACAGCACCATGAGACTTTTTCTCACGGTGCTAGCCAGGATTTCACTGAGGTCACCACAGTTCATTGACCCGGCTGGGAACACAGACTCAGTGACCTGCAGTAACCTATGATGGCACCGCTAGGCACTGCAACTCATTCTCCTGTGGTTTTCAGCCTGGACTGTCGCATTTTGGCACCATTCAGGTTTGAAAACTATTTATCCCAGACATGGATTATGGCATGGGACAGAACGTCGGACAGGTGAGGGAGGGATATGGTTGGTATTTTTTTATTTTTAATTAAAGTAAAAGTGTGTTTTTTATTGAAATAAAGGACTTTATTCTGGCTGTGCGGTTATTTACAATATAACTATAGGATTTGTAATGGATAGGCGTCTTATAGACACTTCTTCACTAATCCGTGGGTTTGATGTCACCTGACAATACAAATGTGACATGAACCCCACAAATATGATCCCCACTTGCCACCGGCACAGGGTAAGTGAGAAGAGCCAGACAAAGTTCCCAGAATTAGCGCATCTAATAGATGTGCCTTTTTGGGGCGGCAGCGGACTGCTATTTTTAAGCTGGAGGAAGCCAATATCCATGGCCAATTACCAGCCTGAGAATACCAGCCCCAAGCTGTCTGATTTAGTTTGGCTGGTTGTCAAAAATTGGGGGACCCCACAACGTTTTTTAAATTATTTATTTAAATAATTTAATAGGAACCTGTTGCCATGTTTTGGACGATACGAGATATGGCCACCACCTTTCAGGGATGATATACAGCATTTTATAATGCTGCATATCTGCCCCCAACAAGACCTAGAAGAACTGAAAAATTATACTCACCTGCGGGGCGGTCCGATCCGAGGGGTGTCACTCTTCTTGGTCTGTCGCCTCCCATCTTCTTATGCTTGCCATCCTCCTTCTTGGTTCATGTGGATGATGCGTCCCTGCATAATCCACACATCCTGATTGGCATCACGCTCCTTCACAGGCATAGTTCTCTGCCCAGTTGAGGGCAGAGTAAAGTCCTGCAGTGCACAAGCGCTGGGCCTCTCTGACATTTCCCGTCGCCCGCGCACTTAAGTTCTTTGCTCTGCCCTCAACAGGGCAGATAAGTACACCTGCACAGGATTGCAATGCCAAGAAGTCTGTGTGGATGATGCAGGGATGCGTCATCCACACGAATCAAGAAGGAGGATGGCGATCGTAAGACGAAGGGAGGTGTTGGATCAAGAAGAGTGACACCCCTCGGACCGGACCGCCCCACAGGCGAGTATGATAAAAGTTATTTTTCTTCTCTTACAGGTCGGGTTGGGGGGAGATATACAGTATTATAGAATGCTGTATATCAGCCCTGATAGGTGGTGGCTGTAACTCGTATCAGCCGCAGGGTCATACCTGTTCCCACTCTTGTGCATGGGGCCTTGGTTCCAAGTATGTGGAAAGTATCTAGCACTCAGCACAATAATAAACAGTTCAGCTATTGCAGCCTATTCTCTGGTGGGCTGTGTTTTGGCATTTCTCCCTGAATGCTCCAGTTCCTGATTAGAAGAGAAGTCATTTTTTCTATATACGTTGTGTGTATGTACAGTGGCATGTAACAGTTTGGGCATCCCTGGTCAAAATTACTGTTATTGTGAACATGTAAGCAAGTTGAAAATGAATGATCTCTAAAAGGCCTAAAGTTAAAGATGGCACATTCGCTTTGTACTTTAGAAAATATACACATATTGTAATTTTAAAAATTTTAAAAATTACAAAAAGGAAAATGGGCTGATGTAAAAGTTTGAGCACCCCCGGAGATTTGTGTGCTCAGATAACTTTGACCAAGGTTTTAAACTTTAATTACCCTGTTAAGGTTATGGCTTGTTCACTATCATCTTTAGGAAAGGCCAGGTGATGCAAATGTCACAGTTTTATAATGTCAAAATATAACTTTTATTTAAAAAAATAAATAAATAAATAACCACTATAACATACAACACGGTGCTCGCATGTGTTTCAACTCCTAGAGTGACAAGAATTGACTAAAATCAACACTATACCGAACTCTATTCTATACTAAAACATGATGTCTTTGTCATCATGTGTTTCGTTGCTCCAATTCGAGTAACTTATCAGGAGACAAACACTATTAAAAATGGAGACAAACTAGCTCTAAAAACAGTTTATATCGGATTCCAATCTTCTCATATGTCTGTTTCTACAATAACACAGACACAGGATGTCCACTCTTGAGTGGGGGGTGGATTATAAGCCATATGCTTTTATCCCCTTTCCGACATCGGGCATAATAGTATACCAATGTCGAACTCCCTCCCTTTGATGTGGGCTCTGGCGGTGAGCCCACATGTTTCCTGGCACATGTCGATCCACCCGCGGCTATTAACCCGTTAAATGCAGCTGTAAAACTATGACAGCGGCATTTAACAAGCTCTTCCAGCAATCGTGCTGGAAATCCGCCCACCAGTGACCCGTGATCATGGGTCACCAATGGGTTGGCATGACAACCAGAGGTCTCCTGAAGACCAAAAGTGAAAAAAAAGTTTAAAAAAAAATTAAAAAATATAAACGTTTAAATCACCCCCCTTTTGCCCAAATCAAAATAAAACAATAGAAAAAATCATACACATAATTGGCATTGCCGCGTTCAGAAAAAAGGATTAACCTGATCGCTAAATGGCGTAGCAAGAAAAAAAGTAAAAACGCCAGTATTATGTTTCTTTTGGTTTCATTAAAATGCAATAACGGGCGATCAAAATATCGTATTTGCACCAAAATGGTATCATTAAAAACGTCAGCTCGGCGCACAAAAAATAAGCTCTCACTCAACCTAAGATCACAAAGAATGGAAATGCTACAGTTATCAGAAAATGGCGCAATTGTGCAAAATTTTACCATTTTGGCGCAATTTTTTTAACAAAGTTTGGAATTTTTTTCACCACCTAGATAAAAAATAACCTAGATATGTTTGGTGTTTATGAACTCGTAATGACCTGGAGATTCATAATGGCAGGTCAGTTTTAGCATGTAGAGAACCTAGTAAAAAAGCAAAACAAAAAACAAGTTTGGGATTGCACTTTTTTTTGCAATTTCACGATACTTGGAATTTTTTTCCAATTTTTGAGTATACAATATGGTAAAACCAATGGTGTCATTCAAAAGTACAACTCATCCCACAAAAAACAAGATCTCACATGGCCATTTTGACAGTAAAATAAAAAAGTTATGGCTCTGGGAACAAGGGGAACAAAAAATAAAAATGCAAAACAAAAAATACCTCTGGTCATTAAGTGGTTAATTGATTATATTCCTCCTTAGTGGTATCCTTCTGTTCTGTCTCCGACATTTAATTAATAATCTTTGATTGTCTATCTGATAATATTACTAGTGAATATCCAGAATGTTCAGTTTCTTCCATAGATTTAATGTTTTCATTGTTTCTGGCTCCATCTAGTGACCAGAATCATAACTGCAGTGTTATTGTGTGTTTTACTTCCTGAATCTTTTTCCCTCCATTCACAATGCAAGCCACCCTGGTAAGCTTTTCAAAGGATTATGGTTAGTCCAGCCCCCATTTTCCCTCCAGTTCTCCATTTTCCATCAGCCTGCATCCTGGATGCATCTCATTTCTCTTCTCCTCTTGTGACAGCATCGCTGGTATGTAAACATGCTTTCTGTATTTAATTCCTGTCTCAGATCAACCTGCTCAGTTAGTTCTCCCCTGCTCAGCTATTAGTGCAGATGTTGATTTACATTGTATCATGTAATATGTATTCTTGCTGAACCCAGTATTGATTCTATGCATGTATGTTTGTATTGTAGTTTCACCACGCCAATATACCATCACATTCAATAAAGTACAGATTCAACTACAGTCTCCTTATTGGACCCCAGTATAGCAGTTTAGCTGCCTGTATAAGCTACATGAATTCTGCTTTATTTAGTGAGGACAGAACACCTTCAATTTTATTCACAAAAATAAAGTTATTCTATATGACAGCATATTATTAAATGGCAATATTTTATACCCCATGTTTCTGAAATTCAATCTAAATTATATAGATGGATAAATATTACTTATTTGACACCAGTCAGTATATTGCAGCTACTATTAGTCTATGCATAATTATATTTTACAGTGATATCCTCTAACCTTGTGCGAAAAAGTCAGCCATGGGCTATGGGTTCTTCTGTGCAGCTGCCTAGCACTCTGAAAATGGTAGAGGCCCACAAAGCAGGAGAAGGCTATAAGACGATAGTAAAGTGTTCTCATGTTGCAATTCCTCAGTTTGAAATGTAATTAAGAAGTGGCAATTAACAGGAACAGTGGAGGACAAGATAAGGTCTGTAAGACCAAGCAGAATTTCAGTGAGAGCTACTTGTAGGATTGCTAGAGAGGCAAATCATAACCCCCGCTTGACTGCAAAAGACCTTTAAAAAGGTTTAGCAGACTCTGGAGTTGTAGTAGATTGTTCTACTGTTCAGAGACACTTGCACAAATATGACCTCCATGGAAGAGTCATGAGTAGAAAACCTCTCCTGCGTCCTCACCATAAAATTCAGCATCAGACGTAAGCAAAAGAACATCTAATAATCCTGATGCATTTTGGAAACAAGTCCTGTGGACAGATGAGGTTAAAATAGAATTCTTTGGCCACAATGATCAAATTTATTTGTGGAGATAAAAGGACACAGAATTTCAGTAAAAATACATCTCAACAACCATTAAGCATGGGGTTGAATCAATCATGCTTTGGGGTTCTGTTGCAGCCAATGGCACAGGGAGCATTTCACAGGTAGAGGGAAGAATGGATTAAATGAAATTTCAACAAATTCTTGATGCAAACATAGCACCATCTGTAAAAAAGCTAAAGTTGAAAAGTGGATGGCTTCTGCAAACGAATAATAATCTGAAACACACATCAAAATCCACAACATACTGCCTCAAAAGATGCAAGCTGAAAGTTTTACAATGGCACTCACAGTACCCATCATTGAAAATCTGTGGCAAGACCTCAAAATAGCTGTGCATGCAAGACGACCCCGGAATATCAAAGTACTGGAAGAATTTTCCAATGAAAAAATGGATGAAAATTCCTCAAACAAAAACTGAAAAACTTTTGGCTGGCTACAAAAGCAATTACAAGCTGAGATACTTGCAAAAGGGGGTGCTACTAGGTACTTACCATGCAGGGTTTCCAAGCTTTTGTATTGGCCCATTTTTCTTTTTCTAATTTTTAAAAAGTAAAAAATGACAGTATATATTTTTCCAAAATTACAAAGTAAATGCGCCATCTTTAAGTATCCCTTTTAGAGATTGACTTGCATAAGCTGCTGACATACATTCTGCTTCTGTAGAAGATAATGCGACTGACACTTGTTTTCTACTGGACCAAGACATTGAATTTTCTCCTAACTTGAAAAAGTAGCCACTTGTTGATTTCTGATCACATGAATCTCCATCCCAATCTGAATCCACATAAACTTTAAGGCTGAGTTCACACGTTGCATTTTTTTCGCGTTTCCGCGGCGGTTTTAACCGCGCGATTTTGCCGCGAAAACACGAAAAATAAGCATCCCATGCATTCCTATGGGATTCCGCAATGCTGTGCTAATGCTGCGGTTTTTACCGCGGCGGAATCGCTTTGCGGTAAAAACCGCAGCATGCTCATTAATTTGTGGAATCGCGGCGATCCCGCACCCATAGGAATGCATTGTTCCGCTTACTTCCCGCATGTGGCTGTGCATACCATGTGGAAAGTAAGCAGAACAATTGCGGATGGTACCCACGGTCCGGAGGAGAGGAGACTGTCCTCCGGGATTTGGGTACCATATCCCTGTAAAAAATAGAATTTAAAATAAAAAATATTGTTATTCTCACCCTCCGACGTCCCGCGCAGCCTTCCCGCTTCTCTTCACGCTCCGGTCCCAGTAGTCCTTTGCGAAAATGCTCGCGATGACGTCCGTTCTCGCGGGATCGCGAAGTCTCGCGGTCATTCGCGCGACGTCATCGCGAATTACCGCGAGACGTCGCGATCCCGCGAGAACTGACGTCATCGCGGGCATTTTCGCAAAGGATTACTGGGAACGGATGCGCGGGACGTCGGAGGGTGAGAATAACACCATTTTTTTTTACATTCTATCTTTTACTACTGATGCCGCATAGGCGGACTGGACTGGAATTCCGGAATTCTCGCGGTAATTTCCGCGAGAGTTCCGGTACGTGTGCACTTAGCCTAAGAGTGGTATCCCCTGAGTTTCTTTAAGATATTGAAGAATTCTCTTAATTGCACTCCAGTCTCTTTGACGTGGCTTGCTTACGCGTTGACTGAGAATTCCAGCTGTGGCTGTGATATCCGGACGAGATGTGGTTCCTATGTACAGAAGAGCCCCCACTGCTTGTTTGTAACTCTCATTGCTGGGTAGCAGATCTTCTTCTCCTTCCAACTTTAAGTAGGACGGATTGATGCTGATGCACCTTTGGCCCCCGACACTCCAAACTGGTTTAGCGCTGTGGAAATTTTTAGAACTTTGGTTGAGAAGAAACATCTTCCTCTCTCTAGATTCAGACCCCTAAACAATATTTCACATTTCCAAGGTCCTTAGTCTCAAAGAGCTGGTTAAGAATTTCACATAGCTTTGCTATTTCCTTTTCATCTTGATGACACATGATTACATTGTCTACATATAGGAGAACATACATCCAATCCTTTGATACATTTTTCGTATACAAACATGGATTAGCTTGAGATTAGAGATGAGCAACTTTGCCTTTTTTCGGGTCGAGTCGGGTTTCATGAAACCCGACTTTCGCAAAAGTCGGGTCAAATGCAATCGGCCGATTAACGTGAAAAGTCGAAGGCCGACTGAAACATGAAACCCAATGCAAGTCAATGGGGAAGAAAAGTCGGCAGTGAGTGGAGGACAGGAAACACACCTACAGTGCCCATGTTAATGCCAAAAAAATCAATTCTTATTACTTAAGCTTGTCAACCATAATTTACTTTATAATAATAGTCAGGCATTGAAAACTGGGGGTTATTTGGCAAAAGTTGTGGGGGGGTAGGACTGGCTCCAGATTTTCGTGGGCCCAGGGCCAAAGAGTGTCACTGGGTTCCTTTAACACATGCCACAATTCATGATCCTCTGATACGGCAGAGAAATAGCGGTATAGTACAATGAAAAATACTTCACTTCTTACATCTCATGACTGATATCCATTTTAAATTCTCAAATAGCTCCAAAAACGGACAGTATATTACTACATACAGTATTATGGCCACCGCATAATGCGCCATACAGAATAATGAGGCCCATATATTTCTCCATACAGAATCATTGGTCCCATATAATGTTCAATACAGTATATGATGAGCTCCACATAATGCTACAGTATATGTTGGTCCCCATGGATGAAGCTCCACTGTCTTATGGGCCCAAATAATGCTCCAAACATAATGGGCCCCATTTCTAATGCTCCAGTGTATAATGGGCCCTATAAATGCTGCTCCAGTGTCTGATGTCCACCTTTGGAATGCTCCAGTGTATGGTGGGCCCCATATATCATTCTCCAGAGTATAGTGCTCCCCAAAAATTGCTCCCAACCTTTAAAACAATTAAATAAGTCTCCTCGCTAGGGAATCCCTGTACTCTGGACTCCTCGTCGTCCCCATCTTCCATCTCTCTGCACTTGGACTGTTTAGGCAGAGGGCGTACAGACGTGATGTCATCGCGCTCTCTGACCAGAATGTCACTATCAGGAAACGCGGAAGACGTCACGGCGGTGGAGCAGGGAGAGGTAAGTATTTCAACTTTGCAAGTGCTGTGATCCTGAGCAAGCAGGGGGGGTCCACTCGTTGGCGACGGCACTGGCACAGGGCACCTCATAGTACAGCAGTGTGTCTGACGGTGGGTGGGCACTCCCACTGGCAGAGACACTTTTGTGTACTACGAGGGGCCCTGTACCAGTGCCGTTGCCCATGAGTATGCCCCCCCACCTGCTCAAGGAACCTGCACTTTCATCTGCACCTTCCTCTTTGTCACCGTGTAAGGTGGTATAGTATGCGGGAAGGGGAACCTGAGTTTGATCAGGGTCAGATTCTGGCTGTGTAGAGTGCGAGGGTAATGTAGTGGTCTGAGTCAATGTACCAGCAGAATCATCTAGCAGTGGCTGGGCATCAGTGCACTTGTGGCGCCCCCAGGAGTACGGTCGCCACAGTGGCATTACCTTCCTCCTAGGGAGTGTGATGTCATGCTTGGGAGCAACGAAGGGTCTCTCTAGCAGTTAAACCAACACACAACACAGTTCCCACGCCAGGCCAGCAGGGAGAGCTCTGAACCTGACTGCTGAGGAGCTGCTCTCTGTGGTCGGGAGGAGGTAAGTTAGGGCAGTCTGTGAAGGGAAGGGGAAGTGTGTGGATGTGATAAGGGGAGCTGGAGGATGAGCAGAGTTAAGGCTCATTCCTAGCTGGAGCACATGGTCCGGATTCTGGTCTCCGAGTTTGTAGGGACACTGACGGTCCTGTAGCAGAAACCGGAGGAAGTAGCAGCTGTAAATGCTCTGTTCCTTGCTAAGGCTCGGAGGCCCCAGCAGCGTCTTGTGCGAGCCAGAAGGAAAAGGCTACGGCTGCCTGCCATACGAGAAAGTTTCAAAAGAGAGTCAACAGGGGGAACTTCAGTGAACTCAGTACTGCGAGTACCTCAGATAAGCACTAGAATGGAGGCCACACTACCTATCTGCAGAGAGAATTCCTAATTTGCTTCCAGGCTGACCAACTCCTTCTCCATCTTTACTCTGGGTCCTGGACGGCACTTACCAAGTACAGGTAAAGGAACTGCACGACTGTGTCTGTCATCTTTCTCCAGCGCCTGGCGCACGGCTCTGCTACATCCTGCACTGCACACCATCTACCAACTCTTTCATCTGCCCTGCGACTACGGCCCTACCTGTGCAGGGCTTCTACATCTTAGCTGCACCACAACATCTGTCCCAGAGAAGCGACACTGCAGCGCTGGTCAATCTGATCAGAAACCACAGGTGGCGTCACGTATCATTCACCTATAAACGTTATTCACCCCTTTGCATGGACGCCCAGGGCCACGGACCAGGTCACCACCACCGTGACACATCCCTCTGAGACACCGGCCCGGTACCGATTAACCCCACTGCCCTGGCTAGCGACCCACACTCCATGTCAGTTTCATCTTGGACTGGGGAATTCACAATTTGACTTGATAACCCAGGCATGGTATGTGAGAAAGAGCTACATGGACTAATGTGAAGTGTGGCATGCTGCATCATTCACTTTTGGTGGGGGTGAAGGACACAAGGAAAGGGGTTCTTCCTGACCAGAAGCCAGCACTTGACGACTCAGTGCTTGCATTTTTGAAACTTCAGAAGTGGAGGGCATATTAGCTGGAGTCTGTTTCGGCAATGTAAGCCAAAACCAGTTCCTGATGCTCCGGCTTTAAAAGTGGTTAACCTACTCCCAGAAAAGGTAGCCTTCCAGGCCTTCCGGAGCCAGACCATGATGCAGGCTCAGCACCTCCTGACTTAGCTGCTATTGTGCTTTTGCCACTACCAGCAGATGCACCACCACCATCTGTACCAGCTGGCCCCCCCACGCCCATGTCTGCGGCCTCTTCCACCATACTTCCAAATTTTGGAGAAAATGTACCCAAAATAACATCAGATATATG
The DNA here is from genome assembly GCF_039654945.1 of Dendrobates tinctorius. Classification (NCBI taxonomy): domain Eukaryota; kingdom Metazoa; phylum Chordata; class Amphibia; order Anura; family Dendrobatidae; genus Dendrobates; species Dendrobates tinctorius. The sequence continues at coordinate 16,697,507 of NW_027361796.1, forward strand.
GTACTGTATCAGGAGCGTACAGCTGTATACAGTCAAAGGATAATTGTAAATCTCCCTATATATTTCATGAGTCACACAGAGACGCTCACAGGCTCAGTATGGATTAGACAAGAATATAAAAAGTAGAAAAACGGTACAGTATCATCAGACAGCAGATATATATAGTATAGTTTAAACATTCTAAATCTCCGTATATATTTCAGGAGGCAGACACAGACGCTCTCAGGCTCAGTATGGATTACAACACAATATAAAAAGCCGTAAAACTTTGGCTGTGTAGGGGTCATTGTCAATCTCAGTATTTATTTCCAGAGTCAGAAACAGACTCTCACTTGGTCAGTTTGGATTAGACCAGAATATAAAAAACAACAAATGGGTAATGTATCACAAGCGTAGAGCTGTATACAGTGTTGGGGTAATTTTTAAATCTACATATAAATTGCAGGAGTAACCCACCGACTCTCACATGCTCAGGATGGATCACACCACAATATAAAAAGAAGATCCGCAAGAAATAATCACACATGTGGGCCAATGTTCCAGGTGTCAATGATACACTTAGAGTGGTGGGTGGAGGAGGACTTTCTGGCAGAAAGGGTACAGTATCACCAGATACCAGGTATATATAGCACAGTTTAAACATTAAAAATGTACGTCTATATATCAGGAGTAGTGTTGAGCCACCCCGCTAGTGTTCGAGTTTGGTTCGGTTCGTCGAACAGGAGGCAAGTTTGTTGAATGTTCATCGAACGTTCGACGTACACCGTCGAACCCCACTGAAAACAATGGCAGGCAAACACAAACACATACAAACTGTTAGGGCTGGTGGAACGCACCAAATTATAAAGTAGTAGTAGGTGCGTTCGCAGCCCGGGGTCCACCATGCAGAGGTGGTAGACTGCTGCTAGGCAATGGCGGAAGAATAGAGCGGCGTGAAAACAGTCACACGTGGGTTACGTCACCCAGTGTGAGCAGGAGCGGATTCTGTTAATTCACAGAGCCGCACAACCGCTGAACGTGGATGCCGGAGCCTGTTTAGCTCACAGAGCCCGGCCAAAGAGAGCACAGCAAGCGGCCATAGGACTCAACCTCCAAGGAAGCGGAGTTAGAGTACCTCTAGGCCCACTGAGCACGCGGCGTCGCTGCCACGATCGCCGCTATAGACGCTGGCTATGGAGTGTGGAGCACTTGCACTGAGGCGTGCCGAGTCACTGATGAAGACTAATGCCTGACTCAGACTCTGACCTACCTACGCCTAAGCCTGGGTGCCAGCAGGCTAGGCTGTGCAACACATGCGTACCAAGGGTAGGGTGTTATGAATGAGTCACCGAAGGAGGAAAAAACAAAAATGCAAGCTAAGTCCAGAAAACCAGAGAGGTTGGTAGCTATCGGATTGCAGACCCCTGATCCTATCCACAACAACTAACAGTAGCCGTGGGGGGTTCCTACAATGCCCTAGACCCCTCGATCACAGCCGGAGAACTAAGTAGGCCTAAAGAAAGAAAGGGGAAATCTAAACTGCCCCAGAGCAGACCCCAAAGCAATAGGCAGCCCCCAACATATAATGACGGTGAAGCAAAATGAAAACACTAACACAGATGGAAAGATAGGTTGAGCAAACGATGGGGACCAAGCTAACTAAAAAGGACAGGATAGAAAAGCTGCTGTCTGCAATCCGTAAAAAACCCTGCCAAAAAATGTCCCAATCGTCTGATAGGAAAAACAGGCCCTGAAGTCGCTAGGACTTCAAAATGACTATATCAGCACTCAGGTATATTCTGAAGACAGAGCAAAGAGAAAAACTGATCAGAGACAAAAATGGAACTCAACACACCCCCGACCGGGGATGGCTGAACTCCAAAAAACAAGGTAAACAAAACAAAACTAATAAGTTCAATAGCAAAGCAAAAACTTATCTTTGGGAAGCAAGAATCAGACTTGTCTCCAAGAATCCAGCAGAGAAATCACCAGCGACTCAGAAGGGCGTCGGCTGCCTTATATCCAGTCAGAAGTTCCTGTTACCCAGTCATCATCTACCTGACCAGGTGTTTGGTAATCAGCCTCACTACCTTCCTTCACCAGAAGAGGGAGTTCATCAGACATCGACAGTGAAGGGGAAAATGAACTCACAACAGTAGGAGTTTCATAATGAGTCAGTCACCAGAGACATTCATATGTGCATTCATCACTCACTCCTTATAGTCTGAAAATGCAGTCAATCCTAGCGCATGGCCGAGCGGCCATGCGAACCTTTTATAGCCGCGAGCGTCCGGGACCTTCCTGGCTTCTCGGATGGGCCAATCCGAACAGGAGCAGGACCTGAGCACGTGACCTTCGATCTCCAATGGGAGATCACTCCACTGGCATGCTCAGTGGCCCGACATATGGACTTAGCCCCCCGGAGAATCTCGCTGCTGAGCAGCATGTATTGCCATAGCTGTGCCAGAGGTGGCAGCAGCAAGCAAACCCACGGAGCTGGTCTGGGCAGAGGGCTGGGACCGACGAGTTTGCTGAGCAACCTCCTCTGCGGCTGGAGAGGAATGGGAGACCGCTGGAAGTAAGGCTCGGGATTCCCGCTGTGTAGCGACAGGAACCCGACGCCTAACACAAACACATACAAAACACCTTAAAAGGTGTTCCAAAGCAGACAAAATTCTCAGAAGACACAAATAACATTTGGAAAAGGGCAGCTACATATAGAAAAGAGGTGGAGGAGTAAAAGCAGGAGGAAACACAGATATAGGCATGTCATGCCCTTATAAAGTCAAGAAAGGCTGGAATAAAAATCTAAAATAGAAAAAAAATTCGAAGACAATCATATACCGTCGGACTTCCCACCATAAATTATGCCAACTGCCTATCGCGCGGCGTTATTCCCACGAACCTCCAAACAGCGTCCACGAAGGCAAAGTGTTTGGTTTACGGGGGCAGTATGGTTGCAAAGCTGAACCTTAAAGGAATGTCCAGAAGGGCACCACAACAAGGACTGGAGCCTGTGGCTTAATTGGACTCCACACGGGCAACATCAACCATGCCAGCCACGGAAAGGATGGACAAATAGCAAGCTTTCTCGATTCTGTGGGTGGTGGTGCATGGCCGTTTTTAGTTGTGCTAGCGATTTGTCAGCTTAATTCCGTTAACGAACGAGACTGCGGCATGCCACCGTGGTCCGCGTCCAGCTTACTAGAGGGACACGCGAGGCTCTGGCACGCGAGATCGAGCAATAACAGGTCTGTCATGCCCATACATGTCCGGGGCTGCACGCGCACTACACTGAAAGGACCAGCGTGTGTCGCTTACAGGTGCGGATAACCCGCTGAACCCCGTTAGTGATGGGGATCTGGGATTCCAATTCTTCCCCGCGAACGAGGATTTCCCAGTAAGTGCAGGTCAACCGGAATTTCGGAATTAGGCCTAACCGGCATTCTAGAAAGAATGTGCAAAAATTAAGTGTCCAAACTTGCTTAACAGCTGGGCTCCTCTGCTGAGTAGCACACAGTTCTTATATAAACAGGCAGCATAGCTTGGTTCACGGGTGGGCATCTCTGCTGAGCAGCAGACAGTGCTTACATAAACAGGCGGCATAGCTAGGTTCACTGGTGGGCTCCTCTGCTGAGCAGTAGACACAGGTACTAGGCCCAAAGTATTGACTGAGCTAAATGGAGTTAGAAAATGGTTCTTACATAAACAGGCGGCACAGCTTGGTTCACGGGTGGGCTCCTCTGCTGAGTAGCAGACACAGTTACTAGGCCCAAAGTATTAACTGGTCTAAATGCAATCAAAAACTGGTTCTTTCATGAACAGGCGGCATAGCTAGGTTCACGGGTGGGCTCCTCTGCTGAGTAGCAGACAGTGCTACAAGGCCAAAAAGGATTTTCTGGACAAGATGCTGTAAAAAATTATTAGAAACACACACAGTGTAACTCCTTGACAGGTGTACTACACCGCTGGCTACCAGACACCGCTACTATGCCATGAAACTGTCTATTAACATTGAAAACCATTATTAATGTGAAAATAAAGTCACGCTTTTGGTGAACGAACCGTTCTCGAACGGAACCTCGAACAGCCGAATTTAAAGCAGAAGTGATCGAGTTCGACGAACGGCTCAAACACCGCCCAAAACAGCTCGAATTTGAACTTGGCGAATAGTTCGACTCGAACACTGCTCATCTCTAATCAGGAGGCAGACTCAGATTGTCTCAGGCCCAGTATGGTTTCGACAAGATTGTAGAAAGTAGAGAAAGGGTATAGTATCACTGGATACCAGGTATATGTAGCATAGTTTACACATTGAAAATCTATGTGTATATATCAGGAGGCAGACTCAGACGATCTCAGGCCCAGTATGGATTCGACAAGATTGTAGAAAGTTGAGAAAGGGTACAGAATCACTGGATAACAGGTATATATAGCATAGTTTAAACATTAAAAATCTCTGTGTATATTTCCGGAGTCCGACAAAGACACTCACAGCCTCAGTATGGATTAGACAAGAATCTAAAAAGTAGAAAAAGGGTAATGTATTTGAAGCGTACACCAGTATACACTGTTGGGGTATTTTTAAATCTTCATACATATTTCAGTCTCAGTAAGACAGTCCAGACTCTCCGCAAGAGGAAACGAGATGGATACAAGTACAGACGGAAAGTCGAGTGATTGCAGAAATTTTGGAATTACTAATCACGGGAAAAACTCCTGGGAGAATTCTCAGAGGCGATGCTGACCCTCAATTACTTTGTCTGTGGAGACAGCGAAAACAGTTATTTGTGAAGAAAGGGTTGCTGCATCGCAGTACCGTGGATCCCATCACCGTTACTCATCTCCATCAAATTGTGATCACAGGGAGAGATGTAGACATGGTCCTCACTGCCTATCATGATCTGTCAGGTAACTTTGGAGTGCAAAAGACAGAAGCCACAGGCCGTAGGCGATTCTATTGGATTGGCATGAGAGGACACATTTAAAAATGTGAGCAGTAATGTCACATGTCTGTGAGTAGGAAAACTGTGAAAGCTGATGATAAACCACCACTGCATCTCATTGTGAGTCGACGTCCATAACATATGGAAGTTATTAATCATCTGAAGATAGAGCCCAGCAGGACAGGGCATAGCTACGTCTTAACCATCATCTATCAGTTCACCAAATTTGTAGTGGAAGTCCCAGTGAAGGATTAAACAGCACCGACTACACAGCGATGAAGCAGGGAGAGGTAAGTATTGCAAGTGCTGTTGCCCTGAGCAAGCAGGGGGGCCCACTCGTGGGCGGCAGTACTGGCACAGGACCCCTCATAGTACGCCGGTGTGTCTGACGGCGGGTGTGCACCCCCACCGTCAGAGACACTTGATTGTACTATGAGGGACCCTGTGCCAGTGCCGTTGTCCAAGAGTGGGCCCACCCACCTGTCCAGGGCAACGGCACTCGCACGGGTGCGTGTGCCAGGTGATGACTCTGGCCCTGGGGGGGAGGCAGCCCAGTTAGGGAGCTTGAAAAAATGGCATATGTTGATGTTGGACATTCAGCAGCTGCAAATGGAGGAATTGGAGAAGTCAGAGGAAGAGGAGGACAAAAGCGAGCCATTTTTCTGGCAACCTATGTGTCAGCAGGGGAAGGTGGGACAAAATCCTTTGAAACCCATGCATGGTTCATTTTAATGAAGGTAAGATCATCAACATTTTGGGTCGACAGACGGATCCTTTTTTCTGTCAGGATTGATCCAGCAGCACTGAAGACTGTTTCGGATAGCACACTAGCAGCAGGGCAAGCGAGCTCCTGTAAGGCATAGTGTGCCAATTCAGGCCAGGTGTCCAGTTTACAGGCCCAATAGTCAAAGGGGAATGACCTTTGAGGGAGAACATCGATATGGGAGGAGAAGTAGTTTGCAACCATAGTTGACAACTGCTGTCTCCTGTCACTTTCAATTGATGCAGTATTACAAGTCGTGTGAGCGGTACTTGAAAAATCAGTCCACAACATGGTCATGAAACCCCTGTCTCCAACGCCACTTCAGATGTGTGCACCATGAACACCTCTTCCATGTTGCCCCCTACGGCTTGTGTGAGAACCATCACAGCTGCTGTGTGCTGGGAATGCCTGAAACAAACGGTTTACCAGAGTTGCTTGATTGTTAGCCAATATTAGCTCTAGGTTCTCCTATGGCATGATGTTTTGGAATTTGCCTTTATAGCGTGGATCCAGGATGCTGGCCAACCAGTAGTCATCATCGTTCATCATTTTGGCAATGCGGGGGTCCCTTTTTATGATCTGCAAGGCATAATCACATGTTGGCCAATGTTCCAGATGTCAATGATGCACTGCGAGTGCTGGGTGGAGGAGCACTTTCTGGCAAATCCACATCCCTCCAGTCACGCACAAACCCTGTACCTGACCTTGCCACGCCAACATTTTCTCTTGCCCCCTGAGAAGCATCCTTCTCCCCTAAATAATCATCCCCATCATCGTCCTCCTACTCCTCTTCCTCCACCTCGTCCAGGAGAGTTCCCTGAGCAGACAATGGCTGACTGTCATCAAGGCTTCCCTCCTCCTCTTCCTCTTCCTCCTCGGCTGCAGACGCCTGCTCCTTAATGTGCATCAAAGTTTGCATGAGCAGACGCATAAGTGGGATGCTCATGCTTATGATGGCGTCGTCAGCGCTTACCAGCCGTGTGCATTCCTCAAAACACTGAAGGACTTTACAGAGATCTTTCATCTTCGGCCACTGCACACCAGACAACTCCATGTCTGCCCTCAAACTGCCTGCCCTTGTATCCTCCCACAAATGCATTGCAGCCTGCCTCTGTTCGCACAGCCTCTCAAACATGTGCAGTGTGGAGTTCCACCTTGTTGCAATGTCGATAATTAGGCAGTGCTTGGGAAGGTGGAGCAATCGCTGCAGCTTCTGCATACGACTGGAGTGTATGGGCGACCGGCGGATGTGCGAGCACAGTCTTTGCACCTTATGGAGCAGGGGTGTTAACTCCGGTTAATTATTGAGGAAGCACTGCACCACCAGGTTCAAGGTATGAGCCAGGCAAGGTATGTGTCTGAGTTTTGAAAGGGCTACGGCTGCCACAAAATTCTGGCCGTTATTACTAACTACCTTGCCTGCCTCAAGATGTAGACTGCCCAGCCATGACTCTGCAAGTAGTCGGCCAGTACCTCCGCCGTGTGTCTGTTGTCGCCCAAACACATCATCTTCAACACAGCCTGCTGATGCTTACCACTAGCTGTTCGATAGTGGGACACCTCGTGTGCAACACTGGCACCTGCGGATGGAGTGCTCGTGCGACTGCGCTCTGTGGACGAGCTTCACTTCTGGAGGAGGAGGGTCGAACACCTACAGCCAACTGTTTCCTATACCGTGGGCTAGGCAGCACTGTCCCGCCGCCGCTGTCCCCTGTGGACCCTGCATCCACCACATTAACCCAGTGCGCAGTGATGGACACGTAACGGCCCTGGCCATGCCTACTGGACCATGCATCTGTTGTGAGGTGCACCTTTCCACTCACTGATTGCTTGAGTGCATGGACAATGCGGTCTTTCACTTGCAGGTGAAGGGCTGGGATGACTTTTCGAGAAAAGAAGTGCCGACTGGGTAGGTCATAGCGTGGTACTGCGTAGGCCATGAGCTCACGGAAAGCTTTGCTTTCAACCAACCGGTAGGGCATCATCTCTAACGAGATTAGTTTGGCAATGTGGGCGTTCAAACACAGTGTACGCGGATGAGAGGATGAGTACTTTCTTGTCCTACTCAGAGTCTCTGGTAGGGTGAGCTGGACTTGAGAGCTGCATATGGTGGAACTAGCGGTGGACAAGGCGGACTGAGAGAGGGTTGGTGATGGTGATGGTGTCTTGCTGATGGCCTAGATTCAGTCTTTCGTAGCAATAACATTGTGATTCCCTGACTGCTTTGGCCTTGCGACGACACCTCAAGATTTGCTGCTGGTGGTGTGCTAACCGGTGGGCTTACAGTGGGGGAAGCGATGTAGCGTTGCTGACTACCTTCATTCGGAGCAGGTGCACATGTGGTACGTGAGGTTTGGTAGTCTGTCCACGCTTGCAAGTGCATGGTGGTTAAATGTCTAAGCATGCAACTGGTATTCAAATTTCTCAGATTTTTCCCTCGGCTAAAGGTCTTTGCGCACTTCTTACAGATAACCTTTGCCTGAACATTAGGATTTTGTTCAAAAAAGTGCCACACTGCACTCTTCCTACTATGGAAGACATTTTGAGGCCTTGCACGCTGTGCTAATTTGACCGTCTGGCCAAGCTGTCCTGCAACTCTTTTGGACTGCTACGGGCCGGCCAGATAACAGCTGTTGCGATGTCGATGCCTGCTGCGGATCCTCCTCCTCTTCGGAGCTATTGGCAGCGGCACCCTCTTCCCCCAATGGATGCCAATCTGGGTCAACAAGTGGGTCATCCATCACCTCCTCTTCAATTTCATGTGCACCTTCCTCTGTGTCACTGTGTAAGCTGGTATAGTATGAGGGAAGGGGCACCTGAGTTTCATCAGGGTCAGATTCTGGCTCAGTACACTGGACAATGTAGTGCTCTGAGTGAATGTACCAGCAGAAAAATCTAGCAGTGGCAGTGCACTCCATGTCAGATTCATCTTGGACTGGGGAATTCACGATTTGACTTGATAACCCAGGCATGGTATGTGAAAAGAGCTCCATGGAGTAATCTGTAGTGTGGCCTGCCGCATCCTTCACTTTTGGTAGGAGTGAAGGACACAAGGAAACGTGTTGTTCCTGACCAGGAGCCTCCTCTGACGACTGCTTTTATTTTTTTGAAACTTCAGAAGAGGAGGTGATAGAGCTGGAGGCTGTGTCAGCAATGTAAGCCAAAACTTGTTCCTGAAGCTCTGACTTTAAAAGCGGTTTACCTACTCCCAGAAAAGGGAGCCTTCGAGGCCTTGTGGAGCCAGATGATGATGCAGGCTCAACACCTCCTGCCTTAGATGCTATTGTGCTTTTGCCAATACCAGCAGATGCACCACCACCACCATCAGTACCAGCTGGCAACCCCCGCCCACGTTCACGGCCTCTTCCACCATACTTCCTCATTTTTTGGAAAATGTACCCAAAATACCACCAGTTATATGGTACTGTAAAACAAGGTACAAGGTACAACAAGGTACAACAAGATACAAGGTGTATATTGGGGAGAATTTGAATCTCCCTATAGATTTTAGGAGGCTGAACTATTATCTCAGGCCCACTATAGATTACACCTCAATTTAACAGGCTGAAATTGGCTGGTGTATGACAAAGTACAAGGTGTATATAGTATTGTGTGGAGAATTTGAATCTTCCTAGAGATTTTAGGAGGCTGAACTATTATCTCAGGCCCACTATAGATTACACTTCAATTTAACAGGCTGAAATAGGCTGCTGTATGACAAAGTACAAGGTGTATATAGTATTGGGGAGAAATTGAATCTCCCTAGAGATTTTAGGAGGCTGAACTATTATCTCAGGCCCACTATAGATTACACCTCAATTTAACAGGCTGAAATTGGCTGGTGTATGACAAAGTACAAGGTGTATATAGTATTGGGGAGAAATTGAATCTCCCTAGAGATTTTAGGAGGCTGAACTATTATCTCAGGCCCACTATAGATTACACCTCAATTTAACAAGCTGAAATTGGCTGGTGTATGACAAAGTACAAGGTGTATATAGTATTGGGGAGAATTTGAATCTCCCTAGAGATTTTAGTAGGCTGACAATGATGCTCTCAGTCCAAGTATGGCAGCAGGCAGCCTAATAAGCAGGACTGCTGCACACAAAAGTGTGGAAAAATGAACACTTGGTAACTGTGCAGATAAGAGGAAGAAAAGTATTTTTGCTTTTTTAAAAAAAACAGTTTGCACAGCAGTGTGCAAATAGCAATGCAGCTATCAGGGAGCCTTATAAGACAGCCTAATAACCAACAGAGCTGATGCACAAAAAATATAGCCTCCCCTGTCACTGCACACAAACTGTTGTGTTGTACAGTGAAAATCGCTACCAGCAGAAGTTTTTTTGCTCTTCTTCCCTGCCTAACGCTCTCCCTTATTCAGAATCAGCAGCAGCAATCTCTCCTTCCCTATGCTAAGATCGGCAGAAGCAAGATGGCGGTCGGCGTGCACGCCCTTTTATAGCCCCTGTGACGCCACACAAAGCAAGCCAATCACTTGCATGCCCTTCTCAGAGATGGTGGTGACCGCTGCTCATGTCATCGCGTTGCCCACAGTGTGCGTCCTCCATCATTGGCTGAAAAAGGGCGCTGGAAGCATAATTTGAAACGCGACTTTGGTGCTCTGGTCGCCAACCTCATGGCCGACCTCACGCTATGGTCGGGTTTCGTTTCATGAAACCCGACTTTAACGAAAGTCGGCGACTTATGAATTTGACCTACCTGTTTCGCTCAACTCTACTTGAGATCTTTTAAGTCCTTCATCCATCAAAACTTTGTTCATTTTCTAGTTCCAAACTCTTGCCGACTGCCTAAGTCCATAGAGAGATTTCTGCATTTTACAAACAAGGTGCTCTTCACCCTTTTTAATATATCCCTCGGGTTGACTCATGTACAACTCTTCTTCAATATTAGTATGTAGGAAGGTTGTTTTGATGTCAAAATGTCTCACTGTCATCTGTTCAACTGCAGTTACGGACATTAAAGTTCTCAATGTGGTTTGCTTTGCAACTGGAGAAAATGTAACATCATAATCTTTACCATACTTTTTCAGGTACCCTTTTGCGACCAATCTTGCCTTAAACCGATGAACTTTGCCTTCTGAGTCATACTTTGAAGACCCACTTACATCCGATAGCCTTTTTTCCTTGTGGAAGCTCAGTAACCTCCCATGTCTGGAGTTGGTGAAGGGACTCCATCTTTCATTAGCAGCATTTATCCACGTCTGATGATTCTCGTGAACAGGCAGTTTTTGCATCTCTTGCCATGACTCTGGCTCTGGTTCAGGAAGTGTTCTGACCATATAAGAAAGGCATCTAGCTGGGATACCTTTGTTTGGCCTTTCTGATCTCCTGACTGGAGGTTGACTTGGTTCTTCTGTGTCTTCCTTGGTGACTTCAGAGCTTATCCATACTTCAGTGTTTTCCTTTTCGGTGTCTGGGTTTGGTGATTGAGATTCTTGTTCTTACTTCTTAGGTTAAATAACTGGTGTAACGTCATGGAATTTGAGCGATACAGAGTTTTCATCATCTCTGCTAATTGTCACTGTGTTGGTCTCGGGATGCAGGATTCTGTATCGCTTTTGAGTTTCGCTATAGCCCACCAGGACTCCTTGCTTTGCATGTGATTCCCACTTGGAACGTATTCTTTGGGAACATACACAAACATTTTGCTTCCAAATATCCTGAGGTGCGTCAGGGTTAGGATTCTTGCAGTTCCATAGCTCATATGGAGTTTTATTTGTGGCTTTACCTGACACTCTGTTTTGAAGATAGCAAGCTGTCATTATGGCTTCTCCCTAATACGATGTAGGTAGATTCCCATAAAACAACATACTTCTTCCACTTTCACAGAGAATACGGTTATTTCTCTCTGCAATGCCATTTTGTTCAGGGTTGGATAGAATGGTAGTCTGGAACACAATTCCATCCTTTTTCAAAATGGTTTGCACCTTACCACTTGTATATTCGGTTCCATTATCTGAACGCAGAGCTTCTGGTATTCCACCAAATTTGTTAAACACTACAGCAAGATATTCTTCAAGTTTCTCTGGAACTTCATCTTTACTGTGAAGCAGGTAAGCAACTGAATATCTGGAGTAGTCATCAATAAATGTGAGAAAATATCTCTTCTTGCTAGGAGTTTGAACACACATTGGACCACATACATCTGTATGTATCAGATCCAGTGACAGTGCAGATCTAGTGGTACTTATTTTAGGAAAGGATTTTCTGGACATTTTCCCTTTAAGACAGCTAGTGCACTTCATCATTTGACTACACTGGTTGATTTCAATACCATTTGCAAGTTGAACTAACTATCTTACTGCTTCTGGGTCTCTGTGCCCAAGACGTCTGTACCATACATGGATACAGTTCTTATGTAGATCTTGTCTAGCACTGTACACTCTTTTTTTTGCATTTTAGCTGATAAAGTTCATCTTGGATTTTTCCTTCAGCAAGAGTGTGACCCTTCTTTGAGATGATGCAGCGGTTATCTTTAAAAGTAACTACATTTCCCTTTTGTGTGAGCTTCTTTACTGACAGAAGATTGCTTTCAAGGCTGGAAACATAGAAAACATCCTTTATTGGCATCTTTCTGCTTTGTGCTGAGGAAACTGGACAGTGGAGGTAGACAGCTCCTATTCCTTCTGAAGTCATATAGTGACCATTAGCTAAGATGACCATTTCTGACTTGCTTTCATTAAGGTCAGTGAAGAAATCCTTGTTATTTGTCATGTCACTGCCTGCACCAGAATCTATACACCATATATGCTTTGCAGATGAGCTTGTACTGGCATTAAGTGCAGCTTCAACACATGCAGAATCTTCCTTTACAGCTGTTTTAACCCTTTGATGACTGTTCTGTTTTTTAAGCTGACTCATTCTTGCTTTCCACATTCTCCAGTTTGCTTTAAGGTGGCCAGGCTTTTTACAGACAAAACATTTACAAGTTTCTCTTAGATTGCTCCTATATTTAGGGAAATCCTGTGTCTCTAATGTGGTTTCTGCTCTGGATTCATTACTGCTGCTTACATGCTGCATTTTTCTCTTGAATTCATCCACAAGTTTACCTTTAACATACTCTAGTGTCATCTCATCATCTGGCCGTGCATCTAGTGCAGTCACGGATGTGTTATAACTTTCTGTAAAAAGTGCAGCAACATGGAAATCTTTAATTTCTTCAACAATACCCATGAGACGCTCCACAATCTCTAGGGTGTTACTTATATAGTCCTGCATATTCTGTCCATCACTTAGCTTAGACTGATACAGTTTTCTCATGAGATAAATCTTATTGCTGAGACTTGATCTTTCATGCACTTTCTGTAACTCAACCCACATCTCCTTTACAGTTGCAAACTTGCATATACACTGTGTTCCAAATTATTATGCAAATGATATTTTTCTCTGATTTTCCTAAATAGTCGGTACAAATGACAGTCAGTCTAATAAAAGTCATCACCGGTTAGAGTATACATCAAATTTTGTTGAAGAAACCTCCCAATAATAACAGTATAATCTCCAAAATGAATAAAAACTCAAATTGCACTGTTCCAAATTATTAGGCACAGTAGAGTTTCTAAACATTTGATATGTTTTAAAGAACTGAAAATGCTCATTTGTGGAATTTGCTGCATTAGGAGGTCACATTCACTGAACAAAAAGGATATTTTGGCGTTAAATAGCTTAACAGGCCAAGTTACATGTTAACATAAGAACCCTTCTTTGATATCACCTTCACAATTCTTGCATCCATTGAAATTGTGAGTTTTTGGAGAGTTTCTGCTTGTTTTTCTTTGCATGAAGTCAGAATAGCCTCCCAGAGCTGCTGTTTTGATGTGAACTGCCTCCCACCCTCATAGATCTTTTGCTTGATGATACTCCAAAGGTTCTCTATAGGGTAGATGTCAGGGGAAGATGGTGGCCACACCATGAGTTTATCTCCTTTTATGCCCATAGCAGCCAATGACTCAGAGGTATTCTTTGCAGCATGAGATGGTGCATTGTCATGCATGAAGATGATTTTGCTCCTGAAGGCACGTTTCTGCTTTTTATACCATGGAGGAAAGTTGTCAGTCAGAAACTCTATATACTTTGCAGAGGTCATTTTCACACCTTCAGGAATCTTAAAGAGCCCTACCAGCTGTTTCCCCATGATTCCGGCCCAAAACATGACTCCTCCACCTCCTTGCTGACGTCGCAGCCTTGTTGGGACATAGTGGCCATCCACCAACCATCCACTACTCCATCCATCTGGACCATCCAGGGTTGCTCGACACTCATCAGTAAACAAGACTGTTTGAAAATTAGTCTTCATGTATGTCTGGGCCCACTGCAACCATTTCTGCTTGTGAACACTGTTTAGGGGTGGCCAAATAGTAGATTTATGCACCACAGCAAGCCTTTGAAGGATCCTACACCTTGAGGTTCGAGGGACTCCAGAGGCACCAGCAGCTTTAAATATCTGTTTGCTGGTTTGTAATGGCTTTTTAGCAGCCATTCTCTTAATCCAATGAACTTGCCTGGCAGAAACCTTCCTCATTCTGCCTTTAGCAGCACAAACATGTCTGTGCTCAGAATCAACCACAAATCTCTTAACAGTCCAATAATCACGTTTAAGTTTTGGGGAAATATCTTATGTTTTCATCTCTTGACCAAGGCATTGCACTATTTGATGCTTTTCAGCAGCAGAGAGATCCTTTTTATTTCCTAAATTCTTTGAAACCTGTGCCCTGCTTAATAATGTGGAACATCATTCTTAAGTAGCTTTCCTTTAATTGAGCTCACCTGGTAAACTAATTATCACAGGCGTTTGAGATTGATTTCAGTGATCCAAAGAGCCCTGATACACAATACCATCTATGAGTTTATTTGACAAACAAAAAATTACATCTTTAGGACACTTAAATCCAATTTGCATAATAATTTGGAACACAGTGTATGCACAATCTTATTATCATCTACACTGAGGGAGATCGAGCTTTGAGCTTTCTGATCCTTCTCTAGCCAATCATCTGGTAATGGATGAGACACTTGTTCCTAAGTACCGTATATTTCCATGTACCTTCTCTTATGAGCAGTATCTTCACCTTGAATTTCCAGGACTGGAAGTTCTGGTTAGTGATGCTTGGCACTGAGAACATGACAGGATTGCTGATAGTGGACTTCTTCTCTGTTGCTCTGTGCTGCTTTTGCTCTGAGCTTCTGTTGCTCTGGGGATCTGTTTCACTCTGGGCCCAAAACCTGTTGGCTGCTGATGCTCTAAATGGTTTGGTTGGGTATACAGTCATATGTTAAAGTTTGGGCACCCCTATTAATGTTAACCTTTTTTCTTTATAACAATTTTGGTTTTTGCAACAGCTATTTCAGTTTCATATATCTAATAACTGATGGACTCAGTTATATTTCTGGATTCAAATGAGGTTTATTGTACTAACAGAAAATGTGCAATCTGCATTTAAACAAAATTTAACCAGTGCAAAAGTATGGGCACCTCAATATAAAAGTGACATTAATATTTCGTAGATCCTCCTTTTGCAAAAATAACAGCCTCTAGTCGCTTCCTGTAGCTATTAATGAGTTCATGGATCCTGGATGAAGGTATTTGTGACCATTCCTGTTTACAAAACAATTCCAGTTCAGTTAAGTTTGATGGTCGCCGAGCATGGACAGCCCGCTTCAAATCATCCCACAGATGTTCAATGATATTCAGGTCTGGGGACTGGGATGGCCATTCCAGAACATTGTAATTGTTCCTCTGCATGAATGCCTGAGTAGATTTGGAGCGGTGTTTTGGATCATTGTCTTGCTGAAATATCCATCCCCTGCGTAACTTCAACTTCGTCACTGATTCTTGCACATTATTGTCAAGAATCTGCTGATACTGAGTTGAATCCATGCGACCCACAACTTTAACAAGATTCCCATTGCCGGCATTGGCCACACAGCCCCAAAGCATGATGGAACCTCCACCAAATTTTACTGTGGGTAGCAAGTGTTTTTCTTGGAATGCTGTGTTTTTTAGTCTCCATGCATAACGCCTTTTTGTATGACCAAACAATTCAATCTTTGTTTCATCAGTCCACAGGACCTTCTTCCAAAATGTAACTGGCTTGTCCAAATGTGCTTTTGCATACCTCAGGCGACTCTGTTTGTGGCATGCTTGCAGAAACGGCTTCTTTCGCATCACTCTCCCATACAGCTTCTCCTTGTGCAAAGTGCGCTGTATTGTTGACCGATGCACAGTGACACCATCTGCAGCAAGATGATGCTGCAGGTCTTTGGAGGTGGTCTGTGGATTGTCCTTGACTGTTCTCACCATTCTTCTTCTCTGCCTTTCTGATATTTTTCTTGGCCTGCCACTTCTGGGCTTAACAAGAACTGTACCTGTGTTCTTCCATTTCCTTACTATGTTCCTCACAGTGGAAACTGACAGGTTAAATCTCTGAGACAACTTTTTGTATCCTTCCCCTGAAAAGCTATGTTGAATAATCTTTGTTTTCAGATCATTTGAGAGTTGTTTTGAGGAGCCCATGATGACACTCTTCATAGGAGAATCAATATACCAGGCCACATTCCAGAATCTAAATCCATTCTGCTACTAGTGTGGGCCATTCACCAGGCCACATTTCTGAATCCTTTCTGCTAATATTGTGGTCTAGACACACTATCTCAGCAAATAAATACTGATTGTTAATTTAGTCACAGGTGATTGACAGGTCTTGGTCTAGGGTTGTGAAATAGCTGGTTAAAAGATACGTCCAACATGAGTGGGAAAATGCAAAGACGTGATGGAAGAGGGAATAGGCTTGGTGTTCAAGGTGTACGTGGGTTAAGTGGTAATGCTACTGAAAGTAAAAACACCACCTCGTCCTATCCAAAGACAACTGGGAACATCTGTTACTGCAATGTAGAGATACTTGGCACTCGTGTAGGTGTTTTCAAAGGAAATGTATTAAATGTAGCAAATCCAGAAAGAAAAGACGTTTCGGTCAATATAAGACCTTCATCAGTTGACTAGGGTGCTGTGACACCTGAAACGCATTGATAACGCATTGTTTGCTGCTATCTATGCTGATACTTTTATCCTCTATTTTTGAAACTCTCAAGTGAATAAAGAATTGGATTTTTTTCACTTTGTCGTTGAGCTGGATTCTCTTATACACTAATAGATCACAGACTGAATATGAGTCAACAGTATGTTGCAGCAGCAAAAAAGGCAAATGCAATTCTAGGATGTATTGACAGAAGCATACAGTCCAGATCACGTGAAGTGATTATTGCCCTTTGTTGATGAGGTCAGACCTCATCTGGAATACTGTGTCCAATTTTGGGCACCAAATTTAAAAAAAGACATCAACAAACGAGCAAGTTCAGAAAAGAGCGACCAGAATGGTAACCGGTCTGCAAACCCTGTCTTATGAGGAAAGGTTGCAGGATTTGGAAATGTTTAGGTTGCAGAAGAGAAGACTGAGAGGAGACTTAATAGCTGTCTACAAATATCTCAAGGGCTGTCACATTGTAGAAGGATCATCTTTATTCTCATTTGCACAAGGAAAGACTAGAAGCAATGGGATGAAACTGAATGGGAGGAGACACAGATTAGATATTAGAAAAAAACTTTTTGACAGTTAGGGTGATCAATGAGTGGAACAGGCTGCCACGAGAAGTGGTGAGTTCTCCTTCAATGGAAGTCTTCAAACAGAGGCTGGACAGACATCTGTCTGGGATGATTTAGCGAATCCTGCTTTTGAGCAGGGGGTTGGACCAGATGGCCCAGGAGGTCCCTTCCAACTCTACCATTCTATGATTCTTCTATTGTGCTATGTTTAAATGTACCAATGATGTTACCATGTACATGTAATGTAATTTACCCCTAATGCTTGCTAAATTAAATATAAACTACCTTCCCTCAAAAATAAAGTGTGTTTGTGTCGTACCTTACCTCATAAATAAAGTGTATTTGTGTCGGCGGCAGCGCATAAAGATTAAAAAGCACAAGATAAAGTGCTAACAAAATACAAATTTTATTTTCAACACTTTTATAACTTTTCTTTTAAACACTTTTACAAAAAAAATGGTTAGGGTTGGGGTGACTTGTTTTTTCTTTGGGTTTTACATGAGGGTGAAATGGGGAAGACCTTGGAGGTGTTGAGCTGTGAGGATTGGTTGATAGTTGATGAGGAAGGGGTTACAGGGGAAGGGGCAACAAATTGAAGGATTGGATCAGGGAAGTCGGTGTAGACATTGGGAATAGATGACAAAGTGGAATCATGGGAATAGATAGACAAAAACTGGAAGGAACAGACAGAGACACAAGGGAAGGTAGTGACAAATTGGTAGGTGAGGATGGAGGTGGTGGGTTCAAGGTGGGCAGATTTTTTTGGCTCCTGGTTTTGGTCCTGATGCCAAGACTATTTTTTTGGACCTCGCTTTTCTTGGCAAAGTGGGAGTTCTGGGCTTTGTAGCTATCATCTGGCATGGTGCTGGACTGGGCCGAATTGTGGATACTGCTGGCTGTAGGGGTGCTGTAGTGGCAGGGGTGCTGGACTGGGCAGGGGTGCTGGACTGGGCAGGGGTGCTGTAGTGGGCAGGGGTGGGGGACTGGGCAGGGGTGGTGGACTGGGCCACATTGTGGATACTGCTGGCTGCATGGGTGCTGGACTCTGGAGCATGGTGGATGCTGCCAGCTGAAGGGTTGATACACTTGGCAACGTGGTCGTTCGATGAACTGGAGGTAGTGGTGATGACGGATAGTTCGGTGCTGTGGGAGCTGGATAGTAGATTGACTGATGGTAGTATCCTCCTGCCTGTTGATTGTAGGATTGGGACTGCTGCTGCTGTAATGTGTGGCTGGCCTGCATGACGGACAGCTGGTGTTGAGGCGTAAGGTTTTCTGACACGCTCCGCTCAATTGCAGAAAAAAAATGTTGCGCCAGTCTATTAAGGTCAGCTTCCAGGCGGTCAAGGCGATTGTTGACTTCCTTGAACCCACTCTTCACTCTGTCAGCAATCAACCTAACCCCATCCTGGAAGACCGAGCTTAATTGTAGAAACTCAGGCATGCCTGACCTCTCCCAGTCCCTCTGCCGCTGACGAGAAGACCCAGCAAAAGCAGAGGCAGAGGGCTGGGAGAGGGGAAAACCTGATGGACCGGCTGCCTCTTCCCCAGTCTGTGAAGCCTGCAAGGTTGCTCCATCGCTGGTGAATGACTGGGACTGCATCTGTTCAGCGGCTGGTAGATGAGGGGCCGCTTCAACCGAGGATGCTCCGGGTTGTGTGGTGCTGCACCAGGTTCTGTGTGGAAAAGAGAAAAACATTAGTGCAAAAATCAAGGTTGTGTTGTGCTGCTCCTGTTTTGTGTGGGGAAAAAAATTAAACATTAGTAAAAAAAAAAAATTATATACTTACGTTCGCTGAGCGAACGCAAGCCGCAGAAAGAAAAGGTCCAGTGGTACTTGCATTTGCGGAACCTTGCAGCAGAACCACTTCGAACCCGAACCTCCTCTCAAATGTCCTTGTTGAAGCGGTCCTTCATTGAGCGCCAACGGATTTTGATTCACTTCACTGTGAAGGAGGAAAAAAAAATAGAAAACAATGCACATCCATTCACAGGTTCACTGCTGTTTCAGACCACATTGCAATACTTACCAAAATCTGTTCTGGCACGCGGTGTGGCACTGTCCCAACCAGGCAGCAGCGAGGTTGCCACTTCTTCCCAGAGCCGTCGAATCTTCACATTGTCGGAGTGCTGACAATCATGGGTGCCCCACAACGGTACTCGCTCTTGCACAAGGTGGATTAGTTGTTTGTTGTCTTTATCCAGTGTGGCTTCGTCCCGTTATGAAACCTATAGATAAAATAGAAAAAAAGAATTTTAAGTAAAACTGAAAGAAGATTGTATTACAACTCTGATGAAAGGAATTCTTACACCCTGTCTTTCCTCCTGAGACATATGAGCCCGACGACCCTGGGAAGAATCCTCTCCAGTGGACTGCTCATGCTCTTCATCACTGCCAGGTACCTGTAAAGAAATTAAATGACTTAACAGATGTGGAGTATTGCCAGTCAATACATACCAATCAGTTTAGCAAATGTGATTACATAATCTTTGTCCGGTCCACCCTGGGAAGAAATCTGTTCTTCATCTGAGGAGATTTTGAAGAGCAGGCAGCAGTCAAGTAAAACACTACAGAAAAGAACAGAAGAAAAATTAAACTCGTAAATATCCAAAAACAATGTGGACCAAAAAAAAAGGACAAAAATACTTAAATTACAGGCAGTAGTCCAACACCACAGCAGTCAGCACAGGCCAGGGACAGACACCAGCAACAGGAGCAAACCACAGCACCAGGAGACGACCATGAGAAAACCGCTGCACCAGGAGACACCCACTGTGCCAGAGAGAATAGGCCAGTCTACAAGGAACAGAAAAAGCATTCAGAGAGACAGACATTTCCAAAGCTTCTATACTTACATAGACAGTGTTGTCCTCACCACGACAGAAAGCAGCACCAGGAGACGAACTGGAGAAACCTGCTGCACCAGGAGCCAACCACTGTACCAGGCCAGTCGACACGTATAAAAGTAAACAAAAAATTTTTTAGTACAAAGTACAAACAGCAGTGAGGGAGGATGACATTTTCTAAGGTTCTATACTTACATAGCCAGTGTGGTGGTATCGTCCAGAGTCCAGAGAGTTATGGCCTTGCTGTGTCCACACTTCCTGTTATAGAGCTCTCAATTATCAGATTGATGAATCACTTCCTGGACCAACTCATTAAAAAACCGCATGTGTATAGAACGCATGTGCGCACGCATGTCCTTGCTTTCGCATGCGTTCCCATAGACAGTAATGCGTTTATTTGATGCACTCATCCGCATGACTGCCCATATTTGATGGATTTTTGTCGCTTCCAAAATTCCAACATTCCAACGTTCGCCGGACCCCACCGCACACCAAAAAACAATGCATGGGCACACTGACACATGTGAACTGATGCAAACGCATGCCCCTGCGTACACCATGTTAAAGATAGGGAAACATGATGCATACGGATTGCTGCAGATGAAACGCTGCGCAAATGTGGCGCCCCTGAGGCTTCAGTCACCACAGAGGTACTGCACCTTCTCCTAAGGTGTAGTGCCCCACCATCCAGGTAAGGTGGGAGCTCCTGACCACACTCCACACCTGCATTCCACACACAGGATAGTTCAGTGGGGCCACCTAACACCTGCAGCAGGTCCCAGTGATGTGGTCTTCTGGCACGAGAAAGACCGGAGAAAGAGACTGATAAGATTGATAACCTAACCTTCCATAAGAGAGATAGAACAGATCGGAATGAAGGAGAATAGAAGGACGGTGGGAAGCTGGTTGAAGAAAGATAGAGAACCCTTCCAGTCCAGAGCGCAAAGGCCGGGGCCCGGTCCCCGAGGTTGATTGGATCTTTATGTCCGGCAACAGACACCGGAGGAGTAGTGAGCCGCTAACGCCTTGCTCCCATCATAGACTTGGGACACAACAGCAACTGAATAGAGAGCCGGGACGCAGTGAGGAGTCCCCGAAGCAGGCTACAGCTATCTGTCATACAAGTAGAGACTAGGAACACCTAAAGAGAGGCATTCCAGGGTAACTAAGTACTGGAGTGCTTCGCACCCAAAGGCGCATTGGAGGAGTCGTTCAGTGAAGGTACATATTGGCGGAGTGTGGAAGGGAGAATCCTATCTGGCCTGGAGGTTGGCTGGAGCCCCGACCTGGAGAACACAGTACAGAGGCAGGCGTGTGTGTGAACTGCAAACAATGAGTAAAGCCTTGGAACCGCACACCCTGGTGTCCTCCAGTTATTCCAGCACCGCTACACCTGGGTAACAACATCTATACCATCCTGCACCTCTCCTCATCCATTGCACCTACTCTGCCCTGGGACTACAGCTCCACCTGTGGGGAGCTACACCATCTTTGCTGCACCACATCATCAGTCCCAGAGGATCTGCATGCAGCGTTGGCTCAACATCTTACTTGCCAAACACCACGGGTGGCGTCATGAACTATCCAAATAAACTATTACACCATTAACATCACCGCCATTGACATTGGGCACCCAGGGCCACGGACCGGGTCACTGCTACTGTGACACATTCCCACCTTGACACCGGCCCGCCGGGTACCCTGCTGGCCTGGGTGTGAGAGGGCGACCCACAAACAGATGCAAATGTGAAAGCAGCCTAAGTGCCAGCTTTGGTGCATCCTATGGATGCTGAGAGCTGATGTTTTTAGTATGGAAGGGATCCAATATCCATAGCACCTGCCTAGGGTATTAATATCATCCCGCAGCTGTCTAACTAGTCTTTATTGGTTATTAAATATAGGGGTAACCTCTGCCCTTTTTGGGGGAAGGGTTCCCCATTTTAATAACCAGTAAAGGCAAAGTATTCAGCTGTGAGCTGATATTAATAGCCTGGGAAGCTCCATAGGTATTATCCCCTTCTCAGGCCAAAAATATCTACCACCAGCCATCCGCTTTCCCTCTATTTGTTAATAAAATGTCAGGGGATCCCACACCATTTTTTTCAGAAAATAATTTGGTAAGAAATAAAATACGTGTACAATAAGCTAAACAAGCATTGTACTAATTATATACAGTATGTGACTGACATCTTAATATCTATATATTCTATGTATATATATCTATTTTATTTTGTCGGGTCACGCTGTGATTTTACTGTATGAGGCAGATGAATTGCCATCTTTTGAAAGGACATTGGTGTGTAAAAATCGTACGGCCTTCGCATGGTCCGAGTGAGGTGCTATTTTTTTCTCACAGCCATTGATTTGCTTTGGTGAGTCTCATCCGAGATATGACAATCGCAGCATGCTGTGATTTTGTTCTCAGTCTGATTTCAGTTGAGAAAAAAGCACAGGTGAGATGTAACTCAGATTAACATTGGTCAGAGTGCAATATAATTTTTTGTCGGATTGCACTTGTTCGTTTTCCATGCAGATGAGTATGAGCCCTAAGAGTGATTTTCCTCCAAGACAGCAGGGAGGCACACAGTGTGCATCGCAGTAATAGACTTAGGGTATGTGCACACGCTGCGGATTCTGCTGCGGATCCGCAGCGGATTTGGCCCTGCGGATCTGCAGCAGTTTCTGCTGCATTGTACAGTACCATTATAATCAATGCAAAACAAAAAACGCTGTGCACATGCAAATCCGCAGCATGTCACTTCTTTATGCGGAATCCGCAGCGGTTTCACACCTTCTCCATTGTAGAGGTGTGAAACCGCAGGGCTAAACCGCAGGCTAATTTGCAGGTCTTTTGACCTGCGGATTTACCTGCGGATTTTGCCAAATCCGCGCGGAAAAATCCGCAGACCATTCCGCAGCGTGTGCACTTACTCTTACAACCCCGGGAACGTAGCGTCGTCAATGCAAAAACAGCAGCAGCAGTGTAAGTGGCAGAAACAACGTATGTGGGTCGTTTGGCACATTTTTTAGACCAGCCCATACACCAGCAGAATAGAGTACATTGTGAACTACTGGAGAGGACGGTGCAGGAGTATCTCGAGCTCATTATCATTGCCATCAGGGGAGGGTTTGGATCCTTTTGCATTTTGGTCTTCAAAGATGGAAAGTGGTCTGAGCTCACCTATCAAGCCTTGGAGGTTTTGTCATGCCCGGCAGCCAACATTCTCTAAGAACGTGTTTTCAGTGCTCCTGGTGTTGTCCTGACAGATAAGCGCATGTCTTCTACAGAAAGTTAAGATCACACTATTTTGATTGTGAGGTATAATGAATGTGAATTACTGGATAGCACTGAGCTAGATTGTTAGCTATACTGAAATGATGTATGTTTGTTACCCTTAGGTTATTACGTTTGTATGTGATTCTTTGTGTGAAGGTTGCTAATGATGTTTGTAGCAAAACTAAATGATAAAAAATTGTTTCAATAAAAATTATTTGACATTAACAAGCACATCAGGTGACCAGGCAATAAAAAGTCCCTCAACACAGCTCTATCGACTGAAAAATTAAAACGTTACAGGTCTCAGAAAATGGAAACACAAGGGAAATTTTTTATTTTTATGACTTTCCTATTTTTTTTCACCACATTTTGTATCACTGTAATTGTACTGACCTGGAGAATCTTCCTGATAAAATTACTTATCGAACAAAGTACAATTGTGGAATTGTGGGGGGGTTTTTTGCAACCTCTTAGAATTTTTTTCCAGTACATTGAAGAGGACATGGTAAAAATGAATAGTGCCATTCAAAGCTACAACTCCTTCCGCAAAAAAAGCCAGCCTTTGTATCAGCTGTATAAAAAAAAAGTTATTGCTCTTGAAAGAAAGGGATAAAAAAAACAAAAGCGCAAATTAGAAACAAAAAAAATCAACATTTTGGGAAAGGTTTAAAATAAAAAATATACCTCCTGAATCAGTGCTGTTCCAGCAATATTGATGCTCTTGTGACATCAGTCCATTAGTGAAGCGGCTGCAGCGCTATTAAATACTTTGAGAATTGGCTCTATTACTGTTGAATAATAGCATAAAGACAATAAAGCACAAAACAAAATAAAAAAGTGAAGCAGAGTTTTAAAGCTTGATATTAAAATGTTAACAAAAAAGGGAGGACTTCATTTTACTCTCTTTCACATTACGCTGTCTCTTTAAGCCAAATAATAACAAACCCAGGAAGGAATACCAATGCATCTTATCTTGGTTTGTGCATATTTTAAATTTTTATCAGACACTGTACATTCTTTCCTGATGGAAATGGCAGTCTTGGTTAGCCATCTGTATAAATAGAACATATAGTCTACTAGTTTTCAGTGTTCCTGCAGCAAAACATATTCCGTTTATCCAGTTAATAAAATAGTGTATCCATATCATGGGCGGACATTGGCAGCTTGGGGACCCTGTGCAAGAAATGCTCTGGCCCTTTTCTTTTATGGTTACCAAGCTACAGATTTACACTTTTTCCCTGTGTCATTTCTCATTATTACACATAACTTATTTTATGAACATCTGTGGTTTGATTTCTTTGCCTGTATGGATTAGATCAGACCTGGGCAAAGTGCGGCCAGTGGGCCACATCCAGCCCTCTGGCTGCCTCAGTCCGGCCTGCGGACCGAGACAGCCGTGGGGCTGGAAACCTGAGGTCCGCAGGCCACACCGTGCCCGCTCGCTTGCTGTCTCCCGCAGTCAGCATTGGTGGAGGAGGGGCCTCCGGACACTTCCTCCACCAATCAGCGTGTGAAACAGCTGTGTACCGCCGGAGAGTCAGAGCATCAGAGACAGCAACAGAACCATGGTGCCTGGGAACGGGACCGAGGTGAGTATGTGGTGTTTTTTTTTCCATATGTATGAATATGGGGGTGAACATGGGGATTCTATAGAGATGAACATGGGGATTCTATGGGGGGTGAACATGGGGATTCTATGGGATGAACATGGGGATTCTATAGGGGTGAACACGGGGATTCTATGGGGGTGAACATTGGGATTCTATGGGGGTGAACATGGGGATTCTATGGGAGTGAACATGGGGATTCTTTGGGGGTGAACATGGGATTCTATGGGGGTGAACAAGGGGATTCTATGGGGGTGAAGAAGGGGATTCTATGGGGGTGAACATGGGGATTCTATGGGGGTGACCATGGGGATTCTATGGGGGTGAACATGGGGATTCTATGGGGGTGAACATGCAGATTCTATGGGGGTGAACATGGGGATTCTATGGGGGTGAACATGAGGATTCTATGGGGGTGACATGCAGCACATGGGGAGACTATGGGGGTGACATGCTGCACTTGGGGAGGCTATGGGGGTGTCATGTTGCACACGGGGAGGCCATGGGGGTGTCATGCTGCACACGTGGAGGCTGTGGGGGTATCATGCTGCATATGGGGAGGCTATGGGGTGACATGCTGCACATAGTGAGTCTATGGGGGTATCAGGCTGCACATGGGGAGGCTATGGGGTGACATGCTGTACATGGTGAGGCTATGGGGGTATAATGCTGCACATGGGGAGGCCATGGGGGTGACTGTGGGGCTCATGCTGTATATAAGAAGGCTGTGTGGGGCCTCATGCAGTATATGGGGAAACTGGGGCTCATGCAGTACATGGGGAGGCTGTGTGGGTCTCATGCTGTACATGGGAAGGCTGTGTGGGGCTCATGCTGTACTGTATATGGGGAGGCTGTGTGGGTCTCATGCTGTACATGGGGAGGCTTTGTGGGGCTCATGCTGTACATGGGAAGGCTGTGTGGGGCTCATGCTGTATATGGGGAGGCTGTGTGGGTCTCATGCTGTACATGGGGAGGCTTTGTGGGGCTCATGCTGTACATGGGGAGGCTATTTGGGGCTCATGCTGTACATGGCGAGGCTGTGTGCGGCTCATGCTGTACATGGGGAGGCTTTATGGGGCTCATGCTGTACATGAGGAGGCTGTGAGGGGCTCATGCTGTACATGGGGAGGCTGTGTGCGGCTCATGCTATACATGGGGAGGCTTTATGGGGCTCATGCTGTACATGGGGAGGCTGTGTGGGTCTCATGCTGTACATAGGGAGACTGTGTGGGGCTCATGCTGTACATGGGGAGGCTGTGTGGGGCTCATGCTGTACATGGGAAGGCTGTGTGGGGCTCATGCTGTACATGGGGAGGCTGTGTGGGGCTCATACTGTACATGGGGAGGCTGTGTGGGGCTCATGCTGTACATGGGGAGGCTGTGTGGGGCTCATGCTGTACATAGGGAGGCTGTGTGGGGCTCATGCTGTACATGGGAAGGCTGTGTGGGGCTCTTGCCGTATATATGGAGGCTGTGTGGGGCTCATGCTGTATATAGGGAGGCTGTGTGGGGCTCATGCCGCATATGTAGTAGGCTGTGTGAGGCTCATGCTGTATGTAAGGGGCTGTGGGGGGGTTCAAAAATATATGGGGGATGTCAGCATACAAAGTTATGCTCAATATTAAGTAACATAGTAACATAGTTTTGAAGGCTGAAGGAAGACCTTATGTCTATCTAGTTCAGCCTATTTTTAGTGCAGCTGTTCTGCATTGTTGATCCTGGGGAAGGCAAAAAACCCACAGAGTAGAAGCCAATTTTCTCCATAGGGTCCATAGGGAAAAAAATTCCTTCCCCTAAGCTGGGTCAACCATCTACCTATAATATTCTGTTATTTGTAACCTTCTATACTGTTACTCACAAGAAAAGCATCCATTCCTTTCTTAAATTCATTCAGTGAGCTGGCCATCACCACTTCCTCAGGAAGAGAATTCCAGAGCCTCACTGCTCTTACCGTTAAGAACCCTCTTCTATGCTGGTGCAGAAATTATCTTTCCTCCAAACGAAGAGAATGCCCCCTTGTTCTTGTCACAGTCCTTGGTACAAACAGTTAATTGGAGAGATCTCTGTATTGCCCTCTGATATACTTGTACATATATATTAGGTCTCCCCTAAGTCTTCTCTTTTCTAGAGTAAATAGACCTAATTTTGATAACCTTTCTGGGTATTGTAGTGAACCAACTCCATTTATCATTTTAGTAACCCGCCTTTGAACCCTTTCAAGTTCAGTAATGTCTTTCTTGAGCACCAGCGTCCAAAATTGCACACAATACTCCAAGTGTGGTCTGACGAGTGATTTGTATAGAGGGAGAATTATGTTTTCATCTCGTGTCCCCAGACCTCTTCTAATGCATCCCATGACCCTATTTGCTTTGGTGGCAGCTGCCTGACACTGGGCACTCCAATTTAGCTTCTTATTGACTAAGATGCCCAAGTCTTTTTCCATGTCTGATTTCCCCAGCAGTTTCCCATTTAGTAAGTAATTGTAGCATCTGTTTCTCCTTCCCATGTGCATAACCTTACACTTATTTATTAAAAGTGATGCAATAAATATTAATAATTTAATATTGAGTAGAATAAATTTAAAGCTATTAGTTCTGCCCTCCACAACAGTCATGGTCTCTCATATGGCCCCTCGGGAAAATTAATTGCCCACCCCAGGATTAGATGGGTTGTTATCAACATCTAATTTCTTGTCATGAATTTCATGCCAATAGCACCTTTAGAAATATATTTAATTGGAAAATTGGTTAAATGTTCAATACCTATTTCACCTGCTATATATATATTACACAGTCTCCTTTCAATATGTACCGTATTTTGCGGACTGTAAGACGAACTGGACCATAACACGCACCCCAAATTTTGAGGTGTTAAATAGAAAAAAAAGTTTTATTAAAGTGGGAGCTGTCTTATAATCTGACTTTATGGTATATTACTATGTGGGGCGGCAGCAGTGGAGCGGGATCACAATGGGCAGGGTCCCTACTCAGGAAGCCGTCGGCGATGCAAGGCTACGAATCCCTGGGCTTCAGTAGCATTGCTCTACTCCTGCCTCCGCCAGATTCCTGCAGTACTTGCCTCCTGTGATCCCGATCCACCGCCACTGCCCAGCCACGGTAAGCTACATTCGTACAATAAGACACTCCCAGATTTGGGAGAAAGGAAGTGCTTCCTATAGTCCAAAAAATACAGTATATTGACACTCCTTATTAAATAGTGCCCTCCCTTGTTCCTTATGCATCAAATTATCTTGTTATATTTGTTATTTATAGTGCTCTATCTTTATTTCATAGCGTTGTATCTTGTTAGATAATTTAATGACAGCTGATGTAACATGGGAAACCATCTTTTCTAATGGAGAACGACTGGTCTTCTGGTCAGATGCTGCTCTATCAGTGGTGATTTTAATTTAAATCTAACAAGAGAGGACTATGTAAGAAAGACAGGCCGCTGTGAATAACAAAAAATAACAAGAATTTTTTATGTAAGGTACAGTGCTGTACATAGCAAGATAATATTATGTAATAATGGATGGTGCTGTACATAACAATAGAAGACGCAATATAATAAGGGACCGACCCATACGTAGCTAAAGAGTATGCTTCAGAATAAAGGCTAGCATTATACAGTATATGATAAAAGAGGAAACTATGTAATTAAGGAAGGCGCTATATATAACAGGAAAGTACACTATATACTAATAGATGGCGCAATACATAATAAAGCTACTTTCCTGTTATCTATGAGAAGCATTTATTTCTCGGACAGCACACAAACCTATTGAGTACATCCTATTCTTATGTACGGGAAGGCGCTGCTATGGACCGTAGAGACAGCTGCCACTTTAAGAGACAGCACCCCCCTTGGTTAAAGCAGTGGGATATTCTGCTCTTCCATGCAGTAAAAACTGTGTGTGTGGCTTCTTCTGCCAGCATTGGAGAGGGGAGGGGCTGTTTTTCTGTGTGTGAGTTCAGAGCCGAGATCTCTGCAGGAAGGAAATGTGCCTGGAGCTGTGAGGGAAAGACTTTGTAAACTCTTCTGGGGATAACAAGGTGGCTTTCCTGTGTTGCCGTGAGGAGACACGAAGAATCTCAAGAAAGGAATCCATTCCCTCAATCCACCGTTTCTAGGAGCATCACTGGACCTGCACACAAGGAGAAGTCCACGTTGCACAGAGCTTCCAGGAAGACGTGCACACCATCTTGTAAAGCTGCAGGGGCCCTCGGGATTGGACTGAGATACTAACGCTACTGTGTTAACCCCTTCTGTGCACATGTTAGGTTTAGGATAGGCTGCAATAGATAGAGCACGGCAGCCGTGTGGCCTGGTTAGCAAAGGCCAGATAGGTTATAGCTAGTGTAGCATCATATGTTACTTTACTGTGTGTCTTGCCAGTTGGATAAATACACTGAGCTGTGATAATTGATGCTCCGTGCTGTTTGACGGCCCAG
This sequence comes from Dendrobates tinctorius, assembly GCF_039654945.1. Classification (NCBI taxonomy): domain Eukaryota; kingdom Metazoa; phylum Chordata; class Amphibia; order Anura; family Dendrobatidae; genus Dendrobates; species Dendrobates tinctorius. The sequence goes on from NW_027361796.1 coordinate 16,726,996, forward strand.
CTAAAGAATATCATTCTTGTAAATTGTCTGTTTTCATTGCATATCCCTGTTTTTTGCATTTTCTTAACACTGCATTCCATGCCTGTAAATAAATTAACCCTTTGTTGTTTGCACCTCATCTTGTGTACCGTAATCTCCCTGCATTGTGGTGGTCCCCTGGCCATCACTTCACTTATCCTCAAAATCAAATCAGAAACAGACATGCTCTGAGTCTTGCGGATCTCATTCTTGGATCCATGATTTTCACAGATATGTGAATGAATCTATTTCTCCTCATTCTGACATGCTAGGCATGGCTTGTCACTTTCCACACAGACAAATGTCACCCCCTAGACACTAGTCCAGAGCCTCTCACCTAGCCAAATTGGATCTCAGGGGAATCTGTGGTGACCATCATACTGTGGGGGGGCAGAGCCGCCATCTGGGCATTACTGCCCTGACTGGCATACGGGGCCCGGTGGGCAGAGGGGCCCACATCGGCCCCCTCTCATCATTCGAGGCGAAGTAAGAGTGAGCAGCAGGTGGACCAAGAGGCTGTGGGGCGGATAAGGGTTGCGGGTAAGAGGTGGGAATGGGTGGAGTAAGATGCGATGAGTGTGCAGGGGGCGGCATAATAACAGGCCATGGTGGGTGGAGTTAAAAGGTGTTGAGGGGCATGGAATAGTGTGAACGCTATAGCTGAAAGGGCAGAGGTAGTTTGTGATGGGCAGAGCCACATGAACAGGACGGTCAGCGGTCCACCTGCTGCTCTGCATGCGTTACTCTGGTTTGTGACTCCCAGACGGTTGAGCACTGTGAGGGTGACAGCTATGAGCGGCCTGTCTGTTGTCATCGGTCATACAGCAGTGGGCCGTCAGGAGGGGTCGGTCACATATCAGCAGTAGTTCCGTGGCGGCACATGTGACGGTGAGTGCAGGCAGCAGGACGGGGAGACGTGGAGCTGGGTAGAGGCGGCGGAGCTATTAAGATTGGATGGTTTCCTGATGGCTCTGTGTGCCATCTCTGCTGCGACTTCCGCAAGTGTGGCAGAGGGTCCCCTGAAAAATGGCGCCAGGAAAATTGCCCACAGGAAAAATGGCCACACGAAAATTGCCCACAAAAAAATTGCCCACATTTTGCCCTTACAGTACCCCCCTCCTTACACCTCCCCCTTCTGAGATTGGCTAAAAACTTTTTCAGAACTTGTGGGGCATTTACATTCTCCCAAGGTTCCCAGGACCTCTCATCGGGACCAAATCCCTTCCAATCGATAAGGAAGAGGGTTCTTCCCCTGACTTTTTTCATGGCCAGAATGTCTTTAATTTCAAAGACGTTATCATCCCCAATTGGCTGAGGGGAAGAGATAGGAGCAGGGCGGAACTGATTGAGAATGACAGGTTTAAGGCGCGACACATGGAAGGCGTTAGGAACCCGGAGTGAAGCCGGCAGCCTCAATTTGTATGCAGCGTCATTAATGCGTCCAAGTACTTCAAACGGCCCTATGTACCGAGGGCTCAACTTGTACGAGGGAACTTTCAGATGGATGTGTTTGGTTGAAAACCAGACTTTGTCACCTGGATGGTATGGTGGAAGGTCCCTCCGTCTTTTCTCTGCATGCTTTTTCATCCGGGCACTGGAGTTCACGAGAGCCCCCTTGGTCTCTTTCCAGACTTGCAAAAAGTCAGCGGCGAGAGCATCTGCCGCTGGAACCGCCAAGGACGTGGAAATGGGCAGCGGGACGCCAGGGTTGTGACCTGAGACCACAAAAAACGGTGACTTGGAGGTGGACTCATTAGGATGATTATTGTGAGAAAATTCTGCCCAAGGAAGAAGTGAGACCCAGTTGTCCTGGTGGGCATTGGAAAAGTGATGTAGGAAGGACGTCAGAACTTGATTGACTCGTTCCACTTGCCCGTTGGTCTGAGGGTGGTAGGCGGAGGAGAAATCCAAAGATGTACCCATAAGCCAACAGAGGGCTCTCTAGAAACGAGAGGTAAACTGCACACCTTGATCAGATACGATCCGTTGAGGGAGTCCATGCAGCTTGAAGATCTTATGGATGAAGACCTCGGCCAACTTAGGAGCCGAAGGCAAGCCGGGTAATGGGATGAAATGGGCCATCTTGGAGAAGCGATCTACTACCACAAGGATAGTAGTACACCCAGCAGAGGAAGGCAGATCTGTCACGAAATCCATGGCAATTTGCCACCAAGGAGCCTCTGGAACAGGTAGCGGGTGAAGAAGACCAGTAGGCAGATTCCTAGGCACCTTGTTCCGCGCACAAGTAGTACAGGACGCTACAAAATCTGTCACGACCTGGCGAAGAGAGGGCCACCAATAGTAGCGGGAGAGAAGCAAGCGGGTCTTCTTGGTCCCGACATGTCCTGCAATTTTGGACCAGTGCCCCCAGCGTAGCACCTCCAGTCTTTTGCTCTGTGAAACGAAGGTTCTGCGGGCGGAAGGGTAGAGAGGCTCACGGGAGCCACAGTGATGACTTTCATAGGCTCAATGATATATGATGGATCTGTCACGATCCATTTCTTGGATCTGTGTCAGGTCTGGATTTCCTCACTTTTTCTCTTTTCGCCCATCGGGTGTTTAATATGAGTTTTTGCTCCCGGTGGCCGTACTTGTGGACAGTGGAGCTGGAGTCAACCTGGTGGATGCCCACTTTGTCGAGACCCATGGCCTCAGGTGTAGGATGCTAGCCAAACCCTTAAGCGTCTGGGCCATTGACTCTGTCCCACTTACCCAAGTCGTGGACAATATACATCTTTGTATAGGGACTCATCATGAGGAGTCCCTGTCATGCTACATCTTGGGAGGAATACCATCACCCATCGTTCTAGGCCTCCCTTGGTTAAAGAAACACAACCCAGTGATAGATTGGCCATCTGGGGAAGTTGTCAGCTGGGGACAGTCGTGAGAGGGCTGCTGCCTGGCGGCAACTGTCTCCACCGTCTTGCTACAACCATTCCCTTCTTCCTCAGTAGGGGCAGCAGAGGTGCTGCCCGGGAGTAGGGACCAGTCTCAACCCTCACCAGTAGCTAACCCTGGTAGTCGGAGTCCTCGTAGGAGGAGGCGTCAGCGGAAGGTGGTGGTTTCCGCTGAAAATCGTTTGGGTGTGAGTGTGGTGACACAGGGGGACGCATTTGTTGTCAGTCCTTCAAAGAGTTCACCATTTTGTGGCAGACGCATGAGTGGTATTAAACGTTCAGGTCCGGACCTGTGTGTGAACGAGTTTGTATGGGTGTCCACCAATCCCATCCGGTGGAAGTGTGCTGCTGGATTCTGGAACTCTCGAGTTGTCGGTCCTTATCTGGTGTCCGCCATTCTCGGCCCAGTGACCTACCAGCTGGAGTTACCCTCTGTCATGCCCATACACAATTCGTCCCCCAGGTCGGTGCTCTGGAGATGTGCGCCGCCTCCGGAACATGTATATAACCACATTTGCCATAAACCTGTGAGTCAGGTGTTTATCTAGGTAAACTCAACTGTGTCCAAGCGCCCTCATCATAGGGTTTTTTTGGGGTGAGGCGCTTGGTTGAGGGCCCAGAGGCCCCTCCTTGTGGGAGGGGTATTGTCACGATCCATTTCTTGGATCTGTGTCAGGTCTGGATTTCCTCACATTTAAACCTTTTTCTCTTTTCGCCCATCGGGTGTTTAATATGAGTTTTTGCCCCCGGTGGCCGCTGGGGTTTACTACAACTGTAGTTGGTCTGCTTATGTATATTCCCCCGGTGGCTGCCGGGGTTACTGCAGGGAAACTGCATGTGACTAATTATTTATGCAAGTGGTAACTTCTCCCCCTCCTTCCTATAAAAGGAGTTCAGGTGCTGGAAATCACTGTTGGTTATACACTTGCTATTGGGAGACCAACCAAGCTGGAGTTCAGGAGCTGAGTTCTGTGGTGCTTCAGTTGTTTGCTGTTGTCAAGTGGCTATCTCTGCTGTCCAGGAGCATTTCAGCAGAGCAAGCTAAGTTTTATTTTATTTTACTCTGTCTGTTGTATCTTTCCTTTGAGTTTTTTTGTGTAGTACACTTTTACCTGTCTCACCTCCTGGGGAGGGGGTTGGGGGTTTAGCTCAGGGCTAAACAGGAAACAGGGACAGGTCGGAGACTTGGGCCTCACTACCTTTAAGTGTACCCACCAAGTAAAGGAAAGACAGGGCAACCCCTTAGGCTGATGGGCAGTTCAGGGGCCCCGGTTCCACGTCTTCTGTTTTCCCCTTATTGCCCCGTGACAGGATCCTCCTCCATCTCTGGTGATTGCAGAGACCTAGAGAGCGCATCCGCCTTGGTGTTCCTATTCCCGGGTCGAAAATGGAGATGGAAATCGAAGCGAGAAAAGTACAGCGACCATCTGGCTTGCCTGGAGTTGAGTCTTTGAGCGGACTGAAGATAGGCTAAGTTTTTGTGGTCAGTGAAAATAGTAAAGGGGTGAACCGCCCCCTCGAGCAGATACCGCCATTCTTCCAAAGCCATCTTTATAGCGAGCAACTCCCGATCTCCGATTGAGTAGTTACGCACGGCAGAGGAAAAGGATTTGGAAAAAAACCCACAGGGAGCCAGATGTCCGGATGATGCCCGCTGGGAAAGTACTGCCCCAGCCCCGGTGGAGGAGGCATCCACCTCTAGGATGAAGGGCCTGCTGGCTACAGGGCGATGCAAGATTGGCGCTGATGCAAAGGAGCGTTTTAAAGCAAGGAAGGCGTCTTCTGCCTCAGGAGACCAGGAGTTCGATTTAGTTCCTTTTTGGGTCAGGGCCGTGATGAACTTGGTCACGGAGGAAAAGTGAGGAACAAACTGTCTGTAATAATTTGCAAATCCCAGGAAGCGCTGAAAGGCTTTCACACCGACAGGACGAGGCCATTTGAGTACGGCAGAGAGCTTCTCGGGATCCATTTTCAGCCCGGAATCAGTGATAATGTAACCCAAGAAAGGCAAGGAGGTTTGCTCAAATAGGCATTTCTCCAATTTTGCATAGAGATGATTCTCCCGAAGACGGTGCAAGACCAGGCGAATACTTCTTCGATGTGAGGATAGATCGGGTGAGAAGATGAGAATATCATCTAAGCACACCACAACACAGGAGTACAATAAATCCCGAAAAACCTCGTTGACGAATTCCTGGAACACTGCCGGGGCATTGCAGAGTCCAAACGGCATGACCAAATATTCATAATGGCCATCCCGAGTATTGAAAGCCATCTTCCACTCGTCCCCAGCACGGATTCGGATCAAATTATAGGCTCCTCGCAGATCCAGTTTGGTAAAGAGCCGGGCCCCCCTCAGCCGGTCGAAGAGCTCTGGGATCAGCGGAAGAGGATACCTATTTTTAACGGTGATATTGTTCAGCCCTCAATAATCAATGCATGGCCTGAGGGATCCGTCTTTCTTCCGGACAAAGAAAAAACCAGCACCAGCAGGAGAAGAAGACTTCCGAATGAAACCCTTGGCCAAATTTTCCTGAATGTACTCTGTCATGGCCGAGGTCTCTGCTGGAGACAGGGGATATGTTCTCCCCCTGGGGGGGTGGCTCCTGGAATCAACTCAATGGGACAGTCAAAAAATCGGTGTGGCGGCAAGGAATCTGCTTCCTTCTTACTGAAGACGTCGGCATACGCGTGATACGGACCCGTGAGTCCTGAAAGGTCGACTGGCTCCTGAAGCGGGTGAGGACGGACCACCGACAACAGACAGCGTTCGTGGCAAGTATGACCCAAGCGCAGAATCTCCCCAGAGGGCCAGTCCAGAACCGGTTCATGCAACCTGAGCCAGGGTAATCCAAGGAGAACGGCGTGGGACAAATTGGGCAGGACATAATGTAGAAAGCTATCTTCTCCAGATGAAGAACTCCCACTTGAAATTCCACTTCGGCAGTAACCATGGTGATAAGTTCCGGAAGTGGCCTGCCATCCACAGAGGAAATTGCACGTGGGTTTTCCAAGGTAACCACCGGAATCTGGAACTTGTCCACCTCCTCTAGCCGAATAAAATTACCAGCCGCACCCGAGTCCACATACGCCTCCACAGATCTACGCTCCCGACCTAGAATAATTAAAGCCGAAATGGTAAGGGGCAGAGAGGAATTAGGGTCACCTAGGGAGGCCTCTCTTACATGGCCTAGGTGGAGGCGTTTCCCGGTCTCACAGGACAGGTCCGCAGAAAATTATTGGCTCCGCCACAATACAGACAAAGGCCCTCCGTCATCCTCTCCCTGCGCCGTTGCTCAGACAATCTTACACAATCTATCTGCATGGGCTCGGGGGCGGAACTGGCAGAGGGTGCAGAGGAACATGGAATAGGGGCTTGATAGAGCCTAAAAGGTCTCTTCCCCCTGGCTGCTTCGCGAGAACGTTCAAGGAACCGGAGATCTATACGGGTGGCCAGGGATATGAGGTCCTCTAGAGTGGTGGGGGTATCCCGACCGGCAAGCTCGTCCTTTATTTTGCCAGAAAGGCCCCTCCAGAAGGCTCCCACCAGGGCCTCATTATTCCACCCATCTTCCGAAGACAGTGTCCGGAAGCGGATGGCATACTGTTCCACGGTGAGTGAACCCTGACGGAGGTTAAACAGAGCCTCAGTAGTAGAAGCCAACCGTCCAGGTTCGTCAAACACCTTGCGGAACACGTGTCAAGAAAATTTTGAATACTAGAAACCACAGGATCATCCCTCTCCCACAAAGGATTCACCCAGGTCAAAGCCTCTCCCTTAAGGTGGGACACGATAAATGCCACCTTGGCACGGTCAGAGGGGTATTACTGGGGTAACAGCTCGAAGTGCAGTCTGCACTGGTTCAAGAAGCCCCGGCACAGCTTAGGATCCCCGCTATACCTGGGGGGCTTTCCCAGGCGAGGTGGCGGGTGAGATGCTGGGTCCCGGGGTTGGACAGAGGCAGCCGCCGAGGACTGTAGGGACAGTAGGCGATCATCAACGGACGCCATGTAATTTAAGATGTGGGACTGGGCGTCGCGCTGCTGCGCTAGCTCCTGCTGGAGACCTGCTAATATGGGAGCGTGCCCTGGGTCGGCGGTTTGAAGGGCGGAAAGACGGGTGTCCATGGACTTCATGAAGGACATTATCCGGGTCTGGTTTTCCCGCAAAAAAAGTAATTATTTTTGCGTAGTGGCCGTGGCTCCAGCGGGGTCCATGGCCTGATTATATTGTGACTAGTGTTGAGCATTCCGATACCGCAAGTATCGGGTATCGGCCGATACTTGCTGTATCGGAATTCCGATACCGACTTCCGATATTTTTTCAATATCGGAATTCGGCATCGGAATCGGAAGTTCAGTTGATTGACGGCCTGACGTCATCATGATGCGCGCTGTGTGCGCATCATGATGCGCCGTCATTTCGGGCCTTCCGGGGGTCTCTGCCGGCCTGCCGGGGGGCTGTGCCGGCCTGCCGGGGGGCTGTGTGGACTGCCCGGGGTCTGTACCGGCCTGCCGGGGGGCTGTGCCGGCCTGCCGGTGGTCTGTGCACCCTGTGGAGGTCTGTACCGGCCTGCCGGGGGGCTGTGCCGGCCTGCCGGGGGGCTGTGCTGATGTCCGGGGGTCTGTGCAAGCATCGTCCGATGGGACTACAAGTCCCATCGGGCGATGCCTGCTACCATGACAGTGATTGACACATTAGCCAATGATGGGACAGTAGTAGTCCCATCATCCGGCTAATGTGTTAAATGTTAAAAAAAAAAAAAAAAAAAATACTACATGCATGCTACATACATACTACATGCATGCTACATACATACTACATATATACTACATACATACTGCATGCTACATACATACTACATACATACTACATACATACTACATATATACTACATACATACTACATACATGCTACATACATACTGCATGCTACATACATACTACATACATACATACTACATACATACTACATACATACTACATATATACTACATACATACTACATACATGCTACATACATACTGCATGCTACATACATACTACATACATGCTACATACATACTACATATATACTACATACATACTACATGCATGCTACATACATACTACATGCATGCTACATACATACTACATACATACTACATGCATACCACATATATACTACATACATACAATACATTCATACAATACATACATAGACATACAGTACATATAACATAGAGTAACATACTTACCAATACTTGTCACATTGTTCCCCGAAGCCATTGTCTATTCCGGGATAAATATTAACATAACAAACCACAAAAATACTCACCCACGATCCGAAGCAGTCCACGAGTGTGTCCCACGACGATCTTGGGTAGAGAACTGCAGCATCAGATGATGCTGCCGTTCTCTACGGGCTGCAGGAATCCAATGACGGAAGGTAGGTATCCTTCCGCACTGTATTCCTCCGCCACTTAAAAAAAAAAAGTCCCTAGTCTCACTTTATGCCATTGCTGTGTGGGAATTTCCCACACAGCAATGGCATAAAGTGAGACTAGGGACTTTTTTTTTTTAAGTGGCGGAGGAATACAGTGCGGAAGGATACCTACCTTGCGTCATTGGATTCCTGCAGCCCGTAGAGAACGGCAGCATCATCTGATGCTGCAGTTCTCTACCCAAGATCGTCGTGGGACACACTCGTGGACTGCTTCGGATCGTGGGTGAGTATTTTTGTGGTTTGTTATGTTAATATTTATCCCGGAATAGACAATGGCTTCGGGGAACAATGTGACAAGTATTGGTAAGTATGTTACTCTATGTTATATGTACTGTATGTCTATGTATGTATTGTATGAATGTATTGTATGTATGTAGTATATATGTGGTATGCATGTAGTATGTATGTAGTATGTATGTAGCATGCATGTAGTATGTATGTAGCATGCATGTAGTATGTATGTAGTATGTATGTAGTATGTATGTAGTATGTATGTAGTATATATGTAGTATGTAGTATGAATGTAGTATATATGTAGTATGTATGTAGCATGTAGTATGTAGCATGCATGTAGTATATATGTAGTATGTATGTAGCATGTAGTATGTATGTAGCATGCATGTAGTATATATGTAGTATGTATGTAGCATGTAGTATGTATGTAGCATGCATGTAGTATATATGTAGTATGTAGCATGTAGTATGTATGTAGCATGCATGTAGTATGTAGCATGTAGTATGTATGTAGCATGCATGTAGTATATATGTAGTATGTATGTAGTATGTATGTAGCATGCATGTAGTATATATGTAGTATGTAGCATGTAGTATGTATGTAGCATGCATGTAGTATGTAGCATGTAGTATGTATGTAGCATGCATGTAGTATATGTGTTATGTATGTAGCATGTAGCATGCATGTAGCATGCATGTAGTATGTATGTAGTATATATGTGGTATGTATGTAGCATGCAGTATGTATGTAGCATGCATGTAGTATGTATGTTGCATGTAGTATTTATGTAGTATGAATGTAGCATGTATGTAGTATGTAGTATGAATGTAGCATGTATGTAGTATGTATGTAGCATGTAATTTTTTTTTTTTTTTACATTTAACACATTAGCCGGATGATGGGACTACTACTGTCCCATCATTGGCTAATGTGTCAATCACTGTCATGGTAGCAGGCATCGCCCGATGGGACTTGTAGTCCCATCGGACGATGCCTGCACAGACCCCCGGAGCCTGCACAGACCACCGGCAGGCCGGCACAGCCCCCCGGCAGGCCGGCACAGCCCCCCGGAGCCTGCACAGCCCCCCGGCAGGCCGGCACAGCCCCCCGGAGCCTGCACAGACCACCGGCAGGCCGGCACAGACCACCGGAGCCTGCACAGACCCCCTGGCAGGCCGGCACAGCCCCCCGAAAGGCCCGTACAGACCCCAGAGAGGCTGTACAAGGGCAGGAAAGGGTTTTTCTTATTCCGATACCGGAAGTCCCATAGACTTGAATGGGACTTCCGGTATCGGAATCGGCGATACCGATACTTTTTTTAAAGATCGGCCGATACCATCCGATACGATACTTTGAAGTATCGGACGGTATCGCTCAACTCTAATTGTGACGCTTCAGGGGTTTTGGCAGCGTCCGAGAGTGGACCCTCTGGGTCGTGGAACTGAGGCCCCCGGGACGAGTGCACCAGGTGGAACCGACCCCTATACAGGGACCGTTAGGGGCAGGCCCGTGGGGGTCAGACACCGCGACAGCTGGAACCAAGAGGGGCAGCTCGAAGGACTGGAGTGACTACAGGCTGGAAAGGCTGCTCCAGAACCAAGGTACGGGACTCCATGAGGGAAGTGCGAGGAGAGATACTGAGCGGCTAAGACCGGAGGCAACACAGAAGATTGACAGACAGCGGGCAGGAGTACAGGACAGGGAACGGAACAGACACTGGAGGTCGGAACTGGGGAACGTAGGCTCTGGAACCCGGACCAGGCAGGACAGAAGACAGGCAGGGAGAAAGGAGGACAACCAGTGGCAGAGACAACAAGACTGGAACTAGGGAACCCAGAAGACATAGGGGAGACCTATAGACAAGCTATAGGCGGCCAAATCAGTGCTGGTAGACACACAATAATCAGACAACTTCCCCTTATGGGAGACGCCTGATATATCCCCTGCTGGCAGGCGATTAGCTGGCCACTAATCGGCCGCTGCCCACCGCAGGGTTAAACAACCCGACGGCCGCACGCCCGCGACCTAGTGCGCATGCGCGGGCCAGCAGCTGCCGGGAAGTCAGGGAGGTGAGGCGCGCGTGAGCAGGAGGAGGAAGGGGGCTCGCGTGAGCCGGAGAGAGGAGGAGGCGGCGCGCGATGGGCCGGGTAAGTGACAGCCGCGGGGGGACCTGGTGCTAGGGGAACGGCGGCGGGCACGGCCGCTGCCGTTACATAGGGTATCGGCGAACTCGGGACAAATTGGACATCAACTTTTGAGGACCAATTTCTCCTGTTACCCTTGTGAAAATAAAAAATTGGAGGTGAAAAGATCATTTTTGTGAAAAAAATATGATTTTTTATTTTTACGGCTCTACCTTATAAACTTCTGTGAAGCACTTGGGGGTTCAAAGTGCTCAACACACATCTAGATAAGTTCCTTAGGGGGTCTAGTTTCCAAAATGGTGTCACTTGTGGGGAGTTTCCACTGTTTAGGCACATCAGGGGCTCTCCAAATGCGACACGGCGTCCAATCTCAATTCCAGCCAATTTTGCAATGAAAAAGTCAAATGGCGCTCATCCCCTTCCAAGCTCTGCCATGCGCCCAAACAGTGGTTTACCTGCATATATGGGGCATCAGCGTATTCGGAACAAATTGTACAACTTTTGTGGTCCACTTTCTCCTGTTACTCTTGGTAAAATAAAACAAATTGGATCTGAAGTAAATTTTTTGTGAAAAAAGTTACATGTTAATTTTTTTAAAACATTCCAAAAATTCCTGTGAAGCACCTGAAAGGTTAATAAACTTCTTGAATGTGGTTTTGAGCACATTCAGGGGCGCAATTTTTAGAATGGTGTCACTTTTGGGTATTTTCTATCATGTAGACCCCTCAAAGTGACTTCAAATGTGATGTGGTCCCTAAAAAAAAATGGTGTAAAAATGAGAAATCGCTGGTCAACTTTTAACCCTTATAACAAAAAAAAATTTGGTTCCAAAATTGTGCCGATGTAAAGTTAACATGTGGGAAATGTTACTCATTTTGCATTTTGTGTGACATATCTGTGATTTAAGGGCATGAAAATTCAAAGTTGTAAAATTGCAAGTGAAAATGTCCAGAAAATCCTTTCCTAAAATAAGCACCAGTAGATCTGCACAGCCACTGGATCTGATACATAAAGATGTATGTGGTCCAATGAGTGTTCAAACTCCTAACAAGAAGAGATATTTTCTCACATTTATTGATGACTACTCCAGATATTCAGTCGCTTACCTGCTTCACAGAAACTTCAAGAATATCTTGCTGTAGTGTTTAACAAATTTGGAAGAATGCCAAAAGCCCTGTGTTCAGATAATGGAACCGAATATACAAGTTGTAAGGTGCAAACCATTTTGAAAAAGGATGGAATCATGTTCCAGACTACCATTCCATACAACCCAGAGCAAAATGGCATTGCAGAGAGAAAGAACCGTTCTCTCTATGAAAGTGGAAGAAGCATGTTGTTTTATGGGAATCTACCTACAACGTATTGGGGAGAAGCCATCATGACAGCTTGCTATCTTCAAAACAGAGAGCCAGGTAAAGCCACAAATAAAACTCCACATGAGCTATGGAACTGCGAGAAGCCTAACCTGTAGCACTTCAGGATATTTGGAAGCAAAATGTTTATGTATGTTCCCAAGAAAAACGTTCCAAGTGAGAATAACACGCAAAGCAAGGAGTCCTAGTTGGGCTATAGAGAAACTCAAAAGAGATACAGAATCCTGCACCCAGAGACCAACACAGTAACAATCAGCAGAGATGTAATGATTGATGGAAACTCTGTATCGCTCAAATTCCATGAAGTTACACCAGTTATTTAACCTAAGAAGCAAGTACAAGAATCTCAATCACCAAACTCAGACACCGAAAAGGAAAACACTGAAGTGTGGATAAGCTCTGAAGCCACCAAGGAAGACACAGAAGAACCGAGTCAACCTCCAGTCAGGAGATGAGAAAGGCCAAGGATATCCCAGCTAGACGCCTTTCTTATATGGTCAGAACACTTCCTGAACCAGAGCCACAGTCATGGCAAGAGATGCAAAAAACTGCCTATCCACTAGAATCAGAAGTGGATAAATGCTGCTATTGAAGAGATGGGAGTTTTCTTCTCAACCAATGTTCTAAAATTTCTGCAATACTAAACAAGTTTGGAATGTCAGAAGCCAAAGGTGCATCAACATCAATGGATCTGTCCTACTTAAAGTTGGAAGGAGAAGATCTTTTACCCAGCAATGAGAGTTACAAACAAGCAGTGGGGGCTCTTCTGTACATAGGAACCACAACTCGTCCGGATATCACAGCCACAGCTGGAATTCTCTGTCAACGCGTAAGCAAGCCACATGTGACGGCCATCTGCAAATCTGGGCTGCAGTAGGAACAGCGCCCCAAGCAACCCCGAGACCCTTAACCCCTATACAGGGATCTGGAATTGTAGCAAGGCCCAGGGGGTAGCTGTCTAGAGGACCAGTGGATCAGAGCAGGACGGCCGCTGAGGGGTTAAAACTAAAACCCGTAATCGTGGTCCGGAGGTAGGAGTCGGAGACCGGTGGGCAGCAGAGGTACAAAATCAGCAGGCAGAAGAAGGGTCTAAAGTCTGGGCCAAGGTCAGTAAAAAACCAGGAGGGCAGCAAAGGTACAAAATCAGCAGGCAGAAGGGTCAGGAATCCAAGCTAAGGTCAGCGTCAAAAATCGGGAGAGAGGCAGAGGTACAAAAATGGCAGGCAATAGAATGGCTAGAAGTCCAGGCTGAGGTCAGAGTTAACTATAGCAAATCACACAGTAACACGCAGGGGAACCAAGAATATATCCGGCGGCTTGCAAGACCAGTCCCAAGGTATTTGAGGGATCAGGTCATCCCTCACAAGTTCCTGGAATGATGATGTCATTAGGACCGCCCCAGGACTAGGCCAGATGGTGATGCAGTAACCCCCTGATGACTGACAGAGGGGCGGAGCCTGCACCCACCAGATGCCTGTGCAGGAGCCCCTTCTCTGTCACCACCATCACCCACGGGTGAACCACGGTGCCTCCCGGTGGCCGAGGCAGGAACAGCCGTCCCCGAGTCTGACGGCGAAGTGACGGTCCGGCGCCTCCAAGTGGCTGAGGCCGGAACAGCAGGCCCCGAGTCTGGCGGCGACGTGCCAGTCCAGCACCTCCTAGTGGCTGAAGCCGGAACAGCAGGCCCTGAGTCTGACAGTGACGTGACACCACGTCAAAGAGACTGGAGTGCAATTAAGAGAATTCTTCAATATCTTAAAGAAACTCAAAGGCTAAATCTTAAGATATCTGCATCAGGGGATATCACTCTTAAAGGTTATGTGGATTCAGATTGGGATGGAGATTCATGTGATCAGAAATCAACAAGTGGCTACTTTTTCAAGTTAGGAGAAAATTCAATGTCTTGGTCCAGCAGAAAACAAGTGTCAGTCGCATTATCTTCTACAGAAGCAGAATGTATGTCTGTAGATTATGCAAGTCAATCTCTAAAAGGGATAGTTAAAGATGGCGCATTTACTTTGTAATTTTGGAAAAACATATATTGTCATTTTTTACTTTTTAAGAAATATAAAAAGAAAAATGGGCCAATACAAAAGTTTGGAAACCCTGCATGGTAAGTACCTAGTAGCACCCCCTTTTGCAAGTATCTCAGCTTGTAATTTCTTTTTGTAGCCAGCCAAAAGGTTTTCAGTTTTTGTTTAAGGAATTTTCATCCATTTTTTCATTGGAAAATTCTTCCAGTTCTTTGATATTCCGGGGTCGTCTTGCATGCACTGCTATTTTTAGGTCTTGCCACAGATTTTCAATGATGGGTACTGTGAGTGCCATTGTAAAACTTTCAGCTTGCATCTTTTGGGGTAGTATGTTGTGGATTTTGATGTATGTTTAAGATTATTATCCGTTTGCAGAAGCCATCCACTTTTCAACTTTAGCTTTTTTACACACGGTGTTATGTTTGCATCAAGAATTTGTTGAAATTTCATTTAATCCATTCTTCCCTCTACCTGTGAAATGCTCCCTGTGCCATTGGCTGCAACAGAACCCCAAAGCATGATTGATCCAACCCCATGCTTAATGGTTGTTGAGATGTACTTTTACTGAAATTCTGTGCCCTTTTATCTCCACAAATAAATTTTATCATTGTTGCCAAAGAATTCTGTTTTAACCTCATCTGTCCACAGGACTTGTTTCCAAAATGCATCAGGATTATTAGATGTTCTTTTGCTTACGTCTGATGCTGAATTTTATGGTGAGGACGCAGGAGAGGTCTACTCATGACTCTTCCATGGAGGTCATATTTGTGCAAGTGTCTCTGAACAGTAGAACAATGTACTACAACTCCAGAGTCTGCTAAACCTTTTTAAAGGTCTTTTGCAGTCAAGCGAAGGTTATGTTTTGCCTCTCTAGCAATCCTACAAGAAGCTCCCACTGAAATTCTGCTTGGTCTTACAGACCTTATATTGACCAGAAGCCAAAGGTGCATCAACATCAATGGATCTGTCCTACTTAAAGTTGGAAGGAGAAGAAGATCTGCTACCCAGCAATGAGAGTTACAGACAAGCAGTGGGGGCGCTTCTGTACATAGCAACCCCAACTCGTCCGGATATCACAGCCACAGTTGGAATTCTCTGCCGACGTGTAAGCAAGCCACGTCAAAGAGACTGGAATGCAATTAAGAGAATCCTTCAATATCTTAAAGAAACTCAGAGGCTAAATCTTAAGATATCTGCATCAGGAGATCTCACTCTCAGAGGTTATGTGGATGCAGATTGGGCTGGAGATTCAAGTGATCGGAAATCAACAAGTGGTTACTTGTTCAAGTAAGGAGAAAATTCAATTTCTTGGTCCAGCAGAAAACAAGTGTCAATCGCATTATCTTCTACAGAAGCAGAATATATGTCTGCTGCTTATGCAAGTCAAGAAGTAATTTGGTTGAAACAACTTTTGGAAGATTTCAGCAAGCCATTAACTCAACCAACAGCTTTCTATGAGGACAACCAAGGATGCATTAAACTTGCCAGCAGTGAGACGATTAGTGCAAGGACTAAGCATATTGATGAAAAACATCACAACTTACGTGACTTAGTGGAATGTGGTGTACTCGAGTTTCATTTATTGCGAGTCTGACAAGATGATAGCTGATGGCATGACAAAGCCATTATCAAGAGGCAAGTTTGTGGACTTCAGAATCGCAATGGGACTAACAGGATAAGTAGTTGTTGAGTGGGGGTGTTGGAATATGTTTTGTGCAAAAACTCTATTCCTGTCTATGACTGTTTAGTTGCTAGATTTGTATGCTGTTTATAAAGTTTAAAAAAAAACTCTCCCAGAGGCTCACACAAGGATAGCATGTGACTGTATTTCCTATCTTTCCTGTGTCTGTGTATGAGAGAAGCAGCCTGCTGTAGATGATGCACAGATAGAGACACACAAATGATTTATTACTGATCTATAATATTATCATATATTGTTCCTGTTTGTTCCTGAATAAAGAAGCTCTGTTGTCACACGCTTGAAGAGTATCCTGAATAATCCGCTGCCAACAAAAACCATAAGTAAGATGCTGGGTGGGAAAGAAAATGGAAGAAAATGGAAGAAATACAAAATGACTGTCAATCGACATTGATCTGGGGCACCATGCAAAATCTCATCTCGTGGTGTATCCTTGATCATGAGGAAGGTGAGAGATCAGCCTAAAACTACACGGGAGGAACTTGTTAAGGATCTCAAGGCAGTTGGGACCACAGTCACCAAGAAAACCATTGGTAACACATTACGCTGTAAAGGTTTAAAATCCTACAGTGCCCACAATATCCCCCTGCTCAAGAAGGCACATGAGCAGGCCCATCTGAAGTTTGCCAATAAACACTTGGATGATTCTGTGAGTGATTGGGAGAATATGCTTTGGTCAGATGAGACATAAATTGAGATCTTTTGCATTAACTCAACTCACTGTGATTGGAGGAAGAGAACTGCTGCCTATGACCCAAAGAACACCATCCCTACTGTCAAGCATGGAGGTGCAAATATGTTTTGGGGGAGTTTCTCTGCTAAGGGTACAGGACTACTGCACCGCATCAATGGGAGAATGGATGGAGTCATGTACCATAAAATCCTGAGTTACAACCTCCTTCCCTCAGCCAGGACATTAAAAATGGGTCATGGCTGAGTCTTCCAGCAAGACAATGACCCAAAACATACAGCCAAGCGAACAAAAGAGTGGCTCAAAAAGAAGCACATTAAGGTCATGGAGTGGCCTAGCCAGTCTCCAGATCTTGATCACATGGAAAACTTATGGAGGGAGCTGAAGCTCCAAATTGCCAAATGATAGACTCAAAATCTTAATGATTTAGACATGATCGGCAAAGAGGAGTGGACCAAAATTTCCCCTGACATGTGTGCAAACCTCATCAACTACAAAAAAGTCTAACTGCTGCGCTTGTCAACTAAGGTTTTGCTACCAAGTGTTAAGTCTTGTGTGCCAGAGGGATCAAATACTTATTTCTTACTGCAAAATGCAAATACAGTGCCTTGCGAAAGTATTTGGCCCCCTGGAACTTTTCAACCTTTTCCCACATATCATGCTTCAAATATAAAGATACCAAATGTAAATTTTTGGTGAAGAATCAACAACAAGTGGAACACAATTGTGAAGTTGAACGAAATTTATTGGTTATTTTAAATTTTTGTGGAAATTCAAAAACTGAAAAGTGGGGCGTGCAGTAATATTCGGCCCCTTTAACTTAATACTTTGTTGCGACACCTTTTGCTGCGATTACAGCTGCAAGTCACTTGGGGTATGTCTCTGTCAGTTTTGTACATCGAGAGCCTAAAATTCTTGCCCATTCTTCCTTGGCAAACAGCTCAAGCTCAGTGAGGTTTGATGGAGATCATTTGTGAACAGCAGTTTTCAGCTCTTTCCACAGATTCTCAATTGGATTCAGGTCTAGACTTTGACTTGGCCATTTTAACACCTGGATATGTTTATTTGTGAACTATTTCATTGCAGATTTTTCTTTCTGTTTGGAAACATTGTCTTGTTGGAAGACAAATCTCTGTCCCAGTCTCAGGTCTTTTGCAGACTCAAGCAGGTTTTCTTCAAGAATGGTCTTGTATTTGGCTCCATCCATCTTCCCATAAATTTTAACCATCTTCCCTGTCACTGCTGAAGAAAAGCAGGCCCAAACCATGATGCTGCCACCACCATGTTTGACAGTGGGGATGATCTGTTCAGGGTGATGAGCTGTGTTGCCTTTACGCCAGACATATCATTTGGCATTGTTGTCAAAAAGTTCGATTTTGGTTTCATCTAATCAGAGCAAATTCTTACACATGTTTGGTGTCTCCCAGGTGACTTGTTGCAAACTTTAAACTTTTTATGGATATCTTTGAGAAATGGCTTTCTTCTTGCCACTCTTCCATAAAGGCCAGATTTGTACAGTCTACAACTGATTGTTGTCCTATGGACAGACTGTCCCACCTCAGCTGTAGATCTCTTCAGTTCATCCAGAGTGATCATGGGCCTCTTGGCTGCATCTCTGATCAGTCTTCTCCTTGTTTGAGATGAAAGTTTAGAGGGACGGCCGGGTCTTGGTAGATTTGCAGTGATATGATACTCCTTCCATTTCAATATGATTGCTTGCACAGTGCTCCTTGGGATGTTTAAAGTTTGGGAAATAATTTTGTATCCAAATCCGGCTTTAAACTTCTCCACAGCAGTATCACGGACCTGCCTGTTGTGTTCCTTGGTCTTCATGATGCTCTCTGTGCATCAAACAGAACCCTGAGACTATCACAGAGCAGGTGCATTTATACGGAGACTTGGTTACACACAGGTGGATTATATTTATCATCATTAGTCATTTAGGACAACATTAGATGATTCAGAGATCCACAATGAACTTTTGGAGTGCGTTTGCTGCACTGAAAGTAAAGGGGCTGAATTATATTGCATGCCCCACTTTTCAGCTTTTCGAATTTACACAAAAATTTAAAATAACCAATACATTTCGATCAACTTCACAATTGTGTCCCAATTGTTGTTGATTCTTCACCAAAAATTTACATTTGGTATCTTTATGTTTGAAGCATGATATGTTGGAAAAGGTTGAAAAGTTCTAGGGGGCCAAATACTTTCGCAAGGCACTGTAAATTTATATAATTTATACAATTTGATTTTCTGGATTTTATTTTTTATATTCTATCTTTCAATGTTAAAATTAACCTACCCTTAAAATTATAGACTGTTCATATCTTTGTCAGTTTGGAAAACTTACAAAATCAGCAAGCGATCAAATACTTATTTCCCCCACTGTACATACTTCCATAACCAACTTTATGTCAGATCATGTGTCTGATTAGACTGCCCCTTCACTTAAATGCCAAGCCCTCAAGTGCGTATTTATTAAACACAGGTCTAGAATTACAGGACCAAGAGTATTAAATACGCTCTTAACCCCTTAACGTCCAATGACGGACACAGTCCGTCATGGCCGGTTGTAAGTACCCGCACCAGGACAGACTGTGTTCGCCATGTATTCAAACTACCACTGCGTGTAAACACGCAGTGATAGTTCAGTGTCAGCAGCTGTTTGTGACAGTTGAGAGGCACGGCAAGGGGTGCAGGGACCCGTGCTGTCGGTCCTCGCACCCAGATCGCGGTGATCGGTCAGTCAATCTGACTAACCGAAAACAGCATGATCGCACAGGAGATGCTGAAATATCAGCACCTCCCGCCTGATCAGTGCAGGAGCTCAGCGCTGCCAGTGGCTAAGCTTCTGCACTAACAGCCAGGAGCAGTGTCCCTGGCTGTTAACCCCCTAATTGCTGTGATCGAGCGTGATTGCAGCGTTCAGAAGGTAGCCCGATCATTGCCATAGTGACCCCGAGTCATCAAGCTACGGTACGCCTCTGATACCATGCTCACAGCATGGTGTCAGAAGCTTTCAGTATAGGTATAATGCACTGCAATGCTGGAGTGTTGTTGCAATGTGTTATACCTGTAATCAAAGTGAAAAAAGTGAACGTCCCATAAAGGGATTAGGTAAAAAAGAAAATATTTTTCTAAAAACATGTAGAAAAAATAATTAAAAATAATAGTAATAAAAAAATTCCACTAATAAATACACATTTTTATGTAAAAAAAAAATTAAATAAACAAAAGTACAAGTTTGCTATCGCCGCATCCAGAAAAATCCGATCTATAAAAGTGTTACACAAGTTAACCCCTTCAGTGAACGCCATAAAAAAACACAAGAAAAGTAGCAAATTATGCTTTATCATCATACCGTTTGTTGTGCCCATTTTGTGCAGCTAGATATTTTTAAGTGTGGTTCCAGCTATCGCCAGTAGGTGTCATAAGTTGCCCTTCTCTTTTATTCCGGTGTTTGTGGGTCGCCCCTCACACCCAGGGCAGTGGGGTACTCGGTACCGGGCCGGTGTCAGGGGGAATGTGTGTCACAGCAGCGGTGACCCGGTCCGTGGCCCTGGGCGCCCAATATCAATGGCGGTGATGTTAATGGTGTAATAGTTTATTTGGATAGTTTGTGACGCCACCCGTGGTGTTTGGCAAGTAAGATGTTGAGCCAACGCTGCATACAGATCCGCTGGGACTGATGGTGTGCTGCAGCAAAGATGGTGTAGCTCCCCACAGGTGGAGCTGTAGTCCCAGGGCAGTGTAGGTGCAATGGATGAGGAGAGGCGCAGAATGGTATAGATGCTGCTAACCAGGTGTCGCGGTGCTGGAATAACTGGAGGACACCAGAGTATGCGGTTCCAAAGCTTTACTCACTGTTTGCAGTTCATACAAATGCCTGCCTCCGCACTGTGTTATTCAGGTCAGGGCCCCAGCTAACCTCCAGGCAGGATAGGATTCTCCCCTCCACACTCCGCCAATATGTACCTTACTGAACGACTCCTCCAATGCGCCTTTAGGTGCGAAGCACTCCAGTACTTAGTTACCCTGGAATGCCTCTCTCTAGGTGTTCCTAGTCTCTACTTGTATGACAGACAGCTGTAGCCTGCTTCGGGGACTCCTCTCTGCATCCCGGCTCACTATCCAGTTGCTGTTGTGTCCCAAGTCTATGATGGGAGTAAGGCGTTAGTGGATCACTACTCCGGTGTCTGTTGCCGGACATAAAGATCCAATCAACCTCGGGGACCGGGCCCCGTCCTTTGCGCTCTGGACTGGAAGGGTTCTCTCTCTTTCTCAACCTGCTTCCCACCGTCCTTCTATTCTCCTTCGTTCCGATCTGTTCTATCTCTCTTATGGAATCTGTAGTCTCCAGTCTACGTCTCCTTCCTTCTTGTCATGCCCTCAGCCGCAGGCACAGTTTCTGCTGCGTAGGGAGACCGGCGCCTATCTCGCAGCTCCACTGCTACTACCCACCCTGTCCGTGGCTCCAGACAATCAGTGGCTCCTTTCCCTGCTAAGAACCTGCATCCTCTTGGCAGGTCTCCTGGTTGTGCTCTTAGGAGGCGCGCCCCGCTTCCTGCACCTGTTGACTATTAGGGCTGTCTGTGCTGTGATGCTCTGTGCATAAAAGGCATCCTCCCTCAAGAGGGAGTTGCCTGAACAATGTGTTCATTCTGTGGGATAGCTGCCTCCCACTCAGGCCACACTCTGCTTTGCTTTGCGTTCTAAAGGCTATTGCAATATTCTAATATCTCTGTCTCCTCAGAATCCTCTGCTAGCAGTTCTTGCTCCTGGATCCCTCTGGACACTCCGGTTCCTACCCCAGACCGACCAAGGCTCTCCTCTTGGAATCATCCAGTGACCATCGCAGGCTGGATCAGCCTTTCTGTGTTTACACAGACCTTCCAGGATTCTCACCACCTCCTCTATACGGTCTGTATGGGTCGTCCCTCTGGACCGGGCATCGCGGCATTAAGGTCATCTGGTGTTGCAACGGGGGAGCCCCTGTATAGGGGTACACCTTGCCCGGTGCTCCACTACGTGGTTCTGTGTCATGGTCCAGAGGGTTCTTCCCTCAGGCACCTTGTCCATTTGTTTGCTATATTTAATAAACATCTTTAGTTTATTTGAAGCTCTTCTCCTGTCTCTTGTGTATTGGGTATACAGCTATCACTGCACCATCAGTGGTCTAGTGGGTCCACTATACATCTTCACGCCCTGTGGGCGTAACAGTTTGTTCAGGCCATGGACTCCGCTGATACCCGATACTCAGCCCAGGGTGAGCTGGCTGTGCTTCAACAGAGTCAGGATCAGCTAGTGGCCTTTATGCAAACTTTGGATACCCATCCGTCTACTCTACAGGCTGCCGATCCCACCAACGCCACCCAGCTAGCAGAGCTCCATCTGGAACTCACTCACCAACTAGAGATGCAGACCCGCTTGTTGGACTACATGACCTCCGTGGAGGACCAGTTAACTAAAGTACTGCTGGTTGCTGCATCCCCAGTCCTTCAGCCTCCAGTGCTGCATCCTATGGTTGTGCCCTCTCTAAAACCCAGTCCTCGTCTCTGCAAACCTCCTCGTTAAAATGGTGACCCCAAGTTGTGCAGAGGATTTCTCAACCAATGCTTGTTGCATTTTTGTTTTTCGCCTCAGCATTATCTGACTGACATGGTCAAGGTGGCTTTCCTTGCCTCACACCTGGAGGGAGAGGCTTTAGCCTGGTTCAACCCCCTAATGGAGCGGAATGATCCCATCGTGTCTGATCTGCAGGTATTCCTGGACACCTTCCGCAAGATATTCGATGAGCCTGGTCGTGCCACATCTGCTATGGAGTCTCTCTTCAATTTGCAACAGGGCTCTCTCTCTGTCGGTCAGTATGCCATCCGTTTCCGTACCCTGGCTTCGGAGCTCCAGTAGACCAATGAGCCTTTGGTCGGAGCCTTTCGGCGAGGATTATCCGGAAGAATCAAGGATGAATTGGCAGTCAGGGACCTACCTGAGACCCTGGATGATCTCATATCCCTCGCCATTCGAATTGACCTGCGTCTCCAGGAGCGTTCCAGGGAGAGGATTCTCGAGAAGCGATTTCATCGTCCTGCATCTTCTTCACCGAAACCTCGGTTTCCGCCTTGTCCTGCTCCGTTTTCTAAGAATGAACTCATGGAGCTTGATCGCGTTAAGGTGAAGAGGAAAAGGCAGGAGAAAATGTCCGCTAGGAATCCGCATCGTTATGGTGGATGCCCTGCTCCCAGTCCATGCAGTGGACAGGTAAGAGAGGCTTCCCTAGGTGAGAATGATTCCTCACCTCCATTAACTATATCCATACAGGTGATCTTCAGAAAGGTGCGGTTCTCCGAGATGGCCTATCTGGACTCTGGATCGGGTGGAAACTTCATCCAGCAAGCAGTGGCCAGGCAGTTCGGGATCCCTATCACTCCTCTGCAGCCGTCCCGGCACATCATCTCCGTAGATGGAAGACCCCTGAAAGATCCCATTCTTGGTATCACCGAAGAGGTGGAGCTTCAAATCGGAGCACTCCACAAGGAGAGAATTGCCTTCTTTGTGTTACCGAATCTTTCTCCACCGTTTCTACTAGGTCTTCCATGGCTGCGCCATCATGAACCTGTCCTGGATTGGCAGTCAGGAGATGTCCTTCGATGGGGTCAGTCTTGTCACAATCACTGCCTCGTACCCGTATGGCCTGGTTCAAGCCCGCATCCTCCTGCAGCCTTACCCAGGTTACTCGCTGCCTACTGGTCCTTCGAAGATGTATTCGACAAGAAGGAGGCTGAAACTCTTCCCCCGCACAGGCCTTACGATTGTCCCATCAACCTAATCCCCGGATCCACTCCGCCTCGAGGTAGGATCTACCCTCTTTCTCCCACTGAGACTCAAGCCATGTCTGATTACATAAAGGAGAATTTGGCTTGAGGGTTTATCCAGAAGTCCTCTTCTCCGGCTGGAGCTGGATTCTTCTTCGTCAAGAAGAAAGATGGATCTCTTCGTCCGTGTATAGACTACCGTGGTCTCAATTTAATAACAGTAAAGAACAGATACCCTCTTCCCTTAATTCCAGAGCTCTTTGATCGTCATCGAGGTTACAGGATTTTTACCAAGTTGGATCTCCGTGGGGCTTACAATCTCATCAGGATACGATCTGGGGATGAGTGGAAAACCGCCTTCAACACGCGAGACGGTCACTACGAATATCTGGTGATGCCCTTCGGACTAAGCAATGCGCCAGCCGTCTTCCAGGAGTTTGTCAATGACATATTCCATGACCTGCTCTATGTTTGTGTGGTGGTCTATCTGGACGACATCCTGGTATTTTCTCACGACTTACCATCTCACAGGAGGAATATTCGTCTCGTTCTTCAACGTTTGAGAGAGAATCGCCTCTACGCGAAGTTTGAAAAATGTCTGTTTGAACAGAGATCTTTACCCTTTCTTGGCTTTATCATTTCTGATACAGGTCTCGAGATGGATCCAGAGAAGGTCTCCGCCGTGCTTAAGTGGCCCCGACCTGAGGGAATCAAGGCTATACAGCGGTTTCTGGGATTCGCCAATGACTATCGGCAATTTATCCCTCACTTCTCCTCCCTGGTAAGACCACTCACCGCTTTGACTTGTAAAGGTGCCAAACCAAGGGATTGGACTCCTGAGGCCGAGTCGGCTTTCACTTCCCTTAAACAAGCCTTCTCTACTGCCCCGGCTCTTCACAGACCAATGATCAACAAGCAGTTTTTCCTGGAGGTGGACGCCTCGTCATCTGGAGCCGGAGCGGTCCTCACGCAGAAACTGTCTACCGGTAAGATGGTGACCTGTGGATTCTTTTCCAAGGCATTCTCGCCCTGCGAACGTAACTACTCAATTGGGGATAGAGAGTTACTGGCAATTAAGTTAGCCTTAGAAGAGTGGCGATATCTGCTTGAAGGCGCAGTTCATCCAGTCATCATTTACACAGATCATAAAAACCTGTCCTACCTCCAGTCAGCTCAAAGACTCAACCCTCGCCAGGCTCGTTGGTCTTTATTTTTTGCTCGTTTCAATTTCTCTCTCCATTTCCGCCCTGCAGAGAAGAATATCAAAGCCGATGCGCTTTCCAGGTCATTCCTGTCAGACGACCTTGAAGAGGAGCCTCAGCATATCATTGAACCATACAAGATGATCACGGTGGCTCCAGTCAGTCTGTCGCAGATCCTGCCCGGTAAGACTCTTGTAATTGAAAGAGACAAGAGGAGAGTTCTACACCGGGGTCATTCTTCTAAGCTGGCCGGACACGCCGGTCAAAAGAAGACATTACAACTAATATCTCGATACTACTGGTGGTCCACCTTGCGCCAAGATGTTCTGGACTTCGTTGCAGGCTGTCCCGCCTGTGCTCGTAATAAAACACCCAAGAAACTGCCAGCCGGTCGCCTCCTTCCGCTCCCGGTTCCGTCTGCTCCCTGGCAGCACATTGCCATGGACTTCATCACGGATCTGCCAGCATCATCCGGTTGTAGAGTAATCTGGGTTGTTGTTGACCGGTTCTCCAAGATGGGACACTTCACTCCGCTCTCCGGTCTTCCTTCCGCCCCTAAACTCGCAGAGCTCTTCATTCAGTATGTCCTTCGGCTTCACGGACTTCCACTCCATATTGTCTCTGACAGGGGAGTTCAGTTCATTTCCTGTTTCTGGCGGTCCCTCTGTAAGTTGTTGGATGTCACTCTGGACTTCTCCTCGGCCTATCACCCACAATCTAATGGCCAAGTGAAGAGAGTGAATCAAGTCCTCACAAACTATCTGCGACACTTTGTGAATGGTCACCACAGCGACTGGGCCAAGCTGCTACCATGGGCGGAGTTTTCATACAACAATCATGTCGGTGAGTCCTCCTCTAACTCCCCGTTTTTCATTGTTTATGGACAGCATCCTAGGATCCCGACTCCACTGCCTCTTGCTTCTGGCAATCCTGCAGCTGAGTGCCTGGCAAAGGACTTCTCAAAGGTCTGGACAGAGACCAGGACCTCTTTGGAGCAGGCATCGGTTCGGACCAAGGAGCATGCAGATAAAAGACGTCTGGATCCGCCACCTTACCAACCCGGAGATAAGGTATGGCTGTCTTCCAGGCACATCCGTCTTAAGGTCCCTTCTTATAAACTGGCTCCTCGTTTCATCGGTCCCTTTGAAGTGCTCCACCGGATCAACGATGTGTGCTATCGTTTGAAGTTGCCAGCCTCCTTACGGATCCATAACTCCTTCCATGTCTCCCTGCTGAAGCCAGTTGCTCTCGGTTGCTTCACCCAAGATCCAGGTAAATTTCCTTCTCCTGTCAGTTCCGAGGATGTCTATGAAGTGAAGGACATCCTGGCCATGAAGAGAAGAGGGGGCAGGTCACTCTTTCTGGCTGACTGGAAGGGATATGGTCCTGAGGAGAGATCCTGGGAGCCTGAGGAGAACATTAATGCCCCGATGCTTCTTAGAAAGTTCCTGGCAGGTTTGAAGAAAGGGGGGGCATAAGGGGGAGGGTACTGTCATGCATGCCCTCAGGCGCAGGCACGGTCTCTGCTGCGTAGGGAGACCGGCGCCTATCTCGCAGCTCCACTGCTACTACCCACCCTGTCCGTGACTCCAGACAATCAGCGGCTCCTTTCTCTGCTAAGAACCTGCATCCTCTTGGCAGGTCTCCTGGTTATGCTCTTAGGAGGCGCGCCCCACTTCCTGCACATACTTAAAACAGCAGGGCACCTGTTGTCTATTAGGGCTGTCTGTGCTGTGATGCTCTGTGCATAAAAGGCATCCTCCCTCAAGAGGGAGTTGCCTGAACAATGTGTTCATTCTGTGGGATCGCTGCTTCCCACTCAGGCCACACTCTGCTTTGCTCTGCGTTCTAAAGGCTATTGCAATATTCTAATATCTCTGTCTCCTCAGAATCCTCTGCTGGCAGTTCTCGCTCCTGGATCCCTCTGGACACTCCGATTCCTACCCTAGACTGACCAAGGCTCTCCTCTTGGAATCATCCAGTGACCATCGCAGACTGGATCAGGCTTTCTGTTTTTACTCAGACCTTCCAGGACTCTCACCACCTCCTCTATACGGTCTGTATGGGTCGTCCCTCTGGTCCGGGCATCGCGGCATTAAGGTCATCTGGTGTTGCGACGGGGGAGCCCCTGTATAGGGGTACACCTTGCCCGGTGCTCCACTACGTGGTTCTGTGTCGTGGTCCAGAGGGTTCTTTCCTCAGGCACCTTGTCCATTTGTTTGCTATATTTAATAAACATGTTTAGTTTATTTGAAGCTCTTCTCCTGTCTCTTGTGTATCGGGTATACAGCTACCACTGCACCATCAGTGGTCTAGTGGGTCCACTATACATCTTCACGGCCTGTGGGCGTAACACTTCTGTTCCTTTCCCATGCCAGCTGGCTCAGGTCACTGAGGCAGCTGCAGCACTCCGTCCTCCATCCCTCTTCCAGGGATCCTCACTCCTGTCTGAGTGACTTCCTTTCTCTCTCACCCTCTGTCAGACTGACCTGAAATCCTACACCTTCCCTCTCTTTTATATCTAACTACACCCGCCTCCCCAGCACCTCCCGTGTTACGAAGCCAGGGACCACAAAAGGCATTCTATGACCTTTCCAGCATAAATCATGGATGGGTCCCTGCTGAACTATCCTGTGTGTGGGGTGCAGGTGTTGGAATGTGAAAGGGAGTTCCCACCCTACCTGGATGGTGGGGTACCACACCTTAGGAGAAGGTGCAGTACCTCTGTGGTGACTGAAGCCTCAGGGTCGCCACATATGGAATTTTCTGTTCCTCGAATGGTTAATTGTTCAGAACCGCCCCTTCTTCTAGCCTTGGTTAGCAACATGTAACCATTCTCCAGCGTCTCCTGAGCAGCCCACATATGTTTAGCTCAGCTCTTTGCAAAACTAGAGTCGGCATGTGGGCGAAATTTAAAGGAACCGCGGTCCGGGGAGAGAGAAAGAGAGAGAGAGAGAGGTTTTTTTGGCGCTTCCAGATCGGTATTTAGGGTTAATATGCTCGGCAGGGGAAATCTGACGGGCATGTGCACTATAAAAAAGCGGACCGTCGCTGCAAAAAAAGTTGCATCGTCCATCTCTTCCGCCCGGGAGATGCTAAATTTCACGTATCCGTCAAAAAACGGATCTGACGGATGAACATCAGTCAAAATCTGCCGCTAATGAAAGTCTATGGGGGGAAAAAACGGATCTGTCAAAAAATGGGCGGATCCGTTTTTTTCTAAAAGTGGCGGATTATGACTGACGTCAAGAAAACTGAAGTGTGAAATAGGCCTAAGGATAAAGCAATTATGAGTTCTGCATCTGTGTTAGAAGCCATAATGCAGCCCCCCATGATGTTTGCAATACATGCTCAGCTCCTGTGATGTTATTTCACTGCATGTTTGTTATAAGCATTCTCTAGTTATGCATCCTCTGTTCAGTCAGTATAAGGCTGGCAGCCACTAGTTGTGTTGGATATTTCTTTCTCCTTTGCTGCTGTGTATGTTGTATTGCTCAGCTATTGTGTGATGCATGATGACAGCATCCTGTGTCATTGCTACTGTTGTGATAGTACCCAGCATTGCTATTACCTGCCAGTATTTGTGTATTGTATACTGTCTAACTACTGACATGCTGTGTTGTCTGTCTTTTGTAGTTTTTACCTGAATCATCCACATTTTGTACAACAATCTGCTGAATTATCCATCTGTTATCATCTCCCATCGTTATCCATATCATCCCAATAAATAATAGACTTAAGCACCTATACAGTCTTGTTTCTGGGAGAGGATGAAAGGTTAAGTCGTATGCTGGAATCCACACAGCGTCATACGTGGAAGAAGGCAGAACACCGTTTGTAAAAAGTGGAATAAAACGCAATCAAAAAGACGAATGTGAATAAAAATAGTATAACTGAAAACTCCATCTTGTCCTGCAAAAAACAAGCCACTATACAGCTCCATCAGAGGAAAAATAAAAACGTTATAGCTCTCAAAATAACAATGCAAAAATAATAATTTTTTCTATAAAAGTTTTTATTGTGTAAAAGCGCCAAAACGTAAAGAAAGATATAAATGTGGCATTACTGTAATCGTACTGACCCGAAGAATAAAACTGCCTTACCAATTTTACCACACTCAGAATGGAGAAAAAAAATTCCTGAATTGCTGGTTTTTGTTCATTCTGCCTCTACAAAAATCAGAATAGAAAATGATCAAAAAATGTCATGTCCTAATTGCACCCCCCTCCCCCTTTTCCTAAAACCTTACATCTCCCTCCTCACTCCTCCCCTTATTAAAACTTCCAAATCAATAAAAACAGATAAATACAAAAAATGCCATGTGCCCGAAAATGGTACCAATAAAAAAGTCAGCTTGTCTCGCAAAAAACAAACCTTCACATGACTTTGTGGGCCGAAACATGGAAAAATGATCGCTCTCAAAATATGGCGATGCAAAAACTTCATCTTGCAAAAAAAGCGTCTTTTAGTGTGTGACAGAAGCTAAACATAAAAAAGATGTAAAGCTGGTATTGCTGTAATTACACCGACCCGAAGAATAAAGTCACATATTCACTTATACCAAATGAGGAACGGCGTAAAAAATAAAACCAATTCTTCACCTTTTGTGGATTTGTTCATTCGCAGTAAGGCAATCACAATGGTTTTCCCCTACATATGGGGTATCAGCATACTCAGGACAAATTGCACAGCAACTTTTTGGATCCAGTTTCTCCTGTTACCCTTGAGAAAATAAAAAAATTGGGGGCAAAAAGATCATTTTTGTGGAAAAAATATGATTTTTTATTTTCACGATTCTATGTTATAAACTTCTGTGAAGCACTTGGGGGTTCAAAGTGCTCACCACACATCTAGATAATTTCCTCGGGGGGTCTAGTTTCCAAAATGGTGTCACTTGTTGGGGGATTCCACTGTTTAGGCACATCAGGGACTCTCCAAATGCAACATGGCGTGGCGTCTAATCAATCTCAATTCCAGCCAATTTAGCGTTGAAAAAGTCAAACGGCGCTCCTTCCCTTCTAAGATCTGCCATGCGCCCAAACAGTGGTTTACCCCCACATATGGGGTATCAGCATACTCAGGACAAATTGCACAACAACTTTTGGGGTCCAATTTCTCCTGTTACCCTTGAGATAATAAAAAATTTGGGGGAAAATATCATTTTTGTTGAAAAAATATGAATTTTTATTTTCACGATTCTATGTTATAAACTTCTGTGAAGCACTTGGGGGTTCAAAGTGCTCACCACACATCTAGATAATTTCCTCGGGGGGTCTAGTTTCCAAAATGGTGTCACTTGTGGGGGATTCCACTGTTTAGGCACATCAGGGACTCTCCAAATGCAACATGGCGTGGCGTCTAATCAATCTCAATTCCAGCCAATTTAGCGTTGAAAAAGTCAAACGGCGCTCCTTCCCTTCTAAGATCTGCCATGCGCCCAAACAGTGGTTTACCCCCACATATGGGGTATCAGCATACTCAGGACAAATTGCACAACAACTTTTGGGGTCCAATTTCTCCTGTTACCCTTGAGATAATAAAAAATTGGGGGAAAAATATCATTTTTGTTGAAAAAATATGATTTTTTATTTTCACAGCTCTATGTTATTAACTTCTGTGAAGCACTTGGGGTTCAAAGTGCTCACCACACATCTAGATAAGTTCCTTGGGGGGTCTAGTTTCCAAAATGGTGTCACTTGTGGGGGGATTCCACTGTTTAGGCACATCAGGGACTCTCCAAATGCAACATGGCGTGGTGTCTAATCAATCTCAATTCCAGCCAATTTAGCGTTGAAAAAGTCAAACGGCGCTCCTTCCCTTCTAAGATCTGCCATGCGCCCAAACAGTGGTTTACCCCCACATATGGGGTATCAGCATACTCAGGACAAATTGCACAACAACTTTTGGGGTCCAATTTCTCCTGTTACCCTTGAGATAATAAAAAATTTGGGGGAAAATATCATTTTTGTTGAAAAAATATGAATTTTTATTTTCACGATTCTATGTTATAAACTTCTGTGAAGCACTTGGGGGTTCAAAGTGCTCACCACACATCTAGATAATTTCCTCGGGGGGTCTAGTTTCCAAAATGGTGTCACTTGTGGGGGATTCCACTGTTTAGGCACATCAGGGACTCTCCAAATGCAACATGGCGTGGCGTCTAATCAATCTCAATTCCAGCCAATTTAGCGTTGAAAAAGTCAAACGGCGCTCCTTCCCTTCTAAGATCTGCCATGCGCCCAAACAGTGGTTTACCCCCACATATGGGGTATCAGCATACTCAGGACAAATTGCACAACAACTTTTGGGGTCCAATTTCTCCTGTTACCCTTGAGATAATAAAAAATTGGGGGAAAAATATCATTTTTGTTGAAAAAATATGATTTTTTATTTTCACGGCTCTATGTTATTAACTTCTGTGAAGCACTTGGGGTTCAAAGTGCTCACCACACATCTAGATAAGTTCCTTGGGGGGTCTAGTTTCCAAAATGGGGTCACTTATGGAGGTTTCAACTGTTTAGGTACATCAGGGGCTCTCCAAACGCAACAAGGAGTCCGCTCTCGATTCCATCCAATTTTACGTTCAAAACCTCAAATGGTGCTCCTTCCCTTCTGAGTCCTGCCGTGTGCCTAAAGAGTGGTCTTCCTCCACACATGGGGTATCGGTGTACTCAGGAAAAATTTCACAATAAATATTGTGGCTCAATTTCTCCTGATATCCTTGACAAAATAAAAAAATTGTGTCCGAATAAAAAAAATTTTTTTTCAATTCTTGTGAAGCACCTGAAGGGTTAATAAACTTTTTGAATGCGTTTTTGAGCACCTTGAGGGGTGCAGTTTTAGAATGGTGTCACGTTTGGGTATTTTCTGTCATATTGATTCCTCAAAGTGACTTCAAATGTGAGGTGTTTCCTAAAAAATTTTTTTTCAAATCTTGTTGAAAAAATGAGAAATCGCTGGTCAAATTTTAACCCTTATAACTTCCTAACAAAAACGTTATGTTTCAAAACTTGTGCTGATGTAAAGTAGACATGTGGGAAATTACCTATTTTGTGTGACATAACGCTCCGATTCAAGGGCATAAAAATTAAAAGTTTGAAAATTGTGACATTTTCAAAATTTTTGAAAAATGTACATTTTTTTTCACAAATAAACCCAAGAAATTTTGAAGAAATTGTACCACAATCATAATGTACAATATGTCATGAAAAAATAATCTCAGAATCAGTGGGATATCTTGAAGTGTTCCAGAGTTATAACCACATAAAGTGACAATGGTCAGATTTCAAAATTATGGCCTGGTCATAAACCTACAAAGTGGCTTGGTCCTGAAGGGGTTAATACAATTTCTAAGCTCGAGCTAGGTCATAAACAAGCTCTCTCCATGGAGACTCTCAGGAACCTTCTCAGAGCACAACTGGAGGTGAAAGTTTGCTGGACACCTCCCATAGGAGGACGCTCCAAATTAGTCTTAGCAAATTTTTCAAATCTAGGAAAAAAACCTGGAAAGATGCTTGCTAGAGCTTTCAAATCTAAACTGATTCAAAACCACATCCCCTGTATTAAGGGTCCTTGTGACATTTTGGTAAACACCATCCCAGATCTTATTACTCTAAATCTGGGGTCTCAAACTTGGCTGGGTACATGGACCGCATATAGAAAAAATGTGAATTTGAGGGGCCGCATTCTTTGAAGGACAAAGTGACATTTCTACGCCGGCAACATTTTATTTCTGTAGAATGTCTGCCCTTGGATGCACATTCAATTGAAATGTATTGCCACGCAGAGACTCTCTGCACAGTAATACCAATGCAAGCCGCCAGCCAATCAGAGGCCAGCAGCTGACTTCTGCATGCTGGCGCATGACAACAGAGGTGTATCTAGGTTTTCTTCACCTGGGGCAAGAACTCAGTTAGGCACCACCTCCCCCCAAGCACATAAAGGATGTGTACACTTAGTCACGTGCCGATGAGCTGCTTTTCCTAATTCAATGTTCAGTGAAAAACAGAAGCAAGAAGAAAATCTTGTTGTCACATGAACATAAGTATGAAAATCGAATGAGTGAGGCGGCCATGTGATGACTGTTGGAATCTGCAGTGCTGAATCCTGACAGTGAGGATAATACACGCTCTTAGGATTGCTACAGAGCTCCATTGTATAATTAAAGGGCTCGTCCAGGTTTGAGATGAAAATCTGCAGTCAATATAGATGTCTGCAGGCTTCTGAATTCTCACAGTGCATGCACTGCACACTTTTAGGATTTTCCCTTGCACAAGTATGTGATTTGAATACTTCCGGCCACATTCCGACTAGATGTGCCCAGCCTCGCTCAATTCATTTTCATTGAGTGAGGCCACGCATGTATATTCAGCACGTGACCACATGTATGGAAATCACCGGCACCAGAGAATCCTGACAGCATGCAGTATGCACTGTGAGAATTCAGATGTCTGCAGTCACATAGAATGACTGCAGACTTATCAAAAACTTGGGCAACCCCTTTAATGCTCCTAACATAAATACAAATATAAGAATTAGTATCACAAAAAATTTTACATCCAGGTACCTTATAGATGACGTTGTTTCTGGAGTCGTTCTCTTTCTTTTCTTCTTCATCTTCTCCAGACTCCATGAGTTTTCACATCCACAGCCTTACTCTTCACACTTCCATCTTCTCCGGTCTTGTGCAGCACATCCCCACATGACGCCCTTAAAGATAGCAGCGTCATTATAATGCTCCCAAAAAAAAAATATTTGCCCTTCGCTGAGCCCCTGAATAAATGATTGCCCCTCACTATATTGTTTACAAAAATATGATGCCACGCTGCCCCTCTTAAGGTACATGCTTTCCACACTGCTACCTCCTTTCCATTCTGGGCCCCCTCTTCACACTGTTCTGTCTCACTGAGTCACCCCTATAGGGCCCAGTCTCTAAACTGTGCCCCCTCATCACCCCCTTAGTATACTGTCACCTCCTGGCTGTGCTCTTACACTGTTCCCCCATGCTACACTATCCACACTACTCAGTCTCTATTTTGTGCCCACTCACATTTTTCCCCTTGTCTCCTCACACATTTCCCCCTCCCTCCTCATACATTTACCCTCTCACTTTTCATAATGCCTCCTCACCCATCTCTCCGACTCTCCATACTGTGTCCGCACCCATCCCATCACCCCATACTGTGTCCTCATGCATTTTCCCCTCACTCCTCATACTGTGTCTGCACATATACCACCCCTCACCATACTCTGTCTGCACCCTTCCCCCATACATGCCCCCATCTCATACCTTATTCCTTCCACCTGTAACTTCCTTGCTTCCCAAATGTGTGTCCTAAAATCATACCCCTTTACACAAAATCTCACCCAGCCCCATAACACTAAAAAACCCATCACAGTAAATCTCCCCACACAGTAAATACCCCTCTCACACATACAGTGAATACCCCACATACACACAGTAAATACCCCTCACACATACAGTAAATATCCCCCTCACACACAGTAAATACTCCCCACACAGTAAATACCCCCCTCCACACATGCAGTTTATAACCCCTACACACACTAACACACAGTAAATACCCTCCTCCACACACACATTAATTACCCCACACACAGCAAATACCGCTCCACACACACAACACATACAGCAAATACCCCCCACACAGGAAATACCCCACACACACAATAAACCACCCCCAAGTAAATCCTCTGCATCTTCCGTGTCTTCAGCTCCACTAACATGGAGCACTTACCACCCATCTGCGCCCCTACTACTCCAGGGTGGTGTCTGGCTGTGGCTGCTGATCCCACTGGGGAACAAAACACTATGTGTAGTGTGGACAAGTACAGACAGGCATGAATGATACAAAGACAGGCACAGCTGGTACTCTGGGCAGACAAGCGGGCACGGCTGAGACACTGGTAGGCAGGCGGGCACGGCTGGCACTCTGGCAGGCAGGCGGGCACCGCTGGCAATCTGGTAGGACAGGGGGGCATGACAGGAAAATAGACAGGCATGAGTGGGATACAGGAAAGGGAGGAGCTGGGACTGAATAGGGAAGAACAGAGACATGGACTGGAATGAGAGGTTAATGGAAACATGTAGGAACCTGTTCAGACTGGAGAAGTGGGGACGGACTCGGGAAGGACAGAAACACGGACAGGTAAGAGTAGTGTGTGGGGACAGGTAGTGACCTGTTCAGACTGGAGGAGCGGCGAGCAGAACAGAGATGCTGGTTTCAAATGCAGCGAGCTGAACCACAAGGAGAGCAGAGCAAAAGGCAGAACCACAGGAGGGCGGAGCAAAAGGCAGAACCGCAGGAGCGCGGAGCAAAAGGCAGAACTGCAGGAGCATGGAAGCAAAAGGCAGAACCGCAGGAGCGCGGAGCAAAAGGCAGAACCGCAGGAGCGCGAAGCAGGATGGAACCGCAGGTGTGCGGAGCAAGTGCAGTGCAAAGAACTGCAAGTAGGCAGAGCAGGTGCAGACAGAGAGGGTACAAGGATAGACACAGCAGGGAAAGGAGCCACAGATAAGGAGTCCAACAGACAGAGGTAAGGACTGAGTACAGACAAGGTCAGGTATAGGAACAGGATAAGATGCAGGAATAGAACACAATACATACTGGGACGGACACAGAGACAAATACAGGACAAGGACACATGCCTGAGTATGCAGCCCTCAGGAAGGCGGAAACAAAGACACAAAGCGCACAGAAACAGATCTGGGTATGCAGCCCCCAGAGAAGGCAGAAATAGGACAGGACCTGGCACCTCAGCAGCAAGACACTGACTGAGGGGAATAGTTGCTCAGGCATCCTCCTATGGGCGAGGATGCCTTAAATACCAGAGACCTCTTGGCAATTGGCTGGGGACACCTTAGGAAGGTGCACACTGACTCTATAAGAACCAGAGAGTGCCAGCTACGCCCCCCAATGCACACAGCCAGGAAGTATGCAGAGAGCAGGCAGGAGGCAAGAGGGAAACAGCATGGAGCAGGCAGCAGACAGAACTCACAGCATGGCCTGGAGTAGTGAGTAAGGCTGGTGGCGGATGGAAGGCCATGCAGTGATGCCGGCAGGGTTATTACAAATACCCTCATACATACCGCTCTCACAATAAATATACCCACTCACACAGTAATACTCCCCACACAGTAAATACCCACACACAAAATAATACCCCACCACACACAACGTAAATACTACCAACATAGTAAATACCACACAGACACAGTAATACCACCACACACAGTAATACCCCACACACACACAGCAAATAGCCCTCCCACAGTAAATACCACACACACAGTAATAACTACACACAGTAATACCCAGCCACACAGTAAATACCACACACACAGTAATCAAACACACCCAATCTTCAGTGTTTTTAGCTCCACTAACATGGAGCCTTACCTCCAATGTGTGCCTCTCTGATTACTGAGAGCCAGCGCACTGCAGCTCTTCTGTGCCGGCTGTAAGCTTGACAGCTGGCACAGAGAACTGCCGACTCCCAGTACGGGGTGGCGGCCATTTAGCTGATATAAAACACTGCCGTGAGTGGCCCCCTGGACCAGGCAGGGATTGTCAGGGGTTGACAACCAGCCTTGCTAAAGCTTACAGCTGAAGGATGATATTCCCAGGCTGGTAAGAGGTCATTGGTATAGGCCCCCTGCAGCCTAAAAATAACAGCTCATAGTTGCCCAGTAAAGGCACATCTATTAGATGCACCAATTCTGGTGCTTTGCCCGGCTTTTCCCGCTTGCTCTGTAGCGTTAGCAAGTGGGGTGATAGTTGGAGGGGTTGATGTCACCTTTGTACTGTCAGGTGACATCAAGCCCCAAGCTTAGTAATGGAGAGGCATCAATAAGACGCCCCCATTACTAACCCCATAGTCACATTGTAAGAAAACACCGACACCCAGAATAAAGTCTTTTAATTGCAAAAATGACACAGATTCCTTTAATAATCTCATTTAGACCATACTTACAACCTCGCCTAATTCCACCGAAGATCTCGAACTCCTGTAATAAAAATAAAATTAAAAAACAACAATATACCATACCTGTTGGTCTTTCTGTCCTATGCCGTAATCCATGTCTGGGGGCTAAATAGCTTTCAACTAGGGTGGCACGGTGGCTCAGTATTTAGCACTGAAGTCTTGCAGGGCTGGGGTCCTGGGTTCAAATCCCACCAAGGACATCTGCAAGAAGCTTGTATGTTCTCCCCCTCTTTGCGTGGGTTTCCTCTGGGTACTCGGGTTTTCTCCCACATTCCAAACACATACTGATAGGGTTTCTAGATTGTGACCCCCATTGGGGACAGTGCCAAAAATGTCTGTAAAGCATTGTAGAATTAATACTGCTATATAAATGAGTAAAATAAATAAACCTGGACGGTGCCAAAATGGGCAGCACGGTGGCTCAGTGGATAGCATTGCAGCCTTGCAGCACTGGAGTCCTGAGTTTGAATCCCACCAAGGACAACATCTGCAAGGAGTTTGTATGTTCTCCCCGTGTTTGTGTGGGTTTCTCCAGGTACTCCAGTTTCCGCCCACATTTCATAGGGAATTTAGATTGTGAGCCCCATCGGAGACAGTGATGTGCGCAAAACTGTAAAGCACTGCGGAATATGTTAGTGCTTTATAAAAATAAAGATTATTAATATAAGATGCGACCACCCTGGCTGAAAACCACTGGTGAATGATTTTCATGGTGATCTGCTGTGAAGACACTGACCTTGAACTGCGGTGACCTCATCACTGACATTTTCCCACAGTCCTGAGGTCACCGTAGTTCAGGTTGGCTGGGAACGCAGCCTAAGTGACGGGCAGTAACCGCGATGATGTCTAATAGATGTGCCTTTTCTGGGCAGCTGTGGGCTGCTGTTTTTAGGCTGGGGGGGCCAATATCCATGGCCCCTTACCAGCCTGAGAATACCAGCCCCCAACTGTGAGCTTTAGCAAGGCTGGTTGTCAAAAATATGGGGGACCCATGCCATTTTATTAACTATTTATTTAAATAATTTAAAAAAACAGCATGGGGACCCTTCTATTCTTGATAACCAACCTTGCTGAAGCTGACAGGTGAGGGTTGCAGCCCCCAGCTGTGAGATTTGCCTGGTTGGTTAAAGAAAATAGGGGGCAACCTACGAAGGGTTTTTCATTCATTTATATCGCAGGCGGTGGGGGAAGAATACCCTGATCATCTGCTCCTGCCATCACTGTTATTAGCAGCAGCAGGTGTCGGATGATGGGAGTAGTAGTCCCAAAAGCACCCTCCTGCTGTCATCATTCTGACTTTAATATAACTCTCAAATTCTCTTCTGCTTGTACCGATCGCCCGCAGAGCAGGGGAGAATGATGAGAGCCATCTTCAGCACCCAGCGCCGGGGAACAGCGCTTACAGTAGCACTTCATCCCCGGTGTCGATGCGTGTCACACGGATGACATTGATGTGTGTTTTCCGTACGCACATGTGCGGGACGTTTTGCCGCCCGTGCCGAAGGTAAAAAACAGACATGTCTCTGTGTGGTGCACACGGACACACGGTCCATGGAAACACATTGACATGTGCTCAGACCCATTCATTTGAAAGGGTCTACATGTGTCAGTGTCTCCGGTACGTGTGAAAACTGTTACCACACATACTGGAGACAGGGATGGATGTGTGAAAGAGGCCTAACAGACTAAACCCTCATTTACCCACCCTGATCTACCTGTATCAGGTTGGTTTTATACCGGGAAGAGAAGCGTGGGATAATACCTTAACCCCTTCACGACCAGAGGTGTTTCCGTTTCTGTGTTTTTGTTTTTTGCACCCCTTCTTCCCAGATCCATAACTTTTTCATTTTTCTGTCAAAATGGCCATGTTAGGGCTTGTTTTTTGTGAGGCAAGTTGTATTTTTGAACAACACCATTGGTTTTAACATACTGTGTACTGGAAAACGACAAAAAAATTTCAAGTCCAGTGAAATTGCAAATTACCATGTTCACTAAATCATAAAAGTACCCTGCCATTGTGATTCTCCAGGTCATTCTGAGTTCATAGATACCAAACATGTATAGATAGTTTTTTATTTATATGATGGAAAAAAATCTAAAGTTTGGTAAAAAAAAAATATTTTTTATTTTTCGTGATCTGGGGCTGGGTGGGTGAGGGCTTATTTTTTGCGCGTCAAGCTGACATTTTTATTTATACCATTTTGGTGTAGATACGATCTTTTGATCGCCCGTTATTGCATTTTATTGCAATGTAGCAGCGACCAAAAAATGTAATTCTGACGTTTTGAATTTTTTTCTCGTTGCGCAGTTTAGCAATCGGATTAATTTTTTTTTATATTGATAGATCGTGATTCTGAACACTGCAAAAACTAAATATGTGTATCTTTTTATTATTGTTATATTTTGAAAGGGGCGAAAAGGAGGTGATTTGAACTTTAATGTTTTCATACTTTTAATATTTTTAAAAGCTTTTTTTTTTTTACTTTTTGCTTGCAGTACTCTGATCTCCTCTCCTACACACAGGTCATCAGATGATCAGATCGCCTGTATGTAGCAGAAATTCTCTCTTGTTATGAATGCTGACCACACGGTGGTGCTCATAGCAATCTGGCAATGACAACCATAGAGGTCTGCTGGAGACCTCTAGTTGTCATACTAACCCATCGGTGACCCACGATCATGTGATGGGGTTACTGATGGATGTATTTATGACGCACGTCCGATAAGCGTGAGTTAAATGCTGCTGTCAGAGGCATTTAAGTAGTTAACAGCCGTGGGTGGATTGCTATTCCACCCGCGGCTGTTGCGGGCAAATGTCTGCTGTACAGATCAGCTGATGCGGGCTCCGGGGGAGTCCGGCATCACTGTACTATTATACCCAATGTCGGAAAGGAGTTAAAAACATTAGATATTATTGATGATGCTAATACTCATAAAATTCCCCTTATGATCTTTTCACTTCATGCCGAGAAAGCCTTGGATAGAATTTCCTCGTCTTCACTATCTCAATCTCTAAAACACATTGGATTGGGCCCATCTTTTGTGTTTAAAATTCTTGCCCTATACAATTTCCCTTCTGCTAGGCTAAAAATTAGTGGCTCACTCTCAGAACCCTTTTCCATAAAAAATGGGACTAGACAGGGTTGCCCTTTATCTACATTCCTATACCTATTAATCCCTTCCCAACCTTTGCTGTACTAGTACTGCTCTGTGGGAACTGCATTTCCATCCAGAGTAGTACTAGTATGGCAGCATGATCAACGCGGCCTCACGCTGAGCGTATGTATGTGACAGCTGTCACCCCGCAGCAACGCCCGCAATCGGTGCTAGCACCGATCGTGGGCATTTAACCCCTCTGAGGTCAGTACTGACAGCGGCATAGAGAACAATCACGCAGGGAGGGGGCTCCCTGTGCTCTCCCACCGGAACAACGCGGTGCCCAGAGATAGGAATTATTGCCAAGTAGGGTCAGAGCCGGATGGTCATGTCAAAAAGAAAATCAGGATCCGTAAGAATAGTAAAAAGAAAGCTGGGGTCAAAACAAGAATATCATGTCATTGCTGCACCACTGTTCCCATACTCTGTTGAAGATTTTTCAATAAAGTTCCGAATCCTGACCGGTGAGTGCCATTCATTTTTCTACGTATGTTGGCTAAAAACAAGAATATACTACATCAAACAGGAACAGAAGATGCACACCTATCTAGGGAAACACTAAGCTATACCTGGCAGCTTCCATCAAAAAGCTGGAAGCATTATCAGGGGGTGGTGCTCTCCAATTGGCTGGAGCAGGGAGCTGATAAATTTAACTGGAAGCACACTTCTATACTGCCAGACTGGAGGGAACTACAGGTCCCAGCCACTCTTCCCTTAGTGGCTGGACAGAGCCCGCAGTCCAGAGCTTCTGGTTCTGACATCTATTCTATCACCAGTGCCGTCCAGTGGAGCTGTGACAGAAACAAGGCCAAGCAACTCAACGGTGCACCAAACACGGGAATTGGGATGTAGAAAAGTGGCAGCAGGTAATCTGGATTGGAGAGTCAAATGTGACATATTTGTCAGTAACAAAAGGCAGTTTGTTCATTGAAGGCCTGGACAGCAGTACAGTAATGAATGTTTGCAGGTAACAGTGAGCATGGTCATGATTAATGATGTCCTGAATGCTGCCAAACACAGACAGATACTTATCCATAGGGAAACACCATCAGGGATGTGTCCTAATTTATTCTGCAGCAGAACAACGACCCTAAAACATACAGTCAGTGGAATTAAGAACTATCTTCATCATTCAGAAGAACAAGGAGCCCTGCACGTGATGATATGATGATATGGCCCCAACAGAACCCTGATCTCAACATCATCAATTCTGTCTAAGATTAAAGGAAGAGACAGACGTTCTTTCAAAACCTGTGTACGGCAGTGTGCACACGATGCAGATTTGCAGCGGATCCGCAGCGGATTTTACCGCGCAGAAACGTTGCATATCCGCATTGTGATGTACAGTAGCCTTAAAATGAATGGAAAAAAAAACTGCTGTGCAGACGCTGCGGATTTTCCCGCGGTACAAAATCCGCAGCATGTTACTTCTTTTGTGTGGTTTTCCATCTCCCCTGTCACCAAATCCGCAGGGGGAAAACCGCACAAAAACCGCAAGAAAACCGCAAGAAAACCGCATGAAAAATGGAAGAAATCCGCAGGAAAAATTCAGGTCATTTGACCTGCGGATTTCTTCCATTCTGCGCGGAAAAATCCGCAGGGCCAAAAAGTACGTCTGCACTCAGCCTACAAATGTAGCTAAAAGAATTGATGCTTTGCTGTTGCCTTGAAGACAAATTGTGGTCACACCAAATGTTAATCTGATTTGGATTTCTCTTTTGCTCAGACACCATTTTAATTAAAAGTTTTTCTTTTAGGGGAAGAGATGATCCTGTTGTTTCTGTTGCATCCAGCCTCCGTAGTCCTATTTGCATTGCTGACCCTGTAAAAGTTTCCTGTTAAAGAAACAATAAAGTCACTTCTTTGAACATTAGTACAAATTACAAAAAAAAGGGAAAGGAAAGTAGGAGGAAGCTGAACATTGATGGGCGTCTCTTCCTCCACCCAGTCACTGGCAGTACAGTGAAGCTTTGCACACATTACTCTTAGGAGGATACATCTCTGAAATTTTGCTTTAACATTACAAAGCAATGGAGGTGGCGTCTGGTATTCCTAGGATGTGAAGCGGGTGCGCTGCTAAAGAAATCCTATTTGCACTCTGCGTAACTTGGAAGTGAGACCTCAGGGGACAGAGCACCTCTTCACAAGAAGCCATGGAGAACAGTTGGCATCCTGTTAGTAGGTACGCCTGTATAACCTTCTCTTTGTTGCAGCTGTAAATAATGGAAAGTGTTATTATTTCTAGTTTCTCATTTAGAAATGTGATTCAAGGAGTTCTAGGTTTCTATCCAATGTGGCCTAGATTAACGGATCTTGAAAACAAGAAATAGCTGCAGCTCAAAGGCACTTTGCCAAAATTGCTTGGAAAGCAATGTTCAGGATCACTTCCTAGAAGAGGCGTTGTTGTACATGTGAACCTGTAACAATGTGCACATTATGGAATATGTTTTATCGGATCATCTTTGTAACCTAAAGATTATCGTGTAAGGCATTACTTCCCAACCTAGTTTTCACACAGGACAAAATGTCCCCCCTCCCCATTGATCCCTATACATTAGATTGTTGCTGCTGCTTTCTTCTGGAGAAGCCCTCAGCAAGTTCCTAAGATCAGCATGGTGGCTCGTGAACATTACTTCGGCTTCACCTATGAGGATCTTTTGCATATCTTGGAATATGTCTCTAATTGCACTATGTCCTCATGTATG
The DNA here is from genome assembly GCF_039654945.1 of Dendrobates tinctorius. Classification (NCBI taxonomy): domain Eukaryota; kingdom Metazoa; phylum Chordata; class Amphibia; order Anura; family Dendrobatidae; genus Dendrobates; species Dendrobates tinctorius. The sequence goes on from NW_027361796.1 coordinate 16,769,455, forward strand.
CAAGATCCAGGGGCATAAAACTGCCGACCTTCACCGGATTAAGTCAGCAAGTGGTTAAAACAGAAAGAATATGGAGTAAATGACTTTTGCCTGTTCCATGTTGTGCTCAGATCAAGGACACTTAGAGGCACAATACTAGTGCCAAATGACTTTAGTGGTGGCTATGATGGGATGGGAAGACGTTCCCAGGTGGCACATGCCAATCCTTGCAGTAGTTGTGAGTTTTGGGCCAGACGTATTTCTTGACATGAATAAAGGAGACTGACAATCCCGATCAGCCAATTTATTGAATCCATAATTCACAGAATCCAGAATCTATAACTGTTGTTTTCTGTCTTTGCGAGCCCAGGATGAAGACCTATCTTTCCGTTTATTACCTGATACAATTCTGTGGCCATTCCTGGATTTTCACCAATATGACAGCCAGGCTGGTTTTCTTTGGAAAAGGTATTTAAAGTTCTAATCAAGTGATATCAGAAATACGTCCATTAAAATGTTTTATTTGCCATCACATCCTCCAATGTAGGATGAGCAGATTAACTCTTTATAATCTGAGACAATACGAACACATACCGATCATATCAGTCTGGATGGAAGGATTTTCACAATATAATTGGTTTTGTAGCAAAGTCTTATTGTGTAAGGGGTCCAGGGTATTCTGTAGCATGTAGCTCAGATTGGAGGAACCTCTGCTTACAAACATACTGGAGATATATCTAAAATGAGGAATAACCTCATAGGGTTGTATGTACATAATTCTCTACACGTGTTCCCTGAGAGCTACATAACACATACTGTAACTCCTAACAAGGGGCTGGCTGGCAAATCTTAGCAGCCTGGGAGCCAAGAATACGGCAGTGGCCCACGACTTGCTTAATTCAGGCTGCATTAAACAGCAGAGGCAGAAAGGCATTAAAAAACGATGATTGTTCAATTATGTATCTAGGATTGTACATAACATTCATATTTGGAAAAATACACAAAAATGTATTCAAAGGCTCTGTAGAAACTGAACCATCAATAATGCTTAACTTAAACTATCTTTTTCCCAGGTATATGGTTTCATAGTAGTACAGTATATGCTGTGATTTACCATGCATATACCTGGTATAAAGAGGGCAAGATATAAGCATGGGTGTGCCATGTCCGACCATCACAGTCAGTGGCCCAACAGTGCCTCTAAATGTCTCACTGGTACTTTTACAAATGCACAGTCAAAGCCAGACCATAATATCTTCTATTTTAGGAACAGACAGGTGGTATAAGGCCATGTTCACACGCTCAGTATTTGGTCAGTATTTTACCTCAGTATCTGTAAGCAGAAACCAGGAGTGGGTGATAAATACAGAAGTGGTGACTAGTGTTGAGCATTCCGATACCGCAAGTATCGGGTATCGGCCGATATTCACGGTATCGGAATTCCGATACTGAGTTCCGATACTTTTAGCATATCGAATACCGGAATCGGAAGTTCCCATAATGCTATGAGCCAGTTTGATTTTATTCAGCCAATGACAATCCTCAGAAGTGTGGGCACATCCTGTTAGGCATGTAGGCATGTTAAGTAATGGCATGGCTGTGATTGGCTGCTGAAATGATGTCATGATGCACTATAAAAGCTGCCGCCATTTCGGGTTCACTCTGCTGTGAATTCAGTTAGGGACAGGCTGCTGTTCAAGACTCTGAGGGACAGTTAGAGATAGCAATTTTCCAAATCATATTGTGCTTTACCCAGGCTACATAATAAACCACTGTAGATTTCTTTTGCCTTGTAGCAGTGTTCACAGCTGTCTGCAAGGTCTGTGTGAGTGCAGCTCACGCTGTGTTGTGTGTCCTGCAGCCACGTCTGGTTGTAGGCCGCTCAGCGTGTGTCACTGCCTCATACATATTTTTCTTTTTTTGCTGCTCATTTTTCATTCTCCTATTAGTGTGCATCCATCCATATCCATCTACATTGGTTGGTTGCAAACACTATAGGAGTAGACAGCGGAGCCTCTCTGCAGCCTTTCAGTGCTAGTGCCCAATTTTCTGCACTGTTCACGGCTGTCTGAGATGTCTCTGTGTGTGAGTGCAGCTCACGCTGTAGTGTCCTGCAGCTACATCTGGTTGTAGGCCGCTCAGCGTGCGTCACTGCCTCACAAATATTTTTCTTTGATTGCAGCTCATTTTTCATTCTTCTATTAGTGTGCATCCATCCGTATCCATATACGTTGGTTGGTTGCAAACACTATAGGAGTAGACAGCGGAGCCTTTCTGCAGCCTTTCAGTGCTAGTGCCCACTTATCTGCACTGTTCACGGCTGTCTGAGAGGTCTCTGTGTGTGAGTGCAGCTACAGTGTGTCCTACAGCTACGTCTGGTTGTAGGCCGCTCAGCGTGCGTCACTGCCTCATACATATTTTTGTTTTATTGCAGCTCATTTTTCATTCTCCTATTAGTGTGCATCCATCCGTATCCATCTACATTGGTTGGTTGCAAACACTATATAGGAGTAGATAGAGGAGCCTTTTTTCTGGCTTGTGCCCTTCAGCCGCAGCCAGATTAGTATTACCCTATTTTTTGGAGCCTCATCTTTTGCATTGTAGGTTACCTTTCTGCATTGTAATAGCTCCAAAAAGTTTGTGATACTATCGCTTTCAAATCTTTGGTCACATCCTTTTTGTTTTTATGAAAAAAACAAAACAAAATAAAGTTCACCAAACACTCCATTTGACAGTTGTGTAGGCCACATTAGCTCATATTAAAGTGTAGTCCACACACTTTATAAAATTAGTGTTTCTTATACCTGTTAGCAGCTGTTCAGGAATAAGCACACTAAGCCCCCCCCTTGTACTTTTCTGCCTATCTTTATCAATCTACCAAGATGAAGAAGGCAGGGAGTAAGGCACGTGGGCGTGGAGTTTTAGCAGGGAGAGGATGTGGGGATTCTGCAGGGAGAGGACGTGGGGATTCTGTGCCTGCTGCAGGCACCAGTGAGTCAGCATCCCCCAGTTTTACCAGGCAATAGTCCTTCATGCGCAGCTTTGTAGGACCTCACCGTACCCCACTGCTGCGGGAGGAACAAATTGAAGCCGTTGTCGGATGGATGGCAGCTAACACATCGACTTCAATGACTTCCATGTCCTCTCAGGGCCAGAGCACTGAAGACCAACCATCTGTCTCTTCACCACCTGCCAAATTGCCCAGGCAGTCATAGAGCCCTGGACAGGAGCCATCACAGTCTCTACTTCTGTTCTCTGAATCTGTTGGCTTGGAAAGAGGGGGCCAGCCAAGCAGCATTCAAGAATGTGAAGAAGAGGCGCAACTGCTTTGTTCCTCTGAATCTGAAGAGGCGGGTGGGCCAGTGCCTATGGTCAGCACACCTCAGTATGCATCAGATGATGACGAGACTCAGGTGCCACTTTCTGGTGCGTACGGTGCTGGCGAGACTACCCAGTAGAAGCAGGTGTTTGAAGAGGGGAGTGTAGATGATGAGGTCCTTGACCCATCATGGCGTGAGGAACAGGAAGGTGGTGGGAGCAGCTCTGAGGAAGAAATTCCCCGAAAAGCCAAAACAGGAGGGAGAGGGAGGGGGCAGACTTGGTTGCCTGTAGCCTCCACTTTGACACCCGTTAGGAGCATTCCTCTTCCAAAAGCCAAAACGGGCGCTCCCAAGACTTGCAGTGCATGGTCCTTTTTTGACACAGTTGCAGATGACATTTGCTTTGTCAAATGCAAGCTGTGTCATCAGAAAGTCAAAAGAGGGAAAAGTGTCAGCAACCTCAATACCACAAATATGTGGAAACATGTGCGGACCAAGCACGTGGTGGAGTTACAGAGACACACTGAAGACGTAGGCCAACCTACAGCACCACCTATCACCTCTTCAGCTCATGTTGTAGCTTCTTCCTCCAGCTCACACACAGCTGGTTCGGCTTCCTCACAGGATCATCATGGAAGAACCTCTGGCACTGTTGTCCAGAGACCCAGTGACAGTCCCAGTGGCGTATCTGGGGGGGGCAGCCGGGGCAGTTGCCCCGGGCGCAGCCAGCAGGGGGGCGCAGTCGGGCCACCTAATGGAGCGGTCCGCAGTGTCCTCCCTGGCACTGCGTTCTGCCGCCCCCCGCCTGAGAGTCGGCGGTTCTCTGTGACGGCTGTCAAGCTGACAGCCGGCGCAGAGAAGGAGGCCGTGCCGGCTCCCAGGGAGCAATTGTACTGGCATCTATACAGACGCCTGTACAATTGAAGCTCTGTTGAAGCTCTGACCGCCGAGCCAGAGCGACGTCAGCAGCGTGATCAGGTCATGTGATCACGCTGCTGACGTCACTCCCCGGCGCCCAAAGCAAACGCTGGTGGTAAGTGTGCTCCTCTGTGGAGCTGAAGAACCACCGAAGATGGGAGATGGGGAGTTAATGAGTGGAGATGGGGGAGATTTGTAGAGGGGATGGCGGTTAATGTGTGGGGGTATTTAGAGTGGGGAAGGGGGTTAATGAGTGGGGATGGGGGTTAATGTGTGTGGGGGTTAATGAGTGGGGATGCCATGATGTTAATGTGTGGGGGAATTTGGAGTGGAGATGGGGGTTATTTAATGTGATGGGGGTTAATGAGTGGGGATTGGGTTAATGTGTGCGGGGGTTAATGAATGGGGATGGGGATTAATGTGTGGGGGCGTTAATGAGTGGGGATGGGGGTTAATGTGTGTGGGGGTTAATGAATGGGGATGGGGGTTAATGTGTGGGGGTATTTGGAGTGGGGATGGGGGTTAATGAGTGGGGATGGGGGTTAATGTGTGTGGGGGTTAATGAGTGGGGATGCCATGCTGTTAATGTGTGGGGGGATTTGGAGTGGAGATGGGGGTTATTTAATGTGATGGGGGTTAATGAGTGGGGATTGGGTTAATGTGTGCAGTGGTTAATGAGTGGGGATGGGGATTAATGTGTGGGGGCGTTAATGAGTGGGGATGGGGGTTAATGTGTGTGGGGGTTAATGAATGGGGATGGGGGTTAATGTGTGGGGGTATTTGGAGTGCAGATGGTTATTTAATGTGTGGGGGGATTTGGAGTGGTGATGGGGTTAATGAGTGGGGATTGGGTTAATGTGTGCGGGGGTTAATGAATGGGGGTTAATGTATGGGGGCGTTAATGAGTGGGGTTGGGGTTAATGTGTGGGGGTATTTGGAGTGCTGATGGGGGTTAATGAGTGGGGATTGGGTTAATGTGTGGGGGGATTTGGAGTGGGGATGGGGGGTTATTTAATGTGTGGGGGGATTTGGAATGGGGATGGGGGGATTTAATGTGTGGGGAGATTTGAGGACACAAAATAAAGAGTATGTATGAGGAAACAGTATGGGGAATTGGTGCAGACAGTATGGGGAGCGAATGGGTTAATGTATGTGTGCAGACACAGTATGGGGAGTCGGGGGTATGTGTGAGCAGACAGTATAGAGAGTGAGGGGGTAAATATATGAGGAGACAGTATGGTGAACAGGTGGGATGATAGAGGAGACCGTATGAGGAGGGAGGGGGAATAGTGTGAGGTGACAGTATATTGCAGATATTTTTATTTAGGGGCATTATAATGACACTTCTATCTTTAAGGGCGTCGTGTGGAGATTTGCTGCAGAAGACCGGAGAAGATGGAAGTCTGCAGAGACGAGATGTGGATGAGAAAACTCATCATGGGGTCTAGAAGAAAAGGTGACTGACTCTAGAGACGACGTCATCTATAAGGTACCTGGATGTAAATGTTATTTGTGATACTGACTAATTCTCATGTTTTTATTTGTTAGGAACATTAAAGGGGTTGTCCAGGTTGGTACGGAGTCTGCAGTCATTCTATGTGACTGCAGACGTCTGAATTCTCTCAGTGCCCACTGAACGCTGTCAGGATTCTCTCGTGCCGGAAATTTACATCCATGCGGTCACATGCTGACTAGACATGTGTGGCCTCACTCAATGAAAATGAACGGAGCGAGGCCGGGCACGTCTAGTCGGAATGTGGCCAGAAGTATATAAATCACATACTTGTGCTGACATGACGGTACATCAGCAAGGGAGAATCCTAAAAGTGTGCAGTGCATTCGTTGTGAGAATTCAGAAGCTGCAATGTCAGGATTTAGCTCTGTAGGTTCCAGTACTCATCACATGGACACTTCACTCATATGCGATTTTCTTAGTTATGGTCCTGTGACAACGAGCTTCTCTTCCTGCTTCTCTCAGTTTTTTACTGAACATTGAGAGCATTAGGAGGAGCAGCTCGTGGGTACATAGCTAAGTGTGCAAGTCACATATGTACTTGGGGGGGGGGACATTCCACCCACATCACCACATTCCCGTTCATTCTCACACTCCCAGGCCACTCTACAGCCATCGGTAGCACAGGCATAGGAGAAAAGGCAGCCATACTCGGCAAACCATCCCCGAGCACAGGCTCTGAATGCTGGCATTGCCAAATTACTGGCCCTTGAAAAGCTCTCATTCAGGCTGGTGGAGACTGACACCTTCCAGAACTTCATGGCATTGGCAGTCCCACAATACACCGTGCCCAGCCGCTTTTATTTCAGCAGGCAAGCCATCCCTGCCCTGCAAAAGCATGTGGAGGGAAAAATTAAACATGCGCTACTAAACGCCGTCAGTAGCAAGGTCCACCTGACCACCGATGCGTGGACCAGTACCCATGGACAGGGACGATACCTTTCCCTCACTGCCCATTGGGTCAATGTTGTGGAGCCGGGTACAGACCTTGAGAGTGGCGCTGTACCTGTTCTGCCAACTCCAACGATTGCAGGAATCCAGTCTGTACACATTGACTCCTCCTCATACTCCAGTTCCTCAGAATCAGCGCTGCAGGAGCCTGTTACGACCGATATGAGCACAGCCGTGGCCAATCGTCAACAGGCCGTACTGAAATTAATTTCTTTGGGGAATCGAAGCCACACAGTGCAGGAGCTCTGGAATGCCATCAAGCAGGAGAGCGACGTGTGGTTTCTGCCAGCAAATCTCCAGCCAGGCTTGGTAGTGTGTGACAATGGCCGAAATCTGGTGGCAGCTCTGGGCCTAGGCAACCTCACTCAGATCCCATGTCTGGCACATGTGCTCAACTTGGTCGTGCAGAGCTTTCTGAGGGACTATCCGGATCTTGATGCATTGCTGCACAAGGTCCACATAGAGTGCGCTCACTTGCGGCGTTCCAGCACGGCAAGATCGCGCATTGCAGCTCTGCAGCGCCGATCACGCCTTCCGGAACATCGCATCATATGTGACCTACCCACCAGGTGGAATTCAATGTTACATATGTTGGAGCACTGTGCGCCGGTCACAATTCAGCACCACTGAGTGGGCCTCTATGAAGGACATCTGCCTCGTTTTGCATGCCTTCGATGATTCCGCACAGATGGCGAGTGCAGATGATGCACTAGTCAGCATGACTGTCCCCCTTATCTGTCTGCTTCAAAAAACACTGCAAGCACTAAGGGAGGAGGTTTTGGAAGAGGTGGAGGATGAGGAGTCACAAATGCCATCTGCTTCTGGACAGTCTGCGCTACGTGGTTCCACACAAAGGCCTACGCAGGGGACACTTTGTGAGGAGGATGAGGAGGAGTCAATGGAGGAGGAAGACATCTCTCCAGAGGAGGGAGGTACACAATGCTCTAGTCAGTATGTACAGCGAGGGTGGGGTGATGCAGAGCAGGCAGAAATAACGCCTCAAGCAGGGGACAGCGTTTCTTGTCCAGTTGGCAGTCTTCAGCACATGGTTGATTTCATGCTGCAGTGCCTGAGAAACGACCGCCGCATCGCCCACATTCTCAACACGGCTGATTATTGGGTGTACATCCTCCTAGATTCTCGCTACCGGGACAACTTACAAAGCCTCATAACACCGTTGAACGGGGAGCATAAAATGCGGGAGTACCAAGACACACTGGTGCAGTCCATCATGTTCTCCATTCAACCCGAGAGCAGTGCTGCTAGTGCGTTACAAAGCAGCTCTGTGCGTCAAGGCAGTGAAGGAAGCTCTGCACAAAGAGGGAGCAGAGGCAGCGCCTCAGCACAAGGCAAGACCAGTATGGCCCAAATGTGGAAAAGTTTTGTGTGCCTGCCACAAATGTCTACACCATCACAGACGGCTCCAGTCAGCAGGAGGCAACGTTTCCGTCAGATGGTGACAGACTACATATCTTGCCCTGTCAGTGTACTCCCAGATGGCTCTTCCCCCTTCAAGTTTTGGGTCTAAGCTGGATACATGGCCAGAGCTTAGCCAGTATGCATTGGAGGTGCTGGCTTGCCCTGCTGCCAGTGTATTATCGGAACGCGTCTTTAGTGCCGCAGGTAGTGTACTAACAGACCGTCGCACGCGACTATCCTCCGATAACGTTGACCGGCTTACTTTTCTGAAAATGAACAAGGCCTGGATTTCACCAGAATTTGCCAGTCCTCTTCCAGAATAAATAATTGGTTGGCAACAGTATCCAGGTCTCCTGTTGTGTTCATGTTTCTACCACCTGAACTGTAATCCCTGGGCTTCAACTTGGCACTTGTTTTTTTATAGAAGCCCCAAAGAGAATGAATGGAGCTTCGGTCAGATATCCCACCTGCCGCTCCATTTTAAAATGGGGATAAGTGTTCTATCAGGGATAAAACTTCCTCATTCTTCCAATCGGTGCAGTTTCTAATGGTCGGACCTAAGTGATCACCTATCCTGTGGAACCCATAGATCGGTGATAACTTGTTTTAACCAAAGAACCCCATTAATGTAAGCTACTGTAATTATATATCCCAGTTATGGGGGCGCACAGTAGATGTGCAGGAGCCGCCTGTGTTTTACAGCCGATGCTCCACTATAATGGGGATAACGACTGACAGATATTTGCATATAACTGTAGGGTGGGCCCCTAGCATCCATTCCCCTGGTGGGCCCCAGACACCCCTGTCCGACCCTGTGTACAGGCAGGTACTCACTTCTGTTGTTGGAATTCCCTCAGTCTCCAGCTCCAAGGTTCCAGGAAACACCACAGTCACAGTTCTTTTCTAACAGCTGAACTTTACTGAATGGCAAGGCATTCATCACATCAGCAGCACAGTTCACACAGGGCAATGTCTCCTGTCCTTTCCCTGCCTCCTGGGCAGACTCTAGTATCTGTATAATTTGTCTCTTTCCTCTCGGCTTTCACGGCTGTACCTCTAGCCATACTCTGTCCTGTCTGCACTATCCTTTCCTATGCCATCCAGGCAGTATCTTTGGACAATTTGTGTCCCCCCTGTACCTTCAGCATCACCAACTCCCTGTCAGCCCCTTGTCCTTCCTGGGGATGATACTGTTGAGCTGGTGCCCGACTGCACTCTTCTCCAGCCTGGGGTCCCTTACTGCCATCTGCAGCTTTACCCCAAGGCCTGTAACTGTCTCACTGTATGCGTCCTGCCCTTGGGCAGACTGCCTGGGTGTCTCATTCTAAACAAGAATTGCCTTTCCAATATCCCCCTACTTCTGCTGCTCTGCTCTGTGCCCCTCCCATCTACTTAACTCCTTGCTGCCTGTGCCTAAACTAATACCATTAGCTATCCTAGTCTCTATCTCTAATGTGCCCTCCTCTGTTTTAATCCCACTATTACTCTATGTTAACTTCTATCCTTAATCCTAAACATATACAAAATACATGGCAAATACATGACATCACAGTACATGAACATTACATTACACATTAATAACAATGCGAACAGCGTTCAGGAGAGAGAAGGTACATGAGGGTTCCCGCCACCTCCTTACACTTACATGAAGAGGGGCTCCTGACTGTGTAGATTTGTAAAATGAGGGCGCAACGCCCGGGAAGGCCGCTTGTAACGCTGGATGCTGGTTTGCCAGGACCAGATGTTTTACAGCTCAATGAGGGAGACCACCAGTCAAAAATATACTTTTTACTGAACAGGAACTTGGTAGGGAGTATACTGTATGCCGAAGATAGCGGTGTCACGATCCATGTTTGGCTATGTGGCAGATTGGATTCTCACATTTAAACTTTTTTCCTTTCTGGCCATTGGGGTTTAATGTCTGTTCCCCCCCCCCGGTGGCTGCTGGTGTAATTACAGTGCTGCTGAATTTGCTGATGCAGGTGGTGACCATTCCCACCGTCTTTTAAAAGGTCACCTGATGCATCAGCTGGCCGTTAGAGTTCATGCTACAGCGACCGAACTGGAGGAAGGAGCTTGCTGGGAGCGGTGGTGCCTCGGCTGTTTATGGTGTATCTGGTGTTGTGATCCTGCTGTGCGGTGCTTTATAGCAGAAAGCTAAGTGTTGTATTTTTGTTACCCTGTTCCTTTTACTGTCTGTCTATCCTTATCTTGTGTTGTATTTGTGCAGTGGTGGGACCAGTGTTCACACTTGCCAATTCCTTACTTAGGGATAAGTGCAGGGTAAGCGAGGGCTAAGGTATCCTGCTCAGCGACAGGTTGAAAGAACTTGTATAGGGACACTAGTAAGAGCAGGGCACATGCTCAGGAGAGTACAGGAGGTGTCCATTTCCCCGTTCCCTAATGCAGGGACCACCGTTGTAATTGTGTCCCTGGTGTTCCCTTGATCAGTTTGCTGTTTGGTGACCGACCAATCGTTGGGTTGTGTCGCATTGATCAGTCACTCCGTGACAAGTGGGTTCATAACCTTATGAATGTTTCCTTTACAACCCTGAGAATTTTCCACAGTTTCAATTCCTTCCTCTTTACTTGTCCTCTGTATTCACTTCTCACTACTTCACCACAACCCAGCTCGACACTACAGTTCAGTCTAGCCTGAGTCCTCTATTCAACTCGTGGTTTGGCGTCTTCTTTCCGCTTAGGGGAGCTATGTTGAAAGTATGACTGGTACTGATCTTCTCTAATGCTGATGCTCTGGAACTCTTGCCCATGCCACTCTATTTGTCTCGCATACTCAGTCCTGTCTAGGCCCATTACCTTCAGGAGTTATAAATTCTAGGCCTTACTGCTAGGCGTCCTCTTCTAGGACCTCTTTCTTTCGATCTCCGCTCACTTTAGGGACACCCGAAAATGTGACACTGCTTACATTGCACCTTAGATCCTTTCTCTATGCACTCTGAACCCTATCTGACGTTCTGACAGGAACTGTGTTTCTTTCCCTTCAGTTTAGCCCATCTCACTCTGGGCTAGACCCAACCATTACATGTTACTTCCTCTACTGTAAAACAACACACATGAGTAATGCCATTAACACATCGCACAATTCACATTACACAACATGACAAGATACTTGTTCTTCAAGGGGGAACATGGGAAGCATGTCGATCTCTTTACATAGGGGCGACCATTGCTTTTATGGGAGGGGCCTGATGCTGGGCCTCTCAGCTCAAAGAGGTGGTCCAAACCCAACTTTGAATTTCATCCTAAATGTCTCTCTCTTCAATTTAAAGTGTTATTCCCATCTTCAACATCCTGTCTCCATAGGTAGTAGTTGTAGTAATAATAATATTAACAAATACTTTAAATGTCTTTGGAACAGAAGTAAATAAACAAAACAGTCAATTATAGTGGAGAGGGAATGGTAAGGAATTTTTAATTACAGTATTTTAGAAACGTGGTTCAATAAAGGGGTATCCCCATCTCCAAGATCCAATGTCAATAGGTAATACCAGCAAATACCTCCAATTAGAAATGTAGTACAGTTCTTCTGATTCGCTATGTTGCTTACCCCCTTGTGCAGGGCATTGCAGTAACTTAGATATCCATGATTATGAACATTCATATAGTGACAGTTAGTTAGCTGTTAGTGGTCGTAACCATGGATACCTAAGATATTGTAATGTCCTGCACATTGAGCAAGCGACATAGCGAATCAGGCGTGCTACGTGATAGGATGTGGCCCACATGGCATGCTGTGTGGGCGCATCTGCTACCAAGCTTCTATATTTAAACGAATCAGGCGTGCTACGTGATAGGATGTGGCCCACATGGCATGCTGTGTGGGCGCATCTGCTACCAAGCTTCTATATTTAAACGTATAGGGCTGCAGGGTGACCCTGAACAGCTGCGAGGGGACCAGTCCGAGAGGCATATGTCCAACCTGCCCCTGATCCTAATATTAAAGGGGTTCTATGGTCTTATTTATCAGGACAGCATAAGATAGAGGACACTGAGCAATATATAGCATATTTTCTCTGCGTCTTGCTTTCGCTACCATGCAGAGTGGTTCACACTCGGTGTCTCCCCGCTCTCCTATGTTCCCCTCAGAAAATAGAGCATAGGATACCTTAGGCTAGGTTCATACTGCGTTAATGCAGTCCATTCAACGCATAGCGTTGACGGACTGCGTTAATGCTACTGCATAACGCGATCGCGTTATGCTATACCGCTAGCGCAGATGGTAGATGCTTCATCTGCACTAGCAGTGACGGACCCTCGGACGCTGCAGACCACGTCTGAGGGTCCATCACAGAATGACTGCACATCGCTAGCGCATGCCGATTATGACATGTGTTAGCAATGCGCTCGTCTATAGGAGTGTATGGCAGCGTTATGGGATCCGTTACATAGGGTTAATGCCGCTATGTAACGGATGCGTTAAACGCAGCCCACAAACGCAATATGAACCCAGCCTTAGGGCCCCGTCACACATAGCGACTCACCAGATATCAACGTGTCAGGATTGCTGGTGAGTCGCAACATGATCGCTGGTGAGCTGTCAAACAGACAGCTTCACAGCGATCAGCACAGTGACGTCGAGCGAGCGGCGTCGCTGTGTGCTTTAGTTACCAGCGCGCTGATGCAGGGAGCTGGTAGCTAAGGTACACATCGAGTTTCTAAGGGACATGCGTCACTTAGAAACCCGATATGTACCTTGGTTACCAGCTCCCTGCATCAGCGCGCTGGTAACTAAGGTACACATCAGGTTTCTAGGCACAACGCGCCCCCTTAGAAACCCGATGTGTACCTTAGTTACCAGCTCCTGCTCGCTGGTCGCTGGTCTCCCGCCTGTCACATGCAGCGATGCGTGCTGACCAGCGGGAGACCAGCGACCCCAAAAATGTCCAGGGCTTTCCATCAACGATCAGCGATACCGACACCTTGCTTGCAAGGTGGATGCAAAACTGAACTTTGGGATCCTGAAAAACGCAGTAAAAAAGCAGCAAGAAAAGCAACACAACCTGTGTTTTGGCTGCAGCTTTTTTTACTGCCAAGTGATCAGGTTTTGGGTTCATTCAGACATCTATATAAATAAGTCCAAGATAGGACTGCAATGCTCGGACTGGCGGGCGGTTCTCCCAACCCAAGCTTGCATAGAAATATAGGAAGCTGTCATGCTCGGGTCATCCACCAGCCAGTCCAATCTCAGACCGATTTATGCAGATGCCTGATTGAGCTATTTGGCTGCAGAAAAAAAACCACACAGCAAAAAAAGCAATGTGTGAACATAGCCTAAGACCTGACTCAGATGTCCGTAATTTTTCACGTAAAAACAGTCAGTGTTTGGTCAGTTCTTCATTTTTTACCATTGGTGTTTCATCAATAAGGTTAAAAAAATCCTTGGCCATCCATCTGTTAACTATACATCATAACTTTGTTTAGGTATACAGGTAAAAAACCTCCTTGTAGGAGGCGTGAGGGTGCAGTCCTTATGGCCTAGAGCGTACATGTTACAGGTTTACAGAGCAACACTTTCCAGAGAATTCAGCAAGCTGTCACTTTTCCAGCACCAAAATGGTTTTAAATTCCACGTTTATATTATGTATTTGTTATTTATTATACATTACTTATATTGCACTAGCGCTTTACAGATGTTATCATCTCTGTCCCCACTGGGGCTCACAATCTAAATTCCCTATCTGTATGTCTTTGGGATGTGGGAGGAAAGCGGAGGACCTGAAGGAGACCTGAGCAAACTCAGGAAGAACATTGCAGATGCTATAAAGTTTTATGATTTTTAAAACACCAATTAGCTAAGGCTGTGTTCACATAATGCGTGTGCGGTGTGTGTTTAATGCGATTTTCCAAAAACGCTAGAAAAACGTGGCCTTTTTGCTGTGTGAACACAGTGGTGTAATTAAGGTAAACTTGCATTTTTTATTGTGTTTTTGAGTTCTTTCTTTCCAGTGAAGCTTTGGTCTCTTTTTAGTGTCAGTTTTAAATAAAACTGCTTTTGTTTTGAATACTTACTGTTATTTAGCCTTGTTAAAACTTTATTGATAATAATGATAGCTGTGTACACAACACATGCATTTTTACTGCGCTTCCGATACAGAAACGCAAAAAAAAGCATGTGCAGATTTTCAGCATTTCATGCAAGTGTGAAAATCTGCAAATAAAGCATATATTTCCCGCAAGAGAGAAGGAAATGTTACAGATTTCAAAAAGGCACCGCAAGTCAGTTTAAGCTGCATAAAAAAATCGACATTGGGCATGAGATTTAGGTAAATCGCATCCGCTTTGCTGGAACTGTAATATGCTTCATTATGCATGAAAATGTGCAGCCAAAAGAATGCACCACATGTCAGTTTCCTCAGCGTACATAAACAGCACAGTGTGCATTAGATTTACACAGCTACTTTGCTGGAACTGAAATATTCTGCACTTTCTATGCATGAAAATTACACAGCTGAAAAACGCACCAAATACTCATTGTGGGGGGAACAGGCGTGGAAAAATTCAGACACGCTGTTCATCATTAGATGTTTGTCATCTTGTAGCCAGAAACTTTGCTCTTCTTAGGGAGCTTTCACAGTGCGCTTTTCTGCACGTTCTTGGTCCCGTCGGGGCTTGCGTTCAAACTCACCCCCACAAAACGGGTTTCGGACATATGCGCCGACGGAACCACAGACTATAATGGTGTTAGCAGAGCAAACGTGCGCTGTGTCCATCGTTTTTGGCCGTATACGCCTACAGAAGGCGGATGCTCATAGGTAGTAGAATTCATCTGGGTATCCACCTCCAGTGGACGTATACGCCCAAAAATAATGCATGACAGAGCGCGCGTTCACTTTGCCAACACCATTATAGTCTATGGCCCCGTCGGCGCATTGGTCCAAATCCCGTTTTGTGTAGGAGGGGGTTTGGACGCAAGCCCCGACAGGACCCAAGAACGTGCAGAAAAGCGCAATGTGAAAGCTCCCTAACACTTCTATTCTAACATCTACTGTGAACAGATTCTTTTGCAGATACGTTCTATACAATTGGACTAGTAATGCAAGCCTGCCAGTTACTCTCCGTCCTGGAGCTGCTCCCTATTCTAATGGATTTAGAGCAACAATCATTTCTGCCTAAATTTTCACAGGTAGACATTTAACTGTTTAATACCTTTATGTTTGTCTTGCTGAAGGGCCATGTAACGGCAGAATTCCTCCCCTATACCGCTTCCAAATTGCACAAATAGAGCACTCATTGCCCGCACCATACATACCGCACTTCCCAGTTCATATATCTTCAACTCTTAATTCACACTTTTTTTTTTTACACGCCAATTGGTGAGCTCTCTATAGATGCTGAAAAGCCGAGTGTGTTCAACATCAGTTAGCAATTTGGCGCTCCCATGCCTAAAATGAAGAATCTGTAACAGATTCTCTCCTCTACTTCATGCCATTCACAACCATTGGTGTCTGCATATGTGATAGAGAGGTTGCCTAAACCACAAATACCTGGGTGCAACTCTGTACCTGAGTGCTGAATGTTGGTAAAAGGGATAGGAAGATATTTTTCAGCATATTTTTAACATGGCAGATATGACCCTTACAAGCTGTTCTCAAATGTCATATTTTCTCCTGGACAATGTGTAGTTGAGCCTTTTACTGTGTGAACTGCGGCCTATGGCAATTGTGCATTCATACGCTGCTCTCCTTTATAGGTGACAGAACGACTAATCATCTTGTTTCTGGTAATCAGCAGCCAAGAAGAGGTGCAGAGTAAATGCATAGTGTGTTTTCTCTTCTTCCTCTGGAATCTGTGGGACGTTGTCAGGTAAGAAGATTTATCTCCTGAGGATGGATCATATCTTCCCGCTGCAACAGATTTTCGTCCTAATCATCATTCATAACCTCTACGTTGCACTATTTCTGGCTGTAAAATGAGTTAACTGAGAATCCAAGTGAGCTCCTTTTGACGTGAAAGTTTCTAAGTCTAATCTTCCTTCTTCTTAGCACTTCTCTGCTGCTTTAAGACCACAAAGGTCAACTCAACTTTCATGCGGTTTTATATATGTTACTAGCTGAAGAGCCCGGCGCTGCGCGGGCATAGTAACTAACTGTGGTTAGTTATAACAAATTATAATTATCCTCCATCCCATAGTCCCGTACCCATATACCCATCATACATATCCACGATCCCATAGGCCCGTGCCCATATACCCATCATACATATCCTCCATCCCATAGTCGAGTGCCCATATACCCATCACACATCCTCCATCCCATAGTCCCGTGCCCATATACCCATCATACATATCCTCCATCCCATAGTCCCGTGCCCATATACCCATCATACATATCTGCCATCCCATAGTCCCGTGCCCATATACCCGTCATACATATCCTCCATCCCATAGTCCAGTGCCCATATACCCATCACACATCCTCCATCCCATAGTCCCATGCCCATATACCCATCACACATCCTCCATCCCATAGTCCAGTGCCCATATACCCATCACACATCCTCCATCCCATAGTCCTGTGCCCATATACCTGTCATACATATCCTCCATCCCATAGTCCAGTGCCCATATACCCATCACACATCCTCCATCCCATAGTCCCGTGCCCATATACCCGTCATACATATCCTCCATCCCATAGTTCAGTGCCCATATACCCATCACACATCCTCCATCCCATAGTCCAGTGCCCATATACCCATCCTCCATCCCATAGTCCTGTGCCCATATACCCGTCATACATATCCACCATCCCATAGGCCCGTGCTCATATACCCGTCATACATATCCTCCATCCCACAGACCAGTGCCCATGTACCCATCACACATCCTCCATTTCATAGTCAACCATTATGACATCATATTGATGGGCGGGGCTTTTTTACACGCACACTGTTTCCCCATTATGTAGATAGGGGCATTATGACATCATAATGAGGGGCGGGGCTTGACACGCACACACTTTTTCCCCAGTATGTAGATAGGGGCAAAATTGTTTGGTGAATTGAAATGCGCAGGGTTAAAATTTCACCTCACAACATAGCTTAGGACGCTCTCGGGGGCCAGACGTGTGACTGTGCCAAATTTTGTGACTGTAGCTGCGATGGTGCGGATGCCTATCCCGGACATACACACACACACACACATACATAAATACATACTTTGAGCTTTATATATTAGATATGTAAGGTTTTCTTTTTTAAACTAAGCCGAAATCACACTTCCTCTTTTTATTCTCATCTGCTAAAACATGGTTCATTTTTCTGTCAGTGTGCTGGATGGATTTTGGTCCATTTTGAGTCTGTGTCCATTTTTATCCATGCGTCATCTGTTTTCATAATATGCATAAAAAAATTAATGAAGAGTTCCTGAACTTATTATTGAAAGTGAGAGGTGCAGTTGTGAGGGACGGCCAGGGCCGTAGTCATGGCTGAGAGTATGTGCTGTAACGCTCCCTGGTCTCCTGTCACATGAATATAATGTCCCCTCAGCAGCATACCTTCTGCTTCACCTTCTGCACCGTCAGGGTCCCATTGGGCCGGCTGAAGTTCTGCTGCTGGTGTTGTTGCATATAAAGAGACAGTCCATTTCAAACTTAAAATGTAAAACTTTACTTTCCTCTTTTTGCAGCACATCATTTTCAGACACAGCATCAGCATAGATTTCCATACAGTCCATTCTGTACTTTTCCTACGCTTCTTTCTACATCCCTCAGTATGTGCCCAGGTCGTACCGCCTCTTGCGGTAATATCAGCGTCCTCCCTGTACAGACTCCCTACACTTGGGGGTTCTCTTGTCCGTTTCACCCTGGATCTGAAGGCATCAGCCCATGCGATGATCTGCCACATGATGAGTCCCTGCGTCCCCGTACTGTTCAGGACATCTTCTCTTGCTTCTGCTCCACACTTCAGTCACACTGCTGCTTCAGCTGAACTTCTGTCCTTCCGGACTCTGGCTGGCAGGCTGGGTACTTTGCTTTAGCGTTGCAGCGCTATCCACCCTAAATGGGCACCTGGGCCCCTACTGCCCTACTACAGAAAGACTTCCCCTCTTAAACACGGCTAGCTCCTCCTAAATAACTATGTACACTAATATGCCCCATCTAGTGTCTAATTTGGGGTACTACACTCACCCTATCTCTACTTACATACATTGCACATAGCAGAATGACATATATACACAGCAGTGGAACATTATACTTTACTTTAAGGGGGTAGGGATGTGGAACAGTTTCTGTACCCCCTTACACAGTCATAGCGTTTTTCAGCTTTGTTTGGTCCTCTTAGAAACTGATGAACAACTATCATTTTGTTAGGATACTTTATCAATAACAGCCATAGAGGATAATGCAAAGTTGATAGCCAGCATCATTCCATAGTACGCAGCCATTTTTACTTTTTATCCAGAATTGACACATTTATAGTAGATCTGGTGTAGAAATGCTGGGAAGTGAGGGTCTTGCCACCACCCATCATCAGAAAAGGGTCCTATGACCAGAAGCCAAGATGATCAGATTGTGCATGTATATGTTTTTCTCCATGGACTCTAAAGGTATGAGACGTACGAGCGCATTGCCAGCTCTGTTGGGTTTCTCCTCCTACCTGCATCCACTGTTGTCCGTCTTCTTTTACAAAACATGGGTGATTGAACTCCAATTCCACATCTGACATATTTTTCCTTTGGTTGAAAGACCATCTGAGCTCATTAACAAATGAATACCAAATACAGCTATTACTAGAACATCAATGAATAGATCTGACTATATTGTATATGACTGATTGTATTGTTCTACCTTTTAGATATCCATATCTGCTGTTATCATCAGTAGGAATAGACTACCCAGCCCTAACATGGATCTACCATACATTATGGATTCCAGTTTATCCGTTATCACTGCTAGCTGAAGGTATGGCACAGTAAGAATTCATATGCCGCAATTATTATACAAGATAGGTGGGTTTTCATAAGAACACATAAGTTTAGAATACTGTAAGTGCCTGGCCTACACAAAGGCTGTAATTCACAGTTGCATGACATCACCCGCCCAATATTTATGAAGGTACTATGTTCACTTCTTAGCACATGGGTTGGTTAGGCTGTAGCGCATACTGCCAGTGCAGCGCCAGAGTGACTGGAATGGTCTACTCCTTTCCTCTGATGTAATGTACCCTACCCAGGTCAAAGTTAACAACTTTCTCTGAAGTCTGCAAGGTCCCTCCCTTCTTGCAGCCTCTCTGATATACCAGGTGAGTTGTCCAGCATGTATTCAATGGGAGGTTGCTATTTTCCAGATAGAACTACCACCATGTGGCTAGTGTTACTGCCATGGTTTTGTCCTACTGTAGTCGCATAGTAATGATAGTCATAAAGTAGCACCCACCCATTATAGTAACCTGGCTTCCCAATTTGCCTAAATTAGAAGCATGGCGCTATAGTGTATGGTAATGCAGTGATAAACATGCCCCTGATTAAATTAGTAGCCAGCATTAGGGTACCGTTACACCTAGCGATGCACCAGCGATCCCGACCAGCGATATGACCCGGTCAGGATCGCTGGTACATCGCTAAGTGGTCGCTAGTGAGCTGCCACACAGGCAGATCTCACCAGTGACATAGCAGCGGTCGGGGATCGCTACTTACCTGTCAGACGCGGCGATCCTGCGTCCTCCCGCCCGGCTCCACGCGTCGCTCGTCGGCGCCACAGGAAGCACCGCAGGAAGCTGACGAGGAATGGTCCAGGAGCTTCTCGCGCGATCAGCGATAACCAGCAGGGGAGCCGGTCGGAGGTAAGTATCACATGGAGCGATATTGCTAGCAATATCGCTGCTGCGTCACAAAATCGGTGACTTTACAGCGATATTGCTAGCGATATTGCTAGCGATATCGCAGTGTGTAACGGGGGCTTAATGCTGAAAAGTGTCTTACAAAATTGCAGAACGCTGCCCCTTCCAGTCAAGCCATGGTTTCCCCTCTGCGGGAACACCTACTTGACTGGAATAGTAACTACAAGCCCCTAACTTGCATTGACTATAAGGAAATCTATTACAAAGCTATATTGTATCTACATGCTTAGTATTACTGCCAATCATTGTAATTTCTGACTGACATGGGCCGTCCTCCTTAGTGAGCCGCTGAAACCTAGTACTGTACTACCATTTCCAGCACTAGGTCTGTCCTTCCTTCTCCTGCCTCCTCTCCCTTTCTATAAAATACCTTTGTACTCCACTCCTCTGCTGGTTTTCACACCATGCTTTCTTCTTGCTAGTCTCTTTTCTTCATTCCCACAATGAAGAGCCAAGGTTCCTCTTCATCAGTTGATTCTCCCACTGGCATACTCCTGACCTAAACATTGGTGAGGGGATGGGGCCAGCAGGACTCCCTCCTACCTGCAGTGCTTTTGGCACAGATCCACCTTCTGGATACTTCTTTCTGATGCCTACACAGAGATGAAGAGCTAAAGTTTTATTCCTCGCAGGCTATACAACCTATACAATTAATTAGCGGCTGGCAGGGCAACTTATTCAGAAGCAACCCAGCAGCAGCATAGCTACTCACGCCACATCCTGTCACACAGCAGTGGGACCAGTAAGGAATGACGGGCATGACACCATCAGAGGATCTGCAGACCACTACGGTGAACATGTCTTATGGCTAGTGTTGAGCATTCCGATACCGCAAGTATCGGGTATCGGCCGATATTAGCTGTATCGGAATTCCGATACTTAGTTCCGATACTTTTTTCATATCGAATACCGGAATCGGAAGTTCCCATAATGCTAGGAGCCCGCTCGATTTGATTCAGCCAATGGGGATCCTCAGAAGTGTGGGCACATCCTGTTAGGCATGTAGGCATGTTAACTACTGACATGGCTGTGATTGGCTGCTGAAATGATGTCATGATGCACTATAAAAACCGCTGCAGCCGCCATTTCTGGTCACTCTGCTGTGAATTCAGTTAGGGACAGGCTGCTGTTGAAGACTGTGAGGGACAGTTAGAAATAGCGATTCTAAAAACAATATTGTGCTTTATCCAGGCTACATAAACCACCACTGTAGCTTTCTTTTGCCTAGCAGCAGTGTTCACAGCTGTCTGCAAGGGCTGTGTGAGTGCAGACCCACGCTGTGTAGTGTGTCCTGCAGGCACGTCTGCTTGTAGGCCGCCCAGCGTGTGTCTCTGCCTCATACACATTTTTCTTTTATTGCTGCTTTTTTTTTCTCCTGTATAGTGTGCTTCCATACGTATCCATATACGTTGGTTGCAAACACTAAAGGAGTGGACAGCGGAGCCTTTCAGCAGCCTTTCAGTGCTATAGCCCATTTCTCTGCACTGTTTTTGGCTGTCTGATAGGTCTCTCTGTGTGTGAGTGCAGCTCACGTTGCAGTGTGTTCTACAGCCACCGCTAGCTGTAGTCCGCTCAGCGTGCGTCACTGCCTCATACATAGTCCTTTTTTGCAGCTAATTTAGCCAGATTTTTGCTCCTATATTAGGCCTCTTTCACACTTCCGTTTTTTACAATCAGTCACAATCCGCCAGGTTTTGAAAAAAAACGGATCCTCAAATTTTTTTTGAGGATCCGTTTTTTTCCCATTGACTTGCATTAATGGCGGATTGTGACGGATTGCTGTCCGTTGCATCCGTTTTTTGTGAGGATCCGCCAAAAGTTGCTGTCCGTCACCATCCTCAAAAATTTCAAAACGGAGCTTGTAACGTTTTTTTCTCTGGCGGATCCTGCAAACACTGATTTAACCCGAATTTCTTTCTGGGTGCCGGACAAAAAAAAAAAAAAAAAAATTCTCTCTCTCTCTCCTTTCCTTTAAATTTCTTCATTTTCAGGATCCGTCTGAAAACGGATCCTGTGCCATCCGTTCACATCAGTTTAGAACGGATCCGCTTGTCCGCCTTTTTGGCGGATTATAACTGATGCAAAAAACTGAAGTGTGAAAGAGGCCTTAGTGTGCTTCCAACCGCATCCATTGTCATTGGTTGGTTGCAAACACTATATAGGATTAGATAGAGGAGCCTTTTTGCTGGCTTGTGCCCTTCAGGGCCAGCCAGACTAGTATCACCCTATTTTTTGGAGCCTCATCAATTGCATTGTAGGTTAGCTTCCTGCATTGTAATCGCTCCAAAAAGTTTGTGATACTATAGCTTTCAAACTTTGGTCACATCCTTTTCTTCCCCCCCCCCAAAAAAAAAGGAAATAAAGTTCACCAAACACTCCACTTTACAGTTGTCTAGGCCACATTAGATCATATTAAAGTGTAGTACACACACTCTTAGCCAAATTAGTGTTTCTTATACTGGTTAGCAGGTGTTCAGGAATAAGAACACTAAGCCACCCCTTTTTTACTTTTCTGCCTATCTTTATCAGTCTACCAAGATGAAGAAGGCAGGGAGTAAGGCACGTGGTCATGGCCGTGGAGTTTCAGCAGGGAGAGGACGGGGGGATTCAGCAGGGAGAGGACGTGGGGATTCGGTGTCTGCTGCGGCCACCAGTGACCCGGCATCCCCCACTTTTACCAGGCAACAGTCCTTCATGCGCAGCTTTGTAGGACCTCGCCGTACCCCACTGCTGCGTGACGAACAAATTGAAGCCGTTGTCGGATGGATGGCAGCTAACGCATCCACTTCAATGACTTCCGCATCCTCCCAAGGCCAGAGCACTGAAGAGCAACCATCTGTCTCTTCACCACCTGCCAAATTGCCCAGGCAGTCTGAGAGCCCTGGACAGGAGCCATCTCAATCTTTACTTCTGTTCTCAGAATCTGTTGGCTTGGAAAGAGGTGGCCAGCCAAGCAGCATTCTAGAGCGTGAAGAAGAGGGAGTATGCAGTGATGCGCAACTGCTTTGTCCCTCTGAATCTGAAGAGGCGGGTGGGCCAGTGCCTATTGTCAGCACACCTCAGTGCTCACCTGATGATGATGAGACTCAGTTGCCAATTTCTGGTGCGTACGGTGCTGGCGAGACAACCCAGGACCAGCCGGTGCTTGAAGAGGGGAGTGGAGATGATGAGGTCCTTGACCCATCATGGCGTCAGCCACAGGAAGGTGGTGGGAGCAGCTCTGAGGAAGAGATTCCCCGAACGGCCAAAAGAGGAGGGAGAGGGCGGGGGCAGACTTGGTTGCCTGTAGCCTCCACTTTGGCACCCGTGAGGAGCAATCCTCTTCCAAAACACAAAACGGGCGCTCCCAGGACTTGCAGTGCGTGGTCTTTTTTAGACACAGTTGCAGATGACATTTGCTTTGTCAAATGCAAGCTGTGTCATCAGAAAGTGAAACGAGGGAAAAATGTGAGCAACCTCAATACCACAAATATGTGGAAACATGTGCGTACCAAGCACGAGGTGGAGTTACACAGACACACTGAAGATGTAGGCCAACCTTCAGCAGCACCTACCACCTCTTCAGCTCCTGTTGGGGCCTCTTCCTCCAGCTCACACACAGCTGGTTCGGCTTCCTCACTGGAACGCCATGGAAGAACCACTGCCACTGTTGTCCAGAGACCCAGTGAAATTCCACCCACTGAACCACGTTCGCAGTCATCAGCACACTCCCAGGCCACTCACCAGCAATCGGTAGCACAGGCATGGGAGAAAAAGCGGTCATACTCGGCAAACCATCCCCGAGCACTGGCTCTGAATGCCGGCATTGCCAAACTACTGGCCCTTGAGATGCTGTCATTCAGGCTGGTGGAGACTGACACCTTCCGGAACTTTATGTCATTGGCAGTTCCACAATACAATGTGCCCAGCCGCTTTTATTTCAGCAGGCAAGCCGTCCCTGCCCTGCAAAAGCATGTGGAGGGAAAAATTAAAAATGCGCTACTAAATGCCGTCAGTAGCAAGGTCCACCTGACCACCGATGCGTGGACCAGTAGCCATGGACAGGGACGATACCTTTCCCTCACTGCCCATTGGGTCAATGTTGTGGAGCCGGGTACAGATCTGGAGAGTGGCTCTGTACGTATTCTGCCAACTCCAAGGATTGCAGGAATGCAATCTGTACATATTGAGTCCTCCTCCTACTCTAGTTCCTCGGAATCAGCACTGCGTGAGCCTGTTAGGCCAGATATGAGCACAGGTGTGGCCAAACGTCAACAGGCCGTCCTTAAATTAATTTCTTTGGGGAATCGGAGCCACACAGCACAGGAGCTCTGGAATGCCATCAAGCAGGAGAGCGATGTGTGGTTTGTGCCAGCGAATCTCCAGCCAGGTTTGGTAGTGAGTGACAATGGCCGAAATCTAGTGGCAGCTCTGGGCCTAGGCAACCTCACTCACATACCATGTCTGGCACACGTGCTCAATTTGGTCGTGCAGAGCTTTCTGAGGGACTATCCGGATCTTGATGCACTGCTGCACAAGGTTCGCCTAGAGTGTGCTCACTTGCGGCATTCCAGCATGGCAAGATCGCGCATTGCATCTCTGCAACGACGATTCCGCCTGCCAGAACATCGCATCATATGTGACCTCCCCACCAGGTGGAATTCAACGTTACATATGTTGGAGCGGTTGTGTGAGCAGCAGGCAGCAGTAATGGAGTACCAGCTGCATCAGGCGCAAACAAGTCGCACTGTGCGCCGGACACACTTCACCACCACTGAGTGGGCCACTATGAGGGACATCTGCCAAGTTTTGCGTGCCTTCGATGACTCCACGCGGATGGCCAGTGCAGATGATGCACTAATCAGCATGACTGTCCCCCTCATCTGTCTGCTTCAAAAAACCTTACAAGCACTAAGTGAGGAGGTTTTTGAAGAGGTCGAGGATGAGCAGTCAGAAATGCCATCTGCTTCTGGCAAATCTGCGCAACGTGCTTCCACACAAAGGCCCAGGCAGGGGACACTTAGTGAGGAGGATGACGAGGAGTCAGTGGAGGAGGAGGAACACATCTCTCCAGAGGAGGGAGGTACACAAGGCTCTAGTAGTCAGTGTGTACAGCGAGGGTGGGGTGATGCTGAGCAGGCAGAGATGCTGCCTCAAGCTGGGGACAGCGTTTCCGGTCCAGTTGGCAGTCTGCAGCACATGGTTGATTTCATGCTGCAGTGCTTGTTAAATGACCGCCGCATCGCCAACATTCTCCACACGGCTGATTATTGGGTGTACACCCTCCTAGATCCTCGCTACCGGGACAACTTACAAAGCCTCATACCACAGTTGAACCGGGAGCGAAAAATGCGGGAGTATCAAGAAACACTTGTGCAGGCCATCATGTTCTCCATTCCCCCCGCAAGTGTTGCTGGTAGTGCTTTTCAAAGAAGCCATGTGGGTAGAGGCAGTGGAGGAAGCTCTGCACAAAGAGGTAGCAGAGGCAGTGCCGCAGGACAAGGCAAGGCCAGTATGGCCCAAATGTGGAAAAGTTTTGTGGGACCGCCACAAACGGCTACACCATCACAGACGGCTCCAGTCAGCAGGAGGCAACGTTTCCGTCAGATGGTGACAGACTACTTGTCGTGCCCTGTTAGTGTTCTCCCAGACGGCTCTTCCCCGTTCAAGTATTGGGTCTCTAAGCTGGATACATGGCCAGAGCTTAGCCAGTATGCATTGGAGGTGCTGGCTTGCCCTGCTGCCAGTGTATTATCGGAACGTGTCTTTAGTGCTGCAGGTGGTGTGGTAACAGACCGTCGCACGCGACTATCCGCCGATAATGTTGACCGGCTTACTTTTGTGAAAATGAACAAGGCCTGGATCTCACCTGAATTTGCCAGTCCTCTTCCAGAATAAATAATTGGCTGGCAACAGGATCCAGGTCTCCTGTTGTGTTCATGTTTCTATGACCTGAACTTTATTTCCTGGGCTACAGCAATGCCCGTTGTTGCTCAGAAGTGCTGTCCGCACAGACAAAACACACGCTCATGTGTAAGTGGGGTTCGGTAACGTCAGCTGATCCCCTGCTGTGTGTATGGCAAAGTGTCCTGCTCCCTCCACAGTCAAACAACCTCAGATTTACACCTGGCTCCAAGTAGGCCTCGGCCTACTACCTGATTTTCCCTGGGCTCCGACACCGCCAGTTGGTGCTCAGAAGTGCTGTGCGCACAGACAAAACACTCGCTCATGTGTAAGTGGGGTTCGGTAACGTCAGCTGATCCCCTGCTGTGTGTACGGCAAACTCTCCTGCTGCCTACAACTTCTGACTACCTCTTATTTAATATGTTCTCTGATTTGCCCTCTGTCTCCACTCTGTTTTGAGTATTTCCTCTGGCCTACAACACCGCCTGTTTCTGCTCTCAAGTGCCGTCTGCACAATCCACACTTGTTCCTGTGTTACCTGGGTCCTGTAACATCTGCTCATCTCCAGAGGTGAGCACGGCAATGTCTCCTGCTTTGTCTACATTCCCACTACTTGTAGTGGAAATGTGGACAGAGCAGGAGACATTGCCTGACTCACCTCTAGGGAGAAGCTGGTGTTACAGAACCCCAGTAACACAGGAACAAGTGTGGGTTGTGCAGACGGCATTTCAGAGCAGCAACTGGCGTGGTTGGAAGCAAGAGGAAATACTCGAAACAGAGTGAAGACAGAGGCCTAATTGGAGTACGTTGACAGTTAGTAGTAGTCTAGAAACAATCGCAAACTGCCACCAAGTAGGCCTCGGCCTACTACCTGATTTTCCCTGGGCTCCGACACCGCCAGTTGGGCTCAGAAGTGCTGTCCGCACAGACAAAACACTCGCTCATGTGTAAGTGGGGTTCGGTAACGTCAGCTGATCCCCTGCTGTGTGTACGGCAAACTGCTGCTACCTCCAAATTCAAACAACGTCTTATCTTAAACTGCCTCCAAGTTGGCCTCAGCCTACAAAATGACTATCCCTGGGCTCCAACATCGTCAGTTGTTGCTCGGAAGTGCTGTCCACACAGAAAAACACACTCGTTCATGTGAAAGTGGGGGTCAGTAACGTCGGCTGATCCCCTGCTGTGTGGAGGGCAAACTGCTGCTGACTCCAAATTCAAACAACGTCTGATCTTAAATTGCCCCCAAGTAGGCCTCAGCCTACAAAATGACTATCCCTGGGCTCCAACAACGCTAGTTGGTGCTCGGAAGTGCTGTCCACACAGAAAAGCACACTTGTTCATGTGAAAGTGGGGGTCAGTAACGTCAGCTGATCCCCTGCTGTGTGGAGGGCAAACTGCTGCTGCCTCCAAATTCAAACAACGTCTGATCTTAAATTGCCTCCAAGTAGGCCTCAGCCTACAAAATGACTATCCCTGGGCTCCAACATCGTCAGTTGTTGCTCGGAAGTGCTGTCCACACAGAAAAAAACACTTGTTCATGTGAAAGTGGGGGTCGGTAACGTCGGCTGATCCCCTGCTGTGTGGAGGGCAAAGTGTCCTGCTCCCTCCAAAGTCAAAATACCTCAGCTTTACACCTGGCTCCTAGTAGGCCTCGGCCTGCACCCTGATTGTCCCTGGGTTCCAGCAACGCTAGTTGGTGCTCGGAAGTGCTGTCCACACAGAAAAACACACTCGTTCATGTGAAAGTGGGGTTCGGTAAGGTCAGCTGATCCCCTGCTGTGTGGAGGGCAAACTGCTGCTGCCTCCAAATTCAAAATACCACAGCTTTACACCTGGCTCCTAGTAGGCCTCGGCCTGCACCCTGAGTGTCCCTGGGCTCCAGCAACGCTAGTTGGTGCTCGGAAGTGCTGTCCACACAGAAAAACACACTTGTTCATGTGAAAGTGGGGGTCAGTAACGTCAGCTGATCCCCTGCTGTGTGGAGGGCAAAGTGTCCTGCTCCCTCCAAAGTCAAACAACATCTTATCTTAAACTGCCTCCAAGTAGGCCTCAGCCTACAAAATGACTATCCCTGGGCTCCAACATCGTCAGTTGTTGCTCGGAAGTGCTGTCCACACAGAAAAACACACTCGTTCATGTGAAAGTGGGGTTCGGTAACGTCAGCTGATCCCCTGCTGTGTGGAGGGCAAACTGCTGCTGACTCCAAATTGTAACTACTTCAGATTTAAACATTCTCTGATTTGGCCTCTGTCTCCACTCTGTCTCTAGTATTTCCCCTGACCTCCAACACCACCAGTTCCTGCTCACAGTTGCCGTCCACGCATTCCACACGTGTTCCTGTGTTACTGGGGTTCTGTAACGTCAGCAGATCCCCCAATATGTGTCCGCCACTGTCTCCTGCGCTGTCCACCTTCCCACTGCAAGCGGTGGGAATGTGGACAGAGCAGGAGACAGTGGCAGACACACATCAGGGGATCTGCTGACATTACAGAACCCCAGTAACCCAGGAACACGTGTGGATTGGGCAGACGGCTGCTGTACGCATAAACTGGCGGTGTTGGTGGTCACGTGAAATCCTGGAAACAGAGTGGAGACAGATGCCTAATTGGAGCACGCTGACAGTCTGTTGTAGCCTACAAACAATCTAAAACTGCCACCAAGTAGGCCTCGGCCTACACCATAATTCTTCCTGGGCTCCAACAACGCTAGTTGGTGCTCGGAAGTGCTGTCCACACAGAAAAACACACTTGTTCATGTGAAAGTGGGGGTCGGTAACGTCGGCTGATCCCCTGCTGTGTGGAGGGCAAAGTGTCCTGCTCCCTCCAAAGTCAAAATACCTCAGCTTTACACCTGGCTCCTAGTAGGCCTCAGCCTGCACCCTGATTGTCCCTGGGTTCCAACAACGCTAGTTGGTGCTCGGAAGTGCTGTCCACACAGAAAAAAACACTTGTTCATGTGAAAGTGGGGGTCGGTAACGTCGGCTGATCCCCTGCTGTGTGGAGGGCCAAGTGTCCTGCTGCTCCCTCCAAAGTCAAAATACCTCAGCTTTACACCTGGCTCCTAGTAGGCTTCGGCCTGCACCATGATTGTCCCTGGGTTCCAACAACGCTAG
Organism: Dendrobates tinctorius; assembly: GCF_039654945.1. Lineage (NCBI taxonomy): Eukaryota > Metazoa > Chordata > Amphibia > Anura > Dendrobatidae > Dendrobates > Dendrobates tinctorius. Next base: position 16,798,409 of record NW_027361796.1, read on the forward strand.
TTGGTGCTCGGAAGTGCTGTCCACACAGAAAAACACACTCGTTCATGTGAAAGTGGGGGTCAGTAACGTCAGCTGATCCCCTGCTGTGTGGAGGGCAAAGTGTCCTGCTCCCTCCAAAGTCAAACAACGTCTTATCTTAAACTGCCTCCAAGTAGGCCTCAGCCTACAAAATGACTATCCCTGGGCTCCAACATTGTCAGTTGTTGCTCGGAAGTGCAATCCACACAGAAAAACACACTCGTTCATGTGAAAGTGGGGGTCGGTAACGTCAGCTGATCCCCTTCTGTGTGGAGGGCAAACTGCTGCTGACTCCAAATTCAAACAACGTCTGATCTTAAATTGCCTCCAAGTAGGCCTCAGCCTACAAAATGACTATCCCTGGGCTCCAACAACGCTAGTTGGTGCTCGGAAGTGCTGTCCACACAGAAAAACACACTTGTTCATGTGAAAGTGGGGGTCAGTAACGTCAGCTGATCCCCTGCTGTGTGGAGGGCAAACTGCTGCTGCCTCCAAATTCAAACAACGTCTGATCTTAAATTGCCTCCAAGTAGGCCTCAGCCTACAAAATGACTATCCCTGGGCTCCAACATCGTCAGTTGTTGCTCGGAAGTGCTGTCCACACAGAAAAAAACACTTGTTCATGTGAAAGTGGGGGTCGGTAACGTCGGCTGATCCCCTGCTGTGTGGAGGGCAAAGTGTCCTGCTCCCTCCAAAGTCAAAATACCTCAGCTTTACACCTGGCTCCTAGTAGGCCTCGGCCTGCACCCTGATTGTCCCTGGGTTCCAGCAACGCTAGTTGGTGCTCGGAAGTGCTGTCCACACAGAAAAACACACTCGTTCATGTGAAAGTGGGGTTCGGTAACGTCAGCTGATCCCCTGCTATGTGGAGGGCAAACTGCTGCTGCCTCCAAATTCAAAATACCACAGCTTTACACCTGGCTCCTAGTAGGCCTCAGCCTGCACCCTGATTGTCCCTGGGTTCCAGCAACGCTAGTTGGTGCTCGGAAGTGCTGTCCACACAGAAAAACACACTTGTTCATGTGAAAGTGGGGGTCGGTAACGTCGGCTGATCCCCTGCTGTGTGGAGGGCAAAGTGTCCTGCTCCCTCCAAAGTCAAAATACCTCAGCTTTACACCTGGCTCCTAGTAGGCCTCAGCCTGCACCCTGATTGTCCCTGGGTTCCAACAACGCTAGTTGGTGCTCGGAAGTGCTGTCCACACAGAAAAACACACTCGTTCATGTGAAAGTGGGGGTCAGTAACGTCAGCTGATCCCCTGCTGTGTGGAGGGCAAAGTGTCCTGCTCCCTCCAAAGTCAAACAACGTCTTATCTTAAACTGCCTCCAAGTAGGCCTCAGCCTACAAAATGACTATCCCTGGGCTCCAACATCGTCAGTTGTTGCTCGGAAGTGCTGTCCACACAGAAAAACACACTCGTTCATGTGAAAGTGGGGTTCGGTAACGTCAGCTGATCCCCTGCTGTGTGGAGGGCAAACTGCTGCTGACTCCAAATTGTAACTACTTCAGATTTAAACATTCTCTGATTTGGCCTCTGTCTCCACTCTGTCTCTAGTATTTCCCCTGACCTCCAACACCGCCAGTTCCTGCTCACAGTTGCCGTCCACGCATTCCACACTTGATCCTGTGTTCCTGGTGTTCTGTAACGTGAGCTGATCCCCCAATGTGTGTCCAGCACGGTCTCCTGCGCTGTCCACCTTCCCACTGCAAGTGGTGGGAATGTGGACAGAGCAGGAGACATTGGCAGACAAACATCAGGGGATCTGCTGACATTACAGAACACCAGTAACACAGGAACACGTGTGGATTGGGCAGACGGCTACTGTACGCATAAACTGGCGGTGTTGGTGGTCACATGAAATCCTGGAAACAGAGTGGAGACAGATGCCTAATTGGAGCACGTTGACAGTCTGTTGTAGCCTACAAACAATCTAAAACTACCACCAAGTTGGCCTCGGCCTACACCATGATTGTCCCTGGGCTCCAACAACGCCAGTTGGTGCTCGGCAGTGTCTTTGGCACGGGGACTCCCTGTTGCCCAGCCTGGTTCCAGCACGCCTGCTGTTTCCGGGTAGTGTCAAGGTCACTATGCCACCAATCCGTTGTCCTGTCGTCTTGCGGCCGGGTTAGCCGACTCTACGGTGCCTGCAGTTTAGGTGACTCCTATGTGGGCTGCAGGAACTGGCACTGAAGGCTGGATCCGTAGTGCCAATGGGACATGGACCCCCTGTAGGACTGTGGGTTTCGGTAACTGCGGCCGGCTTGCGGCCTGGCTACTTTGCTTTGATTGGGTACCTTCTGCTACCCACCCGGGTTCCAGCACTGTCTGCTGGTTCTCGCCAGAGCCTTTGGCCTAGGTGCCTCCATCTGGGTATCCGAAGTCCAGCACCGTCAGCTGGTCCTTGGTAGTGCTTTCTAGCACAGGTACCTCCTGCCTAGTAACCGTGGTCCAGCACCGTCAGCTGTTCCTCGGTAGTGCCATTGGCTCTTGTAGCTTTTGCTACCCATCTGGGTTCCAGCACCGTCAGCTGGTTCTCAGCAGTGTCTTTGGCACGGGTACTCCCTGTTGCCCAGCCTGTTTTCAGCACGCCTGCTGTTTCCGGGTAGTGTCAAGGTCACTATGCCACCAATCCGTTGTCCTGTCATCTTGCGGCCGGGTTAGCCGACTCTACGGTGCCTGCAGTTTAGGTGACTCCTATGTGGGCTGCGGGAACTGGCACTGAAGGCTGGATCCGTAGTGACAATGGGACATGGACCCCCTGTAGGACTGTGGGTTTCGGTAACTGCGGCCGGCTTGCGGCCTGGCTACTTTGCTTTGAATGGGTACCTTCTGCTACCCACCCGGGTTCCAGCACTGCCTGCTGGTTCTCGCCAGAGCCTTTGGCCTAGGTGCCTCCATCTCGGTATCCGAAGTCCAGCACCGTCAGCTGGTCCTTGGTAGTGCTTTTTAGCACAGGTACCTTCTGCTTAGTAACCGTGGTCCAGCACCGTCAGTTGGTCCTCGGTAGTGCCATTGGCTCTTGTAGCTTTTGCTACCCATCTGGGTTCCAGCACCGTCAGCTGGTTCTCGGCAGTGTCTTTGGCACGGGTACTCCCTGTTGCCCAGCCTGTTTTCAGCACGCCTGTTTCCGGGTAGTGTCAAGGTCACTATGCCACCAATCCGTTGTCCTGTCATCTTGCGGCCGGGTTAGCCGACTCTACGGTGCCTGCAGTTTAGGTGACTCCTATGTGGGCTGCGGGAACTGGCACTGAAGGCTGGATCCATAGTGCCAATGGGACATGGACCCCCTGTAGGACTGTGGGTTTCGGTAACTGCGGCCGGCTTGCGGCCTGGCTACTTTGCTTTGAATGGGTACCTTCTGCTACCCACCCGGGTTCCAGCACTGTCTGCTGGTTGTCGCCAGAGCCTTTGGCCTAGGTGCCTCCATTTCGGTATCCGAAGTCCAGCACCATCAGCTGGTCCTTGGTAGTGCTTTTTAGCACAGGTACCTTCTGCTTAGTAACCGTGGTCCAGCACCGTCAGTTGGTCCTCGGTAGTGCCATTGGCTCTTGTTCCTTCTGCTACCCATCCGGGTGCCAGCACTGTCTGCTGGTTCTCGCCACAGCCTTTGGCCTAGGTGCCTCCATCTCGGTATCCGAGGTCCAGCACCGTCAGCTGGTCCTTGGTAGTGCTTTTTAGCACAGGTACCTTCTGCTTAGTAACCGTGGTCCAGCACCGTCAGTTGGTCCTCGGTAGTGCCATTGGCTCTTGTTCCTTCTGCTACCCATCCGGGTGCCAGCACTGTCTGCTGGTTCTCGCCACAGCCTTTGGCCTAGGTGCCTCCATCTCGGTATCCAAGGTCCAGCACCGTCAGCTGGTCCTTGGTAGTGCTTTTTAGCACAGGTACCTTCTGCTTAGTAACCGTGGTCCAGCACCGTCAGTTGGTCCTTGGTAGTGCCATTGGCTCTTGTTCCTTCTGCTACCCATCCGGGTGCCAGCACTGTCTGCTGGTTCTCGCCACAGCCTTTGGCCTAGGTGCCTCCATCTCGGTATCCGAGGTCCAGCACCGTCAGCTGGTCCTTGGTAGTGCTTTTTAGCACAGGTACCTTCTGCTTAGTAACCGTGGTCCAGCACCATCAGTTGGTCCTCGGTAGTGCCATTGGCTCTTGTTCCTTCTGCTACCCATCCGGGTGCCAGCACTGTCTGCTGGTTCTCGCCACAGCCTTTGGCCTAGGTGCCTCCATCTCGGTATCTGAGGTCCAGCACCGTCAGCTGGTCCTTGGTAGTGCTTTTTAGCACAGGTACCTTCTGCTTAGTAACCGTGGTCCAGCACCGTCAGTTGGTCCTCGGTAGTGCCATTGGCTCTTGTTCCTTCTGCTACCCATCCGGGTGCCAGCACTGTCTGCTGGTTCTCGCCAGTTTCTCAGCCTTCTTGTACCTTCTGCTACATTTCCAAGATCAAGCTTTTTGAAATTGTCTTTGGTAATCCTTATTGATCTCCATGACGACGACCCTGATGATGACGACCCTGAAGACCACACCAAAGAAGACCAGAAATATGACCCTAAATAATAAGACCAAGAGGACAAAGAACATGAAGACAACCACCAAGATACAGAACAAAAGACAGAAGAACAAGAAGCAGAAGAAGCAAAAGCAGAAGAACAGAAAGCAGAAGAACATTAAGCATAAGACTAAAAATCAGCATAGAACAAATCAAAATTATAAGCAGAAGAAGAGTAAGCAGTAAATGGGGGTGAGTCCATTCCTCCTCGTGGTGCCCCTGGAAAATGCCTGCTGCTGCAGGCCAAACTGAACGCGGACAAATCCTGTTGTAAATCTTTTGTGACAGGCAGAACGTAAGGTGTAATCTTATAACTTTTATAGATAAGTACTACAGGAATGCCTGTCACCATAAGAAAATGAAGACAAAGAAGAATAGGAAGAAGATGAAGAAATAGCATATTAAAATTAATAATAGCTGAACAAGAAGAATATGAAGAATGGAAAAAAAAATTAATGGGGAGAAGATGAAGAAGAAGAAGATGAATAAGGTGAAGAAAAAGTTGATGAAAAAAATGCTGATGCTGCGGATCATGAAGGAGAAAGTGTGGGAGAAGTACAAAAGAAGGTGAAGAGCATGGAAGTTGTGAAACATACAGTACATATCTGACAAAATATAAAAAAGGTTAACATAGTCAATATCTTTTTAACTCCGAACGTATTGAAAAAAAAAATTGGAATTAATGCTATGCCATGTGATTTGAATAAACCACTATGCTTTTAATGTCTCCTCCACCTCCCATAATACATTCTACATGATTCTTATTTGTTTTCAATTATGTAGAATTAGCCAACAAGGAAATAAAGGGCTTTTTTTAATTCCGATACCGGAAGTCCCATTGACTTGAATGGGACTTCCGGTATCGGAATCGGCGATACCCGATATTTTTTTCGTATCGGGCGATACCATCCGATACGATATTTTTGGGTATCGAACGGTATCGCTCAACACTACTTATGGCAGATGCTGCCTAAGACCTGTGCGTGTGGGCCTGTTTGTAAAGTATATACAACTATATGTAGAATTTTATTTATCTAGTGCCAACAAATTCTGCAGCACATTACAACTAAGCGGGGACATGTACAAATAAAAACAAAGTAACACATAGTTCGACAGATACATGAGTAGTGAGTGCCCCGCTCGCAAGCTCACAATAAATACGGTAATAATATTCCAATATAGATATTCATCAGTAATTCTTATTCCTATGCAACTGTTAAATAGTGATCAAATTAGAGTGTGGTTATGGTAACCCTTAGCTTAGCTTTTAGTGGTAACTTTTGCGATGATTCAGCAGAGATTCAAGATTTTGTCATTACATAAAGTACCTTGAAACAGATTTCATAGCCGTGAACTTTTCCACATTTTTTTAAGGTTACACCCAGAAACTTAAATGTATTTTATTGGGATTTTATGTGATATACAAACACAAAGTTGCAAATATTTGTGAAGTGTAAAAGAAATGATACATGGCTTCCAAAATATTTTAAAGATATAAATCTGAAAATTGTGACCTGCATTTGTGTTGAGCCCCACTGAGTTGCTACTTTGTTAAACAACCTTTCGGTATAAGTACTGCTGTGAGTCTCTTGTGGTATGTCTCTACCAGCTTTGCACATCTGTAGGCTGCAATTTTTGCCCATCTGTAGGCTGCAATTTTTGCCCATACTTCTTTGCAAACTAGCTCTAGCTCAGTGAGATTGAATGTAGAGTGTAGATGCCGGGAAAGGTCAGACAGGCCCAGCGCCTGTGCGCTGCAGTACTTTGCTCTGCCCTCAACAGGGCAGACAAGCACGCCTGCGTAGGAGCGCGATGCCGGGGGGCATGTGAATCAAGCAGGAGGGCGGCATCACAAGAAGATGGGAGGCGCCGGACCCGGACCTGCGGCACCCGTCGGACCGGACCGCCCCCCCGTGTGAGTATAATGAAACTTATTTTTCTTATCTTTCAAGTTGGATCGGGGGCTTAACTACAGCATTATAGAATCCTGTAGATAAGCTCTGAAAGGCAGCGGCTGCATCTTATAGCGGCAAACCTGGTGACAGGTTCTCTTTATGTCTGGACTGTGACTGGGCCAATCAAGCACCCGAATATGCTTTGATGTAACCCATTACATTATAGCTCAGGCAGTATGTTTAGGGTCGTTGGCCTGCTAGAAGATGACCCTACGGCCCAGTATAAAGTCCTTTGCGGCCTCTAACAGGTTTTCCTCCAGGATTACCCTAAATTTAGCTCTATTCATTTTCCCATTGACTCTGACCAGCTTCCTTGTCAGTACTGAAGAAAAGCAGTGGGAAAAATAAGTATTTAATACACTTCCAATTTTGCAAGTTTTCTCACCTACAAAGAATGGAGAGGTCTGTGATTTTTATCACAGGTACACTTCAACTGTGAAGGACAGAATCTTAGAAAAAATCCAGATACTCCCATTGTATGATTTTTACATAATAAATTTGCATTCTATTGCATGAAATAAGTAGTTGATAAAATAGAAAAACAGAACTTAATATTTGGTACAGAAACCTTTGTTTACAATTACAGAGGTCAGACTTTTTCTATAGTTCTTGACAAACTTTGCACTGCAGCAGGGATTTTGTCCCACTCCTCCTTACAGATGTTCTCCAGATCTTTCAGGTTTCGAGGCTGTTGCTGGGCAACACTCAGTTTCAGCTTCCTCCAAAGATTTTCTATTGGGTTCATGTCTTGAGCCTGGCTAGGCCACCCCAGGACCTTTAAATGCTTCTTATGGAACCACTCCTTTGTTTCCCTTGCTGTGTGTTTCAGGTCATTGTCATGCTGTAAGACCCAGCCATGACCCATCTACAATGCTTTTACTGAGGGAGGAGGTTGTTGGCTAAAACCTCGCCATACAGGACACCATCCATTCTCCCTTTATTAAGGTGCAATTGTCCTGTCTCCTTTGCAGAAATGCACCCCTGGTCATTGGCAAACTTCAAACAGGCCTGGCCATGTGCTGGCGTGAGCAGGGGGACATTGCGTGCCCTGCAGGATTTTAATCCATGACCGCTTGTTTTACTAACTAATGTTTGAGACTGTGGTCCCAGCTCTCTTCAGTTAATTGACCAGGTTCTCCCATGTAGCTCTGGGCTGATTACTGACCTTTCTCTGAATAATACTGACCCCATGAGGCGAGATCTAGCATGGAGCTCCAAACCGAGGAAGATTGACAGTCATCTTGTGTTTTTTCCATTTTCTAATAATTGTGCCAACAGTTGTTGCCTTCTCACCGAGCTGCTTGCATATTATCCTGTAGCCCATCCCAGCCTTGTACAGGTCTAGAATTTTGTCCCTGGTTTCCTCAGACAGCTTTTTGGTCTTAGCCATGGTGGAGAGGTTGGTGTGTGTTTGATTGAGAGTGTGGACAGGAGTCTGTTATACAGGTAAAGAGTCCAAAGAAGTTCAATTAATACAGGTAATTAGTGCACATTTGGAGAGCTTCTTAAAGAAAAACTAACAGGTCTGTGATGGCCAGAATTCTTGCTGGTTGGTAGGTGATCAAATACTTATTTCATGCAATAAATGCAACTTAATTATTTAAAAATCATATAATGGGATTTTCTGACTTATTTTTAGATTCTGTCTCTCACAGTTGAAGAGTACCTACGATAAAAATTACAGACGTCTCCAATCTTTGTAGGTGGGAAAACTTGCAAAATTGGCTGTGGATCAAATACTTATTTTCCCCTCTGTACAGTGGAGAGCAAAATGTTTTGAACAATGTTTTGAACTATTGACTTTCATGCTCCATATCTCATTATCCACTTGAGCTTTGAACTTGAGACTACCATCATTTTATAGACAATCATCTTGATATCTCTTAAATTTGACTTGCAACTATTTAGCATATGATTAGTTATGCAGATTCTTGTCATGTCACTGCATCATTACTGTTTTGCCTCTACACATCTAAATTTTATTTTTCATGTTATTATTTTTTAAATCCACCTTTGGCTTTCAAGACTGCCTGAATCCTTCTGGGCATGCTCTCGATCAGATTCAAACATGTGTCGACCAAAATTTGATCTCGAGTCTCTTCTACACCTTCTCAAGGTTGGTGCATACTGCTTGAATCACTTGGGTCTGTATACAGCTTTTTCTTCAATTTTACCTCAAGTGTTTGATTGGGTTGAAGTCTCGGGACTGTGGGGCCATTTCAGCACTTTTACTTCATTCTCATTGAACCATTTATTTGCCAATCTGGACATATGCTTTGTGTTATCCTGTTGGAACACTATATAGTCCTTTTCATATCCATAGTACTTGAGTGTACGAAGTAACTCATTTTGTCGAATACTCAGAGATAGCTTAGCATTGAGACCACCATCGATCCTGGTGAAGCATCCAATGTCTTTGCCTGTGAAACAACCCCCTATCATCAGGCTTCCTCCACCAAACTTGACATTTCCTTCTATCTCTCAATCCCTTAGCCCCTTTTTCCTTTGCTTCTTTCAGACCCATTTGCACTTATCAGGCCTAGTCTAATGACTTTTGTGTCATTGCTCCAAATCTCCTGTTTCGAATCTGTAAATGTCCAATTTTCATATTTGTTTTCAAACTCGAACCGACGATTCTAATGACATTATTGAAGTTGAGGTTTCTTCATTTTTTTGGGGCCACCATTCCAGACTTGTGTAATGTGCGTCGCACGTTGCTTGCATCAATGTCTTTGATCTCACTATTATGAAGCATATGAGCTACCTCCACTTTGGATAACCTGACTTGTTGACTCCAATATTTGGCCTAAATGTCCACCTTTTGGCTTCTGAATGGATGGACAGGTTTCATTTCGTATTCTTCCAACTGTCATGGCACTCACATGAAGCAGTTTGGCAATTTTCTTGGCTAAGAAACCACATTTGATGAGCTGGATGATGCGGTTTCTCTTTTCTTGTCAAATAGTTTTAATTGCTGCTCCTTGATTCAAACCAATGAACTTTCACTTGGAAATCAGACTAATAATACACTGAGCTATTAGGGAATGTGAGAACAGGTTATTTTTTATAGTATTCAGGAAGAAAAATATTTTTCCACCACCAGGAGCAAACAGTAACAATAGGGTGACATGACAAAAATCTGCATAACTAATCATATGCTAAATAGTTGCAAGTCAAATTTATGTATCAGATAGCCAAGATGATTTTCTATAAAATGATGGTAGTCACACAATCAAAGCAGTAGTGGATGGTGAGATATGAAGCCTGAAAGTCAAAAGTTCAAAACATTATTTTTTTGCTGTTCACTGTATATCTCTCATCCTGGTATATATGGCCGCTTGATGGTGTACATGTCCTCCATTCTGGAATATATATCCCTCATTCTGCCTCTGTATCCTAAAAAAATAAAAAAAAATAAAAACCTGCAACACATTCTTTTCACCTTTGCTCGATCCTACAATGTGCAGCGTCCTCTTTTGTAGCTGGCGCAGAGGCAGTCAGCTGACATTGGCATGCCTACCATGGCGACGCATGATGTCACTGCCATGCAACACCAATGCCTGGCACACCAACATCAGCTGCTGACCTCTGATTCACCATTGACATGTATTGTAGTGCAGGGAGCATGAGGGTCCCTTCACTGTAATACACTTCAGCTGGATGTGCGTCCTCGGTAGGCGCTGGCATCAGCAGACCCCATTCCAGTACAAGTCCGGTTGCGGTCTCACCCTCTACAACCCCGATCTTTACACACCTGGGTGCTTGCTACTTTGTGTTGTATATTACAAAAAATCCCAATAAAATACATTTAAGTTTGCGGTTGGAATGTAAAAAAATGTAGAAAAGTTCATGTGTTATGAATACTTTTTCAAGGCATTGTAAGCGCTAATGTTAGGTAGCAAAAATGAATGAAAGTATAACCTCCTTTTTTCTACTTGCAGTTTACACAGTTTATGAATCACTTCCGTATTTTGAAGCCCTTGGCACATTTTGCTACACGATGTCACTGCCATTTGTGGTTTCCATTCACTTTCCTTACATTTTGAAAATATATCTTTTCCTATTACCTGCCGGTAAGGCTTCAAAAAAAATATGCATGTTTGTACGTCGGCATCATTGCTTGAATGACATGAACATGTTGTCACTTAGGTGTGTTGTACACGTGCAGCCATCTGTACTCTAGAAGAAAGTTGTATCTGAAGCAGCAAGAGTTAAAGCTAAAAGTGAAGTAAGGTGAGTAACAAACATCATAATGTATAGTGAAATAATTTTATTAGTCTAAGAACGTTTCCACCCAAAATGTAAAACTGGTTACATCAGAGTAAATTATTCAAGTTGGAGCAGCAGCCAATGTTCTCTTCGCTTTACATGTAAAAAGACTGGCAAGTTTCCATTTAGTTACAGCCTTCATTTTTGCAAGAGTAAAATGCAGACATTTTCATAGTCACCTTTGAACTCGCTTCTTAGAAACTCAAACAAACTGTATCAAACCATTGCTGGCAAGGCCATTTGTCGTATTTTTAGCCCATTCTTTTAGGAGCCACTTTTTTTCCTTCAACTTAAATAGAATCTGTCAGTGAGATCAACCCTTCAATGTTGTCTACTGTATAAGGACATGTAGGTCATAGGAAGCTGAACAAAATGATACCTTCACATCTGTGATCTGACATCTTATCCCAGAGAAATCCATATCTTTCTTTTATGGAAATGAACTATTAAGATCTATGAGCTGGACACTGATCGCCCCGAGAATCTGCCTCCAAAGCTTATTTTACATGAAAGGGGAGTTACCAGTGTGATACATGCAGATCAGATGTCATGACGGTGTCATGTTTCCTTGGAAGACCTGGATTTATACGGTTATGTCAGGTAATGAAACACAGGTCCTCTTTAGAGATGGTGTGGTGTGTGTCCCATGTTAAATTGATTTTTTTCATCTGGCTCTAAAGAGGTTAATGACCCTTTGTATGTTGGTCAGAAACATGCAGTTCCATTTCAGCTGCTTCTGATCTGGTCATTACCTCTTACTAAAAAAAAACTGGTTAGACCTTGTCCCTGCCAGTGAAAGATTAGTCTTCCTGTGCTGTGTTCAAAAGCTAAGTGATTAGAGGAGAGTTGTTGTAGTAGTGTTCTGTAGTTTGTTGTAGTACTCTCCTTCCTATTGTTGGTTAGTGCTTTTGTATGATAGAGGTTTTCTATTATCCCTGTTTTGTCTTTGTGTCTTGTTTACCTTACATTTCTGTCTCATGGGGTAAGGGAGAGAACAGGTCAGGGTTTAACAGAAGCATAGTAAGGTCAGACACTCGGGCCTCTCTACCTTCAAAAGTATCCCCGCAAGACAGTGATAGTTAGGGTCCCAGTTCCAGGGACAGTTTGAAGCCACCGCTTTCCTTGCCGAACACAGTCACAGCAGGACTTCACAAGAGCAAAATGTCGGTCATTACAGAAGATAAAACAATGAGCAAATGTAATTTAGTAAATGAATAAATAGTAACAGTACATGTAGATAACATAGGGTTCTTAGTTATCACTGTTTTGATCAACAAGATGACAATCACCAGACATGTATTCAATAGAAAATTTAAGAAAGGAAGTAAAGCTCAGATTTTTGGGAACCTTCAAGATTTGAAGAGTGTTTGTGTAGAAGAATGGGACAAAATAATACCTGAGCAATGCATGTGACATGTCCAATACTTATTTCACCTGTTTTTCAATATGGTACCACAACATTCTAATAGCATTATCAGTAGAAATACATCGAGTCATGAGATCCAGAAAACAAACACAACTTAACATTGAGGCTATGTGCACAGGATGCATTTTCGCGGCTAAATAGTTCAAAAACGCAATGGAATTCTTATACAAGGTAATTCAATGACAATCCTGCAGTGTTGTGCACATGATCAGTTAATTTCCGTCCATACTTGCAGTGCGTTTTTTCTGCAGCATGTCAATTCTTTTTATGTTTCTGCAGCGTTTTTAACTCAATGACTTCAACTGAGTCATTCAAATCCGTAGCAAAAATGCAGGTGTAAAAAGGTTTGCATATTTGCTGCCAAAAACGCTGCGAATTGTCAAAGGAAATGATGACAGAAGGAGGAAGAGTGTGTGGTCAGTGTCACGTCGCCGTCAGACTCGGGGCCCGCTGTTCCGCCCTCAGCCACTAGGAGGCGACGGACTGTCACGCCGCCCTCGGGCTCGGGGCCTGCTGTCCAGGCCTCGGCCACCAGGAGACGCCGGACTGACATGTCGTCGTCGATCTCGGGGCCTGCTGTTCCGCCCTCAACCACTACGAGGCGCCGTGGCTCGCGCCCGAGTGAGGGCGGCAACAATGAAAGGGCTTCTGCGCAGGCGTCTACTGGACGCAGACTCCGCTCCTCTGTCAGTCATGAAGGGGCTGGTGCATCATCATCAGGTCTGGTCCTGGGGGCGGTCCTGATGACATCACCAGCCCGGGAGCCTGTGAGGGACGACCTGATCCCTCAAATACCTTGGGACTGGGCTTGCAAGCCGCCGGATATATTCTTGGTTCCCCTACGTGTTACTTGTGATTGCCTATCGTTAACTCCGACCTCAGCCTGAACTTCTGACTACTCTGTTGCCTGCCGTTTTTGTACCTTGCATTTCTCCTGATTACTGACGCTGACCTTGGCCTGGATTCCTGACCCCCTCTACTGCCTGACGATTTTGTACCTCCGCTACTCTCCCGGTTTTTGACCTCTGCCTGGACTCTCGACTCTGCCTCTGCCTGCCGTTTCTGTACCTCCACTGCTCGCCTGGTTTCCGACTCCATTTTTGGCTCCCTTCCTGCTTTTCTATTGCAACCGTTCTGCTCTGGCACTCTGCCCCTGTTCAGACAGTACTTCCTGGGCTCTGCAGTAAATCCAGATCCCTGTATAGGGGTAAAGGGTTTCGGTGCTACTCGGGGCGCTGTCTGTCTGCAGCCCAGACTTGCAGACGGACGCGACAGTCAGAGAATATAGAATAGTGGCCATCTTGGACGAAGCTCATCAAGAATGGACTGCTATCGTCGTATGGGGATCAACGTTGGCCGTTTAATTGAGCTGGTAAATTGTGTGTGTCTGTGAGTGTGTACCCTTGCTACGAACAGCCCATATTGATTGTATATAGGCGTCGTCTGATGGGACTACTTCTCCCATCCAGCTACGTCTGATGTGACATATAATAGAGACAGCAGGAGCCGATGATGGGAGAATAGTCTCATCATTCGGCGCCTGTGTGCAATTGTAAAAAAAAAAAAAAAAAATTGTTTTTTTACATAATTACATAGATATTCACATACAAAATACATACTCACTGAATGCCTAATCCCCAATGCCTGTGTCTCCTGTAAACAATCTAAAATAATAAACCTACATATACTCACCTTTCCGCCGTAGTCCACTTAATACCGAGTGACCCACGTCGATCTCACCCGGCCTCACACAGCGGTAGTGCCGTGAGTGAGAGCACCAGAGCTGAACTCCAGTCAACTCTCACGGCAGCTCAGTGATACACTGTGGGAGCGACTACCTCCTGTCAGTGTATCGCCGGCGGCCAGGAAGAGCGAACACATCGCCCGATGTGACTGTTCTACACGTGAGATCGCCGTGGGACAGTCTGTATTAAGTGGACTGCGTCGAACAGGATGTTATATGTTGGTTTATTATTTTTTGATTGTTTGCAGGAGACGAGGGCGTCGGGAATTAGGCGTTCAGTAATTATGGTAAATTTAGATTCAATAAAGGAGTCTGTGTGATTATTTCAAATAAAGGACTTTATTCTGGGTGTCTGTGTTTTTATAAAATATCACTATGGGGTTACTAATGGAGCGGTGTCTTATAGACACTTCTTCATTACTAACCTGTGGGCTTGATGTCACCTGACAATACAAAGGTTGACATCAACCCTACAAATATTACCCCACTTGCCACCGCTACAGGGCAAGTGGGAGGAGCGAGGCTAAGTGCCAGAATTGGCACTTCTATAAGATGCAACTTTTCTTGGACGGCCTAATAACCATGTATAAGTATATAAGGGGACAATACAAATATCTCTCTGAGGATCTGTTTATACCAAGGAAGGTGACGGTCACAAGGGGGCATTCTCTGCGTCTGGAGGAGAAAAGGTTTTCCCACCAACATAGAAGAGGATTCTTTACTGTTAGGGCAGTGAGAATCTGGAATTCCCTGCCTGAGGAGGTGGTGATAGCGAACTCAGTCGAAGGGTTCAAGAGAGGCCTGGATGTCTTCCTGGAGCATAACAATATTGTATCTTACAGTTATTGTTAGGTTCTTTAGAAGGACGTAGATCTGGGGATTTATTCTGACAGAATTTTATAGGCTGAACTCGATGGACTGTCTTTTTCGGCCTTACTAACTATGTTACTATGTTAAAGTGGATGTGTCACAACACAGCTGTCGGGTGACCTGGGACCAGAGGCTTCTTTCCTGTCCCTAACACTAGAGGGCGCCCTAGTTCGCCCTTCTCTCCGGGATACTTCAGATGGCGAAGATACCGGAGCCTCCACACTTGCCTTATCTCCTGAGTTAGCCCTCTATCTGTTCTCTTCCCTCACCCAGGGAAGAAGGGCCACTACTGTGCACCATAGTACACCAACCCAACAAACAAGGCAACAAAATATTCACTCACATGTAACAGAGGAATGCACCGATGTGTGCAGGTAGGGGAACAGACCAAAATAGAGAAGGATATGGAATTACCACACATACAAACCAAGCAACAGTCACTAATAACTCCTCCAACACTCCTTCACATATGAACTCCTCTCCCACCTTTAGTCATGCAGCAAATGCTAGCTCTGACAAGGATTTGTAACAGAGCCCAGATTATAAAGGGGACAAGAGTGGCTAACTGAGCTCAGCTTTGAACACAGGGATTTCCAATATGGCCGATTAACCCCTGTTCTGCCAGAAGAAATAATAACATTTAAATGAAGGAGAAGCGCTTCTTCTCAGTGCCGGAGTAGGAGCAATCAGACGCTGTGGTCTTCTGGCTCCACGCTGTCGCAGTAACCCCGTAACAGGATGTCCATTTAAACAGAAAAAAATGGGCTACATTGTAAATAACAAATAAGCATTACTTAAAGCACTTATGATTAGCTGTAGTAGACAAATTGTAGACCGGAAATCAGAACTGCGGCATGGTCAACAAAACCAAGGGGCTGCGGAAAGGCAGCGATGGAGCACTAGGGACGACAATACATAAGTAATGCAGAGTTTTGTATATTTACAATCATTTCTTACTGTAAATATAGCAACAGCAATAACCAAATACTTCCAAAAATATTACTCTTTTGCTTCTTTATTCAATGTTTAATTTTTTTTTTTTATCTTATTTACAATAGAATGCTGTTGCCAATGAGTGTTACAGTTTGCCTATACAGCAGCCGATGTTGCAGCTTTTGCTGGAGGGCAATAACAGGATATCCCCTATTGCATATCTTATTAGTGGACTCAATGTAGCGAACATTGCCTAAGTAGATAACAGACATAAATGTATGCACTGTCAAAAGTCATATACAATCTGCTATTTATTTTGCAGTACTGGATTTGGACGAAAAGTGCAGACTTGCTGTTATCGAGTGTGTTCCTGGTGGTTGTACAATTCAGTCGTTCGTGTCTGATAAACAGTACAATAAAAGGAATAGTGAGATTGGATGGATCTTCAGTATGATTCAACGGGAAGCTGAAATTTGAAAATGCTGTTCTAAGTATTATACTTGTATATGGGTGCTGGGTAAGGAATATGTATAAACTCAATGTTACAGTACAATTGCAACCTGTTTTAAAATAAAAGTTTACCTTCAATAGAGAAATGTCATTTTTATGTCTAACACATAAGACATGTGTTTTTTTTTAATAGGTTAATATTAAACATTTTTTAACAATACAAATTTGAAAGGGATCATCTGGGACAATTTTTATCATTTTTTTATCGCCTTAAGAACTGTTGCATCCGGCACCATTTTCTGCTGGATCAGAGCTGTCGAAGATCGCACCTGCAGCTTCCAGTATTGCCACGTTGACAAAGCAGCTGCTTTTCTATTGCTCTACCAATGGGGCATCACTTCTGATGTAATAATGATTGACAGCCGGCTCCCCACAGCATAACTGTGGAGAACCGGCTGTCAGTCAGCATGATGTCGGCAGTGACACCCCATCAACAGAGCAGCCAGATAGGGGAAGAGCTGCTCTGTTGATGTGAAGCAGCGAAATCGCCGGCAGGAGCTGTTGTGACCTCTCAGAGCTGGCGCCAGCAGGCATGTAGTTAGCAACTACCCTTCTGTAAGTTCTTAGCCCCATGAGAAAAAAAAAATAGTTCTAGATAATCCCCTTAAGGAACAATAATACAATATTATGTACCACAGTAAGCAACTTTGTAGAGGTTACAAAATAGTCATGTACAATCCTATATGTCATGAAATCAGTAAAAGAGGAGTTGACAACGATACATGAAGCATGTGTATTTGTAATACAACAAAGATGTTCTATATTCTATTATGACTAATAAGCCATTCATACAGTAACACACAAGGCATGTACTTACCTTACATTGTACAAGAATGTGATGCTATGAAAAACTGGTGTAAATTGGCAGATAGAAGGAGATATTCAAAGAGGTTGGATTCTTGGCCCTTTCTCAGCAAACAAACTTCTGTACAAAAATGTATAGTAGTTCTTGGTCGATCAGTGTTACATCACACCAAGTATATAACGGGGCCCTTATTTCTGATGAAACCTAATGCTACTGTATCAAGAACATTAAAGCCAATTGTTTTCAACTTTGAGGGAACAACTTTGGGGAAGATGCTTTCCTGTTCCCGCTTGATTGCGGAGAATGCATTAAGTTTTGCCAGTCCCATAACACATACAGAGTTAGGCTACGTTCCCATGATTAGTTTTTGGCGCTGAATATTTTAAAAAAAATGCAAGTAAACTATGTTAGTTAATAGGGGGTGTAAGGCAGTGACTGGTGTCACATGTGAGGATCACTGGATGTTCCCCCAGGATGCGCACGGAGGCGTATTGAGGCCATGAGAAAGTATTGTGGTCACAGGCATAGCTGTGGTTGCAATGCAGACTAAAGAGAGTATAGGTCTTGAACATGCTAGTTATCCAGGGCAGATTTAGGGAAAACCTGCTCTGGGCTTTTGTGCTTGAAACAGACTGCAGATGGTATTGGTGCAGTCCATTTCATTCCTGGCCTGGGTTTTCCATGTCGCCCAAGGCCACAGATTGCTAGTTAAAAATCTTGCAGTATAGGGTTTGGGTGTAAATAGCAGTCAGCTCTGCGGTGCTCCATCTGTGGGAGGCAACACAGACAAGCGGAGGCAGAGCAGCCAGGGCAGTTCAGGAGCCTGGCACCTACGGCGTACACAGCACTGCATTCGCTCATGGTAACAGGTCTCGGAGGTGGACTGTCTTGTGCCCGGCGGTGAACCGGAGGTAGACTGTCTGGTGCCAGAAGGAGGACTGGCGTGTTTAGCAACTGAAAACTGAAGGATATGGTTCCTGGCTGCGATCCGGAGGATATTGTGTACTGTGTAATGCTGTGAGTAGAACATTTAACACAGTGGTGCAGTTGCCCACGCAACTGGCCTCAAGAGGAGGACTGGCGTGTTTAGTGACTGTAAACTGAAGGATATTGTGTACTATGTAAAGCTGTGAGTAAAGAGACATTAGCAGGGAGGTGCAGTCGCCCACACGGCAATGGGTCAGAGGTGGACTGGCATGTTTAGTGACTGTAATGCTGAGGATATGTGCCCGGCTGTGATCCAAAGGATATCGTGTGCGGTGTTTATATAAGTTGGACAATAATGCTGTGAAGTAAACGTATTAAAGAGACTTTTGTTTGGAGTTTGGGCGGCATGGTGGCTCAGAGGGTAGCACCACCAAGGACAACATCTGCAAGAAGTTTGTATGTTCACCCCATGTTTGTGTGGGTTTCTTCCGGGTACTCTGGTTTCTTCCCACATTCCAAAGACATACTGATAGGGAATTTAGATTGTGAGCCCCATTGGGGACAGTGCCAATAATGTCTGTAAAGTGCTGTGGAATTAATGGTCCTATTTAAATGAGTAAAAAAAATAAACATTGCTGGGTCACTGACTCATCACTGCATAAGTGTGCTACCACTGCACTACAAGGGAAGAAAGTCTGTGACATGAAAAACTCCCCCAATGCTCATCGTGGGAACGTAGCCTTATACGTTATGCCTGAACATTGCAATATAGGAAACAAATCTGTAGAAAGAAAACTCTACTTTAACCACAAATACAATAGATATTGTTTTATTTCAGATCTGCCACTTGATGAAAGTGTACAGAGACTAGAGAAGATTACAGATACAGAAATGTAAAGAAGATAATATTGACCTGAATGGAGAATTTTCATTTCAGGAAGTGATACGAGCGCTGTAGTGATAAGTCCCGGACATTATACATGATGGATATTATGTCTGGCTGACTGTCATTTCAGCTATAAAGGACACTTCTTTTAGTCTAAAAATGATTTGGCGTACATTTTCAGACCAAAATGCATGTGAGTATCAGTATAAATTATATGCTGGTGAGGTGATCCATGACCCAGCAGATCATTACCAGCCATAGGCTCTGGTCCACACTGCTTTCCTCTTAAACTCTGGAAGACTTCTCAAGTTAAAAAGGGAAGCTGAAAGAAAAAAAAAACAAGAGCTACTTTATCCTGAATCATAAAAAGAAATACCGTACCTACCTAGAAGCCCATACCCACGACCTGAAATATTAGATTCACCGCAACACAACTAGCATTCTACATACTGTTAGGTCCACAGCATCTCCCCAACACAATCCTCATGATTTCTTGAGGCACCTTGCATGATGAAGGGTGTTTTACAACATTATTGCAAAACGACAAAAGCAGAGTTTTTCTTGGGTCTAGAACATTTCAGTAAATCTATGCTTGAGGCAAAGCTGTAAGTCTCTTGAGTAATGTTCTACATTTCTCTACAAATGTGAATTACTAGTTAGTCTTATGATATGCAAACAGACAGGTGACACCAAGGTTTTGTCCTGTGCAGTCTTTTTAGCATTATTTCTGACTTTTCCAGAGTGCTTTTTTAAATTTTGGACTAATAAGGTTTTTCAAGCTTTTTCCTGCATTTTGTCATGCTTTTTTTTCACTGGTATTTTCCGGATATTTATTGAACTCCATTCAATAATGAAGAAACTGCTAGCACTTTTGAACCTCCCCATTGACTTTGACTTCTATTACAAAGTAAAGTGAAAAACACTTCAAAAATAGTCAGGTCACTTCTTTTAACCACTTGGTGTCTTATGAAAATCTGGAGCCTAAACATATGCACAGCAAGTTATTTTTACATAGAAATGCATATGTTCATTCTTCTAAGAGTTTAGTTAGCCCTTACGTATTCCATAACGTATTTATCAGGTGGATTCTGCTTTCAAACCCGTCTCAAAAAGACGCTGTGTACACATACCCTAATGGATAACTGTACCACAGACTGACATTGTCACATCTCCAGACGTTTCACAGACTTGAATCTAGCGTTCATATCATCCAACAGTAGCCATACCTTCCAAAACATTCTTCGATGCCTCTGATAAGGCTCCTTCAGGACTTTCAAGGAGATTCATCATCCAATCAATAAACTGTATAAGAAAAAAAAAAAAAATAATGATTACGTCTCAAAAAGGGGAGTCATCAAGCAAGGTTGAGTAACTAAGAAATAACTGGCATTTCATTAATTTAAGTAAGTCTATATTCCGGTACATTACTTACAGAAAACTAAACAGATGCTTAGAGGAGTTGTCTGAAATTGATAGGTCATAAATCTCAGCTCAGTGGGGGTTGGACAACTTGCACCTCCACTAATTAGCTATTTTCAGCTGTGAACAGAGCCGAACAGCACAGCTCTGTATATTGTGGCTATTGTTGTTAACCGCCCTTATTCAATTGATCTCATATTATTTCACCCCTTACACAGGTGACATTGCTACTATGGCTTTCCCTCTTGCGAGAATTCTGATTTCAGCGGACATAAAGGAGAACATATGCCGTAGAAATGCTATGTATTTGGACTCATGCCATATGTTACAATTTTCATCCTGCATCTAAACAGCTGTGTAATAAAATATTCAAGGTATCCTACTTTTAAGCTAAGTGCTTGTAAGGCACACAGATTTATCATTTTTTCGTTTTTGAGAGACAGTCTACACCCTGGGTATGCATTGTGTACTACCCAACGAGTCTAGCAGGACCTGCAGCCAGGGGTATCACTATATATTTTACAGCAGGGTAATAATATGCCTCTTTCTATTTTTTGACGAACATTTTTACCCAAGACAATATAACTTGCAATACACCAAATTTGTAAAACTAAGAAATATGTCATAATTGTATCACAGGTTTACCATGACAGAGACGAGTCAGAAGACCGCACCGTCTGATTTCTCCTACTCCTGCACTGATTAGAAGCACATCACCATCATATTAAACAGTGCAGGTTTCTTTTAGCAGTGCAGGGGTTAATCTGTTCAGTTGAGCGCTCCTGGCAGCTTTCCTGCCATAAGAATCAGCTGTTCACTGTTAGCCACTCACCTCTCCTATTTAAACAGTCCTCAGGCATTCAAGAAATGCCAGAGTTAGCTTTCAATCTGCATGGCACAGGAGCTTGGAGGAGTTTGGCAGTTTGAGGATTAGTTTGGTGGATTTATCTTGCGACTGTTGCTTGGCTTTGGTTATGTGCTAATCTGTTTCTTCTCCTTCTTTGGTTTTGCCCTTGCTTCACTCCCCGGTATCTCCGTCTGTTTGTGTGGGTGTATTTTTGTATGATTGGTATTTTCCTTTATCCCTGTTCATATTACCTTGTTAGTCTGGTTGGTATATTACCATACACTACTACTCCCGACTTCCCTTGGTGGGGGAGGGGAACAGACTAAGGGAGGATTCAGAAGCTCAGCAAGATACATGGCCCCGGTGTCCTCACCATCAGAAGTAATCTGGGCAACAGGGATAGATAGGGTGCCCCCTCATGCTAGGGAAAGGGTAGGAGCACCTGGCCCCAGGATACCTGACAACAGAGTTGTAATTTATCCTATTTCCTCTCAGTAGCCAGGCTGTCAGTGCAGTGGCCGCAAGGCTTCAGAATACTATTAAACTTCAGATTAACCCTGTATTTGCAGATTAACAGCATTTTGGGATATGATAGGTTCTCTTTCACCTCCACTCTATTCATTATCTCTTGGCCTGCCAGAATTTGGCGAGTGCTGCACTCAGCTATTTGCTGGCACTCACAGCAGTCTGACAGTTCGGACATCTCTGAAGTAACAGGCTATATACTTCTGCAGTATAAGGGTAACTTTGTGCACAGAAGTGAGGCGACCATTCATTTGTGCAGACACAAGATTTCCTAGCCCGCTCCTGATGTCACATTAACAATCAGCAACCATTCAGGTGAAAAGGATGTAAACCACCTGAATACGCAAAGTTTCACTAAGTGCTTTCTTCTGCTCAGAGCACTTCACATTTTATTCGCATACTGCTAAAATCATGTATTTCTCCAAATTCATGGTTTAAATGCATGTATCTATCAATGGGCTACATACATGCCCATATGGTCTGTTGTGTATGTGTGGAGGAGGGGTGCGGTTGAACTTTCTGATAGTGTCCCTTTATTTGCATCAATTTGCTCACTCTTTCCCATCTCCTGTGGACTTTCACTATAATATGTACATTATTCCCTATGTTTTAAAAAGAGTGAAGTAGTATATGCTTGTGCCTACTTACAGGCTCAGTGAGCAAGCCTTTGAAGAGTTTTATAGCAGTCTGCTAAGTAAAGCTAGGCTCTTCTCCTCCACATCGGGAAGAGTTAGACTTCTCCCACACGTCTGCTATATATTTATACATGTAGCGACCAGGAGAGCAGAAGACAGAAGGGATGAGTCGCGTTATTACGCTGTGCTAGCATTCCTACTATACAATTCAGCACCCTGAAATACCAGTGGCATGTTATAAATGGTAGTCCTATAGCACATCTGCAGTTTGGCGGGTGTCAATTTTACAAGGCTAAAGATGGCCATACAAAAGAGATACTGTACGAGCAAAAAGGTAGATTTAGCCCATTTACTTACAGCTGTCAGCACCTTTTCTCGATACAAACGAGTGTGATAGATGCCGACATATGACAGATATCTGTCAAAAAGCTGATTTGCCATTTATGATTTTGCCAGTTATTGTAGGGTGTTGTGGTTACAAACTCAACAGATACAGTTGAGAAAAAAAAGTATTTAGTCAGGCACCAATTGTGCAAGAAGATGAGAGAGGCCTGTAATTGACATCATAGGTAGACCACAACTATCAAAATGAGAAAACAAATCCAGAAAATCACCTTGTCTGATTTGGCAACATTTATTTTTCAAATTATGGTGGAAAATAAGTATTTGGTCACCTAAAAAGTGGCTCTCACAGACTTGTAACAACTTCTTTAAGAGGCTCCTCTGTTCTCCACTCATTACCTGTAGTAATGGCACCTGTTTGAACTTGTTATCAGTATAAAAGACACCAGTCCACAACCTCAAACAGCCACACTCCAAACTCCACTATGGTGAAGACCAAAGAGCTGTCGAAGGATACCAGAAACAAAATTGTAGCCCTGCACCAGGCTGGGAAGACTGAATCTGCAATAGGCAAGCTGCTTGGTGTAATGAAATCAACTGTGGCAGCAATAATAAGAAAATGGAAGACATACAAGACCACTGATAATCTCCCTCGATCTGGGGCTCCATGCAAGATCTCACCCCATGGGGTCAAAATGATCACAAGAACGGTGAGCAAAAATCCAAGAACCACACGGGGGGACCTAGTGAATGACCTGCATAGAGCTGGGACCACCATAACAAAGGCTACCATCAGTAACACACTACACTGCCAGGGACTCAGATCCTGCAGTGCCAGATGTGTCCCTCTGATAACATAGTAACATAGTAATTAAGGTTGAAGGAAGACTAAAGTCCATCTAGTTCAACCCATATCCTATCCTAACCTGCCCTAACATGTTGATCCAGAGGAAGGCAAAAAAAAACCATGTGGCAATCAGTAAGCTTCACATTGGGGAAAAAAATTACTTCCCGACTCCACATACGGCAATCATTAAGCCAGTACATGTCTGAGCCCGTCTGAAGTTTGCTAGAGAGCATTTGGATTATCCAGAAGAGTATTGGGAGAATGTCATATGGTCTGATGAAACCAAAGTAGAACTGTTTGGTAGAAACAAAACTCATCGTGTTTGGAGGAGACAGAATGCTGAGTTGAATCCAATGAACATCATACCTACTGTGAAGCATGGGGGTGGCAACATCATGCTTCAGGGCTGTTTCTCTACAAAGGGACCAGGACGATTGGTCCATGTACATGAAAGAATGAATGGGGTCATGTATTGTGAGATTTTAGTTTCAACGTTTTTATTGAGAAGAAAACATCATTTAATGGGGGCATGGCTATGCCTTGAGAGGGAGAGGATGCTGGTAAAGAGAGCTCCTCCATTATCCTGGCAGATCCTGAACCTGGGACCCCTTCTTGTGGATTACCGACACCTAGCTGGATCCTCTTGGATATTGGGACCCTCCTGGGTACCTCACGGCAGGTCAGGAGGCGGCTTGTGAGAGCGGGCAGTGGAGGAGACAGGGGCGGGCGGCCGGTTTCCCCACGAGGCGGCGTCCATCTTGGGCGTGCGGCTCAGCCACAGAGAGCTGCAGCGCCGAATCATATTGCTGCACCGCCGCCGGGCAGTGAAGAAGCTGTCAGATAACCGGAGGTGCCGGCTGATGCCATCACAAGAGGAGGCCTAGTGCACCCTCCCCCACTGCAGCTGCTTTTGTGGGGCCCCCCTCTCCCTCCTCTGGCCATAAAGATCTGCACTGTACCCAGTAGCCATCCTCATAATATCTGAGGCATCCTGCTGCAGCCCGACATATAATTAACTGTTTCCAGCCCTGCTGCAATCTCCATCTCTGGTGGGTGACACCTAGACCACGCATTTTAGTTGCTCCATTTGACTGTGCTGCAGATAACCATGAGCCGAATAAAAGGGGCAGGAGCGGCAGCGGAGAAATAGAAGGAGTTTGCTAGACCGGACCCCGCTGAAAGTGCACGACATAATAGGCGCACTTCCTCTCAGGCTCAGTGCAAAAATCGCCCTTCTGGGTGTGAGGAGGAGA
Organism: Dendrobates tinctorius; assembly: GCF_039654945.1. Taxonomy (NCBI): domain Eukaryota; kingdom Metazoa; phylum Chordata; class Amphibia; order Anura; family Dendrobatidae; genus Dendrobates; species Dendrobates tinctorius. Next base: position 16,823,162 of record NW_027361796.1, read on the forward strand.
TGGAACAGGAGGACCTGACCCTTAAACAAGCATCTGAGCAATTGATGCAGGCTATCTCCTTGACCAAGACATCCCTGACGGAGAAAATTGAGGATGTTTATACGGAGGTGGGGAGACTCCGTCAGGACATGCAGGCCATGAAGGGACGCATTACAGAGGTGGAGACAAGGGTGTCTAGGGTAGAGGATACCATTACACCCATGGAGGCTAAGTTAACAAAGGTGGCGGGCTCCATGAATGCTTGGAAGCAGAAGGCGGATGACCTGGAAAACAGAATGCGCCGGAATAATATCCGTATCGTTGGTCTGCCTGAGCGCTCGGAAGGTCAGCATCCTGAGAAGTTTTTGGAGGATTGGCTTAAGACCTCTCTGGGGGATGAATTCTCTTCAATGTTCGCTGTTGAAAGAGCTCACAGAGTCCTTACAAGACCACTGCCTCCGGGAGCCCCACCTCGACTTTCCTGGCACGCTTGCCCAATTGTAAGGACAGAGATACCATTCTACGTCTTGCACAACTGAAAAGCCCTATTAAGTTTGACAATGCTGTCGATTCCATCTTTCCGGATTTCTCAATGGAACTGCATAAACAGTGGGCACAATTCACCGAGGTCAAGAAACGCCTCAGGGACAGGAACATTGTATACTCGATGATGCATCCAGCTCGACTTCGAGTTGTTCATGAAGGTTCCTCCGTATTTTTTACAGATCCGACAGAGGCGACTGAGTGGCTGCGGTCCCACAGAGGATCCCCTGCGAAAGAATCCAAATGTGGCGGCTGTCACTTTAGATCCTCTCAATTAACGGTCTAATTGGAGCTCTCTCGTCGAATTCCCAGATACCAGCTATACCGGACGCTGTATTCAGTGATGGTATCCCCCCTTGTTTATTTTTTGATAGGGGCATAAGACTGTACGCCTCTGTTACTAGGTTCCTGTTTTGCTTTTTCTTTTTCAAAAGTTTTAATTTTTATAGTTGTTTAGATGTAGGCCGCAGCCAACGCCAAATTCTGCTATCTGTGTGGGGTCTCTGCACCTGGATCGGGCACCTCTATGCACCATGTTCAGATAGGGAGGAATGGGTTCTAAGCTGATTTGTGTGACCTGGAATGTGAGAGGCTTAAAAACCCCTCGAAAAAAAATTAAGGTGTTCTCACAAGTTAGACATTACCGTCCTCACATTGTGGCCCTGGTGGAGACGCACCTAACTAGAGATACGGTTCGGTGGGTACAGAAACCGTGGGTGCAATGGTTTATACATGCTTTTCACACCAGCTACTCAAGGGGAGTTTACTGTTAATTCATAAGGATGTTCGGTGGGAGGCCAGGGAGGCCCGGAAGGACCCCGAGGAACGATTTGTGTTCATGCATACGCTGATTAACTCTCAGAAATATGTCATTCTTTGTATTTATAATCCCCCTCCGGCCAATATGTCAATTATTCAAAAGGCCCCGAGCTTTGCTTTCAATTACCCGGATGCACATGTCATCTGTATGGGAGATTTTAATTTGGTCATGAATAGCCATCTTGATAAATTGAGACTGGGTGATGGAGTACAGGGTGGGGTCTCCCCCCAGGGCACGTCCCAACTGTCACAATTCATGGTGGGTAGTGGGTGGCTGGATCTATGGAGAGTGCGCCACCCAGAGACGAGGGAGTACACTTGCCATTCCTCCACTAAACACTCTCTGTCTCGCATAGATTACATTTTCGGGTCCAGCAGTCTGGCTGCATGGGTGGATGATATCAAACATGGAAGCAGGGGGATTTTGGATCATAGTCCAGTTATTCTCAAGCTTAAATTTGGGCCATTGACTAATAGGATGGCATGGAGGCTGAACCCTTTTTGGCTGAAGTTGATAACATCCCGATAGGACGATAGATCAGTTACGTTGCTTCATCTCGTCCCACCCCGAACCCCGAAATATTAAATGTATTTTGGGATGCTCTTAAAGCCTATTTACGGGGTTGTCTACCCTCTACGATTTCTTACATTAAGCGGGAGACATCGGAGGAGGATGGCGAGATGGAGCGACGTCTGAAAGACTCGGAGGCAGCCTATATATCAGATCAAACTAACAGTAATAGGGTAGAATGGCTGGCCGCTCACACGTTATATGCTCAATACACTGATACCAAGACGAAACGTAAATTATTTTTTGCCCGGCAGTCTTATTTTGAAATGGGGAATCAGGCAAGTAAATTTCTGGCCTACTTAGTGCGGCAGCATAATGCCACCAACACAATTCTACAGATTTGTGATTATTATTATTATTATTTATTGTTTATTGTTATAGCGCCATTTATTCCATGGCGGATTACATGTAAGGAGGGGTATACATAATAAAAACAAGTACAATAATGTTATTAATGTTAAACAATACAAGTCATAATTGGTACAGGAGGAGAGAGGACCCTGCCCGCGAAGGCTCACAATCTACAAGGGATGGGTGAGAATACAGTAGGCGAGAGTAGAGCTGGTCATGCAGCGGTTTGGTCGATCGGTGGTTACTGCAGGTTATAGGCTTGTCGGAAGAGGTAGGTCTTCAGGCTCTTTTTGAAGGTTTCGATGGTAGGTGAGAGTCTGATATGTTGTGGTAGAGGGTTCCAGAGTAGGGGTGATGCGCGAGAGAATCTTGTATGCGATTGTGGGAAGAGGAGATAAGAGGGGAGTAGAGAAGGAGATCTTGTGAGGATCGGAGGTTGCGTGCAGGAAAGTACCGGGAGACGAGGTCACAGATGTATGGAGGAGACAGGCTGTGGATGGCTTTGTATGTCATGGTTAGGGTTTTGTACTGGAGTCTCTGGGCAATGGGGAGCCAGTGAAGGGATTGACAGAGGGGAGAAGCTGGGGAATAGCGGGGGGACAGGTGGATTAGTCGGGCAGGGTTTAGAATAGATTGGAGGGGTGCAAGAGTGTTTGAGGGGAGGCCACTGAGCAGGAGGTTGCAGTAGTCAAGGCGAGAGATGATGAGGGCATGGACTAGGGTTTTTGCAGATTTTTGGTTGAGGAATGAACGGATTCGTGAAATATTTTTGAGTTGAAGTCGGCAGGAAGTGGAAAGGGCTTGGATATGTGGTTTGAAGGAGATCAGCGTCAAGGATTACCCCGAGGCAGCGAGCTTGTGGGACTGGGGAGAGTGGGCAGCCATTTACTGTAATGGATAGGTTCGTTGGGGGGGGGGGTCACGTGAGATGGGGGAAAGATGATGAATTCTGTTTTGTCCATGTTAAGTTTCAGAAATCTAGCGGAGAAGAAGGATGAAATAGTGGACAGACATTGAGGGATTCTGGTTAGTAGGGAGTTGATATCTGGTCCAGAGATGTAGATCTGTGTGTTATCAGCATAGAGATGATACTGAAAGCCATGAGATTCTATGAGCTGTCCCAGGCCAAAGGTGTAAATGGAGAAGAGCAGGGGTCCTAGGACTGAACCTTGTGGGACTCCGACAGATAGGGGGTGAGGTGAGGAGGTGGTATGTGAGTGGGAGACGCTGAATGTCCGGTCTGTTAGGTATGATGAGATCCAGGATAGGGCCAAGTCTGTGATGCCAAGGGATGAGAGGGTCTGTAATAATAGGGAATGGGCTGTGTCAAAGGCAGCCGACAGGTCCAGGAGGAGGAGGACAGAGTAGTGTCGCATTGGTGATCTTAGTAAGGGCAGTTTCAGTGGAGTGGTGTGACCGGAAGCCAAATTGTAAGCGGTCAAAGAGGGAGCAAGAAGAGAGATGGGAGATGATTCAGGTGGTACTTTGGTTTCCTCAACTGAGAAGATATTAGAGTGCTTTTCTGACTATTATGGTCCATTGTACAATTCTAAGACTGATGTGGACGGCCCGGAGTGTCTAAATTATTTGTCAGATATAGAGTTTCCTACGCTGAGTCCTTCTCAGCGGGCCTTTATGGATGCTGAGTTTACTCTGGAGGAGGTAGAGGACGCCATAAAAGACATGGCCTCCGGGCAGGCCTCCGGGCCGGATGGATTTCCTGTGGAGTTATATAGGAAATATCAGGATATACTGGCACCCCTTTTGTTGACAGTGTTTCGTGGGATCTGGGAGGGGGGATGCATGCTGGAGTCCTTTTATGAGGCCAATATAATAGTTCTTAAAAAAGAGGGGAAGGACCCTTTAGATTGTGGATCTTACAGGCCTATATCACTAGTAAATGTGGATTATAAAATTTTTACAAAAATTTTGGCCAAAAGAGTAAATTCAGTTATATTAGATCTTGTACACCCCGATCAGACGGGTTTTATGCCGGGGAAGAGCACCTCCATAAATATCAGATGAGTCCAGTCAGCGGTTCAATATAGCTCTCTGGTACCAGATAATGAATGGGCACTGGCATCGCTAGATGCAGCTAAGGCCTTTGACTCGCTTGAATGGCCTTTTCTCCGTGCATGTTTACAGAGGTATGGATTTGGCGATAGATTCCAAGAATGGGTTAATGTTTTATACATGAAGCCCAAAGCCCGGGTCATCGTAAATACCTCCATATCTGAATCATTCAGGGGTGTCCCCTTTCCCCGGCCCTTTTTGCTCTTGCTATTGAGGCGCTGGCAATTCACATAAGATCTTCCCCTAATATTGTTGGTATAGAAATAGCAGGTTGGATGGATACCATAGGCCTATACGCTGACGATATGGTGAGATTTATGGACAAGGCGGAGCAAACCCTGACAAGAGTGATCACTACCATAAATAAATTCAGTACATATTCTGGCCTATACATAAACTGGGCGAAATCTGCTTTGATGCCTCTTTCCCATGCTCCAATGTCACGACTGGAGACTCTCTCCCTACTGCCCATTGTGACCAATTTTAAATATTTGGGTGTTCATATCTCTCAAGGTAGTAAATTTGATCTGCAACTCAATATACAACCATTATTGGAGACGGTCAAAGGTAAATTCGCGATTTGGGGTAAACTTCCACTGTCTGTAGCCGGACGTATTAATCTAATTAAAATGATATACTCCCCAAGCTTAGCTACTTTCTTCAACATAGTGCTGTGGTGGTGCCCAAATCCTTTTTTGCTAATCTGAATTCCCAAACCACATCCTTTATTTGGGGGAAAGCCAGGCCTAAACTTAGACTAGCCACTCTGCAGAGGCCCAAGAGGGGAGGAGGGGCAGTGTTACCTGATTTCTTATTATTTAGCTGGACAGGCTAAGGCCATAAGTACATGAATGCCTGGAGGTCATCTCCCGAATTCTGAGAGTCATCTACTTCATGCTACAGGAATTAGTTGCCCACTGGGTTTTTTGGAAATGAAGAAAAATGTCCCGAAACTGCTACCTCTGCTTCGTCTGGCACGATCGATATGGAGACAGATTAGGGGGGGGGTTAGATTTGGGGATGTTATAGCTGAAATGCCCCTATGGAATAATGACTACCTCCCGGTACTACTGGAGCATCCATCCGCTGAGTTCTGGGTTCAGTATGGTGTCTCTACGGTAGGTGATCTATATGATCATGGAACATTGGTATCCTTTGAGCAATTACAAGTTAATCGCAGTGTCCCGAGATCCCAGTTTTTCCGTTATTTACAGTTAAGATCAGCTTTCCAGTCGCACATGAGATGTACGGGTATAGATAATGCCATTTCGTCTCTACCCCTGATAGGGATTCTCAAATCACAGGGCCCTCAGGGTCTCATCTCCTCTCTATATACATATTTGTTGTCAGTGGGGACAGAATGTACCCTAGATTCAGTTAAGAAGAAATGGGAGAGACTCATCCCAGATACACAGGGTGAAGAATGGGAAGAAATCCTGGAGTCACCAATCTGGGTATCTCCGTCTGCCAACAATAGGATGATACAATTGTATATTATTAATCAATCGTATTTGACTCCAGATCGACTCTTTAAGATGGGCCGATACCCGTCATCAGAATGTTTGAGATGTCATTCAATAGATGCAGACTTTATCCATATGATCTGGTGCTGTCCTGTTGTTGCGCAATCCTGAAGGGGGGTGACGTCATTATTAACATCCTTGGTACAATCCCCTGTTCCCCTTGAACCACTGACCTGTCTGTTTGGAGTGTGGGATGAGGAAGTATGGGGTCATTATGTTGGGGTTTTTCTACGGGAGACTCTATTCATGGCACGGAAGATACTAGCATTACGGTGGATGGGGAATTCGCCTACTTCTCTTGGGTCCTGGATCACTCTGGTAAATGCGATTATCCCATATGAACGTACACTGTATCAGAATAGAGGGTGCCTGGGTAAATTCGAGAAAATTTGGGAGAGGTGGAACTCCTCTAATCTCACTTTGCAGAGCGGAGATGTCGCACATTGTATAGACGTAGGCTGCAGAATAGTTTATGTTTTGGTAGATGCAGGTAGGGTTTAGAAGCTAGGCAGGTTTTATTACTGGTAAAATACCATGATACTACTGTGATTTAATTGATACTGTTTGCTTTATTTACACACGGTTGGTGTACATGTTATGCTTCACGTTTTCATGTTATCTGAGCATATATATACTTTGTATCAAGCCTGGTATCTTGTACCAAATGTGTGTGTTATATAACTGCTTATGGTTAATAAACAAATTTAAAAAAAACAAACATCATTTAACATGAAATATGTTCACATTAGAGTGCAAGGATCCCCTCGCAGGGGGAAATATTTAAGAAAGAGCATGTGAAACCTATATAGTATCCTTGCCTTTGTCATCTTAGTTTGAAAGACTTGCTAAACAACAGTTTTAACATAACCAAATTAAGTTAAAAGAGGGGGGGGGGGAAATACATTGAGTGTCAATAATATAAGATGAGTTGACGTGAAATACTAGCGTAAGCGGTTCAGAGTACACACATGTAGATAGTAACTACCATGTCAATAAACTATATAGATAAAGACATCGACCTAGAGAGGTCCTCACCATTAAATGCCTGGATCCAAGGTTCCCAGATACCTTGGAAAGCATCGAAAGTATCGGATCTAATGGCTTCTATTTTTTCATACAGAATTATCAAATTAACCCTTCTTTTCACCTGCGTTATTGAAAGCGTCTTAAGGGCCTTTTACACATAGCGATATCGCTAGCGATCTCGCTACATGTGACACTTACCTCCGACCCAGCTCCCCGCTGGATATCGCTGATCGCGCGAGAACGTCCTGGTCCATTTCTCATAGTCGGCTTCCTGCTGGCGCCGACGAGCGACTAATGGACGCGGGCGGAAGTCATCATCATCGCTGCATGTGACAGGTAGCGACCGCCGAGCATCGCTGCATCGCTGGTGAGATTTGCCTGTTTGGCAGCACACTAGCGACCATTTAGCAATGCACCAGCGATCCTGACCGGGTCGTATTGTTGTCGGGCTCACTGGTGCATCGCTAAATGTAACGGGACCTTTAGTTTTCCAACTGCTAGCTATGTGGTTCCTGGTTGCCATAGTAATAAAATCAATAAGATGACAAGTCTTATTATTGGCATTGACTGGTCTGTCCCCCAGCAGTAATACAGACGGAGATAATAATTTCCTATTTATGGCTGTATTAATTAATTTTACCACATCCTTCCAGAGAGATTTCACTATCGGACAAGTCCACCATGTGTGGAGCATGTCCTCACTATCACTACACCCCCTAAAACAGTTGCCTGGGATTTTGTGGTAGATGTTGTGTAGGAAGCTAGGTACATAGTGAATTCTATGGAACAATTTAAGGGATGTCTCATGAAGCGAAATTTGATTGCTACCCTTCATAATTTTTTCGTAGCACCTCTACCACCTTTGTGGTGTGAGGGAGATTTCTAAATATGCTTCCCATTGTTCCATAGACTTCAGTTTCAAGCATTCTCTAGGTTGGTTAAATGTTGAATAAAGATGAGATATAAGGCTATTACCCAATGGGTCGTATAGACATTTTAATTCGTAAGTTGTGGGCTTTGTATTTGTAGAGTTTACTGTTAGATTTTGTAAAAAATGAAAAATTTGTTCCAGTCTGAAAGCTTCCGACCTTGGTACTTGATATTTTGTGATGAACTCTTGTTTTGACATTAGTTTAAAGTGAGTAGATAGACTTTGCAGGCTGGTTAATTTATTCTGTTGCCACCATGCTTGATTCCGGGAGGTAACTCCTGGTGGGAACATGGGATTGTTAAACAGGTTTAGGGCCCCGTCACACATAGCGACTCACCAGCGATCCCGACAACGATATGAACTTGTCAGGATTGCTGGTGTGTCGCTACATGATCGCTGGTGATCTGCCAAACAGGCAGATCTCAGCAGCGATCAGGACAGCGACGACGCCGATAACAAGCGACGCACGTTTCTTAGTTACCCGCAGTGAACGTTAGATACCAGCGCGCTGGTGCAGGGAGCTGGTAACCAAAGTAAACAGCGGGTTTCTAAGCGCCGCACGGCGCTTAGAAACCCGCTGTTTACCTTGGTTACCAGCTCCTTGCACCAGCGTGCTGGTATCTAACGTACACAGCGGGTTTCTAAGCGCTGCGCGGCGCTTAGAAACCTGATGTTTACCTTGGTTACTAGCTCCAGCTCACTGATCGCTGGTCTCCCGCCTGCCACATGCAGCGATGCGTGCTGGCCAGCGGGAGACCAACGATCATAAAAATGTCCAGGCCATTCGAGTACGATCAGCGATACCCGGCAGGGGGGCCGGTCACTGATAAGTGTCACACACAGCGATATCGCTGGTGAGATCACTGTTGCGTCACAAAACTTGTGACTCAGCAGCGATCTCGCTAGCGATCTCGCTGTGTGTGACGGGGGCTTTAGAAGTGGAGAGGGGTGAGACTGTAATGCAAATTGAAATCTATTTGCTCTCCAGACACGTAGAGAATGAAAAGTGTATGGCGAATGCAGAGCTAGATCTTTCGGCAAAGGCCTTGTAGCCCAAATTAAGCTTTTCAAGGAGTATGGTGCTATATGGGAGTTTTCTATTTGTGGCCAGATGGGCACATGTTGTTCTGCGTTGACCCCTGCCAGCTGGGCAATCTGGGCCACCTTATAGTAAAGATTGAAGTTCGGCAGCGAAACTCCTTCCTGTCTTTTGTGCCTGAACAGTATTTGCTGGGAGATACAAGGTTTTTTATTGTTCAGGCTAAAACGTGTTATGTGTGAGTTTATCGTTTTGAAGGTCACTAGAGATATTGGGATGGGTAGAGATCGGAATAAATATAGAAATTGAGGCAATAAGACCATTTTTATCCAGTGCATTCTTCCCAGGAACGAGAAACACGGAGAGAACCATTTCAATAGGGATTGTGTTAAGTTTTTGAAGTAGGGGGGTATAGTTATGCTTAAAAAGAGTGGATTTGGATGCCATAAGATTTACCGTATTCCTAAATAGGTGATATATCACTTCGCGTGTCGGAAAGTTCTTTATTATTGAGGCTTGTTCATCCGAAGGGATGTTCAGGAACATAATTTCTGATTTATCAACATTGACCTTTAAACCTGAAATTTCCTCAAAGTGTTTAAGTGTGCTTATAAGATTAGGCAAAGATACATGGGGGTTTGTCAGAGTTAAAAGGAGGTCGTCGGTAAACAGACTGACCTTGTATTCCTGTTTACCAACAGTTTGACCTGAGATATCAGGGTGTAAACGTATCTTTTGCGTCAAAGGTTCCATTACCATAGCAAATAGGGCTGGGGATAGGGGGCAACATTGCCTAGTTCCCCTATTAATGATTATTGGTTTAGGAACGGTCGAAGGCAGTATCGTGAGATTTTGAATGCAAACCTCCTTCCATCAGCTAGGGTATTAAAGACGAAACGTGGATGGGTCTTTCAGCATGATTATGATCCCAAGCACACCGCCAGGGCAACGAAGGAGTGGCTTCATAAGAAGCATATGAAGGTCCTGGAGTGGCCTAGCCAGGCTCCAGATCTCAACCCCATAGAAAACCTTTGGAGAGATTTGAAAATCCATGTTGCCCAGCGACAGGCCTAAAACATCACTGCTCTAGAGGACATCTGCATGGAGGAATGGGCCAACATACCACCAACAGTGTGTGCCAACCTTGTGAAGACTTACAGAAAACATTTGACCACTGTCATTGCCAACAAAGGATATATAACAAAATATTGAGATGAACTTTTGTTAATGACCAAATACTTATTTTCCACCAAAATTTGAAAAATAAATCTTGCCAAATCAGACAAGGTGATTTTCTAGATTTGTTTTTTCATTTTGACTCTCATAGTTGTGGTCTACCTATGATGTTAATTACAGGCCACTCATCTTTTTAAGTGAGAGAACTTGCACAATTTGTGGCTGACCAAATACTTTTTTCCCCACTGTATATATGCAAACAAGGAAAGCTTAGAATAATCCAACCTTCATAGAGTAACCAAAAACATCGTTCAGAAATCAGTCATCTGAAATTTGTAATGTATGGCCAGTTAAAAGCCATCTGGTATTGTTTCCTGCTTTTAGGGTGTCTGAAGGACTCAAAGTGTTAAAGCTAGCTCAATACAAGCAATATATAGAGATTCAATTATACAGGGGATGTACTGTACCTTCTGAGCATGTGCCTTCCAAGGCTCTTTAGCTAATAGTGACTGTAAGCTTGCTGGTAATGCAGTAAAACATTCATGTATTGTCAAAATGTCCATGGAGTGCTTGCCCAAAGAACCAGGGGTAAATGGTGATTTCCGGTTCCATTCCAACCATCTGCCATGAATCCCAAGGATTAAAGGTGTAGCATGATCACCCCAGGCCACTACTGACCCAGCAAAAACATACAGCAGGAAGTCCACTCCCTAAACAAGAAGAGATATTAATATAATTATAAAACTCTGCCAAAAATACAATCCAAAAACATAAAGGAAAAAAAACACACAAAACCATCAGTTGACGTTCACACACTGTGATCTACAGTTTGCATAAAAATAGGATATTTTTCCATTTACATAGCATACATTTTCTTTACCTTACTCAGAAGAACATTTTGCAAAGGCGTGGACTTATAAGCTATGTTTCTTATGTAACTGATTAAATCCAGCAGCCAGTCCAATCGCTTTAAAATTCCTGTAAGAGTCAAGAAATAAACCAGAAGATTGTGTGGCAAATATTCAGAAATACATATACTGTTATATTATAAGAAATATGTATGTTACAAAAAGATGTAGTGGACTCCCTCCTCCACCAGTGAATTCACCGGTATCTGCATCCCAGGGATGCAGATACCGGTAAAGCTGTAACGCCAGTTGGCCATGTGGCATAATACGCCAGGCCACAGGTCAGACAGTAATAGGCCACATGCCGGAATTTGCCCAGGGATGCTCCAATGGTACTTTGCAGGTAGAGGGGGTAGGCACAGAGAGGGAATGTGCGACAGATATAGATCTTCCTCTATAAAACAATAAAAGATGACAATGGTGGCTGCTGGTCTTTTAAAGGGAGCAATAAATAAAATATAGGTAACAGGTGTTTGGAAGGGGTTCTTACAGTCAATTTTCCTTTTTTCTGTGCCTAGAAAAACCCTTTAAGATGTAAAACAGGGATTTTTGTGATAAACTCACCGTAAAATCCTTTTCTCCGAGACGCTCATTGGGCGACACAGATACTGTGGGTGTATGCTTCTGCCGCTTGGAGGCTGACACTAAGTGAAAAAAAGAGGTTAGCTCCTCCTCCGCCGTATACACCCTCGCCCCTATTGTGGGCAGAAATCAGTTTGGTGCCAAAGCAGTAGGAGGACAACAAAATCAGTCATAATACAGGTACAACATGTCCAGAAAAAACCACCCTAGGCCTTACTGGAGAAAGGCCAAGATGTTGGGAATCAAGAATCTCAGTGGAGAAACACTCCAGCCTCGTCACAAAGCAAAGAACACCTTCCAGGTGTGGTGGTAAATTCGAGCTGAAGCAGGTTTCCGGGCGCTAACCATTGTAGCGACTACCTTGCTCCCAAACCCTGCCTGGGTTAGAATCCAAGATTCAACGGCCATGCCTTCAAACACAGGGCCCCTGAGTTCGGGTGGCAAATCGGCCCTTGAGAAAGTAGATCTGGGCGTTCTGGCAGTCGCCAAGGCACGTCGGCGAGCAGCTGAATTAGATCTGCGCACCACGTTCGACGGAGCCAGTCCGGGGCCAGCAGAATCGCCAGAACCCCTTCCGTCTTGATCTTTTTGATGACTCTCGGGAGTAGTGGCAGTGGGGGAAATAGATGTGGGAGGCGGAACTGGTTCCATGGCAGAACCAACGCATCCACAGCGATTGCTTGCGGGTCCCTGGCCCGAGCGACATATGTGGGCACCTTGGCGTTCACTCTGGACGCCATCAGGTCCACATCCGGAGTTCCCCACAGTTGACAAAACTGCTGGAAGACCTCGGGATGTAGTGACCACTTTCCGGACACCAGACCCTGCCGGCTGAGAAAGTCTGCCGCCCGGTTTTCCACGCCCGGGATGTGGACTGCTTAAATCACCGAGTGGTTTGCTTCGGCCCACTGAAGAACGTGCCCCACCTTGCGCATGGTTGCTCTGCTGCGGGTGTCCCCTTGGTGATTTATGTAAGCCACCGCCGTGGCGTTGTCCGATTGGATTCGGACAAGGCGGCCTGCTAAGAAGTGATGATAACTGCTGCAGAGCCAGCCGAATTGCTCGTATCTCCAATAAGTTGATCGGGAAGCGTGCCTCCTCTGGCGACCACCGTCCCTGGGTCGTGTGGTGGCGAAACAACGCTCCCCAGCCGAGGAGACTGCCACCATTCTTCCTAGAATCCTTATCCCGAAACGAATGGTATGAGGGACTGGTTGGCGAAGAGTCCGAACCCCCTGTCTGAGAGCTAGGGCTTTTTCCTGAGGGAGAATCACCAACCCTCGGCAAGTGTCGAAGGACATTCCTAAGAAGGAAATCCTCTGAGCTGGCACAAGGGATGACTTCTTCGCATTGACCAACCACCCTAAGCGGGCAAGAGTATCTAGTGTGATGTTGACATTTTCCTTGCATGCCCGTCTTGAAGGGCCCTTGACCAATAGGTCGTCCAAGTAAGGCAAGACGACTATGCCTTGAGAATGCAATATGGCCATGACAACTGCCATAACCTTTGTAAATACTCTGGGAGCCGTGGCTAACCCGAAAGGTAGCGCCACGAACTGAAAATGTCGACCGTTGATGGCGAAACGCAGGAACCTTTGATGAGGAGGAAAGATGGGAATATGCAGATATGCGTCCTGGATGTCGACCGAGGCCAAGTATTCTCCCTGCTCCATGGCCGATATGACTGAACGGAGAGACTCCATCCGGAAATGTCTGACCCTGATGAATTTGTTCAGAAGTTTGAGGTCCAAAACAGGTCTGACAGACCAGTCCTTTTTGGGAACCACAAACAGGTTGGAATAGAAGCCCTTTCGTGCTCTGGCAGAGGAACAATGACCCTGTTGCGGTGGAGCGATTCGATGGCTCCCAACAGAGCTCTTGCCTCGGTATTCACTCTGGGAAGACGAGAAAGAAAAAAATGTTTTGGAGGGTTTCTGACAAACTATTTTGTAACCCGAGGCCACCTACTCCTTTACCCATGCGTCGTCTGCGACACTGAACCAGACGTGGCGAAACCAGAGTAGTCGGCCGCCCATCTTGCTGGTGTCGTCTGGTAAACGCCTCGAGTCATTTGGCTGACGATCTTTGGGATCTGGATCCCCTCGACCTGGGCTGTTGAGTACGCATTCTCCCCAATGGGTTGGTTCTATATGAGACCTGCCACTCCATATCCTGGATGGGGCGGCCTGAAGCGGTGGAATTGGCCGCTGTGGTCCACCCGGGGTTGCGAAACGCCCGAAAACATGCCTGAAAAGGGTGGCGAAAAGGTGGTTTGACCTTTTGATGAGGGAGAACACCGCTCTTTTCTCCTGTGGAGTCAGAGATAAGTTGATCTAACTTCTCCCCAAATAGACGGTCGCACTGATAGGGCAGGGAAGTCAAGGACTTCTTGGAAGTAGAATCGGCCCGCCATGTCCTTAACCATAGAGCTCTTCTGATAGAAATTGCGTTAGCGGCAGCAAGTGCCGAGCAATTGGTCACATCCAAAGATGCATTGATTACGTAGTCTCCGGCCACCGGGATCTGACTCGCGATCTCCGATATCTCTGCAGGTAGCTCTTGCTCCTGCGCGACCTTGTTTAATGATTCTGACCATGAGATCATGGCCTTGGTTACCCAAGTTGCGAACGAGGGAGAGAGCGCTGATCCTGACACCTCATATACTGAGCGAGCTAAGCTCTCTATGAGGCGATCCATGGGATCCTTAATAGAGGAACCTCTAGGTACGGATAACAGAGTTTTAGTGGCTAGGCGTGACAACGGTGGATCCACCATCGGAGATTCCGTCCATTTTTTACGGAGGTCCGGGACAAATGGATACCTTGCTTCGAGTGCCTTTTGACCCGAGAAACGCCTGTCTGGTCGTTCCCTGTGCCGCTGCACTATGTCCTCAAACTCAGGGTGAGAGGAAAATTTCTGTGTGGCCGCTTCACTCGCTTAAACGCCACCTTATGCCCTGTAGCTGCTGCGGGATCATCCTCAATCCCCAAGGTCTGATTGATCGCTTCTATGAGGCTGTCCACTGTCTCACGTGACTCTGGAGCATCCAGGTCAAAGGGCTCGTCTGAGTCGAAATCTGAGGTCTGCTCGCTATCAACCACTGGCGAGAAGCAGAATGTACGGATGCCAAAGCACCGGATGGACTGGGTGACACCGCGTGGATTCTCTTCCCCCGGGTCTGCCTGGAATGAGACCGGCCCCTGCAGGCCGAAGGCTCTAGTGAGGTGGAGGTTCCCTCTAAGGCCGGCGAGCCACTGTTCCTGCCCTTATCTGGGGCCTGAAGGAACTCGATTGCCCTCGTAAGCGACGCCATGGACTGTGACAGTGATAAGCCCACTCCGGGGAGTTCGGAACCTCAGTCGCAGGGGAGGGCTCATGGGCGCGTTTGGACTCGCAGGCTTCGCATAATCGCTTGCTCTGCGCCCGCGGAAACGCAGCCCGACAAGAGATGCATGCAGCGTAAAAAAAGTGTGCGTCTTTGCTTTTTCGGACATGCTGTATCTGTCCGCTGCTGGGGAACGGGGGAGGAGGCAGCACCTCGCTTTTCCCTGTAGCGTGGCCTCTCGGGCAGCACTTACCCCAGTCCTGTGCCCCCACGTTCCTGGACGCCTCCACACCAAAATCGCGCCCCACCAGCTGTTGGGCGGGCCACCAGCATATAAACCACTCCAGGGGCGGTACATCTGGCTCTGCGACCTAGCCGTGCTCCGAAGCCGGGGACTAAGTTTATCCACCGCCGCCCAGGCCTGGGGGGCGGGCCACCGGAAGTGACGCGTGGCCCGGAGGCGGACCTTCCATGGCGCCGCAAAAACTGGCCACGCTCAGCCAAGAATGGCCGGTGGCGTCGCCGGCTAAGGGCTCCAGCCCCGGATCTTCGCCGCAGGAGCCCTCCCAGGCCCTCTCCTCACTGACGATCCTCTTCGGCTTCCCAGCTCAGGTATGTGAGAGGGCCTTGAAAAAGTAGGATGGTACAGGCACCCTAGCTCCATCTAACCCCTTCTGTGGGTGAGGAGAGGGACCGTCCGCCGCCTTGCAGCACCGCAGTCTAAGCATTGGTGGAGCAGTGGGTGCTGCATGGACTAGTCTTGTGCCTCTGTACAGCCCATGGTTTCAATACCGAGGGGTGGTCAGGGCTAAGTCCGGCATCGTGTCCCATGTCGCGGGAGAGGATACGTGGAAGGACACTCGCACGTGCTCACCCGTTGTTGGTTTGGGGAAATCGGACCCTTTCAATAGGATCCGTTGCCCCTGTCTAATCTTCATGGAAAAAAAGTCTGGAGCAAAAAACCAGACGTGTGCGCCTCCATGGACACTAAGCAAAAAACTGATTTCCGCCCGCAATAGGGTAGAGGATGTATACGGCGGAGGAGGAGCTAACCTCTTTTTTTCCACTTAGTGTCAGCCTCCATGCGGCAGAAGCATACACCCACAGTATCTGTGTCTCCCAATGAGGCGAAGGAGAAAAAAACACTAACAACACTTCCTATAATATTGTCCATTTTCTGCTATCATTCTTATTCAACTTGAAGATTGGTTTGATTATTACAGACTTGGTGGGGCTCACACTGCTTTATCTTTCATTGGAAAGTAGTAAAAATGTCCACTTAATATTCTGTCTTCAATTACCACTAATCTAAGGCTGTGGTCACACGTTCAGTATTTGGTCAGTATTTCATATCGTATCTGTAAGCCAAACCCAGGAGTGGGTGATAAATCCAGAAGTGGTGACGGGTTTCTGTTATACTTTTCCACTGATGTATAACACTGACCAAATACTGATAGTGTGAACACTTGGCCTAATTCATCAGATGAACCATCCGCTACATTTCTACAAGGCAGATTACATTTAAAGCCTGCAGAAGCCACTGCAGACAGAGAGAGGCAAGTGTTTGCTTCAGCTTTTATTTTGATTTTGTATTTCCTTCTCAGTTTTGTGTTTCTCCAATTCTAGTTACCATAGTACCTGTATTCTGGTGACTTAGGACTCTTGCTTGATAGAAAGTCTGTAACAACATCCAGATGACTGCCTGATTGTCACTGCA
The DNA here is from genome assembly GCF_039654945.1 of Dendrobates tinctorius. Lineage (NCBI taxonomy): Eukaryota > Metazoa > Chordata > Amphibia > Anura > Dendrobatidae > Dendrobates > Dendrobates tinctorius. The sequence continues at coordinate 16,839,725 of NW_027361796.1, forward strand.
CTCCACAGCCACCTCTATCACTTGCCATAAGCATGACAGCGGCAGCCGCCCTTGAGAAGTCAGGTACACTCGAACAAAAGTTGACTTTATGATATTGTCCTGCAGATAAGGTATAGAATTAAAGTAAATCATAATGGGAAAGTTCAAACTACATAAAGGTTACTGTCACAATGAATGTCATATAAAAGAGCAGCTACTGTAGGCTTTAGGACTTTACCTTGGAAATGCAGCAAATTCTTTCTACTTCACTGTCGGCCAATTCTGAGATGCACTTTGAGACTTCAATATAAATCCCCATATTTGACTTCTGCATCAAAGGCATATATGTAAAAACATAAAAAGAAAGTGGATCGCCTCAAACTAAAGAATACATATTCCTTTTAAAATGGTCATAAATAAGTGCCATGTCTTTTGTAAGTAATTGTTTGCCATTTCCTAAGCTCATTAGCCGACACATTGACAAGTTGCACAGAGCCCAATCCCATCCCGTCATTGGGTAAGCACAAGCATCAACGGTGTTCATGGCACATTGCTAATCATCTATTCAATACAGACGCACAAGGGTTGCTCACGCAATAAATATGCCAAGTTTACTTAATTTAAGGTAGAAAATTCTATTAACAGTGGACAGAGTGTATATACAGTTAAAGTCTATTATTAGTTTCAAGCGACTTCATAATTAGCTGTTGTGTAAGAATCTCTACCCTGCAATGTTCATCAGACGTTTATCTCTAATTCTGTCATGGTCACGTGTGTCAGGACGCAGATGATGCCGCAAGGCGGACCCATAACACACGTGATCCTGGATACACCGCCTCCAGTGGGGCGCATTTAAATAATAAAACGTGCAGGTGGATACGCCGCCTCCACCCGGCGAATTTAGGTATTACACGTTATACATACAATATCTGGAAACACCGCCTCCAGTAAGGCGCATTTAAATAATAAAGGGGGGAACCTGGGTAACTTTAACAATGGTGGGCCCTGCAATAGGGAAAAGGGAATTGGAGACCTCCTGAGCTCCCCTGAGCCAGTGTCCCTGCACTCCTAACGTTCCCTATGCCGGTTTCGCACCGGGCGCCGCACGCGTACCTCAACGCCCTAGCTCGCCCTGACCCTAAACCCTCACTAGGGAATAGGTCGGTGCGGAAACTAATCCCACCACTGCACTAATAACACACATGAGGAAAGAGACAATACAGGGGAAACACCACTTAGCTTTGCTCTGTTGCGTGCGCTCCTAGCAACAGAGCCCTCCACCTGAGTGCATCTTCTCCTCCACCTGGATCCATCACCATAACAGGATCCTTCACCTTAGTGCAGCCTTGGAGCAGAGTCCAACACCAGTTGCAGCTGCTTAGTACCAGAGTCCCAAGGAAGTGTTCAGCTTCTGCCACGAAGTCAAGCATGCTTGAGTCCAGCTCAGCGGCCAAGTCCCACATGTTGAGTGCCACTCTCCATAGTAGCCACTCCACCAGACCATGCAGACACTTCCCGCTGACTCCATCACTGCGACCCCACCACGCCATGCGAGCCCTTCGTCCAGACACCATAGCTGCAACACATCCCCCCTGGCTAAGCTGCGCAGGACTCCTCACCAGCTCCATCCTTCATCCAGGCTCTCCAAAAACAGAGTGAACACACTCTCACAATATCACAGGCAGTGATTGCACACCTCTAGCACACCTTTATAGGGTGTCACACCTGATACCTAATTAAGTGCACAAAAACCCAAAGTGCAATACCACAACCACCACCGGGGACAGTCAAAACACCTTTGAACTTAACCAAAGTAAAAAAAGTTCACTTTGTGCTTTTAATACCGCCAGATCCAACACTGGATCATGACAAATTCTCTGTTGTCTCTGAGCTAGTGGATGGAGAGTGGCTGCTATGAAGTTTCCCACACATACCACACACAGACATGAAGGATTCCTGCTAATATCTATGTGGAGCAGATTCTTAGAAGCACCAGTATGGAAAAGATTGTACAATAGTACTGTGCAACATAGCTGCGAATCCAGCTCTGGGAGGTGTTAATTCATTTACCAGGAGCTGCAGAGTGATCTGACTCCCTCTGCTTGCTTTCCCACTGTGCTCCTTATTCCTCCCCCCCCCATCTAACTCTTCATATCATAGAATAATAGAATCAGAGAATGGTAGAGTTGGAAGTGACCTCCTGGGTCACCTGGTCCAACCCCCTACTCAAAGGAAAATTCACTAAATCATCCTAGTCAGATGTCTGTCCAGCCTCTGTTTGAAGACTTCCATTGAAGTTGCACTCACCATCTCTCATGGCAGACTGTTCACTCATTGATCACCCTAACTGTCAAAAAGTTTTATTCTAATATCTAATCTGTGTCTCCTCCCATTCAGTTTCATCCCACTGCTTCTAGTCTTTGCTTGTGCAAATGAGAGTAAAGATGATCCTTCTAAAATGTGACAGCCCTTGAGATATTTGTAGACAGCCATTAAGTCTCCTCTCAGTCTTCTTTTATTTGAAGCTGTAAAGCTGATAGTCCATTTTGTCTTGAGAAAAATGGATTTTAATTGTTTTTTTCCGAGTAAATGATATAATCTTTATTTTTTATATAGCGCTAACATATTCTGCAGCGCTTTACAGTTGATGAGTTCAGGAGGCAGGGGGAAGGAGAAGTGGCTCATAAGTGGAGAAAGAAGCAGAAATCTCACATGTATTATTGATTTATGGAAAGATTGTTGAAAGGGCAGTTACCATTTAGGTATTACATTATTTTGAATGGCTTACCTGAATCTCAGCTGGTAATAGCAGGTATAGTCTTTCTATGGTTTTACACAGAAAGCTCCAGCAATACTGTGGAGGATTGGAAAGCTTCATAGCCTGAGACAAACCCAGCAAAATATTATTTGAGATCTCCATATCCAGTGTCTTACTCTGGGACTCAAACTGTGAAACCATAAACACATCAGCAAAAGTCTGCAGCTTATCCTCGGATACATGCTTCATCCATAGACTCAAAGAGGTAACCAGGTATGTCCGGGTTGTGACCTGCAATGCAAACAATTACCTAAATGCTGGAGAAATTAAAGGACGTGGATGACAATAGAACACAATGAAGACTTAGAAAAATATACATATTTAAAACCAGGACAAATTTGTTAGGGAAGTGTTCAATATTTCACCTTTCTGGACCCTTGAGAGTGTGATGGAAGGACACTTATAACTGTGCCTAGATATTTGTCTAGTTCATATTCATTTCACTTATTTGCATAGCGCCATAAACTTCCACAGCACTTTACAGACAGCAACATCACTGTCCTGGTTGAGGCTCATAATCTACACCCACACCAAAACGGGAAGAACATAAAAACTCCTTGCAGATGTTGACCAAGGTGAGATTTAAACCCAGGACCCCAGCGGCCATACGCATTAAATAGGTGTTCGCAGAAAGCAATTCTCGTCATCCACTCTCTCCCCCATACATATGTACACTAAATGGGGAGAAGGAATAAACCGCAAACCAGACGCCTTAGCTTCTCCTCAAGGAGAACAAAGGGATTAGGCATTTGAGTTCAGAGTGTCTGATCCTTTCCACTCACAACATCATCTGTAGAGGGTGGATGGTCCCATACACATTGGAATGCGATAAGGTGGAGAACATGAGAAGTAAGGGTTTGCACAGGTAGATTGTTTAAATGCCAAGTCTATGCTTCCATTTGTAAGGATAATCTAGAAATGCAGTTGGCTGAATGACAACATTTTTGTAGTAAAGCCTGTGAACCATTACTTACATTAAGGCTGTAAACTAAGGGCGGCACCACCCACATTCCAAGCAGCACAGCTGCATTTGGAGACGTCTGGGCCTGCGTCACTGCTATCTGGACACAGAGCTTTTGGATTTCTTCACCTAATTTAAAGGGAAAAAAACTGTATAAGACCAAAATCTACCATTATACTCGACAGGTCACGATAAAGGGATTGTCCAACTTTTATTTTTTTTTATAAAATAAAAAACACTGCTCACTTCTTCTTTCCCCTGGTGGTCCAGAACTGACGCTACGTTGCAGATTTTTGTTTATAAGTGGTCAGCATGTGACCGCTGTGGCCAATCAGGTGTATTATTGGCATCAACCTTCAGCAATGGGAGCCAGTAGTTTGGCACTGGACTGATGAAGACGCCAATTGGAAGTGCAGACAAGTTGACCGCTAGCAAAAGAAAACAAAAAAACATTAACTCACAGTAAAATCCTTTTCTCCGAGACGCTCATTGGGGGACACAGGACTGTGGGTGTATGCTACTGCAGCCAGGAGGCTGACACTAAGTGAATGAAAAAAAGGTTAGGTCCTCCTCCGCAGTATACACCCTCGCCTCGGTTGCAGGCGAAACCAGTTTGGTGTAAAAGCAGTAGGAGATCACAAAAAGACAAAATCAACCTTAATGTAGGTAACAACATGTCTAGAAAACCCACCTAGTATCATAAATAAACAAAACAAAAAGAGCCAATTGGCTAACAGGGTGGGTGCTGTGTCCCCCAATGAGTGTCTCGGAGAAAAGGAGTTTACAGTGAGTTATCACAAAAATCCATGTTTCTCCTTCGCCTCATTGGGGGACACAGGACTGTGGGACGTCCTAAAGCAGTCCCTGGGTGGGGAGACGACTCACCAATCCAAGCTACATGCATCTCTTGTCTTAAAAGGTGCTCCACCGCTGCTTGGAGAATCCTTCGACCCAGGCTCGCGTCTGCTGAAGCCTGAGTATGGATATTGTACTGATTGGCGAATGTGTGCAGGCTGGACCAGGTTGCTGCCTTGCAAACCTGCTCCGCCGATACCTGGTGCCGAAGAGCCAAAGAGGCGCCCACTGCCCGAGTAGAGTGCGCTCTGATCCCTGCTGGAATCGGTGCGCCTCTGATGCGGTAAGACTCCTGAATAGTCAAGCGAATCCACCTGGCTATGGTCGATCTTGAGGCAGCGAGTCCCTTCCTGCACCCCTTGGGGAGCACGAACAGCGTTGTCTGCCTGACGAAAGGGTGCCATCCGTGACACGTACCTCCTGAGAGCTCTCACCAGGTCCAATGTATGAAGAGCCTTTTCCACATGGTGTACCGATGCTGGACAAAAAGGGCAAGACAATATCCTCATTAATGTGAAACGAGGAAACGACCTTCGGCAGAAAAGGAGGAGCTGGCCTGAGAACCACCTTATTCTTGTGGAAAATCAGAAACAGGGCTCGGCAGGATAGAGCTGCCAGCTCCGAGACCCGCCTGATTGAAGTTATAGCCACAAGAAACACTACCTTGCAGGAAAGGTATGACAAAGACATCCTGTAGCGGTCCAAATGGAGCTTCCTGCAGAACACTTAGGTGTTGTGAGTTCATTTTCCCCTTCACTACTGAGGCCCGAGGAACTCCCTCTTCTGGTGAAGAAAGGTAGTGAGCCTGATTGTCAAACACCTGGGGCTGATGATGATGACTGGCTGAGTGGAGTTAATGACTGGATATAAGGCTGCCGACGCCGTTCTGGCCTGCGGGTGATTTCTCTGTGGACTTCTAGGAAACCAGTCTGATTCCTGCTCATCTAAAGCTAAGATTTCTGCTTTGCCTTTTTGCATTAGTGTTGTGTTTTTCCTTGCTTTCCTGGATTCTGCCATTCCCTGCTGGGGTGAGCTGAATCTCCTTTTGCCTGTTGCTCTGCCTTCAGAATATTCCTGAGTACTGACATAGCTTTTTTGAAGCCTAGCGTCTTCAGGGCCCTTTTTACTGTCAGTTTGTTGGCTCTTATTTTCATAGGGTTTTTCACGGATTGCAGACAGCAGCCTTCCTGTCATTTCCTATCTAAGCTAGCGTGGGCCCCATCTTTGCTCAGTCTATCTTTCTGTCTGTGTTTTGTTCTTTCTTCTTGCTTCACCGTCATTATTTGTGGGGGGCTGCCTTTTGCTTTGGGGTCTGCTCTGGGGCAGTTTAGATTTCCCTTTCCATCTTTAGGCTATGTAGTCCTCCGGCTGTGATCGAGGGGCCTAGGGCATCGTAGGAGCCCCCCACGGCTACTGCTAGTTGTGTTGATAGGTTCAGGGGTCTGCAATCCGATAGCTGCCAACTTCTCTGGTTTTCTGGACTCAGCTAGCATTTCTATTTTTGCCTCCTACGGTGACTCAATCATAACAGAATCACCCGCCATACCGCAGATTCTAGGGTACTCAATAGCAGGAAAGAATTGTAAAAAAAAAAAAAAAAAAAAAAAGTGTGTATATTTTTTTCTCTATATCTCTGAGGCCGTAGGGGGAATTTTTTTTTCTCTCAATGGAGATAAAGCAATTGTCTGATCATGTGGAGCAGCTCGCTGCAGAAGTGCGGGGAATTTCTGCCTACCTTGCTCATTCATATGCTGCTGAACCAAAGATTCCTACACCTGATGTATTTTTTGGGGATCGGTCAAAATTTTGGAATTTCAAAAATAATTGTAAATTATTTTTTGCCTTGAAGCCTAACTCGTCAGGGAGCTCCGCGCAGCAGGTTAAAATTGTCATCTCTTTGCTGCGTGGCGATCCCCAGGATTGGGCATTTTCTTTGAAACCAGATGATCCTATTCTGACTAATGTGAACGCATTTTTTCAGGCCTTGGGGTTGTTGTATGACAAACCTAATGCCATTGATCAGGCTGAAAAGACCCTGCTGGCATTGAACCAGGGTCGTGATTCTGCAGAATTGTACTGTCAAAAATTCCGAAAGTGGGCAGTACTTACTACCTGGAATGATAATGCCTTGGCTGCTCTCATTCGGAAGGGGTTGTCAGAAGCCATAAAAGATACTATGGTGGGATTTCCTGTTCCCTCTGGTCTTGACGATTCTATGTCTTTAGCCATTCAGGTTGATCGGCGTTTACACGAACGCAGAGCTGCACGAGAGGTGTTGCCACCTGTTGAACAGATGTCTGAACCTATGCAATGTGATAGAGTTTTTTCCAGAGAGCAGCGTCAGGAGCTCAGAAGGCGTAATAAGTTGTGTTTTTTCTGTGGAGATGCCTCGCATATTATTTCTGTCTGTCCTAAACGCGAGAAACGCTTTGCACACACGTTTTCTGTTGGTGGTGTTCAACCTAAGTTTCTTCTGGCTATTACTCTGATCTGCTCCCTGTCCACATTTTCCGCCAAGGCTTTTGTGGATTCGGGAGCAGCTCTAAACCTAATGGACTTGGATTTTGCTAAACGTTGTGGATTTCCGATGACACCTCTGCAGACGCCTATCCCTTTGAGGGGGATTGATGCTACTCCTTTGGCTAAAAATAAACCTCAGTTTTGGACCCAGGTGGTAATGCGGGTCGCCCCAGACCATCAAGAAAATTGCAGGTTTTTGGTGTTACATAATTTGCATGATACTATTGTTCTGGGGTTTCCCTGGTTACAAATTCATAATCCAGTTTTGGATTGGAAATCTGTGTCTGTGGTGAGTTGGGGTTGTCGGTGTGCCTTTAGTGAGGCTCCGGTGTTTTCCACCTCTCCTCAGTCGCATGATGTTCCTGATTATTTGGCGGACTTTTATGATGTATTTAGTGAGAATGAGTCTGCGTCTCTGCCTCCTCATAGGAGTTATGACTGTGCTATTGAACTGAGCCCGGGGTGTAAATTTCCCAAGGGTCGGCTCTTCAATTTATCTGTACCCGAGCACGAGGCTATGCGGTCCTATATTAAGGAGGCGTTGGAGAAGGGTCATATTAGACCATCCTTGTCACCCTTAGGTGCCGGTTTTTTTTTGTAGCCAAAAAGGATGGATCATTAAGACCTTGTATTGCTTATTGTGCTCTCAACAAAATTACTGTTAAATATCAGTATCCGTTACCCCTGATTTCTGATCTATTCTCCAGAGTTAAAGGTGCTTGCTGGTTTACCAAGCTTGACCTCAGGGGGGCGTATAATCTTATTCGCATTAAGCATGGGGATGAATGGAAGACGGCGTTTAATACTCCAGAGGGACATTTTGAGTACCTGGTGATGCCTTTTGGGCTCACTAATGCCCCTTCTGTCTTCCAGTGCTTCATGAACGATATTTTCCGAGATTTTGTCGATAAATTTTTGATTATCTATCTGGATGATATTTTGATCTTCTCCAAGGAATGGGATTCTCGACTGTGTTCCGGATCTTGAGGGAGAATTCCCTGTATGTCAAAGGATCTAAATGCCTTTTTGGAGTACAGAGGATTTCTTTTTTGGGATTTATTTTGTCTCCGTCAACTATTGAAATGGACCCGGCCAAGGTACAGGCCATTTACGATTGGGTTCAGCCCACTTCTTTGAAGGCCCTCCAGAAGTTTTTGGGTTTTGCTAATTTTTATCGGAAATTTATAGCAAAATTTTCTAGTATTGCCAAGCCATTGACTGATTTGACTAAGAAGGGTGCTGACGTGTTAAATTGGTCTCCGGAGGCTGTTTCTTCCTTTCAGGAGCTGAAGCGAAGATTCACCTCCGCCCCGGTTTTGCGGCAACCTGATGTCTCACTTCCGTTCCAGGTAGAGGTGGATGCTTCTGAGATTGGTGCAGGAGCTGTTTTGTCCCAAAAGGATCCTGTAACATCTAAAATGAATCCCTGTGCTTTCTTTTCCCGAAAGTTCTCTCCATCTGAACGTAACTATGATGTGGGGAATCGGGAACTGTTAGCCATGAAATGGGCATTTGAGGAGTGGAGACATTGGTTGGAGGGAGCTAAGCATCAAGTCGTGGTCCTCACTGACCACAAGAATTTGATTTACCTAGAGTCAGCAAAGCGCTTGAACCCTAGACAGGCTAGGTGGGCCTTGTTTTTTACACGTTTTGATTTTGTGGTTTCTTTTCTTCCTGGAACTAAGAATGTCAAGGCTGACGCCCTCTCTAGGAGCTTCTTTGCTGATTCTCCTGTGGTGACCAAGCCTGCTACCATCTTAGGCGAAGGGGTAGTTCTTTCTGCCATCTCGCCCGATTTGAGATGTGCTCTGGAAGAGTTCCAGGAGGACAAACCTGAGCGTTGTCCCAGTGGAAAGTTGTATGTTCCTGACCAGTGGAAGAAGAGAGTGATGTCTGAAGTTCATTGCTCTACTTTGGCTGGTCATCCAGGTATTTTTGGTACTAGAGATCTGGTGAGTCGGTCTTTTTGGTGGCCCTCCTTGTCTCGTGATGTCAGGAATTTTGTGCAGTCCTGTGGGACGTGCTCCCGGTCTAAATCGTGTTCTCGCTCTAGTGGCTTGTTGATGCCTTTGCCTGTCCCCAAGAGGCCATGGACCCATATTTCAATGGATTTCATCTCTGATATGCCTGTCTCTCAAAGGATGACTGTTATTTGGGTGATTTGTGATAGGTTCTCTAAGATGGTTCATCTTGTACCACTCCCTAAGTTGCCATCTTCCTCTGAATTGGTGCCCCTGTTTTTACAACAGGTGGTTCGCTTGCACGGGATTCCTGAGAACATTGTATCTGACAGAGGAGTCCAGTTTGTGTCTAGATTTTGGAGAACTTTCTGTTCCAAGCTGGGAATTCAGTTGTCCTTCTCCTCTGCTTTTCACCCTCAGACCAATGGGCAGACAGAGAGAACAAACCAGACCTTGGAGTCATATTTGAGATGTTTTATTTCTGCTGATCAGGATGATTGGGTTTCATTTTTGCCCTTGGCCGAATTTGCTTTAAATAATAGAGCTAGTTCTGCCACTTTGATGTCTCCTTTTTTTTGTAACTTTGGGTTTCATCCTCGATTTTCTTCAGGGCAGGTGGAGCCCTCTGCCTGCCCAGGGGTTGACACTGTGGTGGAGAGAATGCACCAGATCTGGGACCAAGTGGTGGATAAGTTATCTCTCTCCCAGGAAAAGGCCCAGCGGTTTTCCAACCGACATAGGACCATTGGTCCCCAATTTAAGGTTGGTGATATGGTGTGGTTATCATCAAAAAATATTGCTATGAAGGTGGCTTCTCCTAAGTTTAAGCCTAGATTTATTGGACCTTACAAGATTTTGGAGATTATTAATCTGGTCTCCTTTCGTTTGGCTCTTCCTGTCACATTTAAAATCCATAATGTGTTCCATAAATCTTTGTTGAAGAGGTTTGTTGAACCTGTTGTTCCGGGGGTTGCACCTCCAGACCCTGTATTGGTTGAAGGTAACATGGAATATGAGGTATAGAAAGTACTGGATTCCCGTCTGGCTAGACAGAGAATCCAGTATTTGGTTAAGTGGAAGGGTTATGGTCAGGAGGATAATTCCTGGGTCTCTGCCTCTGATATTCATGCCAAAAGATTGGTGCGTGCCTTTCATCGGGCTCACCCTGATCGCCCTGGTGGCGTGGTTGAAGGTTCGGTGACCCCTCCTCAAGGGGGAGGTACTGTTGTGAGTTCATTTTCCCCTTCACTACTGAGGCCCGAGGAACTCCCTCTTCTGATGAAGAAAGGTAGTAAGCCTGATTGTCAAACACCTGGGGCTGATGATGATGACTGACTGAGTGGAGTTAATGACTGGATATAAGGCAGCCGACGCCCTTCTGGCCTGCGGGTGATTTCTCTGTGGACTTCTAGGAAACCAGTCTGATTCCTGCTCATCTAAAGCTAAGATTTCTGCTTTGCCTTTTTGCATTAGTGTTGTGTTTTTCCTTGCTTTCCTGGATTCTGCCATTCCCTGCTGGGGTGAGCTGAATCTCCTTTTGCCTGTTGCTCTGTCTTCAGAATATTCCTGAGTACTGACATAGCTTTTTTGAAGCCTAGCGTCTTCAGGGCCTTTTTTACTGTAAGTTTGTTGGCTCTTATTTTCATAGGGTTTTTCACGGATTGCAGACAGCAGCCTTCCTGTCCTTTCCTATCTAAGCTAGCGTGGGCCCCATCTTTGCTCAGTCTATCTTTCTGTCTGTGTTTTGTTCTTTCTTCTTGCTTCACCGTCATTATTTGTGGGGGGCTGCCTTTTGCTTTGGGGTCTGCTCTGGGGCAGTTTAGATTTCCCTTTCCGTCTTTAGGCTATGTAGTCCTCCGGCTGTGATCGAGGGGCCTAGGGCATCGTAGGAGCCCCCCACGGCTACTGCTAGTTGTGTTGATAGGTTCAGGGGTCTGCAATCCGATAGCTGCCAACTTCTCTGGTTTTCTGGACTTAGCTAGCATTTCTATTTTTGCCTCCTACGGTGACTCAATCATAACACTTTGGGGCGCCCTATAGGGAGGTACCAAGTGGGAGACTCCCTGGATGAAAGTCTTTACCTGCAGATTAGTAGCGATCTTGCGCTGGAACAGGATGGATAAGGCCGATATTTGTCTCCTGAGGGAACTTGGGGCCAAACCTGACTGGAGAAACGCCAAGATGTTGGGAATAGAGAATCTCAGTGGAAACAACCGTGGTCCCGGACACCATGTGAAGAAAACCTTCCAGGTGTGGAGGTAAATATGTGCTGAGGCAGGCTTCCGGGCGCTAACCATTGTAGCAACCACATTGCGGCCGAACCCAGCCTTGGTTAGAATCCAAGATTCAACGGCCAAGCCGTCAAACACGGGGTCCCTGAGTTCGGGTGGTAGATCGGGCCCTTGGAAAGTAGGTCTGGGCGCTCTGGTAGGCACCAGGGGACCTCGGCAAGTAGCTGCACTAGGTCTGTGTACCACTCCCAACAAGGCCAATCTGGGGCCAGCAGAATCACTGGAACCCCTTCTGCCTTGATCTTCTTGATGACTCTTGGAAGTAGTGGCAGCGGGGGAAATAGGTATGGGAGGCAAAACTGGTTCCATGGCAGAACCAACGCATCCACGGCAATTGCCTGCGGGTTCCGGGACTGAGCGACAAATGCGGGCACCTTGGCGTTCACCCTGGAGGCCATCAGGTCCACATCCGGCGTTCTCCAACACTGGCAAATTTGCCGAAAGACCTCGGGGTGTAGTGACCATTCCCCGGATGCGAGACCCTGCCGGCTGAGGAAGTCTGCTGCCCAGTTCTCTACGCCCGGGATGTGGACTGCTGATATTGCTGAGTGACTTCTCTCGGCCCAGTGAAGAACGTGCCCTACCTCGCGCATGGCTGCCCTGCTGCGGGTTCCCCCCTGATGATTTATGTAAGCCACAGCCATGGCATTGTCTGATTGAATCCTGACGGGGCGGCCTGCTAGAAGGTGCTGAAACTGTGGCAGAGCTAGCCGGATCGCCCGTATTTCTAACAAGTTGATCGGGAGGCGTGCCTCCTGCAGCGACCACCGTCCCTGGGTCATGTGATGACCAAAAACCGCTCCCCAGCCGAGGAGGCTGGCGTCGGTTGTGACCACCAGCCAATGGTCTGGGGGAAAAGGTTTGCCCTGGAGAAGGGAGGAACTGGTTGTCTACCACCCGAGTGCCTGTCTGACCTGCGTGGACAACTGGCACCGGCGATCAAGAGAGAATGGGTTTTTGTCCCAGGCTGACAAGAGGGCGTGCTGCAGGGGTGAAGATGGAGCTGGGCAAACGGAACCACTTCAATTGCTGCCACCATTCTTCCTAGGACCCTCATGCAGAAATGGATGGTATGAGGGACTGGTTGGCGAAGTATCTGGACTCCCTGCCGGAGAGCTAGGGCTTTGTCCTGAGGGAGAATTACCAACCCTCGGTAAGTGTCGAAGATCATTCCTAAGAAGGAAATCCTCTGAGCTGGAACAGGGGATGATTTCTTCAGATTGACCAACCACCCTAAGCGGGAAAGAGTATCTAGCGTGATGCTGACACTCTCCTCGCATGCCCGAAAATGAAGGACCCTTGATCAAGAGGTCGTCTAAATAAGGAAAGACGACTATGCCCCGGGAGTGCAGGATGGCCTTGACGACCGCCATGACCTTTGTGAACACTCTGGGAGCGGTGGCCAGCCCGAAGGGCAGTGCTGCGAACTGAAAACGTAGGCCGTTGATGGACAAGCGCAGAAACCTTTGGTGCGGGGGAAAAATGGGGATGTGTAAGTAGGCGTCTTGGATGTCGATAGAGGCCAAATATTCTCCCCGCCCCATGGCAGATATGACTGAACGGAGAGACTCCATCTGGAAATGTCTGATCCTGATAAATTTGTTCAGGAGCTTTAGGTCCAGAATGGGCCTGACGGCTACGTCTTTTTTGGGGACTGTGAACAGGTTGAAGTAGAACCCCTGAAATTTTTCGTTCTCCGGTACGGTAACAATGACTCCGTTGTGTTGGAGCATCTCGATGGCCTTGAGTAAAGGCCTTGCCCGGGCAACTACCTTGGGAGGACGGGAAAGAATAGCTTAGTTACTCACCGATAATGGTGTTTCTCGGAACCCATGACAGCACCACGGAGAGAGGGGATCCACCCTTCAGGGACAGGAACCTACAGATAAAAGGGCGGTACCTCTCCTCCGCCTTCAGTTGGTTACAGGGCATCAGAGGGTATCCAGGTTAGTTAAACAACAGAACTACAGTATATGCACAACATTATAGTATTGCTTATTTATCAGAAGCACCGTGCCTAAACAGAAACACTCTACGAACAGTAAAACATGCTCACCACACTCGTGAAGGGGGGGAATAAGCGGGTGCTGTCATGGGTTCCGAAAAACACCGTTATCGGTGAGTAACTAAGCTATTCTCTCTCACCTATGACAGCACCACGGAGAGAATTACAGAGATTGGTAGCTTAGGGAGGGACCACCGCCTGAAGGACCCTTCTCTCGAAGGTCAGGTCAGACGTAGAGGCTAGATCTAATCGATAGTGTCTGAAAAAGGTTGAAGGTGATGACCAGGTGGTCGCCTTACAGATTTGTTCTATCGATACCTCAGATCTTTCAGCCCATGAGGTTGCCATCGCTCTTGTGGAATGGGCTCTCAACCCTTCCGGGATGGTATTTCCACTGGATGAATATGCCAGGGCAATCACATCCCTTATCCACCTTGCCAGGGTACTCTTAGATGCTTTGAGTCCCTTCCGAGGTCCCTGGAAACACAGCCTTCCTTCCTATATTTTTTGGTGGCCTCTAGATATCGTACTAGGCACCTCTTCACATCTAAGGTGTGGAATTTTTCTTCTCATTTTTAGGATTTCGGCAGAAGGAAGGAAGGACTACCTTTTGGGACCTATGAAAATGTGATGACACTTTAGGTAGATAGGCCGGGTCAGGTTTTAAAATGACTATCCTCTAGAATTTTTGTAAAAGGTGGCCCTAATGATAAAGCTTGAATATCGTTCACCCTGCGAGCTGATGTTAGTGCCACCAGAAGCACCGTTTTTAATGACAGGATTTTTAGGGATGCCGAGTGGATAGGTTCGAAGGGCCTGTTAGTGTGGACAGTACAAGATTCAGGTCCAATGACTGTAACCTTTGACTAGCTATTGTCTTAGATCTGGTTGCGGCCTTAATAAATCAGGTCACCCAAAGGTTACCTGCCACATCATGGTTATTAAAGAGCGCTTAAAGCCGCTACTTGTACCTTTAATGTGTTGACCGCCAGACCCTGTTCTAGGCCCCTTTGTAGGAGTTCTAGGATGTTATCAATCTGAACCCCATCCTGAACCTTTACCCAAGAAGTGGATAAGAATTTTTTCCATGTTCTCCCATAAGCTGTCATCGTAACCGGTTTTCTCCTTTTTTGTAGTGTAGTTATCAGGTTCTCTGAAAATCCTCTGTCCCTCATCAGCGCCCTCTCAAATTCCATGCTGTTAAATGGAGGTTCACTGCCTGAGGGTGTAACACTGGGCCCTGCGATAGCAGGTCCGGGAGGGCCGGTAGGATCCATGGGTCGGTTAGCGAGAGCATTCTTAGCCAGCAGAACCAGGTTCTTTTGGGCCAGAAGGGGGCTATTAATATAATTCTTGCCCCGTCCTCCCTGACTTTTCTTAGGACTGCCGGAATAAGCATGACCGGGGGAAAGGCATAAAGGCATATGTTAGACTCTGTGTCCATGGGAGCATAATTGCGTCCAGAGTTAGAGGATTCCCTCTGGGGTCTAGGGAACAGAAAGTTTCCACTTTTTTGTTTCTGAAGTCGGCAAACAGATCTATGTCCGGGACCCCCCACATTTTTACAATCTGCCAAAAAACGGACCACTTTGGGACCCATTCCCCTTGCTGTAATTGGGTGCGGCTCAGAAAGTCTGCCCTTTGATTCTCCGTGCCTCGGATGTGTAGTGCTGACAGAGATAGCAGGTTTGCCTCTGCTAGTTTGAGGACTCTGGAAGATGTGTCCATTAGGGCTCGGGACCTGGTTCCCCCCTAATGATTTATATAGGATACTGTGACTCGATTGTACGAAAATATGCGGACATGATGATTCTGGAGCAGTGGTAGGAAGTGTGTTAACGCGTAGCCCACTGCTAAGAGTTCTTTCTGGTTTGAGGAAGCTTCTAATTCTTGACCTCCCCACACACCCTGAGCCACCTCGTTGTTCATGTGTGCTCCCCATCCCGTGGGACTGGCATCTGTGGTAACTATGTGTGTTATTTTTGTTGGCCAGGGGATCCCCTTGGAAAGATTGTCTTGGTTTCCCCACCAAGCTAGGGAATGAATAGTTTTTGAATTTAGGGTAATGCGAACCTCTAGGTGTCCCCTTACTGCTGACTGGTTGGCTAATACGTCCAACTGGAGATCTCTCATGTGTAACTGAGTCCAATGGACTGCTGGCAGGCAGGCGGAGAGAGAACCCAGCAGTGACATAGCTTTTCTTAACGTCATGGAGGTATTTTGGATTGCTCCTGTTATAATCTGAGCAATTTTCTCCTTCTTGCGGTCTGGGAGGCGGCACTCTTGAATGTTTGAGTTCAGTGTTAGACCCAAGAATTCTTGTACTCTGCTGGGCTCAAATCTTGATTTTTTTCAGATTTAGGAGCCAACCCAGGCCCTGTAGAGTGTCCATCACCCTTGTCCCCGGCATTTTGAGCCAAGCTGCTTGCTATTAAAAAATCGTCTAGATACGGGATTATTATTATGTCTTGCTCCCTTATATGGGCCATCATTTCCGCTACTATTTTGGTAAATACCCGTGGAGTTACAGATATTCCGAACGGCAAGGCTCTGTACTGGAATTCTTTTACCTTGCCCATTATTGAGACGGCTAACCTGAGATATTTCCTGGAGTCTTTGTGAATGGGGACATGATAATAGGCGTCGCTGAGATCTAATACCGTCATGAAGCAGTTCGGGAACAGGATTTTGGTGGTGGAACTGATCGAATCCATCTTGAAGCTTTGATTCCTGACGTATCTGTTTAATTTTTTAAATTTATGATCGTCCGAAAAGTGCCATCTGGTTTGGTCACCAGGAAAAGAGGGGAGTAGAACCCTCTACCCATCTCCTGCAGGGGAACCTCCTGGAGGACTCCTTTTTTTTACCAGGCTTAGGACCTCGCTTTCTAGAGCTTACATACTTTTGAGGTGGGAGAGAGAGAAAGTCTATTCTTAGTCCCTCCTGGATCAGGTTTACTATCCATGGGTTGTTTGAGATTCTCTTCCAGGCTGGAAGGAAAAGGGTTAACCTTCCCCCCACCCTGGGGAAACTGTCACTTAGAGGGCTTTTTGTCTCGGGACGAGTTACCAAAGAGGAACACTCTATCTCCTTCTGTCATCCCACTTTTGTTCCCTCGGTGGGCTCCTCTGAAAAAACTTCCTATTCTGAAAGGGCCTCTTAAATGCTGCAGACCCCAAGTTTGGGAACCCTTTCTTCTTGTCCCCTGCTTTCTGGAGTATGTCATCTAACGTCTCCCCAAAAAGGAATTTCCCTTCACAGGGGATTGGACACAATTTCATTTTAGTCTGTAAGTCCCCTGGCCAACTTTTGAGCCATAGTGTTCTTTGGGCTGCATTTGAGAATGCTGCTGCTTTGGACGATAACCGGACTGAATCGGTCGATGAGTCCGCTAAGAAGGCAGCCGCTCCCCTTATTACTGGGATAGAATCTAGGATCTTATCCCGTGGCGTCCCTTCCCTTAGTTGCTTTTCAAGTTGGTCCAACCATACTATTAGGGCTCTTGAGGTACATGTTACCGCTATGGCTGGCCTGAGATTACCTCCTGCTGACTCCCATGCCCCTTTAAGAAAGGTATCTGCCTTTTTATCTAGGGGATCCCTGAGGGTGCCCATGTCCTCAAAGGGAAGAGCGAATTTCTTTGAGGCCTTTCGACGGCTACGTCGAGCTTCGGGGCTTTATCCCAAGACGTAGATGCTTCTTCATCAAAGGGATACAGTATTTTCTTTTAAGGGAAGGGACAGTCGTGTTTTTCCTGTCAGGTTTGCCCCATTCTTTTTTGATTAGGCCCTGAACATTTTCATTTAGCAGGAACACTCCACTTTTTCTGGCCCAGTCCCCCAAACATTGTGTCCTGGACCTTACAGCCTTCACTAGTTTGTCTACCTCTTCCATGGGAAACCAGTGACGCCCCCCCGTTTCCTCTTTTTCGCTTTGTCCCTGTGCTTAAGGGATATAAGGGCACTCTGAAACTCCGATTTGATTGCAGCTCTTGGGTCAGAGGCGAAATCCGGGGTTTCCTGACAGAGGACTTCTTTTGTACAAGATTCACAGAGTTTTTTCTCCCATGATATAGGTAGGGGTCTAGTACAAGTGGGGCATTCCCTGTTCTTCTTTTTCCCCTTCTTCTTTCCCGATTCAGGAGATGGAGGCAGGTCCTGTACAGGCTGATCTCCCGGTGGCGATTTGCTCCTTGCAGCTGACGTGCTGCGCTGTGTGGAGTGACTGCTGGAACAGCCATTGCTCCTGTCTCGTTCCTTTTGGCGATGATGGTGGTGGTGGTGCTGCTGCTGCTTAAGCTGCTGCCTGGCTTGCTGCTCCTGTTGCTGGTCGCTATTCCCCATTGCTCAGGATCGCTTCCAGCCAGTAGTTTTTCCAGCCCCACCATTTTAAATTTCCCAGCATGTGACGTCACGGCTCCCATCCTGCACCTCTTCTACCCGGGGAGAGCGCTCCTGCGCATGCGCCGGTTCCCGGAAGCCGGTTTCTATTTCCGGGCCATGTTGGTACACCTCTGTACCATGGCACTGCCCGCATGTTCACCGGGTCCCTGCGAGCCCAGACCTCCTTTCCGGAGCGGCGGCTCAGACGTCTCCCCCCCTCGCTCACCTGGCAGTCCGCATCGGCCGCAGCGGTGGTGGCTTCAAGCACCGCACCCGCCGTGACAGGGGCCTCCCCGCTGCCATCTTTCGGTCAGGTCGGCCCCGGATCAAGAAAGCGCAGGTACCGCCGTCCTGTGGGTCAACCGTCAGGGACAGGAACCCAACTGAAGGCGGAGGAGAGATACCACCATTTTATCTGTAGGTTCCTGATCCCCTCTCTCTGTGATGCTGTCATGGGTGAGAGAAAAAACCGTCTTGGGGGGTACTTGACAAATTCTACCTTGTTCCCCGAGGACACCAGCGCTCTTACCCATGTGTCGTGTGTGACAGAGAGCCAGGCATGGCGAAACCGAAGTAGGCGACCACCTACCTTGCTAGCGACGCCCTGAAATTGCCTTGAGTCATTTGGTCCCAGGTTGCGGGAGAGGACATATGGAGGAGACACTCGCCCGTGCTCGCCCGTTGTTGGTTTGGGGAGATCGGACCCTTTCAATAGGGTCCGTCGCCCCGGTCTCATCTTCATAGAAAAAAAAAAAAAGAGAGTCTGGAAAAAAACAGACGTGTGCCTCCAACGGACACTAAGCAAGAACTGGTTTCGCCTGCAACCGAGGCGAGGGTGTATACTGCGGAGGAGGAGCTAACCTTTTTTTCATTCACTTAGTGTCAGCCTCCTGGCGGCAGTAGCATACACCCACAGTCCCGTGTTCCCCAATGAGGCGAAGGAGAAAAGAGCAGGAAGGCCACCTGGGCACCAGTGTTGGACCACCAGGGAATAGAACAAGTTAGAATTGTTTGGTTTTTTTGGTATTTTAAAACATTTTTTTTTTTTTAATACATTTTGAATCCCTTTGCACTAAATAAAACACAAGAGGATGTTGGTAAAAAAAAAAAAATTATTACAAAACATGATGGTGATTTACTGAGAAAATGAGTCCTTACTATGTCACAGACACAAGGCACAAACCACTAGCCCCACTATTTCAAAGTGTAACTAGAAAAAAGGTGTGACTAAAAAAAACGGATTACTTACCGGTAATACTCTTTTGTAGAATCCACGACAGCACCCACTGAGAGAGGGGATCTGCCCCTAAACCTACAGAGAGATAAATGGGGTGGTCCCCCTCGCTCCCTCAGTTTGGTTTCCTGTTCCTAGAAGGAACCCGCAGAAGAGGATGCCTGGCCTTGTAGCCGCCCGCATACATGATATGAGCAGCAGGGGCCCCAGGGATGGAAGCAGCGTCGGGCGGCAGAGGATGCCCCCCCCCCAGTTTGGATTACAGAGAACAACGGAGGAACCACCATACATGTTTTAGTCAATTTGTTTAGACAATTCATCCATCCTTATACATAATTCTATGTTTTCTATAGTTATCTACATATTAATCCCTAATTCTAATCTCCACCACCAGAGAGAACCACTTGTGAAATTTTTAAGGGAGGGAAGTGAGCGGGTGCTGTCGTGGACTCTACAAAAGAGTATTACCGGTAAGTAATCCGGTTTTTCCTCTTCGCCACGACAGCACCCACTGAGAGATTTTCAGAGATAATCACCTGGGAGGGCACACTGTGTTAAGGACCGATCTACCAAAGGCCAAGTCCTCGGAAGAGGACAAATCTAGTCTATAGTGACTATAGAAGGTAGATGGCGAAGACCAGGTTGCAGCCTTACATATTTGTTCAATTGGGACGTCTGCCCTCTCAGTCCAGGAGGATGATATGGCTCGAGTAGAGTGCGCCTTAATGCCTTGTGGCACTTCCTCTCCTTTTGCTGAATACGCCATTGCGATCGCATCTCTGATCCACCTCTAGTGTGCCTCTAGTAACTCTGGCTCCCTTCTTGCTACCCTGGAAGGAGGCAAAAAGAGATCTACTCTGCCTACAGGGACTGGTTCTATCTAGGTAGGCTAGCACGGCTATCTTCAGGTCCAAGGTGTGATATCTAACCTCCTCCGGTGTTACCGGGTTCTCATAGAAGGAGGGTAGGCAGATCTCCTGAGATCTATGAAATTTAGTAGCCCGTTTGGGGAGATAAGACGGGTCTGTCCTCAATACTAGTCTGTCCTGAGCTACTGACAGGAACGGGGGATCTACCTATAGGGTCTGGAGATCACTAACTCTTCTTGCCGAGACTAAGGCTACTAGCAGAGCAGTTTTTAATGAAAGCCATTTTATTGATGCCGAATGAATGGGCTCGAACGGAGCTTGAGTAAAGGCATCCAAGACGAGGCTAAGGTTCCATGTTGGCAACTGAGGTATGTGAACTGTATCTGATCGCTGACAAGCTGCAATGAACTGGGCCACCCACTTGTTATTTGCCACATTCTAGTTAAATAAGGCTCCTAGGGCCGACATGTGGACCTTTAGAGTATTAACTGAGAGCCTCAATTCCCGGCGCTTCTGAAGGAATTCTAGAATGGCAGTAATAGGTATTTCACCGGAAAGTTTTGCTGGGTGGAAGGCCAAGAATTTTCTCCACTCCTTAGCGTAAATCCTTGTTGTGGATTCCTTCCTACTTTGTAGCAGGGTGTCAATCAAGTTTTTTGAGAAGCTTCTCCGCTTCAATAGCTCCCTCTCAAATTCCAAGCCCCTAGGCGCAGGGCTTTGACCCGTGGATGGTAGCAGGGTCCCTGCGAGAGAAGGTCCTCATGTAGTGGCAGAATCCATGGGTCGGCTATTGACATGGCTCTCTTGGGCCAAAACGGGGCTATCAGGATGACCCTCGCTCTCTCCTGTCTTGTCTTCCTGACCACTGTTGGTAACAGTACCATTGGAGGGAAGGCATAGGCTTTCCGGAATGTCCAGGATGCTTGGAGGGCATCTAGCACATCTGGATTGTCCGCTCTGTATAGAGAAGCGATCCGTTCTACGCGTCTGTTGGCTCTGGTTGCGAACAGGTCTATTTCCGGTCTGCCCCATCTCACCGCTATCATCTCAAAGATGTGCTAGCTGAGGACCCACTCGCCCTGATATAGGGTTTGGCAGCTGAGGAAGTCTGCCCGAAAATTGTCCACTCCTCTGATGTGGAGTGCAGATAAGGAGTGGAGATGCACTTCGGCCATCTCTAAGATTTTTTCCGCGATAGACATCAATGGTCCTGATCACGTGCCTCCTTGCCAGTTTATGTATGCCACTGCGGTGGTATTGTCTGATTGGATTTTCACGTGGGTTCCTATTAGCTGCGGGAGAAATTCAGATATAGCATAGTAAATTGCTGTTAGTTCCTTTACATTAGAGGAGCTTTCTGCTTCATGCCCCAACCATTGACCCTGCACGATCTCCTCCTCTAGGTGGGCCCCCCACCCAGAGGGGCTAGCGTCCGTAGTGACCACTCTAGAGGAAACAACCCACCATTCAACTCCTTTTGACAGATTGCTAGGGTCCAACCACCAATTCAAGGAGTTAATCACTCCGGGCGATAGGGACATTCTCCCTTCCAACCGTCCCTGCAGTCTGTCTCCTGTAAAATGGCCCATGTAATTTTCTGGAGTGGAATTGGGTCCATTGCACTGCCGGAATGCATGACATTAGGGACCTCAACAAGGACATACCCTGTCTTAATGATATTGTGGGTTTCTCAGTAACCCTCTGCATTTTGTTAACTATGGCCTGTGCCTTTGTTTCTAGTAGAAAGCATTTCTGACTTACAGAGTCTACTTGAAGGCCCAGGAACGTCTGACACGTTGCCGGTTGCAGCCTGGTCTTTCCCGTTGATCAGCCAGCCTAGTGTCTGTAGGGATGAGACAATATCAACTATTCTTTTTCCACACTGGGAAACAGAATTTCCTACTATGAGCAGGCCGTCCAAGTAGGGGACCACTAGGGTGTCATTCAGCCTTATATATGACATCACCTCCAGCATCAACTTGGTAAAACCGCGAGGAGCCATAGATAGTCCGAACGGCATCGCCGTAAATTGGAAATGTTGAATCCGGCCTCTGAACCAGACTGCTCCTCGCAGGAATTTCTGATGCCCTTGTTGTACGGGGAGATGGTAATAGGCATCTTTCAGGTCCAAGACTGCCATATAGCACCTGGGGAACAAGAATTTTATTGCTGAAGGTATTGACTCCATCTTAAACGGCCTCAGCCTCAAGAACGTATTAAGATTTTTCAACTTTATTATTGTCCTAAAGGAACCATCTCATCTGGCTTAGGGACTAAAAATAGGGGAGAATAGAAGCCCCTTCCCGTTTCGCCACTTGGAACCTCTATCAGAACGTGCTTAGTTAACAGCGCTGTAATCTCCGTCTCTAGTGCTTCCTGCTGCGTTTGGGACTTCATAGAAGTCAATAGGAAGGAGTTCAGTGGGTACTGAACAAATTCTAGTTCTAGGCCTGATGAAACGATATTAATGGCCCAGGGGTTGGATGTAATTTTTTCCCATTGGCGGCTAAATTTCAGTAGCCTGCCACCTACCGGTGAGCTGGTGCTATCGGCACCTGTCCCCTGGTCTGAAGCGACGTTTCCCGAATAGGCTGCCCCTCTGTTTGGGATCCTTACTGCCCCAGCGGTCCTGAGGTTTGAAATCTTTCTTTTTCCCAAACAGAGGCTTCCTGAAGGCTCTCCTGTTGAAGGGAATATACAGGTTAGGGAAACCTTTCTTCCTCTCACCTGCCTTGGTTAGGATCTCGTCCCGTTCCTTGCCAAATAGGTACTTACCCTGGCAGGGTATAGCGCAAAGTTTCGTCTTTGTCTGCGTATCTCCTCTCCACCCTTTTAACCATAAGGCCCGCCGGCCTGAATTGGTTAGCCCTGCTGCTCTAGCAGATAATCAGGGGAATAGAGGAAAGGAGCTTGTCTCTAGATGCTCCGCTTTTAATTTTTCCTTCTAAGTCATCCAACCATATTAACATTGACCTCGCTGTGCATGTAGCTGCTATTGCTGGCTTGAAAGCTGCCGTGCATGCCTCCCAAGATCGTTTAAGGAAGGTATCTGTCTTACGATCTAATGAGTCAGCTAGCATCCCCGAATCTTCCACTGGCAGGGAAGATCTGCGAGAAGTGGAGGCCACTGCTGCGTCTACTTTGGGGGCCCTCGACCAAGCTGTTAATTCCTTGTCATCAAACGTATATTTACGTTTTGAAGTTAAGGGGAGGAAGGTTCTCTGACCCTGCTTCTCCCACTCCCTCCTCACCAGCTCCTTTATTGCTGGGACTACTGGGAAGGCCCGGATCTTTTTCCGGGAAATACCCGCGAACATCATCTCTTGCGGAGTTTTGGGGTCCTTAGTCGCCCCATGGTATTTCGGACAGACTTCACCAAGTTATTAACACTGTCCGTGGGGAAACATGCCTGCTCCTCCTCGTCTGAGGACAAGTATTCCTGGGATCTATCCGAGTCTAGCTCCCCAGTCTCTGACGGCGATCCAGACGCCGGTGAAGCTATTCCTCAGACACAGGAGTGACCCCCCCAGACTACTGGAGCTGCCCAAGGCCAGTAGCTCCTCTCTAATTATTGCTCAGATATCCTCTTTCTTCCCCGAGGATTCCTCTTGTAGGGTCTGTTCTATACAAGACTGACACAGTCTCTTAGGGTGGCCGTCTGGGAGGGGCTGAGAACATAAGGCACACTCTCTATTTTTCGCCTCTCCGTTCTTTTTGCCTAAAGGGTATGGACAAGAGGAACGCCATCAGCTGTAAGTCTGACTAAAAACACTCACCCGTGAATCTCGTCAGCAAAATACAGGCTGCAGCGTTCGCGACTCAGGCTGAGGCGAGGGACGTTTTTTTTCTCTTTCCGCTTCTTTTCCGTGGGCTCATTCTGCCTAGAGTGCCGGCTGGAATCTCTCCTGGAGCTGCCACTTCTCCTAGTGCTGCCGCTCCTTCTCGTGCTACTGCTCTTTCTGCTGCCTTGTGGGGATTCCCCTGGCTGGTTCAACTGGAGCGAAACCGGGTCGTTTGTGGACGACATAGCTGTGCACCGCGGTGATTTTTATGCAGCTTCCTGGTTTCGCCCCCTTTTTTTTTCTTCCTTTTCCCCCCTAGTGTGCATGCGCGGCCGCCTGCTCCCGCGATACCGCTGTCTTCTGCCTCACCTGACCCCGGAAGTCGTTCCTGAGCTTCCGGGTCTCCTCAGCATGGGAGCGCCGGCTTCCTCCTTGCTCTGCCTCTCCCGATCGCTGCCCCCTGCCTCGCTGGGACATACACTGCAGCAGGTATGTCGCTTTCCCTTTCAGTGCTGCTGGCGCCACCATATCTGCGCGAGCTCAAGGCGTCTGTTTCTCCTCGGCCTCGCTCCGTCGGGGGGGGAAGTACCATCCCCGGTGCCGCGCTCCTGTAATGCGTCTGTCTCGTGTCTCCAGGGGGGACTCCCAATAAAAAAAGTGAGCCTCCTCACCGAGGCCTCACCTGCATTACCAGCCACGGGGGGGCATCCTCTGCCGCCCGACGCTGCTTCCAGCCCTGGGGCCCCTGCTGCTCGTATCATGCATGCGGGCGGCTACAAGGCCAGGCATCCTCTTCTGCGGGTTCCTTCTAGGAACAGGAAATCAAACTGAGGGAGCGAGGGGGACCACCCCATTTATCTCTCTGTAGGTTTCCTGTTCCTAGGGTCGGATCCCCTCTCTCAGTGGGTGCTGTCGTGGCGAAGAGGAAAAAATGACACCAAAAATATCACAAAGCTTGCGCCATTTTCACCACCATAATTTCTCCCCAGATGTTCATCTAACGATTTTTCTTTTACTAAATTCATCACTTACAATATCTGCAATGTCTTGTCCTCTGTTATTCCAGCTAGAAATTTCTGAAGAAACTGACAGCTAAGTGTTACCGGTAAGTTGTGTCCCTAAAAATGCTGACACTGTCCATTAGGGGTGGTGCCAGCATCTCTATAAGCAAAAAACAAAGCACCCATACCTGGAAATAAAGATAAAATGACAATTTAGCTGATTAGTATCAAGTTGAAATGACTTGCCAAAGTTGAGTCGCATTAAAGGAGCAAGGATGGATGCCCAATTAACAGGAGGGTACTGATGAGTGTCAGCGGCTGCTACGATGGACGACACACACACCCTAACCAAGGCTGGAGGGATTGCTTCAGGGCCTACAATAAAAGAAACAGAATGCTAAACAGTTTTGTGCCATAGCATCCTTTCAAAACATTACTATATCTTTTAGGTATCAGGTACAGGTCATTGAAAATGTATTCATACCCTGTGATCTTTTCCAGATTTTTTCACGTTACACCCACAAACTTAAATGTATTTTAATGGGATTTTAAGTGATGTACCAATACAAAGTAGCAAGTATGTGAAGTGTAAAGTCAATGATACATGGTTTCTAAATATTGTAAAAATATAAATCTGAAAATTGTGACATTTATTTGTATTCAGCCCCCTGTAGTTGGAGACACCTAAATAAAGTTCTCAGTGATCAATTGCCTCCAAAAGTCCCATACCATATTTTGCGGGTTATAAGACGTAGTGGACCATAAGACACACCTCAAATGTGGAGGAGGAAAATATTATTTTTAATAAAATGGTTGTGTGTCTTATATTCTGCTTTTATTGTAGGTTATGTTTTCACTGTGGTGGTGTTTGGGAAAATGTCTGCCGGAGGCAGTGCATGCGCAGACTGAGATCTCGGGATACCAGACACCCAAATTACTGCTTAGTTATATGAAGAGGAGGATGAATGAACTCATGGAGATCAACATCCGACACTGCGGAGACACCATCACGTGTTTCTCAACGCAGTGATTCTAGAGCACTGCCCCCATCCCTTATGGGAAATATGCAAAACATGCAAAACAGAAGCCGCGGAGACACCATCACGTGTTTCTCAACGCAAGCAATGACCAGCCAGGTCTTTGTCCGGGAAGGAACAACCACGGGAAGGGCAGTCTCCAATGAAGGAAACCACCTATGCCAAAACATGGTATCCATCCACATACAGCTGTTTCGGGGTATTGCCCCTCATCAGTGTGGAGTAGGAAACTGGCTGGTAGGAGCAATGCCTAGTAAAAAGACTATGAAGAGGAGGATGAATGAACTCATGGAGATCAACATCCGACACTGCGGAGACACCATCACGTGTTTCTCAACGCAGTGATTCTAGAGCACTGCCCCCATCCCTTATGGGAAATATGCAAAACATGCAAAACAGAAGCCGCGGAGACACCATCACGTGTTTCTCAACGCAAGCAATGACCAGCCAGGTCTTTGTCCGGGAAGGAACAACCACGGGAAGGGCAGTCTCCAATGAAGGAAACCACCTATGCCAAAACATGGTATCCATCCACATACAGCTGTTTCGGGGTATTGCCCCTCATCAGTGTGGAGTAGGAAACTGGCTGGTAGGAGCAATGCCTAGTAAAAAGACTATGAAGAGGAGGATGAATGAACTCATGGAGATCAACATCCGACACTGCGGAGACACCATCACGTGTTTCTCAACGCAGTGATTCTAGAGCACTGCCCCCATCCCTTATGGGAAATATGCAAAACATGCAAAACAGAAGCCGCGGAGACACCATCACGTGTTTCTCAACGCAAGCAATGACCAGCCAGGTCTTTGTCCGGGAAGGAACAACCACGGGAAGGGCAGTCTCCAATGAAGGAAACCACCTATGCCAAAACATGGTATCCATCCACATACAGCTGTTTCGGGGTATTGCCCCTCATCAGTGTGGAGTAGTTTTGCATATTTCCCATAAGGGATGGGGGCAGTGCTCTAGAATCACTGCGTTGAGAAACACGTGATGGTGTCTCCGCAGTGTCGGATGTTGATCTCCATGAGTTCATTCATCCTCCTCTTCATAGTCTTTTTACTAGGCATTGCTCCTACCAGCCAGTTTCCTACTCCACACTGATGAGGGGCAATACCCCGAAACAGCTGTATGTGGATGGATACCATGTTTTGGCATAGGTGGTTTCCTTCATTGGAGACTGCCCTTCCCGTGGTTGTTCCTTCCCGGACAAAGACCTGGCTGGTCATTGCTTGCGTTGAGAAACACGTGATGGTGTCTCCGCGGCTTCTGTTTTGCATGTTTTGCATATTTCCCATAAGGGATGGGGGCAGTGCTCTAGAATCACTGCGTTGAGAAACACGTGATGGTGTCTCCGCAGTGTCGGATGTTGATCTCCATGAGTTCATTCATCCTCCTCTTCATAGTCTTTTTACTAGGCATTGCTCCTACCAGCCAGTTTCATACTCCACACTGATGAGGGGCAATACCCCGAAACAGCTGTATGTGGATGGATACCATGTTTTGGCATAGGTGGTTTCCTTCATTGGAGACTGCCCTTCCCGTGGTTGTTCCTTCCCGGACAAAGACCTGGCTGGTCATTGCTTGCGTTGAGAAACACGTGATGGTGTCTCCGCGGCTTCTGTTTTGCATGTTTTGCATATTTCCCATAAGGGATGGGGGAAGTGCTCTAGAATCACTGCGTTGAGAAACACGTGATGGTGTCTCCGCAGTGTCGGATGTTGATCTCCATGAGTTCATTCATCCTCCTCTTCATAGTCTTTTTACTAGGCATTGCTCCTACCAGCCAGTTTCCTACTCCACACTGATGAGGGGCAATACCCCGAAACAGCTGTATGTGGATGGATACCATGTTTTGGCATAGGTGGTTTCCTTCATTGGAGACTGCCCTTCCCGTGGTTGTTCCTTCCCGGACAAAGACCTGGCTGGTCATTGCTTGCGTTGAGAAACACGTGATGGTGTCTCCGCGGCTTCTGTTTTGCATGTTTTGCATATTTCCCATAAGGGATGGGGGCAGTGCTCTAGAATCACTGCGTTGAGAAACACGTGATGGTGTCTCCGCAGTGTCGGATGTTGATCTCCATGAGTTCATTCATCCTCCTCTTCATAGTCTTTTTACTAGGCATTGCTCCTACCAGCCAGTTTCCTACTCCACACTGATGAGGGGCAATACCCCGAAACAGCTGTATGTGGATGGATACCATGTTTTGGCATAGGTGGTTTCCTTCATTGGAGACTGCCCTTCCCGTGGTTGTTCCTTCCCGGACAAAGACCTGGCTGGTCATTGCTTGCGTTGAGAAACACGTGATGGTGTCTCCGCGGCTTCTGTTTTGCATGTTTTGCATATTTCCCATAAGGGATGGGGGCAGTGCTCTAGAATCACTGCGTTGAGAAACACGTGATGGTGTCTCCGCAGTGTCGGATGTTGATCTCCATGAGTTCATTCATCCTCCTCTTCATAGTCTTTTTACTAGGCATTGCTCCTACCAGCCAGTTTCCTACTCCACACTGATGAGGGGCAATACCCCGAAACAGCTGTATGTGGATGGATACCATGTTTTGGCATAGGTGGTTTCCTTCATTGGAGACTGCCCTTCCCGTGGTTGTTCCTTCCCGGACAAAGACCTGGCTGGTCATTGCTTGCGTTGAGAAACACGTGATGGTGTCTCCGCGGCTTCTGTTTTGCATGTTTTGCATATTTCCCATAAGGGATGGGGGCAGTGCTCTAGAATCACTGCGTTGAGAAACACGTGATGGTGTCTCCGCAGTGTCGGATGTTGATCTCCATGAGTTCATTCATCCTCCTCTTCATAGTCTTTTTACTAGGCATTGCTCCTACCAGCCAGTTTCCTACTCCACACTGATGAGGGGCAATACCCCGAAACAGCTGTATGTGGATGGATACCATGTTTTGGCATAGGTGGTTTCCTTCATTGGAGACTGCCCTTCCCGTGGTTGTTCCTTCCCGGACAAAGACCTGGCTGGTCATTGCTTGTACTGCTTAGTTATAGACACCTCTCAAAAAGGTAGCACAGTATGAAAGTGCACCAGGGAATATGCAGTATTAGCTGTGAAGTTATAGTATATACAGTGCTTACTGTGAAGTTAAAATATAACTTACTAGCTGAAGAGCCCGGTGTTGCCTGGGCATAGTAACCAACTGTGGTTAGTTATAACAAATTATAATGATTATATTGCACATAAAAACATTTCACATCATATATTCAACACTAGAGATTTGCCACACAAATTAACTAAACGATTACCCAAGTATTGATAGTATTTTATATTCAACTAATTCAAGAGCCTTTTGATAAAAAAACATGTTTGGTTTTTCCTTTCGGTGCAACGATGAACAGATTTTTGGCAGTTCCAACTCTTGAACAAATCATGTAAAGTTGACCATGAGAAAAGCATGGAGATTGCAAATCGATCCCTACTACTTTCAAGGACTGTCCCTGTGCATTGTTAATGGACATTGCAAATAGCAGTTGAACTGGAAACTGGAGGCGTTTAAAATAAAAAAACAAATCAGATGGAATGAGTGGAATTCTTGGAATGAAAATGTCCTCTCCTTTGGCACATGCTGTTTCTGAGCTGTGTATCTAACCCTATCCTGTGTGATAATGTCTGCTGAGCAGTGTATCTAATCCTATCCTGTGTGATACCGTCTGCTGAGCCGTGTATCTAATCCTATCCTGTGTGATACTGACTGCTGAACTATGTACCTAATCCTATCATGTGTGTTGCTGACTGCTGAGCCGTGTATCTAATCCTATTCTGTGTGATACTGTCTGCTGAGCCGTGTATCTAATACTATTCTGTGTGATACTGTGTGCTGAGCCGTGTATCTAATCCTCTCCTGTGTGATACCGACTGCTGAGCTGTGTATCTAATCCTATCCTGTGTGATATTGACTGCTGAGCTGTGTATCTAATTCTATCCTGTGTGATACTGACTGCTGAACCATGTGTCTAATCCTCTCCTGTGTGATACTGACTGCTGAGCCGTGTATCTAATCCTATCCTGTGTGATATTAGGCTCTCCCTGCAGTCTGTGTCAGAGGGTGGTCTGTGTTGGCACGGTAATAAATTGTGTTCTTTCCAGCTTTACAGAAGGACGATAACACCATAGAAATGATAAGAATAATAGGCCTCAGTTACCATAACTGTCTACAAAGAAAACTGTTGCTGGTAGCAACCAATCACAGCTCATTTTTCATCTTTTAAACAGCTCTGGGACAGAGTGGCGAGTTTTGAGTGGCGACTTTTGTGTTACGACTTTTATGTGGTGAGGTTGGTGTATATGTGGTGAAATGTGTGCTGAGGGTGGTATATGTGGTGAAGCACGTGGTAGTGTGTGGCGCATTTTGTGTTCATATCCCCGTGTGTGGTGAGTATCCCATGTCAGGGCCCCACCTTAGCAACTGTGCAGTATATTCTCTTGGCGTCATCGCTCTCATTCTTTAAGTCCCCCTTCTTCACATCTGGCAGCTGTCAATTTGCCTCCAACACTTTTCCTTTCACTTTTTGCCCATTATGTAGATAGGGGCAAAATTGTTTGGGGAATTGGAATGCGCGGGGTTAAAATTTCGCCTCACAACATAGCCTATGACGCTCTTGGGGTCCAAACGTGTGACTGTGCCAAATTTTGTGGCTGTAGCTGCGACGGTGCGGATGCCAATCCCGGACATACACACATACATACATATTGAGCTTTATATATTAGAATATATGCAAAGGATCATATATTCAATATCCAGTTGCTGGTTTAACACAGGTCATGTGGCAATCCTGTATGGTAGAGTACCATTATTGCACTAAAAAGGCTGCCAAATCACTATGTATCTCTGATATCCTTGTATAGTCATTTGTAACCTGAGAGATAATGAGACATAATTAGACTGTGGGCTTTTTTTCACCTAATATACCCTAAACTCAGACAGACATCCTACTGGTTCCTCAGTACATTAGATATATTTGTGTCCCACTATGTGTCCATAGCAAATACTGCCCTATGTACTCATATACGCAGTATAATAACAGTCAGGCTAGATGGGGTTATGTGCTGATTAATCCCCAAGGTTACTGGGTAAACATGCGGTATTAATAATTAACAGAATAGATTGGAACAGTCTCATCCGGCATGCTGGTGGCTGCCCCCCCTCAGTGACTCCCGACTCGTTTCGGTCATTGACTCATCAAGAGAGTAATTAGGAGAAGGCATCATGTCCATTCAGGACCAGTGATCCATTTTCTATATGCATGTCTTTCATAATAGGAAACCTGTAACATGCTACTGGTATGATGGAGACTACTTGTATCTCCCTCCTTTCTATTTTTGCGGCAATTTAGGATATTGACCAGTAAAAATGAAAGGGAGTAAGAGGTGACCACCCCATTTACATATGAGACATATTATTGGTGGCCTCGCACCAATATCTGTGTATCAATACCAGTAATACCAGTATCTATGACCACAGACAATAGGGTACACCTTACGCATGCGCTGGTCTGTCCACACAAGTGACACATGCGCTCCAGCACCCTGTAACGCGGACCACTGTATGTGATGTCCGCTGGTCACACACAGGTAATGCACAGTATCTGGCTTACAGCCTATTAGTGATGCCCATACTATTAGATCAAGCCAGCTGCCCAGCGCAATCTAATGCATCCTATGAGAACAGACACCCTAGCCAGATACTGTGCATTACCTGTGTGTGAGCAGCACCCTATACAGGCCTTTTTTAGTGTAATCTAATAATAGGCAATCACCCCCTCCATTTTGCACCTGTATTGCTGACATCTTTATATCATGGGTATGCTGCATCATGATGCATTTGTTCGGAGACCTGCTGCCCCTTTGTGCTGTATTAATTCTTGAATTTTTGGAGGATTTTTAGTCCTCTTTCTGTCTGGCTTTTTTAGCGCAATAAAGGCACCCTACAGTACAGGATTGCCACATATCCTGTGTTACAACAGCAACTGGATATTGATTTATAAGATCCTTTGCATATATTAACCTATAAAACTTTTCTGGGCACATGGTCTGGTTTGTTCAGGACTTGATATATGGTATAGTTTTATTCAGTTAGCATTATTTGGCTTACTCATCACAAGTTACAAACCATAAGTTAGAGTCTGAAATAAAGTGGAATATTGCATTATATTATTATCAACTGGGAAGAAGGCTATTTGGTGTAATTGAGTACCATTGTGTGTAATTATGTCTGTCTGTCCCCTGCACTCTGCACTTTTTGAATGTATTTTATTATAAGCGACAATAAGTTATATTTTAACTTCACAGTAAACAATGTATATCCTATAACTTTATAGACACATCTCCTTTACTTAACCCTGGGTTGACTTTACACACCTGACATCAACCCCCCAAAATATTACCCAATTGCCACAACACCAGGGCAATCACGAAGAGTAAGGTAAAGTGCCAGAAATGGTGCATCTAATATGAGGTGCCACTTCTGGGGATGCTGTGGGTTGGTCTTTTTTAGGCTGGGACCTTCCCAGCCTCATAACATCAGCGACCAGCTGTCTGATTTACCTTGGCTGGTTATCAAAAATGTAGGGGACCCCACATCGTTTTTTTAATTATTTATTTAGTTTCCAGCAGCGATCTTTGAGTCTGAGATGTGTACAGGCATCTTCCCCATGCTGTTCCCATTCCTTTTGAGCACTGTTTCCATCCATTTCAGGCCGCCTGTTAGGGTCTCCCGGACAAAGGCTCAAGTTTCTCATTGACTTCCATTATACTTGTTACTCGAGTCGAGCCTGTCCAAGCGTCCAAACTGCTTGATTCTAGTAACGAGCACTCAGGCATTTTAGTATTCTCTCCTCACTAGTTTTAATATGTCTAGAATGCGTTAGTACAAAACAACAACATAAGCCTTACTTTGTCACTACAAAAGTCAATGGACTCTGTTAGGTTTCGTGACAATCAGCTGAAGAATGGATCTGTTAGAGCTGTGTTATGCACAGAAACCGTCTCACTAACGTGAATGAATCCTAATATCTTCCCTATTTCCATCATAACAGAGAAGGTGGCATAGTGTTTTCATAGTGTAATATACTTCACACATCAAGAATTCACTAATTTCAGACGTCAAATGCAAACTGATATGGACAAATATCGCTTTGATACCTGCGGCACATATCAGGCCTTCAACAAAATTAATTTGCTGCCACTATGTTTTATAAGACACTATTGTAGGCACACAAGCTGGGACTGTTATCTTGAGAAATCTTAAAGAATGAGTGAGATTGCGTGATTGAGTGAGAAGTCTCAGTAGATTGCGGTTAGACAGTGGAGACTAAAATGATACCGACTTCCTTTGTTGCAAAATTAAATACTAAAGGGGAAATCCAGAAAAAAAAGATCTTCTGATATGTCAGGAAAGGGTATCTCCAAGCTTAATTAGCAGCAGGACATTATGGAACAGCTCATAGATTATTTGCACTGTACAACACTTTGATACATAGATTTATGGCTGTTGAAGTGATTAAAGGGGGGGGTGTCATTAAAGGAGTTGTTTAGGATTAGAAAAACATGGCTGCTTTCTTTTAGTGGTTTTCCTTGGGATCCCTTCAAAGAGGAGCCCTATTCAACAACTGTTCTAATACAGAATATGCCAAGAGACTCAACTTATTAAAGAGAAAAGCCAGTCCTTCACTTCTTTAATGATCTGGAAAATTGCTAGAACCTCTGTTAGGCGTCGGGTTCCTGTCGCTGCACAGCGGGAATCCCGAGCCTTGCTTCCAGCGGTCTCCCATTCCTCTCCAGCCGCAGAGGAGGTTGCTCAGCAAACTCGTCGGTCCAGGCGCTCTGCCCAGACCAGCTCCGTGGGTTTGCTTGCTGCTGCCACCTCTGGCAATACATGCTGCTCAGCAGCGAGATTCTCCAGGGACTAAGTCCCCATGTCGGGCCACTGAGCATGCCCGTGGAGTGATCTCCCATTGGAGATCGAAGGTCACATGCTCAGGTCCTGCTCCTGTTCGGATTGGCCCATCCGAGAAGCCAGGAAGGTCCCGTACGCTCGCGGCTATAAAAGGTTCGCATGGCCGCTCGGCCATGCACTAGGATAAGACTGTATTTACAGACTATGTGGAGTGAGTGATGTATGCACGTATGAATGTCTCTGGTGAATGACTCATTAAGAAACCCTTACCCTTGGTACGCATGTGTTGTGCAGCCTAGCCTGCTAGCGCCCAGGCTTAGGTGTACGTAGGACAGAGGTTGAGTCAGGCATCAGTCCTCACCAGGGACTTGGCACGCCTCAGTGCACGTGCTCCACTTCATAGCCAGCGTATAGCAGCGCTCGCGGCAGCGACGCCGCACGCTCAGTGGGCCTAGAAGGACTCTAACCCCGTGTCCTTGGGGTAGAGTTCTGTGGTCGTACACTGTGCAATCTTTTGGATGGGCTCTGTGAGCTAAACAGGCTCCGGCATCTACATTCAGCGGATGTGCGACTCTGTGCATTAACAGAGTTCGCACCTGTTCACATTGGGTAACGTAACCCACGTGTGACTGTTTTTACGCCGCTCTATTCTTCCGCCATTACCTAGCAGCAGTGTACCACCTCTGCACGGTGGACCCCGGGCTGCGAACACACCTACTATTATTTTATAATTTGGTGCGTTCCGCCAGCCCTAACATTATCCTAGCGCCAGGGTCTGGCTAGTAATGGCGGACGAACAGCGACCGTTGCAGTACATTCGGCAGCTGCAGGGCAGGTTGGCGGCTCTCGAGCGTCCAGCCTCAGCTGCGGATGTTACTGCGGTCGCTGTTCAGGCAGCCACAGAGGCTGTCTCCCGTGTGACCACTGCCATCCCTGCCCCGACTTTGTCCCGCCTCCTACTGCCCGAGAAGTTCTCGGGTGATAGTGCCTATTGTAAGGGTTTCGTGAGCCAGTGCTCGATACAACTGGAGCTGCTGGCAGCACGATTCCCCTCCGAGTGGGCCAAAGTGGGATTTATTATTTCCCTCTTGTCGGGCAGGGCTTTGGAGTGGGCCACACCGCTGTGGGAGCGTGGTGATCATGTGGTGCAGAGTGCCTCTCAGTTCTTGGACACTCTGAAGCATGTCTTCCTGGGACCGCGAGTCACCCATGACACCGCGCTCCTGCTGCTGGCATTGTCACAGGGTTCGTCCACGGTCAGCCACTTTGCCATCCAGTTGCGGACGCTGGCCTCGGAGTTAGAGTGGCCAGATAAGGTCCTCATTCCTGCATTCTGGAGAGGTTTGGCTGGCCATGTGAAGGACGCTCTGGCCACCAGGGAGATTCCTGCTACACTGGAGGAGCTTATCACCGTCTCCACCTGTATAGACCTTCGCTTTGCCGAGCGAAGGTTGGAGCGGACCCAGTGTAGGCAGAGGTTTAGGTTGGCACCCAGTTTTGCTAAATCTCTGGAATCTCCCGATCGGGCATCCGAGCGTCAGGGGGTTTCCCGCGAGGGATCCAGGCTCCGGCCCGCTCGAGCCCCTGTGATCTGTCATGGTTGCCGGCAGTCCGGTCACTTTGCCAACCAGTGCCCACAGCGGCTGGGAAGACGCTCGCCCCTAATGGCCGTAGGAGGCGGCTCACTAGAATCCGCGGCGTTTTCCTCCAAGTTGTCCTTTAAGGGGACACTTGGGTTTGGTTCTTCCACTCTGGCGGTGGAGGTTTGCATGGATTCCGGAGCGGAGGGCAATTTTATGCCATCTGCCTTCACTCAACAGCACGCGATACCACTGCTTATGATGTCCCAGCCAGTCACCATCAGAGTAGTGAATGGCGCGACTCTGCCCTCACAGATTACCCACCAAACCGCTCCACTGATACTCTCGGTGTCTCCATCTTATCAGGAGACGATATCCCTCCTCGTCATGCCCGAGGGTATCGACCAGGTCCTTCTAGGGGTCCCCTGGTTGCGGTATCACTCTCCCCATATAGAGTGGTCCTCGGGCAGAATTCTTGGTTGGAGTAAGTCATGTGAGGGTAGATGTCTGAGGGAATGCATCCAGGTTGCCTCCACCGAGGTCCCCGCAGATCTTTCCTCGCTTCCCAAACACTATCGACAGTATGCAGACGTGTTCTCCAAAAAGGCGGCAGAGACACTTCCACCGCATTGACCCTATGACTGTCCTATTGACCTCTTGCCTGGTGCTGAGCCTCCCCGGGGTCGAGTCTATCCCCTATCTCTCCCGGAGACAGAGGCCATGTCTCAATACATCAGGGAGAATCTGGCAAGAGGATTCGTTAGGAAGTCAGTGTCACCAGCGGGGGCGGGATTCTTCTTCGTCCAGAAGAAGAGTGGGGAATTATGTCCTTGCATCGATTACAGGGGTCTTAACGCCATCACCGTTAAGAATAAGTATCCTCTACCCCTGATATCGGAGATGTTCGATAGGCTACGGGGAGCGAGAGTGTTTACCAAACTTGATCTGCGGGGGTCTTACAACCTGATTCGTATCCGTGATGGGGACGAATGGAAGACGGCATTTAACACCAGAGACGGGCACTATGAATATCTGGTGATGCCCTTCGGGCTCTGTAATGCCCCAGTCGTCTTCCAAGACTTTGTGAACGATATCTTCCGGGATATGCTTACCACCTCGGTAGTAGTCTATCTGGATGATATTCTCATCTACTCTCCAGATATTGACTCCCACCGGAGAGATGTTTGCAAAGTTTTCGACCTCCTGCGGGTAAACTCCCTCTATGCCAAGTTGGAGAAGTGTGTGTTTGAGCAGGAGTCCTTGCCTTTCTTGGGCTATATAATCTCAGCCCAGGGTTTGGCCATGGATCCTGCCAAGCTACAGGCGGTGATGGATTGGCAGGAACCCCATTCTCTCAAAGCGGTGCAGCGCTTTATGGGGTTCATAAATTACTATCGCCAATTCATTCCCCACTTCTCGACTTTGGTAGCGCCCTTGGTAGCCTTCACCAAGAAGGGTGCAAACCCAAGTTGTGGTCAGAACCTGTCTCCAAGGCCTTCGCCGCTATTAAATCCCACTTCGCTAGCGCTCCCATTCTACATCGCCCCGATGTAGATAAGCTCTTCATTCTGGAGGTGGATGCCTCTTCCGTTGGTGCTGGAGCAGTCCTGTTCCAGAAGGACTCGCAAGGTCAGAAGCACCCATGCTTCTTCTTCTCTAAGACCTTCACACCGGCGGAGAGGAATTATTCCATTGGGGACAGGAAGTTGCTAGCAATGAAGCTGGCCTTCTCAGAATGGAGACACCTCCTGGAGGGGGCTCGCCATCATTTCCAGGTGTTCACCGACCACAAAAATTTGGTCTACACTACCTACAGACTGCCCAGCGGCTGAATTCTCACTAGGCCAGATGGTCCTTGTTCTTCTCCCGATTCCATTTCACCCTGCATTTTCTCTCCCGGGAGAAAAACGTCCGGGCCGACGCTCTTTCTCGCTCCATGGTGTCACCGGAGGAGGAGCCTCAGCTGATAGTTCCATCGGAGAATCTGAGGACCATGGCTCCGGTTGCTTTCGAGTCGGTACCTCCGGGCAAGACTTTTGTCCCTGCCCATCTGCGACCGGAGGTCCTCTCTTGGGCTCATTCGTCCAGGGTGGGGGGACATTTTGGGACCAAACGAACCTCTGATCTCCTGACGAGGACGTACTGGTGGCCGCATATGGCTCGTGACGTCAGGGACTATATTCAGGCGTGTGTCTCTTGCGCCCAGAATCGGTCCTCTCGGCAGCGGCCCGCTGGGTTACTCTATCCCCTGCCGGTAGCGGACAGGCCCTGGGAGATGGTCGGTATGGACTTTGTGGTGGGTCTGCCCAAGTCCAGTGGCAGCACCGTCATTTGGGTGGTCACCGATCATTTCTCCAAGATGGTGCATCTGGTACCACTCTCACGGCTACCTTCTGCACGGGGCCTGGCAGCATTGTTTATTAAACATGTTTTCCGCCTGCACGGCATGCCGGATAAGATTGTCAGCGACCGGAGCCCTCAGTTTGCGTCTCGGTTTTGGAGAGAGCTCTGTTCTCTGCTCAGCATTGAGCTAAATCTCTCCTCGGCCTATCATCCCGAGACAAATGGGTTGGTTGAGAGAGCCAACCAGACCCTAGTGACATATCTGCGACATTTTGTCTTGGCCAGGCAGGATGATTGGGCATCCTTGCTGCCGTGGGCGGAGTTCGCTTTGAACAATGCTGTGGCCGATTCCACCGGTCAGACCCCATTCCTCTTAAATTACGGCCAGCATCCGCGCGTCCCCGTGCCCATGTCGTCCACCGACTCTAGGGTGGCAGACTGGGCGGTGGAGGCACGTGACATTTGGGATCGCACGCAGGATGCTATCCGGGCCTCCAAGGAGAGAATGAGGGTCTCCGCTGACGCACACAGGGGTCCTGCTCTGACCTTTGCCCCTGGCGACTTACTGTGGCTTTCTGCCCAAAACATCAGGCTGCGGGTTGAATCCGCTAAGTTCGCACCGCGCTATATTGGCCCTTTCAAGGTCCTCGAGCAGATCAACCCTGTGGTCTACCGCCTGGCCCTTCCACCACACTTGGCTATCTCGGACACGTTTCATGTGTCTCTCCTTAAGCCGGTTCACATGTCCCGGTTTTCTGAGCCATCTGCCGGGACATCGGACCTGTCGTCAGACAAGTTTGAGGTCAATGCCATCGTGGGATGCAAGGTGATGCGGGGCAAAAAGTTTTACTTGGTGGATTGGAAGGGTCATGGTCCAGAGGCTCGGACCTGGGAGCCGGTGGAGAACATCCACGCTCCTCTTCTCATTGCGGAATTTGAGCGCAGCGAGGCTCAGAGAGGGGGTCCCTAGGAGGGGGGGTAATGTTAGGCGTCGGGTTCCTTTTGCTGCACAGCGGGAATCCCGAGCCTTGCTTCCAGCGGTCTCCCATTCCTCTCCAGCTGCAGAGGAGGTTGCTCAGCAAACTCTTCGGTCCAGGCGCTCTGCCCAGACCAGCTCCGTAGGTTTGCTTGCTGCTGCCACCTCTGGCACACCTATGGCAATACATGCTGCTCAGCAGCGAGATTCTCCAGGGACTAAGTCCCCATGTCGGGCCACTGAGCATGCCCATGGAGTGATCTCCCATTGGAGATCGAAGGTCACATGCTCAGGTCCTGCTCCTGTTCGGATTGGCCCATCCGGGAAGCCAGGAAGGTCCCGGACGCTCGCGGCTATAAAAGGTTCGCATGGCCACTCGGCCATGCGCTTGGATAAGACTGTATTTACAGACTATGTGGAGTGAGTGATGTATGCACGTATGAATGTCTCTGGTGAATGACTCATTAAGAAACCCCTACCCTTGGTACGCATGTGTTGTGAAGCCTAGCCTGCTAGTGCCCAGGCTTAGGTGTAGGTAGGACAGAGGCTGAGTCAGGCATCAGTCCTCACCAGGGACTTGGCACGCCTCAGTGCACGTGCTCCACTTCATAGCCAGCGTCTATAGCGGCACTCGCGGCAGCGACGCCGCACGCTCAGTGGGCCTAGAAGGACTCTAACCCCGTGTCCTTGGGGTAGATTTCTGTGGCCGTACACTGTGCGCTCTTTTGACCGGGCTCTGTGAGCTAAACAGGCTCCGGCATCTACATTCAGCGGTTGTGCGACTCTGTGCATTAACAGAGTTTGCACCTGTTCACATTGGGTGACGTAACCCACGAGTGACTGTTTTTACGCCGCTCTATTCTTCCGCCATTACCTAGCAGCAGTGTACCACCTCTGCACGGTGGACCCCGGGCTGCGAACGCACCTACTATTATTTTATAATTTGGTGCGTTCCGCCAGCCCTAACAACCTCGAAGTTCTCATCAAGTGTAGTCAAGAAAACCATCAATCACTACGATCAAATTGTCTCTCGAGGACAAATAAAAACAAAAAACAGCCATACTTACCCAAGAGCATGTCCAAACACAAAAGCACAAGATGCAGCAGGCCGCCATGAGAAGGGTAAAGGCGAGGGTAGCACAAGTACAAAATTGTAATGAAACAATCACTTAGAATAGGGATTTGCAAGATGGATGGAGTGCTGTCAGATGACATGGCCTCTACAATCATTCAACATCAACCCAAATGAGGGTTGAGTTGGACCACAGATTAAAGGCAAAGCAGTCAAAAACCACTCAAAACCTATGGAAACGCCCTCAAGGCTGTTGGAAAGCTATTCCTTGTGACTTCATATGATGAAGCTGTCAAAGGGGTATAAAGAGTTCAAAGGGGTACTTTGAGGAATTTAATGTCTAACGGGTATTTTTTTTGTTTGTTTCGAATGTTTCTTTAAGCCTTTTTTTCGTTCGTGGTTTTGCTGTTTTCAGTCTTAATCTAACATAGTTAACAAGGCTGAAAAAAGACGTCTGTCCATCCAGTTCAGCCTATATTCCGTCAGAATAAATCCCCAGATCTACGTCCTTCTAAAGAACCTAATAACTGTAAAGATACAATATTGCTACGCTCCAGGAAGACATCCAGGCCTCTCTCGAACCCCTCGACTGAATCTTGAATCTACAATATGCATATTGAAATAAGAGCAAAGAAAGCCATTGCATGAACAAGTGAGTCCAAACTTTTGACTGGCACTGGTATGTGCTCCAACAGGAATTCATAATGGCAGAAGGTGCACAGATTTAAGGTTTTCAATTATTTCCACCAGTAACACAATGTAGAGGATGTGCTAGTATTACCAGTGTACAAGGTTGATCTAAAAATCTGTTCGTTTAACAACCAGAAAAGTACTTTCCCCCCTTTGGTAAGCCTATATTTGTCAATTTAAGCTGGTTTTTGCCATCTCTGAGCATAAAAGTTTGACGTCAATAAAACAATTATATTACCTTTCTTCCCAGCCGAAATAAGGAAATCCACAAGAGCACGGATTAAACTTCTCTCAGGCAGATAGCTGAAATCTGGAGGAACTGAAGTCAGAAAATGTGATTAATTAGTGAGTTTTCATGTGCTGATGCATTAGTGCAATTATTTGAGAAGCTTTTATGATTTAAGTGTTGTTCACATTTGTGCCAGAGAATCTTTTGCAAATTACATTAGGTTTAATGGACCATATAGCACTGTATGCTGCACTTGTTTTCCCATCAAAATACTAGAAATAATTCAATAAAGTCCAACAGGGCACAACTGGTATCGGAGAGCCCTAACAATGGAAAAAGTATATTCATATCAGCTCATGGGTAAAGAATACAACGTCTGCATTCAGAACAGAATGCTTCTTGAAATGCTAAATCAATTTTGAGGAATTTTCTGGCCCATTACTCAGTGCTCAGCAGCTAGTCTTTACATTATCACAACTTGTTAAAGGTCCGGTCACAAGATATTGATGACCTATGAATAGGTTATTAATATCAGATGTGTTGGAGTCTTACACTCTGCACACCCATTAATCAGCTGCTATAAGCTCAAGTTGCAGCTGGATACAAAACATTGAACATAGCAGCAAAGCACAGCTCCAATGTGTAGTGGCTGCTGCCGGGTACTGCAGAATAGCTGCAACTGGACTTGTAACAGCTGTTTGTGGGGGTGACAGACATGCACATATTGGGCATCTTGTAACCGGATGATCCCTTCAAACATTATTAAATGAATTACCTGCAAAATTTGTTTGTTAAAAACAAGCTATTATGACTTTCCTATTACACATTCCAGGAATTGTCTATACCAGACCTCAGCAAAGTGCGGACCAAGATAGGCGAAGGGCTGAAACAGTGGCCCATGGGTCGCACCCTGCCCTCCCCTGCCGTTAATCTGCCGCCGCCCGCTGTCACCGCTATCGGCATCCTCTGGATGCAGACAACTGTGCATACATTGCTGGAGGGGACACCAACCCCTTCTTCCACCAATCAGTGTTTGAGATAGGAGTCAAATCATTGCATCAGCTGTGCACTGCAGAGTCAGTGCAACAGAGACAGGAGCAGAGCACCGGAGAAACGGGAGCGAAGTAAGTGCTGCTTTTTTTTCATGTGTATGGGATATTTGAATGTATATAAAAGGCTGTGTGGGGTTCATGCTGTAAATGGTAGGCTATATGGGCTCACAATGTCTATTGGAGGCTATGTGGGTCACGCTGTATATTAGAGGCAATGTGGGGCTCATGCTGTTTATAGGGAGGCTATGTGGTGTTCATGTTGTATATGGCAGGCTATGTGGGGTTCATGCTGCATATTGGCGGTTATATGGGGCACATTTTGTATATAGGGAGGCTACATGGGATTCATGCTGTATAAGGAAGGCTATGTGGGACTCATGTTCTA
The DNA here is from genome assembly GCF_039654945.1 of Dendrobates tinctorius. Lineage (NCBI taxonomy): Eukaryota > Metazoa > Chordata > Amphibia > Anura > Dendrobatidae > Dendrobates > Dendrobates tinctorius. The sequence goes on from NW_027361796.1 coordinate 16,881,663, forward strand.
TATGGGAGGCTATGTGGGCTCACAATGTCTATTGGTGGCTATGTGGAGTTCATGCTGCCTATTGGCGGTTATGTATGGCGCATTCTGTATATAGGAAGGCTACGTGGTGCTCAAGCTGTATATGGGAGGCTATTTCGGCTTACAATGTCTATTGGAGGCTACGTGGGGCTCATGCTGTATATGGGAGGCTATGTGGGGCTCATACTGTATATGGGAGGCTATGTGGAGCTCATGCTGTATATGGGAGGCTATGTGGGGCTCATGCTGTATATGGGAGGCTATGTGGGGCTCATGCTGTATATGGGAGCCTATGTGGGGCTCATGCTGTATATGGGAGGCTATGCGGGGCTCATGTTGTATATGGGAAGCTATGTGGGGCTCATGTTGTATATGGGAAGCTATGTGGGGCTCATGTTGTATATGGGAGGCTATGTAGGGCTCATACTGCATACAGTATACTATGTGGCGGCTCTTACAGTATATAGGGGGTTGCGTGCGTGCTCTTACGGTATTTAGGGGGCTATGGGTGGGCTCATATGGTATATATAGGGGGAATGTGAGCATACTTAATTATGCTCAATATTAAGTAATACAATTAAGTGCCTAGAAATGGTCACACACTACGGTGACATCACCATAATACAACAGTGCCTAGAAATAGTCATACACTACAGTGACATCACCATAATCCAGAGTACCTAGAAATGGTCACACACTATGGTGACATCACCATAATACAACAGTACTTAGAAATAGTCATACATTATGGCAATATCCCCATAATCCAGCAATACCTAAAAAATGGTCATACACTACAGTGACATCACCATAATCCAACAGTGCCTAGAAATAGTCACACACTACAGTGATATCACCATAATCCAGCAGTGCCTAGAAATAGTCATACACTACAGTGATATCACCATAATCCAGCAGTGCCTAGAAATAGTCATACACTACAGTGATATCACCATAATCCAGCAGTGCCTAGAAATAGTCATACACTACAGTGATATCACCATAATCCAGCAGTGCCTAGAAATAGTCATACACTAGAGTGACATCACCATAATCCAGCAGGGCATAGAAATAGTCACACACTACAGTGATATCACCATAATCCAGCAGTGCCTAGAAATAGTCATACACTAGAGTGACATCACCATAATGCAGCAGCGCCTAGAAATGGTCATACACTACGGTGATATCACCATAATTCAGCAGTGCCTAAAACTGATCACCATAATGCAGCAGCGCCTAGAAATGGTCATACACTACGGTGATATCACCATAATTCAGCAGTTCTTAGAAATAGTCAAACACTACGGTGACATCACCATAATCCAGCAATGCCTAGAAATAGTCAACACTACAGTGACATCACCATTATCCAGCAATGTCTAGAAATAGTCGTACACTACAGTGACATTACGATAATCCAGCAATGGCTAGAAATAGTCATACATTACAGTGACATCACCATAATCCAGCAGTGCCTAGAAATAGTCACACACTACTGTGACATCACCATAATACAGCAGGGCATAGAAATAGTCTGACACTATGGTGATATCACCATAATCCAGCAGTGCCTAGAAATAGTCATACACTACAGTGACGTCACCATTATCCAGCAATGTCTAGAAATAGTCATACATTACAGTGACATCACCATTATCCAGCAATGTCTAGAAATAGTCGTACACTACAGTGACATTACAATAATCCAGCAATGGCTAGAAATAGTCATACATTACAGTGACATCACCATAATCCAGCAATGTCTACAAGACTTCTCCCGTGCTTCCCCAATACTCTGGAACTCTCTGCCGCAACACATCAGACTCTCACCATCAACGGAAAACTTCAAGAAGAACCTGAAGACCCACCTGTTCCGACAAGCCTACAGCCTGCAATGATCCTCGGTCTACTGAACCACCGCACGACCTGCTCTACCCTCTCCTACTGTATCCTCACCCATCCCTGTAGACTGTGAGCCCTCGTGGGCAGGGTCCCCTCTCCTTATGTACTTGTGTGTCCCTTGTCTTACACATGTTTATTATACTTGTCTATATTTCCCCTTTTCACATGTAAAGCGCCATGGAATAAATGGCGCTTTATAAATGCATAACAATAAAAAAGATATAAGTTTATTACAAAAAACATCATCATAACAGTCATATTAGTTTATGGCACCATAACTAGAAGTAATACAAGAGACACATTAGAAAAGTGATCAGGTAAAGAGTGGTGTGTCCAGCCATGTTACATCAAATAGTTACATATTAAAGTGCATAGTGCAATTCCATAGCATGAAGGACAGGAATAAGGTAGTGGGGCGGTAATTATATATAACATATTAAAAATAGTATCTATATCTAAAATGCCCACAACAGATATGCCTCCGAAAAACCAATAGGTTCTTACCCATGCTAAGATGTATCGGGACATGCCACACAGCACCAACGCGCGTTTCGCGTTGGCTTCCTCAGGGGACTATGAGATACCAGTAGCTCATTACACCTGGTAGGGGGCATATATAAGATCTAATCTGACACAAAATGCAGCCTAGCCCCCTTTCTAATGTGTCTCTTGTATTGCTTCTATTTTTGGTTACATGAACTAATATGACTTATGATTATGTTTTTTGTAATAAACTTACATGTTTTTACACTATTTTATGGACCTTGTTGCTCCATATTTCTTCTTCTTTAGTCTTACTAATGCCTAAAAATAGTCATACACTACTGTATTGAATTAAAACAAAACAAGCCTGCACTACATTCAAAACTGTTAAGATAAAAATTGGGAACTGTACAAAATCTGTTATATACAACAATAATTATGCATTTTAGTAGATTCTGCTGGTTTCCAAATATTATTTATTTGGCACAAGCTTTTGTGCACTCACCAGAAGTTCTGCTCTGAGATGAAGATAGACTAGATAAGTGGAGATGTCCAAGGATCCAAGCTGCATTAGTCTGTAGGCCAATGGCACCAGAAAAGCTAATAATCTGGAGAAACAATAATTGGGTTTTTGAATGGACTTATATCTTAAATGCAACGGGTGATAAGTTTATTGAGAGTAATACTTCTAGTCCCGAGATAATCCAAACACAAGAAAGACACCTAGCATACCACAGCGTACTTCAGATTGGACAATGAAGTTAAAATAGCACAGACAAGTGGTTGGTTACTGTTTATGTAGGCCCCACTGTAATCTGTCACAAAGCTGCCATCCTTCAACTGTCTGTGGCAGAAGATGGGCTAAGAGCTCCCCACATGATGCCAGGAGATACACCTGGTGTGAAGTGTGCTCCCGATGTAAAATGATGGAACATGCAGATGGAGAAGTTCACACATTCATTTACATGTAGGCAGCGCTTAGCCCTGATGAACATGTTCTTTGAACATCTACTACATATAGACGTTGCCATTGGTACAGCCAGTCCTACATTAAATTTATTCTTGTTTGCATCTACCGTTAGTCTGGAAATGGACATTCAGAACTTATTATGTGGTTCCCAAATGTAATAATTTCAAAGCTGACTTTTTCTAGCCCTCGATCAGTAAAATCATGTCACCCATTTCTTTTCCATACCTGAGTGATAGTTTTGATTACTTCATTAAGCTTGCTTTGGTAAAGAGATGACTGGATAGACTCAGATTTGAGCTGCAATGAGAGATTGAATGAAACACGAGGAAAACCTGACTGAATGAAAACAAAAAATCCTCTTATCACTATGGGCAGTTTCACAGTACATGATGACTATTTCTTTGTAACGTGCTTACTTGGATGACTGCAGATTCTGACCCAACCAGCGCCACAACGCCATTGAGTGCTGCTAAGCGCTGCATTGTAGGACAGCCCTGAAAAATTGTCACTATTTTAGTAATTTCCTTGTGAATGCTACAAGGAGTCATAAAGTACAGCATTGCTTACCTCGGCGAGCAGGATTTTTATCCAGGCAGGCAGCAAGCGATTGTTCAAGTCCTCAGCTTTCCCATGGCCACCCACTGACAAGCCGTGAACAATACTTCCCAGTGCCAGAGCTAGACCTGGTGTCTGTAGCAGGTTAAGATGTTATTGATGTGATTAAATAAAAAAAAATGGCTCAATATCAAATCAATCACTGTCTGACAGATCTAAATGTGAGTCCCTCATATCCAATAGAGAGCTCACAGCTAAACAATACTTCGTTTGATTGCCATCTCCAAAGAGTCATCCATACTGAGGAACATTGGCTGCTCCTGTGTTCTCTATAACTCTTTTCTAGCGTCAACTTAACTCCCGGGAGTCCAAAATTAAACATGCAGGATGTTTTTAACTGTCATCATCTGTCAGGCAAGAGTGGGGAGGCCCCCCATACACATTAATTGGTTTTCGGCTAATCCAACCAGTATTGGTGGTTTTGGGTGAAATTTATCTAAAGTGTAAGAAGGCAATTAGAAAGGAAGAGATTACAGGAGGAGGACTGGAAATACACAGCAACACATTCAGTTTGTAATATCAGTTCTTCACACCATCTACTAAAAGATCCAAGTTCACCAAGGCGAACTCTACATGTGTGCACATTAGATCTATTGTAAAACATGGTCGATTTGACCAGACTTCAAGAAGGACTTGGCTTCAAGTGCTGGCAGTGGGAGTCAGGAGATGAAACGGAGCTTCTGTGAAGTGCAAGGCATCTGAACAAACCTCTTAACATGTTTTTCATATTTGCCAAGAACACAGGAAAAAATGAGGGAAGGAATCTAGAAACATTCCAGAAAAGGCAGTAGTACTGTTTATTGCCCATGACTCTGTGGTGAACGTAGATGGGCTGGGTTTTTCTAGGTACAGATGCACTCTAACCTTACCTTATTGCTATAAAATAATGTTCTGCTAATACAACTTTTCTTGCATCCATAATAGAAAGTTTTGCTTTGTCAGAAGCGAAAAAGGAGATAAAACTTATTTTTTTTACTACATGATCCCCTGAAATCTAGAGAGGGTGAGGGAAAGCTACTACCAATAATAGTAAGTCTAATGAAATACAAAACAATATTTTACTTATATAACACTAGTAATAAAGACAGATGAGAGCAGAGGACACACTGAAATGTGAAATGTATAGAAAGGAGTAATCTATAAAAAACAAGTGGTGATAGGAGCCACTCCATGGGTGTCAAGGAAGAGCCATGTGTGCCAGAAATGTGTGGCGACAACCGCCCCATAATCCACCTTCTGATTCAGGGTGCAAAACGCGGGAAAAACATGGAAAGGCCTGTACATCAGCACAATCGAGGTATACCATCATCGTAGACAATAAAAGATATACCGTTATATTAACACTATATTAAAACATAATGCAGTGAGTCCTCAGGGCCTGGAGAAAAAAGGCAGAAGTGGAGGCATCAGTAACCATCCAAACTTGTTACCAGTGCTACCAGCTTACTTCAGCTAAGCGCAGAATGTCCTGCACTGAGTGGCGGTACTTGTCCTTACCTGCTGGTTTTGCTCTGTCAAAGTTCTCAGCTTATTCATATGTTGCTCTGCCTCCTCAGCGCCTAAAATGCCGGCACTGAAAGCCGACACAGAAACACCAGCAACGACATATGATAAGACCTGTAAAAAGTTGTATGAATGCTCCATAAGTTAAAGCTTCTGTAGAATATGTACTGACATAACTTTCATTTGACCTGCTTTCCCTAAACATCCCATTTTGCTCTAGCTTTTATATAACTTTATATAAAGTAAAATAAATAACCTGACAATGAATACATTTTGCCCGATCCAGGGGCAGCATTTATCAGGCACTGGCATCATGATCTCTGTCATATAGGTTTAACTCTGAAATGCAACAGCGTTTGTGAGAAAAACTGTTTAATAGCTGCCAGGGACCAAACCATATGAGAGACTAGTTGGAAAGGCGGGTCCCTGTCTGACTAGTCTCTTGTGTGGCTTAATACCTGGCGACTTCTCCCTGCCCATTGCCCTTGAGTGACCAGTCTCGCCCTACATGCATGTATAGGGATAAACCTGTTTACTGGTAGCAGGCGGGGAGAAGCTGCTGGGACGCGCCTGTATGACTAGTCTCTTAGTCCCAGCCGGCTTCTCCCCGCCCACTGCCCTTGAGTGACAAGTCTCTCCCTGCATGCGTGTATAGGGGATAGACCCATTGTTCGCTGATAGCAGGCAGGGAGAAGCCACCAGAGACTGCCTGTCTGACTAATCTCATGTGGCTTGGTCCCTGGCAGCTTCTCCCCATCCACAGGCCTTGAGTGACAAGTTTCTCCCAGCGTACGTGTATAGGGGTAAACCTGTTGTTCCCTGGTAGCAGGAGAGAAGCTGCCAGGACACACCTGTCTAATTAGTTTCTTGTGTGGCTTTAACCCCTGCGGCTTTTAAACTACCTATATATGGTAGAAGTCATGCAGTTATTCTCTGATACATGTTGCCCTTTAAGTTTACTACCTAACACAAGCATAAGAAATGCATCAATGCACTTTATTAATTACATCTAAAGATAAAACGCTTACAACAAAGAAGTTAAAAGAATAACACTCCAGTGGTCACAAGCAAATATAAAACAAATAGAACTAAGATGCAGGACACATTAATTTTTTACCTCTGTTTTATAAAGTTTATACAATTAATAAGGAGGTGTACACAATGTATAGATCACACGACTGCCTATCTGTATTGTTAAAGGGAATCTGTCAGCAGGCGTTTGCTACCTCATCTGAGAGCAGCATGATGAAGGGAAATAAAGCTGAATCCAATGATGTATCACTTACTGGGTACAGCCGTTCTGATACAATCAGCGCTTTTAGATTTAGAACGCAGCAGAGCTGAGAAAGCTAACCCCGCCCATAGCAGTCTATAGGCAGTGAGCTGCTTATCACAGGAAGGGGCGTTGCCGGACCAGTCTGGAAATATTAATCTGTTAGTGATAAATCCTTCACAGTTGGTAAACAACAGCACACACTTTGACAAGTGACACATCACTGAATTTTGTGTTTCAGCCTCTATCTCCTGCTGTCTTCAGATTACACAGCAAAAACCTGCTGACAGATTCCCTTTAATGCTAATGGAACTAACATTTCAATAATTTACTCTCAAATGTTACATGGAAATAAGATCTACATTTAGGGTTACTAAATGTTTCTGTAGATTACATCTACATGTACAACAGGTTTCCCATGAGGTATACCTATCTATTAGGAGCAAATGCTATCCTGGCAAGTCTTTCTTCTTTGGTGTAACATAATAATATATGTGTCAGAGAGTGATACAATACAAGAAGTGTTTAAAACATTATTGTGAAGCTTCACACATTCAGAAGTGCACCGAGCACAACGTAGCTCTGTCACAAGATGAATAAATGACCCTCCACAAAAAACTGTATAGTACAACGGAAACAAGAAAAGAAATCTGAGAGTGGAAGAGATCTAAAAAGGAAGACCTGAAGATGCTTGGAAACAGAAGCTCAAGACTCCAGCAGAAACGTGGATGACATCTCACCTCTTGCACGGTTCGGCTCTGCTCAGAGCTGTTATCTAGACACTCGTATAGTTTCCGGAGAGTCGCTGAGACATGAACTCGACTGTCAGTCTGACTGCCCTGACTCATGAAGGAAAGCACCAGGCCCACTCCTAGAACGCAGCCAACACTATTTCAAGGAAAGTGAACAAATTCCCATTACAATCTTTTTTATAGTTAATTTTTATAAATACAATATCATGTGTCTTGTTCCTCGTCATATTTAATTTTCATGTTCTCACTAATTTATGTGCTATCCGACCAGTGGTCCCCTTAGATAATAAGCAAGTTCGTGTTCTCGCTGCAAACTCTGCTTCTACACCTCTGAAATAGTGGTTAGATGAGAATAATGGGGATGGTTCATGATAGCTTTTGCGTCTGTTTTCTGAAATAAATTGGTTCTATGGTTAAATTCGCATATAGATGGGTAGTATCAGTATCAGTGCCATCAGTATTTTTCAATAGTTTGTTATCCGCGTGTCCGTTCTTACCATCCAGCGTTTTCCCAGTATGGTTAATGAAAGAATTAAAATGACAACATTTCTCCTATACTTTGCAATGTCAAACACGTACAGCATACTGATGCCATCTATGTGTGGCATGGCCCTTGTCATCCAGGCAGTCAGAAAAATTGACATATCTCTGTGTGTTTTCCTCGGATACAAAGGTCCATGTAAAAACAGACATGTGCATAGCACCGTAAGTTATAATGGATACGTGTGGAATCAGGGAGAAAAATGGACACCACGCGTACCGGAAACTCACAGACTTGAAGGAGGCCTTAAAATGAGATCAGAATAGGATATGCTTGGATTCTCACACTATATGAATATGATTTGTGAATAGATACATGAAACTCTATGGGTCCGTGTGATGTCCAAAAAAAAAAAATCAGTCCTTTCACAAGATGTGAATGTAGCCTCAGTGACTATTTATTTGCAATATTTTTGCATTTCTGTCTTTTGAGGCGGATTTATCATTATTGGTGTGGTTTTGGTTGTCCAGATCTTTTAGCACAATTCATCATTTGTGACTTTTCAAAATGCTGCAAATTCTTTTGCGCAATTGTACTCCAGCACCCTAGTGTAGTGCAAAACCACCATGGTTACTTACCGGTAGCCGGTTTTTCCGGAACCCATGACAGCACACCTGAGAGAGGGATCCGCCCCGCCAGGACAGGAACCTACTGAGACATAAGGGGCGGCACCTCTCCCCCGCTTCAGTTGGGCTACAGAGCATTGAGAGGACTTCCCGGTTAGTACATGTTAATCCAACACCACATCACACAAAAGCACCCTACTAAACGTGCACACCCATATGGTGAAAAGGGGGGGGGATATACGGGTGCTGTCATGGGTTCCAGAAAAACCGGCTACCGGTAAGTAACCATGGTGGTTTTCCCTTCACCCATGACAGCACTCCTGAGAGATTTTTGGAGACTTCGAAACACCTTAGGGAGGGACCACCGCTTGCAGCACCCTTCTACCAAAGGTTAAGTCAGCAGAGGAGGATAGGTTTAATCTATAGTGCTTAAAGAAGGCTGAAGGTGAGGCCCAGGTAGCGGCCTTACAGATTTCATCAATCGATACCTCTGCCTTTTCAGCCCAGGAGGTCGCCACGGCTCTGGTGGAATGAGCCGTAATGCCGTCAAGAATCGGAACACCACTAGCTGAGTAGGCTACACTAATGGCTTCCCTAATCCATCTAGCAATAGTCCCTTTTGAAACCCCATAGCCTTTCCTGGCACCCTGAAAAGCTACAAATAGGGACTGGGACCTCCACCACTGGCTAGTGACAGATATGTACTCTAGCAGGGCTCTCTTGATGTCCAAACTATGGAATTTTTCCTTCCCTGAGTTTTTTGGATTGTCGCAGAAGGATAGGAGGATAATCTCCTGACCCCGGTGGAAATCTGATGCTACCTTAGGCAGATAAGCTGGGTCTGTTCGTAGTACCACCCTGTCCTGAAAAACTTGTGTATAGGGTGGATTCACCGAGAGAGCCTGCAGGTCGCTTATTCTACGGGCCGATGTAAGGGCCACTAACACGATGGTTTTTAGAGGCAGAAATTTTATGGGGAGCTGATGTAACGGCTCATATGGTTCTTTTGTAAGGGCCTCTAGAACTAGGTTTAAATCCCAGGGAGCCATTATGGGTATTGGAATCGGTCTAGCCCTATGACAGGATTTGATGAATCTGGCTATCCATCTATTTGCTGCCAAGTTGCAGTTATAGAGCGCCCCTAGTGCGGACACCTGAACCTTAAGCGTATTTACCGCTAACCCCTGCTGCAACCCCGATTGTAAAACTCCAAGATGGCACTAATCGGGGGTTCTTGTTCTAACGGCTTATCTAGGAACTGTAGGAATTTATTCCATGTTCTGCCGTAGATATTAGTCGTCACCGGTTTTCTACTCTTAAGCAGGGTGGCCACCAACCCGGGAGAGAACCCTCTATCCCTTAAAAGCGACTTTTCAAATTCCACGCCGTCAGATGGAATCCTTTGACCTGAGCGTGGAATATTGGGCCTTGAGCTAGTACGTCCGGGATTTCTGGCAGAACCCATGGATCGGAGAGGGACATTCTTCGCAGTAGAGTAAACCAGGGCCTTTTTGGCCAAAATGGGGTTATTAGAATCACTCTGGCTTGATCGTTCCTGATCTTCTTGACAACTGTTGGGATCAGAGCCACTGGTGGAAATGCATAGGCTAGCCTGAAGTTCCACTAAATGTGCAAAGAGTCCACTGCCCATGGATTTTCCCTCGGGTTTAGTGAGCAAAATCTCTCTGTTTGCCTGTTTTGTTTGTTGGCAAAGAGGTCTATCACTGGTTTTCCCCAAAGCTGCGTTATCTTTTGAAAAACGGACCGATTTAGAGTCCATTCTCCTTGTCTCAGAGTACTGCGGCTCAGGAAATCGGCCTCCATGTTTTCTGCCCCTTTTATGTGTAAGGCTGTTAAGGAGTGTAAGTGTTGCTCCGCTCTGCCAAGGATGTCGTCTGCTGCTTTCATTAGGAAGTGTGATCTTGTCCCCCCTTGGTGGTTGATGTACGCCACCGTTACTTTGTTGTCCGACATGATGCGGACATTGCGACCCCTGAGTAGGGGAATAAAGTGGCTTAGGGCTTTGTTCACTGCCCACAGTTCTCTCAGGTTGGAGGATGCCCCCATTTCTTGAGGCGTCCAGGACCCCTGACCTACATGACCCCTTAGGTGTGCTCCCCACCCCGAGGAGCTTGCGTCTGTTAGAATCACGTCTGTCATCTGTTTGTCCCAAGGTATTCCCGAGGCCAAGTTTGTACTGTCCAGCCACCAGTTGAGAGAGTCTCTGGTCTCTACGGAAAGCTCCAGCCTTCCTTCTAAACGCCCTCTTAGCGATCTTTGTGCAGCTAGTATCTCCCACTGGAGTTGACGGGTGTGAAATTGAGCCCACCTGACCGCCGGAATACAGGACGTCAGGGTACTTAATAGAGACATCGCCTTCCTCAACGTCATCTGAGGTTGGTTTCGGGCAGTCAAAGCCATGTTCTGCACTTTCTCTATTTTGGTATCCGGAAGCAGACACGCCTGCTGCCCTGAGTCCAGGATAAATCCCAGGAAGGTCTGTTGCTTCAGGGGTTGTAGTTTTGACTTTTTGAAACTTATTATCCACCCTAATTCATGTAAGGTGTCGGTCACCCGGCTCAACTGTGCCGTACAGTGGTCCTCTGAGTTGCCCACTATAAGGAAATCGTCCAGGTAGGGTATTATGACCGTATCGTGAATCCTGAGGAAGGCCGTTACCTCCGCTATGACCTTGGTGAAAACCCTCGGGGCTATGGATATGCCAAACGGAAGAGCTCTGAATTGGAAATGCCTCAGTACGCCTTGGATATAAAGCGCTACCCTCAAGTATTTCTGGTAATCTGGATGGATAGGGATGTGATAATATGCATCCTTCAGATCGAATACGGTCATAAAACAATCTTGATGTAGTAACTTTATGGCCGTAGTCACCGACTCCATCTTGAAGGTCTGATTCCTTATCCACCGATCGAGCCCTCTGAGATTTATAATTGTCCTGAACGATTGGTCCGGTTTTTTTTATCAGAAAAAGGGGTGAATAGAACCCCCTTCCCGTCTTTGTGTCTGGGACTTCGTAAAGGACTTGCTTGTCTATCAGGTTCAGGATTTCCGCTTCCAAAGCCAACTTCGGTCGCCTTTCTGATAGGGGTAATGACAAACACGGCTTTTGGCTGGCGAACAAAGGGGATTCTCAGGCCTTCTCTTAAGATGCCCAGGATCCAGGTACTGGAGGAGATCTTTTCCCAGGCCTGGGAATAGAGTGCCAATCTCCCCCCTACTGGAATACTGGCGTCATTGTGGCGATTTTTTTGAGGTGGAGGTACCCCTACCAAACATAAATCCCGACTCTTTTTTCCTTTTATCCTCCCATCTTTTCCTGTCGGACGGAGGACGCCCCCTATTGAATCTTCCATCCCTCTGAAAGGGCTGTCTTCTCTGTTCTGTCGGGAACCTGGGGAAGCCTTTTTTCCTATCGCTTGCCTTTTCCAGGATATCGTCTAAGTTCTTTCCGAATAAGAACCGGCCATCACAGGGGAGGGAGCACAGTTTAGCTTTAGACTGCAGGTCACCTGGACAGCCTTTAAGCCATAGTGCACGTCTGGCAGCATTTGATAATCCTGCCGCCCTAGCCGTCAACCTCATAGAATCTGCCGAGGTATCTGCTAAAAAAGCTGCTGCCCCATGCAAGAGATACATATCTGCCAATATCTTCTCTCTTGGGACTGTTGACGCCAGCTTCTCCTCTAACTGCTGCAGCCAGATCATCAGGAAGCGTGCCGTGCAGGTGCCTGCTATCGCCGGCTTTAATCCTCCCGCTGTCGCTTCCCATGCATGCCTCAAATATGAATCCGCTTTCTTGTCTAGCGGGTCTCTAAGAACCCCTGAATCTTCCAGGGGCAGGGCTGATTTTTTAGAAGATCTGGATACTGCTGCGTCTATTTTTGGGACTTTGTCCCATATTTCCGCATCCTTGTGCTCAAAGGGGTATCGTCTTTTAGAGGTGGAGGGAAGAGCCCCTAATTTTTCGGGCTTCCTCCACTCCCCTTCAATAAGCGCTTGGATCTTTTCGTTCACTGGAAAAGTCCGTTTTTTCCTCTCTTGGAGCCCCCCAAAAATAACGTCCTCTAGGGTTTTAGCCGTTTTCTCTTCCTGTAGGCCCATCGTTGTTCTAATGGCCTTTAGGAGAGCATCCGTGTCTTCTACCGGGAAACATGGCTTACCCCCGTGTCGCTATCTGAGGAGTCTGAGGAGGACGCCTGTTCTGTTTGGGATGATGCCGAACAGGAATTTGAGGGAGAAGTAGGGGCATTCTTTCTACCTTTCCTCCCTTTTTTCAATAGGGTCTTAATTGAACCCTCCATTTCCGACCTAAGGGCCGATATCAAATTAGCCGCCAAACTAGGCGCTTCCTCCGCCATGGTCCGCTGAATGCGACTGGCGCAGAGGTCTTTCTGCCAGTCTCTTGCTAGGGCCGTTTTACATATGGCACAGTCCCTATTATTCTTACTTCCCGCTTTTTTGGGCCTTTCCTACGGGGTCAAACATACAACAGAAACCCTATTAACAAATACTAACATTCACGAAGATCACTCACCACCCGTAATCAAGGGTAACGGAGTAGGAGGCTGCTCCGGAGCACGTGACCTGTGCTCTCTGGACCTTGAGGAATCTCCCGACCAGCGGCTGGGACAGCTGTTGCTCGAGCGGCTTTCATGCTTGCGGCCGGAGGGCTGTGAGGGAGGCAGAGACAAGGACCTGTCCTGTTCTGACTCCATTCTTGCACCGCCTGCCCTGCCGCACCTCCTCATTTAAATGGCCTCCATTCCGGTGAGTGATCTCCTCTCCTCCCCCCTGCGACCACCGGTCCACCGCTTCAGACAGGCGGCCGGCGTCGCACCCGGTGCCATGACATTGGCGCCTTCTGCTGACGTCAGCTGGCGCACCCACAATCCTCTGCGCCGCCGACGTCAGCGTCCGGAAGACACCCGCGTCTCTCCCCTGTCAGACGCCTGGGGGATCGAGATGCGGGCGCACGCGAGGGGAGGGCGGCGCGGTGGGGGCTCCCAGGAGCCACAGGGATCCCACCTGTGCCCACACGAACCCGGAGCCCTGGAGGACCCCGCGTACTGTGCCTCCAGCACCCAACGGCCGGCACTACAGGTAAGGAACCTGTTCTTCCCGCGCCGGGACGGGCCTGGGTCCTCTTTCTTTTTCTTCTTTTTTTTTTTTCTTCTTTTCTTTTCGCCCATGACAGGCACCGCCGACAGTGGGATTCCTTCCTGGACAGGAACCCAACTGAAGTGGGGGAGAGGTGCCGCCCCTTATATCTCAGTAGGTTCCTGTCCTGACGGGGCGGATCCCTCTCTCAGGTGTGCTGTCATGGGTGAAGGGAAAATCTATATTTTTTCTCTTTGCATAGTTGAAGCCTACCATGTAACATTTCAAATCTTATTGAAAGAATTGTGAAACTTTAAACCCTAAGAAGGCACAAAAAAAGAGACAAAAAAAAATATTTGTGTCAATTAATCAAACATTGTGCACCCAATAAATTCGGCACAACACCCACCAGGTCAAAAGAAAGACAAGACACTTTTAATTCATTTTAGAAATATGCAAATAATGAATCAGGAACCGATTTGTTTGTTTTTTTACAAAATCAGAAGTGGATCCTTTCCTAAAGGTGTGAATGCAATCCAAAGAGCCAGTATCAAAAACACTTTCTGCACGCCAAAAGACAACCGCCACACATACATATATATGCATGAGGAGTGCCCTTAGGGTATGTCTGTTATGTATACCACATAGGAGGCTCAGTGGTTAGCATGGCAGTCTTGCAGCATCGGGGTCCTGGGTTCAAATCCCGCCAAGGATAACATCTACAAGAATTTTATATGTTCGCTCCGTGTTTGCGTGGGTTTCCTGACACTGATGGGCACCAGAATAATTTACAAAGCCATTCAATGGGCAATATTTGGAACTGTATAGAAATCATTAAAAGTCATACACCTCAAAGTAAAAAAAAATTGCTTAAAAAAGGTGACATTAACGTTCTCCATAACCATAAAGACATTTCTAGACAGCACAACTGTCTAGAAATGATGGTCTCAATCATTAATGAATAATGTTTCAGAAGCCCAACAGAACCTCAGACCTGGCTTTCTCTGGTGATCCTCTCCTCGAATTTTAGTGCATGTAGCATTTATGACAGGGAGCACGTTTTCATTGAACAAAGGCTTTGACTTACTGTAGTCATTACAGAAAACATCAGCAGAGGGCAGTAGAATAAAGAGAAATAATGGCCAACAAAGAGGAAGGGCTTGTTCACCAGCAACCATGGTAACCAGCGCACATACAAGACAATTTGCTTAAATTGCTGCCTTTACTGTGCCAAATGATCCTGTGCATGCCTCAGAGCAGAAATGCCCGCGACACACAGGTGGCAAGGGCGACGTTTACCACGAGTACGTTCTGCTCCATTACTTTTCTATCTGTATGTACAGTATATGTATCAGGAGACGTTACTGAGGACTCGGCACGATCTACCCAATGAGCGCCGCACGCTATTTTTCCACTACAACGACAGACCCCATTCAAGTCAATGAGCGGATGGTGGGATTATCAAAGACTTTTCACAAGTTTTCTGGTTCCATAAAGTCTCACCTTGTTTGTGACATATTGGACGCTACTCTCGCCACTTTTGAGGGTGTAAAAATGGCTGCTTAGCTATGCGAACAAATAGAAGCCAGATTTATGACTTTTTAAAAAGTTGCCAAAAAAGTCCCAATTCTGCAGCCATGAACGTAATAGAATGTTTCTCATCTGTTGCCTTCATTTACCCTTTATTTCTATTAACTTTTGATTTTGGCAGCACCCTACCCAGTAACCAATTTCATCAAAACATAAGCAACCTCCTTTGGATCCACTTAAAAAAATGGAAACAGGTCGGTCACTGAAGCCAATGATCCGGGAACTAACAAGAATAATGCCAAAACGTGGTGGTAAGGCCTGTTTCACATTTCCGTTTTTTGACGTCAGTCAAAATCCGTCACTTTTCTAAAAAAAAACGGATCCGCCCCTTTTCTGGTGGATCCGTTATTTCCCCCATAGACTTACATTAGCGGCGGATTTTGACTGACGGTCGTCCGTCGCATCCGTTTTTTGACGGATCCGTGAGAATTGTAGCGGCTTGTAGGGGTCAAAAAATCTCTCTCTCCTTTTGCAGGACGCGGTTCCTTTAAATTTCCTACTTCA